>NC_137290.1:18650000-19900000 GCF_054371585.1 Giraffa tippelskirchi
TATTTCTCCCAGCAATCATGACTGCAACTTGTGCGTCTTCCAGCCCAGGGTTTCTCATGATGTACTCTGTATATAAGTTAAATAAGCAGGGGGACAATATACAGCCTCGACGTACTTCTTTTCGTATTTGGAACCAGTCTGTTGTTCCATGTCCAGTTCTAACTGTTGTTCCTGAGCTGCATACAGATTTCTCAAGAGAAAGGTCAAGTGGTCTGGTAATCCAATCTCTTTCAGAATTTTCCACAGTTTATTGTGATCCACACAGTCAAAGGGTTTGGCATAGTCAATAAAGCAGAAATAGATGTTGTTCTGGAATTTTCTTGCTTTTTTGATGATTCAGCGGATGGTGGCAATTCCATCTCATTCAGGTTTGTCCTCAATCAAATCCTTTATGATTATACAACATAAATGAGAAATAGATTAAAGAGACTAGATCTGATAGACAGAGTGCCTGATGATCTATGGACGGAAGTTCGTGACTGAAGACCATCCCCATGGAAATGTAATGCAAAAAAAGGAAAATGGCTGTCTGAGGAGGCCTTACAAATAACTATGAAAAGAAGAGAAGTGAAAAACAAAGGACAGAATGAAAGTAATTCCCATTTGAATTAGAGCTCGAAAGAATAGCAAGGAGAGATAAGAAAGCCTTCCTCAGCGATCAATGCAAAGAAATAGAGGAAAACAACAGAATGGGAAAGATTAGAGATCTCTTCAAGAAAACTAGAGTTACCAGGGGAACACTTCATGCACAGATGGGCTCGATAACGGACAGAAATGATAGGGACCTAGCAGAAGCAGAAGCTATTAATAAGAGGTCGCAAGAATACACAGAACTGTATATATCTATATCTATATATCTATATCTTCAAGAC
Organism: Giraffa tippelskirchi; assembly: GCF_054371585.1. Lineage (NCBI taxonomy): Eukaryota > Metazoa > Chordata > Mammalia > Artiodactyla > Giraffidae > Giraffa > Giraffa tippelskirchi. The sequence continues at coordinate 18,650,873 of NC_137290.1, forward strand.
GCAGATAAGCACAGTGGTACGATCACTCACCTAGAGCCAGACATCCTGGAATATGAAGTCAAGTGGGCCTTACAGAGCATCACTAGGAACAAAGCTAGTGGAGGTGCTGGAATTCCAGTTGAGCTATTTTGAAATCCTGAAGGATGATGCTGTGAACGTGCTACACTCAATACGCCAAAAATTTTGGAGAACTCCGCAGAGGCCACAGGACTGGAAAAGGTCAGTTTTCATTCCAATCCCAAAGAAAGGCAGTGCCAAAGAATGCTCAAACTACCACACAATTGCACTCATCTCCCACGCTAGTAAATCAAGGCTCAAAATTCTCCAAGCCATGCTCCAGCAATATGTGAACTGTGAACTTCCGGATGGTGAAGCTGGTTTTAGAATAGGCAGAGGAACCGTCCAGTCGAAGCTATGGTTTTTCCAGTAGTCATGTATGGATGTCAGAGCTGGAGTAGAAAGAAAGTTGAGCACCAAAGAATTGATGCTTTGAAACTGTGATGTTGGTGAAGACCCTCGAGAGTCCTTTGGACTGCAAGGAGATCCAACCAGTCCACCCTAAAGGACATCAGTCCTGCATGTTCATTGGAAGGACTGATGCTGAAGCTGTAACTCCAATAATTTGGCCACCTGATGCGAAGGACTGACTGATTAGAAGGACCACCCTTATGGCAGAAAGTGAAGAACAAAAGAGCTTCTTGATGAAAGTGAAAGAGGAGAGTGAAAAAGTTGGCTTAAAGCTGAACGTTCAGAAAACTAAGATCATGGCATGTGGTCCCATCACTTCATGGGAAATAGATGGGGAAACAGTGCAAAGAGTGTCAGACTTTATTTTGGGGGGCCCCAAAAGCACTGTTGATGGTGACTGCAGCCACGAAATTAAAAGATGCTTACTGCTTGGAAGGAAGGTTATGGCCAACCTAGATAGCATATTTAAAAGCAGGGACATTACTTTGCCAACAAAAGTCCGTCTAGTCAAGGCTATGGTTTTTCCAGTGGTCATGTATGGATGTTAGATTCGGAGGTGAAAACGCTGAGTGCCGCAGAATTGATGCTTTTGAGCTGTGGTGTTGGAGAAGACTCTTGAGTGTTCCTTGGACTGCAAGGAGATCCAGTCAATCCATTCTAAAGGAGATCAATCCTGGGTGTTCATTGGAAGGTCTGATGATCCGGCTGAAACTGCAGTCCTTTGGCCATCTCATGCGAAAAGTTGACTCATTGGAAAAGACCCTAATGCTGGGTAGGATTGAGGGCAGGAGGAGAAGGGGATGACAGAGGATGAGACGGTTGGATGGCATCACTGACTCAATGGATATGGGTTTGGGTAAACTCCGAGAGTTGGTGATGGACAGAGAGGCCTGGTGTGCTGCAATTCATGGGGTCGCAAAGACTCGGACACGATTGAAAGACTGAACTGAACTTAACTGATGCTGGGAAAGATCAAATGTGGGAGGAGAAGGGGACAACAAAGGACAGGTCTGTTGGATGGCATCACCAACTCAATGGACATGAGTTTGAGTAAACTCTGGGGTATTGGTGATGGAATAGGAGGCCTGACTTGCAGCAGTCCATGGGCTCACAAAGACTCGGACATGACTGAAAGACTGAACTGAACTTAACTGATGCTGGGAAGGACCAAAGGTGGGAGGAGAAGGGGACAACAAAGGACAGGTTGGTTGGTTGGCATCACCAACACAATGGACATGAGTTTGAGTAAACTCCGGGGTGTTGGTGATGGACAAGGAGGCCTGACTTGCAGCAGTCCATGGGCTCGCAAAGGATCGGACACAACTAAGCCACTGAACAGACTGACTGAATTCAAAATCAAAGAAAGGGATTCTGGGAAATGTAGCTCCAGACTAGGCAAATTAACACAGCGGAGCACAGAGCACTTGACTTACTAAACCCTTCTGCTTTACTTAGTAGGGTGAGCTGAGCTTTGAAAAACCGACCTGACTGATAAAGAGACTTTGGACAAGCCTGCAGTGAGGAGACTTTTAGTCACTGCTTTAATTTTCCATCATACGAATCTGCACTAGAAACAGTCTGGATGTCATTTTCCCCACCTGTCTTGCAGTCAGAACGTAACCATGGGACCTAGGCTCAATCAATTAGACGCACGCAGATGGTACCCAGCCTCAGCCAATCAAATACATCCAGATGGCACTTAAGACCAATTAGGTACAGCCACATGAAATGTAGGCTTAGCCAATGGATACACTTACAGGTGAAAGCAGTGCAACTGGGTTCTGATGCATAGAATTCAATCTAGATGAGGTGGAAGGGACATAAGCCATGTCACTAGTGACAGCCACTGTGTCTGGAGCCAGTGGTAGTGACAGTTCAGTTCAGTCACTCAGTCCAGTCCGACTCTCTGCGACCCCATGAACTGCAGCATGCCAGGCCTCCCTGTCCATCACCAACACCTGAAGTTCACCCAAACCCATGTCCATTGAGTTGGTGATGCCATCACACCATCTCATCCTCTGTCATCCCCTTCTTCTCCTGCCCTCAATCTTTCCCAGCATCAGGGTCTTCTCCAATGAGTGACAGAAGATCCTGCACTCAAACTCTATATTGTTCATGGCTGTCTCTCCAGCCATCCCTCTCAGAAATCTGAGTCACTTAATATCCTTTAATAAGTTTCTTTCCTGCTCAAAGTTACCTCTAATGAATTCTATTCTTTCCAGTAGAAAGCTGACACCCCTCTAACTTCATTTAACCATCTAGCCTCTTTCCAAAACTAGATAAAATAAGGAACAATGTCCACCCCCATGGGCAGTGGAGTCAGGGAGATGCATTTTGTCAAATTACTATGGTGCCACAGACTCTGGGCCAGTGTCACCTGTGAGGGGGTCACTGACCTGGGTTGTGAGTCGGGTAGACCCATCTGAATCCTGGCTGTGGTGCTGACTGGCCTGTTGTGTGACATTGCGCATATCACTTTCCTCATCTCGAGAACTCACTGTGCTTAGTGTTGCCTCCTGGGGATATCATAGAGACCAAAAGATTCCTCTACGGAGCAATCTCTCAACCACACAGCTCAGCATGTTGGACACACCCACACCAGTGATGATAAAAGGAATAAGAGTGACCTTTCTTTTGCTGGATTAAAGAAAATAAATAATAATAGAGGTGGTGTCCTCATGTAGTCCAAGATGAAGATGGTCTGTGAATGCTGCAGTTTAGAAAAGTTACATGTTTTTGGTTTTATATTTTTTAGTTTTCTATTTTTTTATTATATTTATTTTAATTGGAGGCTAATTATGGTACAATATCGTAGTGGTTTTGCCATGCATTGACATGAGTCAGCCACGGGTGTACATGGGTTTCCCATCCTGAACCCCCTCACCCCAATTCCACCCCTCTGGGTCATCCCAGTGCACCAGCTCTGAGCACCCTGTCTCATGCATTGCACCTGCACTGGAGGTCTGTTTCACATATGAAAATATACATGTTTCCATGTTATTCTCTGAATCCATCCCAGACTTGCCTTCTCTCACAGAGTCCAGAAGACTCTTCTATACATCTGTGTCACTTTTCCTGTCTTTCACATAGGGTTATCATCACTATCTTTCTGAATTCCATGTGTGTGTGTGTGTGTGTGTGTGTGTGTGTGTGTGTGTGTGTGTGTGTTATTGGTGTTTTTCCTTCTGGCTTACATCGCTCTGTTTAATAGGGTCCAGTTTCATCCACCTCGTTAAAACTGGTTCAAATGCATTCTTTTGAATGGCTTAGTAATATTCCATTGTGTATATGTACCACGGCTTTCTTAGCCATTCGTCTGCTGTTGTACATCTGGGTTGCTTCCGTGTCCTGGCTATTATAAACAGTGCTAGGGTGAACATTGGGATACACGTGTCTCTTTCAATTCTGGATTCCTCAGGGTGTATGCCCAGCAGTAGGACTGCTGAGTCATATGGCAGTTTCATTTCCAGGTTTTTAAGGAATCTCCACACTGTTCTCTATAGTAGTTCTAATAGTTCGCATTTCCATCAACGGTGTAAGAGGGTTCCCTTTTCTCCACACCCTCTCCAGGATTTATTGTTTGTAGACGTTTGGATAGCAGCCATTCTGACTGGTGTGAGATGGTACCTCATTATGGTTTTGCTTTGCATTTCTCTGATAACGAGTGATGTTAAACATCTTTTGAAGAGTTTATTAGCCATCTGTATGTCTTCTTTGGAGAAATGACTGTTTAGTTCTTTGGCCCCTTTTTTGATTGGCTCGCGTATTTTTCTGGAATTGAGCTGCAGGCGTTGCTTTTATAGTTTTGAGATTAATTCATTGTCAATTGCTTCGTTTGCTATAATTTTGGCCCATTCTGAAGGCAGTCTTCTTCCCTTGCTTATAGTTTCCTTCACTGTGCAAAAGCTTTTCAGTTTATTTAGGTCCCATTGGCGTATGTTTGCTTTAATTTCCATTACTCTGGGAGGTGGGTCATAGAGGATCCTGCTGTGATTTCTGTCAGAAAGTGTTTTGCCTGTGTTTTCCTCTAGGAGTTTTCTACTTTGTGGTCTTACATTTAGATCTTTAATCCATTTTGAATTTATTTTTGTGTACGGTGCTAGAAAGTGTTCTAGTTTCCCTCTTGTACAAGTGGTTGACCAGTTTTCCCAGCACAACTTGTTAAAGAGATTGTCTTGTCTTCATTGTATATTCTTGCCTCCTCTATCAAAGATAAAGTGTCCATAGGTACGTGGCTTGGACCTCTGGGCTTGCAATTTTGATCCATTTATCTATATTTCTGTCTTTGTGCTAGAACCACGCTGTCTTGATGACTGTAGCTTTGTAGTATAGCCTGAAATCAGGCAGGGTGATTCCTCCAGGTCCATTCTTCTTTCTCAAGATTGCTTTGGCTATTCGAGGTTTTTTGTAATTCCATACAAATTGTGAAATTATTTCTTCTATTTCCCTGAAAAATACCGTTGGTGGCTTGATAGGGATTGCATTGAATCTATAGATTGCTTTGGGTAGTATACTCATTTTCACTATATTGATTCTTTCACTCCATGAACATGGTATATTCCTCCATCTATTTGTGTCCTGTTTGACTTCTTTCACCAGTGTTTTATAGTTTTCTATATGTATATATAGGTCTTTTGTTTCTTTAGGTAGATATATTCCTCAGTATTTTATTGTTTTCATTGGAGTGGTGAATGGAATGGTTTCTTTAAGTTTTCTTTCAGTTTTCTCCTTGTTAGTGTATAGGAATGCAAGGGATTTCTGCATGTTCATTTTGTTTCCTGCAACTTTACTATATTCATTGATTAGCTCTAGTAATTTTCTGGTGGAGTGTTTAGGATTTTCTCTGTAGAAGATCATGGCATCTGCAAACAGTGAGTGTTTTACTTCCACTTTTCCAATCCGGGTTCCTTTTATTTCTTTTTCTGCTCTGATCGCTGTGGCCAAAACTCCCAAAACTATGTTGAATAGGAGTGGTGAGAGTGGGCACCATTGTACTGATCCTTACTTTAGGGGCATTGCTTTCAATTTTTCACCATTGAGGATAACGTTTGCTGTGGGTTTGTCGTATATATCTTTTATTATGTTGAGATTTGTTCCTTCTATGCCTGCTTTCTGGAGGGTTTTGGTGATAAATGGATGTTGAATTTTGTCCAAGGGTTTCTCTGCATCTATTGAGATAATCACATGATTTTTATTTTTCAATTTGTTAATGTGGTGTATTATGTTGATTAGTTTGTGGATATTGAAGAATCCTTGCATCCCTGGGATAAAGCCCACTTGGTCATGATGTATGATCGTTTTAATATGTTGTTGGATTCTGCTTGCTAGAATTTTGTAAAGGATTTTTGCATCTATGTTCATCAGTGATATTGCCCCGTGGTTATATTTATTTATTTATTTATTTATTTATTTATTTATTTATTTATTTATTTATTTATGTATTTATTTATTTTCGTGGCATCTTTGTCTGGTTTTGGTATTAGGGTGATGGTGGTCTCATAGAATGAGTTTGGAAGTTTCCCCTCCTCTGCAATTTCCTGGAAGCATTTGAGTATGATAGGTATTAGCTCTTCTCTCAATTTTTGATAGAATCCAGCTGTGAAGCCGTCTGGTCCTGGGCTTCTGTTTGCTGGAAGATTACTGATTACCCTTTCAATTTCCGTGCTTGTGATGGGTTTGTTAGGATTTTGTTTTGCTTCCTGGTTCAGTTTTCAGAAGTTGTACTTTTCTAAGAATTTGCCCACTTCTTCCAAGTTGTCCATTTTATTGGCATATAGGGGTTGATAGTAGTCTCTTATGATCCTTTGTATTTCTGTGTTGTCTGTTGTGAACTCTCCATTTTCATTTCTACTTTTGTTGATTTGGTTCTTCTCCCTTTGTTTCTTGATGAGTCTGGCTAATGGTTTGTCAATTTTATATATCTTCTCAAAGAACCAGCTTTTAGCTTTGTTGATTTTTGCTCCGGTCTCATTTGTTGCTTTTACATTTATTTCTGCTCTATTATATGATTTCTTTCCTTCTACTAAGCCTGGGGTTCTTGAATTCTTCCTTCTCTAGTTGCTTTAGGTGTAGAGTTAGGTTATTTGTTTGACTTGGTTCTTCTTTCTTGAGGTAAGCCGCTTTTGCTATGAACCTTCGCCTTTGCACTCATTCTACAGCGTCCCATAGGTTTTGGGTTGTTGCGTTTTCATTTTCATTTGTTTCTATGCATATTTTGATATCTTTTTGGATTTCCTCTGCGATTTGTTGCTTATTTAGCAGCGTGGTATTCAGCCTTCATATGTTTGAATTTTAAATAGTGTTTCTCTTGCAGTTGACATCTAGTCTCAGCGTACTGTGGTCAGAAAATATGCTTGGAATGATTTCAAGGTTTGTTGAATCTACCAAGGCCGGACTTATGGCCGAGGATGTGATCTGTCCTGGAGAAGTTTCCATACGTACTTGAGTAAAAGGTGAAACCCATTGTTTTGTGGTGAAATGTTGTATCGATATCAATTATGTCTAACTGGTCCATAGTATCATTTAAAGTTTGTATTTCCTTGTTAATTTTCTGTTTACTTGATCTATCCATAGGTGTGAGTGGGGTAGTAAAGTCTTCCACTATGACTGTGTTATCGTTAATTTCCCTTTCATGCTTGTTAGCCTTTGCGTTACATATTGTGGTTCTCCTATGTTGGGTGCGTATGTATTTATAATCGTTATATCTTCTTCTTGGATTGATGTTTTGATCATTATGTAGTGAACCTCTTTGTGTCTTTTCACAGGCTTTATTTTAAAGTCTATTTTGTCTGATATGTGTATTGCTACTCCTGCTTTCTTCTGGTCTCGACTTGCTTGGAATACCTTTTTTCCAGCCCTTCACTTTCAGTCTCTATGTGCCCCTTGTTTGGAGGTGGGTCTGTTGTAGACAACATAAACAGTGGTCTTGTTTGTGTATCCTTTCAGCTAGTCTTTGCCTTTTGGTTGGGGCACTCGACCCATTTACATTTAAGGTAACTGTTGATAAGTATGATCCTGTTGCCATTTGATTTGCTGTTTTGAGTTTGATTTTATACAACCTTTCTGTGTTTCCTGCCTAGAGAAGATCCTTTAGCATTTGTTGAAGAGTGAAAAGAAGAGTTGGGAATAGATGTCTCTACAGTATCTTCATTAGTCCGAGGTAATAAGAAGAAGCATGTTAAAGCAAGGGGTAATGTGGATGATCAAAACTCTGACTTTCATCCTGAAACTTGAGGACAGAGTGTATTTTCAGCCTGCACAAGTTTAAATGTGCCATTCATACGAAAGCCTTATACTATCCAGATAGCTGCTGAAACAAGTGCCCCAACTTGAAATGATTTCTCTTCTCCATCGTAAATATCAGTTAGACCACAGGAGCATACTGTGATACATCAATCTGCAGCTGCTTTAGGTGTTGTTGTTGTTGTTTTAATTGAAGAGAAATTGCTTTACAGAATTTTGCTGTATTCTGTCAGAATTCAAAATAAATCAATCATCGAGGCACATATATCCCTTCCCTCTGGGAGTACCCTCCCATCTCCCTCCCCATCCCACAATCTAGCTTGAGCATTTGTCATGGGATTTCACATAGCAGCTGCACTAAATCAAATGGCTCTAGTGAAAATTTTGCAGCTATGTCTACTTCTGTTTCTCCGTACCGCAACTTGTGTCCATTACAGAACAGTTAGTTTGGACCGAGGGTGGAGCCTTCTACCTTTCCAGGTTGGTATGGTAACATGTCAGCCCATGACCGTCCTTTTCCTAAACTACAACAGTCAGGCAATTTAGTTTTCCCAGTGCCAAAGATCCCTGATACATCTGCTGCTTCTCTTTCAAGATGCACTCATCAACCATCTTCATTATTTGAAAACTGTCCTAATACAACTGATGTACCAAATGGGTGTTGGATTATGGAGGATACCAAAGTGTAAAATTAATGTTTGGAGATGTCAACAAATTCCTACAATTCTCTTATTTGAAGAAAAAAGTTACATATTCATCTTCATAGGGCCAATTTCTATTTTGGAATAATTAAGAGTAAAATGAGTCTTTCTTTCCGTGCCTGACTATTTTACTCTGCATAATATAAACACTTCTGTGCAAGGTCATAAAATAAACACTACACTTGCTTTCACTGAAACCCACAGTCAGTTGATTGACTTCATTGCATAGAAGTGAGCAGACCCATGTTTGGTTTGGTAACAGTCCTGAATGTTAAGAATATGTGTATAGAAGGGTGATCAATCACTTTTATTTCAGGAACCAAGTAGACTTATTGATGTGATTTTTCTGTGTAAAAATTCTTTAGCAATGACATTTTGCAGGTTTCATGTTTTTGGTTACTGTTTATGCAAGCAGCCTTTATTTTAAGTTGATGTAGAAGTAAACACTGGTTGAACATTGCCCTTCAATTGCTAGAAGACCAGTGACTTTATGATGTCAGCGCTACTCTTCAATTGCTAGGAGACCAGTGACTTTGTGATGTCACAGCTTTTTGACTTTGAGAACCATGCTGATGGTCTTGAGAGTTTATCTCTGTACGCCAGCCAAGCAGCATTTGAAGTTGGAGTGTGTAAAGTCAGACAAATGAGAAAAGTATCTGAAGAAAGATCTCTCTGAGATGGCACACATTCCTTCAGAAATTCAAGATGTGCCTCGTAAAGATGTATCAAGTGGTTCCAAAACCTCCATTGGATCGTCTTCGTGTGATTACACACTTACTGGGGACTCAGTTTTGAGATCTATGATTGAAGAATATGCTTTCCAGGCTTTGTCTAAGGAAGCTGGGATAAAAAGGCCACACTACACATTTTCTGTCTCTGAAAGAAATGAGTTGAATGATTTTCTTTCCCTCACTTTTCCACAAAAACTCTGGACTATAGTTGAAAGTGATCAGTTTGAATCTATTTGGTGGGATGAGAGTGGCACTTCTATAGTGATCAACGAAGAACTCTTCAAGAAAGAAGTCTTGGAAAGAAAGGCCCCTTTCAGAATATTTGAAACTGAGAGTATGAAAAGTTTAGTTAGCCAGCTTAAACTTTATGGGTTTAGTAAAAAGCGACAAACTTTTCAAAGATCTGCTTCACTCCCTGACTTTCTGGAAGAAGAAAACAATGTCTCTGTTTTGAGCAAGGTAATCCAAAATTTCCACTTACTGTCAATATGTAAGATTAAATCATGTGACTTAGAAAGCATGTTCACATATGTAGCAAAAACCGAATTTAAAATTGAGATAGCAAACTGTTGAACACGTTTTATTTTTTGAAGTTGAGAACAGCTGGAGGTTAAAATATTTGATACTTAATACACTCTCCTAGCAACTTGAAATCAGATACATGTCCTCAAGCTACTTTAAGTGGTATTTACTGTATATATACAACATATTTTTTAGTTGAGGAGCATACTTATTTCTAACATGTAAGGTGTTAAAACTACTAATGGAGGTGTTGTCTTTGATTCTATTTAATTGGCATCATTAAAAGAATACACTTTTATAGTTTAACTTTGCTTGTCAGTTTTACCTTAGTTTATAAAAAACTAAATAATTGTATCCTTTGATTTTAGTTACAGATCTACCATAATCCAAATTTCAAAAGAGACTATCCCCAACTTTCAGGAAGAATGAAAAGAAGAGTTGGGATTAGCAATGTGTTTCCGAAATCTTCACTAGTTCCAGATTACGAGAAGAAGCATGTTAAAGCAAGGGTCAACACAGATGATCGTAACTCTGGTTTTCATGCTCAAACTAGTGGAGAGAGTCCATTTTCAGCTTCCACCAGTTTAAGTGTGCCTTTCCCACAAAAGACTTATACCAGCCAGATAGTCCCTAAAACAAGCGCCCTACTTCCGCGTGACTTTCCTTCCCCATCAATATCAGTTAGACAAAGAGAACAGAACGTGGTAGATCAACCTGCTGTTTTAAACCAGTTGAGCATTTTTAATTGGCACTTCCATAGCACCTACACTCAAGCAAATGGCCACGTTGAGGACTTTGCTACTACCGCTACATCTACTCCTCAGAACCACATCGTATCTCCATTATGGAGCAGTTCTTTTGGACTGATGGTGGAGCCTTCTACATTTCCAGACAGGTATAGCGATATGTCAGCCCATGACAGTCCTCTTCCTAACCAGCAACAGAGAGGCAACTCAAGGTCCCCAGTGCCAACGATCGCTTATACACCCACCTCCTCTCTTTCAAGTCAATTCATCAACGATATTCCTTATGTGAAAACCATGCTAATTAAAACTGACCTATCAAATAAGTATCAGCTTATGGAACCTAATGAAGATTAAAATTTACGTTGGGAGATGTCAACAAATACCCACAATTCTTGTATTTGAACAATAAAGTTACACGTTCCTCTGCACAGTTTTGTTTTCTATTTTGAAACAATGAAGAGTAAATTAAGGCTTTATTTCAATGTCTGGCTATTTCTCTGCACTCTTTTATAAACTCTTCAGTTCAAGAAAACATCCGTTAGGCATCCTAGGTAAATGGCACCTAGCCTATTGTTTCTAAGCAAGAAAATGAGAACAAAGGGAAAAGAGGTAATGGATGTAAAGTGATTTGGGAAATCATCCCTGCTGAAATGAATGGGTGTCTAAATGAGGATGGTACGGGTGAAGGAACACATACAAATAAAATCAAAACAAGTGCACCTACACAGTACGAACCTTAGTGCGTTCACAGTTACATGATATTCTATTACGTATCGGTAGAGTCTTAAGATAGAGAAGGAAATGGTGCCCCGCTCCAGTATTCTTGCCTGGAGAATTCCGTGGAAAGGGGCTCCTGGTGGGCTGCTGTCCATAGGGTCACACAGAGTTGCACACAACTGAAGTGACTTAGCAGCAGCAGAGTCTTAAGACATTAGACAGGAGATTGTCTTCATTCTAGAAATTCATTTCATACTTGAAAATATAAATATTGTAGCATGTCCAAAATTAGGAGAACCGTTATACCATCACTGTGATACCAACGATTACAGGACATAATCAGTGACTGGACCATGGCCAGCACAAGATAGGTATTTTACAAGTGGTACTGTATAGGGTCATTTTAGCTCTGCTCTCCTTAAGGCGTACCTTTATTTCCTGCCACCATGATTCCACCCTATATTTCCTAATGCATATTTAGATTTTGCTTATCTGTTCCCTCAGAGACAAAATAAATTCCTCTGGTGATTGCAGCACCTCAGGATGGTTAACAAGTTCTTTGAAGACATGATATTTGTTTTCCGTAGTAGTTTCAGTACCATTCTCTTACACCGTCCTTCTGGAGCTACAATCACACACACTGCTTTCAGATGTGCTAAGCCCCTTCTCACAACTTTGCCTCAACTCTTTCTTGGGGTTGGAAGGAACCTCTGTTCACCCTCCTACCAAGGTGAGCACGGATATCAGGTCTTCAATGTGTTTTGGGTCTACCCTCTTTTCTTTGTGTATCTTTCACATCAGCTAAAACGTGTACTTACTGAATTATCAACAAGGAAATGTAATCACGAATCGAATGCTATATACATTACTCAACAACATCCTATAACCTGCACTATTATCATAATTGACCTTTCCTACTTACTGAGAATCTTTTCCCGGTTGATAAATATATATCTTATATGTCCATGAATGTCAAATGTGGGAATTCAAATTATAAAATGATTGCTGCTCTCATGAAGTTTACAGTCTATAAGAACCCATACTAGTCATGTTGTTTCAGGCCCCAGTTCCCTAAAATTCAGTAGTAGTTATAGAGATATTTATGAAAAAAACAAACAAACAAAAAAGAATCATTCATTTTAATTCTCTAGAAAAGTCATGGAGTAAGGAGGGATCAAAATCAATGGCTGATCCTTCACATAGTTCACAATGAAAGAAGATGAGCAGAGTGTCTGCCAGTTGGACCCCCCAGACTGTCATGAACACTACCTAGAAATCTTGGCAATCTCCACTTTGTGGCCATTTCTTTAGACAGTGGTGGCAATATCAAGTCATGGCCCTGTTTTGGTATGGTAACCCACATAGGACAACACCAAGTTAAGTTCACCGTTCTCATGTTTGGGGCTAATGCAGAGTGAAAGCTGTGGGCTATTTGTGTAGATAAGGGAGGTGTCCAAACAGCACACGCTTTTTCTTTCACTGAAAACTTTCATTAAATTTGGCTGAGAACACTATACTTTAGAGAGGTAAGCATTTTGCAGCAATTGTAAGAGTTATTGAAATCGGTGTCCTTAGTTATCCTTTCAAGCGCAAAGTCCAATGGTCTGGTTTTCGATTTCAGGCATCTTACTATGGAGCCAAATTTGCATGCTTTGAGAAATAGCACCTTAAAAGCAATCACATCTTCTATTTCATTGCCGTGTACTGATTATTCCTGCTCACTCCCTTTGATCTTCTTTTCCTGTTCTGCTTTGAGGGGCAGGTCCTTCTCAAAAAGAATAGGATTAATTCCCTTAGTGCTCTGTGGTAACTTGGAAAAGGCATGGATAAGGACATGCAATATATTATGTGGGAAAGCTACTGTTTTTGTTCCCTCCTGAAAACATAGTATTAAATTGTACCTCAATTGTCCTACCACGGGAAGCCTGGTTACATGATGCATTACCTTGGTCATCAATTCCCATATGGCTTTAACATATCAGTACCTTTAATTCTCAAAAGCTTATAGAGAAAGTATCTCAATACAGTAGGGAAATATTATACATGAGTTCAGTGTTCTTTCCCGTACTTATTTATTTTATAATTTGTGCCTAAAATAGTAAAAGTGAGAACAAAAATTCAAGTGAGTTAACGCAGTGAGTTAAACACAGAAGATTGAGACAAGAAGTAGAAAAATTGATGGGAGAAGATCAGAGGATGAAATTGGGTGCTTATAATGGAACAAGCAAATGTGTAACTGCAGGGCCTAAATAGCTCAATATGACTTCACTATTGTTACCCTACAAATTATTTTCATTTTAGCAAATCACAGAATAGTCTTACATGCAAAGTACTTTAAGATCCCATGGAATGCACAACAAAGGTATATCTTTTAAAGCATTCTGATTTAAAATGTCGCTAGAGACATATCATTCAAGTAGAAAATGATTTCCAAAATTAAGCCTAGAGACAAGTATCAGAGAAACTTTGGGAAGTTCATAGGTGTCCTCCAGTGAGTCCTTGGGTTTTCTTTTCTTTTTGTAATTGTGTTTAAGCATACAAGATCGTGACTGTGCTTGTGTGTGTGTGCATCAGATTAAGAATGTGTTTGTGAGTGTATGTCTGGGCTCTCTTTTGGACTTTTATGTTAGAAATTTCAGCTGAAGAAATAGTTCATTCAAAAATACAGCCAGGCACAAATTAAACTGCCCATTCAAAACTCTTCTTTCTCCTTTCAAAGTGCAAGACAAACGGATGCGTCAAAGGTTGAAAGCATTTCAATAATAACCAAGCTCCTCCGCCCAAACATAGTTAAAAACTATGGTACTCTCCCAATCAACCCAGCAAAAGATGCGTGGGACCTTAGGTATCTATGATGTCTGGCAATAACAAAACACCCACCCTCTAATACGGCAGTACTCAAGAAGGCCATGTAGAGGCCTGCAGTTTCAACCAGGCCTTCCTGTAATAGGATACGACCTTCCTATAGGAGGCTGCACACTCACCAGTAATGAACACTCTTAGGCATCAAATGAAACTAAGGACGAAACCTGGAATTCTCTTCCCACATGGTGGAAGTCCCCTTCCCCCTTCCCAAGTGGATGTGATAGACAGTTAAAATAAAAGGAAGTTATAACATGGCTGACATTCTTCTTACATAATACCTGAAATGTCCAAGCCCCACCACACTACTAAGCAGCTGACTATACAGGTCTTCTGGTCTCAAATCTGTGTGACAATCATCACATGAGAATTTTATGAATATTTGAGATGCATTGATAGTGCGGATCTGTAAAGCTAAACGTCTTTGAGATCTGACTCAAATAGGAAAACTGTGTACTCCCTGTCTTCAGTTTTATGGGGATTTCACATGCATTCACACACTTCCACAATGCTCAACCTTCATCTGAAGACAAGAGGAATGGTCTATTCACAGAGAAGGCCAGCGGTAAAGTCAAAATGGATGCAGTTTCCTGCCTACATCCCTGCTCAGTAATGTAACCGCTTGTAAGCATTCCTAAGGGCGACTAGGATACACAAGTCAAAGATGCTTCTCCCAGGATTACAGAGTTGGATTGAGAACTGTAAGTTTGTTTACCTCTCATCCCATTCTTAAGATCACAAACCATAACTGTTAACCCATCAGAAGATGGGCAGCTCTAGCACATATTTAGAGACAATGCCTGCTTCTGCCTAAGACCAAGGTTGTAGATCCAAGTGGCATATAGGGTACGGTTTCCATCTCAGGATACCACATGACTCCCCAGGGATTCTCCTTCTCTGAAAGCTCTCAAGAGATGTTGTGAGAAGAATATTTTGAGGGTGGAAAACAAGGAAACCGACAAGAGTTGTGTTCTTTCTAATTGTCCTCAGTCTCACTTTTCATCCCATGTATAATGACAAAGTCTCCCAAGCACTGCCAATACCAATTTGTTGATGTTCTTCAGCCACTCAGTCTTGTCTGACTCTTTGTGACTCCATGTACAGCAAGAACCCTGGGTTCCCCTGCCTTTCAAATCACCAGTTTACTCAAACCCATGACTTTTGAGTCAGTGATGCTTTGCAGCCATCTCACCCTCTGGCATTCCCTTCTCGTCCTTCCCTCAATCTTTCCCAGCATCAGTTTCTTCCCAGTGATTTCACTCTAGGCCCTAGATGGTCAATATATTGGCTCTTCATGGTCAGCGTCAGAACTTCCGTGAATAGTCTGAGTTGAACTCCTTCATGCTTGGCTAGTTTGAACTCCATGCTCGCAACGGAACTCTCACACATCTTCTCCAGACCCACTACTGCAAAGCATCGATATTTTGGCACTCAGTTCCTGGGGTCCTGCTCATTCCGCCATACGTTACTCCTGAAAATCAACTTTGCCCATTCGGATCTTTTTCAGTAATCACTCAGCTTATTAACATGGTGTCTAGACTGGTCATAGCTTTTCATCCAAGTGGCAAGTGCCTTTTCGTTTCGTGGCTGAAGTCACTCCCCGCAGTGTTATCAGAGGTCAAGAAAGTGAAACCTGTCACTGAGTCAATTGTATCCTATTGCTAGATCTCAAAATGTTTGGACCACATTCCATGGTCTTATTTTTAGTGTTCGTTGGTTTGTGTTTAGATTGAGTTTTAATCCAGCTTTTCCTGTCACCTCATCAGAAGGCTCTTTAGTCCCTAGTGTTTTTCAGCCATTTGTGTGTTGTCATCTTATAACTAAGGTTATTCACACTTCTCACAGTAATTCTGTTTCCAGCTTCAAATTCTTTCAGCAAGTTATTGTCCATGGTATACTCTGCACAGAAGTCAAATAAGCTGGGTGACAATATATAGCCTCGATGTATTTCCTTCCCTATTTTGTACCAGTCTGTTGTTCCTTCTCCAGTTCCAACTGTTGTTACTTGACCTGCGTGCACCTTTCCCAGGAAACAGGTATGGTGGTCTTATATTCTTATCTCTTTAAGAATTTTCCACAGTTTGTTGTGACCCACACAGTCTAAGGGCTTCCCCTGTGATTCAGATGGTAAAGCATCTGCCTGCAATGGGGGAGGCCCAAGTTCGATCGCCGGGTCTGGAAGATCCCCTGGAGAAAGAAATGGTAGGCTACAGTCCATGGGGTCGCAAAGAGTCAGACACAAATGAATGACCTCACTTTCACATGCAGTCTAAGCCATTAACAGAGACAATAAAGGAGATGTAAATGACTTTATGAAACACCCTTGTTTTTTCTATGATCCAGACTCCAATTAAGGTTTACCTATTAAGATTAAATGACTAACTACATCTGCCTGCTCGCTCTCTCTCTGTTTCAAGTTGTTGCTGCTACTGCTGCTAAGTCGCTTCAGTCGTGTCCGACCCTGTGCGACGCCAGAGACGGCAGCGTACCGGGCTCCTCCGTCCCTGGGATTCTGCAGGCAAGAACACTGGAGTGGGTTGCCATTTCCTGCTCCAATACATTTAAGTGAAAATCGAAAGTGAAGTCACCCAGTTGTGTCCGACTCTTCACGACCCCATGGACTGAAGCCTACCAGGCTCCTACGCCCATGGGATTTTCCAGGCAAGAGTACTGGAGTGAGATGCCATTGCCTTCTCCATTTTTCAAGCTATCATCTACCAACTGTTACATTCCTGGGCACTTGCCATCTTCTTGTGGGCTCTCCTGGTGGCTCAGTTGGCAAAGCAACTGCCTGCAATCTGGAGACCTGGGTTCACTCCCTGGGTCACGAAGATCTCCTGCAGAAGGAAATGGGAACCCACACCAGTACGCTTGCCTGGAAAGTTAGTATTAAATTATGACCATGCCCATCTCTGACCTTTGACACCCACTTGAAACAGTTAAGTTTCCAGAGCAGAAATAAGGAATCTGTGCTCCGGGAAAATGTCGGGACAATTTGACAAATAGCTAGATATTTTCAGGAACGGACTTTTTGAGCCCAATATCTGTATCATCTTTTATCTGCAAAGGAACTATGTTTCCTCAAACTGATGACAATTCCTCATTAGCAGAAATTTCAGGAAAAATAACTCGGCTTATCGGCATGTTCGAAGTCAATGTTGTACCAGTTATGTGTGTATGCACGAAAGCTCCCATTAAACAGATAAATTCACATCAACTAAAGTTTGTTGCTTTACTGGCATGCATAAATGAATTGCAGAGCCTGCCTAGAAAGAAAATCAGAAGTTCTGATTGGGCAGATAATAAGAAGACGTTGAGAGCAACTCTCTTCATGGGGGCATCACAAATAATACTTCTATAAAGGCAACAGTTCCCCGAGTGCATCCAATGAATATTAGCAGAAGACCTTGCTCAACTATATGGGAACAAGACATAACTGGGAAGAATGGAAGGAAGATGGGAGAAGGAGGATGAGAGGAATAGAACCAAACCTGTGTCTTGTGGTGGGAGATGGAGAAGCAGGGGATAGACTGAGGATTCAGGTAAGTCACCTCAGTAAACTTAAATTACTTTTGACTGAAAGGAAGCAAGGTGAAGAAGCTGATGAAATATAGCTTGTCTAGAGTGAGAATCAAACAGAGAATGTGTGGTGTGGTCCTACATGTCCCAAACGGCTATGCAGGTCAACCAGTGTTCATAGGGCCTGGAAGATGAAACGTGGGGTTAGAAAGCCAACCTGGGAGTGAACTGCGTTTGACTACGTAGAGATGGAGTGATGGATCTGGGATGTCAAAGTGCATAGGAAGGAATGCTTTTTGAAAAATCCCAAACTGACAGAGAAGTGGGACCTTAGGGTTCAGTCACACAGAGGAGGTAACACCATTGAATCCTCCCCCTCCCCACCCCCACCCTTTCCCACAAGCTGAGACCTACTATCAGGCAATAGAAAACAACTAGCTAGAACTAACACTCATGCTTCTGCCACCACAGGCTAGAAAACGATCCCAGTAGGGCCATAAATTTTCTGCCTGTGGTTGCAGACTCTTTGTCTATGGCATACAAAAGGGACAATAGATTTCCAATGAATGAAAATATTCAGGCTCTGGCAGCACTAAAAGCAAATAGGAGTTATCCCAGATTAGAGTCTGACCTGTCCCTACTGAAGATCCAAAGTTATTTCTGCCCTCGTTTGGGCACGCTTTCTCAAGAGGTGTAGCTGTGCTGTGGCTCGTGTTCAGGACCAGAACACTGACAGCAGGGACTCTAATAACATTCATTATACTGACCATGTTTTGCTACGCTGTGTGGCTGGTTCACTCGTTTTCTCACTTGTAGGCTTTCTCATTATTCTTGATTATTTACTGTTTTAAGATTGTTTACATCACATATTTTTTTTTATTGTTTTAATAAATTTATTTATTTTAGTTGGGGGCTAATTACTTTACAATATTGTAATAGTTTTTGCCATACATTGACATGAATCAGCCATGGGTTTACATGTGTTCCCCTTCCTGGACCGCCCACCCGCCTCCCTCCCCATCCCATGCCTCTGGGTCATCCCATTGCCCTGGCCCTGAGCCCTTGTCTCATGCATCGAACGTGGAATGGTGTTCTGTTTCACATATGATAATATACATGTTTCAATGCTATTCTCCCAGAACATCCCACCCTCGCCTTCTCCCTCAGAGTCCATAAAATTGTTCTATGCATCTGTGTCTCTTATTCTGTCTCGCATATAGGGTTATCGTTACCATCTTTCAAATTCCATATCATTTCACACCAGTCAGAATGGCTGCTATCCAAAAGTCTACAAGCAATAAATGCTGGAGAGGGTGTGGAGAAAAGGGAACCCTCTTACACTGTTGGTGGGAATGCAAACTAGTACAGCCACTATGGAGAACAGTGTGGAGATTCCTTAAAAAACTGGGAATAGAACTGCCATATGACCCAGCAATCCCACTGCTGGGCATATACACCGAGGAAACCAGAATTGAAAGAGACGCGTGTACCCCAATGTTCATCACAGCACTGTTTACAATAGCCAGGACATGGAAGCAACCTAGATGTCCATCAGCAGACGAATGGATAAGGCAGCTGTGGTACATATACACAATGGAATATTACCCAGCCATTAAAAAAAAATACATTTGAATCGGTTCTACTGAGATGGATGAAACTGGAGCCCATTATACAGAGTGAAGGAAGCCAGAAAGAAAAACAACAATACAGTATACTAATGCATATATTTATTTTTTGTATGTATATAACATGTACTTTGTTTTCCTGAATACATTTGAATCGGTTCTACTGAGATGGGTGAAACTGGAGCCCATTATACACAGTGAAGTAAGCTAGAAAGAAAAACAACAATACAGTATACTAATGCATATATTTATTTTTTGTATGTACATAACCTGTACTTTGTTTTCCTGCTTTCTGTGCCTTTTGTTGATGTCGTTTCTTGTCATGTTTGTTTTAATAGGTATATATTTCTATGTTAACTGTGATTTTCTGTTGTTCTGTGGGAAAGCTCTTGTCATTTTTGTCAGATTTCTTTCTTTATTTTTTACGTGGCACTCTGCTCTAGTGTTGTTTTATGTCTTGCAAGTTATTCGCTTAGTTGTATTATTGGTTCTGTGTTCTTCCCTATTGTGATTTTTGCTTGTGTTATTTTCTTTTTTTGTTATTATTATTTTTTTCTTTGATTTTGGTTTCTTACAATTTGTCTGACTTCCTTTGTTTCCTCTGTCTAATCTTTTACTATGTGATCTTGGTTCTCTGACCAGAAGTTGGGCCTGTTCTTCTAGAGTTTCAGCACCATATCGAAGACCATAGAGTACCAGAGAATTCCTGGTTCCAGCGAATATTAATTGGTGAGAGTGTCTATGAAGGCTTCTATCGCAAACTAAGAACCAATTCCACTCAAAAGGCTATATTATCCAGAGCTGATGCCTCATGCCACACAAAAAAGCAGAACAGAAACACAAGCCATATCATCCACAGATGGACTGCCTAAAGTCAGACTAAACCCGTACATACCTGCAAAAGATACCACCGTGAGAGAGAGAAGTGTCAGCTGTGGAATATAGATGCCAGAGAATATAGTTGCCAGTCCCTCCCCCTCCAAGGACACAGAAACCACTGCACCAAACTTATCCAGTCAGGCTGCATTTGGAAGCAAGAACTGCAACCCTGCACCCTGGGAAGAAAAGACCATTAACATAGTAAGATAAACAAATGTGAAGAAAGTCAAGTACGTTGCAGGCAAAGAAACAATGTTAAAACACATGAGACATAATTAAAGAGGAAATAGGAATTGTCACTGAAAAAGAATTGAGAGGAACGATAGTAAAGATGATCAAACATCTCAGAAAATAAATGTAAATCATGCAAGAAACATTTAAGAAGGGTGTGTGAATGATAGCACAATAACTGCTGTATGTGTGCTGTAGGCTCATCCATGCCTTTGTACAGCAGAAGCCAGAACAACATTGGAAAATAATTATCTTCCAAATTAAAAACGAAGTATTAAAAGAAAAACAGACTTTAAATAACACAACAGACCTGGCAATTCAACTGAAACTTAAGTAGATTTCTTCGAAAAACCAGCAGAAGGCAGTTCCTTTTCAAGGGCAAATGAAATATGTCCGGATAAATCAGAAACCGGATCACAAATCAGGCCTTGGCAAATTTAAGTTAATCAAAATGTTATCAAGCTTTTTTTTTTTTTTTACTGCAATATATGTTACGATTTGAATGTCAGTCATGGTGTGTGGTGGGGACAAAACAAAAAGAAACAAACAAAAATATAAATAACAAAGACAAAACAAACAAACAAACAAACACCTGAATACATTCAGTCTCGTGCATATACCTCTTCATGGCCAAGAAATACACGAAAAATCAGACAGAAAAAAAAAAATATATATATATATATTCATAGAAACAAATGACAATAAAAATGCGATTGCATAAAACCTATGAAACAGGATAAAACACTAAAAGAGTAAATATTATAATAAAGGAATGTCTCAAGTAATCAACCTAACAGTACAACTGAGACAATTAGAGAAAGAAGAAGAAACAGAAAACCCAAATTAGTTTTGGGAAAAAAAAAAAAGTCACTGAGACTAGAACAGGAAAACAAGAGAAAAAATGTAAACAATAGCAAAGATCAATAATGCTAAAAGGGAGCTCTTGGAGAGCATAAAGAAAATACATAAATCATGAGCCAGACTCCTCAACAAAAAAAGGGAGAACACTCTAATCAATAAAGTTAGACATGAGAAAGGAGACATTATAACCGATACCACAGAAACATCAAAGGATCATAAGAGACTACAACAAACAAGTTTAAGCCAATAAAATGTAGAATCTGGAAGCCACAGACTAATTCTTCGGAACTCAAGTAAGATGAAACATAAAATATGAACACAGCATTACAAGCTCTAATATTGAAACTGTTATAAAAAATTTTCCAGTTAACAAACTCAAGGTCCAGATGGTGTCACAGATAAATTTTATGAACCATTAAGAGAAATGTTAACACATACACTTCTAAAACTCTTCCAAAATACTACAGTGGTAGGAAAATGCACAAACTCTTCCTACGAGTACAGCATCACCCTGATAGAAGACCCAGAGGTAACACAGAAAAGGAAAATTATAGGCCACTATCACACAGTTGAACATAGATGCAAACATCCTCAACAAAATACTCCCAAGAAGAATCCAACAGCACATTAAAAGTATCCAACAGCTTAATTAAGTGAGGTTTTCCCCAATATGCAAATATCCTCCAGGATCTGCGTATCAGTCCATCAGATACACCATAACAAATTGAAGGATTAAAACCATATGATCACCTCAATAGATGCTGAAAAATCTTGGATGAAATTCAAAAATCATGTGTGATAAAAAACTCTCCCGAAACTGAGCATAGCAAAAATTACCTCAACATAATAAAGGCACACAGATCAAAACTACAATGAAGTGTCATATCACACCATCGAGCATGGTGATCATTATAAAATCGACAACAGGGTACTTGGTAGTGGTCCAGAAGCTAAGACACCATGATCCTAAATCAAGGGTTCCATGTTTGATCCCTGGTCAGGAAATTAGATTCCACATGCAGCAATTAAACCCTGATGTAAACAAATGAAGAAGTAAATGTGTGTGTGTGTGTATGCATTCATATCCATATTCATAAATTAACAAATATGTGTTTACACTATACTATACATTCATAATATAGATGTTACATAAAAATAATTATATTATAAATTAACAAGTATATACACAAACACACACACACACAAATATAAATCTTAAAACAATAAATGAAGGATATGATGTGGAAGAAAGGGAACCCTTCACAGCGTTGTTAGGAATGTAAATAAATACTGACATGATACCGCAGAGTATGAAAGTTCTTTAGAAAACTAGCAATAAAACTACCATATGACCCCCAAATCACATTATTAGACATATACCCAAATGAAACCACCTTTGAAGAAAAAAGGTGTATCCCAGTATCCATTTCAATAC
The DNA here is from genome assembly GCF_054371585.1 of Giraffa tippelskirchi. Lineage (NCBI taxonomy): Eukaryota > Metazoa > Chordata > Mammalia > Artiodactyla > Giraffidae > Giraffa > Giraffa tippelskirchi. Next base: position 18,673,412 of record NC_137290.1, read on the forward strand.
CATTTACAGTAGACAAGTTATGTAAGCAATCTGGGTGTCCATTTACTGAAGAATGGATAAAGAAGTTATGGCACATGCTCAGGATGGAAACTTTCTCGTGCACAAAAAGGAAAAAAAAACAATGGATTATTTCTAGAGATATGGATGGATCTAGAGCCTATTATACAGAGTGAAGTAATTCAGAAAGAGGAAGTCCAATATTGTAGATTAATGCATATATGTGGAATCTAGAAAACTGGTTCTGAAGAATCTGTTTGAAGGGTGGGAAAAGAAATGCAGAGGTAAAGAACAGACTTGGACACAGAAGTGGAAGGAGATAGTGGAATGGATCGAGCAAGATGCCCAGGCATATGTATAATACCAAGTATGAAGTAGTTAGCCAGTGAGAGGCTCCTCCTCAGGACTCTGGGGTGCCCTAGGGAAGTGGATTGTGGAGTAGGAGAGGAGGCTTAAGAGCAGGTGGGAGGGCTTCTCAAAAGGGAGGCTCATGCATATATACTGATAGATGATTTACATTGTTTTACAGCAGAAAGTACCAGACATTGTAAAGCAATCACACTCCAATTTCAACTTGTTTCTTAAATTGGAAAATGGATGTCAGTCCTTGGCCAACTTGGGCAAGTAGCAAGAAATGCATCACAGTGCATAAGTCAAGTATAATGTGTACCAGTGCATATGTCAAGTAAAATCTGCACCAAAGACTGCTTTCGTATGTATAGACAAAACATAAAGCAAAAACTTAACAATTTAGAGCTAACCTAGCCAGAATAAACTCAGACTCTAGACATAAGTGTTCCTCACTTCATTTGATTGGCAATGTTTCTCAAAGGAAAGAGCGGTTACCAAATGATGTCAACAATTTATAGAAACACAAATTCCTTCATGTTTTAGTACACAATAGTAAACCTTTGACATTCAGAACTATCCTAAGTAGGAAATTATAAATGTAGTTTGAAAGTTTGAAATGCTGTACAAGGATCACTTCTTTTTTAAATCCTGGAATCTGTGTGACTGACTGGGAAAAATGCACAGCCTAAAATTTGAGAATTTTGTTTTATTCATCTAGGCTTTAGTCCTGAGGAGGATTTACTCCTGACGAGCAACTTCTCAAGTATTTCTGAAAGACCATTCTGAAGAGGGAATGGAAGTGCCAGGGTGTATAAAAGTTTCACAATGATCATGGAGGCAGCATGTTCATATATTGTGGTTAATTAAAGAAAACTGGACATCTCAAGTTAATGGGTTTAGCATGATTCTACCTATGGCAAGATGCAGGAATCTGGGCTTCTTGAGATAATTTCTTCAATAGGCACTATAACTAGGGCCAGTGTCCTGTTCTTTTCTGTGTCAGAGTCACTTCTGGCAGCACAATTGGTGGCAGCTGTGGTAATTGAAGGCTTGATGATGGGCGGCCTGACTTCATCCAGAGTCCTCTCAGGGCTCACATTCAGGGATGGCTGCAATGGCTTATGACTTGATGACTGCAACATCCTTTGGTTACTGATAAGGCTGACAGCATACTTAGTTCACAGTGTGCTCTACTCTCTACACCCTCAGAAAATGTTACTGTTTGTAGTAGATTCATATACCCCAAGACAAGCTGACTGTGGGCTTTTACCTCAACAGGACCTAAAGTGGCCTTAATATAATGAGAAAAGAGTTAATACAGGTTAATGCAAGTCCCAACGAGATAGGAAAGAGAAAGGGAAATCAAAATTTCAAGAACATGGCTAGAAACTCTTCCCGATCAAGGAAGAGTAAACAGGGGAGGTTTGTGGTGCTTTCCAAACACATATGTTTATATATATAAAGATATGTGTATATATATATATCTTCACTGATGTATACGCATAGACATGTTTACGTATACTATGCATATATGCATCTCTACTCATATGTGCGTGTATATATCTATATCTATATATAGATAAATATATATGTATGTATACACGTAGTTATATATCTATGTATATCTGAATATTCTCTAGAATATTCTCAAGCATAGCTTTAATATTAAGGCATAAAACAATTAAATTTTAAATTGTACCACCTATATTCTCTGACTACCAAGACATGGAGCTAAAGCTCAAAAATGGCATACATTTTTGCAAATGTGTCATTTGTGGAATATTTTAGAAGGCATTTCTAAGGAATGGTTGAGTCAATGCCTGAGTCACAAGGGAAATTAGAAAAATAATCTGAGATAAATGAAAGAGAAACCACAACATACCAGATCATTGGATTCAGCAAAAGTTCATACCTGTAGTAAATACTTACAGTGAAATATACATTGATACCTATAACAGCAAAAGTATATACCTATACCTTAAGAATACATATATATATGTATATAGATATATATGCATATGAATATAGATATATGTATATATATATGTGTGTGTGTTTGTATTTATATATGTGTATATACATAAGTATGTATGTGTATGTATGTATATACATATGTATATATATATATATATATAATATATTTATCACTAATTATTTTCCAGTTGTCACTAGTGATAAACAACCTAGCTTCTAATGCAGAAGTCATAAGAGGCACAGCTTCAATCCCTGGCTTGGGAAGATGTTCTGGAGGAAGGCATGGAAACCCACTCTTGTGTACGCACCACGAGAATCCGATGGATTGAGGGATACCCATGTGCGATAGGCTGTGCGCCGAAGAGAGTCAGACAGGAGCGTAGGAACTTAGCGCATGAATATCACTGTCACTGATTGCTAATATATATAGGACACTTCTGCCTTTCATACATTGTTATTGACATGCTCAGAAAATTAATCAGTATAAGACATCAAAAATTATCTGATTCTAAATGTTTATTTATGGTTAATGATTTCGAATTCAACCTCCATTTAATGAATCTATTCAGAATTTTCAGTTTTTAAAAATTGTTTTAATCACTCTGTTCTTTTAGCCATTCGACTGTTTCACATAACTTAAGTCTTCTTCTGGCATAAATATGTGTCCATATTACCTAACAATTGTCTTTATTTAGTATGATTACATTGCAATGGGATCTTTTTCATTCTCATTTCAATAACTGGATCTTCTCTCATTTTGTTTGCTCAGTTTACCTAATATCTTCCAATTTTATTTATTTTGTTTTTGTTGATTTTTCTCTGTTTTTGAAATATGTATATAATTTTATTCCCATACTAGGCTTCATTGTTTTCCTCTTTCTCCTTGCTGTGAGTTTTGATTCCCCCCCCCCCCCAGTTTCTGTAGGAGGCAGATATTAGCTTCTTCTCAGGTTTGCAGAGCTTCCATTTTAATGTGTATATATATCTGTTGTGTCTGATGATGTGGGTACGTTGCGTTTTCATTTTCATTCACCACAGTGTATTTTCTAATTTGCCCTGTGACTTATTCTTTCAAACTTTGGTCCCTTAGGGATATGTGGTTTAATTTTCCACACAATACAATTTCCAACTTTTTTCCCATTACTGATTTCAATTTACATTTATTGGATGTCAGAAAACATATTTTGTATGATTTAAATTATTAAGGACTATTTTAAGGCTTAAGGTAAAACCTATTCTCGAAAATATTCTGGAGAATATTCTAATTGAACATGGGAGGGTTGTGTATTCTTCTGTTCTTGTTAGAAGGAATGATCTGCTCAGTGTGTTAAGTCCTCTTGGTTTATATGGTCATTTAGATTTTCTCTTCCCTCAGTGGTCTTATGTTCTTCTACTGTTATTTAGATATTTATTTTTGGACTAATCTAAATGCTCAGTTCAGTTCAGTTCAGCCACTCAGTCGTATCCAACTCTTTGCGACCCCATGAATCACAACACGCCAGGCTTCCCTGTCTATCACCAACTCCCGGAGTTTACCCAACTCATGACCATCGAGTCAGTGATGCCATGCAGCCATCTCATCCTCTGTCATCCCCTTCTCCTCCTGCCCCCAATCCTTCCCAGTGTCAGGGACTTTTCCAATGAATCAACTCTTTGCATGAGGTGGTCAAATCATTGGAGTTTCAGCTTCAACATCTGTCCTTCTAATGAACACCTAGGATTGATCTCCTTCAGGATGAACTGATTGGATCTCGTTGTAGTCCAAGTGACTCTCAAGAGTCTTCTTCAACACCACAGTTCAAAAATATTTCAAAAAAATACTTATGGCTAGAGATCTGCAATTTTTACACTTCATGATAGCCAAAAGGCTGAGACAATATTCAAACATTTTTAATGTTTGATTCGGGTACCTGGAACTCTTTGATGAGGTGAGCATATGCTGTATTGGATCATTAATATGAAAGGTAATATGACAAAATATATAATTAATATTGTATAATCATGTTTAATATCATTTGTCTCAAAACATTTTTAATTAAAAGACCTATGTGTCTACAATTAGTATTGCCACTAGGGCCCTTTATTGTTTATTGCTTGGATAAAATTTTCCTTGCAAACTCATTCTTAAAATGTATTCAATTCTAAGATTTGTCTCTTTCAGAGCCTATAGTTGTCATATTAAAAAAAAATTACACCATCTTCTATTATACCACATTAATGGTTATTTGTTACTACTTTAATTAAATATATTTTAGAGTGATTTTAAGAAGTAATTCTAGAGACTTTGATTGTCATTGTTCAGTCACTATGTTGTCTCCAACTCTTTTGTGACTCCATGGACTGTAGCACAAAAGGCCTCCCTGTCTTTCACTCTCTCCCAGAGTTTGTTCAAACACATGTGGCCATTGCATTGCTGATACCGTCCAACCATCTCATCTTCTATTCCTCCCTTCTGCTCCTGTCATCAGTCTTTCCAAGCATCATGGTCTTTTCCAGTGAGTTTGCTCTTTGCATCAGTTGGCCACAATGGTGATGTTTCAGCTTCATCATTAGTCCTTCAAGTGAATACTCAGGGGTAATCTCCCTTAACATTGATTGGCTTCATCTGCTTGCAGTTCAAGGGACCCCTAAGGGTCTTCTACAGCAGTACAGTTGGGAGGCATCAATTCTTCATCTCTCAGGCTTCTTTACACTCCAGCGCTCACATCAGCACATGACTACTGGATAAACAATAGGGGTTTATGAAGTGGGGAACTTTGTTAGTTACGTGAATGTCTCTTCTTTTTAATGCAATATCTAGGTTTACATAGCTTTTCTTCCAAGAAGGAAGTGTCTTTTAATTTGATGACTGCAGTCACCATTCACAGTGATTTTAGAGCCCAGGAAAATTAAGTCTGTCACTGATTCCAGGTTTCACCCTTCTCTTTGCCAAGTAGTAATGGGACAATATGCGGTGATCTTAGTTTTTTGAATGTCGAAGTTTCAGCAAGGTATTTCACCCTCCTCATTCAAACTCAAGAGGCTGTTTACTCCCTCTTCAATTTTCTTTTTAGAGTGGTACTGTCTATATCTGAGATTGGTGAGGTTTCTGCCAGCTACCTTGATTCCAGTTTGTGATCCATCCTGCCTGATATTTTGTATAGTATTCTCTGCATATATATTTCATATAAACAGAATCTAAAGCTTAAGCACACTCCTTTCTCAGTTTTGAACTAGCCAATTGTTCCATGTCTGGTTCAAGCTCTTGTGTCTTGACCCAAGTACATATTTCTCATGTTAAGAAGGTCTGATAATAATCACAGTCCATTGTGATCCACAGTCAATGGCTTTAGTGCAGTCAATGAGGCAGATGCAATTTTTTTCCTGAAATTTCCTTGCCTTCTCTAGGATCCAGTGAATGTTGGAATTTTTTTTGTCTGGTTCATCTAGCTTTTCCAAATCTAGGTTGCACATCTGCAAATTATTGGTTCATGTACTGCTGGAGGATGTTGAGTATTATGTTACTAATACATGAAACAAGCACAATTGTATGGTAGTTTGAACATACTTTGGCATTGTCCTTTGTTATTGGAATTAAAACTGACCTATTCCACACTCGTTGCCAATGATGAATTTTCCAAACCTGATGATATATGAAGTAAGTGGCCGATTTAACAGTTTCGTGGTAATGAATTCTCACAGCTTTTGGTTCAAATGTTGATTTATCCTTCATATCTGAATGTCATCCTTATTAGATTTAGGTTTGACTCTTTCATCACTTTAAGTATGTGAAACTATTTTGTCCTGGTGTGAAGAGGAAAGAGCAGCTGGTATCCTTATGTGAATCTACCTGTATGTTATTTATTTATTTTCCCTTGTGGCCTTGATGTTTACTTCTTGTGTTTCTTTTTCTTAGTTTAATAAATATGCCTTGTGGATTGTTTCACGTTGAGTATATCATCTTTTAGATATTCTGGGATATTGGGACATAGAGAAATATCTTTCCCCCATCTAAGGGAGGTTTTCAAATTTTATCTCAAAAATTTCCTCAAAGCAGTTATTTTTCTTTCTTGCTTATTTGTTTTGATGTTCTCCATCCAGACAGCTCTGAATCTAATGGTGGGACATTTAACATTGTTCCAGAAGTCTCAGAGATTTCCCTCACTGCTTTCATTTTTCCCACTCTATTTCATTGATTTCTACCATTCTACCTTCCATCTAGCTAGTCCTTTCTGCTCTCTGTTCTTCTACTGTCATTCCCTGCAGAGTATTTGTTTTAATCTCTGTTTCCTTTGATGATTACTGATTGATACTTTATTTCTTCTGTATCCTTGTTAAATATTCTTAGATCTTCTCAATCCATGTGTTCAGTGTATTTACAGGCAACTCCACTTGTTTTTCTAGATTTTAGGTCATCCTTACAATTATTATTCTGATTTTTTTTTTCAGGAAGAATTCCTTCTCTTTTATTTATTTATGCATTTATTTTATTTGTTTCTTTTGGTTTGGTGGTGCTTTATCATGGACCTTCACCTTCTGCATATTTTTCATTCTTTCATTCTGCTTAGATTGCTGTGGTCAGGGTCCCTTTTCTGCAGGCTGGAGGGTTTTGGCTACTCGTTGTTGTGCAGTCTGCTGCTGTGTTTGGGGTTGGCCCCAGTGACTTGTCAATATTTAATGAATTGGGAAATGCGTGTCTGTGCTCTGGTGAGTGGAGCTGTATCTCCTCTCTCTGGATTGCAATGAGACGTTCAATAATGTGTTTTGGTTCTCTTTGTGTTTGGTATGGCTTTGGACAGCCCAGTTTTTTAGAGTACTGGAATGGATTGCCATTTCCTTCTCCAGGGGATCTTCCCCACTTGGGGATCAAACCCAGGTCTCCTGCATTGCAGGCAGATGCTTTATTCTCTGAGCCACCAGGGAAGCCCCCCAGTTTTTAATATTCATTGTTCTGTTCCTGCTTTCCTGGAGATTAGGTGTGGGATCTCTTGCATTGAACTTGCTGGCTTGTGTATTTATTTTGGTTTCCATGTAGGCATGGATACTTTTGGGTGTGTGATTGTCTCTTAATGTTCCTTGGTAACAGGGGTCTGACGATGAACACAGTTCTGGAATTGATACCTTCATCTTAGCTTTCAGTTCCCTGTTACACTAACATCAAGAATTCTACATCCACACAGCACAAAAGATCAAACCCCAAGCTTAATTGTTAAACAGCTCTCCACACCCAGAAAGAGCCAAAGGGATTCAGAGTCATGAAGAGAAGAAAAAATAGACGTGGGAGATGTAGGTGCCTAGGAGGAGAAAAGGAAAAATCAAAATAGGAGAGACAGACGACTCAGGAGTTAAATCCCTAAGTGAAAATAGATTCCAAATATTAGATTCCTAACACATTTCAACAAGCAAAATTAAAAACCTATAATAGAGATTAGACTCCTCTAAATATTGTAAAACTTATGGATCCAAAATCATTTTCAAAGATAGTATATATATATATATATATACATTTTCATTTTTTAGATAGGAGATAGTAGTTCATAGAAATGAAATAAAGTAATTCCAAAGAATAGCAAGGAGAGATAAGAAAGCCGTCCTCCGTGATCAATGCAAAGAAATAGAGGAAAACAACATATTGGGAAAAACTAGAGATGGCATCAAGAAAATTAGAGATACCAAGGGAACATTTCATGCAAAGATGGGCTCAATAAAGGACAGAAATTGTATGGACCTAACAGAAGCAGAACATATTAAGAAGAGGTGGCAAGAATACACAGAAGAACTGTACAAAAAAGATCTTCACGACCCAGATAACCACGATGATGTGATCACTCACCTAGAGCCAGGCATCCTGGAATGTGAAGTCAAGTGGGCCTTAGAAAAGATCACTATGAACAAAGCTAGTGGAGGTGATGGAATTCCAGTTGAGCTATTTCAAATCCTGAAAGATGATGCTGTGAAAGTGCTACACTCAATATGCCAGCAAACTTGGAAAACACAGCAGTGGCCACAGGATTGGAAAAGTTCAGTTTTCGTTCCAATCCCAAAGAAAGGCAATGCCAAAGATTGCTCACACTACTGTACAATTGCACTCATCTCACATGCTAGTAAAGTAGTGCTCAAATTCTCCAAGCCAGGCTTCAGCAATATGTGAACAGTGAACTTCCAGGTGTTCAGGCTGGTTTTAGAAAAGGCAGAGGAACCAGAGATCAAATTGCCAACATGCGCTGGATCGTCAAAAAAGCAACAGAGTTCCAGACAAACATCTATTTCTGCTTTATTGTCAATGCCAAAGCCTTTGACTGCGTGGAACACAATAAACTGTGGACAATTCTGAAAGAGATGGGCATACCAGACCATCTGACCTGTTTCTTGAGAAACCTGTATGCAGGTCAGGAAGCAACAGTTAGAACTGGACATGGAACAACAGACTGGTTCCAAATAGGAAAAGGAGTACGTCAAGGCTGTATATTGTCTTCCTGCTTATTTAACTTCTCTGCAGAGTACATCATGAGAAACGCTGGGCTGGAAGAAACACAAGCTGGAATCAAGATTACTGGGGAAAATATCAATAATCCCATATATGCAGATGACACCACCCTTATAGCAGAAAGTGAAGAAGAACTAAAAAGCCTCTTCGTGACAGTGAAAGAGGAGAGAGAAAAAGGTGGCTTAAAGCTAAACGTTCAGAAAACGAAGATCATGGCATCTGGTCCAATCATTTCATGGGAAATAGATGGGGAAACAGTGAAAACAGTGTCAGACTTTATTTTTGGGGGTTTCAAAAACACTGCTGATGGTGATTGCAGCCATGAAATTAAAAGAAGCTTACTCCTTGGAAGGAAGGTTATGACCAACATGTATAGCATATTTAAAAAGGAGAGACATTACTTTGACAACAAAGGTTCATTTAGTCAAGGCTATGGTTTTTCCAGTGGTCATGTAGGGATGTGAAAGTTGGACGGTAAAGAAAGCTGAGCACCGCAGAATTGATGCTTTTGAACTGTGGTGTTGGAGAAGACTCTTGAGAGTCCCTTGGACTACAAGGAGAACCAATCAATCCATCCTAAAGGAGATCAGTCCTGGGTGTTCATTGGAAGGACAGATGTTGAAGCTGAAACTCCAATACTTTGGCCACCTCATGCGAAGGGTTGACTCATTGGACAAGACCCTAATGCTGGGTAGGAGGAGAAGGGGACGACAGAGGATGAGATGGTTGGATGGCATCACTGACTCGATGGACAAGGGTTTGGGTAGAATTCGGGATTTGGAGAAGGACAGAGAGGCCTGGCCTGCTGCAATTCACGGTGTTGTAAAGAGTCGGACACGACTAGGCAGTGAACTGAACTGAACTGAACTGAACTGAACTGATTGAGGTGATCATATGGTTTTAATCCTTCAATTTGTTATGGTGTATCTGATGGATTGATACGCAGATCCTGGAGGATGTTTGCATATTGGGGAAAACCTCACTTAATTAAGCTGTTGGATACTTTTAATGTGCTGTTGGATTCTTCTTGGGAGTATTTTGTTGAGGATGTTTGCATCTATGTTCAACTGTGTGATAGTGGCCTATAATTTTCCTTTTCTGTGTTACCTCTGGGTCTTCTATCAGGGTGATGCTGTACTCGTAGGATGAGTTTGTGCATTTTCCTACCACTGTAGTATTTTGGAAGAGTTTTAGAAGTGTATGTGTTAACATTTCTCTTAATGGTTCATACAATTTATCTGTGACACCATCTGGACCTTGAGTTTGTTAACTGGAAAATTTTTTGTAACAGTTTCAATATTAGAGCTTGTAATGCTTGTTAATATTTTATGTTTCATCTTACTTGAGTTCCGAAGAATTAGTCTGTGGCTTCCAGATTCTACATTTTATTGGCTTAAACTTGTTTGTTGTAGTCTCTTATGATCCTTTGATGTTTCTGTGGTATCGGTTATAATGTCTCCTTTCTCATGTCTAACTTTATTGATTAGAGTGTTCTCCCTTTTTTTGTTGATGAGTCTGGCTCATGATTTATGTATTTTCTTTATGCTCTCCAAGAGATCCCTTTTAGCATTATTGATCTTTGCTATTGTTTATATTTTTTCTTTTGTTTTCCTCTTCTAGTCTCAGTGACTTTTTTTTTTCCCAAAACTAATTTGGGTTTTCTGTTTCTTCTTCTTTCTCTAATTGTCTCAGTTGTGCTGTTAGGTTGATTACTTGAGACATTCCTATATTATAATATTTACTCTTTTAGTGTTTTATCCTGTTTCATAGGTTTTATGCAATCGCATTTTTATTGTCATTTGTTTCTATGAATATATATATATACATATATATATATATTTTTTTCTGTCTGATTTTTCGTGTATTTCTTGGCCATGAAGAGGTATATGCATGAGACTGAATGTATTCAGGTGTTTGTTTGTTTGTTTGTTTTGTCTTTGTTATTTATATTTTTGTTTGTTTCTTTTTGTTTTGTCCCCACCACACACCATGACTGACATTCAAATCGTAACATATATTGCAGTAAAAAAAAAAAAAAAAGCTTGATAACATTTTGATTAACTTAAATTTGCCAAGGCCTGATTTGTGATCCGGTTTCTGATTTATCCGGACATATTTCATTTGCCCTTGAAAAGGAACTGCCTTCTGCTGGTTTTTCGAAGAAATCTACTTAAGTTTCAGTTGAATTGCCAGGTCTGTTGTGTTATTTAAAGTCTGTTTTTCTTTTAATACTTCGTTTTTAATTTGGAAGATAATTATTTTCCAATGTTGTTCTGGCTTCTGCTGTACAAAGGCATGGATGAGCCTACAGCACACATATGGCAGTTATTGTGCTATCATTCACACATTTAACATTCTTAAATGTTTCTTGCATGATTTACATTTATTATCTGAGATGTTTGATCATCTTTACTATCGTTCCTCTCAATTCTTTTTCAATGACAATTCCTATTTCCTCTTTAATTATGTCTCATGTGTTTTAACATTGTTTCTTTGCCTGCAACGTACTTGACTTTCTTCACATTTGTTTATCTTACTATGTTAATGGTCTTTTCTTCCCAGGGTGCAGGGTTGCAGTTCTTGCTTCCAAATGCACCCTGACTGGATAAGTTTGGTGCAGTGGCTTCTGTGTCCTTGGAGGGGGAGGGACTGGCAACTATATTCTCTGGCATCTATATTCCACAGCTGACACTTCTCTCTCTCACGGTGGTATCTTTTGCAGGTATGTACAGGTTTAGTCTGACTTTAGGCAATCCATCTGTGGATGATATGGCTTGTGTTTCTGTTCTGCTTTTTTGTGTGGCATGAGGCATCAGCTCTGGATAATATAGCCTTTTGAGTGGAATTGGTTCTTAGTTTGCGATGGAAGCCTTCATAGACACTCTCACCAATTAATACTCGCTGGAACCAGGAATTCTCTGGTACTCTATGGTCTTCGATATGGTGCTGAAACTCTAGAAGAACAGGCCCAACTTCTGGTCAGAGAACCAAGATCACATAGTAAAAGATTAGACAGAGGAAACAAAGGAAGTCAGACAAATTGTAAGAAACCAAAATCAAAGAAAAAAATAATAATAATAAAAAAAGAAAATAACACAAGCAAAAATCACAATAGGGAAGAACACAGAACCAGTAATTCAACTAAGCGAATAACTTGCAAGACATAAAACAACACTAGAGCAGAGTGCCACGTAAAAAATAAAGAAAGAAATCTGACAAAAATGACAAGAACTTTCCCACAGAACATCAGAAAATCACAGTTAACATAGAAATGTATACCTATTAAAACAAACATGACAAGAAACGACATCAACAAAAGGCACAGAAAGCAGGAAACAAAGTACATGTTATATACATACAAAAAATAAATATATGCATTAGTATACTGTATTGTTGTTTTTCTTTCTGGGTAATGGGCTCCAGTTTCATCCATCTCAGTAGAACCGATTCAAATGTATTTTTTTTAATGGCTGGGTAATATTCCATTGTGTATATGTACCACAGCTTCCTTATCCATTCGTCTGCTGATGGACATCTAGGTTGCTTCCATGTCCTGGCTATTGTAAACAGTGCTGAGATGAACATTGGGGTACACGCGTCTCTTTCAATTCTGGTTTCCTCGGTGTATATGCCCAGCAGTGGGATTGCTGGGTCATATGGCAGTTCTATTCCCAGTATTTTAAGGAATCTCCACACTGTTCTCCATAGTGGCTGTACTAGTTTGCATTCCCACCAACAGTGTAAGAGGGTTCCCTTTTCTCCACACCCTCTCCAGCATTTATTGCTTGTAGACTTTTGGATAGCAGCCATTCTGACTGGTGTGAAATGATATGGAATTTGAAAGATGGTAACGATAACCCTATATGCGAGACAGAATAAGAGACACAGATGCATAGAACAATTTTATGGACTCTTAGGGAGAAGGTGAGGGTGGGACGTTCTGGGAGAATAGCATTGAAACATGTATATTATCATATGTGAAACAGAACACCATTCCATGTTCGATGCATGAGACAAGGGCTCAGGGCCAGGGCAATGGGATGACCCAGAGGCATGGGATGGGGAGTGAGGTGGGTGGGCGGTCCAGGAAGGGGAACACATGTAAACCCATGGCTGATTCATGTCAATGTATGGCAAAAACTATTACAATATTGTAAAGTAATTAGCCCCCAACTAAAATAAATAAATTTATTAAAAAAATGAAAAAAAAACAAATATGTGATGTAAACAATCTTAAAACAGTAAATAATCAAGAATAATGAGAAAGCCTACAAGTGAGAAAACGAGTGAACCAGCCACACAGCGTAGCAAAACATGGTCAGTATAATGAATGTTATTAGAGTCCCTGCTGTCAGTGTTCTGGTCCTGAACACGAGCCACAGCACAGCTCCACCTCTTGAGAAAGCGTGCCCAAACGAGGGCAGAAATAACTTTGGATCTTCAGTAGGGACAGGTCAGACTCTAATCTGGGATAACTCCTATTTGCTTTTAGTGCTGCCAGAGCCTGAATATTTTCATTCATTGGAAATCTATTGTCCCTTTTGTATGCCATAGACAAAGAGTCTGCAACCACAGGCAGAAAATTTATGGCCCTACTGGGATCGTTTTCTAGCCTGTGGTGGCAGAAGCATGAGTGTTAGTTCTAGCTAGCTGTTTTCTATTGCCTGATAGTAGGTCTCAGCTTGTGGGAAAGGGTGGGGGTGGGGAGGGGGAGGATTCAATGGTGTTACCTCCTCTGTGTGACTGAACCCTAAGGTCCCACTTCTCTGTCAGTTTGGGATTTTTCAAAAAGCATTCCTTCCTATGCACTTTGACATCCCAGATCCATCACTCCATCTCTACGCAGTCAAACGCACTTCACTCCCAGGTTGGCTTTCTAACCCCATGTTTCATCTTCCAGGCCCTATGAACACTGGTTGACCTGCATGGCCGTTTGGGACATGTAGGACCACACCACACATTCTCTGTTTGATTCTCACTCTAGACAAGCTATATTTCATCAGCTTCTTCACCTTGCTTCCTTTCAGTCAAAAGTAATTTAAGTTTACTGAGGTAACTTACCTGAATCCTCAATCTATCCCCTGCTTCTCCATCTCCCACCACAAGACACAGGTTTGGTTCTATTCCTCTCATCCTCCTTCTCCCATCTTCCTTCCATTCTTCCCAGTTATGTCTTGTTCCCATATAGTTGAGCAAGGTCTTCTGCTAATATTCATTGGATGCGCTCGGGGAACTGTTTCCTTTATAGAAGTATTATTTGTGATGCCCCCATGAAGAGAGTTGCTCTCAACGTCTTCTTATTATCTGCCCAATCAGAACTTCTGATTTTCTTTCTAGGCAGGCTCTGTAATTCATTTATGCATGCCAGTAAAGCAACAAACTTTAGTTGATGTGAATTTATCTGTTTAATGGGAGCTTTCGTGCATACACACATAACTGGTACAACATTGACTACGAACATGCAGATAAGCCGAGTTATTTTTCCTGAAATTTCTGCTAATGAGGAGTTGTCATCAGTTTGAGGAAACATAGTTCCTTTACAGATAAAAGATGATACAGATATTGGGCTCAAAAAGTCCGTTCCTGAAAATATCTAGCTATTTGTCAAATTGTCCCGACATTTTCCCGGAGCACAGATTCCTTATTTCTGCTCTGGAAACTTAACTGTTTCAAGTGGGTGTCAAAGGTCAGAGATGGGCATGGTCATAATTTAATACTAACTTTCCAGGCAAGCGTACTGGTGTGGGTTCCCATTTCCTTCTGCAGGAGATCTTCGCGACCCAGGGAGTGAACCCAGGTCTCCAGATTGCAGGCAGTTGCTTTGCCAACTGAGCCACCAGGAGAGCCCACAAGAAGATGGCAAGTGCCCAGGAATGTAACAGTTGGTAGATGATAGCTTGAAAAATGGAGAAGGCAATGGCATCTCACTCCAGTACTCTTGCCTGGAAAATCCCATGGGCGTAGGAGCCTGGTAGGCTTCAGTCCATGGGGTCGTGAAGAGTCGGACACAACTGGGTGACTTCACTTTCGATTTTCACTTAAATGTATTGGAGCAGGAAATGGCAACCCACTCCAGTGTTCTTGCCTGCAGAATCCCAGGGACGGAGGAGCCCGGTACACTGCCGTCTCTGGGGTCGCACAGGGTCGGACACGACTGAAGCGACTTAGCAGCAGTAGCAGCAACAACTTGAAACAGAGAGAGAGCGAGCAGGCAGATGTAGTTAGTCATTTAATCTTAATAGGTAAACCTTAATTGGAGTCTGGATCATAGAAAAAACAAGGGTGTTTCATAAAGTCATTTACATCTCCTTTATTGTCTCTGTTAATGGCTTAGACTGCATGTGAAAGTGAGGTCATTCATTTGTGTCTGACTCTTTGCGACCCCATGGACTGTAGCCTACCATTTCTTTCTCCAGGGGATCTTCCAGACCCGGCGATCGAACTTGGGCCTCCCCCATTGCAGGCAGATGCTTTACCATCTGAATCACAGGGGAAGCCCTTAGACTGTGTGGGTCACAACAAACTGTGGAAAATTCTTAAAGAGATAAGAATATAAGACCACCATACCTGTTTCCTGGGAAAGGTGCACGCAAGTCAAGTAACAACAGTTGGAACTGGAGAAGGAACAACGGACTGGTACAAAATAGGGAAGGAAATACATCGAGGCTATATATTGTCACCCAGCTTATTTGACTTCTGTGCAGAGTATACCATGGACAATAACTTGCTGAAAGAATTTGAAGCTGGAAACAGAATTACTGTGAGAAGTGTGAATAACCTTAGTTATAAGATGACAACACACAAATGGCTGAAAAACACTAGGGACTAAAGAGCCTTCTGATGAGGTGACAGGAAAAGCTGGATTAAAACTCAATCTAAACGCAAACCAATGAACACTAAAAATAAGACCATGGAATGTGGCCCAAACATTTTGAGATCTAGCAATAGGATACAATTGACTCAGTGACAGGTTTCACTTTCTTGACCTCTGATATCACTGCGGGGAGTGACTTCAGCCACGAAATGAAAAGGCACTTGCCACTTGGATGAAAAGCTACGACCAATCTAGACACCATGTTAATAAGCTGAGTGATTACTGGAAAAGATCCGAATGGGCAAAGTTGATTTTCAGGAGTAACGTATGGCGGAATGAGCAGGACCCCAGGAACTGAGTGCCAAAATATCGATGCTTTGCAGTAGTGGGTCTGGAGAAGATGTGTGAGAGTTCCGTTGCGAGCATGGAGTTCAAACTAGCCAAGCATGAAGGAGTTCAACTCAGACTATTCACGGAAGTTCTGACGCTGACCATGAAGAGCCAATATATTGACCATCTAGGGCCTAGAGTGAAATCACTGGGAAGAAACTGATGCTGGGAAAGATTGAGGGAAGGACGAGAAGGGAATGCCAGAGGGTGAGATGGCTGCAAAGCATCACTGACTCAAAAGTCATGGGTTTGAGTAAACTGGTGATTTGAAAGGCAGGGGAACCCAGGGTTCTTGCTGTACATGGAGTCACAAAGAGTCAGACAAGACTGAGTGGCTGAAGAACATCGACAAATTGGTATTGGCAGTGCTTGGGAGACTTTGTCATTATACATGGGATGAAAAGTGAGACTGAGGACAATTAGAAAGAACACAACTCTTGTCGGTTTCCTTGTTTTCCACCCTCAAAATATTCTTCTCACAACATCTCTTGAGAGCTTTCCAGAGAAGGAGAATCCCTGGGGAGTCATGTGGTATCCTGAGATGGAAACCGTACCCTATATGCCACTTGGATCTACAACCTTGGTCTTAGGCAGAAGCAGGCATTGTCTCTAAATATGTGCTAGAGCTGCCCATCTTCTGATGGGTTAACAGTTATGGTTTGTGATCTTAAGAATGGGATGAGAGGTAAACAAACTTACAGTTCTCAATCCAACTCTGTAATCCTGGGAGAAGCATCTTTGACTTGTGTATCCTAGTCGCCCTTAGGAATGCTTACAAGCGGTTACATTACTGAGCAGGGATGTAGGCAGGAAACTGGATCCATTTTGACTTTACCGCTGGCCTTCTCTGTGAATAGACCATTCCTCTTGTCTTCAGATGAAGGTTGAGCATTGTGGAAGTGTGTGAATGCATGTGAAATCCCCATAAAACTGAAGACAGGGAGTACACAGATTTCCTATTTGAGTCAGATCTCAAAGACGTTTAGCTTTACAGATCCGCACTATCAATGCATCTCAAATATTCATAAAATTCTCATGTGATGATTGTCACACAGATTTGAGACCAGAAGACCTGTATAGTCAGCTGCTTAGTAGTGTGGTGGGGCTTGGACATTTCAGGTATTATGTAAGAAGAATGTCAGCCATGTTATAACTTCCTTTTATTTTAACTGTCTATCACATCCACTTGGGAAGGGGGAAGGGGACTTCCACCATGTGGGAAGAGAATTCCAGGTTTCGTCCTTAGTTTCATTTGATGCCTAAGAGTGTTCATTACTGGTGAGTGTGCAGCCTCCTATAGGAAGGTCGTATCCTATTACAGGAAGGCCTGGTTGAAACTGCAGGCCTCTACATGGCCTTCTTGAGTACTGCCGTATTAGAGGGTGGGTGTTTTGTTATTGCCAGACATCATAGATACCTAAGGTCCCACGCATCTTTTGCTGGGTTGATTGGGAGAGTACCATAGTTTTTAACTATGTTTGGGCGGAGGAGCTTGGTTATTATTGAAATGCTTTCAACCTTTGACGCATCCGTTTGTCTTGCACTTTGAAAGGAGAAAGAAGAGTTTTGAATGGGCAGTTTAATTTGTGCCTGGCTGTATTTTTGAATGAACTATTTCTTCAGCTGAAATTTCTAACATAAAAGTCCAAAAGAGAGCCCAGACATACACTAACAAACACATTCTTAATCTGATGCACACACACACAAGCACAGTCACGATCTTGTATGCTTAAACACAATTACAAAAAGAAAAGAAAACCCAAGGACTCACTGGAGGACACCTATGAACTTCCCAAAGTTTCTCTGATACTTGTCTCTAGGCTTAATTTTGGAAATCATTTTCTACTTGAATGATATGTCTCTAGCGACATTTTAAATCAGAATGCTTTAAAAGATATACCTTTGTTGTGCATTCCATGGGATCTTAAAGTACTTTGCATGTAAGACTATTCTGTGATTTGCTAAAATGAAAATAATTTGTAGGGTAACAATAGTGAAGTCATATTGAGCTATTTAGGCCCTGCAGTTACACATTTGCTTGTTCCATTATAAGCACCCAATTTCATCCTCTGATCTTCTCCCATCAATTTTTCTACCTCTTGTCTCAATCTTCTGTGTTTAACTCACTGCGTTAACTCACTTGAATTTTTGTTCTCACTTTTACTATTTTAGGCACAAATTATAAAATAAATAAGTACGGGAAAGAACACTGAACTCATGTATAATATTTCCCTACTGTATTGAGATACTTTCTCTATAAGCTTTTGAGAATTAAAGGTACTGATATGTTAAAGCCATATGGGAATTGATGACCAAGGTAATGCATCATGTAACCAGGCTTCCCGTGGTAGGACAATTGAGGTACAATTTAATACTATGTTTTCAGGAGGGAACAAAAACAGTAGCTTTCCCACATAATATATTGCATGTCCTTATCCATGCCTTTTCCAAGTTACCACAGAGCACTAAGGGAATTAATCCTATTCTTTTTGAGAAGGACCTGCCCCTCAAAGCAGAACAGGAAAAGAAGATCAAAGGGAGTGAGCAGGAATAATCAGTACACGGCAATGAAATAGAAGATGTGATTGCTTTTAAGGTGCTATTTCTCAAAGCATGCAAATTTGGCTCCATAGTAAGATGCCTGAAATCGAAAACCAGACCATTGGACTTTGCGCTTGAAAGGATAACTAAGGACACCGATTTCAATAACTCTTACAATTGCTGCAAAATGCTTACCTCTCTAAAGTATAGTGTTCTCAGCCAAATTTAATGAAAGTTTTCAGTGAAAGAAAAAGCGTGTGCTGTTTGGACACCTCCCTTATCTACACAAATAGCCCACAGCTTTCACTCTGCATTAGCCCCAAACATGAGAACGGTGAACTTAACTTGGTGTTGTCCTATGTGGGTTACCATACCAAAACAGGGCCATGACTTGATATTGCTACTACTGTCTAAAGAAATGGCCACAAAGTGGAGATTGCCAAGATTTCTAGGTAGTGTTCATGACAGTCTGGGGGGTCCAACTGGCAGACACTCTGCTCATCTTCTTTCATTGTGAACTATGTGAAGGATCAGCCATTGATTTTGATCCCTCCTTACTCCATGACTTTTCTAGAGAATTAAAATGAATGATTCTTTTTTGTTTGTTTGTTTTTTTCATAAATATCTCTATAACTACTACTGAATTTTAGGGAACTGGGGCCTGAAACAACATGACTAGTATGGGTTCTTATAGACTGTAAACTTCATGAGAGCAGCAATCATTTTATAATTTGAATTCCCACATTTGACATTCATGGACATATAAGATATATATTTATCAACCGGGAAAAGATTCTCAGTAAGTAGGAAAGGTCAATTATGATAATAGTGCAGGTTATAGGATGTTGTTGAGTAATGTATATAGCATTCGATTCGTGATTACATTTCCTTGTTGATAATTCAGTAAGTACACGTTTTAGCTGATGTGAAAGATACACAAAGAAAAGAGGGTAGACCCAAAACACATTGAAGACCTGATATCCGTGCTCACCTTGGTAGGAGGGCGAACAGAGGTTCCTTCCAACCCCAAGAAAGAGTTGAGGCAAAGTTGTGAGAAGGGGCTTAGCACATCTGAAAGCAGTGTGTGTGATTGTAGCTCCAGAAGGACGGTGTAAGAGAATGGTACTGAAACTACTACGGAAAACAAATATCATGTCTTCAAAGAACTTGTTAACCATCCTGAGGTGCTGCAATCACCAGAGGAATTTATTTTGTCTCTGAGGGAACAGATAAGCAAAATCTAAATATGCATTAGGAAATATAGGGTGGAATCATGGTGGCAGGAAATAAAGGTACGCCTTAAGGAGAGCAGAGCTAAAATGACCCTATACAGTACCACTTGTAAAATACCTATCTTGTGCTGGCCATGGTCCAGTCACTGATTATGTCCTGTAATCGTTGGTATCACAGTGATGGTATAACGGTTCTCCTAATTTTGGACATGCTACAATATTTATATTTTCAAGTATGAAATGAATTTCTAGAATGAAGACAATCTCCTGTCTAATGTCTTAAGACTCTGCTGCTGCTAAGTCACTTCAGTTGTGTGCAACTCTGTGTGACCCTATGGACAGCAGCCCACCAGGAGCCCCTTTCCACGGAATTCTCCAGGCAAGAATACTGGAGCGGGGCACCATTTCCTTCTCTATCTTAAGACTCTACCGATACGTAATAGAATATCATGTAACTGTGAACGCACTAAGGTTCGTACTGTGTAGGTGCACTTGTTTTGATTTTATTTGTATGTGTTCCTTCACCCGTACCATCCTCATTTAGACACCCATTCATTTCAGCAGGGATGATTTCCCAAATCACTTTACATCCATTACCTCTTTTCCCTTTGTTCTCATTTTCTTGCTTAGAAACAATAGGCTAGGTGCCATTTACCTAGGATGCCTAACGGATGTTTTCTTGAACTGAAGAGTTTATAAAAGAGTGCAGAGAAATAGCCAGACATTGAAATAAAGCCTTAATTTACTCTTCATTGTTTCAAAATAGAAAACAAAACTGTGCAGAGGAACGTGTAACTTTATTGTTCAAATACAAGAATTGTGGGTATTTGTTGACATCTCCCAACGTAAATTTTAATCTTCATTAGGTTCCATAAGCTGATACTTATTTGATAGGTCAGTTTTAATTAGCATGGTTTTCACATAAGGAATATCGTTGATGAATTGACTTGAAAGAGAGGAGGTGGGTGTATAAGCGATCGTTGGCACTGGGGACCTTGAGTTGCCTCTCTGTTGCTGGTTAGGAAGAGGACGGTCATGGGCTGACATATCGCTATACCTGTCTGGAAATGTAGAAGGCTCCACCATCAGTCCAAAAGAACTGCTCCATAATGGAGATACGATGTGGTTCTGAGGAGTAGATGTAGCGGTAGTAGCAAAGTCCTCAACGTGGCCATTTGCTTGAGTGTAGGTGCTATGGAAGTGCCAATTAAAAATGCTCAACTGGTTTAAAACAGCAGGTTGATCTACCACGTTCTGTTCTCTTTGTCTAACTGATATTGATGGGGAAGGAAAGTCACGCGGAAGTAGGGCGCTTGTTTTAGGGACTATCTGGCTGGTATAAGTCTTTTGTGGGAAAGGCACACTTAAACTGGTGGAAGCTGAAAATGGACTCTCTCCACTAGTTTGAGCATGAAAACCAGAGTTACGATCATCTGTGTTGACCCTTGCTTTAACATGCTTCTTCTCGTAATCTGGAACTAGTGAAGATTTCGGAAACACATTGCTAATCCCAACTCTTCTTTTCATTCTTCCTGAAAGTTGGGGATAGTCTCTTTTGAAATTTGGATTATGGTAGATCTGTAACTAAAATCAAAGGATACAATTATTTAGTTTTTTATAAACTAAGGTAAAACTGACAAGCAAAGTTAAACTATAAAAGTGTATTCTTTTAATGATGCCAATTAAATAGAATCAAAGACAACACCTCCATTAGTAGTTTTAACACCTTACATGTTAGAAATAAGTATGCTCCTCAACTAAAAAATATGTTGTATATATACAGTAAATACCACTTAAAGTAGCTTGAGGACATGTATCTGATTTCAAGTTGCTAGGAGAGTGTATTAAGTATCAAATATTTTAACCTCCAGCTGTTCTCAACTTCAAAAAATAAAACGTGTTCAACAGTTTGCTATCTCAATTTTAAATTCGGTTTTTGCTACATATGTGAACATGCTTTCTAAGTCACATGATTTAATCTTACATATTGACAGTAAGTGGAAATTTTGGATTACCTTGCTCAAAACAGAGACATTGTTTTCTTCTTCCAGAAAGTCAGGGAGTGAAGCAGATCTTTGAAAAGTTTGTCGCTTTTTACTAAACCCATAAAGTTTAAGCTGGCTAACTAAACTTTTCATACTCTCAGTTTCAAATATTCTGAAAGGGGCCTTTCTTTCCAAGACTTCTTTCTTGAAGAGTTCTTCGTTGATCACTATAGAAGTGCCACTCTCATCCCACCAAATAGATTCAAACTGATCACTTTCAACTATAGCCCAGAGTTTTTGTGGAAAAGTGAGGGAAAGAAAATCATTCAACTCATTTCTTTCAGAGACAGAAAATGTGTAGTGTGGCCTTTTTATCCCAGCTTCCTTAGACAAAGCCTGGAAAGCATATTCTTCAATCATAGATCTCAAAACTGAGTCCCCAGTAAGTGTGTAATCACACGAAGACGATCCAATGGAGGTTTTGGTACCACTTGATACATCTTTACGAGGCACATCTTGAATTTCTGAAGGAATGTGTGCCATCTCAGAGAGATCTTTCTTCAGATACTTTTCTCATTTGTCTGACTTTACACACTCCAACTTCAAATGCTGCTTGGCTGGCGTACAGAGATAAACTCTCAAGACCATCAGCATGGTTCTCAAAGTCAAAAAGCTGTGACATCACAAAGTCACTGGTCTCCTAGCAATTGAAGAGTAGCGCTGACATCATAAAGTCACTGGTCTTCTAGCAATTGAAGGGCAATGTTCAACCAGTGTTTACTTCTACATCAACTTAAAATAAAGGCTGCTTGCATAAACAGTAACCAAAAACATGAAACCTGCAAAATGTCATTGCTAAAGAATTTTTACACAGAAAAATCACATCAATAAGTCTACTTGGTTCCTGAAATAAAAGTGATTGATCACCCTTCTATACACATATTCTTAACATTCAGGACTGTTACCAAACCAAACATGGGTCTGCTCACTTCTATGCAATGAAGTCAATCAACTGACTGTGGGTTTCAGTGAAAGCAAGTGTAGTGTTTATTTTATGACCTTGCACAGAAGTGTTTATATTATGCAGAGTAAAATAGTCAGGCACGGAAAGAAAGACTCATTTTACTCTTAATTATTCCAAAATAGAAATTGGCCCTATGAAGATGAATATGTAACTTTTTTCTTCAAATAAGAGAATTGTAGGAATTTGTTGACATCTCCAAACATTAATTTTACACTTTGGTATCCTCCATAATCCAACACCCATTTGGTACATCAGTTGTATTAGGACAGTTTTCAAATAATGAAGATGGTTGATGAGTGCATCTTGAAAGAGAAGCAGCAGATGTATCAGGGATCTTTGGCACTGGGAAAACTAAATTGCCTGACTGTTGTAGTTTAGGAAAAGGACGGTCATGGGCTGACATGTTACCATACCAACCTGGAAAGGTAGAAGGCTCCACCCTCGGTCCAAACTAACTGTTCTGTAATGGACACAAGTTGCGGTACGGAGAAACAGAAGTAGACATAGCTGCAAAATTTTCACTAGAGCCATTTGATTTAGTGCAGCTGCTATGTGAAATCCCATGACAAATGCTCAAGCTAGATTGTGGGATGGGGAGGGAGATGGGAGGGTACTCCCAGAGGGAAGGGATATATGTGCCTCGATGATTGATTTATTTTGAATTCTGACAGAATACAGCAAAATTCTGTAAAGCAATTTCTCTTCAATTAAAACAACAACAACAACACCTAAAGCAGCTGCAGATTGATGTATCACAGTATGCTCCTGTGGTCTAACTGATATTTACGATGGAGAAGAGAAATCATTTCAAGTTGGGGCACTTGTTTCAGCAGCTATCTGGATAGTAGAAGGCTTTCGTATGAATGGCACATTTAAACTTGTGCAGGCTGAAAATACACTCTGTCCTCAAGTTTCAGGATGAAAGTCAGAGTTTTGATCATCCACATTACCCCTTGCTTTAACATGCTTCTTCTTATTACCTCGGACTAATGAAGATACTGTAGAGACATCTATTCCCAACTCTTCTTTTCACTCTTCAACAAATGCTAAAGGATCTTCTCTAGGCAGGAAACACAGAAAGGTTGTATAAAATCAAACTCAAAACAGCAAATCAAATGGCAACAGGATCATACTTATCAACAGTTACCTTAAATGTAAATGGGTCGAGTGCCCCAACCAAAAGGCAAAGACTAGCTGAAAGGATACACAAACAAGACCACTGTTTATGTTGTCTACAACAGACCCACCTCCAAACAAGGGGCACATAGAGACTGAAAGTGAAGGGCTGGAAAAAAGGTATTCCAAGCAAGTCGAGACCAGAAGAAAGCAGGAGTAGCAATACACATATCAGACAAAATAGACTTTAAAATAAAGCCTGTGAAAAGACACAAAGAGGTTCACTACATAATGATCAAAACATCAATCCAAGAAGAAGATATAACGATTATAAACACATACGCACCCAACATAGGAGAACCACAATATGTAACGCAAAGGCTAACAAGCATGAAAGGGAAATTAACGATAACACAGTCATAGTGGAAGACTTTACTACCCCACTCACACCTATGGATAGATCAAGTAAACAGAAAATTAACAAGGAAATACAAACTTTAAATGATACTATGGACCAGTTAGACATAATTGATATCGATACAACATTTCACCACAAAACAATGGGTTTCACCTTTTACTCAAGTACGTATGGAAACTTCTCCAGGACAGATCACATCCTCGGCCATAAGTCCGGCCTTGGTAGATTCAACAAACCTTGAAATCATTCCAAGCATATTTTCTGACCACAGTACGCTGAGACTAGATGTCAACTGCAAGAGAAACACTATTTAAAATTCAAACATATGAAGGCTGAATACCACGCTGCTAAATAAGCAACAAATCGCAGAGGAAATCCAAAAAGATATCAAAATATGCATAGAAACAAATGAAAATGAAAACGCAACAACCCAAAACCTATGGGACGCTGTAGAATGAGTGCAAAGGCGAAGGTTCATAGCAAAAGCGGCTTACCTCAAGAAAGAAGAACCAAGTCAAACAAATAACCTAACTCTACACCTAAAGCAACTAGAGAAGGAAGAATTCAAGAACCCCAGGCTTAGTAGAAGGAAAGAAATCATATAATAGAGCAGAAATAAATGTAAAAGCAACAAATGAGACCAGAGCAAAAATCAACAAAGCTAAAAGCTGGTTCTTTGAGAAGATATATAAAATTGACAAACCATTAGCCGGACTCATCAAGAAACAAAGGGAGAAGAACCAAATCAACAAAAGTAGAAATGAAAATGGAGAGTTCACAACAGACAACACAGAAATACAAAGGATCATAAGAGACTACTATCAACCCCTATATGCCAATAAAATGGACAACTTGGAAGAAGTGGGCAAATTCTTGGAAAAGTACAACTTCTGAAAACTGAACCAGGAAGCAAAACAAAATCCTAACAAACCCATCACAAGCACGGAAATTGAAAGGGTAATCAGTAATCTTCCAGCAAACAGAAGCCCAGGACCAGACGGCTTCACAGCTGGATTCTATCAAAAATTGAGAGAAGAGCTAATACCTATCATACTCAAATGCTTCCAGGAAATTGCAGAGGAGGGGAAACTTCCAAACTCATTCTATGAGGCCACCATCACCCTAATACCAAAACCAGACAAAGATGCCACGAAAATAAATAAATAAATACATAAATAAATAAATAAATAAATAAATAAATAAATAAATATAACAACGGGGCAATATCACTGATGAACATAGATGCAAAAATCCTTTACAAAATTCTAGCAAGCAGAATCCAACAACATATTAAAACGATCATACATCATGACCAAGTGGGCTTTATCCCAGGGATGCAAGGATTCTTCAATATCCACAAACTAATCAACATAATACACCACATTAACAAATTGAAAAATAAAAATCATGTGATTATCTCAATAGATGCAGAGAAACCCTTGGACAAAATTCAACATCCATTTATCACCAAAACCCTCCAGAAAGCAGGCATAGAAGGAACAAATCTCACCATAATAAAAGATATATACCACAAACCCACAGCAAACATTATCCTCAATGGTGAAAAATTGAAAGCAATGCCCCTAAAGTAAGGATCAGTACAATGGTGCCCACTCTCACCACTCCTATTCAACATAGTTTTGGGAGTTTTGGCCACAGCGATCAGAGCAGAAAAAGAAATAAAAGGAACCCGGATTGGAAAAGTGGAAGTAAAACACTCACTGTTTGCAGATGCCATGATCTTCTACAGAGAAAATCCTAAACACTCCACCAGAAAATTACTAGAGCTAATCAATGAATATAGTAAAGTTGCAGGAAACAAAATGAACATGCAGAAATCCCTTGCATTCCTATACACTAACAAGGAGAAAACTGAAAGAAAACTTAAAGAAACCATTCCATTCACCACTCCAATGAAAACAATAAAATACTGAGGAATATATCTACCTAAAGAAACAAAAGACCTATATATACATATAGAAAACTATAAAACACTGGTGAAAGAAGTCAAACAGGACACAAATAGATGGAGGAATATACCATGTTCATGGAGTGAAAGAATCAATATAGTGAAAATGAGTATACTACCCAAAGCAATCTATAGATTCAATGCAATCCCTATCAAGCCACCAACGGTATTTTTCAGGGAAATAGAAGAAATAATTTCACAATTTGTATGGAATTACAAAAAACCTCGAATAGCCAAAGCAATCTTGAGAAAGAAGAATGGACCTGGAGGAATCACCCTGCCTGATTTCAGGCTATACTACAAAGCTACAGTCATCAAGACAGCGTGGTTCTAGCACAAAGACAGAAATATAGATAAATGGATCAAAATTGCAAGCCCAGAGGTCCAAGCCACGTACCTATGGACACTTTA
The DNA here is from genome assembly GCF_054371585.1 of Giraffa tippelskirchi. NCBI lineage: Eukaryota > Metazoa > Chordata > Mammalia > Artiodactyla > Giraffidae > Giraffa > Giraffa tippelskirchi. The sequence goes on from NC_137290.1 coordinate 18,700,100, forward strand.
TCTTTGATAGAGGAGGCAAGAATATACAATGAAGACAAGACAATCTCTTTAACAAGTTGTGCTGGGAAAACTGGTCAACCACTTGTACAAGAGGGAAACTAGAACACTTTCTAGCACCGTACACAAAAATAAATTCAAAATGGATTAAAGATCTAAATGTAAGACCACAAAGTAGAAAACTCCTAGAGGAAAACACAGGCAAAACACTTTCTGACAGAAATCACAGCAGGATCCTCTATGACCCACCTCCCAGAGTAATGGAAATTAAAGCAAACATACGCCAATGGGACCTAAATAAACTGAAAAGCTTTTGCACAGTGAAGGAAACTATAAGCAAGGGAAGAAGACTGCCTTCAGAATGGGCCAAAATTATAGCAAACGAAGCAATTGACAATGAATTAATCTCAAAACTATAAAAGCAACGCCTGCAGCTCAATTCCAGAAAAATACGCGAGCCAATCAAAAAAGGGGCCAAAGAACTAAACAGTCATTTCTCCAAAGAAGACATACAGATGGCTAATAAACTCTTCAAAAGATGTTTAACATCACTCGTTATCAGAGAAATGCAAAGCAAAACCATAATGAGGTACCATCTCACACCAGTCAGAATGGCTGCTATCCAAACGTCTACAAACAATAAATCCTGGAGAGGGTGTGGAGAAAAGGGAACCCTCTTACACCGTTGATGGAAATGCGAACTATTAGAACTACTATAGAGAACAGTGTGGAGATTCCTTAAAAACCTGGAAATGAAACTGCCATATGACTCAGCAGTCCTACTGCTGGGCATACACCCTGAGGAATCCAGAATTGAAAGAGACACGTGTATCCCAATGTTCACCCTAGCACTGTTTATAATAGCCAGGACACGGAAGCAACCCAGATGTACAACAGCAGACGAATGGCTAAGAAAGCCGTGGTACATATACACAATGGAATATTACTAAGCCATTCAAAAGAATGCATTTGAACCAGTTTTAACGAGGTGGATGAAACTGGACCCTATTAAACAGAGCGATGTAAGCCAGAAGGAAAAACACCAATAACACACACACACACACACACACACACACACACACACACACACACATGGAATTCAGAAAGATAGTGATGATAACCCTATGTGAAAGACAGGAAAAGTGACACAGATGTATAGAAGAGTCTTCTGGACTCTGTGAGAGAAGGCAAGTCTGGGATGGATTCAGAGAATAACATGGAAACATGTATATTTTCATATGTGAAACAGACCTCCAGTGCAGGTGCAATGCATGAGACAGGGTGCTCAGAGCTGGTGCACTGGGATGACCCAGAGGGGTGGAATTGGGGTGAGGGGGTTCAGGATGGGAAACCCATGTACACCCGTGGCTGACTCATGTCAATGCATGGCAAAACCACTACGATATTGTACCATAATTAGCCTCCAATTAAAATAAATATAATAAAAAAATAGAAAACTAAAAAATATAAAACCAAAAACATGTAACTTTTCTAAACTGCAGCATTCACAGACCATCTTCATCTTGGACTACATGAGGACACCACCTCTATTATTATTTATTTTCTTTAATCCAGCAAAAGAAAGGTCACTCTTATTCCTTTTATCATCACTGGTGTGGGTGTGTCCAACATGCTGAGCTGTGTGGTTGAGAGATTGCTCCGTAGAGGAATCTTTTGGTCTCTATGATATCCCCAGGAGGCAACACTAAGCACAGTGAGTTCTCGAGATGAGGAAAGTGATATGCGCAATGTCACACAACAGGCCAGTCAGCACCACAGCCAGGATTCAGATGGGTCTACCCGACTCACAACCCAGGTCAGTGACCCCCTCACAGGTGACACTGGCCCAGAGTCTGTGGCACCATAGTAATTTGACAAAATGCATCTCCCTGACTCCACTGCCCATGGGGGTGGACATTGTTCCTTATTTTATCTAGTTTTGGAAAGAGGCTAGATGGTTAAATGAAGTTAGAGGGGTGTCAGCTTTCTACTGGAAAGAATAGAATTCATTAGAGGTAACTTTGAGCAGGAAAGAAACTTATTAAAGGATATTAAGTGACTCAGATTTCTGAGAGGGATGGCTGGAGAGACAGCCATGAACAATATAGAGTTTGAGTGCAGGATCTTCTGTCACTCATTGGAGAAGACCCTGATGCTGGGAAAGATTGAGGGCAGGAGAAGAAGGGGATGACAGAGGATGAGATGGTGTGATGGCATCACCAACTCAATGGACATGGGTTTGGGTGAACTTCAGGTGTTGGTGATGGACAGGGAGGCCTGGCATGCTGCAGTTCATGGGGTCGCAGAGAGTCGGACTGGACTGAGTGACTGAACTGAACTGTCACTACCACTGGCTCCAGACACAGTGGCTGTCACTAGTGACATGGCTTATGTCCCTTCCACCTCATCTAGATTGAATTCTATGCATCAGAACCCAGTTGCACTGCTTTCACCTGTAAGTGTATCCATTGGCTAAGCCTACATTTCATGTGGCTGTACCTAATTGGTCTTAAGTGCCATCTGGATGTATTTGATTGGCTGAGGCTGGGTACCATCTGCGTGCGTCTAATTGATTGAGCCTAGGTCCCATGGTTACGTTCTGACTGCAAGACAGGTGGGGAAAATGACATCCAGACTGTTTCTAGTGCAGATTCGTATGATGGAAAATTAAAGCAGTGACTAAAAGTCTCCTCACTGCAGGCTTGTCCAAAGTCTCTTTATCAGTCAGGTCGGTTTTTCAAAGCTCAGCTCACCCTACTAAGTAAAGCAGAAGGGTTTAGTAAGTCAAGTGCTCTGTGCTCCGCTGTGTTAATTTGCCTAGTCTGGAGCTACATTTCCCAGAATCCCTTTCTTTGATTTTGAATTCAGTCAGTCTGTTCAGTGGCTTAGTTGTGTCCGATCCTTTGCGAGCCCATGGACTGCTGCAAGTCAGGCCTCCTTGTCCATCACCAACACCCCGGAGTTTACTCAAACTCATGTCCATTGTGTTGGTGATGCCAACCAACCAACCTGTCCTTTGTTGTCCCCTTCTCCTCCCACCTTTGGTCCTTCCCAGCATCAGTTAAGTTCAGTTCAGTCTTTCAGTCATGTCCGAGTCTTTGTGAGCCCATGGACTGCTGCAAGTCAGGCCTCCTATTCCATCACCAATACCCCAGAGTTTACTCAAACTCATGTCCATTGAGTTGGTGATGCCATCCAACAGACCTGTCCTTTGTTGTCCCCTTCTCCTCCCACATTTGATCTTTCCCAGCATCAGTTAAGTTCAGTTCAGTCTTTCAATCGTGTCCGAGTCTTTGCGACCCCATGAATTGCAGCACACCAGGCCTCTCTGTCCATCACCAACTCTCGGAGTTTACCCAAACCCATATCCATTGAGTCAGTGATGCCATCCAACCGTCTCATCCTCTGTCATCCCCTTCTCCTCCTGCCCTCAATCCTACCCAGCATTAGGGTCTTTTCCAATGAGTCAACTTTTCGCATGAGATGGCCAAAGGACTGCAGTTTCAGCCGGATCATCAGACCTTCCAATGAACACCCAGGATTGATCTCCTTTAGAATGGATTGACTGGATCTCCTTGCAGTCCAAGGAACACTCAAGAGTCTTCTCCAACACCACAGCTCAAAAGCATCAATTCTGCGGCACTCAGCGTTTTCACCTCCGAATCTAACATCCATACATGACCACTGGAAAAACCATAGCCTTGACTAGACGGACTTTTGTTGGCAAAGTAATGTCCCTGCTTTTAAATATGCTATCTAGGTTGGCCATAACCTTCCTTCCAAGCAGTAAGCATCTTTTAATTTCGTGGCTGCAGTCACCATCAACAGTGCTTTTGGGGCCCCCCAAAATAAAGTCTGACACTCTTTGCACTGTTTCCCCATCTATTTCCCATGAAGTGATGGGACCACATGCCATGATCTTAGTTTTCTGAACGTTCAGCTTTAAGCCAACTTTTTCACTCTCCTCTTTCACTTTCATCAAGAAGCTCTTTTGTTCTTCACTTTCTGCCATAAGGGTGGTCCTTCTAATCAGTCAGTCCTTCGCATCAGGTGGCCAAATTATTGGAGTTACAGCTTCAGCATCAGTCCTTCCAATGAACATGCAGGACTGATGTCCTTTAGGGTGGACTGGTTGGATCTCCTTGCAGTCCAAAGGACTCTCGAGGGTCTTCACCAACATCACAGTTTCAAAGCATCAATTCTTTGGTGCTCAACTTTCTTTCTACTCCAGCTCTGACATCCATACATGACTACTGGAAAAACCATAGCTTCGACTGGACGGTTCCTCTGCCTATTCTAAAACCAGCTTCACCATCCGGAAGTTCACAGTTCACATATTGCTGGAGCATGGCTTGGAGAATTTTGAGCCTTGATTTACTAGCGTGGGAGATGAGTGCAATTGTGTGGTAGTTTGAGCATTCTTTGGCACTGCCTTTCTTTGGGATTGGAATGAAAACTGACCTTTTCCAGTCCTGTGGCCTCTGCGGAGTTCTCCAAAATTTTTGGCGTATTGAGTGTAGCACGTTCACAGCATCATCCTTCAGGATTTCAAAATAGCTCAACTGGAATTCCAGCACCTCCACTAGCTTTGTTCCTAGTGATGCTCTGTAAGGCCCACTTGACTTCATATTCCAGGATGTCTGGCTCTAGGTGAGTGATCGTACCACTGTGCTTATCTGCGTCTTGAAGATATAGATATATAGATATAGATATATACAGTTCTGTGTATTCTTGCGACCTCTTATTAATAGCTTCTGCTTCTGCTAGGTCCCTATCATTTCTGTCCGTTATCGAGCCCATCTGTGCATGAAGTGTTCCCCTGGTAACTCTAGTTTTCTTGAAGAGATCTCTAATCTTTCCCATTCTGTTGTTTTCCTCTATTTCTTTGCATTGATCGCTGAGGAAGGCTTTCTTATCTCTCCTTGCTATTCTTTCGAGCTCTAATTCAAATGGGAATTACTTTCATTCTGTCCTTTGTTTTTCACTTCTCTTCTTTTCATAGTTATTTGTAAGGCCTCCTCAGACAGCCATTTTCCTTTTTTTGCATTACATTTCCATGGGGATGGTCTTCAGTCACGAACTTCCGTCCATAGATCATCAGGCACTCTGTCTATCAGATCTAGTCTCTTTAATCTATTTCTCATTTATGTTGTATAATCATAAAGGATTTGATTGAGGACAAACCTGAATGAGATGGAATTGCCACCATCCGCTGAATCATCAAAAAAGCAAGAAAATTCCAGAACAACATCTATTTCTGCTTTATTGACTATGCCAAACCCTTTGACTGTGTGGATCACAATAAACTGTGGAAAATTCTGAAAGAGATTGGATTACCAGACCACTTGACCTTTCTCTTGAGAAATCTGTATGCAGCTCAGGAACAACAGTTAGAACTGGACATGGAACAACAGACTGGTTCCAAATACGAAAAGAAGTACGTCGAGGCTGTATATTGTCCCCCTGCTTATTTAACTTATATACAGAGTACATCATGAGAAACCCTGGGCTGGAAGACGCACAAGTTGCAGTCATGATTGCTGGGAGAAATATCAATAACCTCAGGGATGCAGATAACACCACCCATATGGCAGAAAGTGAAGAGGAATTAAAACACCTCTTGATGAAAGTGAAAGAGGAGAGTGAAAAAGTTGGCTTAAAGTTCAGCATTCAGAAAACTAAGGTCATGGCATCTGGTCCCATCACCTCGTGGAAAATAGATGGGGAAACAGTGGAAACTGTGTCAGACTTTATTTTGGGGGGCTCCAGAATCACTGAAGATGGTGACTCTCGCCCTGAAATTGAAAGACGCTTACTCCTTAGAGGGAAAGTTATGACCAACCTAGCCACAATATCAAAAGGCAGAGACATTACTTTGCGAAAAAAGGTCCGTCTAGACAAGGCTATGGTTTTCCAGTGGTCATGTATGGATGTGAGAGTTGGACTGTGAAGAAAGCTGAGCGCCGAAGAATTGATGCTTTTGAATTGTGGTGTTGGAGAAGACTCTTGAGAGTCCCATGGACTGCAAGGAGATCCAACCAGTCCATCCTAAAGGAGATCAGTTCTGGGTGTACATTAGAAGGACTGAGGTTGAAGCTGAAACTCCAATACGTTGGCCACCTCGTGTGAAGAGTGTACTCACTGGAAAAGACCCTGATGTTGAGAACGATAGCGGGCAGGAGGAGAAGGGGACGACAGAGGATGAGATGATTGGATGGAATCACCGACTCGATGGACGTGGGTTTGGGTGAGCTCCAGGAGTTGGCAATGGACAGGGAGGCCTGGCATGCTGTGATTCATGGGGTCACAAACAGTCGGACATGATTGAGCGACTAAACTGACCTGAACTGAACTGACTAGAGGGACCTTTTTTTTTTTTTTTGACAAAGTAATGCCTCTGCTTTTTAATGAGCTGTCTAGCTTGCTCATACCTTTTATTCCAGGGAGCAAGCATCTCTTAATTTCGTGGCTACCATCACCATCTGTACTGATTTTGGAGACCAACATATTATTTGTCACTGTTTCCTCTTCTATTTGTCAAGAAGGTATGGGACCAGATACCATAATCTTAGTTTTCTGAATGTTCAGTTTTAAGCCAAGTTTTTCAATCTCCTCTGTCACTTGCATCAATAGGCTCTTTTGTTCATGCTTTCTGCCATAAGGGTGTTGTCATCGGCATATCTGAGGTTATTGATATTTCTCCCGGCAATCTTGATTCCACTTTGTGTTTCCTCCAGCACAGCGTTTCTCATGAGGTACTCTGCATATAAGATCAATAAGCAGGGTGACAATATATAGCCTTGATGTACTCCTTCCTGATATGGAGCCAGTCTGTTTTTCCATGTCCAGCTGTAACTGCTGCTTCTTGACCTGCCTACAGATGTCTCAGGAGGCATATCAGGTGGTCTGGTATTCTCATGTCTTGAAGAATTTTCCACTGTTTGTTGCGATCCACACAAAGGCTTTGGCATAGTCAATAAAGCAGAAATAGATGTTTTCCTGGAACTCGCTTGCTTTTCGTTGGTCCAGTGGAGGTTTGAAATTTGATCTCTTGTTCCTCTGCCTTTTCTAAATCCAGCTTAACATCTGGAAGTTCATGGCTCACAATCTGTTGAAGCCTGGCTTGGAGAATTTTGAACATTAAGTTGTTAGCATGTGAGATGAGTGAAATTGTGCAGTAGTTGAGCATTATTTGCTATAGCCCTCCTTTGGGATTGAAAACTTATCTTTTTCAGTCCCGTGGAAAGATTTGCTGGCCTACTGAGTGCAGCACTTTCACAGCATCATCTTTTAGGATTGGAAATAATTCGACTAGAATTCCATCACCTCCACTAGCTTTGTTTGTCGTGATGCTTCCGAAGGCCCACTTGACTTCACATTTCAGGATGTCTGGGTCTAGGGGAGTGATCAGATCATCGTGTTTATCTGGGTCCTGAAGATCCTTTCTGTATTATGCTGTGTATACTTGCCACCTCTTCTTCATATCCTCTGCTTCTGTTAGGTCCATGCCATTTCTGCCCTTTATTGTGCCCTTCTTTGCATGAAAAGTTCCTGCGTGTAAAGTTGGTCACTCGAACTTTCTCAACGAGAACTCTCGTCTTTCCCATTCTATTGTTTTCCACTATTTCTTTGCATTGATCGCTGAGGAAAGCTTTCTTACCTCTCCTCGCTTTTCTTTGGATCTCTGCATTCAAATGAGTATATCTGTCCTTTCCTACTTTGCCTTCCGTTTCTCATCTTTTCATAGCTGTTTGTAAGGCCTCCTCAGAGAACCATTTTGCCTTTTTGCGTTTCTATTCCTTGGGGATGGCCGTGATCCCTGCCTCGTGTACAATGTCATGAACCTCTGTCCATAGTCCTTCAGGCACTCTTTCTATGAGATCTAACCACTTGAATCTATTTCTCCCTTCCACTGTGTAATCGAATCACAGGGACTTGATTTAGGTCATATCTGAATGGTCCAGTGGTTTTCCCTACTTTCCTCAAGGTAAGTCTGAAATTGGTAATAAGGAGTTCATGATCAGAGTCACAGTCAGCCCCACGTCTTGTTTTTGCTGACCCTATACAGCTTCTCCCTCTCTGGCTGCAAAGCACATAATCAATCTGATTTCAGTATTGACCCTCTGGTGATGCCCATGTGTAGAGTCTTCTCTTGTGTTCCTGGAAGAGGGTGTCTGCTGAGACTGGTGCAATCTTTTGCCAAAACTCGCTTAGCCTTTGTCCTGCTTCATTCTGTGCTATAAGGCCAACGTTGCCTGTTACTCCAGGTCCTTCCTGGCTTCCTACTTTTGCATTCCAGGCCCCTATAATGAAAAAGACATCTTCTGGGGTTGTTAACTCTAGAAGGCCAGGTAGATCTTCATAGAACCGTTCAACTTCAGCTTCTTCAGCATTACGTGTTGGGGCGTAGACTTGGATTATCATGATATTGAATAGTTTGGCTTGGAAACGAACAGAGATCGTTCTGCCCTTTCGGAGATTGCATCCTAGTACTGCATTTCAGGCTCTGTTGTTGACCATCAAGGCTACTCCATTTCTTCTAAGGGATTCCTACCCACAGTAATAGATATAATGGTCACTTGAGTTAAATTCACCCATTCAGGTCCATTTTACTTTGCTGATTCCGGAAATGTCGATGGTCACTCTTGCCGTCTCCTGTTTGACCACTTCCTATTTGCCTTGATTCAGGGACCTAACATTCCAGGTTCCTTTGCAATATTGCTGTTTACAACACCGGACTTTACTTCCATCACCAGTCTCATCCCCCACTGGGTGTTGTTTTTGCTTTGGCATCTTCCCTTCATTCTTTCTGAAGATATTTCTCCACTGATCTCTAGTAGCATTTTGGACACCTACTGACCTGGGGAGCTCTTTGTTCAGTGTCCTGTTTTTATTTCTGTTCATGGGATTCTGACAAGACGTGGTCCACTGGAGAAGGGAATGGCAAACTACTTCAGTATTCTTGCCTTGAGAACCCCATGGACAGTATGGAAAAGTTCCGAGGTAGAATTGACCAAAAGAGTAACTTGAGAGAGGGTTTGAAAGTGGAAAGGGAGCAGCAGTCTCTCCTCTTGCAAGGGTGCTGTGCTTTGATGTGGTGACAAGTAGGCGCAGACATGCCTGCAGGCTCTGGCGTGTCCTTGCTGTCGTCTGGGATGCATCCACAACTCCCTCCTGACTCCTGGGCATCAGCACCCTCCCTGTCACTGGACACTTGGCTGCAGAGGTAATGGTTTCCTCTCCATTTCTCTACTGTTGGCCCTCAGCAGCCTCACTTTGGTGACTAGACTCTATGGCCTCTCCGTTTGCCTGGTTGGTGGCTCCGGAAGTCCCTTTTCAGACCTCACTTCTCAACCTGCTCCCACAGCTGACATAGAAGGCTCATTAATAATTCTCAGAATAATTTGTGCATGCACATGTGTGTCCTAAATCGCTTCAGTCATGCCCGACTCTGTGTGGCCCTATGCACTGTAGCCCACTTCTGGCTTCCTCTGTCCATAGAATTCTCCAGGCAAAAATACTGCAATGGGTTACCATGTCCTCCTCCAGGGAATCTTCTCCACACAGAGAGAAGATAAACTCACATCTTTTGCATCTCCTGCACGTGGCTTCTTCATCACTAGTACCATACCCCAAACACATGGGCTGGATCTAGCTTCCCTTCTTGGGTGTGACTGATTGTTGTTCAGTCAGTAAGTCTTTCCAATTCTTTCAATCCAGTGGACTGCAGCATCTCAGGCTCCTCTCTCCTCCACTTTCTCCGTGACTTTGTTCAAATTTCCTAGGGCATGAATGATAACGTTATGAGTATTTGCAGACTCACAGGAAGGCTCAGGAAGACACACCGCAGGACTGGGCCCCAAGGGACCACTGCCACAGGATCACGAGGCCCTGCTCCTCTCCCCAGCAATTTTTCCTTTCTTAACTTTGCATAAGTGCAGTTGTCTCATGGACACAGCTGATGAGTGGACCCTTAAAGGCTTCAGATCCCTGGCTGCAAGGGAGTCTGGGAAATGGAATTTTCATCGCTCCAGCCTCTTCAATTCAGGAGGGTGAGCAGCAAGAGGAATGCATGTTGAAAAGCCATTTCTCACACAGAGATATGCCTGGGGATCGAATCTTTGACGTTACCATCTGGCCCAGGGTTTCCTTGTCAGGCCATGATGGTAGTGGAAGATCTTTGCCTCCCCAGCCCTGCAGATAATCCAAGGCCAGGCTAACTGGTCACCAGACTCGTTAATATGAACCAGTACTCACCTTGGTTCACCTTGATGAAATGAAGGAGGAGACGTGAACTTTATTTACCCAGCGTTATTCACATTCCTGGTCACTTATGTACATAGCGCCTCATCCCAGGCATTTTGTAGCTGAGGACGCATCAGACCCAAAGAGACTGAGGAAACTACCTCAGGTCACACAGCTAGTTATGGCAGAAGCTGGACCTGAGCCATCCTGTGGACCAAAGAATGCCTGCTCCTCACCATTACTGTATGCCTGCTGATATTGGGAGAAGCTTTTGTATAAAAGCCGTTCATTCTAATTAGGCACTTTTTCTTGGCTGAGCAGTTTCAGGTGCTGGGGACATGATGGTGGGCAAAACAGGTGGCGGTAGATAAAGGGTATTGGTTGAGATGGGGTTTGTAAATGCTCAACAAGTCAGGGACTAGAAACAGATTTGGGGTTAAGTTGATATTGATGTGGTTTCTTTGTATTTAAATATGTGAGACAAGATTTGTGCATCTACTTTTTTTGTTTTGAAATGTAGGTCCCTTGGTTTAGCTTTTGTTTTTCCTTTTTTGGAAAATATATTTATTTTGGACTGTGCCAGATCTTCGTTGCCAAGAGAGAGCTTTCTCTAGTTGCGGTGCATGGGCCTCTCCTTGTGGTGGCTTCTCTTGTTCCAGGGTATGGGCTCTAGAATGCAAGTTCAGTAGTTTTCATGGGCTTAGTTGTCCCACAGCATGTGAAATCTTCCAGATCAATGGCCGAACCTGTGTCCTCTATACTGGCAGGCAGATTCTTAACCACTCGACCACCAGGAAAGTCCTGTCTTTCCTTCTTGAAAAATATTTCTCCCGTCTGAAAAAAACACAGACTATGGCAATTGATGGTTTGTCTCAGTGTCTGGGACACAAAATGGCATCGTGATTGTTGTTTTTTAGTTGCTAAGTTGTGTCCGACTCTTTGAGATGCCATGGACTGAAACTTGCCAGGACCCTCTGTCCATGCACGGTGGGGACTGTGGCAAAGTAATGAACCTGGAGAGCAGCTGGAAGTGGCAGTTTGGGTGTGGCTCCTGCTGGTCACGTGCATACATAGGTCCACGTGTTGCCAGATTGCCCACTTTCAATGATAAGTTGAAAATTCATATTTTGAGTTATGTCTTCCAATGATACATTTTATATAGTTGTAACAAAACTTGCAAACCTATTGTGAAAATTAGGCCAACGTCTCTGTGGGTCAGATCTGGCCTGTGAGCTGTCAGTTTGCATCTTGTGTGAAAGAGCCTTAATTCAGGCATCAGAGATGCTGGGTTGCAGTCTGGGCTCTGCTGCCTTCCAGTAGCTGGGGTCAGAGGCAAGCCACAACACTTTCTGGACCTCAGTTTCCCATTCTGTAAAATGGGACTTCTGAGAACCACATGGTCTGCCGAACCCTTTGCTAAACCAATATTTTCTAAACGGTGTGTCGTAGAGTCAATTTAGTAGATTGTTACTTGCATCTTTTAAATAGAAAAGAGGACAGGATGGAAACTAAGTGGATATATCATGGTATTATAGCTTAGCATTGCCTTGTGGAACATATTTTAGCTTACACACATAATATGCACACACATGTATCTATATCATACTGGGTCTTGATGTAATATTCATTTCTTATGCAGAGGGACTGAAAGGGAAGCTTTCAAACAAAGTGTTGTTCATGTCTTAATGCGCTCAATGCTGGCAACATTTCTGTGAGGTGGGTTTTCACCTCAACCCCATTTTACAGGTGAGAACGCTGAAGTGCAGGGAGTGAAGTTCCCACAAACAGGAAAAGGAATAGCTGGGACTTGACCCCAGGCCACATCTGAACCATGTGCTATCTGACCTCTCCAGACAGCAACTGTGTGATCACGATGAAGGAGTTAACGCAAGTCAAGGGCTTAGCTGGGTGCCTGGGACAGAGCAGGTGTTGAATAAATGTAGAAGCCAGACTTGTGTGAGCAGCTCCTTATTCAGCCACACCATGTGGTGTATAGGAACCCATGGGCTATGAGAGAGGGGGGGGCTGGGCTTCTGCGGTCCTGATACCCGTCGGGCGGTGAAGAGGGTATAAGGGCAAAGAGACACCCCCACCCTGTAGTCCGAGTTCCCCCAATACACATTGTTGCCCAAACACTTGATGGTTACGTTTTAAAATCACTATTTGGTTGCAGCTGGCTTATCCGTCATCCTTGAATGAACTGCTACATATTTTACTATCTTGAATTTATGGATTACCCCCCCACACACACACACACCATTTTGTCAAACAATTTAAACTATCACGGCGACGGTGGTATTAAACATTAGAGCAGTTATGTTTTATAGTCGGGCTGAGTGTGGCAAGAAGTGCTTCCGGGGTCGTGGCTGCTGATGGCTCTTGAGGCACCACAGCAGGTCACTTAATCCTTAACTTTGGGGCCTGAACAGATCCTCGAAGGTGCTGCAATATCAGGGAAGCACTCCCGCAAAGCAGGCGCGCAGCCCAAGAACATACTTCTGGAATCCTTGCAGTCCTATTTCCATGCCTAACTTTGGGTGGCCCCTGCGGGCAGTTCGGGCCGATGGCGGGGTCGCACTGCCCTCTGGTGGTCACTGGCGAGCACAGCTTCACGGGTGCTGATCCGGCCCCATCGTCGGTGCTGTGGGCGCTGCAGCAGAATGGCGGAGCGCTCTGAGCTCAGATTTCCCTTTACCCAGAAAGAATTGTCTGTCTATCCCCATCCTAGGAGTTTCCCCAAATCCCTATGAGTAAAAATGGCAGGCTGTATTGTCTATGGGTCCCTTTATAAGGGCTTGGAGATCTGGGGTGACAGAAATCAAAAGCAAGGTGGAAGGCACGGGAGAAGCTAGGAAGGACCACGAGGGGCCCTTTACGGGACCTGGGGACGTCGTCCGTCCTCATCTGTGTCGGGAGAGAATGGTTTCCAGCGGGAAGGATGGAAGCACGGTGTCTGGTCAAAAACAGCTGGTTATGGGCTGTCTCAGGAACGTGAAGGCATTTTCTCATTTGATACCCTACACACAGTGTACTGAACCAAGCTCAAGTGGTTATCATCATGATATTTTCTTACAGATGATTAAACTTGGGTACCCATCCCCCAGATCAGGATGATTCTTCAAGATAGAAGTCGGATTATGCCCGTCTCCTCCTTTAAACTCTCTGGCGTCTTCTCACTGGATTTGGAAGAAGATCCAAACTCCAACCGAATAAAAAGTCCCACAGCCAATAAATATCAGTCCACTGCTGGTGGATATTCCGCTTGTTTTCATTCTTTGCTATTACAGACGGTGTTGTAGAAAAGAACTCTATACAGAATATGCATGCTCACTTAAATATATCTGTCGATAGATACTCAGAAGTGGAATTACTGAGTCGAACTTACAAATTGCATAGATATTGCCAACTTTTCTCCTTAGGAGTTGTACCAGTTTCAGCTTCCACAAGCAATGCACGAAGCCCCACAGCTCAACCAGCACTGTGAGTCATTAAACATTCAAACGTTTGTCAATCCGATGCGAAAAGTTGTATCTCAGTATATTTGCGTTTCTCTTACGATGAGCGAACTTGGACATCTTTGTATAAGTTTAAGGAACAGTTGCACTTTTAACAAATATATTAAAATGTATGTACATGCCCTAGGATCTTTTTTTTTTATTTGGGTTGCTGGTTTACTCTTTATTTGTAAGAGATTTTTATATATCAAGGGGGGTTAACACTTGCTGTTGTCTGTGATTTGAATTTCAATTTGACTTTTGTCTCATATCTTTATTTGTATAATAGTATCTATTTATGGTTGTGCTGGGTCTCATTGCTGCCAGGGCTTACCTCTAGTTGGGGAATGCAGGCCTCCTCTCTAGTTGTGGTGCACAGGCTTCTCATTGCAGTGGCTTCTCTTGTTGTGGAGCACAGGCTGTAGGGCAAGTGGGCTTCAGTAGCTGGGGCTCCTGGGCTCTGAGCACAGGATCAGTAAGTTGTAGTGCATGGGTCTAGTTGCCCCTGGACATGTAGTAACTTCCCAAGCCTGATATCGAACTGGCATTTCCTGCATTGGCAGGTGGATTCTTTGCCACTGAGGCACCAGGGAAGCTTTACTTATGTAGTTTAGTAACTTTTTTAAGGTGTCAAATGTCTCAACTTTGTTTTGTTTTGTTTTAAAGCACCATGTCTTATTCAAATATGCGTCTATTGTTCTTGGGACACTGCCGGTGCATTGTAGATGCTCAATTAATATCTGATGGAGTAAAAATATCTTCTCCACTTGAATGATTGGTTTTGTAAGTAGACACCTGAGTCCATGAGATATAATACTACTATTTATTATGTGTTATATATACTGGGATGCTTTTGGCTGCAAATAACTAAGGAAGAAGAGACTCAAAATATTTCAACCATAAGGACATTTTAATCTCACAGCATAAATTTAACCTATCTTTCCTAAGCACTTGTCCTTCGAAGAATTAACCAATGTTCAATTAATAGAAATCTTTGTTTAATCATTTCTGCCACATCTTTTACCTCATGTAGATTATTGTCTACAAATGAAGCCAAGTTAGAGGAAACAGTGTCCAGGGATAGAGACAAAGAGACTGAATTTAAAAGAATTTAAAGATACTCCTTGAATTCTGCATTTGGGGTGTTGGTGGTCATGGGGTCTGAGATCACACATTCCTCAACCTTTCAGCCAAGTAGGCCAATTTCTTTTAAAGTCACTTTGATGGTACTTATGCTATTTGCCATTGAAAAATTCCCATGTTAGCTCTCTGACTTCTAACTCCCTTGTGAAACAAACACCTTCATCCCTGGAGTTTGACCTGAAAACTTCTTTGATTTTCTGTCCTTCTGCTGAGCTAGCCAGGAAGTTCTGGTGTCATGCTCACACTTCTAGAAAGCCAAGGGTTTTTGTTTGGGAGTTTTGCATAGTGCAGCTCCTCTACTTCTAAGAGGATTCCAGAGGCCCGCAAGATACTGTTGGATAAAGAGTGAAGGCAAGAAGCCTGGGACCACTGAATCTTAGCTACCCATCCATTCATCCATCCATCCATCCATCCATCCTTCCATCCATCTACCCAACACCCTCCAATCCATCCATCATCCATTCATCCATCCATCTATCATCCAACATTCATTAATTGCTATCTCTCTTATACATTGAGAAAGATAGTGCCTTTGTCCCCTGAGAGCTCTGAGTCATCCCAGAATTCAGAATGAAACATTTACAGACTGTGGACTGTCAGCACCAGCCTTTAACATTCAATCATCACAATAGAAAAGTAGGTGACCACCTAGGCAGTTAATTTCAGAAATAAAGAACAGGTCTGTTTCACCCCAAACCTCTCTCTGTGTGGAGAGCTTCAAGAGTCTACTATTCGTGACACTAATGGAAGCCTTTTAAAATACAATTTCTTTTTTTATTAAGTGATTTAGTCTTTGTTAATTTTCAACAGAATTTTTCTTGAAAGAATTTGTTTCTTTTTTTTGTTTCTCTTTTATCAGTAGGGCTGAAAAAAGGTAGGAGAACTTTATTCTTGGTTTGTTTTTTTTTTTCAATTTGTTAAAATATTCTTGATTTACACTGCCGTGTCAGTCTGCAAATCAGCAAAGTGTCTCAGTTATACACATGTACACATTCTTTTTCTACATTCTTTTCCATTACGGTTTATCACAGGATACTGAATATTGTCCCCTGTGCTATCCATTAGGACCTTGTTGTGTATCCACTGTAAACGTAGTAGTTTGCATCTACCAACCCCAGATTCCCAGCCCATCCCTATCCCCTCCATCCTTGGCAACTACAACTCTGTTCTCTATCTGACAGCAGGTGTGATGGTGGCTGGAAGGGACGAGTGGATAGCACGTGGTTAAAAGTGGGTACCGAGGTGCCTAGGTTATCAAACAATGAGAAAACAGGGAGGATCCAGGAGCACATGACTGATTCCCTGAGTGGTTCTGCTGCAGTCTCTTTCTTCTCGAGCCAGAAGTCAATTCATTCAGTACAACATTTACACTCATTAGAAGAAACTAATTCAGCAGATTACAGTGAGGTTGATCCGTGTTTTTGCCAGCTAACTCGAGGGATTCTTTACCTTCATTTAACTATCTGTCTGTCTAACCATTATACCATTCTTGCAACTACATATCCAACCATCGCAGTATTACTATCAATCACCCATCAACCATTAGTCATTCTATCCACCTACCCATTCCATTACTCATCCATCCATTTAGCCACTCATTCATCCACTTAAGCATCTATCCAACTTTCCATCTCACCATACAACCACTCACACATCCAGACAAGCATCCATCCGTCCACCTCACCGTATCACCATTTAGTCATCAATACACTTCAGTCACTCTGTGTTATATGATGAATTAAGACACTGTGAACCACAGCACACCAGGTCTCCCTGTCCATCACCAACTCCCGGAGTCCACCCAAGCCAATGTCCATAGAGTCAGTAATGCCATCCAACCAGGTCATCCTCTGTCGACCCCTTCTCCTCCCGCCCTCAATCTTTCTCAGCATCAGGGTCTTTTCTAGTGAATCAGCTCTTCGCCTGAGATGGCCAAAGTATTGGAGTTTCAGCTTCAACATCCGTCCTTCCAGTGAACACCCAGGACTGATCTCCTTTAGGATGGACTGGTTGGATTTCCTTGCAGACCACGGGACTCTCAAGAGGCTTCTGCAACACCACAGTTCAAAAGCATCAATTCTTCTGCGCTCGGCCCTCTTTATACTCCAACTCTCACTTGTTTACACGACCCCTGGAAAAACCATAGCCTTGACTGAACAGAACTTTGTTGGCAAAATAACTTCACTGCTTTTTAATATGCTGTCTAGGTTGGTCATAACTTTCCTTCCAAGGAGGAAGCGTTTTTTAATCTCATGGCTGCGGTCACCATCTTCAGTGATTTTGGAGTCCAGCAAAAGAAAGTCAGCCAATGTTTCTACGGTTTCCACATCTGTTTGCCATAAAGTGATAGGACCAGATGCCATGATCTAAGGCTTCTGAATGTTGAGCTTTAAGCCAACTGTTTCACTCTCCTCTTTCACTTTCATCAAGAAGCTCTTAGGTTCTTCTTCAGGTTCTGCCATATAGGGGGTGTCATCTGCGTATCTGAGGCTGTTGATATTTCTCCCGGTAATTTTGATTCCATCTTGTGCTTCCTTCAGCCCAGCGTTTCTCTTGATGTACTCTGCATACAAGTTAAATAAGTAGGGGGACAAATTAAAGCCTTGACGTACTCCTTTTCCTATTTGGAACCAGTCTGATATTCCATGTCCATTTCTAACTGTTGCTTCCTGACCTGTATACAGATTCCTCAAGAGGCAGGACAGGAGGTCTGGCGGATAGGGATGCTTGATGAATTTTTGGACCAACTGAAACAACACTGCAGATGGTGATGGCAGCCATGAAATTAAAAAACACTTAGTCCTGGGAAGGAGTGTTATGAGCAGCCTAGGCAGCATATTAAAAGACAGAGATGTTACTTTGTCAACAAACGTCCGTCTGGTCTGCTGCTGCTGCTGCTCAGTCGCATCGGGCATGCCCGACTCTGTGCGACCCCATAGACGGCAGCCGACCAGGCTCTGCCGTCCCTGGGATTCTGCAGGCAAGCACACTGTAGTGGATTGCCATTACTTTCTCCAGTGCATGGGAGTGAAAGGTGAGAGTTCGCTCATCCGTGTCGAACTCTTTGCAACCCTATGGACCGAAGCCTACCAGGCTCCTCCATCCGTGGGATTTTCCAGGCAAGAGTACTGGAGTAGGGTGCCACCTCCTTCTCCACCATCTAGTCAAGGCTATGGTTTTTCCAGTGGTCATGCATGGATGTGGATGGCATCATTGACTCTTTGTACCTGGGTTTGGGTGGACTCTGGGAGTTGGTGATGGGCAGGGAGGCCTGGTGTGCTGTGCTTCATTGGGTTGCAAAGAATCGGATATGACTGAGCGACTGAACGGAACTGAACTCAACTGAATCAACCTAAGGTACACCTAGGTCTAATCTTGTTAGGTGAGGAAGTGTTTACGTCTTCATTACAGCTAAAAGATACTCAAGGCCAGCTCAAGATAGTCACCGGCCTTCAATTTTTTACTGAGTGGATAGAGGGTGCTTGATGAATATACATGAATGCCCCCAGTTCCGTGCATTGTGAGGTTATATGCCTACAGGGTAGAAACTATACAAGTGTCCTTTTGGTTCCAGGAGCACCATACACACTTTCCTGCCTCTGGGGGCTCTACACTTTTGATAGCTGGGTCAGGACAGCCTCTCTGGAGGGGTGACATTTAAGTAAGTGCCAGAGAAGGGGAAGGCTGGGGCCATGCAAATAGAAGGGTAGGTAGTCAAAGCTGGAAGAAGCACAAGCTGGAGTCAAGATTGCCGGGAGAAATATCAATAACCTCAGATATGCATACGACACAACCCTCATGGCAGGAAGTGAAGAAGAACTAAAGAGCCTCTTGATGAAAGTGAAAGAAGAGAGTGAAAAAGTCGGCTTAAAGCTCTACAAGTTTAGAAAACTAAGATCATGGCATCTGGTCCCATCACTTCATGGGGAAAAATGGGGAAACAGCGGAAATTGTGTCATACTTTGGGGGTGGGGGAGCTTCAAAATCACTGCTGATGGTGATGGCAGCCATGCAATTAAAAGAAGCTTACTCCTTGGAAGGAAGGTGATGACCAAACTAAATAGCATAGTTAAAAGCAGAGACATTACTTTGCCAACAAAGGTGCATCTAGTCAAGGCTATGGTTTCTCCAGTGGTCATGTAAGGACGTGAGAGTTGGATGGGGAAGAAAGGTGAGCTCCGAAGACTTGATGCTTTTAAACTGTGGTGCTGGAGAAGACTCTTGAGAGTCCCTTGGACTGCAAGGAGATCCAACCAGTCCATCCTAAAGGAGATCAGTCCTGAGTGTTCATTGGAAGGACTGATGTTGAAGCTGAAACTCCAATACTTTGGCCACCTAATGTGAAGGGTTGACTCATTGGAAAAGACAATCGTGCTGGAAATGAAGCAAAAAGTGATCCATCATGGGCAACAGATGCCCTCTCTTTAATGCCTTTCAGCTCCCCCACTCTCCTCCCCTCAGCCTGGCTGAGCCTTTCATTCTCTGCAAAGATGGATGTTGGTGGCTGCATGGCCAATCCAGTCCCTGTTTAAACTATGTAATTTATTTTTCCTGGAGGAAATGAGCAAAGGGGAAGAGACTGTCTCAGCAGCCTCCCTGCCAGGCCTGGTGGCTGCAGAACCCAGGTGGATTTGCAACTGGTGGAGAGGTGGAGACAAATAACCTGCTAAAATGGAGATATTAACAATACCGTCAGCCGGAACAGCCAAAGCCCCCTGTCCTGTCACCGTGTTTCACACGGCTCAGGTGCCCATGGCCTGGGCTAATGAGGCCCATCCATCAGGCTGGGAGAGCTGCTGGCACACAGACTTTCTCATTAGCGGGCTGAAGCTGCTGCTTGAGACACTGGTGGGAATTTTCAGGGGAGCTTGTCATATGGGGGTGCTGTATCCTAGTTTTCTTTGGTGGACTCCACTCTCTTCTAACCAGCTCAGGGGTGCAGAACAACAGTGTTTGATATTCCTAAGTCCACCTCCTTCCTACCAGGTGTATGCAGCAAAACACATAGCAGTTTACCTGTACCAGCTGTGTGACTTTAAAGAAATTAATTAATCTTTCTGAATCTCAAACATGTCCTTTATAAAATGAAGTGGGATGGTGCCCACTTTGTCAGGGGAGGGATTGGAGGATTAAATAAATAAATATTTATTCGTAAATAAAGAGTAATGGGTAAGGCCTGGGATTAGGTAGGGTGGCAATTACAACCCCCCCACCCCCCGCTGGCTGTGATGGAGCCTACTGGCTGGCTCCCTACATTCGTTCTCCCCTTCTCTCTCAGAAAATGCTCCCGTATTTGTTTGTTTCCTCGCTAGGCAGGAGTGGCTGAGAATAAAGGCTACATCTTCCAGCTCCTTCTGTGGTAAGGTGTGATTTTCTGATGCACAAATCTGGCCATTGGGATTTGAGCAACAGCGATGTTGAACTGTGTCAGCTGTGCTCTTAAAGGGAAGAAGAGTCCGTCCCTCTCCCCTCCCCCTTTACTTTCCTGGTGCAGGGGGAGTGCAGAACTTGAGGGCTGAGAAGCCACCTTGGACTGTGTGGTAAGAACAGTACTTGGATTGGCAGAGCATCAAGACAGAGGGCGCCTGTTTCCCTGGTGCTGTTCCAGCTCTATAGGCAGCTAATGAGACAAAGAGACAGCTCTCGATTTTTTAAGCTACTGGCTGGCATCTCTGGCAACACAAAGTCAATTTGACAGAAACTGGCCCTGTTGGGGACTACCTCATCCACCCCCTCAGCCTGCATTCAGTGACACACTGCTCCTGTGGACTTTGCACAAACAAGACGTTGAGGTGAGTTTTCGTTATGAGGGCAGATTTTTTTTTCTTCTTATTTAATTATTCAGTTCAGTTCAGTCGCTCAGTCGTGTCCAACTCTTTGCAACCCCATGAATTGCAGCACGCCAGGCCTCCCTGTTCATCACCAACTCCTGGAGTCCACCCAAACCCATGTTCATTGAGTCAGTGATGCCACCCAACCATGTCATCCTCTGTGGTCCCCTTCTCCTCCCGCCCCCAACCCTACCCAGCATTAGGGTCTTTTCCAATGAGTCAACCCTTCGCATGAGGTGCCAAAAGTATTGGAGTTTCAGCTTCAACATCAGACCTTCAAATGAACGCCCAGGGCTGATCTCTTTTAGGATGGATTGATTGGATCTCCTTGCAGTCCAAGAGACTCTCAAGAGTCTTCTCCAACACCACAGTTCAAAAGCATCAATTCTGTGGTGCTCAGCTTTCTTCACCGTGCAACTCTCACATTCATACATGACCAGTGGAAAAACCGTAGCCTTGACTAGATGGATTTTTGTTGGCCAAGTAATGTCTCTGCTTTTAAATATGCTTTCTAGGTTGGCCATAACCTTCCTTCCAAGGAGTAAGCGTCTTTTAATTTCAGTCACCATCAGCAGTGATTCTGGAGCCCAGAAAATAAAGTCTGACACTGTTTCCACTGTTTCCCCATCTATTTCCCATGAAGTGATGGGACCAGATGCCATGATCTTAGTTTTCTGAACGTTGAGCCTTAAGCCAACTTTTTCACTCTCCTCCTCCACCTTCATCAAGAGGCTCTTTACTTCTTCTTCACTCTCTGCCATAGGGTAGTGTCATCCGCATATCTGAGGTTATTAATATTTCTCCTGGAAATCTTGATTCCAGCTTGTGTTTCTTGCAGCCCATCATTTCTCATGATCTACTCTGCATGTAAGTTAAATAAGCAGGGGGACAATATACAGCCTTGATGTACTCCTTTTCCTATTTGGAATCAGTCTGTTGTTCCATGTCCAGTTCTAACTGTTGCTTCCTGACCGGCATACAGGTTTCTCAAGAGACACGTCAGATGGTCTGGTACACCCATCTCTTTCAGAATTTTCCACAGTTTATTGTAATCCACACAGTCAAAGGCTTTGGCATAGTCAATAAAGCAGCAACATATGTTTTTCTGGAACTTTCTTGCTTTTTCCATGATCCAGCGGATATTGGCAATTTGATCTCTGGTTCATCTGCCTTTTCTAAAACCAGCTTGAATATCTGGAATTTCACGGTTCAGGTATTGCTGAAGCCTGGCTTGGAGAATTTTGAGCATTTCTTTACTAGCATGTGAGATAAGTGCAATTGTGCTGTAGTTTGAGCATTCTTTGACATTGCCTTTCTTTGGGATTGGAACGAAAACTGACCTTTTCCAGTCCTATGGCCACTGCTGAGTTTTCCAAATGTGCTGGCATATCGAGTGCAGCACTTTCACAGCGTCACCTTTGAGGATTTGAAATAGCTCAACTGGAATTCCATCACCTCCACTAGCTTTGTTTATAGTTATGCTTTCTAAGGCCCACTTGATTTCACATTCCAGGATGTCTGGCTCTAGGTGAGTGATCACACCATCATGATTATCTGGGTCGTGAAGATCTTTTTTTGTACAGTTCTTCTGTGTATTCTTGCCACCTCTTCTAAATATCTTATTCCTCTGTTAGGTCCGTACCATTGCTGTCCTTTATCGAACCTATCTTTGCATGAAATGTTCCTTTGGTATCTCTAATTTTCTTGAAGATATCTCTAGTCTTTCCCAATCTGTTGTTTTCCTCTATTTCTTTGCACTGATCGCTTTCTTATCTCTCCTTGCTATTCTTTGGAACTCTGCATTGAGATGGGAATATCCTTCCTTTTCTCCTTTGCTTTTTGCTTCTCTTCTCTTCTCTTCCCAGCTATCTGTAAGGCCTCCTCAAACAGCCATTTTGCTTTTTTGTGTTTCTTTTCCATGGGGATTTTCTTGATCCCTGTCTCCTGCACAATGACACGAACCTGTGTCCGTAGTTCATCAGGCACTCTGTCTATCAGGTCTAGTCCCTTAAATATATTTGTCACTTCCACTGTATACTCATAAGGGATTTGATCTAGGTCATACCTGAATGGTCTAGTGGTTTTCCCTGCTTTCTTTAATTTAAGTCTGAATTTGGCAATAAGCAGTTCATGATCTGAGCCACAGTCTGCTCCCGGTCTTGTTTTTGCTGACTGTATAGGTACTTGCAAATTTAGCTCAAATGAATCCTTTTATACTTCTAAATTTTAGTAATGCTTTTTCACCTTAAAATCCATTTGCTTGACAGTAATAAACTGGGGAAAATTCTGAAAGAGATGGGAATACCAGACCATCTGGCCTGTCTCTTGAGAAACCTGTATGCATGT
Organism: Giraffa tippelskirchi; assembly: GCF_054371585.1. Taxonomy (NCBI): domain Eukaryota; kingdom Metazoa; phylum Chordata; class Mammalia; order Artiodactyla; family Giraffidae; genus Giraffa; species Giraffa tippelskirchi. The sequence continues at coordinate 18,723,156 of NC_137290.1, forward strand.
CAGGAAGCAACAGTTAGAACTGGACATGGAACAACAGACTGGTTCCAAATAGCAAAAGGTGTACGTCAAGGCTGCCTATTGTCACCCTGTATATTTAAGTTATATGCAGAGTAGATCATGAGAAACGCTGGGCTGGAAGAAACACAAGCTGGAATCAAGATTGCCAGGAGAAATATCAATGACCTCAGATATGCAGATGACACCACCCTTATGGCAGAAAGTGAAGAAGAGCTAAAGAGGCTCTTGATGAACGTGAAAGAGGAGAGTGAAAAAGTTGGCTTAAAACTCAACATTCAGAAAATCAAGATCATGGCATCTGGTCCCATCACTTCATGGGAAATAGATGGGGAAACAGTGGAAACAGTGTCAGACTTTATTTGGGGGGGGCTCAAATATTACTGCTGATGGTGATGGCCCCCATGAAATTAAAAGACGCTTACTCATTGGAAGGAAGCTTATGTCCAATTTAGATAGCATATTTAAAAGCAGAAACATTTCTTTGCCAACAAAGTTCCATCTAGTCAAGGCTATGGTTTTCCCAGTGGTCATGTATGGATTGAGAGTTGGACGGTGAAGAATGCTGAGAGCGGAAGAATTGATGTCTTTGTACAGTGGTGCTGGAGAAGACTCTTGAGAGTCCCTTGGACTGCAAGGAGATCCAACCAGTCCATGCTAAAAGAAACCAGTCCTAAGTGTTCATTGAAAGGTCTGATGTTGAAGGTGAAACTCCAATACTTTGGCCTCCTCATGTGAGAGTTGACTCATTGGAAAAGACCCTAATGCTGCGTAGGATTTGGGACAGGATAAGAAGACGAAGACAGATGATGAGATGTTTGGATGGCATGACCGACTCGATGGAGATGTGTTTCGGTAAACTCCGAGAGTTGGTGATGGACAGGGAGGCCTGGCGTGCTGCGATTCATGGGGTCACAAAGAGTCAGAGATGATTGAGCAACTAAACGATACTGAGTACAGCTGCATTGGCTTTCATTGTCAGTATATATATATATATATTCTTATTGTGTATTTTTCAACTGTTGTATATATTAGGAATCTTTCATATTTAGCCAGCTTTAAACAAACAAAGAAAAAAGAAACTCTCAGAACATCTCTTGCGTTGAAACTTTGCCTTATTCCCATTTATTGTGATGAAATTTGGCTTTTTTGGATATCAGTTTACTTTGTGTCTTCTATTTGTCAGACTTCCCTTGTTTCCTTGTATCACTTCTTTGCCATATTTTAAAAATGTATTTATCTTTGCATGCGTTGGTTTTCATTTCCATGAGGGCTTTCTCTAGCTTAAGGTGGCAGGGGCTACTCTTTAGTTGTGGCGTTGAGGCTTCTCATTGCAGTGGCTTCTGTTGTTGTCCAGCATTGGCTCAGGTCAAGTGGACTCAGTAATTACGCCTCCCGTGCTCTAGAACACAGACTCAGTAGTTGGAATGCATGAGCTCAGCTGCTCCATGGCATATGGGATTCTCCTGGATCAGGGATGGAACCAGTGATTCCTGCATTGGCAGGTGGATTTTTTACCACTGAGCCCCCAAGGAATTCCCCTCTTCTTTGCTTTATTTTTAATTACATTCTTTGCTCATTCAGTCTTTCCCCTTTGTTATGTGCAAAGTCAGGTTCCTGTTTTCTTTCTCTGCTGACTCCCCTGGAGAGAGACCCTCCTCTGAGTTTCTGCAGATGGATGTAGCTTTCTCCCCCACCCCCACAGGCCCAGGGAGTATTAATGACACCCTCTTTGGGTTCCTGAGGGCTAACTCTGCACAGGTCCTCTGCTGGCCCCCTTGGCATCTGTTCTCTGTAGGTGTGACAGAGAAAAAGGCAGTTCAGAGAGGGTTGCCACTGGCTGAAGGCCACACAGCTAACAATGGCAGAGCAGGGATTCAGGGCAAAATGCGCTCTCCTTGTCACCTATTTCTGTGAGAGGCAGGTGGCTGTAGGGTGAAGCGAGGGAGAGACCTGGGACACAGAATTGAAAGAGGCACCTCCAGGACTTCCCTGGGTGTCCAGTGGTTCATACTCTGTGCTTTCACTGCAGGGGGCATGGGTTCAAGCTCTGCTTGGAGAACTAAGGTCTCAAAAAAAAAAAAAAGGTACTATTTTATTCAGCTTTCCTCATAACTCTGTTGGTAAAGAATCTGCCTGCAATGCAGGAGACCCCAGTTCCTGGGTTGGGAAGATCCCCCGGAGAAGGGATAGGCTACCTTATCCAGGATTCTTGGGCTTCCCTGGTGGCTCAGCTCGTAAGGAAACTGCCTGCCATGCAGAAGACCTGGGTTTGGTCCCTGGGTCAGGAAATCCCCTGGAGAAGAGAAAGGACACCCCCTCTAGTATTCCGGCCTGGAGAATTCCATGAACAATATAGCCTAAGGGGTCACAAAGAGTTCGATATGACTGAGCGAATCCACTTCACTTCACTTCAGTTTATAAAGCGGCATCTCTGTCAGCTCTACCTCTTCGTGGCTCACTAAGGGAGGGTGGCCTTAGACCAGCAGTTCTTGAAGAAGGAGGAGTGACTGTGACAAATTCTAGGGGCGTGGTTTTTGACTGTTGTCATGATATGGGGGGCCACTACACATGGGGGCAGGTGCCTGCTTCATGGCATACACGTTAGACGTGAATGATTCTCAAATGTCCTGCCAGATATTTAGGTAAGTCCAAACCCATTCATAATACCCCGAGTGGAGGCCCTTATCTGCACTTTGTCCCATAAGTTTAATAAAAGATTTCCAGGGCTGCAATTATGGTGCAAACTGGAGAAGTCAATATTTTGTTTTATTCAGAGCCTAACCATGGGTTGCTTTGCAGTTTGTGGCAATCACATGATGGCCACAGTACCTCGATGGCTTTGTGAATGGCCAAGACTGCACACTTGTGTCCTCCTGCATTTGCCAGGCTGAATCCTCAGTGAGGGCACATTTGGGTGCAAGTGTGAGTGCTCAAATATTTACCTACGGGAGCATGCATTGTTGTGAGTATAAATACATGTGTGTGCTCAGTTGTGTTCAACTCTTCGTGATGCTATAGACCCCAGGCTCTTTTGTCCTAGGATTCTCCAGGCAAGAATACTGGAGTGGGTTGCCATGGCCTCCTTCAGGGGACCTTCCTGACCCAGGGATCAAACCTGTGTCTCTTATTTCTGCTACATAAGGTCTGCTTAAGTAGACCTTATGTCTACTGCATAAGGTGGAATCTTTACCACTACCGCCACCTGAGGAACTGAATCCTTGAGTATAAATGACGTACTCTTAGTTCTTTAAAAAAAAAAAAATTATGTGGACCATTTTTAAGCTCTGTATTTAATTTGTTATCATCACTTCCTTTATGTTTATGATAACATAAACACTTCTTTTATGTTTTGGTCTTGAGACACGTGGGATCTTAGCTCCATGTGGATAGAAGCTGCACCCGCTGCATTGGAAGGTCAAGTCTTAAGCACTGGACCACCAGGCAGTTCACTCCCTATTTCACTTTGTGTTACTGGATGTTGATCTCCAGGACAGTTTTTTTTTTTTTTTTTTAAATTTCGTGGGACAGAACATTTTGGTTTTAAGATGGTTTTATTATCCATCAGTATTTCATTTCAGGATAGTAAATGATCATTTCAAAACATCTGCTACACCACCCTAGGAAACCCCCTTTAATGTGAGAAGGCAAGTGAATAGCAGTGACAGCTCTATGGACTTCTCTGTCATTCTCCAGCTAAGAATGAGAGGGCAGGTAGTGGGGTGTCCATGACCAGGAGCCTAAGCAGGTCCTCAATCTAACTGATAGAAGCAAAGTTTCTTTTGATCACTCTCACATGCTCAGGGTAGAGTTTCTTCTCAATTAGATCTGTACTTGGAAAACGGGCTCTAGACTGCCCCTCCTACCCCAGCAGAGGGCTTCACATAGGCTCACCTGAGACCAGCTCTCGACCCGGTACACCCGTTCTGGAACCATGTGGTAATTCATTAGGTTCGCACCACTGATTTGTTCAGACCCTGGTATATCACCCTTATCAGTCAGTTCACTCTCTTAGTCATGTCTGATTCTCTGCGACCCCATGGAATGCAGTACGCCCTTCCGTACACTTCCCTGTCCATCACCAACTCCCAGAGGTTGCTGAAACGCCTGTCCATTGAGTCAGTGACACCATCCCACCAGCTCATCCTCTGTCGTCCCCTTCTCCTCCTGCCTTCAATCTTTCCCAGCATCAGAGTCCTTTCCAATCAGTCACTACTTCCCATCACGTGGCCTAGGTATTGGAGCTTCAGCATCAGTCCTTCCAATGAATATTCCAAATGGATTACCTTTAAAATGGACTGGTTGGATCACATTGCAGTCCAAGGGAGTCTCAACAGTCTTCTCCAGCAACACAGTTCACAAGCATCAATTGTTCGGTGCTCAGCTTTTCTCATGGTCATCCTTATAGCTATTATTAATATTGTCTCCTCCAAACTGAATATATGCCATGCCATATCATGTGGCATGCAGAATCTCAGTTCCCTAAGCAGGCGTCAAACCTGTGCCCCTGCATTGGGGTCCCTGAACCACCAGTGTTAAGGACAGACAGGTAACAAAATTCCTCTATATCAATTCACTGTTAAAGTTAAAGAAATCTTCTTTAAAAAGAAGTGCTTGGACAAAAAGTTGAAGTGCCTCTGAAGGCCCCAGGCACCTCCATGACCCCACCATCCCCACCCCACCCCTTGCCTTTTGCTTGGTGCATCCTTGAGGGCACTCTCCTCTCCACAGGAAGCTCCAGCCTTTGGACCTTTGAACTCCTTGCTTCCTCTCGGGAAATTCCGTCCTTCTTATGCTCACTGGGCTTACTTCCTCTCCTCCCACCTGTGTCCTGCTGTCACCTCAAAACCAGGCCGGCCTTGATCACCACCTACCCTCCCATCCCGACCACCCCTAGACACTCCTCTGTTCTCCATTCTCCACTTTATTTTTCTCCAAAGATCTGGTGGTCAATTGACACACTTGTTACACTTAGGTGCTGACTGCTTGTAGCCAGGCTGTGAGCTTAGTGAAGAATGAGACGGCCTGTGTGTTCTGCTCACTGCCCTTGCACAGTGACTGTGCATGAGAGGCCAGCACACAGTAGGTGCTCAGCTAATGGAACTTACATTCCACATGGAGGGTCGTTGATGAAACCATGTGTCACAAAGGTAAATGTTTCTTGACAAGAGAGGAGGAGAAATATTGGGAGCTGGTGGAGGGAATTGCGGGCAGGCCTGGCTGAGCTGGAGGGTGGGAGTGCGAGCTGGGAGGGAATGCTTCCTCTAGAGTGAGCCGGAGCTGGAAAAGGATGAGTCCAAAGAGCTGGGCAAGGGGAGGAGCCTTCCAGGAGGCTGGAACAGTATATGTATTTTTATCCCCATTTCACCGACTTAGAAACTAAGGCTTGGGGAGTAAGAAAGTGGCAGCATTGGGACTAGAAATGGGTTTTATCCAGTCAGAGGCCCGAAGTTCTTCCTGGGACTTTACTCTTTCTGAGAACGGGGTCAAGGTGTAGATGGCACATTTTATTATCTGCCTACTCAAATTGTATTCCCTTTACCAGCCAGTAGCTGCTTAGAGTCATCATGATAATCAAAAACATCCCCATGTGCCTCCTGGGGGAGAAGCAGCCTCACCTGTAAAGAGTCAAAGACTTAGAGAACTCCAGAAATAGTGATCAAGGGTCATTGGTGAATCAACCCTGCCTCCAGCACCTTCCAGGTTTCTTGTACAATATGATAAACCAATCCTCTCCTGACACTGAAGCTGGTGGCTTTCATAACTTGTCCACACATTAGAATCCCCCAGGGAACTCAGTAAGTCCCAATGCCAAGCAGCAGCTAGGCCAAAAAAGCAGAACGGTAAATTCATCAGGGGATCCCAATAGGAGTCAAGCTTGAGAACCAATGTTTTCACGAATCACCTGGGAGTCTTGTTAAAGACACAGACCTGACCCAGATGCCTTGGGAGGGGCTTGGAGTCCACATTTCTAACAAGCTCCCAGGATATAAACTCGTGTGGCTGCTCCAGGGACCACAGTCTGAGTAGTCAGGGCGAAGCCCGAAGTCCTCAACTTCCAACAAGCATCAGAATCACCTGGAGGTCCAGTTAAGATTCAGAGGGCCAAATCCCACCCCAGAGCTGTCAATCTGACACGTTTGAGATGGGGACCAAAGAATCTGCATTTCCAAGACCCTGCATGTGACCCTGATGCTGCTGGTCCAAGGACCACATGTGGAGCACCACGGTGGGGCTGGAGGCATAATCATGGACGGGCAACACAAGTCATCTCTCCGTCAGCTTCCCCAGACCCAAAGTGGGGATGATGAGATCCTCTCCCAAAGGGTGTCATGAGGGCAACACTGAGTGAGCTAGGATTTGTAAGCCTCTTGGAAGCTGGCACCGAGCAGGTGGGATATGAATGATAGCATCCATTCTTAATGAATTTCCCTTGGTCCTGGGGTGCTCCTGGAGCCCAGGCAGACAGACCCTTCAACCACCATGGATGGCCCTCTCCCTGGCCCACTCACTGCCGACACTGTTTCTGTAGGCATTGTATATCTCCTTCACCCAATGGTCGCAGAAGGCCAGCTTTCTGATCCAGTCCACAGCATAGTGCACACTGGAACCTAGGCACAAGCTGGCTCCCGGGGCGGAACCGTGGAAGCCATCAGTGGAGAAGTTGCAAGTGCTGGGGAGACGGAAGAGGGCAGGGGGATGGAGAAGAGACAGTGTCACTGTGGGGAGCTGGGAGCTTTTTACCAGGAGACCCATGGGTGGGCTTAGGGCTGTGTTTCACTCTGTCCCCGAGTGCGTGAGAGTACTGTGAGTATCTGTCTTCTGGGAGAAGCAGGATCAGAGCTTCCATTAACTTCCCAAACAACAGTGGCTCCCTGTGCTCATGCCCAGTCAGCCTCCATTCTCTTTTCTTCCGGTATCAAAGAACATCTTTGGTTTTTTGAGGGGCAGTCATCCAGTCCCCTGCATGCACTGAGTGACCAAGCCAAAGAAAATCCCTCTATCTCCCACTTTGGGCTTTGGGGCACGAACACAATTACAAAATGTGGTTGGCCTTAGTTCATCCCAAGAGTAGGGTGCAGAAGAAAATACCAGTGGGCTCTTGATATTTTGATCCCCAAATTTGCTTGTTTCACATGCCTTGAAAGGCCTGGCTGCTAACCCTTTCTTCCTATTTTGTGAGCATCTCCGTATCTTTCTATAGGCATTCCTCATGTTAATTTTATCTTTTCAATTAGGCGGAGTCAGACTTCTCTGCTGGCCCAGTGGTTGGGAATCCAGTTGGCAATGCAGGGGGACACAGGTTCAATCCCTGGCCCCAGGAGATTTCACATGCTATAGAGTAGTTAAGCCCCCAGGCCACAACTACTGACAACATATTCTAGAGCCTTTGCTCCGCAACAGGAGAAGCTACCTCAATGAGAAGACTGCACTCTGCAATGAGGAGTAGCTCCTGCTTACCCTAACTATAGAAAGCCTGTTCACAGTGTTGAGGCAAAAAAGAAAAAAAAAGTAATAATAATAATAACAATAATAATAATCAGGCAGAGTCAATTGCATACGTACAGAGTACTTTGCATACAGTACCCTCCTTCAGCATGAAGCATGCCCTGGGAACACATCCGAGTGTCATGGGAAGTTAATGACAGGAGTGGCAGCTGAGAGCCAGAAAGGGAGTTGTGGGAAATTTGTCACCGATAGCAGCTAGAGTATGAAAATGAAAATCCCAGCTCTCATGGAACACCGGTGATTTTCTTTCCCTCCACCAGAAGCCTGGTATAGGTCTGCAAAATCACTGGACATCCCAAGGCAATGTGTAGACCAAAAACTTCAAAAAAACTTTTCAGAGAGTAAAAGCCTGAGTGGGGAGCAGTCAGCATGGTACACCAGGGCCTCTTAATGGGTGGATTTGGCTGACACTTTTCTTTTTCTCTTATTTTGCTGTTTCTGGATTTTCTGTGATGAGTTTAAGGGTAGAGATATGATGTACTAGGAATGAAAAAAATGCTTGGGAATTGTACCTAAGGTATTCCCAGATTAATGCCAGTGCTGCCACAGAGAAAACGAATTTGGAAATGGGAAGCACAGGATCATTCTCTCCTGTGCTTTAGGCTCAGCTTGAATATCAAACTGGAGACAACAAAATCCCTGCAGGATCCACAGAGTTGCCTTGAGTGATACCTTAACTTCGAAAGCAAATTTCACCACTGGGGCAGGCAGACCAGAAGAACGCTGACTTAATCTGAAAGGGCTCAGTGGCAGACTCTAGCGTTCTCTCCAGGAGAGGCTGGAAAGACAACCACAGAGATACCAACGGGCTGACAGAAGCTGTTCTTCAGATATCTTCAAATTCTTGCCAATATGCCCAGTAAACATACACTCAAGCACATACACTTTCACTTTAGTCGTTTTTCCCAGACATTTGTGAGTGTGTACAAGATTGGAAGCAAGAAAGTGATAATGTCAGGAAGTGGTGTTTTGGAGATGGTGGGAATAGGGGTGATCACAGTCTCTGCTCTGCTCTTTACCGAATTACTCAGATTTAAAAAGATGAGGAATTCCCTGGTAATCCAGTGGTTAGGATTCCGTGCGTTCCCTGCTGAGGGTGTGGGTTCATTCTCTGGTCAGGGTACAGGGAGCCCATAAGCTCTGTAGCATGACAAAAAAAAAAAAAAAAAGAATAATCAAACAAAAATCGTGTGCAATTAACTTGATAGACTACTAGCTTGATATCATGGTATTGAACATCCTAACTTCTGAGATCTTGAGAAGATCACCAAAAAATGTTTTCTGCATGAAGATAAGTTGTGGCTGTTCTAATAACTTGCTGGTATGACTCTGTTCCCAGAGCTGACCGCCTGTGTCTCCCAGAGACACTTGGGTTAACACGCCCACTGCTGTTCTGTGTGCAGACTCTCCTCCCCACCATCCATGCACCACAAGGGAGCCTCCACAGTGGATCTGATGTAGTGGATGCTGGCCAGGAAGCCCTGCTTATGCTGGGACCATCTTCCTTGAGTACTAGAAAGTGAAATTATGAAATCCTTCTTCTTCTCCACGAAAGATACCAGTGGGTTTATTACACAGAGGTGTTGCTGTCACTTTTTTCTCATCCCCTCCCTTGGGTGGCAGTAATCTGGGGCTAAAGAGAAAGAAAATACCCCCAACTACTGAAAGGGAGCAGACAACATCTAATCAGAAAGACAGAGAGCCATTTAGTGAGGATTACTCACTGTGCTTGTCACTTTTAGAGCACATTCTTAACTTTATGAGGAAGGGGTTATGTGACTTTATCCCATCAGGGCTTCTCTTTTCCAGAACCTATGAGTTTTCTTTTCACCTGAGAATTTTGATTTATTGGATGTTTTGAAAAATATAAGGTTACTTCTCATTAGAGTGACCACCACTATGACTAACGTAAAATGGAAATCATCACCTAGCTTCTTGTATATAGACAACTACAAGGCCTCTTACTCTTTTTTTTTCACTTTTAACTCATTATTTTATCAAGTAAAGGGAATTTTATGTTTTTGTATCCGTTGATACAGTAAGGGAAAGTTTTTGGATATTTCATGATGCTTTATAATAATATTAAAACCCCTTTTCCTGAAATTTAATATTTTCCGTTTTGAAATAGTATTTAAAACCGTGGATATGACTAACCTAATGAGTGAGATTTGACTAGAATTTTTTGCATATGTTGTAAAAATTCATACTTTTTATGAAAGTCAGTGGATTTTGATAAATTACAATACAAGGACCATGTCCCTAGGAAGATACATTATAAGACGCCATGTTCCTAAGTTTTGAAATGCAAATGTCGTTACTAAGGACAATCCTATTCCCCAAGAACCTATGCTTTTTGCCACATGCTCCTCCTTCTCTACTGTCAAGGTTCTCACCTTGCTACATGACTTTGTTTTTTTTTTTTTTTAATTTCTTTCATCCACTTTTCTGTGAATTTTTTTTTTTTTTAAGGGGCTGTGGAAGAGTAGCTTCAGATCATTTCCCATCCAGTGGTCTGAGCACTGATGTCTCTGGTAGGGAGCCGCTGGGCAGGCATAGACGATATCTGTGTGCCTCTAGACCACAAGATATTAAGAAGAGGTGGCAAGAATACACAGAAAAACTGTACAAAAAGATGTTCACGATGCAGATAATCACAATGGTGTGATCACTCTCCTAGAACCAGACATTCTGGAATATGAATTCAAGTGGGCCTTACAAAGCATTACTAGGAACAAAGCTAGTGGAGGTGCTGGAATTCCAGTAGAGCTATTTTGAAATCCTGAAAGATGATGCTATGAACGTGCTGAACTCAATATGCCAACAAATCAGGAGAACTCCGCAGTGGCCACAGGATTGGAAAAGTTCAGTTTTCATTCCAATCCCAAAGAAAGGCAGTTGCAAAGAATGCTCAAACTACCGCACAATTGCACTCATCTCCCACACGAGTAAATTAATGCTCAAAATTATCCAAGCCATGCTCCAGCAATATGTGAACCATGAACTTCCAGATGTTCAAGCTGGTTTTACAAAAGGCAGAGGAATAGCATAGTCGAAGCTATGGTTTTTCCAGTAGTCATGTATGGATGTCAGAGCTGGAGTAGTAAGAAAGTTGAGAACCAAAAGAATTCATGCTGTGAAACTGTGGTATTGGAGAAGACTCTCGAGAATCCCTTGGACTGCAAGGAGATTCAACCAGTTCACCCTAAAAGACATCAGTCCTGAATATTCATTGGAAGGACTGATGCTGAGCTGAAACTCCAATAGTTTGGCCATCTGACATGAAGGACTGACTGATTCGAAAGACCCTGATGCTGGGAAAGATCAAAGGTGGGAGGAGAAGGGGACAACAGAAGACGAGTTGGTTGGATGGCATCACCAATTCAATGGACACGAGTTTGAGTAAACTGCGGGGTGTTGATGATGGACAGGGAGGCCTGACTTGAAGCAGTCCATTGGCTCGCAAAGAAATGGACACAACTACGCCACTGAACAGACTGACTGAACTCAAAATCAAAGAAAGGGATTCTAGGAAATGTAGAACTAGCCTAGACAAATTAACACAGCAGAGCACAGACCACTTGACTTACTAAACCCTTCCGCTTTACTTAGTAGGATGAATTGAGCTTTGAAAAGCTGAGGTGGCTGATAAAGAGACTGTGGACAAGTCTGCAGGGAGGAGACTTTTTAGTCAATGCTTTAATTGTCCATCTTACAAATCTGCACTAGAAACAGTCAGAATCTCATTTTTGCCACCTCCTTTGCAGTCAGAATGTAACCATGTGATATAGGCTCAATCAATTAGATGCACCTAGATGGTACCCAGGCTCAGCCAATCAAATACATCCAGATGGCACCTAAGACTCAATTACTACAGCCACATGGAATGCAGGCTTAACCAATGGATACACCTACAGGTGAAACAATGCAAGTGGATTCTGATGCATAGAATTCAATCTAGCAGAGGTGCAAGAGACATAAGCCATCTCACTAGTGACAGCCGCTGTGTCTGAAGCCAGTGGTAGTGACAGTTCAGTTCAGTTCAGTCACTCAGTCGAGTCCGACTCTCTGCGACCCCATGAACTGCAGCATGCCAGGCCTCCCTGTCCATCACCAACTCCCAAAGTCCACCCAAACCCATGTCCATTGAGTTGACGATGCCAACCCACCTTCTTATCCTGTGCCATGCCCTTCTTCTCCTGCCCTCAATCTTTCCCAACGTCAGGGTCTTTTCCAATGAGTGACAGAAGATCCTGCAATTAATTTCTATATTGTCATGGCTGCCTCTCCAGCCTTCCCTCCCAGAAATCTGTGTCACTTAATATTCTTAATAAGTTTCTTTCCTGCTCAAAGTTACCTGTAATGGATTTTATTCTTTTCAAGTAGAAAGCTGACACCCCTCTAACTTCATTTAACCATCAAGCCTCTTTGCAAAACTAGACTAAGTAAGGAACAATGTCCAACCCCATGGGCAGTGGAGTCAGGGAGAGGCATTTTGTCAAATTATTATAGTGCCACAGACTCTGGGCCAGTGTCCCTCTGAGGGGGTCACTGACCTGGGTTGTGAGTCGGGTAGACCCATTTGAATCCAGGCTGTGGTGCTGACTGACCTGTTGTGTGACATGGAGCATATCACTTTCCTCATCTTGACAGTGGACTATGATTAGTACTTGCCTCCTCGGGTTGTCATGGAGACCAAAAGATTCCTGTACGGAGCAATCTCTCAACCACACAGCTCAGCACGTGGGATACACCCACACCAGTGATGCTAGAAGGAACGAGAGTCACCTTTCTTTTGCTGGATTAAAAAAAAATCAGTAATAATAGAGGTGGTGTCCTCATGTAGTCCAAGATGAAGATGGTCTGTGAACACTGCAGTTTAGAAAACAGTTACATGTTTTTCGTTTTGAATTTTTTAGTTTTCTTTCTTTTTTTAATTTATTTATTTTAATTGGAGGCTAATTAGTCTACAATATTGTAGTGGTTTTGCCACACATTGACATGAATCAGCCACGGTTGTGCATGTGTTTCCCATCCTGAACCCCTCACCCGTCCAATCCTATCCCTCTGGGTCACCCCAGTGCCACAGCCCTGAACACTCTATCTCATGCATCAGACTTGGACTGGAGGTCTGTTTCATATATGGAAATATACATGTTTCAACACTATTCTCCGAATCCACCCCACACTTGCCTTCTCTCACAGAGACCAAAAGACTGTTCTATACATCTGTGTCTCTTTTCCTGTCTTGCATATAGGGTTATCATTACCATCTTTCTGAAGCCCATATATATATATATATATATACATATGGCATAGGTGTGTGTGTGTGTGTGTGTGTGTGTGTGTGTTATTGGTGCTTTTCTTTCTGGCTTACTTCACTCTGTATAATAGGGTCAAGTTTCATCCACCTCGTTAACACTGATTCAAATGCATTCTTTTGGATATATGAGTAATATTCCATTGTCTATATATACCACAGCTTTCTTATCCATTCTTCTGCTGATGGACATCTGGGTTGCTTCCGTGTCCTGGCTATTATAAACAGTGCTGCGATGAACATTGGGGCACATGTGTCTCTTTCAGTTCTGGTTCCCTTGGGGCTTACGTCCAGGAGTAGGACTGCTGTTACATATGGCTGTTCCATTTCCAGTTTTTTTTTTAAGGAATCTCCACACTGTTCTCCATAGTAGCTCTACTAGTTTGTATTCCCAACAACAGTGTAAGAGGGTTCCCTTTTCTCCACACCCTCTCCAGGATTTATTGTTTGTAGACGTTTGGATAGCAGCCTTTCTGCCTAGTGTGAGATGGTACCTCATTATGGTTTTGATTTGCATTTCCCTGATAATGAGTGATTTGAGCATCTTTTCATGTGTTTGTTAGCCATCTGTATGTCTTCTTTGGAGAAATGTCTGTTTAGTTCTTTAGCGCATTTTTTGAATGGCTCGCTTACTTTTCTGGAATTGAGCTGCAGGCATTGCTTGTATAGTTTTGAGATTTATTCATTGTCAGTTGCTTCGTTTGCTATTATTTTCGCACATTGTGAAAGCCATCTTTTTCCCTTGCTTAGAGTTTCCTTCTTTGTGCAAAAGCTTTTAATTTTAATGAGGTCCCGTTTGTGTATTTTTGCTTCTATTTCCATTACTCTGGGATATGGGTCATAGAGGATCCTGCTGTGATTTCTGTCAGAAAGTATTTTGCCTGTGTTTTCCTCTAGGAGTCTTATAGTTTGTGGTCTTACGTTTAGATCTTTAATCTATTTTGAATTTATTTTTGAGTACAGTGTTAGAAAGTGTTCTAGTTTCATTCTTTTACAAGTGGTTGACCAGTTTTCCCGGCATGCTTGTTAAAGAGATTGTCTTGTCTTCATTGTACATTCTTGCCTCCTCTGTCAAAGATAAAGTATCCATAGGTGCGTGGATTTATCTCCGGGCTTGCTATTTTGATTCATTTATCTATATATCTTTTTTGTGTGTGTGCCAGGACCACGCTGTCTCGATGACTGTAGCTTTGTAGTATAGCCTGAAATCAGGCAAGGCATTTCCTCCAGGTCCATTCTTCTTTCTCAAGATTGCTTTGACTATTAGAGGTTTTTTGTAATTCCATACAAATTGTGAAATTATTTCTTCTAGTTCCCTGAAAAATACCGTTGGTAGCTTGATAGGGATTGCATTGAATCTATAGTTTGCTTTGGGTAGTATACCTATTTTCAGTATATTGATCCTTTCAATGCATGTACATGGTCTATTTCTCCATCTCTTTGTGTCCAGTTTGATTTCTTTCACCAGTGTTTTCTAGTTTTCTATATGCAGGACTTTTGTTTCTCTAGGTAAATATAGTCCTCACTATTTTATTCTTTTCGGTGCAATGGTGAATGGAATTGTTTCTTTAATATTTCTTTCAGTTTTCTCCTTGTTAGTGCACAGGAATACAAGGGATTTCTGCGTGTTCATTTTGTATCCTGCAACTTTACTATATTCGTTGATTAGCTCTAGTAATTTTCTGGTGGAGTATTTCGGGTTTTCTATGTAGAGGATCATGGCATCTGCAAACGGTGAGAGTGTTACTTTTTCTTTTCCAATCCGGATTCCTTGTATTTGTTTTTCTGCTCTGATTCCTCTTGGCCAAAACTTCCAAAACTATGTTGAATAGTAGTGGTGAGAGTGCACATCCTTACCTTGATCCTGACTTTAGGGGCAATGCTTTCAATTTTTCATCATTGAGGATAATGTTTGCTGTGGATTTGCCATATATAGCTTTAATTATGTTTAGGTATGTTCTTTCTATGCCTGCTTTCTGGAGTGTTTTGATGATAAATGGATGTTGAATTTCGTTCAAGACTTTCTCTGCAGCTATTGTGATAACCATATGTTTTTTTATCTTTCAATTTGCTAATGTGGTGTGTTATGTTGATTGATTTGTAGATATTGAAGAACCCTTGTATCCCTGGGGTAAAGCCCACTTGGTCATGATATATGATCATTTTAATATGCTGTTGGATTCTGCTTGCTAGAATTTTGTTAAGGATTTTGCATCTATGTTCATCAGTGATATTGGCCTGTAGTTATCTCTTTTTTTGTGGCATCTTTGTCTGGTGTTGGTAGTAGGTTAATGGTGGCTTCATAGAATGAGTTTGGAAGTCTGCATTCCACTGCAACTGGAAGAGTTTGAGTACTATAGATATTAGCTCTTCTCTCAATTTTTGGTATAATCCAGCTGTGAAGCCGTCTGGTCCTGGGCTTCTGTTTGCTGGTAGATTACTGATTACACTTTCCATTTCCGTGCTTGTGGTGGGTCTGTAAAGATTTTCTGTTTCTTCCTGACTCCGTTTTCGAAAGTTGTACTTTTCTAAGAATTTGTCCACTTCTTCCAAGTTGTCCATTTTATTGGCATATAGTTACTGATAGTAGTCTCTTATAATCATTTGTATTTCTGTGTTGTCTGTTGTGATCTCTCCATTTTCATTTTTAATTTGTTGATTAGATTCTTCTCCCTTTGCCTCTTGATGAGTCTGGCTAATGGTTTGTCAATTTTATTTATCTTCTCAAAGATTCAGCTTTTAGCTTTGTTGATTTTTGCTCTAGTCTTTTTTGTTTCTTTTACATTTATTTGTGCCCTATTTTATGATTTCTTTGCTTCTATTAACCCTGGGGTTCTTCATTTCTTACTTTTCTAGTTGCTTTAGGCAGAGGGTTAGGGTATTTGTTTAACTTTTTTCTTGTTTCTTGAGGTAAGGCTGTTTTGCTCTGAACCTTCGCCTTACAGTGATTTTACAATGTCCCATAGGTTTTGGCTTGTTGTGTTTTCATTTTCAATTGCTTCTATGCATATTTTGATGTCTTTTTGATTTCCTCTGTGATTTGTTGGTTATTTACCAGCGTGACATTCAGCCTCCATATGTTTGAATTTTTAACAGTTTTTCTCCTGCAGTTGACATCTAGTCTTACTGCATTGTGATCAGAAAATATGCCTGGAATGATTTCAAGGTTTTTTGAATTTATCAAGGCTGGACTTATGGCCAAGGATGTGATCTCTTCTGGAGAAGTTTCCATGTGTACTTGAGAAAAAATGTGAAACTCATTGTTCAGTGTAAAATTAGTATAGATATCAATTAGGTTTCTCTGTTCTAATGTATCATTTAAAGTTTGTGTTTCCTTGTTGATTTTCTGTTTACTTGATCCATCCATAGGTGTGAGTGTGGTATTAAAATCTTCCACTATTATTGTGTGATTGTTAATCTTCCCTTTCATGCTTGTTAGCATTTTCCTTACATATTGCTGTTCTCTTATGTTGGGTGTTTATGTATTTTTAATCATTACATTTTCTTCTCGGTTTGATGTTTTGAGCATTATATAGTGTATTTCTTTGCCTCTTCCACAGGCTTTATTTTAAAGTGTATTTTATATGATATGAGTATTGCTACCGCTGCTTTCTTCTGTTTTATTTTCCCCCCAACCCTTCACTTTCAGTCTGTATGTGTCCCTTGTTTTGAGGTGGGCCTTTTGTAGACAACATAAGTAGCAGTCTTGTTTTTGTATCCATTCAGCTAGTCTCTGCCTTTTGATTGCTGCATTCAACCCATTTACATGTAAGGTAATTATTGACAGGTATGATCCTGTTGCCATTTGCTTTAGTATTTTCGGTTCAGGTTTATGCAGCCATTCTGTTTTTCCTGCCTAGAGAAGATCTTTGGTATTTGTTGAAGAGCTAGTTTGGTGGTGCTGAATTCTCTCCGCTTTTACTTGTCTGTAAAGATTTTGATTTCTCCTTCATATTTGAATGTGATCCTTGCAGGGTACAGTAATCTGGGTTGAAAGTTTTTCTCTTTCATCACTTGAAGCATGTCCTGCAATTCCCTTCTGGCCTGAAGAGTTTCTGTTGAAAGATCAGCTGTTATTCTCATGAGAATCCCTTTGTGTGTAATGTGTTGTTTTTCCCTGGCTGCTTTTAATATTTGTTCTTTGTGTTTGATCTTTGTTAATTTGATTAATATGTGTCTTGGGGTGTTTCACTTTATGTTTATCCAGCCTGGGACTTTCTGGGTTTCTTGCATGTGGGTGACTATTTCCTTTCCCTTTTTAGGGAATTTTTCAACTATTATCTTCTCAAGTATTTTCTCATGGCATTTCTTTTTCTCTTCTCCTTCTGGGACTGCTCTGATTCAAATGTTGGGGCCTTTAACATTGTCCCAGAGGTTTCTGAGGTTGTTCTCTATTCTTTTAATTCTTTTTTTTTCTATTTTCCTCTCTGCTTCATTTATTTCTACCATTCAATTCTACCTCAGTTATCCTATCTTCTGCCTCTGTTATTCTACTTTTCTTTCCCTCCAGAGAGTTTTTGATCTCATATATTCCATTATCCATTATTGATTGGCTCTTTTTTTTCCCATCTAGGTCCCTGTTCAATGATTCACCATCATCTCAATCCTTGTCTGCAGGCTATTTATCTGTAACTCCATTTTGTCTTCCAGATCTTGGATCTTTTTTAACCTCCTTATTCTGAATTCTTTTTCCGGAAGACTCTCTATCTCCTCCTCTTTTGCTTGGTTTGGTGCACATTTATCATGTTCCTTTCCTGCTGATTTACATGTTTAAACCCTAACCTTGACTAACACACTTAAAAAATGATGAAAAGGACAAATTTTGTTACATCTCATTTACCATATTTAAAAAAAAATGTGAAATACCCAAAGCAATTATACACTTTAAATGCTATGTCAATAAATCCTTTTTAAAATGTTAACCAACCTGGCTTCCCAGTTCCTTCTGATCATAATTCAGCCCCCATACCCCTTGATTTCTTTTCATTCTCTGATCTCATCAGCTCCATCTCCAATGCTGAATCCCTCATTCTGGCCCCCTCAACTTTCTCCTATTCTGAGAAGATCCAGAAGCCCCCTCAGGTTTTTTTAGTTGCTCTCCCTTCTACCTTGGGTGTTCTTCCAATAAAGGTACAGGCTCTGAGATCTAGCTGCCCAGCAGAATCACCTGAAGAACTTATGAATGCCCCAACCCCACCTGAGAGAGTCAGATATCGTTACTTGGGGAAAGAGGGTGGCACCTGAACATTTATTGTTGTTTTAATACTTGCCAGGCACTTCTAACATTCAGCCGGCACTACTAAATCACTGCTGAAGACATCGTGCTCAGTTCCCACATAAAGGTTTCAGTTCAAAGGCCAGTTCTACAAGAGGCCGTCCCCAATCACACCAACTACTTCCCTTCCATATGCTACATATTTGATTCTGTCCCACCTAAGATTCTATCATATACAGATCTGCTTCCCAGTGAGAATGTCAGATGGATGAAGGCAGAGCCTGTGTCCTCAGTGCTTGGTTCCCCACAGATGCTCAGCACACAACTGTTTCATGAATGACCCTCCACCGGTGCCCTCCTGGGTCTAGCTTCCGCTCTAAGGGCTGCAGTTCTCCATGACGACCATTAGGTGGCGATAGTGCCTGGCTGCATTAAAGGTCATCTCTAGACACACCAATGGAGAAGGCAATGGCAACCCAATCCAGTACTCTTGTCTGGAAGATCCCATGGATGGAGGAGCCTGGTAGGCTGCAGTCCATGTAGTCGTGAAGAGTCAGACACGACTGGGCAACTTCATTTTCACTTTTCGCTTTCATGCATTGGAGAAGGAAATGGCAACCCACTTCAGTGTTCTTGTCTGGAGATTTCCAGGGACAGGGGAGCCTGGTGGGCTGCCATCGATGGGGTCCCACAGACTCGGGCACAACTGAAGGGACTTAGCAGCAGCAGGAGACCTACCAGGCCAACTGTGCAGGTCGGGGCAGTGGTAGAAGGGGGTAGGTGGTGGGGCCCATCCTGCCCTGTGCTTAGCCATTGCTCAGAGAAAGGAGAAAGGACCACGGCAGACAGTTGGTGGCCTCCCTCTCCTCCTCATTTCTAGACTCTGAGCCACTGAGCCCTGAAAACAGCCCACTCAGACTTAAGTCAGAGGCAGAAGGTCCTGCTTCCCTGTCTGGAACCTCCAAGTCCTGGCCAGTCCCTGAGCCCTGGATGTAACCTCCTGAGATGAATTCCATAGGTCCCTCACCTAGCTGATGACTTGCACACAAGGCTGGTCTGCTGGCCATGGCTGGTATCAGCAGACAACCTGAATATCCATCAACTGGGAGTTGTGACACACACTGCCACCTTCCACGTGGCAGGCTCCCATACCCCGAGAGAAGAATAAGGAAGCTCTTGTAAGGTCTTCTCTAAACCAGTTCCATTCCATTCCTTTCACAACACCAGCCAGGGATGGCTTGAGGGGCCAAACATGCCCTGCTTTTGTCTAGCCATGGAGCTGAGGAGTGTTCCCAAGTTTAAATGATGGGAAAAAAAAATACTTATGTGACCCATGAAGATGAAATGACCAGGATGTGCCTGGGCAGAGTCAAGGTCACACGTTGCCCACAGAGCTCCTTGTAGCTCAGGTTGCCATCTTGGCTACTGAAAGACAAATTCATTCCCTGCCAGTGTTCTTCTGAGACTGACCCCAGATTTCCCTTCTGTCTCCATCTCTGTCAGTAAATTCTCTAGAACTGAACTTCCCAGGAAAGCTGCAAGTGGGGACATTTATTTGTAATGTGGAGAGAAACCTTCCTGACCTCATGTGACCCCGTCTCCGTCTTTGGCCCAAACCTGATACATCCATCCTGACCAAATGGAAAACTGTCAGTTCGAGGAAGAGCAAGGCATATTTTTTCCAAAACAGCTTCATTTAAAAAAGGTGAAGATTCTGAAAAAATTAGGGGGTGGGGAGAACCCATAAGAACATACCTCGTGAATCTACTGGTTCAGTCACAAAGAAACACCCTCATCAGAGAAGATATTTAAGTTTCATACAAATGTTATACAAAGAAATTGTGAAAAAAATACTTCCGTATGCGAAAAGCAATTATGCTTCACAAAGAAGGCTAGGTTTTTGTTTCTTTTGACAACTGCAATTGACAAATGTTCTTTCTTGTTTTCCTCTAGTACCCTCTTTTTTATTTCTTTTTATTATGAGTAACTAGCTGGAAACTATACAGTTCACATCCTCTTATCAATAATGAAGAGAAAGGAAACAAGATTAAAGTGTACAACAAAATGTACTGAAATGGTATCGTACAATTAATTTTTATCCTATACATACATCACCTTTTTGCTTTGTTCAATGCTTCTTGAACATACATACAAAATGGTACTATAGCATACAGAGTGTAACGGCAGAGTGGTGTCCTGCTTCCCCTCAAACTGTTTTTGTTTCATATTGACATATAAACCTAAAATTCCATCATATAAATATTACATACATGCTTCATCTCAGGCTCAAATGTCCTCCGAGTGTGTCTCGCCTTTGACTTTTCACTTCTATGAAACATGGCCATCTCTTACGAAGAAGGTGTGAGTGTCTTTAAAGGAACCACAAAGCAAAGAAAATCTCTGTTTTGGAGCTTCGGACTTGAATGCTTTCTACGGTCTTCTCTTCTGCAAACTGCGGTGAGCGGGGTTGTTTCTAGTTAATCATCTGTAAACAAAGATATGGGTTTTTCCTTTTTTTCTTTTGTCCCTTTTATTGGAGTAGAGTCATCATGGAAATCACATCAGATTAATGAGCACATCTATGTGCTCTTCTGGTCCAGAGAGCTTCCCTTTTAAAACATGGTAACATAGCACTTGAAATGGGCCAGTGGGTGCATGTGATGTGTCCATAGCAGCACTAAACTCCGTGCTGGAAATTCCTGATCCCAATGTGCTGTGTACAGACATAAAATGGAAACAGCTCACAGGGTGTCACAGAGAAGGAGCTGTGCACCGTAAAGCAACCCCTGTCCCCTCTCTGTACCCCTGTGTCAGACTCAATGGACAGGCGTTTCAGCAAACTCTGGGAGTTGTTGATGGACAAGGAAGTGTACGGAAGGGCGTACTGCATTCCATGGGGTCGCAGAGAATCAGACATGACTAAGAGAGTGAACTGACTGATAAGGGTGATATACCAGGGTCTGAACAAATCAGTGGTGTGAACCTAATGAATTACCACATGGTTCCAGAACGGGTGTACCGGGTCGAGAGCTGGTCTCAGGTAAGCCTATGTGAAGCCCTCTGCTGGGGTAGGAGGGGGAGTCTAGAGCCCCTTTTCCAAGTACAGATCTAATTGAGAAGAAACTCTACCCTGAGCATGTGAGAGTGATCAAAAGAAACTTTGCTTCTATCAGTTAGATTGAGGACCCGCTTAGGCTCCTGGTCATGGACACCCCACTACCTGCCCTCTCATTCTTAGCTGGAGAATGACAGAGAAGTCCATAGAGCTGTCACTGCTATTCACTTGCCTTCTCACATTAAAGGGGGTTTCCTAGGGTGGTGTAGCAGATATTTTGAAATGATCATTTACTATCCTGAAATGAAATACTGATGGATAATAAAACCATCTTAAAACCAAAATGTTCTGTCCCAGGAAATTAAAAAAAAAAAAAAAAAAACTGTCCTGGAGATCAACATCCAGTAACACAAAGTGAAATAGGGAGTGAACTGCCTGGTGGTCCAGTGCTTAAGACTTGACCTTCCAATGCAGCGGGTGCAGCTTCTATCCACATGGAACTAAGTTCCACATGTCTCAAGACCAAAACATAAAAGAAGTGTTTATGTTATCATAAACATAAAAGAAGTGATGATAACAAATTAAATACAGAGCTTAAAAATGGTCCACATAATGTTTTTTTTAAAGAACTAAGAGTAGGTCATTTATACTCAAGGATTCAGTTCCTCAGGTGGCGGTAGTGGTAAAGATTCCACCTTATGCAGTAGACATAAGGTCTACTTAGGCAGACCTTATATAGCAGACATAAGAGACACAGGTTAGATCCCTGGGTCAGGAAGGTCCCCTGAAGGAGGCCATGGCAACCCACTCCAGTATTCTTGCCTGGAGAATCCCAGGACAAAAGAGCCTGGGGTCTATAGCATCACGAAGAGTTGAACACAACTGAGCACACACATGTATTTATACTCACAACAATGCATGCTCCCGTAGGTAAATGTTTGAGCACTCACATTTGCACCCAAATGTGCCCTCACTGAGGATTCAGCCTGGCAAATGCAGGAGGACACAAGTGTGCAGTCTCGGCCATTCACAAAGCCATCGAGGTACTGTGGCCATCATGTGAGTGCCACAAACTGCAAAGCAACCCATGGTTAGGCTCTGAATAAAACAAAATATTGACTTCTCCAGTTTGCACCATAATTGGAGCCCTGGAAATCTTTTATTAAACTTATGGGACAAGTGCAGATAAGGGCCTCCACTCGGGGTATTATGAATGGGTTTGGACTTACCTAAATATCTGGCAGGACATTTGAGAATCATTCACGTCTAACGTGTATGCCATGAAGCAGGCACCTGCCCCCATGTGTAGTGGCCCCCCATATCATGACAACAGTCAAAAACCACACCCCTAGAATTTGTCACAGTCACTCCTTCTTCTTCAAGAACTGCTGGTCTAAGGCTCCCTTAGTGAGCCACGAAGAGGTAGAGCTGACAGAGATGCCGCTTTATAAACTGAAGTGAAGTGAAGTGGATTCGCTCAGTCATATCGAACTCTTTGTGACCCCTTAGGCTATATTGTTCATGGAATTCTCCAGGCCGGAATACTAGAGGGGGTGTTCTTTCTCTTCTCCAGGGGATTTCCTGATCCAGGGACC
Source organism: Giraffa tippelskirchi (assembly GCF_054371585.1). NCBI lineage: Eukaryota > Metazoa > Chordata > Mammalia > Artiodactyla > Giraffidae > Giraffa > Giraffa tippelskirchi. The sequence goes on from NC_137290.1 coordinate 18,745,862, forward strand.
AAACCCAGGTCTTCTGCATGGCAGGCAGTTTCCTTACGAGCTGAGCCACCAGGGAAGCCCAAGAATCCTGGATTAGGTAGCTTATCCCTTCTCCGGGGAATCTTCCCAACCCAGGAACTGGGGTCTCCTGCATTGCAGGCAGATTCTTTACCAACAGAGTTATGAGGAAAGCTGAATAAAATAGTTCCTTTTTTTTCTTTTTTTGAGACCTTAGTTCTCCAAGCAGAGCTTGAACCCATGCCCCCTGCAGTGAAAGCACAGAGTATGAACCACTGGACACCCAGGGAAGTCCTGGAGGTGCCTCTTTCAATTCTGTGTCCCAGGTCTCTCCCTCGCTTCACCCTACAGCCACCTGCCTCTCACAGAAACAGGTGAGAAGCAGAGCGCATTTTGCCCTGAATCCCTGCTCTGCCATTGTTAGCTGTGTGGCCTTCAGCCAGTGGCAACCCTCTCTGAACTGCCTTTTTCTCTGTCACACCTACAGAGAACAGATGCCAAGGGGGCCAGCAGAGGACCTGTGCAGAGTTAGCCCTCAGGAACCCAAAGAGGGTGTCATTAATACTCCCTGGGCCTGTGGGGGTGGGGGAGAAAGCTAAATCCATCTGCAGAAACTCAGAGGAGGGTCTTTCTCCAGGGGAGTCAGCAGAGAAAGAAAACAGGAACCTGACTTTGCACATAACAAAGGGGAAAGACTGAATGAGCAAAGAATGTAATTAAAAATAAAGCAAAGAAGAGGGGAATTCCTTGGAGGCTCAGTGGTAAAAAAATCCACCTGCCAATGCAGGAATCACTGGTTCCATCCCTGATCCAGGAGAATCCCATATGCCATGGAGCAGCTGAGCTCATGCATTCCAACTACTGAGTCTGTGTTCTAGAGCACGGGAGGCGTAATTACTGAGTCCACTTGACCTGAGCCAATGCTGGACAACAACAGAAGCCACTGCAATGAGAAGCCTCAACGCCACAACTAAAGAGTAGCCCCTGCCACCTTAAGCTAGAGAAAGCCCTCATGGAAATGAAAACCAACACATGCAAAGATAAATACATTTTTAAAATATGGCAAAGAAGTGATACAAGAAAACAAGGGAAGTCTGACAAATAGAAGACACAAAGTAAACTGATATCCAAAAAAGCCAAATTTCATCACAATAAATGGGAATAAGGCAAAGTTTCAACGCAAGAGATTTTCTGACAGTTTCTTTTTTCTTTGTTTGTTTAAAGCTGGCTAAATATGAAAGATTCCTAATATATACAACAGTTGAAAAATACACAATAAGAATATATATATATATATATACTGACAATGAAAGCCAATGCAGCTGTACTCAGTATCGTTTAGTTGCTCAATCATGTCCGACTCTTTGTGACCCCATGAATCGCAGCACGCCAGGCCTCCCTGTCCATCACCAACTCTCGGAGTTTACCGAAACACATCTCCATCGAGTCGGTCATGCCATCCAAACATCTCATCATCTGTCTTCGTCTTCTTATCCTGTCCCAAATCCTACGCAGCATTAGGGACTTTTCCAATGAGTCAACTCTCACATGAGGAGGCCAAAGTATTGGAGTTTCACCTTCAACATCAGACCTTTCAATGAACACTTAGGACTGATTTCTTTTAGGATGGACTGGTTGGATCTCCTTGCAGTCCAAGGGACTCTCAAGAGTCTTCTCCAGCACCACTGTACAAAGGCATCAATTCTTCCGCTCTCAGCTTTCTTCACCGTCCAACTCTCAATCCATACAGGACCACTGGGAAAACCATAGCCTTGACTAGACGAAACTTTGTTGGCAAAGAAATGTTTCTGCTTTTAAATATGCTATCTAAATTGGACATAAGCTTCCTTCCAAGGAGTAAGCGTCTTTTAATTTCATGGGGGCCATCACCATCAGCAGTAATATTTGAGCCCCCCCCCAAATAAAGTCTGACACTGTTTCCACTGTTTCCCCATCTATTTCCCATGAAGTGATGGGACCAGATGCCATGATCTTGATTTTCTGAATGTTGAGTTTTAAGCCAACTTTTTCACTCTCCTCTTTCACTTTCATCAAGAGCCTCTTTAGCTCTTCTTCACTTTCTGCCATAAGGGTGGTGTCATCTGTATATCTGAGGTCATTGATATTTCTCCTGGCAATCTTGATTCCAGCTTGTGTTTCTTCCAGCCCAGCGTTTCTCATGATCTACTCTGCATATAACTTAAATATACAGGGTGACAGTAGGCAGCCTTGACGTACACCTTTTGCTATTTGGAGCCAGTCTGTTGTTCCATGTCCAGTTCTAACTGTTGCTTCCTGACATGCATACAGGTTTCTCAAGAGACAGGCCAGATGGTCTGGTATTCCCATCTCTTTCAGAATTTTCCCCAGTTTATTACTGTCAAGCAAATGGATTTTAAGGTGAAAAAGCATTACTAAAATTTAGAAGTATAAAAGGATTCATTTGAGCTAAATTTGCAAGTACCTATACAGTCAGCAAAAACAAGACCGGGAGCAGACTGTGGCTCAGATCATGAACTGCTTATTGCCAAATTCAGACTTAAATTAAAGAAAGCAGGGAAAACCACTAGACCATTCAGGTATGACCTAGATCAAATCCCTTATGAGTATACAGTGGAAGTGACAAATAGATTTAAGGGACTAGGCCTGATAGACAGAGTGCCTGATGAACTACGGACACAGGTTCGTGACATTGTGCAGGAGACAGGGATCAAGAAAATCCCCATGGAAAAGAAACACAAAAAAGCAAAATGGCTGTTTGAGGAGGCCTTACAGATAGCTGGGAAGAGAAGAGAAGCAAAAAGCAAAGGATTAAAGGAAGGATATTCCCATCTCAATGCAGAGTTCCAAAGAATAGCAAGGAGAGATAAGAAAGCGATCAGTGCAAAGAAATAGAGGAAAACAACAGATTGGGAAAGACTAGAGATATCTTCAAGAAAATTAGAGATACCAAAGGAACATTTCATGCAAAGATAGGTTCGATAAAGGACAGCAATGGTATGGACCTAAAAGAGGCATAAGATATTTAGAAGAGGTGGCAAGAATACACAGAAGAACTGTACAAAAAAAGATCTTCACGACCCAGATAATCATGATGGTGTGATCACTCACCTAGAGCCAGACATCCTGGAATGTGAAATCAAGTGGGCCTTAGAAAGCATAACTATAAACAAAGCTAGTGGAGGTGATGGAATTCCAGTTGAGCTATTTCAAATCCTCAAAGGTGACGCTGTGAAAGTGCTGCACTCGATATGCCAGCACATTTGGAAAACTCAGCAGTGGCCATAGGACAGGAAAAGGTCAGTTTTCGTTCCAACCCCAAAGAAAGGCAATGTCAAAGAATGCTCAAACTACAGCACAATTGCACTTATCTCACATGCTAGTAAAGAAATGCTCAAAATTCTCCAAGCCAGGCTTCAGCAATACCTGAACCGTGAAATTCCAGATCTTCAAGCTGGTTTTAGAAAAGGCAGATGAACCAGAGATCAAATTGCCAATATCCGCTGGATCATCGAAAAAGCAAGAGAGTTTCAGAAAAACATATATTGCTGCTTTATTGACTATGCCAAAGCCTTTGACTGTGTGGATTACAATAAACTGTGGAAAATTCTGAAAGAGATGGGTGTACCAGACCATCTGACGTGTCTCTTGAGAAACCTGTATGCCGGTCAGGAAGCAACAGTTAGAACTGGACATGGAACAACAGACTGATTCCAAATAGGAAAAGGAGTACATCAAGGCTGTATATTGTCCCCCTGCTTATTTAACTTATATGCAGAGTAGATCATGAGAAATGATGGGCTGCAAGAAACACAAGCTGGAATCAAGATTTCCAGGAGAAATATTAATAACCTCAGATATGCGGATGACACCACCCTATGGCAGAGAGTGAAGAAGAACTAAAGAGCCTCTTGATGAAGGTGAAGGAGGAGAGTGAAAAAGTTGGCTTAAGGCTCAAGGTTCAGAAAACTAAGATCATGGCATCTGGTCCCATCACTTCATGGGAAATAGATGGGGAAACAGTGGAAACAGTGCCAGACTATATTTTTTGGGCTCCAGAATCACTGCTGATGTTGACTGAAATTAAAAGATGCTTACTCCTTGGAAGGAAGGTTATGGCCAACCTAGAAAGCATATTTAAAAGCAGAGACATTACTTGGCCAACAAAAATCCATCTAGTCAAGGCTACGGTTTTTCCACTGGTCATGTATGAATGTGAGAGTTGCACGGTGAAGAAAGCTGAGCACCACAGAATTGATGCGTTTGAACTGTGGTGTTGGAGAAGACTCTTGAGAGTCCCATGGACTGCAAGGAGATCTAATCAATCCATCCTAAAAGAGATCAACCCTCGGTGTTCATTTGAAGGTCTGATGTTGAAGCTGAAACTCCAATACTTTTGGCACCTCATGCGAAGGGTTGACTCATTGAAAAAGACCCTAATGCTGGGTAGGGTTGGGGGCAGGAGGAGAAGGGGACCACAGAGGATGACATGGTTGGGTGGCATCACTGACTCAATGAACATGGGTTTGGGTGGACTCCAGGAGTTGGTGATGAACAGGGAGGCCTGGCCTGCTGCAATTCATGGGGTTGCAAAGAGTTGGACACGACTGAGCGACTGAACTGAACTGAATAATTAAATAAGAAGAAAAAAAAATCTGCCCTCATAACGAAAACTCACCTCAACGTCTTGTTTGTGCAAAGTCCACAGGAGTAGTGTGTCACTGAATGCAGGCTGAGGGAGTGGATGAGGTAGTCCCCAAGAGGGCCAGTTTCTGTCAAATTGACTTTGTGTTGCCAGAGATGCCAGCCAGCAGCTGAAAAAATCGAGAGCTGTCTCTTTGTCTCATTAGCTGCCTATAGAGCTGGAACAGCACCAGGGAAACAGGCGCCCTCTGTCTTGATGCTCTGCCAATCCAAGTACTGTTCTTACCACACAGTCCAAGGTGGCTTCTCAGCCCTCAAATTCTGCACTCCCCCTGCACCAGGAAAGTAAAGGGGGAGGGGAGAGGGACGGACGCTTCTTCCTTTTAAGAGCACAGCTGACACAGTTCAACATCGCTGTTGCTCAAATCCCAATGGCCAGATTTGTGCATCAGAAAATCACACCTTACCACAAAAGGAGCTGGAAGATGTAGCCTTTATTCTCAGCCACTCCTGCCTAGCGAGGAAACAAACAAATACGGGAGCATTTTCTGAGAGAGAAGGGGAGAACGAATGTAGGGAGCCAGCCAGTAGGCTCCATCACAGCCAGCAGGTGGGGGGGGGGGTGTAATTGCCACCCTACCTAATCCCAGGCCTTACCCATTACTCTTTATTTACGAATAAATATTTATTTATTTAATCCTCCAATCCCTCCCCTGACAAAGTGGGCACCATCCCACTTCATTTTATAAAGGACATGTTTGAGATTCAGAAAGATTAATTAATTTCTTTAAAGTCACACAGCTGGTACAGGTAAACTGCTATGTGTTTTGCTGCATACACCTGGTAGGAAGGAGGTGGACTTAGGAATATCAAACACTGTTGTTCTGCACCCCTGAGCTGGTTAGAAGAGAGTGGAGTCCACCAAAGAAAACTAGGATACAGCACCCCCATATGACAAGCTCCCCTGAAAATTCCCACCAGTGTCTCAAGCAGCAGCTTCAGCCCACTAATGAGAAAGTCTGTGTGCCAGCAGCTCTCCCAGCCTGATGGATGGGCCTCATTAGCCCAGGCCATGGGCACCTGAGCAGTGTGAAACACGGTGACAGGACAGGGGGCTTTGGCTGTTCCAGCTGACGGTATTGTTAATATCTCCATTTTAGCAGGTTATTTGTCTCCACCTCTCCACCAGTTGCAAATCCACCTAGGTTCTGCAGCCACCAGGCCTGGCAGGGAGGCTGCTGAGATAATCTCTTCCCCTTTGCTCATTTCCTCCAGGAAAAATAAATTACATAGTTTAAACAGGGACTGGATTGGCCATGCAGCCACCAACATCCATCTTTGCAGAGAATGAAAGGCTCAGCAAGGCTGAGGGGAGGAGAGTGGGGGAGCTGAAAGGCATTAAAGAGAGGGCATCTGTTGCCCATGATGGATCACTTTTTGCTTCATTTCCAGCACGATTGTCTTTTCCAATGAGTCAACCCTTCACATTAGGTGGCCAAAGTATTGGAGTTTCAGCTTCAACATCAGTCCTTCCAATGAACACTCAGGACTGATCTCCTTTAGGATGGACTGGTTGGATCTCCTTGCAGTCCAAGGGACTCTCAAGAGTCTTCTCCAGCACCACAGTTTAAAAGCATCAAGTCTTCGGAGCTCACCTTTCTTCCCCATCCAACTCTCACGTCCTTACATGACCACTGGAGAAACCATAGCCTTGACTAGATGCACCTTTGTTGGCAAAGTAATGTCTCTGCTTTTAACTATGCTATTTAGTTTGGTCATCACCTTCCTTCCAAGGAGTAAGCTTCTTTTAATTGCATGGCTGCCATCACCATCAGCAGTGATTTTGAAGCTCCCCCACCCCCAAAGTATGACACAATTTCCGCTGTTTCCCCATTTTTCCCCATGAAGTGATGGGACCAGATGCCATGATCTTAGTTTTCTAAACTTGTAGAGCTTTAAGCCGACTTTTTCACTCTCTTCTTTCACTTTCATCAAGAGGCTCTTTAGTTCTTCTTCACTTCCTGCCATGAGGGTTGTGTCGTATGCATATCTGAGGTTATTGATATTTCTCCCGGCAATCTTGACTCCAGCTTGTGCTTCTTCCAGCTTTGACTACCTACCCTTCTATTTGCATGGCCCCAGCCTTCCCCTTCTCTGGCACTTAACTTAAATGTCACCCCTCCAGAGAGGCTGTCCTGACCCAGCTATCAAAAGTGTAGAGCCCCCAGAGGCAGGAAAGGATGTATGGTGCTCCTGGAAACAAAAGGACACTTGTATAGTTTCTACCCTGTAGGCATACAACCTCACAGTGCACGGAACTGGGGGCCTTCATGTATATTCATCAAGCACCCTCTATTCACTCAGTAAAAAATTGAAGGCCGGTGACTATCTTGAGCTGGCCTTGAGTATCTTTTAGCTGTAATGAAGACATAAACACTTGCTCACCTAACAAGATTAGACCTAGGTGTACCTTAGGTTGATTCAGTTGAGTTCAGTTCCGTTCAGTCGCTCAGTCATATCCGATTCTTTGCAACCCAATGAAGCACAGCACACCAGGCCTCCCTGCCCATCACCAACTCCCAGAGTCCACCCAAACCCAGGTACAAAGAGTCAGTGATGCCATCCACATCCATGCATGACCACTGGAAAAACCAGAGCCTTGACTAGATGGTGGAGAAGGAGGTGGCACCCTACTCCAGTAGCCTTGTCTGGAAAATCCCACAGGTGGAGGAGCCTGGTAGGCTTCGGTCCATAGGGTTGCAAAGAGTTAGACACGGATGAGCGAACTCTCACTTTTCACTCCCATGCACTGGAGAAAGTAATGGCAATCCACTACAGTGTGCTTGCCTGCAGAATCCCAGGGACGGCAGAGCCTGGTCGGCTGCCGTCTATGGGGTCACACAGAGCCGGGCATGCCTGATTCGACTGAGCAGCAGCAGCAGCAGACCAGACGGACGTTTGTTGACAAAGTAACATCTCTGTCTTTTAATATGCTGCCTAGGCTGCTCATAACACTCCTTCCCAGGACTAAGTGTTTTTTAATTTCATGGCTGCCATCACCATCTGCAGTGTTGTTTCAGTTGGTCCAAAAATTCATCAAGCATCCCTATCCGCCAGACCTCCTGTCCTGCCTCTTGAGAAATCTGTATACAGGTCAGGAAGCAACAGTTAGAAATGGACATGGAATATCAGACTGGTTCCAAATAGGAAAAGGAGTACGTCAAGGCTTTAATTTGTCCCCCTACTTATTTAACTTGTATGCAGAGTACATCAAGAGAAACCCTGGGCTGAAGGAAGCACAAGATGGAATCAAAATTACCGGGAGAAATATCAATAGCCTCAGATACGCAGATGACACCCCCTATAAAGCAGAACCTGAAGAAGAACCTAAGAGCTTCTTGATGAAAGTGAAAGAGGAGAGTGAAACAGTTGGCTTAAAGCTCAACATTCAGAAGCCTTAGATCATGGCATCTGGTCCTATCACTGTATGGCAAACAGATGTGGAAACCGTAGAAACATTGGCTGACTTTCTTTTGCTGGACTCCAAAATCACTGAAGAAGGTGACCGCAGCCATGAGATTAAAAAACGCTTCCTCCTTGGAAGGAAAGTTATGACCAACCTAGACAGCATATTAAAAAGCACTGAAGTTATTTTGCCAACAAAGTTCTGTTCAGTCAAGGCTATGGTTTTTCCAGGGGTCGTGTAAACAAGTGAGAGTTGGAGTATAAAGAGGGCCGAGCGCAGAAGAATTGATGCTTTTGAACTGTGGTGTTGGAGAAGCCTCTTGAGAGTCCCGTGGTCTGCAAGGAAATCCAACCAGTCCATCCTAAAGGAGATCAGTCCTGGGTGTTCACTGGAAGGACGGATGTTGAAGCTGAAACTCCAATACTTTGGCCACCTCAGGCAAAGAGCTGATTCACTAGAAAAGACCCTGATGCTGAGAAAGATTGAGGGCGGGAGGAGAAGGGGTCGACAGAGGATGACCTGGTTGGATGGCATTACTGACTCTATGGACATTGGCTTGGGTGGACTCCGGGAGTTGGTGATGGACAGGGAGACCTGGTGTGCTGTGGTTCACAGTGTCTTAATTCGTCATATAACACAGAGTGACTGAAGTGTATTGATGACTAAATGGTGATACGGTGAGGTGGACGGATGGATGCTTGTCTGGATGTGTGAGTGGTTGTATGGTGAGATGGAAAGTTGGATAGATGCTTAAGTGGATGAATAAGTGGCTAAATGGATGGATGAGTAATGGAATGGGTAGGTGGATAGAATGACTAATGGTTGATGGGTGATTGATAGTAATACTGCGATGGTTGGATATGTAGTTGCAAGAATGGTATAATGGTTAGATAGACAGATAGTTAAATGAAGGTAAAGAATCCCTCGAGTTAGCTGGCAAAAACACGGATCAACCTCACTGTAATCTGCTGAATTAGTTTCTTCTAATGAGTGTAAATGTTGTACTGAATGAATTGACTTCTGGCTCGAGAAGAAAGAGACTGCAGCAGAACCATCCAGGGAATCAGTCATGTGGTCCTGGATCCTCCCTGTTTTCTCATTGTTTGATAACCTAGGCACCTCGGTACCCACTTTTAACCACGTGCTATCCACTCGTCCCTTCCAGCCACCATCACACCTGCTGTCAGATAGAGAACAGAGTTGTAGTTGCCAAGGATGGAGGGGATAGGGATGGGCTGGGAATCTGGGGTTGGTAGATGCAAACTACTATGTTTACAGTGGATACACAACAAGGTCCTAATGGATAGCACAGGGGACAATATTCAGTATCCTGTGATAAACCGTAATGGAAAAGAATGTAAAAAAAGAATGTGTACATGTGTATAACTGAGACACTTTCTGATTTGCAGACTGACATGGCACTGTAAATCAAGTATATTTTAACAAATTGAAAAAAAAAACAAACCAAGTATAAAGTTCTCCTACCTTTTTTCAGCCCTACTGATAAAAGAGAAACAAAAAAAAGAAACAAATGCTTTCAAGAAAAATTCTGTTGAGAATTAACAAAGACTAAATCACTTAATAAAAAAAAGAAATTGTATTTTATAAGGCTTCCATTAGTGTCACGAATAGTAGACTCTTGAAGCTGTCCACACAGAGAGAGGTTTGGGGTGAAACAGACCTGTTCTTTATTTCTGAAATTAACTGCCTAGGTGGTCACCTACTTTTCTATTGTGATGATTGAATGTTAAAGGCTGGTGCTGACAGTCTGTAAATGTTTCATTCTGAATTCTGGCATGACTCAGAGCTCTCAGTGGACAAAGGCACTATCTTTCTCAATGTATAAGAGAGATAGCAATTAATGAATGTTGGATGATAGATGGATGGATGAATGGATGATGGATGGATTGGAGGGTGTTGGGTAGATGGATGGATGGATGGATGGATGGATGGATGGATGGGTAGCTAAGATTCAGTGGCCCCAGGCTTCTTGCCTTCACTCTTTATCCAACAGTATCTTGCAGGCCTCTGGAATCCTCTTAGAAGTAGAGTAGCTGCACTATGCAAAACTCCCAAACAAAAACCCTTGGCTTTCTAGAAGTGTGAGTACGACACCAGAACTTCCTGGCTAGCTCAGCAGAAGGACAGAAAATCAAAGAAGTTTTCAGGTCAAACTCCAGGGATGAAGGTGTTTGTTTCACAAGGGAGTTAGAAGTCAGAGAGCTAACATGGGATTTTTTCAATGGCAAATAGCATAAGTACCATCAAAGTGGCTTTAAAAGAAATTGGCCTACTTGGCTGAAAGGTTGAGGAATGTGTGATCTCAGACCCCATGACCACCAACACCCCAAATGCAGAATTCAAGGAGTATCTTTAAATTCTTTTAAATTCAGTCTCTTTGTCTCTATCCCTGGACACTGTTTCCTCTAACTTGGCTTCATTTGTAGACAATCATCTACATGAGGTAAAACATGTGGTAGAAATGATTAAACAAAGATTTCTATTAATTGAACATTGGTTAATTCTTAGAAGGAAAAGTGCTTAGGAAAGATAGGTTAAATTTATGCTGTGAGATTAAAATGTTCTTATGGTTGAAATATTTTGAGTTTCTTCTTCCTTAGTTATTTGCAGCCAAAAGCATCCCAATATATATAACACATAATAAATAGTAGTATTATATCTCATGGACTCAGATGTCTACTTACAAAACCAATCATTCAAGTGGAGAAGATATTTTTACTCCATCAGATATTAATTGAGCATCTACAATGCACCGGCAGTGTCCCAAGAACAATAGACACATATTTGAATAAGACCTGGTGCTTTAAAACAAAACAAAACAAAGTTGAGACATTTGACACCTTAAAAATTTACTAAAATACATAAGTAAGGCTTCCCTGGTGCCTCAGTGGCAAAGAATCCACCTGCCAATGCAGGAAATGCCAGTTCGATATCAGGTTTGGGAAGTTACTACATGTCCAGGGGCAACTAGACCCATGCACTACAACTTACTGATCCTGTGCTCAGAGCCCAGGAGCCCCAGCTACTGAAGCCCACTTGCCCTACAGCCTGTGCTCCACAACAAGAGAAGCCACTGCAATGAGAAGCCTGTGCACCACAACTAGAGAGGAGGCCCGCATTCCCCAACTAGAGATAAGCCCTGGCAGCAATGAGACCCAGCACAGCCATAAATAGTTACTATTATACAAATAAAGATATGAGACAAAAGTCAAATTGAAATTCAAATCACAGACAACAGCAAGTGTTAATCCCCCTTGATATATAAAAATATCTTACAAATAAAGAGTAAACCAGCAACCCAAAAAAAAAAAAAAGATCCTAGGGCATGTACACACATTTTAATATATTTGTTAAAAGTGCAACTGTTCCTTAAACTTATACAAAGATGTTCAAGTTCGCTCATCGTAAGAGAAACGCAAATATACTGAGATACAACTTTTCGCATCGGATTGACAAACGTTTGAATGTTTGATGACTCACAGTGCTGGTTGAGCTGTGGGGCTTCGTGCATTGCTTGTGGAAGCTGAAACTGGTACAACTCCTAAGGAGAAAAGTTGGCAATATCTATGCAATTTGTAAGTTCGACTCAGTAATTCCACTTCTGAGTATCTATCGACAGATATATTTAAGTGAGCATGCATATTCTGTATAGAGTTCTTTTCTACAACACCGTCTGTAATAGCAAAGAATGAAAACAAGCGGAATATCCACCAGCAGTGGACTGATATTTATTGGCTGTGGGACTTTTTATTCGGTTGGAGTTTGGATCTTCTTCCAAATCCAGTGAGAAGACGCCAGAGAGTTTAAAGGAGGAGACGGGCATAATCCGACTTCTATTTTGAAGAATCATCCTGATCTGGGGGATGGGTACCCAAGTTTAATCATCTGTAAGAAAATATCATGATGATAACCACTTGAGCTTGGTTCAGTACACTGTGTGTAGGGTATCAAATGAGAAAATGCCTTCACGTTCCTGAGACAGCCCATAACCAGCTGTTTTTGACCAGACACCGTGCTTCCATCCTTCCCGCTGGAAACCATTCTCTCCCGACGCAGATGAGGACGGACGACGTCCCCAGGTCCCGTAAAGGGCCCCTCGTGGTCCTTCCTAGCTTCTCCCGTGCCTTCCACCTTGCTTTTGATTTCTGTCACCCCAGATCTCCAAGCCCTTATAAACGGACCCATAGACAATACAGCCTGCCATTTTTACTCACAGGGATTTGGGGAAACTCCTAGGATGTGAATAGACAGACAATTCTTTCTTGGTAAAGGGAAATCTGAGTTCAGAGCGCTCCCCCCATTCTGCTGCAGCGCCCACAGCAGCGACGATGGGGCCGGATCAGCACCCGTGAAGCTGTGCTCGCCAGTGACCACCAGAGGGCAGTGCGACCCCGCCATCGGCCCGAACTGCCCGCAGGGGCCACCCAAAGTTAGGCATGGAAATAGCACTGCAAGGATTCCAGAAGTATCTTCTTGGGCTGCGCCCCTGCTTTGCGGGAGTGCTTCCCTGATATTGCAGCACCTTCGAGGATCTGTTCAGGCCCCAAAGTTAAGGATTAAGTGACCTGCTGTGGTGCCTCAAGAGCCATCAGCAGCCACGACCCCCGAAGCACTTCTTGCCACACTCAGCCCGACTATAAAAGATAACTGCTCTAATGTTTAATAACACCGTCACCGTGATAGTTTAAATTGTTTGACAAAATGGTGTGTGTGTGTGTGGGGGGGGTTAATCCATAAATTCAAGATAGCAAACTATGTACCAGTTCATTCAAGGATGACGAATAAGCCAGCTGCAACCAAATAGTGATTTTAAAACGTAACCATCAAGTGTTTGGGCAACAATGTGTATTGGGGGAACTCGGACTACAGGGTGGGGGTGTCTCTTTGCCCTTATACCCTCTTCACCGCCCGACGGGTATCAGGACCGCAGAAGCCCAGTCCCCCTCTCTCTCATAGCCCATGGGTTCCTATACACCACATGGTGTGGCTGAATAAGGAGCTGCACACACAAGTCTGGCTTCTACATTTATTCAACACCTGCTCTGTCCCAGGCACCCAGCTAAGCCCTTGACTTGCGTTAACTCCTTCATCGTGATCACACAGTTGCTGTCTGGAGAGGTCAGATAGCACATGGTTCAGATGTGGCCTGGGGTCAAGTCCCAGCTATTCCTTTTCCTGTTTGTGGGAACTTCACTCCCTGCACTTCAGCGTTCTCATCTGTAAAATGGGGTTGAGGTGAAAACCCACCTCACAGAAATGTTGCCAGCATTGAGCGCATTAAGACATGAACAACACTTTGTTTGAAAGCTTCCCTTTCAGTCCCTCTGCATAAGAAATGAATATTACATCAAGACCCAGTATGATATAGATACATGTGTGTGCATATTATGTGTGTAAGCTAAAATATGTTCCACAAGGCAATGCTAAGCTATAATATCATGATATATGCACTTAGTTTCCATCCTGTCCTGTTTTCTATTTAAAAGATGCAAGTAACAATCTACTAAATTGACTCTATGACCCACCGTTTAGAAAATATTGGTTTAGTAAAGGGTTCGGCAGACCATGTGGTTCTCAGAAGTCCCATTTTACAGAATGGGAAACTGAGGTCCAGAAAGTGTTGTGGCTTGCCTCTGACCCCAGCTACTGGAAGGCAGCAGAGCCCAGACTGCAACCCAGCATCTCTGATGCCTAAATTAAGGCTCTTCCACACAAGATGCAAACTGACAGCTCACAGGCCAGATCTGACCCACAGAGACGTTGGCCTAATTTTCACAATAGGTTTGCAAGTTTTGTTACAACTATATAAAATGTATCATTGGAAGACATAACTCAAAATATGAATTTTCAACTTATCATTGAAAGTGGGCAATCTGGCAACACGTGGACCTATGTATGCACGTGACCAGCAGGAGCCACACCCAAACTGCCACTTCCAGCTGCTCTCCAGGTTCATTACTTTGCCACAGTCCCCACCGTGCATGGACAGAGGGTCCTGGCAAGTTTCAGTCCATGGCATCTCAAAGAGTCGGACACAACTTAGCAACTAAAAAACAACAATCACGATGCCATTTTGTGTCCCAGACACTGAGACAAACCATCAATTGCCATAGTCTGTGTTTTTTTCAGACGGGAGAAATATTTTTCAAGAAGGAAAGACAGGACTTTCCTGGTGGTCGAGTGGTTAAGAATCTGCCTGCCAGTATAGAGGACACAGGTTCGACCATTGATCTGGAAGATTTCACATGCTGTGGGACAATTAAGCCCATGAAAACTACTGAACTTGCATTCTAGAGCCCATACCCTGGAACAAGAGAAGCCACCACAAGGAGAGGCCCATGCACCACAACTAGAGAAAGCTCTCTCATGGCAAGGAAGATCTGGCACAGTCCAAAATAAATATATTTTCCAAAAAAGGAAAAACAAAAGCTAAACCAAGGGACCTACATTTCAAAACAAAAAAAGTAGATGCACAAATCTTTTCTCACATATTTAAATACAAAGAAACCACATCAATATCAACTTAACCCCAAATCTGTTTCTAGTCCCTGACTTGTTGAGCGTTTACAAACCCCATCTCAACCAATACCCTTTATCTACCGCCACATGTTTTGCCCACCATCATGTCCCCAGCACCTGAAACTACTCAGCCAAGAAAATGTGCCTAATTAGAATGAACGGCTTTTATACAAAAGCTTCTCCGAATATCAGCAGGCATACAGTAATGGTGAGGAGCAGGCATTCTTTGGTCCACAGGATGGCTCAGGTCCAGCTTCTGCCATAACTAGCTGTGTGACCTGAGGTAGTTTCCTCAGTCTCTTTGGGTCTGATGCGTCCTCAGCTGCAAAATGCATGGGATGAGGCGCTATGTACGTAAGTGACCAGGAATGTGAATAACGCTGGGTAAATAAAGTTTGCTTCCCCTCCTTCATTTCATCAAGGTGAACCAAGGTGAGTACTGGTTCATATTAACGAGTCTGGTGACCAGTTAGCCTGGCCTTGGATTATCTGCAGGGCTGGGGAGGCAAAGATCTCCCACTACGATCATGGCCTGACAAGGAAACCCTGGGCCAGATGGTAACGTCAAAGATTCGATCCCCAGGCATATCTCTGTGTGAGAAATGGCTTTTCAACATGCATTCCTCTTGCTGCTCACCCTCCTGAATTGAAGAGGCTGGAGCGATGAAAATTCCGTTTCCCAGACTCCCTTGCAGCCAGGGATCTGAAGCCTTTAAGGGTCCACTCATCAGCTGTGTCCATGAGACAACTGCACTTATGCAAAGTTAAGAAGGAAAAATTGCTGGGGAGAGGAGTAGGGCCTCATGATCCTGTGGCAGTGGTCCCTTGGGGCCCAGTCCTGCGGTGTGTCTTCCTGAGCCTTCCTGTGAGTCTGTAAATACTCATAACGTTATCATTCATGCCCTAGGAAATTTGAACAAAGTCACGGAGAAAGTGGAGGAGAGAGGAGCCTGAGATGCTGCAGTCCACTGGATTGCAAAGAATTGCAAAGACTTACTGACTGAACAACAATCAGTCACACCCAAGAAGGGAAGCTAGATCCAGCCCATGTGTTTGGGGTATGGTACTAGTGATGAAGAAGCCACGTGCAGGAGATGCAAAAGATGTGAGTTAATCTTCTCTCTGTGTGGAGAAGATTCCCTGGAGGAGGACATGGTAACCCATTGCAGTATTTTTGCCTGGAGAATTCTATGGACAGAGGAAGCCAGAGGTGGGCTACAGTGCACAGGGCCACACAGAGTCGGACATGACTGAAGCGATTTAGGACACACATGTGCATGCACAAATTATTCTGAGAATTATTAATGAGCCTTCTATGTCAGCTGTGGGAGCAGGTTGAGAAGTGGGGTCTGAAAAGGGACTTCCGGAGCCACCAGCCAGGCAAACGGAGAGGCCATAGAGTCTAGTCACCAAAGTGAGGCTGCTGAGGGCCAACAGTAGAGAAATGGAGAGGAAACCATTACCTCTGCAGCCAAGTGTCCAGTGACAGGGAGGGTGCTGATGCCCAGGAGTCAGGAGGGAGTTGTGGATGCATCCCAGACGACAGCAAGGACACGCCAGAGCCTGCAGGCATGTCTGCACCTACTTGTCACCACATCAAAGCACAGCACCCTTGCAAGAGGAGAGACTGCTGCTCCCTTTCCACCTTCAAACCCTCTCTTAAGTTACTCTTTCGGTCAATTCTACCTTGGAACTTTTCCATACTGTCCATGGGGTTCTCAAGGCAAGAATACTGAAGTAGTTTGTCATTCCCTTCTCCAGTGGACCACGTCTTGTCAGAACCCCATGAACAGAAATAAAAACAGGACACTGAACAATGAGCTCCCCAGGTCAGTAGGTGTCCAAAATGCTACTAGAGATCAGTGGAGAAATATCTTCAGAAAGAATGAAGGGAAGATGCCAAAGCAAAAACAACACCCAGTGGGGGATGAGACTGGTGATGGAAGTAAAGTCCGGTGTTGTAAACAGCAATATTGCAAAGGAACCTGGAATGTTAGGTCCCTGAATCAAGGCAAATAGGAAGTGGTCAAACAGGAGACGGCAAGAGTGACCATCGACATTTCCGGAATCAGCAAAGTAAAATGGACCTGAATGGGTGAATTTAACTCAAGTGACCATTATATCTATTACTGTGGGTAGGAATCCCTTAGAAGAAATGGAGTAGCCTTGATGGTCAACAACAGAGCCTGAAATGCAGTACTAGGATGCAATCTCCGAAAGGGCAGAACGATCTCTGTTCGTTTCCAAGCCAAACTATTCAATATCATGATAATCCAAGTCTACGCCCCAACACGTAATGCTGAAGAAGCTGAAGTTGAACGGTTCTATGAAGATCTACCCGGCCTTCTAGAGTTAACACCCCCAGAAGATGTCTTTTTCATTATAGGGGCCTGGAATGCAAAAGTAGGAAGCCAGGAAGGACCTGGAGTAACAGGCAACGTTGGCCTTATAGCACAGAATGAAGCAGGACAAAGGCTAAGCGAGTTTTGGCAAAAGATTGCACCAGTCTCAGCAGACACCCTCTTCCAGGAACACAAGAGAAGACTCTACACATGGGCATCACCAGAGGGTCAATACTGAAATCAGATTGATTATGTGCTTTGCAGCCAGAGAGGGAGAAGCTGTATAGGTCAGCACAAACAAGACGTGGGGCTGACTGTGACTCTGATCATGAACTCCTTATTACCAATTTCAGACTTACCTTGAGGAAAGTAGGGAAAACCACTGGACCATTCAGATATGACCTAAATCAAGTCCCTGTGATTCGATTACACAGTGGAAGGGAGAAATAGATTCAAGTGATTAGATCTCATAGAAAGAGTGCCTGAAGGACTATGGACAGAGGTTCATGACATTGTACACGAGGCAGGGATCACGGCCATCCCCAAGGAATAGAAACGCAAAAAGGCAAAATGGTTCTCTGAGGAGGACTTACAAACAGCTATGAAAAGATGAGAAACGGAAGGCAAAGTAGGAAAGGACAGATATACTCATTTGAATGCAGAGATCCAAAGAAAAGCGAGGAGAGGTAAGAAAGCTTTCCTCAGCGATCAATGCAAAGAAATAGTGGAAAACAATAGAATGGGAAAGGCGAGAGTTCTCGTTGAGAAAGTTCGAGTGACCAACTTTACACGCAGGAACTTTTCATGCAAAGAAGGGCACAATAAAGGGCAGAAATGGCATGGACCTAACAGAAGCAGAGGATATGAAGAAGAGGTGGCAAGAATACACAGCATAATACAGAAAGGATCTTCAGGACCCAGATAAACACGATGATCTGATCACTCCCCTAGACCCAGACATCCTGGAATGTGAAGTCAAGTGGGCCTTCGGAAGCATCACGACAAACAAAGCTAGTGGAGGTGATGGAATTCTAGTCGAATTATTTCCAATCCTAAAAGATGATGCTGTGAAAGTGCTGCACTCAGTAGGCCAGCAAATCTTTCCACAGGACTGAAAAAGATGAGTTTTCAATCCCAAAGGAGGGCCATAGCAAATAATGCTCAACTACTGCACAACTGCGCTCATCTCACATGCTAACAACTTAATGTTCAAAATTCTCCAAGCCAGGCTTCAACAGATTGTGAGCCATGAACTCCCAGATGTTAAGCTGGATTTAGAAAAGGCAGAGGAACAAGAGATCAAATTTCAAACCTCCACTGGACCAACGAAATGCAAGCGAGTTCCAGGAAAACATCTATTTCTGCTTTATTGACTACGCCAAAGCCTTTGTGTGGATCGCAACAAACGGTGGAAAATTCTTCAAGACATGAGAATACCAGACCACCTGATATGCCTCCTGAGACATCTGTAGGCAGGTCAAGAAGCAGCAGTTACAGCTGGACATGGAAAAACAGACTGGCTCCATATCAGGAAGGAGTACATCAAGGCTATATATTGTCACCCTGCTTATTGATCTTATATGCAGAGTACCTCATGAGAAACGCTGTGCTGGAAGAAACACAAAGTGGAATCAAGATTGTCGGGAGACATATCAATAACCTCAGATATGCCGATGACAGCACCCTTATGGCAGAAAGCATGAACAAAAGAGCCTATTGATGCAAGTGACAGAGGACATTGAAAAACTTGGCTTAAAACTGAACATTCAGAAAACTAAGATTATGGTATCTGGTCCCATCCCTTCTTGACAAATAGAAGAGGAAACAGTGACAAATAATATGTTGGTCTCCAAAATCAATACAGATGGTGATGGTAGCCACGAAATTAAGAGATGCTTGCTCCCTGGAATAAAAGGTATGAGCAGGCTAGACAGCTCATTAAAAAGCAGAGGCATTACTTTGTCAAAAAAAAAAAAAAAAAGGTCCCTCTAGTCAGTTCAGTTCAGGTCAGTTTAGCCGCTCAATCATGTCCGACTGTTTGTGACCCAATGAATCACAGCATGCCAGGCCTCCCTGTCCATTGCCAACTCCTGGAGCTCACCCAAACCCACGTCCATCGAGTCGGTGATGCCATCCAATCATCTCATCCTCTGTCGTCCCCTTCTCCTCCTGCCCGCTATCGTTCTCAACATCAGGGTCTTTTCCAATGAGTACACTCTTCACACGAGGTGGCCAACGTATTGGAGTTTCAGCTTCAACCTCAGTCCTTCTAATGTACACCCAGAACTGATCTCCTTTAGGATGGACTGGTTGGATCTCCTTGCAGTCCAAGGGACTCTCAAGAGTCTTCTCCAACACCACAATTCAAAAGCATCAATTCTTCGGCGCTCAGCTTTCTTCACAGTCCAACTCTCACATCCATACATGACCACTGGAAAACCATAGCCTTGTCTAGACGGACCTTTTTTCGCAAAGTAATGTCTCTGCCTTTTGATATTGTGGCTAGGTTGGTCATAACTTTCCCTCTAAGGAGTAAGCGTCTTTCAATTTCAGGGCGAGAGTCACCATCTTCAGTGATTCTGGAGCCCCCCAAAATAAAGTCTGACACTGTTTCCACTGTTTCCCCGTCTATTTGCCACGAGGTGATGGGACCAGATGCCATGACCTTAGTTTTCTGAATGCTGAACTTTAAGCCAACTTTTTCACTCTCCTCTTTCACTTTCATCAAGAGGTGTTTTAATTCCTCTTCACTTTCTGCCATATGGGTGGTGTTATCTGCATCCCTGAGGTTATTGATATTTCTCCCAGCAATCATGACTGAAGCTTGTGTGTCTTCCGGCCCAGGGTTTCTCATGATGTGCTCTGTATATAAGTTAAATAAGCAGGGGGACAATATACAGCCCCGACGTACTTCTTTTCGTATTTGGAACCAGTCTGTTGTTCCATGTCCACTTCTAACTGTTGTTCCTGAGCTGCATACAGATTTCTCAAGAGAAAGGTCAAGTGGTCTGGTAATCCAATCTCTTTCAGAATTTTCCACAGTTTATTGTGATCCACACAGTCAAAGGGTTTGGCATAGTCAATAAAGCAGAAATAGATGTTGTTCTGGAATTTTCTTGCTTTTTTGATGATTCAGCGGACGTTGGCAATTCCATCTCATTCAGGTTTGTCCTCAGTCAAATCCTTTATGATTATACAATGTAAATGAGAAATAGATTAAAGGGACTAGATCTGATAGACAGAGTGCCTGATGATCTATGGATGGAAGTTCGTGACTGAAGACCATCCCCATGGAAATGAAATGCAAAAAAAGGAAAATGGCTGTCTGAGGAGGCCTTACAAATAACTATGAAAAGAAGAGAAGTGAAAAACAAAGGACAGAATGAAAGTAATTCCCATTTGAATTAGAGCTCGAAAGAATAGCAAGGAGAGATAAGAAAGCCTTCCTCAGCGATCAATGCAAAGAAATAGAGGAAAACCACAGAATGGGAAAGATTAGAGATCTCTTCAAGAAAACTAGAGTTACCAGGGGAACACTTCATGCACAGATGGGCTCGATAACGGACAGAAATGATAGGGACCTAGCAGAAGCAGAAGCTATTAATAAGAGGTCGCAAGAATACACAGAACTGTATATATCTATATCTATATATCTATATCTTCAAGACGCAGATAAGCACAGTGGTACGATCACTCACCTAGAGCCAGACATCCTGGAATATGAAGTCAAGTGGGCCTTACAGAGCATCACTAGGAACAAAGCTAGTGGAGGTGCTGGAATTCCAGTTGAGCTATTTTGAAATCCTGAAGGATGATGCTGTGAACGTGCTACACTCAATACGCCAAAAATTTTGGAGAACTCCGCAGAGGCCACAGGACTGGAAAAGGTCAGTTTTCATTCCAATCCCAAAGAAAGGCAGTGCCAAAGAATGCTCAAACTACCACACAATTGCACTCATCTCCCACGCTAGTAAATCAAGGCTCAAAATTCTCCAAGCCATGCTCCAGCAATATGTGAACTGTGAACTTCCGGATGGTGAAGCTGGTTTTAGAATAGGCAGAGGAACCGTCCAGTCGAAGCTATGGTTTTTCCAGTAGTCATGTATGGATGTCAGAGCTGGAGTAGAAAGAAAGTTGAGCACCAAAGAATTGATGCTTTGAAACTGTGATGTTGGTGAAGACCCTCGAGAGTCCTTTGGACTGCAAGGAGATCCAACCAGTCCACCCTAAAGGACATCAGTCCTGCATGTTCATTGGAAGGACTGATGCTGAAGCTGTAACTCCAATAATTTGGCCACCTGATGCGAAGGACTGACTGATTAGAAAGACCACCCTTATGGCAGAAAGTGAAGAAGAATAAAAGAGCCTCTTGATGAAAGTGAAAGAGGAGAGTGAAAAAGTTGGCTTAAAGCTGAACGTTCAGAAAACTAAGATCATGGCATGTGGTCCCATCACTTCATGGGAAATAGATGGGGAAACAGTGCAAAGAGTGTCAGACTTTATTTTGGGGGGCCCCAAAAGCACTGTTGATGGTGACTGCAGCCACGAAATTAAAAGATGCTTACTGCTTGGAAGGAAGGTTATGGCCAACCTAGATAGCATATTTAAAAGCAGGGACATTACTTTGCCAACAAAAGTCCGTCTAGTCAAGGCTATGGTTTTTCCAGTGGTCAGGTATGGATGTGAGATTCGGACGGTGAAAAAGCTGAGTGCCACAGAATTGATGCTTTTGAGCTGTGGTGTTGGAGAAGACTCTTGAGTGTTCCTTGGACTGCAAGGAGATCCAGTCAATCCATTCTAAAGGAGATCAATCCTGGGTGTTCATTGTAAGGTCTGATGATCCGGCTGAAACTGCAGTACTTTGGCAATCTCATGCGAAAATTTGACTCATTGGAAAAGACCCTAATGCTGGGTAGGATTGAGGGCAGGAGGAGAAGGGGATGACAGAGGATGAGACGGTTGGATGGCATCACTGACTCAATGGATATGGGTTTGGGTAAACTCCGAGAGTTGGTGATGGACAGAGAGGCCTGGTGTGCTGCAATTCATGGGGTCGCAAAGACTCGGACACGATTGAAAGACTGAACTGAACTTAACTGATGCTGGGCAAGATCAAATGTGGGAGGAGAAGGGGACAACAAAGGACAGGTTGGTTGGATGGCATCACCAACTCAATGGACATGAGTTTGAGTAAACTCTGGGGCGTTGGTGATGGACTAGGAGGCCTGACTTGCAGCAGTCCATGGGCTCGCAAAGACTCGGACATGACTGAAAGACTGAACTGAACTGAACTGATGCTGGGAAGGACCAAAGGTGGGAGGAGAAGGGGACAACAAAGGACAGGTTGGTTGGATGGCATCACCAACTCAATGGACATGAGTTTGAGTAAACTCCGGGGTGTTGGTGATGGACAAGGAGGCCTGACTTGCAGCAGTCCATGGGCTCGCAAAGGATCGGACACAACTAAGCCACTGAACAGACTGACTGAACTCAAAATCAAAGAAAGGGATTCTGGGAAATGTAGCTCCAGACTAGGCAAATTAACACAGCGGAGCACAGAGCACTTGACTTACTAAACCCTTCTGCTTCACTTAGTAGGGTGAACTGAGCTTTGAAAAACCGACCTGACTGATAAAGAGACTTTGGACAAGTCTGCAGTGAGGAGACTTTTAGTCACTGCTTTAATTTTCCATCGTACGAATCTGCACTAGAAACAGTCTGGATGTCATTTTCCCCACCTGCCTTGCAGTCAGAACGTAACCATGGGACCTAGGCTCAATCAATTAGACGCACCCAGATGGTACCCAGGCTCAGCCAATCAAATACATCCAGATGGCACTTAAGACCAATTAGGTACAGCCACATGAAATGTAGGCTTAGCCAATGGATACACTTACAGGTGAAAGCAGTGCAACTGGGTTCTGATGCATAGAATTCAATCTAGACGAGGTGGAAGGGACATAAGCCATGTCACTAGTGACAGCCACTGTGTCTGGAGCCAGTGGTAGTGACAGTTCAGTTCAGTCACTCAGTCCAGTCCGACTCTCTGCGACCCCATGAACTGCAGCATGCCAGGCCTCCCTGTCCATCACCAACACCTGAAGTTCACCCAAACCCATGTCCATTGAGTTGGTGATGCCATCACACCATCTCATCCTCTGTCATCCCCTTCTTCTCCTGCCCTCAATCTTTCCCAGCATCAGGGTCTTCTCCAATGAGTGACAGAAGATCCTGCACTCAAACTCTATATTGTTCATGGCTGTCTCTCCAGCCATCCCTCTCAGAAATCTCAGTCACTTAATATCCTTTAATAAGTTTCTTTCCTGCTCAAAGTTACCTCTCATGAATTCTATTCTTTCCAGTAGAAAGCTGACACCCCTCTAACTTCATTTAACCATCTAGCCTCTTTCCAAAACTAGATAAAATAAGGAACAATGTCCACCCCCATGGGCAGTGGAGTCAGGGAGATGCATTTTGTCAAATTACTATGGTGCCACAGACTCTGGGCCAGTGTCACCTGTGAGGGGGTCACTGACCTGGGTTGTGAGTCGGGTAGACCCATCTGAATCCTGGCTGTGGTGCTGACTGGCCTGTTGTGTGACATTGCGCATATCACTTTCCTCATCTCGAGAAATGACTGTGCTTAGTGTTGCCTCCTGGGGATATCATAGAGACCAAAAAATTCCTCTACGGAGCAATCTCTCAACCACACAGCTCAGCATGTTGGACACACCCACACCAGTGATGATAAAAGGAATAAGAGTGACCTTTCTTTTGCTGGATTAAAGAAAATAAATAATAATAGAGGTGGTGTCCTCATGTAGTCCAAGATGAAGATGGTCTGTGAATGCTGCAGTTTAGAAAAGTTACATGTTTTTGGTTTTATATTTTTTAGTTTTCTATTTTTTTTATTATATTTATTTTAATTGGAGGCTAATTATGGTACAATATCGTAGTGGTTTTGCCATGCATTGACATGAGTCAGCCACGGGTGTACATGGGTTTCCCATCCTGAACCCCCTCACCCCAATTCCATCCCTCTGGGTCATCCCAGTGCACCAACTCTGAGCACCCTGTCTCATGCATTGCACCTGCACTGGAGGTCTGTTTCACATATGAAAATATACATGTTTCCATGTTATTCTCTGAATCCATCCCAGACTTGCCTTCTCTCACAGAGTCCAGAAGACTCTTCTATACATCTGTGTCACTTTTCCTGTCTTTCACATAGGGTTATCATCACTATCTTTCTGAATTCCCTGTGTGTGTGTGTGTGTGTGTGTGTGTGTGTGTGTGTGTGTGTTTGTGTTATTGGTGTTTTTCCTTCTGGCTTACATCGCTCTGTTTAATAGGGTCCAGTTTCATCCACCTCGTTAAAACTGGTTCAAATGCATTGTTTTGAATGGCTTAGTAATATTCCATTGTGTATATGTACCACGGCTTTCTTAGCCATTCGTCTGCTGTTGTACATCTAGGTTGCTTCCATGTCCTGGCTATTATAAACAGTGCTAGGGTGAACATTGGGGTACACGTGTCTCTTTCAATTCTGGATTCCTCGGGGTGTATGCCCAGCAGTAGGACTGCTGAGTCATATGGCAGTTCCATTTCCAGGTTTTTAAGGAATCTCCACACTGTTCTCTATAGTAGCTCTAATAGTTCGCATTTCCATCAACGGTGTAAGAGGGTTCCCTTTTCTCCACACCCTCTCCAGGATTTATTGTTTGTAGACGTTTGGATAGCAGCCATTCTGACTGGTGTGAGATGGTACCTCATTATGGTTTTGCTTTGCATTTCTCTGATAATGAGTGATGTTAAACATCTTTTCAAGAGTTTGTTAGCCATCTGTATGTCTTCTTTGGAGAAATGACTGTTTAGTTCTTTGGCCCCTTTTTTGATTGGCTCGCTTTTTTTTCTGGAATTGAGCTGCAGGCGTTGCTTATATAGTTTTGAGATTAATTCATTGTCAATTGCTTCGTTTGCTATAATTTTGGCCCATTCTGAAGGCAGTCTTCTTCCCTTGCTTATAGTTTCCTTCACTGTGCAAAAGCTTTTCAGTTTATTTAGGTCCCATTGGCGTATGTTTGCTTTAATTTCCATTACTCTGGGAGGTGGCTCATAGAGGATCCTGCTGTGATTTCTGTCAGAAAGCGTTTTGCCTGTGTTTTCCTCTAGGAGTTTTCTACTTTGTGGTCTTACATTTAGATCTTTAATCCATTTTGAATTTATTTTTGTGTACGGTGCTAGAAAGTGTTCTAGTTTCCCTCTTGTACAAGTGCTTGACCAGTTTTCCCAGCACAACTTGTTAAAGAGATTGTCTTGTCTTCATTGTATATTCTTGCCTCCTCTATCAAAGATAAAGTGTCCATAGGTACGTGGCTTGGACCTCTGGGCTTGCAATTTTGATCCATTTATCTATATTTCTGTCTTTGTGCTAGAACCACGCTGTCTTGATGACTGTAGCTTTGTAGTATAGCCTGAAATCAGGCAGGGTGATTCCTCCAGGTCCATTCTTCTTTCTCAAGATTGCTTTGGCTATTCGAGGTTTTTTGTAATTCCATACAAATTGTGAAATTATTTCTTCTATTTCCCTGAAAAATACCGTTGGTGGCTTGATAGGGATTGCATTGAATCTATAGATTGCTTTGGGTAGTATACTCATTTTCACTATATTGATTCTTTCACTCCATGAACATGGTATATTCCTCCATCTATTTGTGTCCTGTTTGACTTCTTTCACCAGTGTTTTATAGTTTTCTATATGTATATATAGGTCTTTTGTTTCTTTAGGTAGATATATTCCTCAGTATTTTATTGTTTTCATTGGAGTGGTGAATGGAATGGTTTCTTTAAGTTTTCTTTCAGTTTTCTCCTTGTTAGTGTATAGGAATGCAAGGGATTTCTGCGTGTTCATTTTGTTTCCTGCAACTTTACTATATTCATTGATTAGCTCTAGTAATTTTCTGGTGGAGTGTTTAGGATTTTCTCTGTAGAAGATCATGGCATCTGCAAACAGTGAGTGTTTTACTTCTACTTTTCCAATCCGGGTTCCTTTTATTTCTTTTTCTGCTCTGATCGCTGTGGCCAAAACTCCCAAAACTATGTTGAATAGGAGTGGTGAGAGTGGGTACCATTGTACTGATCCTTACTTTAGGCGCATTGCTTTCAATTTTTCACCTTTGAGGATAATGTTTGCTGTGGGTTTGTCGTATATATCTTTTATTATGTTGAGATTTGTTCCTCCTTTGCCTGCTTTCTGGAGGGTTTTGGCGATAAATGGATGTTGAATTTTGTCCAAGGGTTTCTCTGCATCTATTGAGATAATCACATGATTTTTATTTTTCAATTTGTTAATGTGGTGTATTATGTTGATTAGTTTGTGGATATTGAAGAATCCTTGCATCCCTGGGATAAATCCCACTTGGTCATGATGTATGATCGTTTTAATATGTTGTTGGATTCTGCTTGCTAGAATTTTGTAAAGGATTTTTGCATCTATGTTCATCAGTGATATTGCCCCATGGTTGTATTTATTTATTTATTTATTTATTTATTTATTTATTTATTTAATTATTTTCGTGGCATCTTTGTCTGGTTTTGGTATTAGGGTGATGGTGGCCTCATAAAATGAGTTTGGAAGTTTCCCCTCCTCTGCAATTTCCTGGAAGCATTTGAGTATGATAGGTATAAGCTCTTCTCTCAATTTTTGGTAGAATCCAGCTGTGAAGCCGTCTGGTCCTGGGCTTCTGTTTGCTGGAAGATTACTGATTACCCTTTCAATTTCCGTGCTTGTGATGGGTTTGTTAGGATTTTGTTTTTCTCCCTCGTTCAGTTTTCAGAAGCTGTACTTTTCTAAGAATTTGCCCACTTCTTCCAAGTTGTCCATTTTATTGGCATATAGGGGTTGATAGTAGTCTCTTATGATCCTTTGTATTTCTGTGTTGTCTGTTGAGAACTCTCCATTTTCATTTCTAATTTTGTTGATTTGATTCTTCTCCCTTTGTTTCTTGATGAGTCCGGCTAATGGTTTGTCAATTTTATATATCTTCTCAAAGAACCAGCTTTTAGCTTTGTTGATTTTTGCTCCGGTCTCATTTGTTGCTTTTACATTTATTTCTGCTCTATTATATGATTTCTTTCCTTCTACTAAGCCTGGGGTTCTTGAATTCTTCCTTCTCTAGTTGCTTTAGGTGTAGAGTTAGGTTATTTGTTTGACTTGGTTCTTCTTTCTTGAGATAAGCCGCTTTTGCTATGAACCTTCGCCTTTGCACTCATTCTACAGCGTCCCATAGGTTTTGGGTTGTTGCGTTTTCATTTTCATTTGTTTCTATGCATATTTTGATATCTTTTTGGATTTCCTCTGCGATTTGTTGCTTATTTAGCAGCGTGGTGTTCAGCCTTCATATGTTTGAATTTTAAATAGTGTTTCTCTTGCAGTTGACATCTAGTCTCAGTGTACTGTGGTCAGAAAATATGCTTGGAATGATTTCAAGGTTTTTTGAATCTACCAAAGCTGGACTTATGGCCGAGGATGTGATCTGTCCTGGAGAAGTTTCCATACGTACTTGAGTAAAAGGTGAAACCCATTGTTTTGTGGTGAAATGTCGTATCGATATCAATTATGTCTAACTGGTCCATAGTATCATTTAAGGTTTGTATTTCCTTGTTAATTTTCTGTTTACTTGATCTATCCATAGGTGTGAGTGGGGTAGTAAAGTCTTCCACTATGACTGTGTTATCATTAATTTCCCTTTCATGCTTGTTAGCCTTTGCCTTACATATTGTGGTTCTCCTATGTTGGGTGCGTATGTATTTACAATCGTTATATCTTCTTCTCGGATTGATGTTTTGATCATTATGTAGTGTCCCTCTTTGTGTCTTTTCACAGGCTTTATTTTAAAGTCTATTTTGTCTGATATGTGTATTGCTACTCCTGCTTTCTTCTGGTCTCGACTTGCTTGGAATACCTTTTTTCCAGCCCTTCACTTTCAGTCTGTATGTGCCCCTTGTTTGGAGGTGGGTCTGTTGTAGACAACATAAACAGTGGTCTTGTTTGTGTATCCTTTCAGCTAGTCTTTGCCTTTTGGTTGGGGCACTCGACCCATTTACATTTAAGGTAACTGTTGATAAGTATGATCCTGTTGCCATTTGATTTGCTGTTTGGGATTCGAGTTTATACAACCTTTCTGTGTTTCCTGCCTAGAGAAGATCCTTTAGGATTTGTTGAAGAGTGAAAAGAAGAGTTGGGAATAGATGTCTCTACAGTATCTTCATTAGTCCGAGGTAATAAGAAGAAGCATGTTAAAGCAAGGGGTAATGTGGATGATCAAAACTCTGACTTTCATCCTGAAACTTGAGGACAGAGTGTATTTTCAGCCTGCACAAGTTTAAATGTGCCATTCATACGAAAGCCTTCTACCATCCAGATAGCTGCTGAAACAAGTGCCCCAACTTGAAATGATTTCTCTTCTCCATCGTAAATATCAGTTAGACCACAGGAGCATACTGTGATACATCAATCTGCAGCTGCTTTAGGTGTTGTTGTTGTTGTTTTAATTGAAGAGAAATTGCTTTACAGAATTTTGCTGTATTCTGTCAGAATTCAAAATAAATCAACCATAGAGGCACATATATCCCCTCCCTCTGGGAGTACCCTCCCATCTCCCTCCCCATCCCACAATCTAGCTTGAGCATTTGTCATGGGATTTCACATAGCAGCTGCACTAAATCAAATGGCTCTAGTGAAAATTTTGCAGCTATGTCTACTTCTGTTTCTCCGTACCGCAACTTATGTCCATTACAGAACAGTTAGTTTGGACCGAGGGTGGAGCCTTCTACCTTTCCAGGTTGGTATGGTAACATGTCAGCCCATGACCGTCCTTTTCCTAAACTACAACAGTCAGGCAATTTAGTTTTCCCAGTGCCAAAGATCCCTGATACATCTGCTGCTTCTCTTTCAAGATGCACTCATCAACCATCTTCATTATTTGAAAACTGTCCTAATACAACTGATGTACCAAATGGGTGTTGGATTATGGAGGATACCAAAGTGTAAAATTAATGTTGGGAGATGTCAACAAATTCCTACAATTCTCTTATTTGAAGAAAAAAGTTACATATTCATCTTCATAGGGCCAATTTCTATTTTGGAATAATTAAGAGTAAAATGAGTCTTTCTTTCCGTGCCTGACTATTTTACTCTGCATAATATAAACACTTCTGTGCAAGGTCATAAAATAAACACTACACTTGCTTTCACTGAAACCCACAGTCAGTTGATTGACTTCATTGCATAGAAGTGAGCAGACCCATGTTTGGTTTGGTAACAGTCCTGAATGTTAAGAATATGTGTATAGAAGGGTGATCAATCACTTTTATTTCAGGAACCAAGTAGACTTATTGATGTGATTTTTCTGTGTAAAAATTCTTTAGCAATGACATTTTGCAGGTTTCATGTTTTTGGTTACTGTTTATGCAAGCAGCCTTTATTTTAAGTTGATGTAGAAGTAAACACTGGTTGAACATTGCCCTTCAATTGCTAGAAGACCAGTGACTTTATGATGTCAGCGCTACTCTTCAATTGCT
The DNA here is from genome assembly GCF_054371585.1 of Giraffa tippelskirchi. NCBI lineage: Eukaryota > Metazoa > Chordata > Mammalia > Artiodactyla > Giraffidae > Giraffa > Giraffa tippelskirchi. Next base: position 18,775,433 of record NC_137290.1, read on the forward strand.
AGGAGACCAGTGACTTTGTGATGTCACAGCTTTTTGACTTTGAGAACCATGCTGATGGTCTTGAGAGTTTATCTCTGTACGCCAGCCAAGCAGCATTTGAAGTTGGAGTGTGTAAAGTCAGACAAATGAGAAAAGTATCTGAAGAAAGATCTCTCTGAGATGGCACACATTCCTTCAGAAATTCAAGATGTGCTTCGTAACGATGTATCAAGTGGTTCCAAAACCTCCATTGGATCGTCTTCGTGTGATTACACACTTACTGGGGACTCAGTTTTGAGATCTATGATTGAAGAATATGCTTTCCAGGCTTTGTCTAAGGAAGCTGGGATAAAAAGGCCACCCTACACATTTTCTGTCTCTGAAAGAAATGAGTGGAATGATTTTCTTTCCCTCACTTTTCCACAAAAACTCTGGACTATAGTTGAAAGTGATCAGTTTGAATCTATTTGGTGGGATGAGAGTGGCACTTCTATAGTGATCAACGAAGAACTCTTCAAGAAAGAAGTCTTGGAAAGAAAGGCCCCTTTCAGAATATTTGAAACTGATAGTATGAAAAGTTTAGTTAGCCAGCTTAAACTTTATGGGTTTAGTAAAAAGCGACAAACTTTTCAAAGATCTGCTTCACTCCCTGACTTTCTGGAAGAAGAAAACAATGTCTCTGTTTTGAGCAAGGTAATCCAAAATTTCCACTTACTGTCAATATGTAAGATTAAATCATGTGACTTAGAAAGCATGTTCACATATGTAGCAAAAACCGAATTTAAAATTGAGATAGCAAACTGTTGAACACGTTTTATTTTTTGAAGTTGAGAACAGCTGGAGGTTAAAATATTTGATACTTAATACACTCTCCTAGCAACTTGAAATCAGATACATGTCCTCAAGCTACTTTAAGTGGTATTTACTGTATATATACAACATATTTTTTAGTTGAGGAGCATACTTGTTTCTAACATGTAAGGTGTTAAAACTACTAATGGAGGTGTTGTCTTTGATTCTATTTAATTGGCATCATTAAAGGAATACATTTTTATAGTTTAACTTTGCTTGTCAGTTTTACCTTCGTTTATAAAAAACTAAATAATTGTATCCTTTGATTTTAGTTACAGATCTACCATAATCCAAATTTCAAAAGAGGCTATCCCCAACTTTTAGGAAGAATGAAAAGAAGAGTTGGGATTAGCAATGTGTTTCCGAAATCTTCACTAGTTCCAGATTACGAGAAGAAGCATGTTAAAGCAAGGGTCAACATAGATGATCGTAACTCTGGTTTTCATGCTCAAACTAGTGGAGAGAGTCCATTTTCAGCTTCCACCAGTTTAAGTGTGCCTTTCCCACAAAAGACTTATACCAGCCAGATAGTCCCTAAAACAAGCGCCCTACTTCCGCGTGACTTTCCTTCCCCATCAATATCAGTTAGACAAAGAGAACAGAACGTGGTAGATCAACCTGCTGTTTTAAACCAGTTGAGCATTTTTAATTGGCACTTCCATAGCACCTACACTCAAGCAAATGGCCATGTTGAGGACTTTGCTACTACTGCTACATCTACTTCTCAGAACCACATCGTATCTCCATTATGGAGCAGTTCTTTTGGACTGATGGTGGAGCCTTCTACATTTCCAGACAGGTATAGCGATATGTCAGCCCATGACAGTCCTCTTCCTAACCAGCAACAGAGAGGCAACTCAAGGTCCCCAGTGCCAACGATCGCTTATACACTCACCTCCTCTCTTTCAAGTCAATTCATCAACGATATTCCTTATGTGAAAACCATGCTAATTAAAACTGACCTATCAAATAAGTATCAGCTTATGGAACCTAATGAAGATTAAAATTTACGTTGGGAGATGTCAACAAATACCCACAATTCTTGTATTTGAACAATAAAGTTACACGTTCCTCTGCACAGTTTTGTTTTCTATTTTGAAGCAATGAAGAGTAAATTAAGGCTTTATTTCAATGTCTGGCTATTTCTCTGCACTCTTTTATAAACTCTTCAGTTCAAGAAAACATCCGTTAGGCATCCTAGGTAAATGGCACCTAGCCTATTGTTTCTAAGCAAGAAAATGAGAACAAAGGGAAAAGAGGTAATGGATGGAAAGTGATTTGGGAAATCATCCCTGCTGAAATGAATGGGTGTCTAAATGAGGATGGTACGGGTGAAGGAACACATACAAATAAAATCAAAACAAGTGCACCTACACAGTACGAACCTTAGTGCATTCACAGTTACATGATATTCTATTATGTATCGGTAGAGTCTTAAGATAGAGAAGGAAATGGTGCCCCGCTCCAGTATTCTTGCCTGGAGAATCCCGTGGAAAGGGGCTCCTGGTGGGCTGCTGTCCATAGGGTCGCACAGAGTTGCACACAACTGAAGTGACTTAGCAGCAGCAGAGTCTTAAGACATTAGACAGGAGATTGTCTTCATTCTAGAAATTCATTTCATACTTGAAAATATAAATATTGTAGCATGTCCAAAATTAGGAGAACCGTTATACCATCACTGTGATACCAACGATTACAGGACATAATCAGTGACTGGACCATGGCCAGCACAAGATAGGTATTTTACAAGTGGTACTGTATAGGGTCATTTTAGCTCTGCTCTCCTTAAGGCGTACCTTTATTTCCTGCCACCATGATTCCACCCTATATTTCCTAATGCATATTTAGATTTTGCTTATCTGTTCCCTCAGAGACAAAATAAATTCCTCTGGTGATTGCAGCACCTCAGGATGGTTAACAAGTTCTTTGAAGACATGATATTTGTTTTCCGTAGTAGTTTCAGTACCATTCTCTTACACCGTGCTTCTGGAGCTACAATCACACACACTGCTTTCAGATGTGCTAAGCCCCTTCTCACAACTTTGCCTCAACTCTTTCTTGGGGTTGGAAGGAACCTCTGTTCGCCCTCCTACCAAGGTGAGCACGGATATCAGGTCTTCAATGTGTTTGGGGTCTACCCTCTTTTCTTTGTGTATCTTTCACATCAGCTAAAACGTGTACTTACTGAATTATCAACAAGGAAATGTAATCACGAATCAAATGCTATATACATTACTCAACAACATCCTATAACCTGCACTATTATCATAATTGACCTTTCCTACTTACTGAGAATCTTTTCCCGGTTGATAAATATATATCTTATATGTTCATGAATGTCAAATGTGGGAATTCAAATTATAAAATGATTGCTGCTCTCATGAAGTTTACAGTCTATAACAACCCATACTAGTCATGTTGTTTCAGGCCCCAGTTCCCTAAAATTCAGTAGTAGTTATAGAGATATTTATGAAAAAAACAAACAAACAAAAAAGAATCATTCATTTTAATTCTCTAGAAAAGTCATGGAGTAAGGAGGGATCAAAATCAATGGCTGATCCTTCACATAGTTCACAATGAAAGAAGATGAGCAGAGTGTCTGCCAGTTGGACCCCCCAGACTGTCATGAACACTACCTAGAAATCTTGGCAATCTCCACTTTGTGGCCATTTCTTTAGACAGTAGTAGCAATATCAAGTCATGGCCCTGTTTTGGTGTGGTAACCCACATAGGACAACACCAAGTTAAGTTCACCGTTCTCATGTTTGGGGCTAATGCAGAGTGAAAGCTGTGGACTATTTGTGTAGATAAGGGAGGTGTCCAAACAGCACACGCTTTTTCTTTCACTGAAAACTTTCATTAAATTTGGCTGAGAACACTATACTTTAGAGAGGTAAGCATTTTGCAGCAATTGTAAGAGTTATTGAAATCGGTGTCCTTAGTTATCCTTTCAAGCGCAAAGTCCAATGGTCTGGTTTTCGATTTCAGGCATCTTACTATGGAGCCAAATTTGCATGCTTTGAGAAATAGCACCTTAAAAGCAATCACATCTTCTATTTCATTGCCGTGTACTGATTATTCCTGCTCACTCCCTTTGATCTTCTTTTCCTGTTCTGCTTTGAGGGGCAGGTCCTTCTCAAAAAGAATAGGATTAATTCCCTTAGTGCTCTGTGGTAACTTGGAAAAGGCATGGATAAGGACATGCAATATATTATGTGGGAAAGCTACTGTTTTTGTTCCCTCCTGAAAACATAGTATTAAATTGTACCTCAATTGTCCTACCACGGGAAGCCTGGTTACATGATGCATTACCTTGGTGATCAATTCCCATATGGCTTTAACATATCAGTACCTTTAATTCTCAAAAGCTTATAGAGAAAGTATCTCAATACAGTAGGGAAATATTATACATGAGTTCAGTGTTCTTTCCCGTACTTATTTATTTTATAATTTGTGCCTAAAATAGTAAAAGTGAGAACAAAAATTCAAGTGAGTTAACGCAGTGAGTTAAACACAGAAGATTGAGACAAGAAGTAGAAAAATTGATGGGAGAAGATCAGAGGATGAAATTGGGTGCTTATAGTGGAACAAGCAAATGTGTAACTGCAGGGCCTAAATAGCTCAATATGACTTCACTATTGTTACCCTACAAATTATTTTCATTTTAGCAAATCACAGAATAGTCTTACATGCAAAGTACTTTAAGATCCCATGGAATGCACAACAAAGGTATATCTTTTAAAGCATTCTGATTTAAAATGTCGCTAGAGACATATCATTCAAGTAGAAAATGATTTCCAAAATTAAGCCTAGAGACAAGTATCAGAGAAACTTTGGGAAGTTCATAGGTGTCCTCCAGTGAGTCCTTGGGTTTTCTTTTCTTTTTGTAATTGTGTTTAAGCATACAAGATCGTGACTGTGCTTGTGTGTGTGTGCATCAGATTAAGAATGTGAGTGTATGTCTGGGCTCTCTTTTGGACTTTTATGTTAGAAATTTCAGCTGAAGAAATAGTTCATTCAAAAATACAGCCAGGCACAAATTAAACTGCCCATTCAAAACTCTTCTTTCTCTTTTCAAAGTGCAAGACAAATGGATGCGTCAAAGGTTGAAAGCATTTCAATAATAACCAAGCTCCTCCGCCCAAACATAGTTAAAAACTATGGTACTCTCCCAATCAACCCAGCAAAAGATGCGTGGGACCTTAGGTATCTATGATGTCTGGCAATAACAAAACACCCACCCTCTAATACGGCAGTACTCAAGAAGGCCATGTAGAGGCCTGGAGTTTCAACCAGGCCTTCCTGTAATAGGATACGACCTTCCTATAGGAGGCTGCACACTCACCAGTAATGAACACTCTTAGGCATCAAATGAAACTAAGGACGAAACCTGGAATTCTCTTCCCACATGGTGGAAGTCCCCTTCCCCCTTCCCAAGTGGGTGTGATAGACAGTTAAAATGAAAGGAAGTTATAACATGGCTCACATTCTTCTTACATAATACCTGAAATGTCCAAGCCCCACCACACTACTAAGCAGCTGACTATACAGGTCTTCTGGTCTCAAATCTGTGTGACAATCATCACATAAGAATTTTATGAATATTTGAGATGCATTGATAGTGCGGATCTGTAAAGCTAAATGTCTTTGAGATCTGACTCAAATAGGAAAACTGTGTACTCCCTGTCTTCAGTTTTATGGGGATTTCACATGCATTCACACACTTCCACAATGCTCAACCTTCATCTGAAGACAAAAACTGTGACATTAAGAGAAGAGGAATGGTCTATTCACAGAGAAGGCCAGCGGTAAAGTCAAAATGGATGCAGTTTCCTGCCTACATCCCTGCTCAGTAATGTAACCGCTTGTAAGCATTCCTAAGGGCGACTAGGATACACAAGTCAAAGATGCTTCTCCCAGGATTACAGAGTTGGATTGAGAACTGTAAGTTTGTTTACCTCTCATCCCATTCTTAAGATCACAAACCATAACTGTTAACCCATCAGAAGATGGGCAGCTCTAGCACATATTTAGAGACAATGCCTGCTTCTGCCTAAGACCAAGGTTGTAGATCCAAGTGGCATATAGGGTATGGTTTCCATCTCAGGATACCACATGACTCCCCAGGGATTCTCCTTCTCTGGAAAGCTCTCAAGAGATGTTGTGAGAAGAATACTTTGAGGGTGGAAAACAAGGAAACCGACAAGAGTTGTGTTCTTTCTAATTGTCCTCAGTCTCACTTTTCATCCCATGTATAATGACAAAGTCTCCCAAGCACTGCCAATACCAATTTGTTGATGTTCTTCAGCCACTCAGTCTTGTCTGACTCTTTGTGACTCCATGTACAGCAAGAACCCTGGGTTCCCCTGCCTTTCAAATCACCAGTTTACTCAAACCCATGACTTTTGAGTCAGTGATGCTTTGCAGCCATCTCACCCTCTGGCATTCCCTTCTCGTCCTTCCCTCAATCTTTCCCAGCATCAGTTTCTTCCCAGTGATTTCACTCTAGGCCCTAGATGGTCAATATATTGGCTCTTCATGGTCAGCGTCAGAACTTCCGTGAATAGTCTGAGTTGAACTCCTTCATGCTTGGCTAGTTTGAACTCCATGCTCGCAACGGAACTCTCACACATCTTCTCCAGACCCACTACTGCAAAGCATCGATATTTTGGCACTCAGTTCCTGGGGTCCTGCTCATTCCGCCATACGTTACTCCTGAAAATCAACTTTACCCATTCGGATCTTTTTCAGTAATCACTCAGCTTATTAACATGGTGTCTAGACTGGTCGTAGCTTTTCATCCAAGTGGCAAGTGCCTTTTCGTTTCGTGGCTGAAGTCACTCCCCGCAGTGATATCAGAGGTCAAGAAAGTGAAACCTGTCACTGAGTCAATTGTATCCTATTGCTAGATCTCAAAATGTTTGGACCACATTCCATGGTCTTATTTTTAGTGTTCGTTGGTTTGTGTTTAGATTGAGTTTTGTTGTTTTTTTTTTTATAAATTTATTTATTTTACTTGGGGGCTAATTACTTTACAATATTGTAATAGTTTTTGCCATACATTGACATGAATCAGCCATGGGTTTATATGTGTTCCCCTTCCTGGACCCCCCACCCACCTCCCTCCCCATCCCATCCTTCTGGATCATCCCATTGCCCCGGCCCTGAGCCCTTGTCACATGCATCGAACATGGAATGGTGCTCTGTTTCACATATGACAATACACATGTCTCAATGCCATTCTCCCAGAACGTCCCACCCTCACCTTCTCCCTCAGAGTCCATAAAATTGTTCTATGCATCTGTGTTTCTTATTCTGTCTCGCATATAGGGTTATCGTTACCATCTTTCAAATTCCATATAAGATTGAGTTTTAATCCAGCTTTTCCTGTCACCTCATCAGAAGGCTCTTTAGTCCCTAGTGTTTTTCAGCCATTTGTGTGTTGTCATCTTATAACTAAGGTTATTCACACTTCTCACAGTAATTCTGTTTCCAGCTTCAAATTCTTTCAGCAAGTTACTGTCCATGGTATACTCTGCACAGAAGTCAAATAAGCTGGGTGACAATATAGAGCCTTGATGTATTTCCTTCCCTATTTTGTACCAGTCCGTTGTTCCTTCTCCAGTTCCAACTGTTGTTTCTTGACCTGCGTGCACCTTTCCCAGGAAACAGGTATGGTGGCCTTATATTCTTATCTCTTTAAGAATTTTCCACAGTTTGTTGTGACCCACACAGTCTAAGGGCTTCCCCTGTGATTCAGATGGTAAAGCGTCTGCCTGAAATGGGGGAGGCCCAAGTTCGATCGCCGGGTCTGGAAGATCCCCTGGAGAAAGAAATGGTAGGTTACAGTCCATGGGGTCGCAAAGAGTCAGACACAAATGAATGACCTCACTTTCACATGCAGTCTAAGCCATTAACAGAGACAATAAAGGAGACGTAAATGACTTTATGAAACACCCTTGCTTTTTCTCTGATCCAGACTCCAATTAAGGTTTACCTATTAAGATTAAATGACTAACTACACCTGCCTGCTCGCTCTCTCTCTGTTTCAAGTTGTTGCTGCTACTGCTGCTAAGTCGCTTCAGTCGTGTCCGACCCTGTGCGACCCCAGAGACGGCAGCGTACCGGGCTCCTCCGTCCCTGGGATTCTGCAGGCAAGAACACTGGAGTGGGTTGCCATTTCCTGCTCCAATACATTTAAGTGAAAATCAAAAGTGAAGTCACCCAGTTGTGTCCGACTCTTCACGACCCCATGGACTGAAGCCTACCAGGCTCCTACGCCCATGGGATTTTCCAGGCAAGAGTACTGGAGTGAGATGCCATTGCCTTCTCCATTTTTCAAGCTATCATCTACCAACTGTTACATTCCTGGGCACTTGCCATCTTCTTGTGGGCTCTCCTGGTGGCTCAGTTGGCAAAGCAACTGCCTGCAATCTGGAGACCTGGGTTCACTCCCTGGGTCGCGAAGATCTCCTGCAGAAGGAAATGGGAACCCACACCAGTACGCTTGCCTGGAAAGTTAGTATTAAATTATGACCATGCCCATCTCTGACCTTTGACACCCACTTGAAACAGTTAAGTTTCCAGAGCAGAAAAAGGAATCTGTGCTCCGGGAAAATGTCGGGACAATTTGACAAATAGCTAGATATTTTCAGGAACGGACTTTTTGAGCCCAATATCTGTATCATCTTTTATCTGCAAAGGAACTATGTTTCCTCAAACTGATGACAATTCCTCATTAGCAGAAATTTCAGGAAAAATAACTCGGCTTATCTGCATGTTCGAAGTCAATGTTGTACCAGTTATGTGTGTATGCATGAAAGCTCCCATTAAACAGATAAATTCACATCAACTAAAGTTTGTTGCCTTACTGGCATGCATAAATGAATTACAGAGCCTGCCTAGAAAGAAAAGCAGAAGTTCTGATTGGGCAGATAATAAGAAGACGTTGAGAGCAACTCTCTTCATGGGGGCATCACAAATAATACTTCTATAAAGGCAACAGTTCCCCGAGCACATCCAATGAATATTAGCAGACGACCTTGCTCAACTATATGGGAACAAGACATAACTGGGAAGAATGGAAGGAAGATGGGAGAAGGAGGATGAGAGGAATAGAACCAAACCTGTGTCTTGTGGTGGGAGATGGAGAAGCAGGGGATAGATTGAGGATTCAGGTAAGTCACCTCAGTAAACTTAAATTACTTTTGACTGAAAGGAAGCAAGGTGAAGAAGCTGATGAAATATAGCTTGTCTAGAGTGAGAATCAAACAGAGAATGTGTGGTGTGGTCCTACATGTCCCAAACTGCCATGCAGGTCAACCAGTGTTCATAGGGCCTGGAAGATGAAACGTGGGGTTAGAAAGCCAACCTGGGAGTGAACTGCGTTTGACTACGTAGAGATGGAGTGATGGTTCTGGGATGTCAAAGTGCATAGGAAGGAATGCTTTTTGAAAAATCCCAAACTGACAGAGAAGCGGGACCTTAGGGTTCAGTCACACAGAGGAGGTAACACCATTGAATCCTCCCCCTCCCCACCCCCACCCTTTCCCACAAGCTGAGACCTACTATCAGGCAATAGAAAACAACTAGCTAGAACTAACACTCATGCTTCTGCCACCACAGGCTAGAAAACGATCCCAGTAGGGCCATAAATTTTCTGCCTGTGGTTGCAGACTCTTTGTCTATGGCATACAAAAGGGACAATAGATTTCCAATGAATGCAAATATTCAGGCTCTGGCAGCACTAAAAGCAAATAGGAGTTATCCGAGATTAGAGTCTGACCTGTCCCTACTGAAGATCCAAAGTTATTTCTGCCCTCGTTTGGGCACGCTTTCTCAAGAGGTGGAGCTGTGCTGTGGCTCGTGTTCAGGACCAGAACACTGACAGCAGGGACCCTAATAACATTCATTATACTGACCATGTTTTGCTACGCTGTGTGGCTGGTTCACTCGTTTTCTCACTTGTAGGCTTTCTCATTGTTCTTGATTATTTACTGTTTTAAGGTTGTTTGCATCACATATTTATTTTTTTTATTTTTTAAATAAATTTATTTATTTTAGTTGGGGGCTAATTACTTTACAATATTGTAATAGTTTTTGCCATACATTGACATGAATCAGCCATGGGTTTACATGTGTTCCCCTTCCTGGACCCCCCACCCACCACCCTCCACATCCCATCCCTCTGGGTCATCCCATTGCCCTGGCCCTGAGCCATTGTCTCATGCATCGAACATGGAATGGTGTTCTGTTTCACATATGATAATATACATGTTTCAATGCTATTCTCCCAGAACGTCCCACACTCACCTTCTCCCTCAGAGTCCATAAAATTGTTCTATGCATCTGTGTCTCTTATTCTGTCTCGCATATAGGGTTATCGTTACCATCTTTCAAATTCCATATCATTTCACACCAGTCAGAATGGCTGCTATCCAAAAGTCTGCAAGCAATAAATGCTGGAGAGGGTGTGGAGAAAAGGGAACCCTCTTACACTGTTGGTGGGAATGCAAACTAGTACAGCCACTATGGAGAACAGTGTGGAGATTCCTTAAAAAACTGGGAATAGAACTGCCATATGACCCAGCAATCCCACTGCTGGGCATATACACCGAGAAAACCAGAATTGAAAGAGACGCATGTACCCCAATGTTCATCGCAGCACTGTTTACAATAGCCAGGACATGGAAGCAACCTAGATGTCCATCAGCAGACGAATGGATAAGGAAGCTGTGGTACATATACACAATGGAATATTACTCAGCCATTAAAAAAATACATTTGAATCGGTTCTACTGAGATGGATGAAACTGGAGCCCATTATACAGAGTGAAGTAAGCCAGAAAGAAAAACAACAATACAGTATACGAATGCATATATTTATTTTTTGTATGTATATAACACGTACTTTGTTTTCCTGCTTTCTGTGCCTTTTGTTGATGTCGTTTCTTGTCATGTTTGTTTTAATAGGTATATATTTCTATGTTAACTGTGATTTTCTGTTGTTCTGTGGGAAAGCTCTTGTCGTTTTTGTCAGATTTCTTTCTTTATTTTTTTTCTTTTATAAATTTATTTATTTTAGCTGGGGGCTAATGACTTTACAATATTGTAATAGTTTTTGCCATACATTGACATGAATCAGCCATGGGTTTACATGTGTTCCCCTTCCGGGACCCCCCACCCACCTCCCTCCCCATCCCATCCTTCTGGATCATCCCATTGCCCCGGCCCTGAGCCCTTGTCACATGCATCGAACATGGAATGGTGCTCTGTTTCACATATGACAATACACATGTCTCAATGCCATTCTCCCAGAACGTCCCACCCTCACCTTCTCCCTCAGAGTCCATAAAATTGTTCCATGCCTCTGTGTCTCTTATTCTGTCTCGCATATAGGGTTATCGTTACCATCTTTCAAATTCCATATATATGCATTAGTATACTGTATTGTTGTTTTTCTTTCTGGCTTACTTCACTCTGTATAATGGGCTCCAGTTTCATCCATCTCAGTAGAACCGATTCAAATGTATTTTTTTTAATGGCTGAGTAATATTCCATTGTGTATATGTACCACAGCTTCCTTATCCATTCGTCTGCTGATGGACATCTAGGTTGCTTCCATGTCCTGGCTATTGTAAACAGTGCTGCGATGAACATTGGGGTACATGCGTCTCTTTCAATTCTGGTTTCCTCGGTGTATATGCCCAGCAGTGGGATTGCTGGGTCATATGGCAGTTCTATTCCCAGTTTTTTAAGGAATCTCCACACTGTTCTCCATAGTGGCTGTACTAGTTTGCATTCCCACCAACAGTGTAAGAGGGTTCCCTTTTCTCCACACCCTCTCCAGCATTTATTGCTTGTAGACTTTTGGATAGCAGCCATTCTGACTGGTGTGAAATGATACCTCATTGTGGTTTTGATTTGCATTTCTCTAATAATGAGTGATGTTGAGCATCTTTTCATGTGTTTGTTAGCCATCTGTATGTCTTCTTTGGAGAAATGTCTGTTTAGTTCTTTGGCCCATTTTTTGATGGGTCGTTTATTTTTCGGGAATTCAGCTGCAGAAGTTGCTTGTATATTTTTGAGATTAATTGTTTGTCTGTTGCTTCATTTGCTATTATTTTCTCCCATTCTGAAGGCTGTCTTTTCACCTTGTTTATAGTTTCCTTTGTTGTGCAAAAGCTTTTAATTTTAATTAGGTCCCATTTGTTTATTTTTGCTTTTATTTTCAATATTCTGGGAGGTGGGTCATGGAGGATCCTGCTGTGATTTATGTCGGAGAGTGTTTTGCCTATGTTTTCCTCTAGCAGTTTTATTGTTTCTGGTCTTACGTTTAGATCTTTAATCCATTTTGAGTTTATTTTTGTGTACGGTGTTAGGAAGTGTTCTAGTTTCATTCTTTTGCAAGTGGTTGACCAGTTTTCCCAGCACCACTTGTTAAAGAGATTGTCTTTTCTCCATTGTATATTCTTGCCTCCTTTGTCGAAGATAAGGTGTCCATATGTGCGTGGGTTTATCTCTGGGCTTTCTATTTTGTTCCATTGATCTATATTTCTATCTTTGTGCCAGTACCATACTGTCTTGATGACTGTGGCTTTGTAGTAGAGCCTGAAGTCAGGCAGGTTGATTCCTCCAGTTCCATTCTTCTTCCTCAAGATTGCTTTGGCTATTCGAGGTTTCTTATATTTCCATACAAATTGTGAGATGAATTGTTCTAGTTCTGTGAAAAATACCATTGGTAGCTTGATAGGGATTGCATTGAATCTGTAGATTGCTTTGGGTAGAATACTCATTTTCACTATATTAATTCTTCCAATCCATGAACACGGTATATTTCTCCATCTGTTTGTGTCCTCTTTGATTTCTTTCATCAGTGTTTTATAGTTTTCTATATATAAGTCTTTTGTTTCTTTAGGTAGATATATTCCTAAGTATTTTATTCTTTTTGATGCAATGGTGAATGTTATTGTTTCCTTAATTTCTCTTTCTGTTTTCTCATTATTGGAGTATAGGAATGCAAGGGATTTCTGTGTGTTAATTTTATATCCTGCAACTTTACTATATTCATTGATCAACTCTAGTAATTTTCTAGTAGAGTCTTTAGGGTTTTCTATGTAGAGGATCATGTCATCTGCAAACAGTGAGAGTTTTACTTCTTCTTTTCCTATCTGTATTCCTTTTATTTCTTTTTCAGCTCTGATTGCTGTGCCCAAAACTTCCAAAACTATGTTGAATAGTAGTGGTGAAAGTGGACATCCTTGCCTTGTTCCTGACTTTAGGGGAAACGCTTTCAATTTTTCAGCATTGAGGATAATGTTTGCTGTGGGTTTGTCATATATAGCTTTTATTATGTTGAGATATGTTCCTTCTATTCCTGCTTTCTGGAGGGTTTTAATCATAAATGGATGCTGAATTTTGTCAAAGGCTTTTTCTGCATCTATTGAGATAACCATATGTTTTTTTTCTTTCAATTTGTTAATGTGGTGTATTACTCTTTCTTTATTTTTTACGTGGCACTCTGCTCTAGTGTTGTTTTATGTCTTGCAAGTTATTCGCTTAGTTGTATTTTTGGTTCTATGTTCTTCCCTGTTGTGATTTTTGCTTGTGTTATTTTCTTTTTTTGTTATTATTATTTTTTTCTTTGATTTTGGTTTCTTACAATTTGTCTGACTTCCTTTGTTTCCTCTGTCTAATCTTTTACTATGTGATCTTGGTTCTCTGACCAGAAGTTGGGCCTGTTCTTCTAGAGTTTCAGCACCATATCGAAGACCATAGAGTACCAGAGAATTCCTGGTTCCAGCGAATATTAATTGGTGAGAGTGTCTATGAAGGCTTCCATCGCAAACTAAGAACCAATTCCACTCAAAAGGCTATATTATCCAGAGCTGATGCCTCATGCCACACAAAAAAGCAGAACAGAAACACAAGCCATATCATCCACAGATGGACTGCCTAAAGTCAGACTAAACCCGTACATACCTGCAAAAGATACCACCGTGAGAGAGAGAAGTGTCAGCTGTGGAATATAGATGCCAGAGAATATAGTTGCCAGTCCCTCCCCCTCCAAGGACACAGAAACCACTGCACCAAACTTATCCAGTCAGGGTGCATTTGGAAGCAAGAACTGCAACCCTGCACCCTGGGAAGAAAAGACCATTAACATAGTAAGATAAACAAATGTGAAGAAAGTCAAGTACGTTGCAGGCAAAGAAACAATGTTAAAACACATGAGACATAATTAAAGAGGAAATAGGAATTGTCACTGAAAAAGAATTGAGAGGAACGATAGTAAAGATGATCAAACATCTCAGAAAATAAATGTAAATCATGCAGGAAACATTTAAGAAGGGTGTGTGAATGATAGCACAATAACTGCTGTATGTGTGCTGTAGGCTCATCCATGCCTTTGTACAGCAGAAGCCAGAACAACATTGGAAAATAATTATCTTCCAAATTAAAAACGAAGTAGTAAAAGAAAAACAGACTTTAAATAACACAACAGACCTGGCAATTCAACTGAAACTTAAGTAGATTTCTTCAAAAAACCAGCAGAAGGCAGTTCCTTTTCAAGGGCAAATGAAATATGTCCGGATAAATCAGAAACCGGATCACAAATCAGGCCTTGGCAAATTTAAGTTAATCAAAATGTTATCAAGCTTTTTTTTTTTACTGCAATATATGTTACGATTTGAATGTCAGTCATGGTGTGTGGTGGGGACAAAACAAAAAGAAACAAACAAAAATATAAATAACAAAGACAAAACAAACAAACAAACAAACACCTGATTAAATTCAGTCTCATGCATATACCTCTTCATGGCCAAGAAATACACGAAAAATCAGGCAGAAAAAAAAAAAATATATATATATATATATTCATAGAAACAAATGACAATAAAAATGCGATTGCATAAAACCTATGAAACAGGATAAAACACTAAAAGAGTAAATATTATAATAAAGGAATGTCTCAAGTAATCAACCTAACAGTACAACTGAGACAATTAGAGAAAGAAGAAGAAACAGAAAACCCAAATTAGTTTTGGGAAAAAAAAAAAAAGTCACTGAGACTAGAACAGGAAAACAAGAGAAAAAATGTAAACAATAGCAAAGATCAATAATGCTAAAAGGGAGCTCTTGGAGAGCATAAAGAAAATACATAAATCATGAGCCAGACTCATCAACAAAAAAAGGGAGAACACTCTAATCAATAAAGTTAGACATGAGAAAGGAGACATTATAACCGATACCACAGAAACATCAAAGGATCATAAGAGACTACAACAAACAAGTTTAAGCCAATAAAATGTAGAATCTGGAAGCCACAGACTAATTCTTCGTAACTCAAGTAAGATGAAACATAAAATATGAACACAGCATTACAAGCTCTAATATTGAAACTGTTATAAAAAATTTTCCAGTTAACAAACTCAAGGTCCAGATGGTGTCACAGATAAATTGTATGAACCATTAAGAGAAATGTTAACACATACACTTCTAAAACTCTTCCAAAATACTACAGTGGTAGGAAAATGCACAAACTCATCCTACGAGTACAGCATCACCCTGATAGAAGACCCAGAGGTAACACAGAAAAGGAAAATTATAGGCCACTATCACACAGTTGAACATAGATGCAAACATCCTCAACAAAATACTCCCAAGAAGAATCCAACAGCACATTAAAAGTATCCAACAGCTTAATTAAGTGAGGTTTTCCCCAATATGCAAACATCCTCCAGGATCTGCGTATCAATCCATCAGATACACCATAACAAATTGAAGGATTAAAACCATATGATCACCTCAATCAGTTCAGTTCAGTTCAGTTCACTGCCTAGTCGTGTCCGACTCTTTACAACCCCGTGAATTGCAGCAGGCCAGGCCTCTCTGTCCTTCTCCAAATCCCGAATTCTACCCAAACCCTTGTCCATCGAGTCAGTGATGCCATCCAACCATCTCATCCTCTGTCGTCCCCTTCTCCTCCTACCCAGCATTAGGGTCTTGTCCAATGAGTCAACCCTTCGCATGAGGTGGCCAAAGTATTGGAGTTTCAGCTTCAACATCTGTCCTTCCAATGAACACCCAGGACTGATCTCCTTTAGGATGGATTGATTGGTTCTCCTTGTAGTCCAAGGGACTCTCAAGAGTCTTCTCCAACACCACAGTTCAAAAGCATCAATTCTGCGGTGCTCAGCTTTCTTTACCGTCCAACTTTCACATCCCTACATGACCACTGGAAAAACCATAGCCTTGACTAAATGAACCTTTGTTGTCAAAGTAATGTCTCTCCTTTTTAAATATGCTATACATGTTGGTCATAACCTTCCTTCCAAGGAGTAAGCTTCTTTTAATTTCATGGCTGCAATCACCATCAGCAGTGTTTTTGAAACCCCCAAAAATAAAGTCTGACACTGTTTTCACTGTTTCCCCATCTATTTCCCATGAAATGATTGGACCAGATGCCATGATCTTCGTTTTCTGAACGTTTAGCTTTAAGCCACCTTTTTCTCTCTCCTCTTTCACTGTCACGAAGAGGCTTTTTAGTTCTTCTTCACTTTCTGCTATAAGGGTGGTGTCATCTGCATATATGGGATTATTGATATTTTCCCCAGTAATCTTGATTCCAGCTTGTGTTTCTTCCAGCCCAGCGTTTCTCATGATGTACTCTGCAGAGAAGTTAAATAAGCAGGAAGACAATATACAGCCTTGAGGTACTCCTTTTCCTATTTGGAACCAGTCTGTTGTTCCATGTCCAGTTCTAACTGTTGCTTCCTGACCTGCATACAGGTTTCTCAAGAAACAGGTCAGATGGTCTGGTATGCCCATCTCTTTCAGAATTGTCCACAGTTTATTGTGTTCCACGCAGTCAAAGGCTTTGGCATTGACAATAAAGCAGAAATAGATGTTTGTCTGGAACTCTGTTGCTTTTTTGACGATCCAGCGCATGTTGGCAATTTGATCTCTGGTTCCTCTGCCTTTTCTAAAACCAGCCTGAACACCTGGAAGTTCACTGTTCACATATTGCTGAAGCCTGGCTTGGAGAATTTGAGCACTACTTTACTAGCATGTGAGATGAGTGCAATTGTACAGTAGTGTGAGCAATCTTTGGCATTGCCTTTCTTTGGGATTGGAACGAAAACTGAACTTTTCCAGTCCTGTGGCCACTGCTGTGTTTTCCAAGTTTGCTGGCATATTGAGTGTAGCACTTTCACAGCATCATCTTTCAGGATTTGAAATAGCTCAACTGGAATTCCATCACCTCCACTAGCTTTGTTCATAGTGATCTTTTCTAAGGCCCACTTGACTTCACATTCCAGGATGCCTGGCTCTAGGTGAGTGATCACATCATCGTGGTTATCTGGGTCGTGAAGATCTTTTTTGTACAGTTCTTCTGTGTATTCTTGCCACCTCTTCTTAATATGTTCTGCTTCTGTTAGGTCCATACAATTTCTGTCCTTTATTGAGCCCATCTTTGCATGAAATGTTCCCTTGGTATCTCTAATTTTCTTGATGCCATCTCTAGTTTTTCCCAATATGTTGTTTTCCTCTATTTCTTTGCATTGATCACGGAGGACGGCTTTCTTATCTCTCCTTGCTATTCTTTGGAATTACTTTATTTCATTTCTATGAACTACTATCTCCTATCTAAAAAATGAAAATGTATATATATATATATATACTATCTTTGAAAATGATTTTGGATCCATAAGTTTTACAATATTTAGAGGAGTCTAATCTCTATTATAGGTTTTTAATTTTGCTTGTTGAAATGTGTTAGGAATCTAATATTTGGAATCTATTTTCACTTAGGGATTTAACTCCTGAGTCGTCTGTCTCTCCTATTTTGACTTTTCCTTTTCTCCTCCTAGGCACCTACATCTCCCACGTCTATTTTTTCTTCTCTTCATGACTCTGAATCCCTTTGGCTCTTTCTGGGTGTGGAGAGCTGTTTAACAATTAAGCTTGGGGTTTGATCTTTTGTGCTGTGTGGATGTAGAATTCTTGATGTTAGTGTAACAGGGAACTGAAAGCTAAGATGAAGGTATCAATTCCAGAACTGTGTTCATCGTCAGACCCCTGTTACCAAGGAACATTAAGAGACAATCACACACCCAAAAGTATCCATGCCTACATGGAAACCAAAATAAATACACAAGCCAGCAAGTTCAATGCAAGAGATCCCACACCTAATCTCCAGGAAAGCAGGAACAGAACAATGAATATTAAAAACTGGGGGGCTTCCCTGGTGGCTCAGAGAATAAAGCATCTGCCTGCAATGCAGGAGACCTGGGTTTGATCCCCAAGTGGGGAAGATCCCCTGGAGAAGGAAATGGCAACCCATTCCAGTACTCTAAAAAACTGGGCTGTCCAAAGCCATACCAAACACAAAGAGAACCAAAACACATTATTGAACGTCTCATTGCAGTCCAGAGAGAGGAGATACAGCTCCACTCACCAGAGCACAGACACGCATTTCCCAATTCATTAAATATTGACAAGTCACTGGGGCCAACCCCAAACACAGCAGCAGACTGCACAACAACGAGTAGCCAAAACCCTCCAGCCTGCAGAAAAGGGACCCTGACCACAGCAATCTAAGCAGAATGAAAGAATGAAAAATATGCAGAAGGTGAAGGTCCATGATAAAGCACCACCAAACCAAAAGAAACAAATAAAATAAATACATAAATAAATAAAAGAGAAGGAATTCTTCCTGAAAAAAAAAATCAGCATAATAATTGTAAGGATGACCTAAAATCTAGAAAAACAAGTGGAGTTGCCTGTAAATACACTGAACACATGGATTGAGAAGATCTAAGAATATTTAACAAGGATACAGAAGAAATAAAGTATCAATCAGTAATCATCAAAGGAAACAGAGATTAAAACAAATACTCTGCAGGGAATGACAGTAGAAGAACAGAGAGCAGAAAGGACTAGCTAGATGGAAGGTAGAATGGTAGAAATCAATGAAATAGAGTGGGAAAAATGAAAGCAGTGAGGGAAATCTCTGAGACTTCTGGAACAATGTTAAATGTCCCACCATTAGATTCAGAGCTGTCTGGATGGAGAACATCAAAACAAATAAGCAAGAAAGAAAAATAACTGCTTTGAGGAAATTTTTGAGATAAAATTTGAAAACCTCCCTTAGATGGGGGAAAGATATTTCTCTATGTCCCAATATCCCAGAATATCTAAAAGATGATATACTCAACGTGAAACAATCCACAAGGCATATTTATTAAACTAAGAACAAGAAACACAAGAAGTAAACATCAAGGCCACAAGGGAAAATAAATAAATAACATACAGGTAGATTCACATAAGGATACCAGCTGCTCTTTCCTCTTCACACCAGGACAAAATAGTTTCACATACTTAAAGTGATGAAAGAGTCAAACCTAAATCTAATAAGGATGACATTCAGATATGAAGGATAAATCAACATTTGAACCAAAAGCTGTGAGAATTCATTACCACGAAACTGTTAAATCGGCCACTTACTTCATATATCATCAGGTTTGGAAAATTCATCATTGGCAACGAGTGTGGAATAGGTCAGTTTTAATTCCAATAACAAAGGACAATGCCAAAGTATGTTCAAACTACCATACAATTGTGCTTGTTTCATGTATTAGTAACATAATACTCAACATCCTCCAGCAGTACATGAACCAATAATTTGCAGATGTGCAACCTAGATTTGGAAAAGCTAGATGAACCAGGCAAAAAAAATTCCAACATTCACTGGATCCTAGAGAAGGCAAGGAAATTTCAGGAAAAAAATTGCATCTGCCTCATTGACTGCACTAACACCATTGACTGTGGATCACAATGGACTGTGATTATTATCAGACCTTCTTAACATGAGAAATGTGTCCTTGGGTCAAGACACAAGAGCTTGAACAGACATGGAACAATTGGCTAGTTCAAAACTGAGAAAGGAGTGTGCTTAAGCTTTAGATTCTGTTTATATGAAATATATATGCAGAGAATACTATACAAAATATCAGGCTGGATGGATCACAAACTGGAATCAAGGTAGCTGGCAGAAACCTCACCAATCTGATATACAGACAGTACCACTCTAAAAAGAAAATTGAAGAGGGAGTAAACAGCCTCTTGAGTTTGAATGAGGAGGGTGAAATACCTTGCTGAAACTTCGACATTCAAAAAACTAAGATCACCGCATATTGTCCCATTACTACTTGGCAAAGAGAAGGGTGAAACCTGGAATCAGTGACAGACTTAATTTTCCTGGGCTCTAAAATCACTGTGAATGGTGACTGCAGTCATCAAATTAAAAGACACTTCCTTCTTGGAAGAAAAGCTATGTAAACCTAGATATTGCATTAAAAAGAAGAGACATTCACGTAACTAACAAAGTTCCCCACTTCATAAACCCCTATTGTTTATCCAGTAGTCATGTGCTGATGTGAGCGCTGGAGTGTAAAGAAGCCTGAGAGATGAAGAATTGATGCCTCCCAACTGTACTGCTGTAGAAGACCCTTAGGGGTCCCTTGAACTGCAAGCAGATGAAGCCAATCAATGTTAAGGGAGATTACCCCTGAGTATTCACTTGAAGGACTAATGATGAAGCTGAAACATCACCATTGTGGCCAACTGATGCAAAGAGCAAACTCACTGGAAAAGACCATGATGCTTGGAAAGACTGATGACAGGAGCAGAAGGGAGGAATAGAAGATGAGATGGTTGGACGGTATCAGCAATACAATGG
Organism: Giraffa tippelskirchi; assembly: GCF_054371585.1. Lineage (NCBI taxonomy): Eukaryota > Metazoa > Chordata > Mammalia > Artiodactyla > Giraffidae > Giraffa > Giraffa tippelskirchi. The sequence continues at coordinate 18,796,008 of NC_137290.1, forward strand.
CCACATGTGTTTGAACAAACTCTGGGAGAGAGTGAAAGACAGGGAGGCCTATTGTGCTACAGTCCATGGAGTCACAAAAGAGTTGGAGACAACATAGTGACTGAATAATGACAATCAAAGTCTCTAGAATTACTTCTTAAAATCACTCTAAAATATATTTAATTAAAGTAGTAACAAATAACCATTAATGTGGTATAATAGAAGATGGTGTAATTTTTTTTTAATATGACAACTATAGGCTCTGAAAGAGACAAATCTTAGAATTGAATACATTTTAAGAATGAGTTTGCAAGGAAAATTTTATCCAAGCAATAAACAATAAAGGGCCCTAGTGGCAATACTAATTGTAGACACATAGGTCTTTTAATTAAAAATGTTTTGAGACAAATGATATTAAACATGATTATACAATATTAATTATATATTTTGTCATATTACCTTTCATATTAATGATCCAATACAGCATATGCTCACCTCATCAAAGAGTTCCAGGTACCCGAATCAAACATTAAAAATGTTTGAATATTGTCTCAGCCTTTTGGCTATCATGAAGTGTAAAAATTGCAGATCTCTAGCCATAAGTATTTTTTTGAAATATTTTTGAACTGTGGTGTTGAAGAAGACTCTTGAGAGTCACTTGGACTACAAGGAAATCCAATCAGTTCATCCTGAAGGAGATCAATCCTAGGTGTTCATTAGAAGGACAGATGTTGAAGCTGAAACTCCAATGATTTGACCACCTCATGCAAAGAGTTGATTCATTGGAAAAGTCCCTGACACTGGGAAGGATTGGGGGCAGGAGGAGAAGGGGATGACAGAGGATGAGATGGCTGCATGGCATCACTGGCTCGATGGTCATGAGTTGGGTAAACTCCGGGAGTTGGTGATAGACAGGGAAGCCTGGCGTGTTGTGATTCACGGGGTCGCAAAGAGTTGGATACGACTGAGTGGCTGAACTGAACTGAACTGAGCATTTAGATTAGTCCAAAAATAAACATCTAAATAACAGTAGAAGAACATAAGACCACTGAGGGAAGAGAGAATCTAAATGACCATATAAACCAAGAGGACTTAACACACTGAGCAGATCATTCCTTCTAACAAGAACAGAAGAATACACAACCCTCCCATGTTCAATTAGAATATTCTCCAGAATATTTTCGAGAATAGGTTTTACCTTAAGCCTTAAAATTGTCCTTAATAATTTAAATCATACAAAATATGTTTTCTGACATCCAGTAAATGTAAGTTGAAATCAGTATAAATCAGCATGGGAAAAAAGTTGGAAATTGTATTGTGTGGAAAATTAAACCACATATCCCTAAGGGACCAAAGTTTGAAAGAATAAGTCACAGGGCAAATTAGAAAATACACTGTGGTGAATGAAAATGAAAACGCAACTTACCCACATCATCAGACACATCAGATATATATACACATTAAAATGGAAGCTCTGCAAACCTGAGAAGAAGCTAATATCTGCCTCCTACAGAAACTGGGGGGGGACAAATCAAAACTCACAGCAAGGTGAAAGAGGAAAAGAATGAAGCCTAGTATGGGAATAAAATTATGTACATATTTCAAAAATAGAGAAAAATCAACAAAAACAAAATAAATAAAATTGGAAGATATTAGGTAAACTGAGCAAACAAAATGAGAGAAGATCCAGTTATTGAAATGAGAATGAAAAAGATCCCATTGCAATGTAATCATACTAAATAAAGACAATTGTTAGGTAATATGGACACATATTTATGCCAGGAGAAGACTTAAGTTATGTGAAACAGTCGAATGGCTAAAAGAACAGAGTGATTAAAAACTGAAAATTCTGAATAGATTCATTAAATGGAGGTTGAATTCGAAATCATTAACCATAAATAAACATTTAGAATCAGATAATTTTTGATGTCTTATACTGATTAATTTTCTGAGCATGTCAATAACAATGTATGAAAGGCAGAAGTGTCCTATATATGTGTCCTATATATATTAGCAATCAGTGACAGTGATATTCATGCGCTAAGTTCCTACGCTCCTGTCTGACTCTCTTCGGCACACAGCCTATCGCACATGGGTATCCCTCAATCCATCAGATTCTCATGGTGCGTACACAAGAGTGGGTTTCCATGCCTTCCTCCAGAACATCTTCCCAAGCCAGGGATTGAAGCTGTGCCTCTTATGACTTCTGCATTCGAAGCTAGGTTGTTTATCACTAGTGACAACTGGAAAATAATTAGTGATAAATATATTTTATATATATATATATATACATACATACACATACATACTTATGTATATACACATATATAAATACAAACACACACACACATATATATATATATACATATATCTATAGTCATATGCGTATATATCTATATACATATATATATGTATTCTTAAGGTATAGGTATATACTTTTGCTGTTATAGGTATCAATGTATATTTCACTGTAAGTATTTACTACAGGTATGAACTTTTGCTGTATCCAATGATCTGGTATGTTGTGGTTTCTCTTTCATTTGTCTCAGATTATTTTTCTAATTTCCCTTGTGACTCAGGCATTGACTCAACCATTCCTTAGAAATGCCTTCTAAAATATTCCACAAATGACACATTTGCAAAAATGTATGCCATTTTTGAGCTTTAGCTCCATGTCTTGGTAGTCAGAGAATATAGGTGGTACAATTTAAAATTTAATTGTTTTATGCCTTAATATTAAAGCTATGCTTGAGAATATTCTAGAGAATATTCAGATATACATAGATATATAACTATGTGTATACATACATATATATTTATCTATATATAGATATAGATATATACACGCACATATGAGTAGAGATGCATATATGCATAGTATACGTAAACATGTCTATGCGTATACATCAGTGAAGATATATATATATATACATATCTTTATATATATAAACATATGTGTTTGGAAAGCACCACAAACCTCCCCTGTTTACTCTTCCTTGATCGGGAAGAGTTTCTAGCCATGTTCTTGAAAATTTGATGTCCCTTTCTCTTTCCTATCTCGTTGGGACTTGCATTAACCTGTATTAACTCTTTTCTCATTATATTAAGGCCACTTTAGGTCCTGTTGAGGTAAAAGCCCACAGTCAGCTTGTCTTGGGGTATATGAATCTACTACAAACAGTAACATTTTCTGAGGGTGTAGAGAGTAGAGCACACTGTGAACTAAGTATGCTGTCAGCCTTATCAGTAACCAAAGGATGTTGCAGTCATCAAGTCATAAGCCATTGCAGCCATCCCTGAATGTGAGCCCTGAGAGGACTCTGGATGAAGTCAGGCCGCCCATCATCAAGCCTTCAATTACCACAGCTGCCACCAATTGTGCTGCCAGAAGTGACTCTGACACAGAAAAGAACAGGACACTGGCCCTAGTTATAGTGCCTATTGAAGAAATTATCTCAAGAAGCCCAGATTCCTGCATCTTGCCATAGGTAGAATCATGCTAAACCCATTAACTTGAGATGTCCAGTTTTCTTTAATTAACCACAATATATGAACATGCTGCCTCCATGATCATTGTGAAACTTTTATACACCCTGGCACTTCCATTCCCTCTTCAGAATGGTCTTTCAGAAATACTTGAGAAGTTGCTCGTCAGGAGTAAATCCTCCTCAGGACTAAAGTCTAGATGAATAAAACAAAATTCTCAAATTTTAGGCTGTGCATTTTTCCCAGTCAGTCACACAGATTCCAGGATTTAAAAAAGAAGTGTTCCTTGTACAGCATTTCAAACTTTCAAACTACATTTATAATTTCCTACTTAGGATAGTTCTGAATGTCAAAGGTTTACTATTGTGTACTAAAACATGAAGGAATTTGTGTTTCTATAAATTGTTGACATCATTTGGTAACCGCTCTTTCCTTTGAGAAACATTGCCAATCAAATGAAGTGAGGAACACTTATGTCTAGAGTCTGAGTTTATTCTGGCTAGGTTAGCTCTAAATTGTTAAGTTTTTGCTTTATGTTTTGTCTATACATACGAAAGCAGTCTTTGGTGCAGATTTTACTTGACATATGCACTGGTACACATTATACTTGACTTATGCACTGTGATGCATTTCTTGCTACTTGCCCAAGTTGGCCAAGGACTGACATCCATTTTCCAATTTAAGAAACAAGTTGAAATTGGAGTGTGATTGCTTTACAATGTCTGGTACTTTCTGCTGTAAAACAATGTAAATCATCTATCAGTATATATGCATGAGCCTCCCTTTTGAGAAGCCCTCCCACCTGCTCTTAAGCCTCCTCTCCTACTCCACAATCCACTTCCCTAGGGCACCCCAGGGTCCTGAGGAGGAGCCTCTCACTGGCTAACTACTTCATACTTGGTATTATACATATGCCTGGGCATCTTGCTCGATCCATTCCACTATCTCCTTCCACTTCTGTGTCCAAGTCTGTTCTTTACCTCTGCATTTCTTTTCCCACCCTTCAAATAGATTCTTCAGAACCAGTTTTCTAGATTCCACATATATGCATTAATCTACAATATTGGACTTCTTCTTTCTGAATTACTTCACTCTGTATAATAGGCTCTAGATTCATCCATATCTCTAGAAATAATCCATTGGTTTTTTTTCCTTTTTGTGCACGAGAAAGTTTCCATCCTGAGCATGTGCCATAACTTCTTTATCCATTCTTCAGTAAATGGACACCCAGATTGCTTACATAACTTGTCTACTGTAAATGGTATTGAAATGGATACTGGGATACACCTTTTTTCTTCAAAGGTGGTTTCATTTGGGTATATGTCTAATAATGTGATTTGGGGGTCATATGGTAGTTTTATTGCTAGTTTTCTAAAGAACTTTCATACTCTGCGGTATCATGTCAGTATTTATTTACATTCCTAACAACGCTGTGAAGGGTTCCCTTTCTTCCACATCATATCCTTCATTTATTGTTTTAAGATTTATATTTGTGTGTGTGTGTGTTTGTGTATATACTTGTTAATTTATAATATAATTATTTTTATGTAACATCTATATTATGAATGTATAGTATAGTGTAAACACATATTTGTTAATTTATGAATATGAATGCATACACACACACACATTTACTTCTTCATTTGTTTACATCAGGGTTTAATTGCTGCATGTGGAATCTAATTTCCTGACCAGGGATCAAACATGGAACCCTTGATTTAGGATCATGCTGTCTTAGCTTCTGGACCACTAGCCAAGTACCCTGTTGTCGATTTTATAATGATCACCATGCTCGATGGTGTGATATGATACTTCATTGTAGTTTTGATCTGTGTGCCTTTATTATGTTGAGGTAATTTTTGCTATGCTCAGTTTCGGGAGAGTTTTTTATCACACATGATTTTTGAATTTCATCCAAGATTTTTCAGCATCTATTGAGGTGATCATATGGTTTTTTTTTTTTTTTTTTTTTTTATAAATTTATTTATTTTAGTTGGGGGCTAATTACTTTACAATATTGTAATAGTTTTTGCCATACATTGACAAGAATCAGCCATGGGTTTACATGTGTTCCCCTTCCCGAACCCCCCACCCACCTCCCTCCCCCTCTCATCCTTCTGGATCATCCCATTGCCCCGGCCCTGAGCCCTTGTCACATGCATCGAACATGGAATGGTGCTCTGTTTCACATATGACAATACACATGTCTCAATGCCATTCTCCCAGAACGTCCCACCCTCACCTTCTCCCTCAGAGTCCATAAAATTGTTCCATGCATCTGTGTCTCTTATTCTGTCTCGCATATAGGGTTATCGTTACCATCTTTCAGATTCCATATATATGCATTAGTATACTGTATTGTTGTTTTTCTTTCTGGCTTACTTCACTCTGTATAATGGGCTCCAGTTTCATCCATCTCAGTAGAACCGGTTCAAATGTATTTTTTTTAATGGCTGAGTAATATTCCATTGTGTATATGTACCACAGCTTCCTTATCCATTCATCTGCTGATGGACATCTAGGTTGCTTCCATGTCCTGGCTATTGTAAACAGTGCTGCGATGAACATTGGGGTACACGCGTCTCTTTCAATTCTGGTTTCCTCGGTGTATATGCCCAGCAGTGGGATTGCTGGGTCATATGGCAGTTCTATTCCCAGTTTTTTAAGGAATCTCCACACTCTTCTCCATAGTGGCTGTACTAGTTTGCATTCCCACCAACAGTGTAAGAGGGTTCCCTTTTCTCCACACCCTCTCCAGCATTTATTGCTTGTAGACTTTTGGATAGCAGCCATTCTGACTGGTGTGAAATGATACCTCATTGTGGTTTTGATTTGCATTTCTCTAATAATGAGTGATGTTGAGCATCTTTTCATGTGTTTGTTAGCCATCTGTATGTCTTCTTTGGAGAAATGTCTGTTTAGTTCTTTGGCCCATTTTTTCATTGGGTCGTTTATTTTTCGGGAATTCAGCTGCAGAAGTTGCTTGTATATTTTTGAGATTAATTGTTTGTCTGTTGCTTCATTTGCTATTATTTTCTCCCATTCTGAAGGCTGTCTTTTCACCTTGTTTATAGTTTCCTTTGTTGTGCAAAAGCTTTTAATTTTAATTAGGTCCCATTTGTTTATTTTTGCTTTTATTTCCAATATTCTGGGAGGTGGGTCATGGAGGATCCTGCTGTGATTTATGTCGGAGAGTGTTTTGCCTATGTTTTCCTCTAGGAGTTTTATTGTTTCTGGTCTTACGTTTAGATCTTTAATCCATTTTGAGTTTATTTTTGTGTACGGTGTTAGGAAGTGTTCTAGTTTCATTCTTTTACAAGTGGTTGACCAGTTTTCCCAGCACCACTTGTTAAAGAGATTGTCTTTTCTCCATTGTATATTCTTGCCTCCTTTGTCGAAGATAAGGTGTCCATATGTGCGTGGGTTTATCTCTGGGCTTTCTATTTTGTTCCATTGATCTATATTTCTATCTTTGTGCCAGTACCATACTGTCTTGATGACTGTGGCTTTGTAGTAGAGCCTGAAGTCAGGTAGGTTGATTCCTCCAGTTCCATTCTTCTTCCTCAAGATTGCTTTGGCTATTCGAGGTTTCTTATATTTCCATACAAATTGTGAGATGATTTGTTCTAGTTCTGTGAAAAATACCATTGGTAGCTTGATAGGGATTGCATTGAATCTGTAGATTGCTTTGGGTAGAATACTCATTTTCACTATATTAATTCTTCCAATCCATGAACACGGTATATTTCTCCATCTGTTTGTGTCCTCTTTGATTTCTTTCATCAGTGTTTTATAGTTTTCTATATATAAGTCTTTTGTTTCTTTAGGTAGATATATTCCTAAGTATTTTATTCTTTTTGATGCAATGGTGAATGGTATTGTTTCCTTAATTTCTCTTTCTGTTTTCTCATTATTGGAGTATAGGAATGCAAGGGATTTCTGTGTGTTAATTTTATATCCTGCAACTTTACTATATTCATTGATCAACTCTAGTAATTTTCTAGTAGAGTCTTTAGGGTTTTCTATGTAGAGGATCATGTCATCTGCAAACAGTGAGAGTTTTACTTCTTCTTTTCCTATCTGGATTCCTTTTATTTCTTTTTCAGCTCTGATTGCTGTGGCCAAAACTTCCAAAACTATGTTGAATAGTAGTGGTGAAAGTGGGCATCCTTGCCTTGTTCCTGACTTTAGGGGAAATGCTTTCAATTTTTCACCATTGAGGATAATGTTTGCTGTGGGTTTGTCATATATAGCTTTTATTATGTTGAGATATGTTCCTTCTATTCCTGCTTTCTGGAGGGTTTTAATCATAAATGGATGCTGAATTTTGTCAAAGGCTTTTTCTGCATCTATTGAGATAACCATATGGTTTTTTTCTTTCAATTTGTTAATGTGGTGTATTACATTGATTGATTTGCGGATGTTAAAAAAACCTTGCATTCCTGGGATAAAGCCCACTTGGTCATGATGTATGATCTTTTTAATATGATGTTGGATTCTGTTTGCTAGAATTTTATTAAGGATTTTTGCATCTATGTTCATCAGTGATATTGGCCTGTAGTTTTCCTTTTTTGTGACATCTTTGTCTAGTTTTGGAATTAGGGTGATGGTGGCCTCATAGAATGAGTTTGGAAGTTTACCATCTTCTGCAATTTTCTGGAAGAGTTTGAGTAGGATAGGTGTTAGCTCTTCTCTAAATTTTTGGTAGAATTCCGCTGTGAAGCCGTCTGGTCCTGGGCTTTTGTTTGCTGGAAGATTTCTGATTACACTTTCGATTTCCGTGCTTGTGATGGGTCTGTTAAGATCTTCTATTTCTTCCTGGTTCAGTTTTGGAAAGTTATACTTTTCTAAGAATTTGTCCATTTCTTCCAAGTTGTCCATTTTATTGGCATATAGCTGTTGGTAGTATTCTCTTATGATCCTTTGTATTTCTGTGGAATCTGTTGTGATCTCTCCATTTTCATTTCTAATTTTGGAAATAAACGAAGCAGAGAGGAAAAAAGAAAAAAGAATCAAAAGAAATGAGGAAAACCTCCGGGACCTCTGGGACAATATGAAACGCCCCAACATTCGAATCATAGGAGTCCCAGAAGAAGAAGATAAAAGGAAAGGCCATGAAAAAATACTCGAGGAGATAATAGTTGAGAATTTCCCTAAATTGAGGAAAGAAATAGTCACAGAAGTCCAAGAAACCCAGAGAGTTCCAAACAGGATAAACCCAAGGCGAAACACCCCAAGACACATATTAATCAAATTAACAAAGATCAAACACAAAGAACAAATATTAAAAGCAGCAAGGGAAAAACAACAAATAACACACAAGGGGATCCCCATAAGGATAACAGCTGATCTTTCAATAGAAACCCTTCAGGCTAGAAGGGAATGGCAGGACATACTTAAAGTAATGAAAGAGAATAATCTACAACCCAGATTACTGTACCCAGCAAGGATCTCATTCAGATATGAAGGAGAATTCAAAAGCTTTACAGACAAGCAAGAGCTGAGGGAATTCAGCACCACCAAACCAGCTCTCCAGCAAATGCTAAAGGATCTTCTCTAAACAGGAAACACAGAAAGGATGTTTCAACACGAACTCAAAACAACAAAGTAAATGGCAACGGGATCATACTTATCAATAATTACCTTAAATGTAAATGGGTTGAATGCCCCAACCAAAAGGCAAAGGGTTGCTGAATGGATACAAAAACAAGACCCCTATATATGCTGTCTACAAGAGACCCACCTCAAAACTAGGGACACACACAGGCTGAAAGTGAAAGGATGGAAAAACATATTCCATGCAAACGGAGACCAAAAGAAAGCAGGAGTCGCAATACTCATTTCAGATAAAATAGACTTTAAAATAAAGGATGTGAAAAGGGACAAAGAAGGACACTACATAAAGATCAAAGGATCAATTCAAGAAGAAGACGTAACAATCATAAATATATATGCACCCAACATAGGAGCACCACAATATATAAGGCAAATACTAACAAGTATGAAAGGGGAAATTAACAATAACACAATAATAGTGGGAGACTTTAATACTCCACTCACGCATATGGATAGATCAACTAAACAGAAAATTAACAAGGAAACACAAACTTTAAATGATACAATAGACAAATTAGATTTAATTGATATTTACAGGAGTTTCCACCCCAAAACAATCAATTTTACCTTTTTCTCAAGTGCACATGGAACTTTCTCCAGGATAGATCACATCCTGGGCCATAAATCTAGCCTTGGTAAATTAAAAAAAATTGAAATCATCCCAGCCATCTTCTCTGACCACAATGCAGTAAGATTAGACCTCAATTACAGGAAAAAAACTATTAAAAGTTCCAACATATGGAGGCTAAACAACACGCTTCTGAATAACCAACAAATCACAGAAGAAATCAAAAAAGAAATAAAATTATGCATAGAAACGAATGAAAATGAAAACACAACAACCCAAAACCTATGGGACACTGTAAAAGCAATACTAAGGGGAAGGTTCATAGCAATACAGGCGTACCTCAAGAAACAAGAAAAAAATCAAATAAATCAACTAACTCTACACCTAAAGCAACTAGAGAAGGAAGAAATGAAAAACCCCAGGGTCAGTAGAAGGAAAGAAATCTTAAAAATTAGGGCAGAAATAAATGCAAAAGAAACAAAAGAGACCATAGCAAAAATCAACAAAACTAAAAGCTGGTTTTTCGAGAAGATAAACAAAATTGATAAGCCATTAGCCAGACTCATCAAGAAACAAAGGGAGAAGAATCAGATCATATGGTTTTAATCCTTCAATTTGTTATGGTGTATCTGATGGACTGATACGCAGATCCTGGAGGATGTTTGCATATTGGGGAAAACCTCACTTAATTAAGCTGTTGGATACTTTTAATGTGCTGTTGGATTCTTCTTGGGAGTATTTTGTTGAGAATGTTTGCATCTATGTTCAACTGTGTGATAGTGGCCTATAATTTTCCTTTTCTGTGTTACCTCTGGGTCTTCTATCAGGGTGATGCTGTACTCGTAGGATGAGTTTGTGCATTTTCCTACCACTGTAGTATTTTGGAAGAGTTTTAGAAGTGTATGTGTTAACAATTCTCTTAATGGTTCATACAATTTATCTGTGACACCATCTGGACCTTGAGTTTGTTAACTGGAAAATTTTTTATAACAGTTTCAATATTAGAGCTTGTAATGCTGTGTTCATATTTTATGTTTCATCTTACTTGAGTTCCGAAGAATTAGTCTGTGGCTTCCAGATTCTACATTTTATTGGCTTAAACTTGTTTGTTGTAGTCTCTTATGATCCTTTGATGTTCTGTGGTATCGGTTATAATGTCTCCTTTCTCATGTCTAACTTTATTGATTAGAGTGTTCTCCCCTTTTTTGTTGATGAGTCTGGCTCATGATTTATGTATTTTCTTTATGCTCTCCAAGAGCTCCCTTTTAGCATTATTGATCTTTGCTATTGTTTATATTTTTTCTTTTGTTTTCCTGTTCTAGTCTCAGTGACTCTTTTTTTCCCCGAAACTAATTTGGGTTTTCTGTTTCTTCTTCTTTCTCTAATTCTCTCAGTTGTACTGTTAGGTTGATTACTTGAGACATTCCTTTATTATAATATTTACTCTTTTAGTGTTTTATCCTGTTTCATAGGTTTTATGCAATCCCATTTTTATTGTCATTTGTTTCTATGAATATATATATATATATATATTTTTTTTTCTGCCTGATTTTTCGTGTATTTCTTGGCCATGAAGAGGTATATGCATGAGACTGAATGTATTCAGGTGTTTGTGTGTTTGTTTGTTTTGTCTTTGTTATTTATATTTTTGTTTGTTTCTTTTTGTTTTGTCCCCACCACACACCATGACTGACATTCAAATCGTAACATATATTGCAGTAAAAAAAAAAAAAAAAGCTTGATAACATTTTGATTAACTTAAATTTGCCAAGGCCTGATTTGTGATCCGGTTTCTGATTTATCCGGACATATTTCATTTGCCCTTGAAAAGGAACTGCCTTCTGCTGGTTTTTTGAAGAAATCTACTTAAGTTTCAGTTGAATTGCCAGGTCTGTTGTGTTATTTAAAGTCTGTTTTTCTTTTACTACTTCGTTTTTAATTTGGAAGATAATTATTTTCCAATGTTGTTCTGGCTTCTGCTGTACAAAGGCATGGATGAGCCTACAGCACACATACAGCAGTTATTGTGCTATCATTCACACACCCTTCTTAAATGTTTCCTGCATGATTTACATTTATTTTCTGAGATGTTTGATCATCTTTACTATCGTTCCTCTCAATTCTTTTTCAGTGACAATTCCTATTTCCTCTTTAATTATGTCTCATGTGTTTTAACATTGTTTCTTTGCCTGCAACGTACTTGACTTTCTTCACATTTGTTTATCTTACTATGTTAATGGTCTTTTCTTCCCAGGGTGCAGGGTTGCAGTTCTTGCTTCCAAATGCACCCTGACTGGATAAGTTTGGTGCAGTGGTTTCTGTGTCCTTGGAGGGGGAGGGACTGGCAACTATATTCTCTGGCATCTATATTCCACAGCTGACACTTCTCTCTCTCACGGTGGTATCTTTTGCAGGTATGTACGGGTTTAGTCTGACTTTAGGCAGTCCATCTGTGGATGATATGGCTTGTGTTTCTGTTCTGCTTTTTTGTGTGGCATGAGGCATCAGCTCTGGATAATATAGCCTTTTGAGTGGAATTGGTTCTTAGTTTGCGATGGAAGCCTTCATAGACACTCTCACCAATTAATATTCGCTGGAACCAGGAATTCTCTGGTACTCTATGGTCTTCGATATGGTGCTGAAACTCTAGAAGAACAGGCCCAACTTCTGGTCAGAGAACCAAGATCACATAGTAAAAGATTAGACAGAGGAAACAAAGGAAGTCAGACAAATTGTAAGAAACCAAAATCAAAGAAAAAAATAATAATAACAAAAAAAGAAAATAACACAAGCAAAAATCACAACAGGGAAGAACATAGAACCAAAAATACAACTAAGCGAATAACTTGCAAGACATAAAACAACACTAGAGCAGAGTGCCACGTAAAAAATAAAGAAAGAGTAATACACCACATTAACAAATTGAAAGAAAAAAAACATATGGTTATCTCAATAGATGCAGAAAAAGCCTTTGACAAAATTCAGCATCTATTTATGATTAAAACCCTCCAGAAAGCAGGAATAGAAGGAACATATCTCAACATAATAAAAGCTATATATGACAAACCCACAGCAAACATTATCCTCAATGCTGAAAAATTGAAAGCGTTTCCCCAAAGTCAGGAACAAGGCAAGGATGCCCACTTTCACCACTACTATTCAACATAGTTTTGGAAGTTTTGGGCACAGCAATCAGAGCTGAAAAAGAAATAAAAGGAATACAGATAGGAAAAGAAGAAGTAAAATTCTCACTGTTTGCAGATGACATGATCCTCTACATAGAAAACCCTAAAGACTCTACTAGAAAATTACTAGAGTTGATCAATGAATATAGTAAAGTTGCAGGATATAAAATTAACACATAGAAATCCCTTGCATTCCTATACTCCAATAATGAGAAAACAGAAAGAGAAATTAAGGAAACAATAACATTCACCATTGCATCAAAAAGAATAAAATACTTAGGAATATATCTACCTAAAGAAACAAAAGACTTATATATAGAAAACTATAAAACACTGATGAAAGAAATCAAAGAGGACACAAACAGATGGAGAAATATACCGTGTTCATGGATTGGAAGAATTAATATAGTGAAAATGAGTATTCTACCCAAAGCAATCTACAGATTCAATGCAATCCCTATCAAGCTACCAATGGTATTTTTCACAGAACTAGAACAATTCATCTCACAATTTGTATGGAAATATAAGAAACCTCGAATAGCCAAAGCAATCTTGAGGAAGAAGAATGGAACCGGAGGAATCAACCTGCCTGACTTCAGGCTCTACTACAAAGCCACAGTCATCAAGACAGTATGGTACTGGCACAAAGATAGAAATATAGATCAATGGAACAAAATAGAAAGCCCAGAGATAAACCCACGCACATATGGACACCTTATCTTCGACAAAGGAGGCAAGAATATACAATGGAGAAAAGACAATCTCTTTAACAAGTGGTGCTGGGAAAACTGGTCAACCACTTGTAAAAGAATGAAACTAGAACACTTCCTAACACCGTACACAAAAATAAACTCAAAATGGATTAAAGATCTAAACGTAAGACCAGAAACAATAAAACTCCTAGAGGAAAACATAGGCAAAACACTCTCCGACATAAATCACAGCAGGATCCTCCATGACCCACCTCCCAGAATATTGGAAATAAAAGCAAAAATAAACAAATGGGACCTAATTAAAATTAAAAGCTTTTGCACAACAAAGGAAACTATAAACAAGGTGAAAAGACAGCCTTCAGAATGGGAGAAAATAATAGCAAATGAAGCAACAGACAAACAATTAATCTCAAAAATATACAAGCAACTTCTGCAGCTGAATTCCCGAAAAATAAACGACCCAATCAAAAAATGGGCCAAAGAACTAAACAGACATTTCTCCAAAGAAGACATACAGATGGCTAACAAACACATGAAAAGATGCTCAACATCACTCATTATTAGAGAAATGCAAATCAAAACCACAATGAGGTATCATTTCACACCAGTCAGAATGGCTGCTATCCAAAAGTCTACAAGCAATAAATGCTGGAGAGGGTGTGGAGAAAAGGGAACCCTCTTACACTGTTGGTGGGAATGCAAACTAGTACAGCCACTATGGAGAACAGTGTGGAGATTCCTTAAAAAACTGGGAATAGAACTGCCATATGACCCAGCAATCCCACTGCTGGGCATATACACCGAGGAAACCAGAATTGAAAGAGACGCATGTACCCCAATGTTCATCGCAGCACTGTTTACAATAGCCAGGACATGGAAGCAACCTAGATGTCCATCAGCAGACGAATGGATAAGGAAGCTGTGGTACATATACACAATGGAATATTACTCAGCCATTAAAAAAATACATTTGAATCGGTTCTACTGAGATGGATGAAACTGGAGCCCATTATACAGAGTGAAGTAAGCCAGAAAGAAAAACAACAATACAGTATACTAATGCATATATATGGAATTTGAAAGATGGTAACGATAACCCTATATGCGAGACAGAATAAGAGACACAGAGGCATGGAACAATTTTATGGACTCTGAGGGAGAAGGTGAGGGTGGGACGTTCTGGGAGAATAGCATTGAAACATGTATATTATCATATGTGAAACAGAACACCATTCCATGTTCGATGCATGAGACAAGGGCTCAGGGCCGGGGCAATGGGATGATCCAGAAGGATGGGATGGGGAGGGAGGTGGGTGGGGGGTCCAGGAGGGGGAACACATGTAAACCCATGGCTGATTCATGTCAATGTATGGCAAAAACTATTGCAATGTTGTAAAGTCATTAGCCCCCAGCTAAAATAAATAAATTTATAAAAAAAAATAAAAAAAAAAACAAAAAAAACGCATGGAACAATTTTATAGACTCTGAGGGAGAAGGTGAGGGTGGGACGTTCTGGGAGAATGGCATTGAGACATGTGTATTGTCATATGTGAAACAGAGCACCATTCCATGTTCGATGCATGTGACAAGGGCTCAGGGCCGGGGCAATGGGATGATCCAGAAGGATGGGATGGGGAGGGAGGTGGGTGGGGGGTCCGGGAAGGGGAACACATGTAAACCCATGGCTGATTCATGTCAATGTATGGCAAAAACTATTACAATATTGTAAAGTCATTAGCCCCCAGCTAAAATAAATAAATTTATAAAAGAAAAAAAATAAAGAAAGAAATCTGACAAAAACGACAAGAGCTTTCCCACAGAACAACAGAAAATCACAGTTAACATAGAAATATATACCTATTAAAACAAACATGACAAGAAACGACATCAACAAAAGGCACAGAAAGCAGGAAAACAAAGTACGTGTTATATACATACAAAAAATAAATATATGCATTCGTATACTGTATTGTTGTTTTTCTTTCTGGCTTACTTCACTCTGTATAATGGGCTCCAGTTTCATCCATCTCAGTAGAACCGATTCAAATGTATTTTTTTAATGGCTGAGTAATATTCCATTGTGTATATGTACCACAGCTTCCTTATCCATTCGTCTGCTGATGGACATCTAGGTTGCTTCCATGTCCTGGCTATTGTAAACAGTGCTGCGATGAACATTGGGGTACATGCGTCTCTTTCAATTCTGGTTTTCTCGGTGTATATGCCCAGCAGTGGGATTGCTGGGTCATATGGCAGTTCTATTCCCAGTTTTTTAAGGAATCTCCACACTGTTCTCCATAGTGGCTGTACTAGTTTGCATTCCCACCAACAGTGTAAGAGGGTTCCCTTTTCTCCACACCCTCTCCAGCATTTATTGCTTGCAGACTTTTGGATAGCAGCCATTCTGACTGGTGTGAAATGATATGGAATTTGAAAGATGGTAACGATAACCCTATATGCGAGACAGAATAAGAGACACAGATGCATAGAACAATTTTATGGACTCTGAGGGAGAAGGTGAGTGTGGGACGTTCTGGGAGAATAGCATTGAAACATGTATATTATCATATGTGAAACAGAACACCATTCCATGTTCGATGCATGTGACAATGGCTCTGGGCCAGGGCAATGGGATGACCCAGAGGGATGGGATGTGGAGGGTGGTGGGTGGGGGGTCCAGGAAGGGGAACACATGTAAACCCATGGCTGATTCATGTCAATGTATGGCAAAAACTATTACAATATTGTAAAGTAATTAGCCCCCAACTAAAATAAATAAATTTATTTAAAAAATAAAAAAAAAATAAATATGTGATGCAAACAACCTTAAAACAGTAAATAATCAAGAACAATGAGAAACCCTACAAGTGAGAAAACGAGTGAACCAGCCACACAGCGTAGCAAAACATGGTCAGTATAATGAATGTTATTAGGGTCCCTGCTGTCAGTGTTCTGGTCCTGAACACGAGCCACAGCACAGCTCCACCTCTTGAGAAATCGTGCCCAAACGAGGGCAGAAATAACTTTGGATCTTCAGTAGGGACAGGTCAGACTCTAATCTCGGATAACTCCTATTTGCTTTTAGTGCTGCCAGAGCCTGAATATTTGCATTCATTGGAAATCTATTGTCCCTTTTGTATGCCATAGACAAAGAGTCTGCAACCACAGGCAGAAAATTTATGGCCCTACTGGGATCGTTTTCTAGCCTGTGGTGGCAGAAGCATGAGTGTTAGTTCTAGCTAGTTGTTTTCTATTGCCTGATAGTAGGTCTCAGCTTGTGGGAAAGGGTGGGGGTGGGGAGGGGGAGGATTCAATGGTGTTACCTCCTCTGTGTGACTGAACCCTAAGGTCCCGCTTCTCTGTCAGTTTGGGATTTTTCAAAAAGCATTCCTTCCTATGCACTTTGACATCCCAGAACCATCACTCCATCTCTACGTAGTCAAACGCAGTTCACTCCCAGGTTGGCTTTCTAACCCCACGTTTCATCTTCCAGGCCCTATGAACACTGGTTGACCTGCATGGCAGTTTGGGACATGTAGGACCACACCACACATTCTCTGTTTGATTCTCACTCTAGACAAGCTATATTTCATCAGCTTCTTCACCTTGCTTCCTTTCAGTCAAAAGTAATTTAAGTTTACTGAGGTGACTTACCTGAATCCTCAATCTATCCCCTGCTTCTCCATCTCCCACCACAAGACACAGGTTTGGTTCTATTCCTCTCATCCTCCTTCTCCCATCTTCCTTCCATTCTTCCCAGTTATGTCTTGTTCCCATATAGTTGAGCAAGGTCGTCTGCTAATATTCATTGGATGTGCTCGGGGAACTGTTGCCTTTATAGAAGTATTATTTGTGATGCCCCCATGAAGAGAGTTGCTCTCAACGTCTTCTTATTATCTGCCCAATCAGAACTTCTGCTTTTCTTTCTAGGCAGGCTCTGTAATTCATTTATGCATGCCAGTAAGGCAACAAACTTTAGTTGATGTGAATTTATCTGTTTAATGGGAGCTTTCGTGCATACACACATAACTGGTACAACATTGACTTCGAACATGCAGATAAGCCGAGTTATTTTTCCTGAAATTTCTGCTAATGAGGAATTGTCATCAGTTTGAGGAAACATAGTTCCTTTGCAGATAAAAGATGATACAGATATTGGGCTCAAAAAGTCCATTCCTGAAAATATCTAGCTATTTGTCAAATTGTCCCGACATTTTCCCGGAGCACAGATTCCTTATTTCTGCTCTGGAAACTTAACTGTTTCAAGTGGGTGTCAAAGGTCAGAGATGGGCATGGTCATAATTTAATACTAACTTTCCAGGCAAACGTACTGGTGTGGGTTCCCATTTCCTTCTGCAGGAGATCTTCGCGACCCAGGGAGTGAACCCAGGTCTCCAGATTGCAGGCAGTTGCTTTGCCAACTGAGCCACCAGGAGAGCCCACAAGAAGATGGCAAGTGCCCAGGAATGTAACAGTTGGTAGATGATAGCTTGAAAAATGGAGAAGGCAATGGCATCTCACTCCAGTACTCTTGCCTGGAAAATCCCATGGGCGTAGGAGCCTGGTAGGCTTCAGTCCATGGGGTCGTGAAGAGTCGGACACAACTGGGTGACTTCACTTTCGATTTTCACTTAAATGTATTGGAGCAGGAAATGGAAACCCACTCCAGTGTTCTTGCCTGCAGAATCCCAGGGACGGAGGAGCCCGGTACGCTGCCGTCTCTGGGGTCGCACAGGGTCGGACACGACTGAAGCGACTTAGCAGCAGTAGCAGCAACAACTTGAAACAGAGAGAGAGCGAGCAGGCAGGTGTAGTTAGTCATTTAATCTTAATAGGTAAACCTTAATTGGAGTCTGGATCAGAGAAAAAGCAAGGGTGTTTCATAAAGTCATTTACGTCTCCTTTATTGTCTCTGTTAATGGCTTAGACTGCATGTGAAAGTGAGGTCATTCATTTGTGTCTGACTCTTTGCGACCCCATGGACTGTAACCTACCATTTCTTTCTCCAGGGGATCTTCCAGACCCGGCGATCGAACTTGGGCCTCCCCCATTGCAGGCAGACGCTTTACCATCTGAATCACAGGGGAAGCCCTTAGACTGTGTGGGTCACAACAAACTGTGGAAAATTCTTAAAGAGATAAGAATATAAGACCACCATACCTGTTTCCTGGGAAAGGTGCACGCAGGTCAAGAAACAACAGTTGGAACTGGAGAAGGAACAACGGACTGGTACAAAATAGGGAAGGAAATACATCAAGGCTCTATATTGTCACCCAGCTTATTTGACTTCTGTGCAGAGTATACCATGGACAGTAACTTGCTGAAAGAATTTGAAGCTGGAAACAGAATTACTGTGAGAAGTGTGAATAACCTTAGTTATAAGATGACAACACACAAATGGCTGAAAAACACTAGGGACTAAAGAGCCTTCTGATGAGGTGACAGGAAAAGCTGGATTAAAACTCAATCTTATATGGAATTTGAAAGATGGTAACGATAACCCTATATGCGAGACAGAATAAGAAACACAGATGCATAGAACAATTTTATGGACTCTGAGGGAGAAGGTGAGGGTGGGACGTTCTGGGAGAATGGCATTGAGACATGTGTATTGTCATATGTGAAACAGAGCACCATTCCATGTTCGATGCATGTGACAAGGGCTCAGGGCCGGGGCAATGGGATGATCCAGAAGGATGGGATGGGGAGGGAGGTAGGTGGGGGGTCCAGGAAGGGGAACACATGTAAACCCATGGCTGATTCATGTCAATGTATGGCAAAAACTATTACAATATTGTAAAGTAATTAGCCCCCAACTAAAATAAATAAATTTATAAAAAAAAAAAAAACTCAATCTAAACACAAACCAACGAACACTAAAAATAAGACCATGGAATGTGGTCCAAACATTTTGAGATCTAGCAATAGGATACAATTGACTCAGTGACAGGTTTCACTTTCTTGACCTCTGATATCACTGCGGGGAGTGACTTCAGCCACGAAATGAAAAGGCACTTGCCACTTGGATGAAAAGCTACGACCAGTCTAGACACCATGTTAATAAGCTGAGTGATTACTGAAAAAGATCCGAAAGGGCAAAGTTGATTTTCAGGAGTAACGTATGGAGGAGTGAGCAGGACCCCAGGAACTGAGTGCCAAAATATCGATGCTTTGCAGTAGTGGGTCTGGAGAAGATGTGTGAGAGTTCCGTTGCGAGCATGGAGTTCAAACTAGCCAAGCATGAAGGAGTTCAACTCAGACTATTCACGGAAGTTCTGACGCTGACCATGAAGAGCCAATATATTGACCATCTAGGGCCTAGAGTGAAATCACTGGGAAGAAACTGATGCTGGGAAAGATTGAGGGAAGGACGAGAAGGGAATGCCAGAGGGTGAGATGGCTGCAAAGCATCACTGACTCAAAAGTCATGGGTTTGAGTAAACTGGTGATTTGAAAGGCAGGGGAACCCAGGGTTCTTGCTGTACATGGAGTCACAAAGAGTCAGACAAGACTGAGTGGCTGAAGAACATCAACAAATTGGTATTGGCAGTGCTTGGGAGACTTTGTCATTATACATGGGATGAAAAGTGAGACTGAGGACAATTAGAAAGAACACAACTCTTGTCGGTTTCCTTGTTTTCCACCCTCAAAGTATTCTTCTCACAACATCTCTTGAGAGCTTTCCAGAGAAGGAGAATCCCTGGGGAGTCATGTGGTATCCTGAGATGGAAACCATACCCTATATGCCACTTGGATCTACAACCTTGGTCTTAGGCAGAAGCAGGCATTGTCTCTAAATATGTGCTAGAGCTGCCCATCTTCTGATGGGTTAACAGTTATGGTTTGTGATCTTAAGAATGGGATGAGAGGTAAACAAACTTACAGTTCTCAATCCAACTCTGTAATCCTGGGAGAAGCATCTTTGACTTGTGTATCCTAGTCGCCCTTAGGAATGCTTACAAGCGGTTACATTACTGAGCAGGGATGTAGGCAGGAAACTGCATCCATTTTGACTTTACCGCTGGCCTTCTCTGTGAATAGACCATTCCTCTTCTCTTAATGTCACAGTTTTTGTCTTCAGATGAAGGTTGAGCATTGTGGAAGTGTGTGAATGCATGTGAAATCCCCATAAAACTGAAGACAGGGAGTACACAGTTTTCCTATTTGAGTCAGATCTCAAAGACATTTAGCTTTACAGATCCGCACTATCAATGCATCTCAAATATTCATAAAATTCTTATGTGATGATTGTCACACAGATTTGAGACCAGAAGACCTGTATAGTCAGCTGCTTAGTAGTGTGGTGGGGCTTGGACATTTCAGGTATTATGTAAGAAGAATGTGAGCCATGTTATAACTTCCTTTCATTTTAACTGTCTATCACACCCACTTGGGAAGGGGGAAGGGGACTTCCACCATGTGGGAAGAGAATTCCAGGTTTCGTCCTTAGTTTCATTTGATGCCTAAGAGTGTTCATTACTGGTGAGTGTGCAGCCTCCTATAGGAAGGTCGTATCCTATTACAGGAAGGCCTGGTTGAAACTCCAGGCCTCTACATGGCCTTCTTGAGTACTGCCGTATTAGAGGGTGGGTGTTTTGTTATTGCCAGACATCATAGATACCTAAGGTCCCACGCATCTTTTGCTGGGTTGATTGGGAGAGTACCATAGTTTTTAACTATGTTTGGGCGGAGGAGCTTGGTTATTATTGAAATGCTTTCAACCTTTGACGCATCCATTTGTCTTGCACTTTGAAAAGAGAAAGAAGAGTTTTGAATGGGCAGTTTAATTTGTGCCTGGCTGTATTTTTGAATGAACTATTTCTTCAGCTGAAATTTCTAACATAAAAGTCCAAAAGAGAGCCCA
The DNA here is from genome assembly GCF_054371585.1 of Giraffa tippelskirchi. Lineage (NCBI taxonomy): Eukaryota > Metazoa > Chordata > Mammalia > Artiodactyla > Giraffidae > Giraffa > Giraffa tippelskirchi. The sequence continues at coordinate 18,817,419 of NC_137290.1, forward strand.
GACATACACTCACATTCTTAATCTGATGCACACACACACAAGCACAGTCACGATCTTGTATGCTTAAACACAATTACAAAAAGAAAAGAAAACCCAAGGACTCACTGGAGGACACCTATGAACTTCCCAAAGTTTCTCTGATACTTGTCTCTAGGCTTAATTTTGGAAATCATTTTCTACTTGAATGATATGTCTCTAGCGACATTTTAAATCAGAATGCTTTAAAAGATATACCTTTGTTGTGCATTCCATGGGATCTTAAAGTACTTTGCATGTAAGACTATTCTGTGATTTGCTAAAATGAAAATAATTTGTAGGGTAACAATAGTGAAGTCATATTGAGCTATTTAGGCCCTGCAGTTACACATTTGCTTGTTCCACTATAAGCACCCAATTTCATCCTCTGATCTTCTCCCATCAATTTTTCTACTTCTTGTCTCAATCTTCTGTGTTTAACTCACTGCGTTAACTCACTTGAATTTTTGTTCTCACTTTTACTATTTTAGGCACAAATTATAAAATAAATAAGTACGGGAAAGAACACTGAACTCATGTATAATATTTCCCTACTGTATTGAGATACTTTCTCTATAAGCTTTTGAGAATTAAAGGTACTGATATGTTAAAGCCATATGGGAATTGATCACCAAGGTAATGCATCATGTAACCAGGCTTCCCGTGGTAGGACAATTGAGGTACAATTTAATACTATGTTTTCAGGAGGGAACAAAAACAGTAGCTTTCCCACATAATATATTGCATGTCCTTATCCATGCCTTTTCCAAGTTACCACAGAGCACTAAGGGAATTAATCCTATTCTTTTTGAGAAGGACCTGCCCCTCAAAGCAGAACAGGAAAAGAAGATCAAAGGGAGTGAGCAGGAATAATCAGTACACGGCAATGAAATAGAAGATGTGATTGCTTTTAAGGTGCTATTTCTCAAAGCATGCAAATTTGGCTCCATAGTAAGATGCCTGAAATCGAAAACCAGACCATTGGACTTTGCGCTTGAAAGGATAACTAAGGACACCGATTTCAATAACTCTTACAATTGCTGCAAAATGCTTACCTCTCTAAAGTATAGTGTTCTCAGCCAAATTTAATGAAAGTTTTCAGTGAAAGAAAAAGCGTGTGCTGTTTGGACACCTCCCTTATCTACACAAATAGTCCACAGCTTTCACTCTGCATTAGCCCCAAACATGAGAACGGTGAACTTAACTTGGTGTTGTCCTATGTGGGTTACCACACCAAAACAGGGCCATGACTTGATATTGCTACTACTGTCTAAAGAAATGGCCACAAAGTGGAGATTGCCAAGATTTCTAGGTAGTGTTCATGACAGTCTGGGGGGTCCAACTGGCAGACACTCTGCTCATCTTCTTTCATTGTGAACTATGTGAAGGATCAGCCATTGATTTTGATCCCTCCTTACTCCATGACTTTTCTAGAGAATTAAAATGAATGATTCTTTTTTGTTTGTTTGTTTTTTTCATAAATATCTCTATAACTACTACTGAATTTTAGGGAACTGGGGCCTGAAACAACATGACTAGTATGGGTTGTTATAGACTGTAAACTTCATGAGAGCAGCAATCATTTTATAATTTGAATTCCCACATTTGACATTCATGAACATATAAGATATATATTTATCAACCGGGAAAAGATTCTCAGTAAGTAGGAAAGGTCAATTATGATAATAGTGCAGGTTATAGGATGTTGTTGAGTAATGTATATAGCATTTGATTCGTGATTACATTTCCTTGTTGATAATTCAGTAAGTACACGTTTTAGCTGATGTGAAAGATACACAAAGAAAAGAGGGTAGACCCCAAACACATTGAAGACCTGATATCCGTGCTCACCTTGGTAGGAGGGCGAACAGAGGTTCCTTCCAACCCCAAGAAAGAGTTGAGGCAAAGTTGTGAGAAGGGGCTTAGCACATCTGAAAGCAGTGTGTGTGATTGTAGCTCCAGAAGCACGGTGTAAGAGAATGGTACTGAAACTACTACGGAAAACAAATATCATGTCTTCAAAGAACTTGTTAACCATCCTGAGGTGCTGCAATCACCAGAGGAATTTATTTTGTCTCTGAGGGAACAGATAAGCAAAATCTAAATATGCATTAGGAAATATAGGGTGGAATCATGGTGGCAGGAAATAAAGGTACGCCTTAAGGAGAGCAGAGCTAAAATGACCCTATACAGTACCACTTGTAAAATACCTATCTTGTGCTGGCCATGGTCCAGTCACTGATTATGTCCTGTAATCGTTGGTATCACAGTGATGGTATAACGGTTCTCCTAATTTTGGACATGCTACAATATTTATATTTTCAAGTATGAAATGAATTTCTAGAATGAAGACAATCTCCTGTCTAATGTCTTAAGACTCTGCTGCTGCTAAGTCACTTCAGTTGTGTGCAACTCTGTGCGACCCTATGGACAGCAGCCCACCAGGAGCCCCTTTCCACGGGATTCTCCAGGCAAGAATACTGGAGCGGGGCACCATTTCCTTCTCTATCTTAAGACTCTACCGATACGTAATAGAATATCATGTAACTGTGAATGCACTAAGGTTCGTACTGTGTAGGTGCACTTGTTTTGATTTTATTTGTATGTGTTCCTTCACCCGTACCATCCTCATTTAGACACCCATTCATTTCAGCAGGGATGATTTCCCAAATCACTTTCCATCCATTACCTCTTTTCCCTTTGTTCTCATTTTCTTGCTTAGAAACAATAGGCTAGGTGCCATTTACCTAGGATGCCTAACGGATGTTTTCTTGAACTGAAGAGTTTATAAAAGAGTGCAGAGAAATAACCAGACATTGAAATAAAGCCTTAATTTACTCTTCATTGCTTCAAAATAGAAAACAAAACTGTGCAGAGGAACGTGTAACTTTATTGTTCAAATACAAGAATTGTGGGTATTTGTTGACATCTCCCAACGTAAATTTTAATCTTCATTAGGTTCCATAAGCTGATACTTATTTGATAGGTCAGTTTTAATTAGCATGGTTTTCACATAAGGAATATCGTTGATGAATTGACTTGAAAGAGAGGAGGTGGGTGTATAAGCGATCGTTGGCACTGGGGACCTTGAGTTGCCTCTCTGTTGCTGGTTAGGAAGAGGACTGTCATGGGCTGACATATCGCTATACCTGTCTGGAAATGTAGAAGGCTCCACCATCAGTCCAAAAGAACTGCTCCATAATAGAGATACGATGTGGTTCTGAGAAGTAGATGTAGCGGTAGTAGCAAAGTCCTCAACATGGCCATTTGCTTGAGTGTAGGTGCTATGGAAGTGCCAATTAAAAATGCTCAACTGGTTTAAAACAGCAGGTTGATCTACCACGTTCTGTTCTCTTTGTCTAACTGATATTGATGGGGAAGGAAAGTCACGCGGAAGTAGGGCGCTTGTTTTAGGGACTATCTGGCTGGTATAAGTCTTTTGTGGGAAAGGCACACTTAAACTGGTGGAAGCTGAAAATGGACTCTCTCCACTAGTTTGAGCATGAAAACCAGAGTTACGATCATCTATGTTGACCCTTGCTTTAACATGCTTCTTCTCGTAATCTGGAACTAGTGAAGATTTCGGAAACACATTGCTAATCCCAACTCTTCTTTTCATTCTTCCTAAAAGTTGGGGATAGCCTCTTTTGAAATTTGGATTATGGTAGATCTGTAACTAAAATCAAAGGATACAATTATTTAGTTTTTTATAAACGAAGGTAAAACTGACAAGCAAAGTTAAACTATAAAAATGTATTCCTTTAATGATGCCAATTAAATAGAATCAAAGACAACACCTCCATTAGTAGTTTTAACACCTTACATGTTAGAAACAAGTATGCTCCTCAACTAAAAAATATGTTGTATATATACAGTAAATACCACTTAAAGTAGCTTGAGGACATGTATCTGATTTCAAGTTGCTAGGAGAGTGTATTAAGTATCAAATATTTTAACCTCCAGCTGTTCTCAACTTCAAAAAATAAAACGTGTTCAACAGTTTGCTATCTCAATTTTAAATTCGGTTTTTGCTACATATGTGAACATGCTTTCTAAGTCACATGATTTAATCTTACATATTGACAGTAAGTGGAAATTTTGGATTACCTTGCTCAAAACAGAGACATTGTTTTCTTCTTCCAGAAAGTCAGGGAGTGAAGCAGATCTTTGAAAAGTTTGTCGCTTTTTACTAAACCCATAAAGTTTAAGCTGGCTAACTAAACTTTTCATACTATCAGTTTCAAATATTCTGAAAGGGGCCTTTCTTTCCAAGACTTCTTTCTTGAAGAGTTCTTCGTTGATCACTATAGAAGTGCCACTCTCATCCCACCAAATAGATTCAAACTGATCACTTTCAACTATAGTCCAGAGTTTTTGTGGAAAAGTGAGGGAAAGAAAATCATTCCACTCATTTCTTTCAGAGACAGAAAATGTGTAGGGTGGCCTTTTTATCCCAGCTTCCTTAGACAAAGCCTGGAAAGCATATTCTTCAATCATAGATCTCAAAACTGAGTCCCCAGTAAGTGTGTAATCACACGAAGACGATCCAATGGAGGTTTTGGAACCACTTGATACATCGTTACGAAGCACATCTTGAATTTCTGAAGGAATGTGTGCCATCTCAGAGAGATCTTTCTTCAGATACTTTTCTCATTTGTCTGACTTTACACACTCTAACTTCAAATGCTGCTTGGCTGGCGTACAGAGATAAACTCTCAAGACCATCAGCATGGTTCTCAAAGTCAAAAAGCTGTGACATCACAAAGTCACTGGTCTCCTAGCAATTGAAGAGTAGCGCTGACATCATAAAGTCACTGGTCTTCTAGCAATTGAAGGGCAATGTTCAACCAGTGTTTACTTCTACATCAACTTAAAATAAAGGCTGCTTGCATAAACAGTAACCAAAAACATGAAACCTGCAAAATGTCATTGCTAAAGAATTTTTACACAGAAAAATCACATCAATAAGTCTACTTGGTTCCTGAAATAAAAGTGATTGATCACCCTTCTATACACATATTCTTAACATTCAGGACTGTTACCAAACCAAACATGGGTCTGCTCACTTCTATGCAATGAAGTCAATCAACTGACTGTGGGTTTCAGTGAAAGCAAGTGTAGTGTTTATTTTATGACCTTGCACAGAAGTGTTTATATTATGCAGAGTAAAATAGTCAGGCACGGAAAGAAAGACTCATTTTACTCTTAATTATTCCAAAATAGAAATTGGCCCTATGAAGATGAATATGTAACTTTTTTCTTCAAATAAGAGAATTGTAGGAATTTGTTGACATCTCCAAACATTAATTTTACACTTTGGTATCCTCCATAATCCAACACCCATTTGGTACATCAGTTGTATTAGGACAGTTTTCAAATAATGAAGATGGTTGATGAGTGGATCTTGAAAGAGAAGCAGCAGATGTATCAGGGATCTTTGGCACTGGGAAAACTAAATTGCCTGACTGTTGTAGTTTAGGAAAAGGACGGTCATGGGCTGACATGTTACCATACCAACCTGGAAAGGTAGAAGGCTCCACCCTCGGTCCAAACTAACTGTTCTGTAATGGACATAAGTTGCGGTACGGAGAAACAGAAGTAGACATAGCTGCAAAATTTTCACTAGAGCCATTTGATTTAGTGCAGCTGCTATGTGAAATCCCATGACAAATGCTCAAGCTAGATTGTGGGATGGGGAGGGAGATGGGAGGGTACTCCCAGAGGGAGGGGATATATGTGCCTCTATGGTTGATTTATTTTGAATTCTGACAGAATACAGCAAAATTCTGTAAAGCAATTTCTCTTCAATTAAAACAACAACAACAACACCTAAAGCAGCTGCAGATTGATGTATCACAGTATGCTCCTGTGGTCTAACTGATATTTACGATGGAGAAGAGAAATCATTTCAAGTTGGGGCACTTGTTTCAGCAGCTATCTGGATGGTAGAAGGCTTTCGTATGAATGGCACATTTAAACTTGTGCAGGCTGAAAATACACTCTGTCCTCAAGTTTCAGGATGAATGTCAGAGTTTTGATCATCCACATTACCCCTTGCTTTAACATGCTTCTTCTTATTACCTCGGACTAATGAAGATACTGTAGAGACATCTATTCCCAACTCTTCTTTTCACTCTTCAACAAATGCTAAAGGATCTTCTCTAGGCAGGAAACACAGAAAGGTTGTATAAACTCGAACCCAAAACAGCAAATCAAATGGCAACAGGATCATACTTATCAACAGTTACCTTAAATGTAAATGGGTCGAGTGCCCCAACCAAAAGGCAAAGACTAGCTGAAAGGATACACAAACAAGACCACTGTTTATGTTGTCTACAACAGACCCACCTCCAAACAAGGGGCACATACAGACTGAAAGTGAAGGGCTGGAAAAAAGGTATTCCAAGCAAGTCGAGACCAGAAGAAAGCAGGAGTAGCAATACACATATCAGACAAAATAGACTTTAAAATAAAGCCTGTGAAAAGACACAAAGAGGGACACTACATAATGATCAAAACATCAATCCGAGAAGAAGATATAACGATTGTAAATACATACGCACCCAACATAGGAGAACCACAATATGTAAGGCAAAGGCTAACAAGCATGAAAGGGAAATTAATGATAACACAGTCATAGTGGAAGACTTTACTACCCCACTCACACCTATGGATAGATCAAGTAAACAGAAAATTAACAAGGAAATACAAACCTTAAATGATACTATGGACCAGTTAGACATAATTGATATCGATACGACATTTCACCACAAAACAATGGGTTTCACCTTTTACTCAAGTACGTATGGAAACTTCTCCAGGACAGATCACATCCTCGGCCATAAGTCCAGCTTTGGTAGATTCAAAAAACCTTGAAATCATTCCAAGCATATTTTCTGACCACAGTACACTGAGACTAGATGTCAACTGCAAGAGAAACACTATTTAAAATTCAAACATATGAAGGCTGAATACCACGCTGCTAAATAAGCAACAAATCGCAGAGGAAATCCAAAAAGATATCAAAATATGCATAGAAACAAATGAAAATGAAAACGCAACAACCCAAAACCTATGGGACGCTGTAGAATGAGTGCAAAGGCGAAGGTTCATAGCAAAAGCGGCTTACCTCAAGAAAGAAGAACCAAGTCAAACAAATAACCTAACTCTACACCTAAAGCAACTAGAGAAGGAAGAATTCAAGAACCCCAGGCTTAGTAGAAGGAAAGAAATCATATAATAGAGCAGAAATAAATGTAAAAGCAACAAATGAGACCGGAGCAAAAATCAACAAAGCTAAAAGCTGGTTCTTTGAGAAGATATATAAAATTGACAAACCATTAGCCGGACTCATCAAGAAACAAAGGGAGAAGAATCAAATCAACAAAATTAAAAATGAAAATGGAGAGTTCTCAACAGACAACACAGAAATACAAAGGATTATAAGAGACTACTATCAACCCCTATATGCCAATAAAATGGACAACTTGGAAGAAGTGGGCAAATTCTTAGAAAAGTACAACTTCTGAAAACTGAACGAGGGAGAAAAACAAAATCCTAACAAACCCATCACAAGCACGGAAATTGAAAGGGTAATCAGTAATCTTCCAGCAAACAGAAGCCCAGGACCAGACGGCTTCACAGCTGGATTCTACCAAAAATTGAGAGAAGAGCTAATACCTATCATACTCAAATGCTTCCAGGAAATTGCAGAGGAGGGGAAACTTCCAAACTCATTCTATGAGGCCACCATCACCCTAATACCAAAACCAGACAAAGATGCCACGAAAATAAATAAATAAATAAATAAATAAATAAATAAATAAATAAATAAATAAATATAACCATGGGGCAATATCACTGATGAACATAGATGCAAAAATCCTTTACAAAATTCTAGCAAGCAGAATCCAACAACATATTAAAACGATCATACATCATGACCAAGTGGGATTTATCCCAGGGATGCAAGGATTCTTCAATATCCACAAACTAATCAACATAATACACCACATTAACAAATTGAAAAATAAAAATCATGTGATTATCTCAATAGATGCAGAGAAACCCTTGGACAAAATTCAACATCCATTTATCACCAAAACCCTCCAGAAAGCAGGCATAGGAGGAACAAATCTCAACATAATAAAAGATATATACGACAAACCCACAGCAAACATTATCCTCAATGGTGAAAAATTGAAAGCAATGCCCCTAAAGTAAGGATCAGTACAATGGTGCCCACTCTCACCACTCCTATTCAACATAGTTTTGGGAGTTTTGGCCACAGCGATCAGAGCAGAAAAAGAAATAAAAGGAACCCGGATTGGAAAAGTAGAAGTAAAACACTCGCTGTTTGCAGATGCCATGATCTTCTACAGAGAAAATCCTAAACACTCCACCAGAAAATTACTAGAGCTAATCAATGAATATAGTAAAGTTGCAGGAAACAAAATGAACACGCAGAAATCCCTTGCATTCCTATACACTAACAAGGAGAAAACTGAAAGAAAACTTAAAGAAACCATTCCATTCACCACTCCAATGAAAACAATAAAATACTGAGGAATATATCTACCTAAAGAAACAAAAGACCTATATATACATATAGAAAACTATAAAACACTGGTGAAAGAAGTCAAACAGGACACAAATAGATGGAGGAATATACCATGTTCATGGAGTGAAAGAATCAATATAGTGAAAATGAGTATACTACCCAAAGCAATCTATAGATTCAATGCAATCCCTATCAAGCCACCAACGGTATTTTTCAGGGAAATAGAAGAAATAATTTCACAATTTGTATGGAATTACAAAAAACCTCGAATAGCCAAAGCAATCTTGAGAAAGAAGAATGGACCTGGAGGAATCACCCTGCCTGATTTCAGGCTGTACTACAAAGCTACAGTCATCAAGACAGCGTGGTTCTAGCACAAAGACAGAAATATAGATAAATGGATCAAAATTGCAAGCCCAGAGGTCCAAGCCACGTACCTATGGACACTTTATCTTTGATAGAGGAGGCAAGAATATACAATGAAGACAAGACAATCTCTTTAACAAGTTGTGCTGGGAAAACTGGTCAAGCACTTGTACAAGAGGGAAACTAGAACACTTTCTAGCACCGTACACAAAAATAAATTCAAAATGGATTAAAGATCTAAATGTAAGACCACAAAGTAGAAAACTCCTAGAGGAAAACACAGGCAAAACGCTTTCTGACAGAAATCACAGCAGGATCCTCTATGACCCACCTCCCAGAGTAATGGAAATTAAAGCAAACATACGCCAATGGGACCTAAATAAACTGAAAAGCTTTTGCACAGTGAAGGAAACTATAAGCAAGGGAAGAAGACTGCCTTCAGAATGGGCCAAAATTATAGCAAACGAAGCAATTGACAATGAATTAATCTCAAAACTATATAAGCAACGCCTGCAGCTCAATTCCAGAAAAATAAGCGAGCCAATCAAAAAAGGGGCCAAAGAACTAAACAGTCATTTCTCCAAAGAAGACATACAGATGGCTAACAAACTCTTGAAAAGATGTTTAACATCACTCATTATCAGAGAAATGCAAAGCAAAACCATAATGAGGTACCATCTCACACCAGTCAGAATGGCTGCTATCCAAACGTCTACAAACAATAAATCCTGGAGAAGGTGTGGAGAAAAGGGAACCCTCTTACACCGTTGATGGAAATGCGAACTATTAGAGCTACTATAGTGAACAGTGTGGAGATTCTTAAAAACCTGGAAATGGAACTGCCATATGACTCAGCAGTCCTACTGCTGGGCATACACCCCGAGGAATCCAGAATTGAAAGAGACACGTGTACCCCAATGTTCACCCTAGCACTGTTTATAATAGCCAGGACATGGAAGCAACCTAGATGTACAACAGCAGACGAATGGCTAAGAAAGCTGTGGTACATATACACAATGGAATATTACTAAGCCATTCAAAACAATGCATTTGAACCAGTTTTAACGAGGTGGATGAAACCGGACCCTATTAAACAGAGCGATGTAAGCCAGAAGGAAAAACACCAATAACACACACACACACACACACACACACACACACACACACACACACACACACGGAATTCAGAAAGATAGTGATGATAACCCTATGTGAAAGACAGGAAAAGTGACACAGATGTATAGAAGAGTCTTCTGGACTCTGTGAGAGAAGGCAAGTCTGGGATGGATTCAGAGAATAACATGGAAACATGTATATTTTCATATGTGAAACAGACCTCCAGTGCAGGTGCAATGCATGAGACAGGGTGCTCAGAGTTGGTGCACTGGGATGACCCAGAGGGATGGAATTGGGGTGAGGGGGTTCAGGATGGGAAACCCATGTACACCCGTGGCTGACTCATGTCAATGCATGGCAAAACCACTACGACATTGTACCATAATTAGCCTCCAATTAAAATAAATATAATAAAAAAAATAGAAAACTAAAAAATATAAAACCAAAAACATGTAACTTTTCTAAACTGCAGCATTCACAGACCATCTTCATCTTGGACTACATGAGGACACCACCTCTATTATTATTTATTTTCTTTAATCCAGCAAAAGAAAGGTCACTCTTATTCCTTTTATCATCACTGGTGTGGGTGTGTCCAACATGCTGAGCTGTGTGGTTGAGAGATTGCTCCGTAGAGGAATTTTTTGGTCTCTATGATATCCCCAGGAGGCAACACTAAGCACAGTCATTTCTCGAGATGAGGAAAGTGATATGCGCAATGTCACACAACAGGCCAGTCAGCACCACAGCCAGGATTCAGATGGGTCTACCCGACTCACAACCCAGGTCAGTGACCCCCTCACAGGTGACACTGGCCCAGAGTCTGTGGCACCATAGTAATTTGACAAAATGCATCTCCCTGACTCCACTGCCCATGGGGGTGGACATTGTTCCTTATTTTATCTAGTTTTGGAAAGAGGCTAGATGGTTAAATGAAGTTAGAGGGGTGTCAGCTTTCTACTGGAAAGAATAGAATTCATGAGAGGTAACTTTGAGCAGGAAAGAAACTTATTAAAGGATATTAAGTGACTGAGATTTCTGAGAGGGATGGCTGGAGAGACAGCCATGAACAATATAGAGTTTGAGTGCAGGATCTTCTGTCACTCATTGGAGAAGACCCTGATGCTGGGAAAGATTGAGGGCAGGAGAAGAAGGGGATGACAGAGGATGAGATGGTGTGATGGCATCACCAACTCAATGGACATGGGTTTGGGTGAACTTCAGGTGTTGGTGATGGACAGGGAGGCCTGGCATGCTGCAGTTCATGGGGTCGCAGAGAGTCGGACTGGACTGAGTGACTGAACTGAACTGTCACTACCACTGGCTCCAGACACAGTGGCTGTCACTAGTGACATGGCTTATGTCCCTTCCACCTCGTCTAGATTGAATTCTATGCATCAGAACCCAGTTGCACTGCTTTCACCTGTAAGTGTATCCATTGGCTAAGCCTACATTTCATGTGGCTGTACCTAATTGGTCTTAAGTGCCATCTGGATGTATTTGATTGGCTGAGCCTGGGTACCATCTGGGTGCGTCTAATTGATTGAGCCTAGGTCCCATGGTTACGTTCTGACTGCAAGGCAGGTGGGGAAAATGACATCCAGACTGTTTCTAGTGCAGATTCGTACGATGGAAAATTAAAGCAGTGACTAAAAGTCTCCTCACTGCAGACTTGTCCAAAGTCTCTTTATCAGTCAGGTCGGTTTTTCAAAGCTCAGTTCACCCTACTAAGTGAAGCAGAAGGGTTTAGTAAGTCAAGTGCTCTGTGCTCCGCTGTGTTAATTTGCCTAGTCTGGAGCTACATTTCCCAGAATCCCTTTCTTTGATTTTGAGTTCAGTCAGTCTGTTCAGTGGCTTAGTTGTGTCCGATCCTTTGCGAGCCCATGGACTGCTGCAAGTCAGGCCTCCTTGTCCATCACCAACACCCCGGAGTTTACTCAAACTCATGTCCATTGTGTTGGTGATGCCATCCAACCAACCTGTCCTTTGTTGTCCCCTTCTCCTCCCACCTTTGGTCCTTCCCAGCATCAGTTCAGTTCAGTTCAGTCTTTCAGTCATGTCCGAGTCTTTGCGAGCCCATGGACTGCTGCAAGTCAGGCCTCCTAGTCCATCACCAACGCCCCAGAGTTTACTCAAACTCATGTCCATTGAGTTGGTGATGCCATCCAACCAACCTGTCCTTTGTTGTCCCCTTCTCCTCCCACATTTGATCTTGCCCAGCATCAGTTAAGTTCAGTTCAGTCTTTCAATCGTGTCCGAGTCTTTGCGACCCCATGAATTGCAGCACACCAGGCCTCTCTGTCCATCACCAACTCTCGGAGTTTACCCAAACCCATATCCATTGAGTCAGTGATGCCATCCAACCGTCTCATCCTCTGTCATCCCCTTCTCCTCCTGCCCTCAATCCTACCCAGCATTAGGGTCTTTTCCAATGAGTCAACTTTTCGCATGAGATGGCCAAAGGACTGCAGTTTCAGCCGGAGCATCAGACCTTCCAATGAACACCCAGGATTGATCTCCTTTAGAATGGATTGACTGGATCTCCTTGCAGTCCAAGGAACACTCAAGAGTCTTCTCCAACACCACAGCTCAAAAGCATCAATTCTGCGGCACTCAGCTTTTTCACCGTCCGAATCTCACATCCATACATGACCACTGGAAAAACCATAGCCTTGACTAGACGGACTTTTGTTGGCAAAGTAATGTCCCTGCTTTTAAATATGCTATCTAGGTTGGCCATAACCTTCCTTCCAAGCAGTAAGCATCTTTTAATTTCGTGGCTGCAGTCACCATCAACAGTGCTTTTGGGGCCCCCCAAAATAAAGTCTGACACTCTTTGCACTGTTTCCCCTTCTATTTCCCATGAAGTGATGGGACCACATGCCATGATCTTAGTTTTCTGAACGTTCAGCTTTAAGCCAACTTTTTCACTCTCCTCTTTCACTTTCATCAAGAGGCTCTTTTGTTCTTCTTCACTTTCTGCCATAAGGGTGGTCTTTCTAATCAGTCAGTCCTTCGCATCAGGTGGCCAAATTATTGGAGTTACAGCTTCAGCATCAGTCCTTCCAATGAACATGCAGGACTGATGTCCTTTAGGGTGGACTGGTTGGATCTCCTTGCAGTCCAAAGGACTCTCGAGGGTCTTCACCAACATCACAGTTTCAAAGCATCAATTCTTTGGTGCTCAACTTTCTTTCTACTCCAGCTCTGACATCCATACATGACTACTGGAAAAACCATAGCTTCGACTGGACGGTTCCTCTGCCTATTCTAAAACCAGCTTCACCATCCGGAAGTTCACAGTTCACATATTGCTGGAGCATGGCTTGGAGAATTTTGAGCCTTGATTTACTAGCGTGGGAGATGAGTGCAATTGTGCGGTAGTTTGAGCATTCTTTGGCACTGCCTTTCTTTGGGATTGGAATGAAAACTGACCTTTTCCAGTCCTGTGGCCTCTGCGGAGTTCTCCAAAATTTTTGGCGTATTGAGTGTAGCACGTTCACAGCATCATCCTTCAGGATTTCAAAATAGCTCAACTGGAATTCCAGCACCTCCACTAGCTTTGTTCCTAGTGATGCTCTGTAAGGCCCACTTGACTTCATATTCCAGGATGTCTGGCTCTAGGTGAGTGATCGTACCACTGTGCTTATCTGCGTCTTGAAGATATAGATATATAGATATAGATATATACAGTTCTGTGTATTCTTGCGACCTCTTATTAATAGCTTCTGCTTCTGCTAGGTCCCTATCATTTCTGTCCGTTATCGAGCCCATCTGTGCATGAAGTGTTCCCCTGGTAACTCTAGTTTTCTTGAAGAGATCTCTAATCTTTCCCATTCTGTGGTTTTCCTCTATTTCTTTGCATTGATCGCTGAGGAAGGCTTTCTTATCTCTCCTTGCTATTCTTTCAAGCTCTAATTCAAATGGGAATTACTTTCATTCTGTCCTTTGTTTTTCACTTCTCTTCTTTTCATAGTTATTTGTAAGGCCTCCTCAGACAGCCATTTTCCTTTTTTTGCATTTCATTTCCATGGGGATGGTCTTCAGTCACGAACTTCCGTCCATAGATCATCAGGCACTCTGTCTATCAGATCTAGTCCCTTTAATCTATTTCTCATTTACGTTGTATAATCATAAAGGATTTGACTGAGGACAAACCTGAATGAGATGGAATTGCCAACGTCCGCTGAATCATCAAAAAAGCAAGAAAATTCCAGAACAACATCTATTTCTGCTTTATTGACTATGCCAAACCCTTTGACTGTGTGGATCACAATAAACTGTGGAAAATTCTGAAAGAGATTGGATTACCAGACCACTTGACCTTTCTCTTGAGAAATCTGTATGCAGCTCAGGAACAACAGTTAGAACTGGACATGGAACAACAGACTGGTTCCAAATACGAAAAGAAGTACGTCGGGGCTGTATATTGTCCCCCTGCTTATTTAACTTATATACAGAGCACATCATGAGAAACCCTGGGCCGGAAGACACACAAGCTGCAGTCATGATTGCTGGGAGAAATATCAATACCTCAGGGATGGAGATAACACCACCCATATGGCAGAAAGTGAAGAGGAATTAAAACACCTCTTGATGAAAGTGAAAGAGGAGAGTGAAAAAGTTGGCTTAAAGTTCAGCATTCAGAAAACTAAGGTCATGGCATCTGGTCCCATCACCTCGTGGCAAATAGACGGGGAAACAGTGGAAACAGTGTCAGACTTTATTTTGGGGGGCTCCAGAATCACTGAAGATGGTGACTCTCGCCCTGAAATTGAAAGACGCTTACTCCTTAGAGGGAAAGTTATGACCAAACTAGCCACAATATCAAAAGGCAGAGACATTACTTTGCGAAAAAAGGTCCGTCTAGACAAGGCTATGGTTTTCCAGTGGTCATGTATGGATGTGAGAGTTGGACTGTGAAGAAAGCTGAGCGCCGAAGAATTGATGCTTTTGAATTGTGGTGTTGGAGAAGACTCTTGAGAGTCCCTTGGACTGCAAGGAGATCCAACCAGTCCATCCTAAAGGAGATCAGTTCTGGGTGTACATTAGAAGGACTGAGGTTGAAGCTGAAACTCCAATACGTTGGCCACCTCGTGTGAAGAGTGTACTCATTGGAAAAGACCCTGATGTTGAGAACGATAGCGGGCAGGAGGAGAAGGGGACGACAGAGGATGAGATGATTGGATGGCATCACCGACTCGATGGACGTGGGTTTGGGTGAGCTCCAGGAGTTGGCAATGGACAGGGAGGCCTGGCATGCTGTGATTCATGGGGTCACAAACAGTCGGACATGATTGAGCGACTAAACTGACCTGAACTGAACTGACTAGAGGGACCTTTTTTTTTTTTTTGACAAAGTAATGCCTCTGCTTTTTAAAGAGCTGTCTAGCCTGCTCATACCTTTTATTCCAGGGAGCAAGCATCTCTTAATTTCGTGGCTACCATCACCATCTGTATTGATTTTGGAGACCAACATATTATTTGTCACTGTTTCCTCTTCTATTTGTCAAGAAGGGATGGGACCAGATACCATAATCTTAGTTTTCTGAATGTTCAGTTTTAAGCCAAGTTTTTCAATGTCCTCTGTCACTTGCATCAATAGGCTCTTTTGTTCATGCTTTCTGCCATAAGGGTGCTATCATCGGCATATCTGAGGTTATTGATATTTCTCCCGGCAATCTTGATTCCACTTTGTGTTTCCTCCAGCACAGCGTTTCTCATGAAGTACTCTGCATATAAGATCAATAAGCAGGGTGACAATATATAGCCTTGATGTACTCCTTCCTGATATGGAGCCAGTCTGTTTTTCCATGTCCAGGTGTAACTGCTGCTTCTTGACCTGCCTACAGATGTCTCAGGAGGCATATCAGGTGGTCTGGTATTCTCATGTCTTGAAGAATTTTCCACCGTTTGTTGCGATCCACACAAAGGCTTTGGCGTAGTCAATAAAGCAGAAATAGATGTTTTCCTGGAACTCGCTTGCATTTCGTTGGTCCAGTGGAGGTTTGAAATTTGATCTCTTGTTCCTCTGCCTTTTCTAAATCCAGCTTAACATCTGGAAGTTCATGGCTCACAATCTGTTGAAGCCTGGCTTGGAGAATTTTGAACATTAAGTTGTTAGCATGTGAGATGAGCGCAATTGTGCAGTAGTTGAGCATTATTTGCTATAGCCCTCCTTTGGGATTGAAAACTCATCTTTTTCAGTCCTGTGGAAAGATTTGCTGGCCTACTGAGTGCAGCACTTTCACAGCATCATCTTTTAGGATTGGAAATAATTCGACTAGAATTCCATCACCTCCACTAGCTTTGTTTGTCGTGATGCTTCCGAAGGCCCACTTGACTTCACATTCCAGGATGTCTGGGTCTAGGGGAGTGATCAGATCATCGTGTTTATCTGGGTCCTGAAGATCCTTTCTGTATTATGCTGTGTATTCTTGCCACCTCTTCTTCATATCCTCTGCTTCTGTTAGGTCCATGCCATTTCTGCCCTTTATTGTGCCTTTCTTTGCATGAAAAGTTCCTGCGTGTAAAATTGGTCACTCGAACTTTCTCAACGAGAACTCTCGTCTTTCCCATTCTATTGTTTTCCACTATTTCTTTGCATTGATCGCTGAGGAAAGCTTTCTTACCTCTCCTCGCTTTTCTTTGGATCTCTGCATTCAAATGAGTATATCTGTCCTTTCCTACTTTGCCTTCCATTTCTCATCTTTTCATAGCTGTTTGTAAGGCCTCCTCAGAGAACCATTTTGCCTTTTTGCGTTTCTATTCCTTGGGGATGGCCGTGATCCCTGCCTCGTGTACAATGTCATGAACCTCTGTCCATAGTCCTTCAGGCACTCTTTCTATGAGATCTAATCACTTGAATCTATTTCTCCCTTCCACTGTGTAATCGAATCACAGGGACTTGATTTAGGTCATATCTGAATGGTCCAGTGGTTTTCCCTACTTTCCTCAAGGTAAGTCTGAAATTGGTAATAAGGAGTTCATGATCAGAGTCACAGTCAGCCCCACGTCTTGTTTGTGCTGACCTATACAGCTTCTCCCTCTCTGGCTGCAAAGCACATAATCAATCTGATTTCAGTATTGACCCTCTGGTGATGCCCATGTGTAGAGTCTTCTCTTGTGTTCCTGGAAGAGGGTGTCTGCTGAGACTGGTGCAATCTTTTGCCAAAACTCGCTTAGCCTTTGTCCTGCTTCATTCTGTGCTATAAGGCCAACGTTGCCTGTTACTCCAGGTCCTTCCTGGCTTCCTACTTTTGCATTCCAGGCCCCTATAATGAAAAAGACATCTTCTGGGGGTGTTAACTCTAGAAGGCCGGGTAGATCTTCATAGAACCGTTCAACTTCAGCTTCTTCAGCATTACGTGTTGGGGCGTAGACTTGGATTATCATGATATTGAATAGTTTGGCTTGGAAACGAACAGAGATCGTTCTGCCCTTTCGGAGATTGCATCCTAGTACTGCATTTCAGGCTCTGTTGTTGACCATCAAGGCTACTCCATTTCTTCTAAGGGATTCCTACCCACAGTAATAGATATAATGGTCACTTGAGTTAAATTCACCCATTCAGGTCCATTTTACTTTGCTGATTCTGGAAATGTCGATGGTCACTCTTGCCGTCTCCTGTTTGACCACTTCCTATTTGCCTTGATTCAGGGACCTAACATTCCAGGTTCCTTTGCAATATTGCTGTTTACAACACCGGACTTTACTTCCATCACCAGTCTCATCCCCCACTGGGTGTTGTTTTTGCTTTGGCATCTTCCCTTCATTCTTTCTGAAGATATTTCTCCACTGATCTCTAGTAGCATTTTGGACACCTACTGACCTGGGGAGCTCATTGTTCAGTGTCCTGTTTTTATTTCTGTTCATGGGGTTCTGACAAGACGTGGTCCACTGGAGAAGGGAATGACAAACTACTTCAGTATTCTTGTCTTGAGAACCCCATGGACAGTATGTAAAAGTTCCGAGGTAGAATTGACCAAAAGAGTAACTTGAGAGAGGGTTTGAAAGTGGAAAGGGAGCAGCAGTCTCTCCTCTTGCAAGGGTGCTGTGCTTTGATGTGGTGACAAGTAGGTGCAGACATGCCTGCAGGCTCTGGCATGTCCTTGCTGTCGTCTGGGATGCATCCACAACTCCCTCCTGACTCCTGGGCATCAGCACCCTCCCTGTCACTGGACACTTGGCTGCAGAGGTAATGGTTTCCTCTCCATTTCTCTACTGTTGGCCCTCAGCAGCCTCACTTTGGTGACTAGACTCTATGGCCTCTCCGTTTGCCTGGCTGGTGGCTCCGGAAGTCCCTTTTCAGACCTCACTTCTCAACCTGCTCCCACAGCTGACATAGAAGGCTCATTAATAATTCTCAGAATAATTTGTGCATGCACATGTGTGTCCTAAATCGCTTCAGTCATGTCCGACTCTGTGTGGCCCTGTGCACTGTAGCCCACCTCTGGCTTCCTCTGTCCATAGAATTCTCCAGGCAAAAATACTGCAATGGGTTACCATGTCCTCCTCCAGGGAATCTTCTCCACACAGAGAGAAGATTAACTCACATCTTTTGCATCTCCTGCACGTGGCTTCTTCATCACTAGTACCATACCCCAAACACATGGGCCGGATCTGGCTCCCCTTCTTGGGTGTGACTGATTGTTGTTCAGTCAGTAAGTCTTTCCAGTTCTTTGCAATCCAGTGGACTGCAGCATCTCAGGCTCCTCTCTCCTCCACTTTCTCCGTGACTTTGTTCAAATTTCCTAGGGCATGAATGATAACGTTATGAGTATTTACAGACTCACAGGAAGGCTCAGGAAGACACACTGCAGGACTGGGCCCCAAGGGACCACTGCCACAGGATCACGAGGCCCTACTCCTCTCCCCAGCAATTTTTCCTTCTTAACTTTGCATAAGTGCAGTTGTCTCATGGACACAGCTGATGAGTGGACCCTTAAAGGCTTCAGATCCCTGGCTGCAAGGGAGTCTGGGAAACGGAATTTTCATCGCTCCAGCCTCTTCAATTCAGGAGGGTGAGCAGCAAGAGGAATGCATGTTGAAAAGCCATTTCTCACACAGAGATATGCCTGGGGATCGAATCTTTGAGGTTACCATCTGGCCCAGGGTTTCCTTGTCAGGCCATGATCGTAGTGGGTGATCTTTGCCTCCCCAGCCCTGCAGATAATCCAAGGCCAGGCTAACTGGTCACCAGACTCGTTAATATGAATCAGCACTCACCTTGGTTCACCTTGATGAAATGAAGGAGGAGAAGCGAACTTTATTTACCCAGCATTATTCACATTCCTGGTCACTTATGTACATAGCGCCTCATCCCATGCATTTTGCAGCTGAGGACGCATCAGACCCAAAGAGACTGAGGAAACTACCTCAGGTCACACAGCTAGTTATGGCAGAAGCTGGACCTGAGCCATCCTGTGGACCAAAGAATGCCTGCTCCTCACCATTACTGTATGCCTGCTGATATTGGGAGAAGCTTTTGTATAAAAGCCGTTCATTCTAATTAGGCACTTTTTCTTGGCTGAGCAGTTTCAGGTGCTGAGGACATGATGGTGGGCAAAACAGGTGGTGGTAGATAAAGGGTATTGGTTGAGATTGGGTTTGTAAAAGCTCAACAAGTCAGGGACTAGAAACAGATTTGGGGTTAAGTTGATATTGATGTGGTTTCTTTGTATTTAAATATGTGAGAAAAGATTTGTGCATCTACTTTTTTTTGTTTTGAAATGGAGGTCCCTTGGTTTAGCTTTTGTTTTTCCTCTTTTGGAAAATATATTTATTTTGGACTGTGCCAGATCTTCGCTGCCAAGAGAGAGCTTTCTCTAGTTGTGGTGCATGGGCCTCTCCTTGTGGTGGCTTCTCTTGTTCCAGGGTATGGGCTCTAGAATGCAAGTTCAGTAGTTTTCATGGGCTTAATTGTCCCACAGCATGTGAAATCTTCCAGATCAATGGTCGAACCTGTGTCCTCTATACTGGCAGGCAGATTCTTAACCACTCGACCACCAGGAAAGTCCTGTCTTTCCTTCTTGAAAAATATTTCTCCCGTCTGAAAAAAACACAGACTATGGCAATTGATGGTTTGTCTCAGTGTCTGGGACACAAAATGGCATCGTGATTGTTGTTTTTTAGTTGCTAAGTTGTGTCCGACTCTTTGAGATGCCATGGACTGAAACTTGCCAGGACCCTCTGTCCATGCACGGTGGGGACTGTGGCAAAGTAATGAACCTGGAGAGCAGCTGGAAGTGGCAGTTTGGGTGTGGCTCCTGCTGGTCACGTGCATACATAGGTCCACGTGTTGCCAGATTGCCCACTTTCAATGATAAGTTGAAAATTCATATTTTGAGTTATGTCTTCCAATGATACATTTTATATAGTTGTAACAAAACTTGCAAACCTATTGTGAAAATTAGGCCAACGTCTCTGTGGGTCAGATCTGGCCTGTGAGCTGTCAGTTTGCATCTTGTGTGGAAGAGCCTTAATTTAGGCATCAGAGATGCTGGGTTGCAGTCTGGGCTCTGCTGCCTTCCAGTAGCTGGGGTCAGAGGCAAGCCAAAACACTTTCTGGACCTCAGTTTCCCATTCTGTAAAATGGGACTTCTGAGAACCACATGGTCTGCCGAACCCTTTGCTAAACCAATATTTTCTAAACGGTGGGTCATAGAGTCAATTTAGTAGATTGTTACTTGCATCTTTTAAATAGAAAACAGGACAGGATGGAAACTAAGTGCATATATCATGGTATTATAGGTTAGCATTGCCTTGTGGAATATATTTTAGCTTACACACATAATATGCACACACATGTATCTATATCATACTGGGTCTTGATGTAATATTCATTTCTTATGCAGAGGGACTGAAAGGGAAGCTTTCAAACAAAGTGTTGTTCATGTCTTAATGCGCTCAATGCTGGCAACATTTCTGTGAGGTGGGTTTTCACCTCAACCCCATTTTACAGGTGAGAACGCTGAAGTGCAGGGAGTGAAGTTCCCACAAACAGGAAAAGGAATAGCTGGGACTTGACCCCAGGCCACATCTGAACCATGTGCTATCTGACCTCTCCAGACAGCAACTGTGTGATCACGATGAAGGAGTTAACGCAAGTCAAGGGCTTAGCTGGGTGCCTGGGACAGAGCAGGTGTTGAATAAATGTAGAAGCCAGACTTGTGTGTGCAGCTCCTTATTCAGCCACACCATGTGGTGTATAGGAACCCATGGGCTATGAGAGAGAGGGGGACTGGGCTTCTGCAGTCCTGATACCCGTCGGGCGGTGAAGAGGGTATAAGGGCAAAGAGACACCCCCACCCTGTAGTCCGAGTTCCCCCAATACACATTGTTGCCCAAACACTTGATGGTTACGTTTTAAAATCACTATTTGGTTGCAGCTGGCTTATCCGTCATCCTTGAATGAACTGCTACATAGTTTGCTATCTTGAATTTATGGATTAACCCCCCACACACACACACACACCATTTTGTCAAACAATTTAAACTATCACGGCGACGGTGTTATTAAACATTAGAGTAGTTATCTTTTATAGTCAGGCTGAGTGTGGCAAGAAGTGCTTCTGGGGTCGTGGCTGCTGATGGCTCTTGAGGCACCACAGCAGGTCACTTAATCCTTAACTTTGGGGCCTGAACAGATCCTCGAAGGTGCTGCAATATCAGGGAAGCACTCCCGCAAAGCAGGGGCGCAGCCCAAGAAGATACTTCTGGAATTCTTTTTCTTTTTTTTTTTTTTTATAAATTTATTTATTTTACTTGGGGGCTAATTACTTTACAATATTGTAATAGTTTTTGCCATACATTGACAAGAATCAGCCATGGGTTTACATGTGTTCCCCTTCCCGAACCCCC
Organism: Giraffa tippelskirchi; assembly: GCF_054371585.1. Lineage (NCBI taxonomy): Eukaryota > Metazoa > Chordata > Mammalia > Artiodactyla > Giraffidae > Giraffa > Giraffa tippelskirchi. Next base: position 18,839,338 of record NC_137290.1, read on the forward strand.
CACCCCCCTCCCTCCCCCTCCCATCCCTCTGGATCATCCCACTGCCCCGGCCCCGAGCCCTTGTCACATGCATCGAACATGGAATGGTGCTCTGTTTCACATATGACAATACACATGTCTCAATGCCATTCTCCCAGAACGTCCCACCCTCACCTTCTCCCTCAGAGTCCATAAAATTGTTCCATGCATCTGTGTCTCTCATTCTGTCCCGCATATAGGGTTATCGTTACCATCTTTCAGATTCCATATATATGCATTAGTATACTGTATTGTTGTTTTTCTTTCTGGCTTACTTCACTCTGTATAATGGGCTCCAGTTTCATCCATCTCAGTAGAACCGGTTCAAATGTATTTTTTTTAATGGCTGAGTAATATTCCATTGTGTATATGTACCACAGCTTCCTTATCCATTCATCTGCTGATGGACATCTAGGTTGCTTCCATGTCCTGGCTATTGTAAACAGTGCTGCGATGAATATTGGGGTACACGCGTCTCTTTCAATTCTGGTTTCCTCGGTGTATATGCCCAGCAGTGGGATTGCTGGGTCATATGGCAGTTCTATTCCCAGTTTTTTAAGGAATCTCCACACTGTTCTCCATAGTGGCTGTACTAGTTTGCATTCCCACCAACAGTGTAAGAGGGTTCCCTTTTCTCCACACCCTCTCCAGCATTTATTGCTTGTAGACTTTTGGATAGCAGCCATTCTGACTGGTGTGAAATGATACCTCATTGTGGTTTTGATTTGCATTTCTCTAATAATGAGTGATGTTGAGCATCTTTTCATGTGTTTGTTAGCCATCTGTATGTCTTCTTTGGAGAAATGTCTGTTTAGTTCTTTGGCCCATTTTTTGATTGGGTCATTTATTTTTCGGGAATTCAGCTGCAGAAGTTGCTTGTATATTTTTGAGATTAATTGTTTGTCTGTTGCTTCATTTGCTATTATTTTCTCCCATTCTGAAGGCTGTCTTTTCACCTTGTTTATAGTTTCCTTTGTTGTGCAAAAGCTTTTAATTTTAATTAGGTCCCATTTGTTTATTTTTGCTTTTATTTCCAATATTCTGGGAGGTGGGTCATGGAGGATCCTGCTGTGATTTATGTCGGAGAGTGTTTTGCCTATGTTTTCCTCTAGGAGTTTTATTGTTTCTGGTCTTACGTTTAGATCTTTAATCCATTTTGAGTTTATTTTTGTGTACATAATCCTCTACATAGAAAACCCTAAAGACTCTACTAGAAAATTACTAGAGTTGATTAATGAATATAGTAAAGTTGCAGGATATAAAATTAACACACAGAAATCCCTTGCATTCCTATACTCCAATAATGAGAAAACAGAAAGAGAAATTAAGGAAACAATAACATTCACCATTGCATCAAAAAGAATAAAATACTTAGGAATATATCTACCTAAAGAAACAAAAGACTTATATATAGAAAACTATAAAACACTGATGAAAGAAATCAAAGAGGACACAAACAGATGGAGAAATATACCGTGTTCATGGATTGGAAGAATTAATATAGTGAAAATGAGTATTCTACCCAAAGCAATCTACAGATTCAATGCAATCCCTATCAAGCTACCAATGGTATTTTTCACAGAACTAGAACAAATCATCTCACAATTTGTATGGAAATATAAGAAACCTTGAATAGCCAAAGCAATCTTGAGGAAGAAGAATGGAACTGGAGGAATCAACCTGCCTGACTTCAGACTCTGCTACAAAGCCACAGTCATCAAGACAGTATGGTACTGGCACAAAGATAGAAATATAGATCAATGGAACAAAATAGAAAGCCCAGAGATAAACCCACGCACATATGGACACCTTATCTTCGACAAAGGAGGCAAGAATATACAATGGAGAAAAGACAGCCTCTTTAACAAGTGGTGCTGGGAAAACTGGTCAACCACTTGTAAAAGAATGAAACTAGAACACTTCCTAACACCGTACTTCTGGAATTCTTGCAGTGCTATTTCCATGCCTAACTTTGGGTGGCCCCTGCGGGCAGTTCGGGCCGATGGCGGGGTCGCACTGCCCTCTGGTGGTCACTGGCGAACACAGCTTCACGGGTGCTGATCCGGCCCCATCGTCGGTGCTGTGGGCGCTGCAGCAGAGTGGCAGAGCGCTCTGAACCCAGATTTCCCTTTACCCAGAAAGAATTGTCTGTCTATCCACATCCTAGGAGTTTCCCCAAATCCCTGTGAGTAAAAATGGCAGGCTGTATTGTCTATGGGTCCGTTTATAAGGGCTTGGAGATCTGGGGTGACAGAAATCAAAAGCAAGGTGGAAGGCACGGGAGAAGCTAGGAAGGACCACGAGGAGCCCTTTACGGGACCTGGGGACGTCGTCCGTCCTCATCTGCGTCGGGAGAGAATGGTTTCCAGCGGGAAGGATGGAAGCACGGTGTCTGGTCAAAAACAGCTGGTTATGGGCTGTCTCAGGAACGTGAAGGCATTTTCTCATTTGATACCCTACACACAGCGTACTGAACCAAGCTCAAGTGGTTATCATCATGATATTTTCTTACAGATGATTAAACTTGGGTACCCATCCCCCAGATCAGGATGATTCTTCAAAATAGAAGTCGGATTATGCCCGTCTCCTCCTTTAAACTCTCTGGCGTCTTCTCACTGGATTTGGAAGAAGATCCAAACTCCAACCGAATAAAAAGTCCCACAGCCAATAAATATCAGTCCACTGCTGGTGGATATTCGGCTTGTTTTCATTCTTTGCTATTACAGACGGTGTTGTAGACAAGAACTCTATACAGAATATGCATGCTTACTTAAATATATCTGTCGATAGATACTCAGAAGTGGAATTACTGAGTCGAACTTACAAATTGCATAGATATTGCCAACTTTTCTCCTTAGGAGTTGTACCAGTTTCAGCTTCCACAAGCAATGCACGAAGCCCCACAGCTCAACCAGCACTGTGAGTCATTAAACATTCAAACGTTTGTCAATCCGATGCGAAAAGTTGTATCTCAGTATATTTGCATTTCTCTTACGATGAGCGAACTTGAACATCTTTGTATAAGTTTAAGGAACAGTTGCACTTTTAACAAATATATTAAAATGTATGTACATGCCCTAGGATCTTTTTTTTTAATTTGGGTTGCTGGTTTACTCTTTATTTGTAAGAGATTTTTATATATCAAGGGGGATTAACACATGCTGTTGTCTGTGATTTGAATTTCAATTTGACTTTTGTCTCATATCTTTATTTGTATAATAGTATCTATTTATGGCTGTGCTGGGTCTCATTGCTGCCAGGGCTTATCTCTAGTTGGGGAATGCGGGCCTCCTCTCTAGTTGTGGTGCACAGGCTTCTCACTGCAGTGGCTTCTCTTGTTGTGGAGCACAGGCTGTAGGGCAAGTGGGCTTCAGTAGCTGGGGCTCCTGGGCTCTGAGCACAGGATCAGTAAGTTGTAGTGCATGGGTCTAGCTGCCCCTGGACATGTAGTAACTTCCCAAACCTGATATCGAACTGGCATTTCCTGCATTGGCAGGTGGATTCTTTGCCACTGAGGCACCAGGGAAGCCTTACTTATGTATTTTAGTAACTTTTTTAAGGTGTCAAATGTCTCAACTTTGTTTTGTTTTGTTTTAAAGCACCATGTCTTATTCAAATATGCGTCTATTGTTCTTGGGACACTGCCGGTGCATTGTAGATGCTCAATTAACATCTGATGGAGTAAAAATATCTTCTCCACTTGAATGATTGGTTTTGTAAGTAGACATCTGAGTCCATGAGATATAATACTACTATTTATTATGTGTTATATATATTGGGATGCTTTTGGCTGCAAATAACTAAGGAAGAAGAAACTCAAAATATTTCAACCATAAGGACATTTTAATCTCACAGCATAAATTTAACCTATCTTTCCTAAGCACTTGTCCTTCTAAGAATTAACCAATGTTCAATTAATAGAAATCTTTGTTTAATCATTTCTGCCACATCTTTTACCTCATGTAGATTATTGTCTACAAATGAAGCCAAGTTAGAGGAAACAGTGTCCAGGGATAGAGACAAATAGACTGAATTTAAAAGAATTTAAAGATACTCCTTGAATTCTGCATTTGGGGTGTTGGTGGTCATGGAGTCTGAGATCACACATTCCTCAACCTTTCAGCCAAGTAGGCCATTTTCTTTTAAAGCCACTTTGATGGTACTTATGCTATTTGCAATTGAAAAATTCCCATGTTAGCTCTCTGACTTCTAACTCCCTTGTGAAACAAACACCTTCATCCCTGGAGTTTGACCTGAAAACTTCTTTGATTTTCTGTCCTTCTGCTGAGCTAGCCAGAAAGTTCTGGTGTCGTGCTCACACTTCTAGAAAGCCAAGGGTTTTTGTTTGGGAGTTTTGCATAGTGCAGCTACTCTACTTCTAAGAGGATTCCAGAGGCCTGCAAGATACTGTTGGATAAAGAGTGAAGGCAAGAAGCCTGGGACCACTGAATCTTAGCTACCCATCCATCCATCCATCCATCCATCCATCCATCTACCCAACACCCTCCAATCCATCCATCATCCATTCATCCATCCATCTATCATCCAACATTCATTAATTGCTATCTCTCTTATACATTGAGAAAGATAGTGCCTTTGTCCACTGAGAGCTCTGAGTCATCCCAGAATTCAGAATGAAACATTTACAGACTGTGGACTGTCAGCACCAGCCTTTAACATTCAATCATCACAATAGAAAAGTAGGTGACCACCTAGGCAGTTAATTTCAGAAATAAAGAACAGGTCTGTTTCACCCCAAACCTCTCTCTGTGTGGACAGCTTCAAGAGTCTACTATTCGTGACACTAATGGAAGCCTTTTAAAATACAATTTCTTTTTTTATTAAGTGATTTAGTCTTTGTTAATTCTCAACAGAATTTTTCTTGAAAGCAGTTGTTTCTTTTTTTTTGTTTCTCTTTTATCAGTAGGGCTGAAAAAAGGTAGGAGAACCTTATTCTTGGTTTTTTTTTTTTTCAATTTGTTAAAATATACTTGATTTATAGTGCCGTGTCAGTCTGCAAATCAGCAAAGTGTCTCAGTTATACACATGTACACATTCTTTTTTTACATTCTTTTCCATTACGGTTTATCACAGGATACTGAATATTGTCCCCTGTGCTATCCATTAGGACCTTGTTGTGTATCCACTGGAAACGTAGTAGTTTGCGTCTACCAACCCCAGATTCCCAGCCCATCCCTATCCCCTCCATCTTTGGCAACTACAACTCTGTTCTCTATCTGACAGCAGGTGTGATGGTGGCTGGAAGGGACGAGTGGATAGCACGTGGTTAAAAGTGGGTACCGAGGTGCCTAGGTTATCAAACAATGAGAAAACAGGGAGGATCCAGGAGCACATGACTGATTCCCTAGGTGGTTCTGCTGCAGTCTCTTTCTTCTCGAGCCAGAAGTCAATTCATTCAGTACAACATTTACACTCATTAGAAGAAACTAATTCAGCAGATTACAGTGAGGTTGATCCGTGTTTTTGCCAGCTAACTCGAGGGATTCTTTACCTTCATTTAACTATCTGTCTATCTAACCATTATACCATTCTTGCAACTACATATCCAACCATCGCAGTATTACTATCAATCACCCATCAACCATTAGTCATTCTATCCACCTACCCATTCCATTACTCATCCATCCATTTAGCCACTCATTCATCCACTTAAGCATCTATCCAACTTTCCATCTCACCATACAACCACTCACACATCCAGACAAGCATCCATCCATCCACCTCACCGTATCACCATTTAGTCATCAATACACTTCAGTCACTCTGTGTTATATGACGAATTAAGACACTGTGAACCACAGCACACCAGGTCTCCCTGTCCATCACCAACTCCCGGAGTCCACCCAAGCCAATGTCCATAGAGTCAGTAATGCCATCCAACCAGGTCATCCTCTGTCGACCCCTTCTCCTCCCGCCCTCAATCTTTCTCAGCATCAGGGTCTTTTCTAGTGAATCAGCTCTTTGCCTGAGGTGGCCAAAGTATTGGAGTTTCAGCTTCAACATCCGTCCTTGCAGTGAACACCCAGGACTGATCTCCTTTAGGATGGACTGGTTGGATTTCCTTGCAGACCACGGGACTCTCAAGAGGCTACTCCAACACCACAGTTCAAAAGCATCAATTCTTCTGCTCTCGGCCCTCTTTATACTCCAACTCTCACTTGTTTACACGACCTCTGGAAAAACCATAGCCTTGACTGAACAGAACTTTGTTGGCAAAATAACTTCACTGCTTTTTAATATGCTGTCTAGGTTGGTCATAACTTTCCTTCCAAGGAGGAAGCGTTTTTTAATCTCATGGCTGCGGTCACCATCTTCAGTGATTTTGGAGTCCAGCAAAAGAAAGTCAGCCAATGTTTCTACGGTTTCCACATCTGTTTGCCATAAAGTGATAGGACCAGATGCCATGATCTAAGGCTTCTGAATGTTGAGCTTTAAGCCAACTGTTTCACTCTCCTCTTTCACTTTCATCAAGAAGCTCTTAGGTTCTTCTTCAGGTTCTGCCATATAGGGGGTGTCATCTGCGTATCTGAGGCTATTGATATTTCTCCCGGTAATTTTGATTCCATCTTGTGCTTCTTTCAGCCCAGCGTTTCTCTTGATGTACTCTGCATACAAGTTAAATAAGTAGGGGGACAAATTAAAGCCTTGACGTACTCCTTTTCCTATTTGGAACCAGTCTGATATTCCATGTCCATTTCTAACTGTTGCTTCCTGACCTGTATACAGATTCCTCAACAAGCAGGACAGGAGGTCTGGCGGATAGGGATGCTTGATGAATTTTTGGACCAACTGAAACAACACTGCAGATGGTGATGGCAGCCATGAAATTAAAAAACACTTAGTCCTGGGAAGGAGTGTTATGAGCAACCTAGGCAGCATATTAAAAGACAGAGATGTTACTTTGTCAACAAACGTCCGTCTGGTCTGCTGCTGCTGCTGTTCAGTCGCATCGGGCATGCCCGACTCTGTGCGACCCCATAGACGGCAGCCGACCAGGCTCTGCCGTCCCTGGGATTCTGTAGGCAAGCACACTGTAGTGGATTGCCATTACTTTCTCCAGTGCATGGGAGTGAAAAGTGAGAGTTCGCTCATCCGTGTCTAACTCTTTGCAACCCTATGGACCGAAGCCTACCAGGCTCCTCCATCTGTGGGATTTTCCAGACAAGAGTACTGGAGTAGGGTGCCACCTCCTTCTCCACCATCTAGTCAAGGCTCTGGTTTTTCCAGTGGTCATGCATGGATGTGGATGGCATCACTGACTCTTTGTACCTGGGTTTGGGTGGACTCTGGGAGTTGGTGATGGGCAGGGAGGCCTGGTGTGCTGTGCTTCATTGGGTTGCAAAGAATCGGATATGACTGAGCGACTCAACGGAACTGAACTCAACTGAATCAACCTAAGGTACACCTAGGTCTAATCTTGTTAGGTGAGCAAGTGTTTACGTCTTCATTACAGCTAAAAGATACTCAAGGCCAGCTCAAGATAGTCACCAGCCTTCAATTTTTTACTGAGTGAATAGAGGGTGCTTGATGAATATACATGAATGCCCCCAGTTCCGTGCACTGTGAGGTTGTATGCCTACAGGGTAGAAACTATACAAGTGTCCTTTTGGTTCCAGGAGCACCATACACCCTTTCCTGCCTCTGGGGGCTCTACACATTTGATAGCTGGGTCAGGACAGGCTCTCTGGAGGGGTGACATTTAAGTAAGTGCCAGAGAAGGGGAAGGCTGGGGCCATGCAAATAGAAGGGTAGGTAGTCAAAGCTGGAAGAAGCACAAGCTGGAGTCAAGATTGCCGAGAGAAATATCAATAACCTCAGATATGCATACGACACAACCCTCATGGCAGGAAGTGAAGAAGAACTAAAGAGCCTCTTGATGAAAGTGAAAGAAGAGAGTGAAAAAGTCGGCTTAAAGCTCTACAAGTTTAGAAAACTAAGATCATGGCATCTGGTCCCATCACTTCATGGGGAAAAATGGGGAAACAGCGGAAATTGTGTCATACTTTGGGGGTGGGGGAGCTTCAAAATCACTGCTGATGGTGATGGCAGCCATGCAATTAAAAGAAGCTTACTCCTTGGAAGGAAGGTGATGACCAAACTAAATAGCATAGTTAAAAGCAGAGACATTACTTTGCCAACAAAGGTGCATCTAGTCAAGGCTATGGTTTCTCCAGTGGTCATGTAAGGACGTGAGAGTTGGATGGGGAAGAAAGGTGAGCTCCGAAGACTTGATGCTTTTAAACTGTGGTGCTGGAGAAGACTCTTGAGAGTCCCTTGGACAGCAAGCAGATCCAACCAGTCCATCCTAAAGGAGATCAGTCCTGAGTGTTCATTGGAAGGACTGATGTTGAAGCTGAAACTCCAATACTTTGGCCACCTAATGTGAAGGGTTGAGTCACTGGAAAAGACAATAGTGCTGGAAATGAAGCAAAAAGTGATCCATCATGGGCAACAGATGCCCTCTCTTTATTGCCTTTCAGCTCCCCCACTCTCCTCCCCTCAGCCTGGCTGAGCCTTTCATTCTCTGCAAAGATGGATGTTGGTGGCTGCATGGCCAATCCAGTCCCTGTTTAAACTATGTAATTTATTTTTCCTGGAGGAAATGAGCAAAGAGGAAGAGACTATCTCAGCAGCCTCCCTGCCAGGCCTGGTGGCTGCAGAACCTAGGTGGATTTGCAACTGGTGGAGAGGTGGAGACAAATAACCTGCTAAAATGGAGATATTAACAATACCGTCAGCCGGAACAGCCAAAGCCCCCTGTCCTGTCACCGTGTTTCACACGGCTCAGGTGCCCATGGCCTGGGCTAATGAGGCCCATCCATCAGGCTGGGAGAGCTGCTGGCACACAGACTTTCTCATCAGCGGGCAGAAGCTGCTGCTTGAGACACTGGTGGGAATTTTCAGGGGAGCTTGTCATATGGGGGTGCTGTATCCTAGTTTTCTTTGGTGGACTCCACTCTCTTCTAACCAGCTCAGGGGTGCAGAACAACAGTGTTTGATATTCCTAAGTCCACCTCCTTCCTACCAGGTGTATGCAGCAAAACACATAGCAGTTTACCTGTACCAGCTGTGTGACTTTAAAGAAATTAATTAATCTTTCTGAATCTCAAACATGTCCTTTATAAAATGAAGTGGGATGGTGCCCACTTTGTCAGGGGAGTTATTGGAGGATTAAATAAATAAATATTTATTCGTAAATAAAGAGTAATGGGTAAGGCCTGGGATTAGGTAGGGTGGCAATTACAGCCCCCCCCCCCACCTGCTGGCTGTGATGGAGCCTACTGGCTGGCTCCCTACATTCGTTCTCCCCTTCTCTCTCAGAAAATGCTCCCGTATTTGTTTGTTTCCTCGCTAGGCAGGAGTGGCTGAGAATAAAGGCTACATCTTCCAGCTCCTTTTGTGGTAAGGTGTGATTTTCTGATGCACAAATCTGGCCATTGGGATTTGAGCAACAGCGATGTTGAACTGTGTCAGCTGTGCTCTTAAAGGGAAGAAGAGTCCGTCCCTCTCCCCTCCCCCTTTACTTTCCTGGTGCAGGGGGAGTGCAGAACTTGAGGGCTGAGAAGCCACCTTGGACTGTGTGGTAAGAACAGTACTTGGATTGGCAGAGCATCAAGACAGAGGGCGCCTGTTTCCCTGGTGCTGTTCCAGCTCTATAGGCAGCTAATGAGACAAAGAGACAGCTCTCGATTTTTTCAGCTGCTGGCTGGCATCTCTGGCAACACAAAGTCAATTTGACAGAAACTGGCCCTGTTGGGGACTACCTCATCCACTCCCTCAGCCTGCGTTCAGTGACACACTGCTCCTGTGGACTTTGCACAAACAAGACGTTGAGGTGAGTTTTCATTATGAGGGCAGATTTTTTTTTCTTCTTATTTAATTATTCAGTTCAGTTCAGTCGCTCAGTCGTGTCCAACTCTTTGCAACCCCATGAATTGCAGCACGCCAGGCCTCCCTGTTCATCACCAACTCCTGGAGTCCACCCAAACCCATGTTCATTGAGTCAGTGATGCCACCCAACCATGTCATCCTCTGTGGTCCCCTTCTCCTCCTGCCCCCAACCCTACCCAGCATTAGGGTCTTTTCCAACGAGTCAACCCTTCCCATGAGGTGCCAAAAGTATTGGAGTTTCAGCTTCAACATCAGACCTTCAAATGAACACCGAGGGTTGATCTCTTTTAGGATGGATTGATTGGATCTCCTTGCAGTACAAGGGACTCTCAAGAGTCTTCTCCAACACCACAGTTCAAAAGCATCAATTCTGTGGTGCTCAGCTTTCTTCACCGTGCAACTCTCACATTCATACATGACCAGTGGAAAAACCGTAGCGTTGACTAGATGGATTTTTGTTGGCCAAGTAATGTCTCTGCTTTTAAATATGCTTTCTAGGTTGGCCATAACCTTCCTTCCAAGGAATAAGCATCTTTAAATTTCAGTCACCATCAGCAGTGATTCTGGAGCCCAAAAAATAAAGTCTGACAGTGTTTCCACTGTTTCCCCATCTATTTCCCATGAAGTGATGGGACCAGATGCCATGATCTTAGTTTTCTGAACGTTGAGCCTTAAGCCAACTTTTTCACTCTCCTCCTTCACCTTCATCAAGAGGCTCTTTAGTTCTTCTTCACTCTCTGCCATAGGGTGGTGTCATCCGCATATCTGAGGTTATTAATATTTCTCCTGGAAATCTTGATTCCAGCTTGTGTTTCTTGCAGCCCATCATTTCTCATGATCTACTCTGCATATAAGTTAAATAAGCAGGGGGACAATATACAGCCTTGATGTACTCCTTTTCCTATTTGGAATCAGTCTGTTGTTCCATGTTCAGTTCTAACTGTTGCTTCCTGACCGGCATACAGGTTTCTCAAGAGACACGTCAGATGGTCTGGTACACCCATCTCTTTCAGAATTTTCCACACTTAATTGTAATCCACACAGTCAAAGGCTTTGGCATAGTCAATAAAGCAGCAATATATTTTTTTCTGGAACTCTCTTGCTTTTTCGATGATCCAGCGGATATTGGCAATTTGATCTCTGGTTCATCTGCCTTTTCTAAAACCAGCTTGAAGATCTGGAATTTCACGGTTCAGGTATTGCTGAAGCCTGGCTTGGAGAATTTTGAGCATTTCTTTACTAGCATGTGAGATAAGTGCAATTGTGCTATAGTTTGAGCATTCTTTGACATTGCTTTTCTTTGGGATTGGAACGAAAACTGACCTTTTCCAGTCCTATGGCCACTGCTGGGTTTTCCAAATGTGCTGGCATATCAAGTGCAGCACTTTCACAGCGTCACCTTTGAAGATTTGAAATAGCTCAACTGGAATTCCATCACCTCCACTAGCTTTGTTTATAGTTATGCTTTCTAAGGCCCACTTGATTTCACATTCCAGGATGTCTGGCTCTAGGTGAGTGATCACACCATCATGATTATCTGGGTCGTGAAGATCTTTTTTTGTACAGTTCTTCTGTGTATTCTTGCCACCTCTTCTAAATATCTTATGCCTCTGTTAGGTCCATACCATTGCTGTCCTGTATCGAACCTATCTTTGCATGAAATGTTCCTTTGGTATCTCTAATTTTCTTGAAGATATCTCTAGTCTTTCCCAATCTGTTGTTTTCCTCTATTTCTTTGCACTGATCGCTTTCTTATCTCTCCTTGCTATTCTTTGGAACTCTGCATTGAGATGGGAATATCCTTCCTTTTCTCCTTTGCTTTTTGCTTCTCTTCTCTTCCCAGCTATCTGTAAGGCCTCCTCAAACAGCCATTTTGCTTTTTTGTGTTTCTTTTCCATGGGGATTTTCTTGATCCCTGTCTCCTGCACAATGTCACGAACCTGTGTCCGTAGTTCATCAGGCACTCTGTCTATCAGGCCTAGTCCCTTAAATCTATTTGTCACTTCCACTGTATACTCATAAGGGATTTGATCTAGGTCATACCTGAATGGTCTAGTGGTTTTCCCTGCTTTCTTTAATTTAAGTCTGAATTTGGCAATAAGCAGTTCATGATCTGAGCCACAGTCTGCTCCCGGTCTTGTTTTTGCTGACTGTATAGGTACTTGCAAATTTAGCTCAAATGAATCCTTTTATACTTCTAAATTTTAGTAATGCTTTTTCACCTTAAAATCCATTTGCTTGACAGTAATAAACTGGGGAAAATTCTGAAAGAGATGGGAATACCAGACCATCTGGCCTGTCTCTTGAGAAACCTGTATGCATGTCAGGAAGCAACAGTTAGAACTGGACATGGAACAACAGACTGGTTCCAAATAGCAAAAGGTGTACGTCAAGGCTGCCTATTGTCACCCTGTATATTTAAGTTATATGCAGAGTAGATCATGAGAAACGCTGGGCTGCAAGAAACACAAGCTGGAATCAAGATTGCCAGGAGAAATATCAATGACCTCAGATATGCAGATGACACCACCCTTATGGCAGAAAGTGAAGAAGAGCTAAAGAGGCTCTTGATGAAAGTGAAAGAGGAGAGTGAAAAAGTTGGCTTAAAACTCAACATTCAGAAAATCAAGATCATGGCATCTGGTCCCATCACTTCATGGGAAATAGATGGGGAAACAGTGGAAACAGTGTCAGACTTTATTTGGGGGGGGGCTCAAATATTACTGCTGATGGTGATGGCCCCATGAAATTAAAAGACGCTTACTCCTTGGAAGGAAGCTTATGTCCAATTTAGATAGCATATTTAAAAGCAGAAACATTTCTTTGCCAACAAAGTTCCGTCTAGTCAAGGCTATGGTTTTCCCAGTGGTCATGTATGGATTGAGAGTTGGACGGTGAAGAAAGCTGAGAGTGGAAGAATTGATGCCTTTGTACAGTGGTGCTGGAGAAGACTCTTGAGAGTCCCTTGGACTGCAAGGAGATCCAACCAGTCCATCCTAAAAGAAATCAGTCCTAAGTGTTCATTGAAAGGTCTGATGTTGAAGGTGAAACTCCAATACTTTGGCCTCCTCATGTGAGAGTTGACTCATTGGAAAAGTCCCTAATGCTGCGTAGGATTTGGGACAGGATAAGAAGACGAAGACAGATGATGAGATGTTTGGATGGCATGACCGACTCGATGGAGATGTGTTTCGGTAAACTCCGAGAGTTGGTGATGGACAGGGAGGCCTGGCGTGCTGCGATTCATGGGGTCACAAAGAGTCGGACATGATTGAGCAACTAAACGATACTGAGTACAGCTGCATTGGCTTTCATTGTCAGTATATATATATATATATTCTTATTGTGTATTTTTCAACTGTTGTATATATTAGGAATCTTTCATATTTAGCCAGCTTTAAACAAACAAAGAAAAAAGAAACTGTCAGAAAATCTCTTGCGTTGAAACTTTGCCTTATTCCCATTTATTGTGATGAAATTTGGCTTTTTTGGATATCAGTTTACTTTGTGTCTTCTATTTGTCAGACTTCCCTTGTTTTCTTGTATCACTTCTTTGCCATACTTTAAAAATGTACTTATCTTTGCATGTGTTGGTTTTCATTTCCATGAGGGCTTTCTCTAGCTTAAGGTGGCAGGGGCTACTCTTTAGTTGTGGCGTTGAGGCTTCTCATTGCAGTGGCTTCTGTTGTTGTCCAGCATTGGCTCAGGTCAAGTGGACTCAGTAATTAAGCGTCCCGTGCTCTAGAACACAGACTCAGTAGTTGGAATGCATGAGCTCAGCTGCTCCATGGCATATGGGATTCTCCTGGATCAGGGATGGAACCAGTGATTCCTGCATTGGCAGGTGGATTTTTTACCACTGAGCCCCCAAGGAATTCCCCTCTTCTTTGCTTTATTTTTAATTACATTCTTTGCTCGTTCAGTCTTTCCCCTTTGTTATGTGCAAAGTCAGGTTCCTGTTTTCTTTCTCTGCTGACTCCCCTGGAGAGAGACCCTCCTCTGAGTTTCTGCAGATGGATGTAGCTTTCTCCCCCACCCCCACAGGCCCAGGGAGTATTAATGACACCCTCTTTGGGTTCCTGAGGGCTAACTCTGCACAGGTCCTCTGCTGGCCCCCTTGGCATCTGTTCTCTGTAGGTGTGACAGAGAAAAAGGCAGTTCAGAGAGGGTTGCCACTGGCTGAAGGCCACACAGCTAACAATGGCAGAGCAGGGATTCAGGGCAAAATGCGCTCTCCTTGTCACCTGTTTCTGTGAGAGGCAGGTGGCTGTAGGGTGAAGCGAGGGAGAGACCTGGGACACAGAATTGAAAGAGGCACCTCCAGGACTTCCCTGGGTGTCCAGTGGTTCATACTCTGTGCTTTCACTGCAGGGGGCATGGGTTCAAGCTCTGCTTGGAGAACTAAGATCTCAAAAAAAAAAAAAAGGAACTATTTTATTCAGCTTTCCTCATAACTCTGTTGGTAAAGAATCTGCCTGCAATGCAGGAGACCCCAGTTCCTGGGTTGGGAAGATCTCCCGGAGAAGGGATAGGCTACCTAATCCAGGATTCTTGGCCTTCCCTGGTGGCTCAGCTCGTAAGGAAACTGCCTGCCATGCAGAAGACCTGGGTTTGGTCCCTGGGTCAGGAAATCCCCTGGAGAAGAGAAAGGACACCCCCTCTAGTATTCCGGCCTGGAGAATTCCATGAACAATATAGCCTAAGCGGTCACAAAGAGTTCTATATGACTGAGCGAATCCACTTCACTTCACTTCAGTTTATAAAGCGGCATCTCTGTCAGCTCTACCTCTTCGTGGCTCACTAAGGGAGGGCGGCCTTAGACCAGCAGTTCTTGAAGAAGGAGGAGTGACTGTGACAAATTCTAGGGGTGTGGTTTTTGACTGTTGTCATGATATGGGGGGCCACTACACATGGGGGCAGGTGCCTGCTTCATGGCATACACGTTAGACGTGAATGATTCTCAAATGTCCTGCCAGATATTTAGGTAAGTCCAAACCCATTCATAATACCCCGAGTGGAGGCCCTTATCTGCACTTTGTCCCATAAGTTTAATAAAAGATTTCCAGGGCTGCAATTATGGTGCAAACTGGAGAAGTCAATATTTTGTTTTATTCAGAGCCTAACCATGGGTTGCTTTGCAGTTTGTGGCAATCACATGATGGTCACAGTACCTCGATGGCTTTGTGAATGGCCGAGACTGCACACTTGTGTCCTCCTGCATTTGCCAGGCTGAATCCTCAGTGAGGGCACATTTGGGTGCAAGTGTGAGTGCTCAAACATTTACCTACGGGAGCATGCATTGTTGTGAGTATAAATACATGTGTGTGCTCAGTTGTGTTCAACTCTTCGTGATGCTATAGACCCCAGGCTCTTTTGTCCTGGGATTCTCCAGGCAAGAATACTGGAGTGGGTTGCCATGGCCTCCTTCAGGGGACCTTCCTGACCCAGGGATCAAACCTGTGTCTCTTATGTCTGCTACATAAGGTCTGCCTAAGTAGACCTTATGTCTACTGCATAAGGTGGAATCTTTACCACTACCGCCACCTGAGGAACTGAATCCTTGAGTATAAATGACCTACTCTTAGTTCTTTAAAAAAAAAAAAAATTATGTGGACCATTTTTAAGCTCTGTATTTAATTTGTTATCATCACTTCCTTTATGTTTATGATAACATAAACACTTGTTTTATATTTTGGTCTTGAGACACGTGGGATCTTAGCTCCATGTGGATAGAAGCTGCACCCGCTGCATTGGAAGGTCAAGTCTTAAGCACTGGACCACCAGGCAGTTCACTCCCTATTTCACTTTGTGTTACTGGATGTTGATCTCCAGGACAGTTTTTTTTTTTTTTTTTCATTTCCTGGGACAGAACATTTTGGTTTTAAGATGGTTTTATTATCCATCAGTATTTCATTTCAGGATAGTAAATGATCATTTCAAAACATCTGCTACACCACCCTAGGAAACCCCCTTTAATGTGAGAAGGCAAGTGAATAGCAGTGACAGCTCTATGGACTTCTCTGTCATTCTCCAGCTAAGAATGAGAGGGCAGGTAGTGGGGTTTCCACGACCAGGAGCCTAAGCAGGTCCTCAATCTAACTGATAGAAGCAAAGTTTCTTTTGATCACTCTCACATGCTCAGGGTAGAGTTTCTTCTCACTTAGATCTGTACTTGGAAAACGGGCTCTAGACTCCCCCTCCTACCCCAGCAGAGGGCTTCACATAGGCTCACCTGAGACCAGCTCTCGACCCGGTACACCCGTTCTGGAACAATGTGGTAATTCATTAGGTTCGCACCACTGATTTTTTCAGACCCTGGTATATCACCCTTATCAGTCAGTTCACTCTCTTAGTCATGTCTGATTCTCTGCGACCACATGGAATGCAGTACGCCCTTCCGTACACTTCCCTGTCCATCACCAAGTCCCAGAGTTTGCTGAAACCCCTGTCCATTGAGTCAGTGACGCCATCCCACCAGCTCATCCTCTGTCATCCCCTTCTCCTCCTGCCTTCAATCGTTCCCAGCATCAGAGTCCTTTCCAATCAGTCACTACTTCCCATCACGTGGCCTAGGTATTGGAGCTTCAGCATCACTCCTTCCAATGAATATTCCAAATGGGTTACCTTTAAAATGGACTGGTTGGATCACATTGCAGTCCAAGGGAGTCTCAACAGTCTTCTCCAGCAACACAGTTCAAAAGCATCAATTGTTCGGTGCTCAGCTTTTCTCATGGTCATCCTTATAGCAATTATTAATATTGTCTCCTCCAAACTGAATATATGCCATGCCATATCATGTGGCATGCAGAATCTCAGTTCCCCAAGCAGGCGTCAAACCTGTGCCCCTGCATTGGGGTCCCTGAACCACCAGTGTTAAGGACAGACAGGTAACAAAATTCCTCTATATCAATTCACTGTTAACGTTAAAGAAATCTTCTTTAAAAAGAAGTGCTTGGACAAAAAGTTGAAGTGCCTCTGAAGGCCCCAGGCACCTCCATGACCCCACCATCCCCACCCCACCCCTTGCCTTTTGCTTGGTGCATCCTTGAGGGCACTCTGGCTCTCCACAGGAAGCTCCAGACTTTGGACCTTTGAACTCCTTGCTTCCTCTCGGGAAATTCCGTCCTTCTTATGCTCACTGGGCTTACTTCCTCTCCTCCCACCTGTGTCCTGCTGTCACCTCGAAACCAGGCCGGCCTTGATCACCACCTACCCTCCCATCCTGACCACCCCTAGACACTCCTCTGTTCTCCATTCTCCACTTTATTTTTCTCCAAAGATCTGGTGGTCAATTGACACACTTGTTACACTTAGGTGCTGACTGCTTGTAGCCAGGCTGTGAGCTTAGTGAAGAATGAGATGGCCTGTGTGTTCTGCTCACTGCCCATGCACAGTGACTGTGCATGAGAGGCCAGCACACAGTAGGTGCTCAGCTAATGGAACTTACATTCCACATGGAGGGTCGTTGATGAAACCATGTGTCACAAAGGTAAATGTTCCTTGACAAGAGAGGAGGAGAAATATTGGGAGCTGGTGGAGGGAATTGCAGGCAGGCCTGGCTGAGCTGGAGGGTGGGAGTGCGAGCTGGGAGGGAATGCTTCCTCTAGAGTGAGCCGGAGCTGGAAAAGGATGAGTCCAAAGAGCTGGGCAAGGGGAGGAGCCTTCCAGGAGGCTGGAACGGTATATGTATTTTTATCCCCATTTCACCGACTTAGAAACTAAGGCTTGGGGAGTAAGAAAGTGGCAGCATTGGGACTAGAAATGGGTTTTATCCAGTCAGAGGCCCGAAGTTCTTCCTGGGACTTTACTCTTTCTGAGAACGGGGTCAAGGTGTAGATGGCACATTTTATTATCCGCCTACTCAAATTGTATTCCCTTTACCAGCCAGTAGCTGCTTAGAGTCATCATGATAATCAAAAACATCCCCATGTGCCTCCTGGGGGAGAAGCAGCCTCACCTGTAAAGAGTCAAAGACTTAGAGAACTCCAGAAATAGTGATCAAGGGTCATTGGTGAATCAACCCTGCCTCCAGCACCTTCCAGGTTTCTTGTACAATATGATAAACCAATCCTCTCCTGACACTGAAGCTGGTGGCTTTCATAACTTGTCCACACATTAGAATCCCCCAGGGAACTCAGTAAGTCCCAATGCCAAGCAGCAGCTAGGCCAAAAAAGCAGAACGGTAAATTCGTCAGGGGATCCCAATAGGAGTCAAGCTTGAGAACCAATGTTTTCCCGAATCACCTGGGAGTCTTGTTAAAGACACAGATCTGACCCAGATGCCTTGGGAGGGGCTTGGAGTCCACATTTCTAACAAGCTCCCAGGAGATGAACTCGTGTGGCTGCTCCAGGGACCACAGTCTGAGTAGTCAGGGCGAAGCCCGAGGTCCTCAACTTCCAACAAGCATCAGAATCACCTGGAGGTCCAGTTAAGATTCAGATGGCCAAATCCCACCCCAGAGCTGTCAATCTGACAGGTTTGAGATGGGGACCAAAGAATCTGCATTTCCAAGACCCTGCATGTGACCCTGATGCTGCTGGTCCAAGGACCACATGTGGAGCACCACGGTGGGGCTGGAGGCATAATCATGGACGGGCAACACAAGTCATCTCTCCGTCAGCTTCCCCAGACCCAAAGTGGGGATGATGAGATCCTCTCCCAGAGGGTGTCATGAGGGCAACACTGAGTGAGCTAGGATTTGTAAGCCTCTTGGAAGCTGGCACCGAGCAGGTGGGATATGAATGATAGCATCCATTCTTAATGAATTTCCCTTGGTCCCGGGGTGCTCCTGGAGCCCAGGCAGACAGACCCTTCAACCACCATGGATGGCCCTCTCCCTGGCCCACTCACTGCCGACACTGTTTCTGTAGGCATTGTATATCTCCTTCACCCAATGGTCGCAGAAGGCCAGCTTTCTGATCCAGTCCACAGCATAGTGCACACTGGAACCTAGGCACAAGCTGGCTCCCAGGGCGGAACCGTGGAAGCCATCAGTGGAGAAGTTGCAAGTGCTGGGGAGACGGAAGAGGGCAGGGGGATGGAGAAGAGACAGTGTCACTGTGGGGAGCTGGGAGCTTTTTACCAGGAGACCCATGGGTGGGCTTAGGGCTGTGTTTCACTCTGTCCCCGAGTGCGTGAGAGTACTGTGAGTATCTGTCTTCTGGGAGAAGCAGGATCAGAGCTTCCGTTAACTTCCCTAACAACAGTGGCTCCCTGTGCTCATGCCCAGTCAGCCTCCATTCTCTTTTCTTCCGGTATCAAAGAACATCTTTGGTTTTTTGAGGGGCAGTCATCCAGTCCCCTGCATGCACTGAGTGACCAAGCCAAAGAAAATCCCTCTATCTCACACTTTGGGCTTTGGGGCACGAACACAATTACAAAATGTGGTTGGCCTTAGTTCATCCCAAGAGTAGGGTGCAGAAGAAAATACCAGTGGGCTCTTGATATTTTGATCCCCAAAGTTGCTTGTTTCACATGCCTTGAAAGGCCTGGCTGCTAACCCTTTCTTCCTATTTTGTGAGCATCTCCGTATCTTTCTATAGGCATTCCTCATGTTAATTTTATCTTTTCAATTAGGCGGAGTCAGACTTCTCTGCTGGCCCAGTGGTTGGGAATCCAGTTGGCAATGCAGGGGGACACAGGTTCAATCCCTGGCCCCAGGAGATTTCACATGCTATAGAGTAGTTAAGCCCCCAGGCCACAACTACTGACAACATATTCTAGAGCCTTTGCTCCGCAACAGGAGAAGCTACCTCAATGAGAAGACTGCACTCTGCAATGAGGAGTAGCTCCTGCTTGCTCTAACTATAGAAAGCCTGTTCACAGTGTTGAGGCAAAAAAGAAAAAAAAGTAATAATAATAATAACAATAATAATAATCAGGCAGAGTCAATTGCATACGTACAGAGTACTTTGCATACAGTACCCTCCTTTAGCATGAAGCATGCCCTGGGAACACATCCGAGTGTCATGGGAAGTTAATGACAGGAGTGGCAGCTGAGAGCCAGAAAGGGAGTTGTGGGAAATTTGTCACCGATAGCAGCTAGAGTATGAAAATGAAAATCCCAGCTCTCATGGAACACCGGTGATTTTCTTTCCCTCCACCAGAAGCCTGGTATAGGTCTGCAAAATCACTGGACATCCCAAGGCAATGTGTAGACCAAAAACTTCAAAAAAACTTTTCAGAGAGTAAAAGCCTGAGTGGGGAGCAGTCAGCATGGTACACCAGGGCCTCTTAATGGGTGGATTTGGCTGACACTTTTCTTTTTCTCTTATTTTGCTGTTTCTGGATTTTCTGTGATGAGTTTAAGGGTAGAGATATGATGTACTAGGAATGAAAAAAAAATGCTTGGGAATTGTACCTAAGGTATTCCCAGATTAATGCCAGTGCTGCCACAGAGAAAACGAATTTGGAAATGGGAAGCACAGGATCATTCTCTCCTGTGCTTTAGGCTCAGCTTGAATATCAAACCGGAGACAACAAAATCCCTGCAGGATCCACAGAGATGCCTTGAGTGATACCTCAACTTCGAAAGCAAATTTCACCACTGGGGCAGGCAGACCAGAAGAACGCTGACTTAATCTGAAAGGGCTCAGTGGCAGACTCTAGCGTTCTCTCCAGGAGAGGCTGGAAAGACAATCACAGAGATACCAACGGGCTGACAGAAGCTGTTCTTCAGATATCTTCAAATTCTTGCCAATATGCCCAGTAAACATACACTCAAGCACATACACTTTCACTTTAGTCGTTTTTCACAGACATTTGTGAGTGTGTACAAGATTGGAAGCAAGAAAGTGATAATGTCAGGAAGTGGTGTTTTGGAGATGGTGGGAATAGGGGTGATCACAGTCTCTGCTCTGCTCTTTACCGAATTACTCAGATTTAAAAAGATGAGGAATTCCCTGGTAATCCAGTGGTTAGGATTCCGTGCGTTCCCTGCTGAGGGTGTGGGTTCATTCTCTGGTCAGGGTACAGGGAGCCCATAAGCTCTGTAGCATGACAAAAAAAAAAGAATAATCAAACAAAAATCATGTGCAATTAACTTGATAGACCAGTAGCTTGATATCATGGTATTGAACATCCTAACTTCTGAGATCTTGAGAAGATCACCAAAAAATGTTTTCTGCATGAAGATAAGTTGTGGCTGTTCTAATAACTTGCCGGTATGACTCTGTTCCCAGAGCTGACCGCCTGTGTCTCCCAGAGACACTTGGGTTAACACGCCCACTGCTGTTCTGTGTGCAGACTCTCCTCCCCACCATCCATGCACCACAAGGGAGCCTCCACAGTGGATCTGATGTAGTGGATGCTGGCCAGGAAGCCCTGCCTATGCTGGGACCATCTTCCTTGAGTACTAGAAAGTGAAATTATGAAATCCTTCTTCTTCTCCTCGAGAGATACCAGTGGGTTTATTACACAGAGGTGTTGCTGTCACTTTTTTCTCATCCCCTCCCTTGGGTGGCAGTAATCTGGGGCTAAAGAGAAAGAAAATACCCCCAACTACTGAAAGGGAGCAGACAACATCTAATCAGAAAGACAGAGAGCCATTTAGTGAGGATTACTCACTGTGCTTGTCACTTTTTGAGCACATTCTTAACTTTATGAGGAAGGGGTTATGTGACTTTATCCCATCAGGGCTTCTCTTTTCCAGAACCTATGAGTTTTCTTTTCACCTGAGAATTTTGATTTATTGGATGTTTTGAAAAATATAAGGTTACTTCTCATTAGAGTGACCACCACTATGACTAACGTAAAATGGAAATCATCACCTAGCTTCTTGTATATAGACAACTACAAGGCCTCTTACTCTTTTCTTTTTCACTTTTAACTCATTATTTTATCAAGTAAAGGGAATTTTATGTTTTTGTATCCGTTGATACAGTAAGGGAAAGTTTTTGGATATTTCATGATGCTTTATAAAAATATTAAAACCCTTTTTCCTGAAATTTAATATTTTCCGTTTTGAAATAGTATTTAAAACTATGGATATGACTAACCTAATGAGTGAGATTTGACTAGAATTTTTTGCATATGTTGTAAAAATTCATACTTTTTATGAAAGTCAGTGGATTTTGATAAATTACAATACATTGACCATGTCCCTAGGAAGATACATTATATGACGCCATGTTCCTAAGTTTTGAAGTGCAAATGTCGTTACTAAGGACAATCCTCTTCCCCAAGAACCTATGCTTTTTGCCACATGCTCCTCCTTCTCTACTGTCAAGGTTCTCATCTTGCTACATGACCTTGTTTTTTTTTTGTTTTTTTTTTTAATTTCTTTCAACCTCTTTTCTGTGGATTTTTTTTTTTTTTTAAGAGGCCGTGGAAGAATAGCTTCAGATCATTTCCCAACCAGTGGTCTGAGCACTGAAGTCTCTGGTAGGGAGCCGCTGGGCAGGCATAGACGATATCTGTGTGCCTCTAGACCACAAGATATTAAGAAGAGGTGGCAAGAATACACAGAAAAACTGTACAAAAAGATGTTCATGATGCAGATAATCACAATGGTGTGATCACTCTCCTAGAACCAGACATTCTGGAATATGAATTCAAGTGGGCCTTACAAAGCATTACTAGGAACAAAGCTAGTGGAGGTGCTGGAATTCCAGTAGAGCTATTTTGAAATCCTGAAAGATGATGCTATGAACGTGCTGAACTCAATATGCCAACAAATCAGGAGAACTCCGCAGTGGCCACAGGATTGGAAAAGTTCAGTTTTCATTCCAATCCCAAAGAAAGGCAGTTGCAAAGAATGCTCAAACTACCGCACAATTGCACTCATCTCCCACACGAGTAAATTAATGCTCAAAATTATCCAAGCCATGCTCCAGCAATATGTGAACCATGAACTTCCAGATGTTCAAGCTGGTTTTACAAAAGGCAGAGGAATGGCATAGTCGAAGCTATGGTTTTTCCAGTAGTCATGTATGGATGTCAGAGCTGGAGTAGTAAGAAAGTTGAGAACCAAAAGAATTCATGCTGTGAAACTGTGGTATTGGAGAAGACTCTCGAGAATCCCTTGGACTGCAAGGAGATTCAACCAGTTCACCCTAAAAGACATCAGTCCTGAATATTCATTGGAAGGACTGATGCTGAGCTGAAACTCCAATAGTTTGGCCATCTGACATGAAGGACTGACTGATTCGAAAGACCCTGATGCTGGGAAAGATCGAAGGTGGGAGGAGAAGGGGACAACAGAAGACGAGTTGGTTGGATGGCATCACCAACTCAATGGACACGAGTTTGAGTAAACTGCGGGGTGTTGATGATGGACAGGGAGGCCTGACTTGAAGCAGTCCATTGGCTCGCAAAGAAATGGACACAACTACGCCACTGAACAGACTGACTGAACTCAAAATCAAAGAAAGGGATTCTAGGAAATGTAGAACTAGCCTAGACAAATTAACACAGCAGAGCACAGACCACTTGACTTACTAAACCCTTCTGCTTTACTTAGTAGGATGAATTGAGCTTTGAAAAGCTGACCTGACTGATAAAGAGACTGTGGACAAGTCTGCAGGGAGGAGACTTTTTAGTCAATGCTTTAATTGTCCATCTTACAAATCTGCACTAGAAACAGTCAGAATCTCATTTTTGCCACCTCCTTTGCAGTCAGAATGTAACCATGTGATATAGGCTCAATCAATTAGATGCACCTAGATGGTACCCAGGCTCAGCCAATCAAATACATCCAGATGGCACCTAAGACTCAATTACTACAGCCACATGGAATGCAGGCTTAACCAATGGATACACCTACAGGTGAAAGCAATGCAAGTGGATTCTGATGCATGGAATTCAATCTAGCAGAGGTGCAAGAGACATAAGCCATCTCACTAGTGACAGCCGCTGTGTCTGAAGCCAGTGGTAGTGACAGTTCAGTTCAGTTCAGTCACTCAGTCGAGTCCGACTCTCTGCGACCCCATGAACTGCAGCATGCCAGGCCTCCCTGTCCATCACCAACTCCCAAAGTCCACCCAAACCCATGTCCATTGAGTTGACGATGCCAACCCACTTTCTTATCCTCTGCCATGCCCTTCTTCTCCTGCCCTCAATCTTTCCCAACGTCAGGGTCTTTTCCAATGAGTGACAGAAGATCCTGCAATTAATTTCTATATTGTCATGGCTGCCTCTCCAGCCTTCCCTCCCAGAAATCTGTGTCACTTAATATTCTTAATAAGTTTCTTTCCTGCTCAAAGTTACCTGTAATGGATTTTATTCTTTTCAAGTAGAAAGCTGACACCCCTCTAACTTCATTTAACCATCAAGCCTCTTTGCAAAACTAGACTAAGTAAGGAACAATGTCCAACCCCATGGGCAGTGGAGTCAGGGAGAGGCATTTTGTCAAATTATTATAGTGCCACAGACTCTGGGCCAGTGTCCCTCTGAGGGGGTCACTGACCTGGGTTGTGAGTCGGGTAGACCCATTTGAATCCAGGCTGTGGTGCTGACTGACCTGTTGTGTGACATGGAGCATATCACTTTCCTCATCTTGACAGTGGACTATGATTAGTACTTGCCTCCTCGGGTTGTCATGGAGACCAAAAGATTCCTGTACGGAGCAATCTCTCAACCACACAGCTCAGCACGTGGGATACACCCACACCAGTGATGCTAGAAGGAATGAGAGTCACCTTTCTTTTGCTGGATTAAAAAAAAATCAGTAATGATAGAGGTGGTGTCCTCATGTAGTCCAAGATGAAGATGGTCTGTCAACACTGCAGTTTAGAAAACAGTTACATGTTTTTCGTTTTGAATTTTTTAGTTTTCTTTCTTTTTTTAATTTATTTATTTTAATTGGAGGCTAATTAGTCTACAATATTGTAGTGGTTTTGCCACACATTGACATGAATCAGCCACGGTTGTGCATGTGTTTCCCATCCTGAACCCCTCACCCATCCAATCCTATCCCTCTGGGTCACCCCAGTGCCACAGCCCTGAACACTCTATCTCATGCATCGGACTTGGACTGGAGGTCTGTTTCATATATGGAAATATACATGTTTCAACACTATTCTCCGAATCCACCCCACACTTGCCTTCTCTCACAGAGTCCAAAAGAGTGTTCTATACATCTGTGTCTCTTTTCCTGTCTTGCATATAGGGTTATCATTACCATCTTTCTGAAGCCCACATATATATATATATATACATATGGCATATGTATGTGTGTGTGTGTGTGTGTGTGTGTGTGTGTGTGTGTGTGTTACTGGTGCTTTTCTTTCTGGCTTACTTCACTCTGTATAATAGGGTCCAGTTTCATCCACCTCGTTAACACTGATTCAAATGCATTCTTTTGGATATATGAGTAATATTCCATTGTGTACATATACCACAGCTTTCTTATCCATTCTTCTGCTGATGGACATCTGGGTTGCTTCCGTGTCCTGGCTATTATAAACAGTGCTGCGATGAACATTGGGGCACATGTGTCTCTTTCAGTTCTGGTTCCCTTGGGGCTTACGTCCAGGAGTAGGACTGCTGTTACATATGGCTGTTCCATTTCCAGTTTTTTTTTTTTAAGGAATCCCCACACTGTTCTCCATAGTAGCTCTGCTAGTTTGTATTCCCAACAACAGTGTAAGAGTGTTCCCTTTTCTCCACACCCTCTCCAGGATTTATTGTTTGTAGACGTTTGGATAGCAGCCTTTCTGCCTGGTGTGAGATGGTACCTCATTATGGTTTTGATTTGCATTTGCCTGATAATGAGTGATTTGAGCATCTTTTCATGTGTTTGTTAGCCATCTGTATGTCTTCTTTGGAGAAATGTCTGTTTAGTTCTTTAGCCCATTTTTTGAATGGCTTGCTTACTTTTCTGGAATTGAGCTGCAGGCATTGCTTGTATAGTTTTGAGATTTATTCATTGTCAGTTGCTTCGTTTGCTATTTTTTTCGCCCATTGTGAAAGCCATCTTTTTCCCTTGCTTAGAGTTTCCTTCTTTGTGCAAAAGCTTTTAAGTTTAATGAGGTCCCATTTGTGTATTTTTGCTTCTATTTCCATTACTCTGGGATATGGGTCATAGAGGATCCTGCTGTGATTTCTGTCAGAAAGTATTTTGCCTGTGTTTTCCTCTAGGAGTTTTATAGTTTGTGGTCTTACGTTTAGATCTTTAATCTATTTTGAATTTATTTTTGAGTACGGTGTTAGAAAGTGTTCTAGTTTCATTCTTTTATAAGTGGTTGACCAGTTTTCCCGGCATGCTTGTTAAAGAGATTGTCTTGTCTTCATTGTACATTCTTGCCTCCTCTGTCAAAGATAAAGTATCCATAGGTGCGTGGATTTATCTCTGGGCTTGCTATTTTGATTCATTTATCTATATATCTTTTTTGTGTGTGTGCCAGGACCACGCTGTCTCGATGACTGTAGCTTTGTAGTATAGCCTGAAATCAGGCAGGGCATTTCCTCCAGGTCCATTCTTCTTTCTCAAGATTGCTTTGACTATTAGAGGTTTTTTGTAATTCCATACAAATTGTGAAAGTATTTCTTCTAGTTCCCTGAAAAATACCGTCGGTAGCTTGATAGGGATTGCATTGAATCTATAGTTTGCTTTGGGTAGTATAGCTATTTTCAGTATATTGATTCTTTCAATGCATGTACATGGTCTATTTCTCCATCTCTTTGTGTCCTGTTTGATTTCTTTCACCAGTGTTTTCTAGTTTTCTATATGTAGGACTTTTCTTTCTCTAGGTAAATATAGTCCTCACTATTTTATTCTTTTCGGTGCAATGGTGAATGGAATTGTTTCTTTAATATTTCTTTCAGTTTTCTCCTTGTTAGTGTACAGGAATGCAAGGGATTTCTGCGTGTTCATTTTGTATCCTGCAACTTTACTATATTCGTTGATTAGCTCTAGTAATTTTCTGGTGGAGTGTTTCGGGTTTTCTATGTAGAGGATCATGGCATCTGCAAACGGTGAGAGTTTTACTTTTTCTTTTCCAATCCGGATTCCTTGTATTTGTTTTTCTGCTCTGATCCCTCTTGGCCAAAACTTCCAAAACTATGTTGAATAGTAGTGGTGAGATTGCACATCCTTATCTTGATCCTGACTTTAGGGGCAATGCTTTCAATTTTTCATCATTGAGGATAATGTTTGCTGTGGGTTTGCCATATATAGCTTTAATTATGTTTAGGTATGTTCTTTCTATGCCTGCTTTCTGGAGTGTTTTGATGATAAATGGATGTTGAATTTCGTTCAAGACTTTCTCTGCAGCTATTGTGATAACCATATGTTTTTTTATCTTTCAATTTGCTAATGTAGTGTATTATGTTGATTGATTTGTAGATATTGAAGAACCCTTGTATCCCTGGGATAAAGCCCACTTGGTCATGATAGATGATCGTTTTAATATGCTGTTGGATTCTGCTTGCTAGAATTTTGTTAAGGATTTTGCATCTATGTTCATCAGTGATATTGGCCTGTAGTTATCTCTTTTTTTGTGGCATCTTTGTCTGGCGTTGGTAGTAGGGTAATGGTGGCTTCATAGAATGAGTTTGGAAGTCTGCATTCCTCTGCAACTGGAAGAGTTTGAGTACTATAGATATTACCTCTTCTCTCAATTTTTGGTATAATCCAGCTGTGAAGCCGTCTGGTCCTGGGCTTCTGTTTGCTGGAAGATTACTGATTACACTTTCCATTTCCGTGCTTGTGGTGGGTCTGTAAAGATTTTCTGTTTCTTCCTGACTCCGTTTTCGAAAGTTGTACTTTTCTAAGAATTTGTCCACTTCTTCCAAGTTGTCCATTTTATTGGCATATAGTTACTGATAGTAGTCTCTTATGATCACTTGTATTTCTGTGTTGTCTGTTGTGATCTCTCCATTTTCATTTTTAATTTGTTGATTAGATTCTTCTCCCTTTGCCTCTTGATGAGTCCGGCTAATGGTTTGTCAATTTTATTTATCTTCTCAAAGAATCAGCTTTTAGCTTTGTTGATTTTTGCTCTAGTCTTTTTTGTTTCTTTTACATTTATTTGTGCCCTATTTTATGATTTCTTTGCTTCTATTAACCCTGGGGTTCTTCATTTCTTACTTTTCTAGTTGCTTTAGGCAGAGGGTTAGGTTATTTGTTTAACTTTTTTCTTGTTTCTTGAGGTAAGGCTGTTTTGCTCTGAACCTTCGCCTTAGCAGTGATTTTACAATGCCCCATAGGTTTTGGCTTGTTGTGTTTTCATTTTCAATTGCTTCTATGCGTATTTTGATGTCTTTTTGATTTCCTCTGTGATTTGTTGGTTATTTACCAGCGTGACATTCAGCCTCCATATGTTCGAATTTTTAACAGTTTTTCTCCTGCAGTTGACATCTAGTCTTACTGCATTGTGATCAGAAAATATGCCTGGAATGATTTCAAGGTTTTTTGAATTTATCAAGGCTGGACTTATGGCCAAGGATGTGATCTCTTCTGGAGAAGTTTCCATGTGTACTTGAGAAAAAATGTGAAATTCATTGTTCGGTGTAAAATTAGTATAGATATCAATTAGGTTTCTCTGTTCTAATGTATCATTTAAAGTTTGTGTTTCCTTGTTGATTTTCTGTTTACTTGATCCATCCATAGGTGTGAGTGTGGTATTAAAATCTTCCACTATTATTGTGTTATTGTTAATCTTCCCTTTCATGCTTGTTAGCATTTTCCTTACATATTGCTGTTCTCTTATGTTGGGTGTTAATGTATTTTTAATCATTACATTTTCTTCTCGGTTTGATGTTTTGATCATTATATAGTGTATTTCTCTGTCTCTTCCACAGGCTTTATTTTAAAGTGTATTTTATATGATATGAGTATTGCTACCCCTGCTTTCTTCTGTTTTTTTTTTTCCCCCCAACCCTTCACTTTCAGTCTGTATGTGTCCCTTGTTTTGAGGTGTGCCTTTTGTAGACAACATAAGTAGCGGTCTTGTTTTTGTATCCATTCAGCTAGTCTCTGTCTTTTGATTGCGGCATTCGACCAATTTACATGTAAGGTAATTATTGACAGGTATGATCCTGTTGCCATTTGCTTTACTATTTTCGGTTCAGGTTTATGCAACCTTTCTGTTTTTCCTGCCTAGAGAAGATCTTTAGTATTTGTTGAAGAGCTAGTTTGGTGGTGCTGAATTCTCTCCGCTTTTACTTGTCTGTAAAGCTTTTGATTTCTCCTTCATATTTGAATGTGATCCTTGCAGGGTACAGTAATCTGGGTTGAAAGTTTTTCTCTTTCATCACTGGAAGCATGTCCTGCAATTCCCTTCTGGCCTGAAGAGTTTCTGTTGAAAGATCAGCTGTTATTCTTATGAGAATCCTTTTGTGTGTAATGTGTTGTTTTTCCCTGGCTGCTTTTAATATTTGTTCTTTGTGTTTGATCTTTGTTAATTTGATTAATATGTGTCTTCGGGTGTTTCACTTCATGTTTATCCAGCCTGGGACTTTCTGGGTTTCTTGCATGTGGGTGACTATTTCCTTTCCCTTTTTAGGGAATTTTTCAACTATTATCTTCTCAAGTATTTTCTCATGGCATTTCTTTTTCTCTTCTCCTTCTGGGACTCCTCTGATTCAAATGTTGGGGCCTTTAACATTGTCCCAGAGGTATCTGAGGTTGTTCTCTATTCTTTTAATTCTTTTTTTTTCTATTTTCCTCTCTGCTTCATTTATTTCTACCATTCAATTCTACCTCAGTTATCCTATCTTCTGCCTCTGTTATTCTACTTTTCTTTCCCTCCAGAGAGTTTTTGATCTCATATATTCCATTATCCATTATTGATTGGCTCTTTTTTTTCCCATCTAGGTCCCTGTTCAATGATTCACCATCATCTCAATCCTTGTCTGCAGGCTATTTATCTGTAACTCCATTTTGTCTTCCAGATCTTGGATCTTTTTTAACCTCCTTATTCTGAATTCTTTTTCCGGAAGACTCTCTATCTCCTCCTCTTTTGCTAGGTTTGGTGCACATTTATCATGTTCCTTTCCTGCTGATTTACATGTTTAAACCCCAACCTTGACTAACACACTTAAAAAATGATGAAAAGGACAAATTTTGTTACATCTCATTTACCATATTTAAAAAAAAAATGTGAAATACCCAAAGCAATTATACACTTTAAATGCTATCTCAATAAATCCTTTTTAAAATGTCAACCAACCTGGCTTCCCAGTTCCTTCTGATCATAATTCAGCCCCCATACCCCTTGATTTCTTTTCATTCTCTGATCTCATCAGCTCCATCTCCAATGCTGAATCCCTCATTCTGGCCCCCTCAACTTTCTCCTATTCTGAGAAGATCCAGAAGCCCCCTCAGGTTTTTTAGTTGCTCTCCCTTCTACCTTGGGTGTTCTTCCAATAAAGGTACAGGCTCTGAGATCTAGCTGCCCAGCAGAATCACCTGAAGAACTTATGAATGCCCCAACCCCACCTGAGAGAGTCAGATATCGTTACTTGGGGAAAGAGGGTGGCACCTGAACATTTATTGTTGTTTTAATACTTGCCAGGCACTTCTAACATTCAGCCGGCACTACTAAATCACTGCTGAAGACATCGTGCTCAGTTCCCACATAAAGGTTTCAGTTCAAAGGCCAGTTCTACAAGAGGCCGTCCCCATTCACACCAACTACTTCCCTTCCATATGCTACATATTTGATTCTGTCCCACCTAAGATTCTATCATATACAGATCTGCTTCCCAGTGAGAATGTCAGATGGATGAAGGCAGAGCCTGTGTCCTCAGTGCTTGGTTCCCCACAGATGCTCAGCACACAACTGTTTCATGAATGACCCTCCACCGGTGCCCTCCTGGGTCTAGCTTCCGCTCTAAGGGCTGCAGTTCTCCATGACGACCATTAGGTGGCGATAGTGCCTGGCTGCATTAAAGGTCATCTCTAGACCCACCAATGGAGAAGGCAATGGCAACCCAATCCAGTGCTCTTGTCTGGAAGATCCCATGGATGGAGGAGCCTGGTAGGCTGCAGTCCATGGAGTCGTGAAGAGTCAGACACGACTGGGCAACTTCATGTTCACTTTTCGCTTTCATGCATTGGAGAAGGAAATGGCAACCCACTTCAGTGTTCTTGTCTGGAGATTTCCAGGGACAGTGGAGCCTGATGGGCTGCCATCGATGGGTCCCACAGACTCGGGCACAACTGAAGGGACTTAGCAGCAGCAGGAGACCTACCAGGCCAACTGTGCAGGTCGGGGCAGTGGTAGAAGGGGGTAGGTGGTGGGGCCCATCCTGCCCTGTGCTTAGCCATTGCTCAGAGAAAGGAGAAACGACCATGGCAGACAGTTGGTGGCCTCCCTCTCCTCCTCATTTCTAGACTCTGAGCCACTGAGCCCTGAAAACAGCCCACTCAGACTAAAGTCAGAGGCAGAAGGTCCTGCTTCCCTGTCTGGAACCTCCAAGTCCTGGCCAGTCCCTGAGCCCTGGATGTAACCTCCTGAGATGAATTCCATAGGTCCCTCACCTAGCTGATGACTTGCACGCAAGGCTGGTCTGCTGGCCATGGCTGGTATCAGCAGACAACCTGAATATCCATCAACTGGGAGTTGTGACACACACTGCCACCTTCCACGTGGCAGGCTCCCATACCCCGAGAGAAGAATAAGGAAGCTCTTGTAAGGTCTTCTCTAAACCAGTTCCATTCCATTCCTTTCACAACACCAGCCAGGGATGGCTTGAGGGGCCAAACATGCCCTGCTTTTGTCTAGCCATGGAGCTGAGGAGTGTTCCCAAGTTTAAATGATGGGAAAAAAAAATACTTATGTGACCCATGAAGATGAAATGACCAGGATGTGCCTGGGCAGAGTCAAGGTCACACGTTGCCCACAGAGCTCCTTGTAGCTCAGGTTGCCATCTTGGCTACTGAAAGACAAATTCATTCCCTGCCAGTGTTCTTCTGAGACTGACCCCAGATTTCCCTTCTGTCTCCATCTCTGTCAGTAAATTCTCTAGAACTGAACTTCCCAGGAAAGCTGCAAGTGGGGACATTTATTTATAATGTGGAGAGAAACCTTCCTGACCTCATGTGACCCCATCTCCGTCTTTGGCCCAAACCTGATACATCCATCCTGACCAAATGGAAAACTGTCAGTTCGAGGAAGAGCAAGGCATATTTTTTCCAAAACAGCTTCATTTAAAAAAGGTGAAGATTCTGAAAAAATTAGGGTGTGGGGAGAACCCATAAGAACATACCTCGTGAATCTACTGGTTCAGTCACAAAGAAACACCCTCATCAGAGAAGATATTTAAGTTTCATACAAATGTTATACAAAGAAATTGTGAAAAAAAAATACTTCCGTATGCGAAAAGCAATTATGCTTCACAAATAAGGCTAGGTTTTTGTTTCTTTTGACAACTGCAATTGACAA
Organism: Giraffa tippelskirchi; assembly: GCF_054371585.1. Taxonomy (NCBI): domain Eukaryota; kingdom Metazoa; phylum Chordata; class Mammalia; order Artiodactyla; family Giraffidae; genus Giraffa; species Giraffa tippelskirchi. The sequence goes on from NC_137290.1 coordinate 18,871,597, forward strand.
ATGTTCTTTCTTGTTTTCCTCTAGTACCCTCTTTTTTATTTCTTTTTATTATGAGTAACTAGCTGGAAACTATACAGTTCACATCCTCTTATCAATAATGAAGAGAAAGGAAACAAGATTAAAGTGTACAACAAAATGTACTGAAATGATACCGTACAATTAATTTTTATCCTATACATACATCACCTTTTTGCTTTGTTCAATGCTTCTTGAACATACATACAAAATGGTACTATAGCATACAGAGTGTAACGGCAGAGTGGTGTCCTGCTTCCCCTCAAACTGCTTTTGTTTCATATTGACATATAAACCTAAAATTCCATCGTATAAATATTACATACATGCTTCATCTCAGGCTCAAATGTCCTCCGAGTGTGTCTCACCTTTGACTTTTCACTTCTATGAAGCATGGCCATCTCTTACCAAGAAGGTGTGAGTGTCTTTAAAGGAACCACAAAGCAAAGAAAATCTCTGTTTTGGAGCTTCGGACTTGAGTGCTTTCTACGGTCTTCTCTTCTGCAAACTGCGGTGAGCGGGGTTGTTTCTAGTTAATCATCTGTAAACAAAGATATGGGTTTTTCCTTTTTTTCTTTTGTCCCTTTTATTGGAGTAGAGTCATCATGGAAATCACATCAGATTAATGAGCACATCTATGTGCTCTTCTGGTCCAGAGAGCTTCCCTTTTAAAACATGGTAACATAGCACTTGAAATGGGCCAGTGGGTGCATGTGATGTGTCCATAGCAGCACTAAACTCCGTGCTGGAAATTCCTGATCCCAATGTGCTGTGTGCAGACATAAAATGGAAACAGCTCACAGGGTGTCACAGAGAAGGAGCTGTGCACCGTAAAGCAACACCTGTCCCCTCTCTGTACCCCTGTGACAGACTGGCTGGGTGACCATCCTTTCTCCAGCATCCAAACAGTCTTTTTGTTGTTGTGTGTGTCTTTTGTTTTGTTTTGTTTTGCTTTTCTCTCTCTCTCTCTCTCTCTCTCTCTCTCTCTCTCTGTCTCTCTCTCTTTTAAAGAAGTTAAAGTTAGTACAAGTGTGAAAAGGGGAAGCTACTCTAGGCTTGATGACAGTCACAAATTGTATATTATTTACATCTAAAGCAAAGATTTCATGTGGGTGGAACATTCCACAGTGAAGGGTAATGCCAGACATGATATAATGTGCCCTGCCCTCCATGCCAGTTGCAGAGGCCAAGTCAGAGGGTGGCAGTCCTCCTGTCTCATGTTTCTTTGCCATTTCTGGTTTCCCTGGTGTCTGGATTTTTTCCCTCTATGGAGTGGGTGGTGTGTGTCCTAGCATGTCCCTAGGCACAGAAGGTGTCCAGGTGGGACTCTTTCAGGATGAGGCTCCTTGAACTGGTACGAGTGTTCTGCTCAGAGCGGGCTGAGCCTCGCTTCTCCTCACTGCCGCTCCAGCAAGTGGATTTACTGCTCTGGGAATGGTCTGGGAGGGGGAAAGCCAAGGGGAAAGGGAGATTTAGCTTTCCTGCCCATCCCTGGCCATTCCTGCCCACCCCCTTCTACTTGATCTGCACCTGCTTCCCCAGGAAGCCACCTTCCCCTCCCAACTCTCCAACACACAGGGGGGAAATCCTGCCACTGTTTACTGATCTGGATTTTTGGGTCTTTAAGGATTTAACAAGAGCTGGTTGGAAAAACAGAAGGGCTTTGTGCTCAGAAAAAATAAAGATGAGGGGGGAAACGTATTAACGTATCGAGAAAGGGGTTTCTGATGCAGTAATTGGGACCAGGCACTCTTACTGCATGTGTAGACACAAAGAACCCCAAGCTCTTGTTATATTTAACCTTGGGCACCAAGAAAGGCACTGAGATTTGGTGTTCAGTCTACTTAATCCTGTTAACGGAGTTTCTTTCATCACTGTATAGACAACTTGAAAGCAGACTTATACCTCAACCAGCCAAAGGAAAAAGAGTGAAGACCAGAATGGTTAAGCCCACCTGGGCTTAACGGTTAACCCCAACTGGCTCCGAGTATGGACAAGCTAATGGGTCAACAGAGGATGAAAGAACCACAGTAAGGGCTAAGGGAGTTTCAAGGACACGTGCACCATAAGGAGCTACGTCGTGGATGAGTAAGACGTGAGGACACTGAAGGAAGAGCCAAATGAGGTGTCTGTCCAGCGAGGAGACACCCACCCTGCAGGCTCAGTGGGATGGCCGACTCTGAGAGACCCACCAGCACATCACTGAGATCTCATCATATATTAGATCGTTTACCAAGTTCAGACAGATTGGGACAAAACTTTTTTTTTTTTTTTTAACTTCTTGAGGTGGGATGATAATATATGAACACAAGAGGTCGACTATCAAGCTTAGAGACAGAATCAGAGTGGGGGAGCAAGGGACCAGATCATCACCTAGAAGGGTAAGTACTCTTATCATCGCCTAGTGATAGGCAGAATGTGTGTGGTTCTGAGCTCTGGTTCGAGAAGAGAAGCAGCAAAGACAGTGATAAGGATCTCCCAAGTCACATATTCACTCAGGAGAGAACACATTCTCGTCACTTGTATCTGTGACCCAAAGGGAGCGCTATTGTGGTGGGCAGAGCTGGGTTCCAGGGTGGAGCTATCTTAGGGTTCTTGAGTCCAAATCCACCCCTTCTTAGACATTCTTCCCTACTCGTGACACCTACATTGTTAGTCCTCTGGAAAGTCGGTGATTGAGCTGGTCATCACGACACGGAAACTCTGACAACAATGTACTCAAGTCACATCGAATCTCCCCAGCTCTGACAAAGATGTACTCAAGTCACATCGAATCTCCCCAGCTCTGCTGAAGGCAGAGAACAGCTAGGCAGCGGGGCTTAGCTTACTTAGCACAGGAGCCACATCCCAGAGCCAGGCCACCTGAGTAAGTGCAGAGCCTGACCTCTCCCATGGACAGGACAGGGCACGCTGGCTGATTCAGCCAATCACTGCAGAGGAAATGGGTGTTACTTCAGCACTCACCATGAAAATAGCAAGGATGAAGCCCCTTCAAGAAGCCAGATCGGGAATTCCCTGGCAGTTCGGTGGTTAGGACCTCGTGCTTTCACTGCCAAGGGTACAGGTTCAATCTCTGCTTGGGGAACTAAGATCTCATGAGCTGGTTAGCATGGTCAAAAAATAAATAAATAAATAAAATAAAATAAAAGCAGGAGAGAGAGAGAAGCCAGACCATCCATCCTCTCTCTCTCATATCCTCCTGCTGTTTCCAATGGCCATCAGGAGAACAGTGAGGAAGAAACCAGGCAAAGCCAAGACCCATCACTGAGAAACATACATGCTCACAAAGAAAACACACACACACACACATTCACTCAGGAGATGAGCACACTGCCTGCTGGGAAAAGATCCCCGTTGGCTGTCATGAAGTTGGTTCATACTTCCACTTCTGCACTGGGTAGTTTGTGTGAGGCTGGTGCTCTGTGATGTTTGGGGGCAGAGGCAGGTGGTTTGTCACACCTGTTGCTAACTGAAGATACAGCAAGGCAATGTCAGAGACTTGCAGAGAGCTAGAGTCTGGAAGAGAGCTCAAGTCCGTACAAACCCACCAGCTCTCTATCCTGCTGTCCAACAGGCTACTGACCTTAGAACTGGAGAGCTTCTGAGTCAGTGTTGCCATTTTCCAAATTGAGGCAATCATAGAAGACTAAGGCTTTTACAAATGTATATTAAACCATGAACTAAGATCACTGGAAGCTGAACGAGTTTACAGGTGGAAATAAGGCATACCATGATGTAAAAGCCATAAATTCCCAGAAGTTTGAAAGCAAATTTCCTTCAGAACCACTCTGCCAAGAGCTTAGTTCATCCAGGGAAACTGTAGGCGCTGGCTCCACCACACTTAGGTGGCAAGGCTCCATCAAAGGAACCTAGATTATTTAGGCTAAGTATAATCATGAATCTACTGCCAAGGCTGATGAGAGATCAGGAAAGAGAGTGTGATGGAGGTGCATGGAGTGACAAGGGATGAGGAAGGAGCCACAGGTGAGATTGTACTGGACCATACCTCAGCCATGATGGTAGGACTCAGACACATACTTATTTGAAATGGAAGAGCCCAAAATGTGTGCCATGAAGTGTCTCAAGAAAACAAACCTTATGGCAAAGAATTTGGCAGGGAAATGGTTGAAGATATGCGAGTGGTGAGCGGGGAGAAAAAACACCCAGGGAAAAGTAAGGCTATACAGAGATGGAAATGTAATCACAGTGCACTAGTTGACTCTGAGACCAACAGCACGACCATAATGATGGACACACAGATGGTCATCTGGCAACGTTTATGACTCAGCCAACAGCCGGAACTGAGGTGGGCCATCTGCAGTTATAGAATAGAATGCACAAGATCTCTCCACCTTGGTGATGGGAACTCAGAGCAGGAAAATGGAAAAGTCTGAAAATGACAGTGGAGGAGAGGTGAGGGAATAAATGTGCACCAAGAGAGGGGTCCAGAGACAGTTTCCTCCAGCTGGGAGAACAAGGACTAAGGAATAAGTGTTGTACTGGAGCAAGGAAGCCTATAGAGCACGTCAAACAGTGACAGAGTGGTCTTGGATAGAGGGGAGAAGAGAGGTGATAAGTGACCCCAATTCTCATCTTCAAAAGTCACAAGTCAACACACAACGTCTAGATAAAGTCAAGAAACAGCAATATGAGGAAATAAGTTATCTATAAATAAGTACAGGATGCAAAAAATAGCCATGAAGACTGGGGCAAGGAATTGTTTTTCCCTGTGTGATTTTACTTTCTCTGACTACACACATCCCGTCGTATCAGGGATGGTACAGGGGATTCATCCCACGACCCACCATGGACACCAGATTGCATGGAAACTTAATCTCATGGCCAGCCCTCCATAGCCACATCCACAGATTCAACCAGCTACAGATTGTGTAGAAATTCATTCATTACAGGAACATAATTCTGCTCAGATTTGGACTGCATAATCCAAACCCATGTTGTTCAAGGGTCAACTCGATATGCATGCATCACTTTAAAATCTTAAGATGAAGAGACAAGTGAACAGGAGAGTGATATGGACACCCAAAGGAAGTTCCTAACTCCTGTTTAACCTTTCTTTCTCTCAACTAGACCCTCATCTTAACCAGCCTGGTTCCAGAGGTTGATAAAGAGCACAGGAACCTCCATGTTTGTAACGCTCAGCTTTCCTCCAGCTTCCACCCACACTGTCAGCAAGCAGTGAGCACATACAGAAGTCGTCAGGCATATGATGAATGAGAAAATGAGCTGGTCGGCCTGCTTTGACACAAGCCTTCAGCCAGAAGGCTGTGGAGTGCAAACAGGGGGAAATGAACAGGCGTGAGCTCACAGTCTTGATCAGGCATACAGGAACCTCCAGCTCAACTCACACTCTAGAATAATCCTGAAACACTCCCTAATAAATGCTGACAATTGAGGCTCCTTCCCTCTGTCCCCTCTAGTCATCAGGCTCCCTGAGATGTTCTTCTCCTACTCCAGCCTCTGCACCAACTCACCAGCATCTCTAGACCCTTACCTCTTCTCTCCACCCTCCCTTTTCATCCCCTCACACACTAGGGTGCTTCAGGTCGGGTGGTCAACCAATGATGGTCCACAGGCAAAATCCAGCCCAATGCCTGCTTTCCCAAGTGCAAGTTCACTGCAGCACAGGAACGTCTCTTTATGTGCCATCTCTGGCTGCTTTCATCTGACAACAGCAGTTCTGATAAAAACTGGTGGTCCACCAACCCCTAGGCCAGGAAACACCTCATTCACCTCACAACTGCCAGATGCTGTATCTCCCAACCACGTTTGTACATGCAACCTCCTTGTCACACCAGATTCTGTACCCCACAGCATCACCAATCCTCCTCTTCCCATGTGGATGACACCACTGTGCTGCTCCAAATCCCCAACAGGGCTCCCTGCCTGCAGCAGTGTTTTCCCAACTTGAACCCTTCCACCGACCAACCACCTCCACGGCTTTGACACATCCAAAGTCCCCCTACTTATGGCTCAGCTAATGTTTCTAAACTCACTTTCCACTTAAGTCAAACAAAAACTCTTCTATCAACACCAAAAGCAGGAAATCAGAATACCTGCCCTACACAGACGGCAACTCTACAAATCAACATAATGAAAACCCAACTGTAGCAGAAAACTCGAGGTGGGTGCTGTGCTGCTGTTGAAGTCTCAAGTCTCCTCTGCCATTGTTAAAAAGAGAAGCTAGAAGAAGGGATGAGGAAGACACCTCAGCTCCAAACTCAACGTGTCCTCCAGATGCAGTCACAAGACCCGAGTGAGAGTGAGAAGGGAATTGACAGGCGGTTCAGTCATACTTCCATGCCTATTCATCTTCATATTCCCCCGAAAATCAGCTCATGCCACTCTCTCATCATGTCTCCTGGATCTAAACCCCGCTTCCAGTGCCACTGGGAAACCTCCAGCCACTCTAACAAGATACATCATTTCTTGCTCTAAGTACTCAATATGCAGAAACTAACTAACAAACAAAAGTTTGGTTTTTAGCTGAAGACAATAATCTGGGAGAGGAAAGACCCTGGAGCTGAAGGACCCTGAAAGAAGCAGAACTGTTCTCACTGAGGATGAACCATTTTAGAATGCCCTAAAACTTACTTGAGAGTTTGCAGGGGGAAGCCTAAAGAACACAGCTCAAACTCCACAGAAGAGAACTAGAAAAGTTAGTGCCAGATAATCTACCCAAAACAGCCTGCCAGGTTATTCCTCGATAAGAAATATTTCTACAGAAAGATCACTTCCGTAGAAATGCTTTTCTCCTCTGAAGGCCTCCACGGAATGTGGATGCTGGGACCTCAGGGACAAGTTCACACAGTTTAATTTACTATGGTCATTTCTGAGGGCAGAAGAACTGTCCAAACCAAAGTATCTTCTGCCCCACCTCAGTTCAGCAATAGAAACTCTCTCTGTCTTTGATTCAGAACTGAAAAAAACAAAACAAAACACAGCAAAAAAAAAAAAAAAAAAAAAAAAAAACTAACACAAATAAGGTAAATTCTCAACTTGGAGAAATGCCTCAAAGCTGCTTGCTAAGCCATCCTTCACCTCTACTGACCAGCCCAGGGTTCCCTCAAAGATCCCTAAGGAACCACAGTTTGCAAAACCACTTCCCTGAACCCTTCAGACTCCCCTGGAGGAGATGGCTCCCCTGCCCCTGCGGAACATGAGAGTACATACAACCATCAGGGGGCCATGTACCAGAGTCTAGCTTGGAGCATAAGAGAAAGGAGAGGGTATTTCCTTGGATCCAGAGATGTCAAGGATCGAGAAACACAGAAAAAGACAGATGGAGCCAAGGCACTGTTTTAAACAGGGCCTCCCCAGTACCCCGCCCCAGGGAAGCCCGGGGATCCATAGGGGTGCTCATCATGGCCCCGACAACACCTTAACACCCTCTGCCTGGCATGCTCAGGGAGGGAAGGCCAGGCCAGTCAGTGTGGCCTAAGCCCTGTGCCCTTTTCTGCTCCATCTCCCTGGACACAGAACTAGGGAGGCCCCTTACTCAATGCTAGAGCCTCAGCTTCAAGAACACTGTTTGTCAACTCCCCCCTCTCTGACCTATTCTACTCTCTGGATTTCTATCCTATCCCCAAAGGATATACAGCCATCCCCCAGTACCCAAGGTGGAATGGTTCCAGGACCCCCCAAGGATACTAAAATCCAAGGACGTGCAAGTTCCTTATATAAAATGGCCTAGAAGGATGAATACAACTGTGCCTTTGTATCCAACAGTTCCACATTCATGTATTCAACCAAACAGAGATGGAATTTGGGTTGTTTGCATGTACACATGAGAAATCCATGGATAGAGAAGGCTACCTATATACTAAATCATATTATATCAATTCACTTTTATTCCACAATAACCTCTTCCTAGGCAATGATATCAATAAAGTCAAAGAGGTTTGACTTCTGGGATGAATTGATGTTTTTCCCTGATACACACGAATTAAAATCATAATGACTACAAATGTAAAAAATGACCAATGTGTCCTGTAAAATAACATCTGCATGCAATCAATATGGCACCCCCTGGGAAAATCAGAAATTTGATGTCTGTGTCCAATATGGCAATCACCAGCCACCCATGGCTATTGTATCTACATTCATTATCATTAAATTAACCTGAAGTCCAGGTTTTGGTCACACTAGCCCCAGTTCAAGTGTTCATTGTTCAAGTGCCATATGAGGCTGGTCGCAGGTTTTCACAATGGGCAGAAGGGATGTAGAACATTCCCATCATCACAGAAGGTTCTACTAGACAACACTTGTCCTCTACATGCAGCCTGAAGACAGACAACTTCCCACATCACGGGAATCACCATGGTATTGGGAGGGGGCTGCTCTGAGGTTCTGTTTGGCCCTAGGTGTGTGCGATGGATACTCACCGAGCCACTGTCCTTGCATTTCTCAGCTGGCATCCCCTTAGCTTTCAAGGCGCTGGTTTACAGGGGAGCTGCTGAGTTTCAGAGGAAGCGCCCTGGGATAACTTATTTAGTGTTTCCGTGTTCACATCGGGGTCTACTTCCTGCTGAGGGGTGGTAGTTGAGTGCAGAGGGGGACAGAAGTCATATATACACCGAGCATAGTAGTTCCCAGGACTGCGGGGAACCCTGCTCTGTGCAAACCACCATGTGTTAAGACATGCCAACCAGCTCCACCCAGGTTACAGTGTGGTCCCTGAATAGCTGGATCGAAGCCTTCCCAGACACAGGAATTCCAGACTGTGTTTGAAGATATGTTCATTTTTAAGAGTGAGAGAGAAGAGTGAAATGGTTGACTGAAAGCTCAACGTTCAGAAAATTAAGATCACGGCAACTGGTCCCATCACTTCATAGGAAATGGATGGGGAAACAGTGTCAGACTTTTTTTTGTGTGTGGAGCTCCAAAATTACTGAAGATGGTGATTGCAGCCATGAAATTAAAAGACACTTATTCCTTGGAAGGAAATTTAGGACCAACCTAGATAGCATATTAAAAAGCAGAGACATTACTTTGCCAACCAAAGTCCATCTAGTCAAGGCTATGGTTTTTCCAGTAGTCAGGAATGAATGGGAGAGTTGGACTGTGAAGAAACCTGAGCCCCGAAGAATTGATGCTTTAGAACTGTAGTGCTGGAGAAGGCTCTTGACAGTCCCTTGGACTGCAAGGAGATCCAACCAGTCCATCCTAAAAATCAGCCCTGGGTGTTCAATGAAATTATTGATGTTGTAGCTGAAACTCCAATTCTTTGGCCACCTGATACTAACGGTTGACTCACCAGAAAAGACCCTAACGCTGGAATAACTGGGAGCAGGAGGAGAAGGGGCAACAGGAGATGAGGATGGCATCACCACCATCCAGCAGAGTTTGGGTAAACTCTGGGAGTTGCTGAACGACAGGGAGGCCTGGTGTGGTGCTGTTCTAGGGGTCGCAAAGAGTGGGAGATGACAGATTGACTGAACTGAAAGTCGCTCATTCGTGTCTGACTCTCTGCGACCCCTTGAATTGCAGCACGCCAGGCCTCCCTGTCCATCACCAACTCCCGGAGTCCACCCAAACCCATGTTTATCGAGTAGGTGATGCCATACAACCATCTCATCCTCTGTCGTCCCCTTCTCCTCCCGCCCCCAATCCTACCCAGCATTAGGGTCTTTTCCAATGAGTCAACCCTTCGCATGAGGTTGCCAAAGTATTGGAGTTTCAGCTACAACATCAGACCTTCCAATGAACACCCAGGATTGATCTCTTTTAGGATGGATTGATTGGATCTTCTTGCAGTCCAAGGGACTCTCAAGAGTCTTCTCCAACACCACAGTTCAAAAGCATCAATTCTGTGGCACTCAGCTTTCTTCACCGTCCAACTCTCACATCCATACATGACCACTGCAAAAACCATAGCCTTGATTAGACGGACTTTTGTTGGCAAAGTAATGTCTCTGCTTTTAAATATGCTATCTAGGTTGACCATAACCTTCCTTCCAAAGAGTAAGTATCTTTTAATTTCATGGCTGCAGTCACCATCAGTTTTATTAAATCATTCTGGAGATATAAGCATGTTCGTGAAGCAAATAGTACGACTGTTCCAATTACATAATTTCCTTTTTTAGACGAGTGTGCACCCCCATGTACTTGCTATCACCCTGTTACAGCATAGTTGAAAGGTTTTCACAGACCACATGGACCACAAATCCTAAAACGTTTATTCTCTAGACCTTCTTAAAAAAAGCTTACGAACCCCTGCCTAAGCTTCTCAAACTTGGGTCATTTATCTACCACCCTTGAAAAATTTAGCAATCCACTGACACATTTCCTTGTCACATTATTTATGTTATTTGTGTTTAAATATATTCTTTGAAGTGGAGACTTCTTCTAAACACAGAAATCTAGTATTGGCCATAAATGAGCACTAAGTATAAAATATTACTAACACATATTATTAATCAAGTCTTACTAGGTAGTGTCTCCAGCTAGAGTTTCTTGGCCTGGGATCTGCTTGCTGTGTTTTGGAAAGAGATTTAAAAGGCAGATTAGTTCCAAAGCAGCACTTTGTCCTTCACATAAGCACTAGTGATTGTTATAGCCTTGAGTCCAAGATGGGCTCCATGGTGGGGGCTGTCTAGTATATTGTACATTGTGCATTGCAGAATGGGGTAGAAGATGTGTTTGATTTGTGTGTGTGTGTGTGCTTAGTCACTCACATTTCTGACGCTTTGCAACACCATGAAATGAAGCCTGCCAGACTCCTCTGTCTGTGGCCTTCTCCAGGCAAGAATACTGGAGTGTGTTGCCATTTCGTTCTTCAAGGGATGTTCTCGACCCAGGGATCAAATCCAGGTCTCCTGCATTGCAGACAGTTTCTTTACCACCTTAGCTACCAGGGATGACCACATTGCTTGGGGCAGAGACAAATATTGCCCCAAGCAGGGAACCACAGCAAACCACATGAAGCTAAAGTCATCTGGGCTGTCATTACAAGCTCCATTCACACAAGTGAATGCATCCAAGTAAACTGGAGGGTGGAGACAATGGTGCCTGGAGACTCGGCTATGTGTCTGCCTGCTACTCTCGTGTATGTAGGAGTCATTTGTGGTGAGTGAACGTGGCAAGTGCCCTGTGATCCAGGAGGAGCCAAGGACCCGTCCACCACAGTCGGGTCCAGGGGACACTCTTAGTCCCACCTGACTGGGTGCAAGACTTCATGTGCTCGGGCCAGTGGGCCTTCTGGCAGGGGTAGTCAGAGTAGCTGGTATTCCACAGCAGTAGAAAACATCCTCCTTCTTGCAGTTGGTACAACACAGCTTCCTCCTGGTCTCGGCCACTGCCTGCTGCTTCTCCAGCTCCAGTTGCTTCTTCACCTCAGCAATGAGCTGGTCCTGCTCCTGTTCTAGGCTCTGCCGCATCTCTGCCTTTTTCAACTCTTCCAGAGGAGGGGAGGGGAGAGGATACTGACTTCATCGCCCATCCCAAGCCATGGGTTCATTCACACCAGGTCAGAAGGTGAATCCTAACAGGTGTGAAACCTTGGGTCAGGGATGCCCTGGTCATATGAGCCCGTGCAGAGAATCACCCAGCTTCCCTGAGCTCCAATGTCTTCATCTGTAAAATGGGCATCCACCACGCTGACCACGAATGTAAGCATGATCATGAACGTCAGGTCCTGAGGATACTGAAAATGGGGCCCTGCGGTGATTCTGTAGGAAGTACTCACATAAAACCTCTGAAAAATGTCCACTCAATTCACTTTGAAATTTATCATTTGTATAAGCTTTTTTCTCTATCAAATACAGAGTACCTATGATCTGTAGGCACTGTTGTAAACACTTTATAAATGTGAACTCTTTTAATCCTTACTCCAACCTTAAGGAGGTGTATACTCCTACAATACCCATTTCACAGATGAGGAAACTGAGGCACACAGCTAAGATGAGCAGAGCTGGGGCTACAACTTGGATATATTTCTTTTCTGATGTGTTTAGTGGCAGCAGATCTAATCTTCCAGACAGGGCATCAGGACTGATCATTGGGCTGACAGGACAATGATCAAACTGCTCAGGCTACTGAGATTTCTCTCAGTTTTACAACAGGTCAGAGCTCACAAGCAGGAGAAGCTATCACAGTTGTTGTTGTGAATTTGTTGCTGATGTTGGTATTTGGAAGAGAGGAAAACGGGTTTCTGCCAGCTCCTGCTTCATACCTGGTTTCTCCAGGTTAGACTCCCTAAGATGCTGTGTTCTCCCTAAGATTGGTAAGGCGGCCTGGACTACTTTTGACTGAGTGCACATTTGGGCCTAACTCTAGACATGCCAAGAAGTTCCTATCCAAACCTTTGTCAGTGGAGGCCAGGTCAGCAGCACTTACCCAAGTTGTACTTCATGTCCAAGAGCTCCTTTTGGTGCAGCCACTGGACATCCCCCCCCCCATGCAGTTATATATTTATTCCTCATTCAAATTCTCCATTATTATATTTTTTAATTTTTTAAAATATAAATTTATTTATTTTATTTGGAGGCTAATAACTTTCCAATATTGTAGTGGTTTTGACATACATAGAGATGAATCTGCCACGGGTGTACATGTGTTCCTCATCCTGAACCCACCCCACACCTCACTTCCCATCCCATCCCTCTGGGTCATCCCAGTGCACTAGCCCCGAGCACCCTGTCTCATGCATCAAAAATGGACTGGTGATTCATTTTGCATGCGATGATATACATGTTTCGATTCCATTCTCCCAAATCATCCCACACTTTCCCTCTCCCAAAGAGTCTAAAATACTTTTCTATACCTTTGTGTCTCTTTCCCTGTCTGTCTCGCATTTAGGGTTATCATTACCATCTTTCTGAAGCATATATATATATATATATATATATATGTATATATATATATATATATGCATTAGTATGTTGTATTTGTGTTTTTATTTCTGGCTTACTTTACTCTGTATAATAGGCTCCAGTTTCATCCACCTCATTAGACCTGATTTAAATGTTTTTTTTGTTGTTGTTGTTTTTTAATAAATTTATTTATTTTAGTTGGGGGCTAATTACTTTACAATATTGTAATAGTTTTTGCCATACATTGACATGAATCAGCCATGGGTTTAAATGTGTTCCCCTTCCTGGACCCCCCACCCACCTCCCTCACCATCCCATCCCTCTGGGTCATCCCATTGCCCTGGCCCTGAGCCCTTGTCTCATGCATCGAACATGGAATGGTGTTCTGTTTCACATAGGATAATATACACGTTTCAATGCTATTCTCCCAGAACGTCCCACCCTCACCTTCTCCCTCAGAGTCCATAAAATTGTTCTATGCATCTGTGTCTCTTATTCTGTCTCGCATATAGGGTTATCGTTACCATCTTTCAAATTCCATATATATGCATTAGTATACTGTATTGTTGTTTTTCTTTCTGGCTTACTTCACTCTGTATAATGGGCTCCAATTTCATCCATCTCAGTAGAACCGATTCAAATGTATTTTTTTTAATGGCCGAGCAATATTCCATTGTGTATATGTACCACAGCTTCCTTATCCATTCATCCGCTGATGGACATCGAGGTTGCTTCCATGTCCTGGTTATTGTAAACAGTGCTGCGATGAACATTGGGGTACACGCGTCTCTTTCAATTCTGGTTTCCTCGGTGTATATGCCCAGCAGTGGGATTGCTGGGTCATATGGCAGTTCTATTCCCAGTTTTTTAAGGAATCTCCACACTGTTCTCCATAGTGGCTGTACTAGTTTGCATTCCCACCAACAGTGCAAGAGGGTTCCCTTTTCTCCACACCCTCTCCAGCATTTATTGCTTGTAGACTTTTGGATAGCAGCCATTCTGACTGGTGTGAAATGATACCTCATTGTGGTCTTGATTTGCATTTCTCTAATAGTGAGTAATGTTGAGCATCTTTTCATGTGTTTGTTAGCCATCTGTATGTCTTCTTTGGAGAAATGTCTGTTTAGTTCTTTGGCCCATTTTTTGATTGGGTCGTTTATTTTTCGGGAATTCAGCTGCAGAAGTTGCTTGTATATTTTTGAGATTAATTGTTTGTCTGTTGCTTCATTTGCTATTATTTTCTCCCATTCTGAAGGCTGTCTTTTCACCTTGCTTATAGTTTCCTTTGTTGTGCAAAAGCTTTTCATTTTAATTAGGTCCCATTTGTTTATTTTTGCTTTTATTTCCAATATTCTCGGAGGTGGGTCATGGAGGATCCTGCTGTGATTTGTGTCGGAGAGTGTTTTGCCTATGTTTTCCTCTAGGAGTTTTATAGTTTCTGGTCTTACGTTTAGATCTTTAATCCATTTTGAGTTTATTTTTGTGTACGGTGTTAGGAAGTGTTCTAGTTTCATTCTTTTACAAGTGGTTGACCAGTTATCCAAGCACCACTTGTTAAAGAGATTGTCTTTTCTCCATTGTATATTCTTGCCTCCTTTGTCGAAGATAAGGTGTCCATATGTGCGTGGGTTTATCTCTGGGCTTTCTATTTTGTTCCATTGATCTATATTTCTATCTTTGTGCCAGTACCATACTGTCTTGATGACTGTGGCTTTGTAGTACAGCCTGAAGTCAGGCAGGTTGATTCCTCCGGTTCCATTAAGCAAACATTATCCTCAATGGTGAAAAACTGAAAGCATTTCCCCTAAAGTCAGGAACAAGGCAAGGATGCCCACTTTCACCACTACTATTCAACATAGTTTTGGAAGTTTTGGCCACAGCAATCAGAGCAGGAAAAGAAATAAAAGGAATACAGATAGGAAAAGAAGAAGTAAAACTCTCACTGTTTGCAGATGACATGATCCTCTACATAGAAAACCCTAAAGACTCTACTAGAAAATTACTAAAGTTAATCAATGAATATAGTAAAGTTGCAGGATATAAAATTAACACACAGAAATCCTTTGCATTCCTATACTCCAATAATGAGAAAACAGAAAGAGAAATTAAGGAAACAATACCATTCACCATTGCAACAAAAAGAATAAAATACTTAGGAATATATCTACCTAAAGAAACAAAAGACTTATATATAGAAAACTATAAAACACTGATGAAAGAAATCAAAGAGGACACAAACAGATGGAGAAATATACCGTGGTCATGGATTGGAAGAATTAATATAGTGAAAATGAGTATACTACCCAAAGCAATATATAGATTCAATGCAATCCCTATCAAGCTACCAATGGTATTGTTCACAGAACTAGAACAAATCATCTCACAATTTGTATGGAAATATAAGAAACCTCGAATAGCCAAAGCAATCTTGAGGTAAATGTATTCTTTTTAATGGCTGAGTAATATTCCATTGTGTATATGTACCACAGCTTTCCTATCCATTTGTCTACTCATTGACATCTAGATTGCTTCCATATCCTGGCTATTATGAACATGGCTGCAATGAACACTGGGGTATACGTGTCTCTTTCAATTCTGGTTTCCCCTTTGTATCTCAGTCCTCAGCCTGTGGATCTGTATGGAGACAGAAAGACTTATAAAGTGCATCTGGGCGTTTGCTGTCAATAGGGCTTGGAAGCTCCAGCTATCACGATAGGGTTAATGTCATGTGTTGAGTCAAAGAGCGGGAAGCCTGGTCTCTGCTCGCCTCCCCCAGATGGTTGTCAGTTGGTTAATTCAAATTCATGAGAAATTCTGCTTAAAAAAACAACAAACAAATAAAAAACAAATACCAGTGGTCCATCTTTTCTAAGAGATGCTCCAGTAAAAGCCATTTAAAGTCAAAAAGACCAGATTTTCAAAATAAATAGTACAGTGAGTGACCTACTTATGAACAGGTTCCATTCCTAGAGCATGTTCCTAAGTCCAATTTCTTTGTAGAAGTCCAGCAAAGTTAGCCTAAGCAAACAACTAACACAATCAGCTAGATAGTACAATACCAGGTACATCACTGCTGCTTTTATGCTTGCTTATGGACATCCTGGGCTTGAAATAAAGATACTGTAATACTGCACTCTGTACAGTAAAGCACACAAAGCACAACGACTTGTAGAGGATGTGTGTGGGTGACAATGTACGCCAGGGAGGTGAACTAACTTACAGGATTAAACATGCAAACATTCACATCTTTCAAAATTCCCAACTTGAAGGTTCACACATAATACACTTCAGTTCCATTCAGCCCCTCAGTCATGTCCAGCGCTCTGCGACTCCATGAACTGCAGCATGCCAGTCCTCCCTGTCCATCACCAACTCCCGAAGTCCACCCAAACCCATGTTCTTTGAGTCGGTGATGCCATCCAACCATCTCATCCTCTGCCGTCCCCTTCTTCTCCTGCCTTCAATCCTTCCCATCACCAGGGTCTTTGCAAATGAGTCAGCTCTTTGCATCCAGTGGCCAAAGTATTGGACTTTCAGCTTCAGCATCAGTCCTTCCAATGTACGCCCAGGACTGATCTCTTTAGCATGGGCTGGTCGGATCTCCTGCAGTCCAAGGGCCTCTTAAGCGTCTTTTCCAACACTACAGCTCAAAAGCTTAAATTCTTCTGTTCTCAGCCCTCTTGTTATCCCAATTCTCACATCCACACACGCCCACTGAAGAAACCATAGCCTTAACTAGACTGACCTCTGTTGACAAAGTGATGTCTCTGTTTTTTAATATGCTGTCAAGCTTGGTCATAACTTTCCTTTCAAGGTGCTGGGAAAGCTGGTCAACCACTTGTAAAAGAATGAAACTAGAACACTTCCTAACACCATACACAAAAATAAACTCAAAAAGGAGTAAGCATCTTTTAATTTCATGTCTGCAAACAGCATCTGCAGTGATTTTGGAGCCCAGAAAATTTAAGTCAGCCACTGTTTCCACTCTTTCCCCATCCATTTGCCAAGAAGTGATGCGAGCAGATGGCATGATCTTAGTTTTCTGAATGTTGAGCTTTAAGCCAACTTACAGAAAAATACATATGCATACGTGAATGAGAAAAAGACCTTATGGTTAACAATACCTCTGAGAAAGGGTGGAGAATGAAATATGCATTCAATCAAGACTGTAGATTTTTGTGTGTCTAGGCATCCATTTCACTTCGTTCTAAGAAGACATGTATGCACTGTTTGTAAAATGAGAAAAGAAAAAAGGAAAGTAAAACAGCAAGCTGCAAATTAATTTTTAAAAATAATGCCAATGGAACGTGTCAGACCTCTAGGATAGAGTGGCCAGGCAACCAAGGGGAAGTAAACAAATAAAACAAGGACTATTTTTCTCCTGTCCATGTGGCAAAAAAAGAGCTGTTGCCATGGAGTGCAGAGTAGGGAGGCTCGGAACATTTCTCAGCCTTTCTGTTCTTATATGTCATCCTCCTTGAAGACTGAGGCTGCTGCTGCTAGCTTTGCTGCTGCTTCTGCTGGTGCTGCATCTTCTGCATGTGCCTCTTTTGGGAGGACGTTTGAAACTTACTTGATGAGTTCCACACAACCTGCTGCATGGCCAGGGCAGTCTCCTTTGGTAAAACTGGTCTCTGCTTTTTCACTGGGTTTCTCATGCTGCTGCTGCTGGTGGTGGTGGTGGTGGTTGCTGGGCCGTGACTGTGCAGACGGTGCCGTTGGTGGGCGTGACCCCAGCCATGGAAGTATGGGAGGATGAGTGGGTGAGGACCAGCATTTTGGGGGGAGACTGGCTGCCCACTGTTGTGGATGATGGAGCTTCACCTACGACGGAAGCCAACACATGAAAAAACAAAACAGAAAGTAGACGGGACTCAGGCTGACCTGCAGGGTCTCCAGGTCAGTGAGTTCTAGGTGACCATCCCAGGCTGTCATGCCAAGGGCCTCCCCATGAATGGGCATATTCTTGCTTTATATGCTTAGGCCACTTCTTCAGCATGTGCAACTTCAAGTATCAGACTCCTTGGGTTACTCAAATGTGGGCTTGCTCACATTTGAGAAACTTGTCAAGGCCTCTGAGGGACTGAGGCCAACATGACCCACCCCTTGGCCTGGAGTTGCCCACCTGTTAGTCGATGACCCACTGGCTGAACAGAATCGCTGCAAGTACCTTGTTTCACAGTTAGAGTTCAGTAAGCACTTTGAGAAAGACTTAGCCAAAGTCCCTCTGGTCATTAACAGGAATCCTTTGCTTGGACAGGAAACCTACAGAGCCTGTACCCCAAGGAACCAGACAGCCTCCCAGTGGCCAAAGCACTGAATACCAATGAACCACCCAGAATGAAGAGTGTTCCCTTTCATCTCTTCTAATTCCTTCCCGAAGAGTCTCAGTGTGGTCCTGGCAGTCTTGACACCTACCACTCAAGGGAACTCCACACCAAGGTCAGAACCATCCCCAGCACAATGGTATTTATGGAGACTTTAGAAGCCTTGCTTTCGTTTTGACTGTAGTTCTCCATTTTGCATCTTTTATGCACAGCACAAAATACTGTTTTCCCTACTGTGTGCCAGTTAAGTTTAAGTTCCAAATTGAGTTCATTTTTTTTTTAAACAGCTGCTGCTTCAGATAAAAAATATATACTAGGGCAATAAGTGAACAAGCAGGTTTTGGGAATGAGAAAAATAATGACTATGAGTGGCTGAGTTTGAAAAATGCTGCCTTTTGGCGTGCATCTACTGGGAAAAATGAGCTATGAGAGTGGAGGGCAGGATTTCAACAGACAGCAGGGAAAATTTGGAAGAGAACAGTTTTAGCCAAGACATGCCCAGGAATAGGCAGAATTTTGGAGGGTGAGGTCAGGCAGTGGGAAGGGCTGGCCCGGGGGTGACCACAGGAGTGTTCATCTGTAAGCAAAGGGGTCCGTTACGACTGCAGGGGCCCCAGGCACTGGACAGATGAACATCCATCCCCAGAGAGGATTCCCTCGGGTTCACACAAAAAAACACGGATGCAAGTCAGCATCCTTGGTCTCAGACGATGTGCCTGGACATAAAACTAGGTTTAATAAGGACTGAAAGTGTGTTCGCTCCGTCGTGTCCAACTCTTTTGCAACCTCATGGACTGTAGCCCTCCAGGCTCCTCTGTCCATGGGATTTCGCAGGCAAGAATACTGGAGTGGGTTGTTATTTCTTTCCCCAGGGTATCTAACCAACCCAGCGAAAGAAACCTGGGCCTCCAGGATTGCATGCAGATTCTTTATTATCTGAGTCACCAAGCAAGCCCTTAATGACAACACCTTTTTTGAGGGGCTCAGCATGCTTCCACTGCATGACTCCATGCCTGTCATTTTTAGATTTCTGTCACCCAGAAAAGACGTGAGTTCTTGATTATTCTAGGGGAACTTTTCAGTTAACTGTTGTTCTGGGAAAAACAAGGAGTGTGAAAGGAGAAGAGTGCTGACAGGCTGACTTTTCCACCCGAGGGGGGAGGGGGTCTTGGTGGTTACACAACTGACTGGCCCTCTTGCTCCTCCGGGGAAGAATTCAGCCCAAGTCCTGGGCCAGGACACAGGGTGGGACTGAGAGAAGATCTCTACCTAGAGTGAGGTTGCCCCCACCCGTTCCCAGGACAACCTTTCAGATATCGGTCACAGCCTCAGCCCCTTCCCCTTGCAGGGGCAGAAGTGGCTTTGAGCTTGCCCCTTTTAAAAGGCAGAGATCCCACAGGCAAGGCTTCTAACTTGCAAAAGCAACGTTAGTGCCTCTCTTTTCTGCCATGTGGTTAAGAAATATACTGTCCTTGTGGATAAGCTAGTCTGATACCTTCTTGGGCAAAGGGCAACCACAAAAAGGCCCTTTCTCTCTCTCATCTTGCAAAAGCAAACAACTGGCTTTGTAGAGTGGTAACTTCTCTGGAAGAGTCCCATTCGGGCTCTTTTTCAAATTAAAATAACAAACAAACAAACAACAACAACAAAGCAGGAGTATGCAATCTGAAAACTTTCCAGGCTTGACACACTTTGGGGGAGTTTTCATTTAGTCACTAAAACGCTTTAATTTCTAAAGGATATGGAAGGTTTACTGGGACGGTGGGGAGGAAGAGGAAAGGCCATGGAAAATTCCATTTGTCCTAAAAATTTTGGAGTATATACTCACCTGCAGTCTCAAAAAGAAGTGACTTTCTTAAAAGTCAACACTCCAAAGGCGACCCCACCCAACTAGCCTACTTATATCAGACTTAGCTTACTGTCTTGTACATTAAAAAAGGACTTTTTCAGAGAAGGCTGGAAACGACTGATATGACACATGTAAGTGGAGTCAAGGTCCTGAAGCGAGCTCCATTAGCCTCTGCTCTGGCATCTCTAGCTAGAAAAGCCATCTTTCGATCTGAGGATTCAGTTTCTCTGTATAAGCTGCACTTCTAACTGAAGATCACTTGGAGGTCACCAAGCACTCTTCAAAGCACCAGTCACTTAATAAACACATAAGTGAAATCACACCTTTGAAAAGATGCTCAACTGCAGAGTCTGACAGGAAGCCAATTCTTCAAGACCGAAATCATCCTCAGGTGGCTCTGGATTTCAACTTCTGTGAAGTTCCTCTAACTGACCTATTGTTTCAGAATCATCCTCTACATAAAATTCCCACCACGTTCAGAGGATCCTAGAGAAACTTCCTTCCGACACCAGTGAGAGGAACAGCTCAGCTTCATTATATCACCTGGAGTGCCTTGTATTTGGGGGGGGGGGGAAGAGCTCTTTTAAAGCACTCATATGTTTTTTCCCTTTTCATTTCAACTGCAGGAAGCTCAGGGCCAAAAGGGAAGAGTGACTTTGCTAATTCTGAAGGCTGACATAGTTATTTCTGTATGTAAAATTTCCCTACATCTCTCACTATTTCATGTTCATTTTTCTCGGTGTCTTGATTTCCATTTTATCAGTATATCTGAAATCCTTTCTGGAAGCAGTGAAAAAATCCACAACTAAACAAACAGTCGACTTCAGAAAGAAAGGAATAGTTTAAATCTATCACTCATAGGAACACTGCCATCTGGGACCCAACAATTCCACAAACTTCATGGAAAAAATGCTACTCCTGTTGCTTTCTGCAGCATCAGAAGTGGTCCCTCAAACCGCAATCCACACAGAATTGGATGTTTCAGATGCCACTCATAATTTTAAGGGATGAGGTGGTGATCCATCCTTCCTGACCGACTCAACTGCTCTCTATCATCCTACCCTGCATCACTGAGAGATATTCCATCCTCTTTCAATGAATTCCAGGAACTGAGGTTCAGCAACAGTTCACAATGATACAAACACAGAGGATAAAAGCTCAAAACCCATCCCCCCTCCTGCTTTAAGCAGTGAGACTAAGAAAACCCCAGGGCACACACAACTGAGAAGATGGGTCCTATCAGAAGCTGCCCGTTGTCTGTTTTGTCACTAAGTCGTGTCCAGCTCTTTTGTGATCCCATGGACTATATAGACCACCAGACTCCTCTGTCCATGTAATTCTCCAGGGAAGACTACTGGAGTAGGTTGTCACTGCCTTCTGGGGATCTTCCCAATCCAAGGATCAAATTTGCGTCTCCTGCATTGGCAAGCAGATTCTTTACCACTGAGCTACATAATTAAAACTGGCTATCCGTGTATGTAACTCACAAAGTACAAGAGGTTTTATGGCTACAATCTCCAACTTGTTCTTAGGCCATGTTTCTCCTGGGCTCTTAATTAATTCTTATCTTTCTTGGGCATATCAACAGCCACTTGCCAAGCCAGCGGAGAAATTCACTGACTGCTTCACCAACGGGCCAAATATCTTTTAAATCATTCCTATGTTCCACTGGTATGGATCTAACAGAAGCAGAAGATATTAAGAAGAGGTGGCAAGAATACACAGAAGAACTGTACAAAAAAGATCTTCACGACCCAGATAATCATGATGGTGTGATCACTCACCTAGAGCCAGACATCCTGGAATGTGAAATCAAGTGGGCCTTAGAAAGCATCACTATGAACAAAGCTATTGGAGGTGATGGAATTTCAGTTGAGCTATCTCAAATCCTCAAAGGTGATGCTGTGAAAGCGCTGCACTCGATATGCCAGAAAATTTGGAAAACTCAGCAGTGGCCACAGGACTGGAGGAGGTCAGTTTTCGTTTCAATCCCAAAGAAAGGCAATGGCAAATAATGCTCAAACTACCGCACAATTGCACTCATCTCACAGGCTAGTAATATAATGCTCAAAATTCTCCAAGCCAGGCTTCAGCAATACGTGAACTGTGAACTTCCAGATGTTCAAGCTGGTTTTCGAAAAGGCAGAGGAACCAGAGATCAAATTGCCAATATCTGCTGGATCATCGAAAAAGCAAGAGAGTTCCAGAAAAACATCTATTTCTGCTTTATTGACTATGCCAAAGCCTCTGACTGTGTGGATCTCAATAAAGTGTGCAAAATTCTGAAAGAGGTAGGAATACCAGACCATCTGACCTGTCTCTTGAGAAACCTGTATGCAGGTCAGGAAGCAACGGTTAGAACTGGACATGGAACAACAGACTGGTGCCAAATAGGAAAAGGAGTACGTCAAGGCTGTATATTGTCCCCCTGCTTATTTAACTTCTCTGCAGAGTACATCATGAGAAACGCTGGGCTGGAAGAAACACAAGCTGGAATCAAGATTGCTGGGAGAAATATCAATAAACTCAGATATGTGGATGACACCACCCTTATGGCAGAAAGTAAAGAAGAACTAAAGAGCCTCTTGATGAATTTGAAAGAGGACAGTGAAAAAGTTTGCTTAAGGCTCAACGTTCAGAAAACTAAGATCATGGCATCTGGTCCCATCACTTCATGGGAAATTAATGGGGAAACAGTGGAAAGAGTGTCAGACTTTATTTTTTGGGCTCCAAAATCACTGCTGCTGGTGATTGCAGCCATGAAATTAAAAGACGCTTACTCCTTGGAAGGAAGGTTATGGCCAACCTAGATAGCATATTTAAAAGCAGAGACATTACTTTGCCAACAAAAGTCCGTCTAGTCAAGGCTATGGTTTTTCCAGTGGTCGTGTATGGATGTGAGTGTTGGACGGTGAAGAAAGCTGAGCGCCGAAGAATTGATGCTTTTGAACTATGGTGTTGGAAAAGACTCTTGAGAGTCCCTTGGACTACAGGAGATCCAATCAATCCATCCTAAAAGAGATGAATCCTGGGTGTTCATTGGAAGGTCTGATGTTGTAGCTGAAACTCCAATACTTTGGCCACCTCATGCGAAGTGTTGACTCATTGGAAAAGACCCTAATGCTGGGTAGGATTGGGGGCGGGAGGAGAAGGGGACGACAGAGGGTGAGATGGGTGGATGGCATAGCCGATTCGATGGACATGGGTTTGGGTAGACTCCGGGAGTTAGTGATGGACAGAGAGGCCTGGCGTGCTGCAATTCATGGGGTCACAAAGAGTCAGACACGAATGAGCAACTGAACTGAACTGGACTGATGTTCCACTGTAGGGTCTACCAACATGTCTGGGGTGTCTCAAGTTTGAAAGAAGCCACTGCTGGTTCAGTCCCTAACAGCAGTAAAGGGAGAACTGCTAAGACTCAGGCAGCAGTTCACAACTAGGTGAGATTTAGCTTTGTCAAGACACTTTTGAAGTCCTCCACTGGGTAGATGCTACTGACATCCAGTTGGTAAAGACCAGGGATACTGCTAAACATCCTTCAATAAACAGGACAAAGAACTGTCCAGCATAAAATGTCAATAGCGCCAAGGTTGAGAGGCCTTGGGCCCATGTCAGCTAAATGCAAATATGGCAGAAAACAGGCTCTGGTGCGCATCATACAATGCCCCTTGGATTTCTACAGACCTGAAGAAGAACTCAGCAGTCTGGTGCCGCTCACCCGGAAAACCTTATACTCTAGTAAGAAAATGTATTTTGAGATGCCTGGACAGTGTGAGGGGAGGTAAGGGAGAATAAACTCATCAAGGTCTTTGAACTGAACGCTTTTCTCCATTTCAGCCCTGTCCAACGTCTTAGCATTGATAACCACTTGAGGCATGTAAGTGAATATATTGGAAAGGAAACTGCTTAGGTTCAAAATGACCTGACTGCTGGAAGCACCTATTACTTTCTAAGAGACTTCTTCTCCTGTGCTCAAAATCAACCACATTGGGTATCAAGAAGGTTAAAGGTAGGCAGGCCCAGCTCAAGTCCTTGTCCTGCTCAGTAACTAGCTAGGTGACTTGGAGATACCCCAAGCTTTGTTGTGCACACTTCATGGTGTCTGAGGGTGACATGACATATGATAGTATAAATGGCAATGTGGCATTCTAAAACCAAATCAAGAAAGCAGAAACTGATACAGTCACTTACCCTCCTGCTTGGGAGATGTTTCTTTGGGTTCCTTCCTAGGTTTTCGACTCTCCAGTGCAGAAAGGTCTGCTCTTAAATCTGTGACAAATCTGCTCTCTGAATCAGAATCCAGGCCCAAATGCACTCTTGGAGATCAGTCTCACCTTTTCCCTTCAGTTTATCCTTTGTGGGATGAGGAAAGAATTTTGCTTTGTCTGAAAAGTCCTTCTCAAGCTGGGGGCTCATCTTCTCCTTGACTGATCTTGGCTTTCTCACTGGCTGGTGACATGCTTTCAGCTCCTCTTCTATCTCTACTGGGTTTGCCACTTTGGACTTTCTTCTTTTCTTTTTTTTTTTTTTGAAAGCAGATGGCTCTTTTCCCATCTGAGACAACTCTGTGTCTTCAGCAACTTCTGGCTCATTCTTGGACCTCTGCTCCTCATCACTGATAGGGTCACTTTCGCTACTATCTGATTTTTCTGTATTCCTGGAATCGCTGGGCTTGACAGTCATATAAACACCTTCTGAGATTTCATTTATGCCTACATTAAAAAAAAGAAAGAAAGAAAACAGGATGTAGCATGCTCACAGAAAAAGGAGCAGGACCAGAAAACCACAAATATTTAACATGCTCAATGCTGAAATTAAAAAAAAAAAAAAATCGCATTGCCTCACACTGGCCTGGTGGCGTTAGCAGTAGACTTAAGTTGCCGGTGAATACAAGTGACAAATGGAACTTGCCTGGAGAGTGTTTCAGTTACTGACATTCAAAAATGACATCGGACCAAACCACGTGCATTTCTAATTTATACAGAGCTCAATCTTGGCAGCATAGGTAAGTACTGGGAAACATAGAATGGGAGGGATGGAAGGGAACACTACACCGGATTTGTTAAAACTGATCAATTTTCAGTTCAGTTGAGTTCAGTTGCTCAGTCTCGTCTGACTCTTTGCGACCACATTAACAGCAGCACTCAAGGCCTCCCTGTCCACCACATCTCCCGGAGTGCACCTAAACTCATGTCCATTGAGTCGGTGATGCCATCAAACCATCTCATTCTCTGTTGTCCCCTTCTCCTCCTGCCCTCAATCCTTCCCAGCATCAGGGTCTTTTCTAATGAGTCAGCTCTTCGCATCAGGTGGCCAAATATTGGAGTTTCAGCTACAACATCAGTCCTTCCAACGAACACTCAGGACTGATCTCCTTTAGCATGGACTGTTTGGATCTCCTTGCAGCCCAAGGGACTCTCAAGAGTCTTCTCCAACACCACAGTTCAAAAGCATCAATTCTTCAGCTCTCAGCTTTCTTTATAGTTCAACTCTAGCATTCACACATGACAACTGCAAAAGCCATAACCTTGACTAGACAGACCTTTGTTGACAAAGTAATGTCTCTGTTTTTAATATGCTGTCTAGCTTCATCATAACTTTCCTTCCAAGGAGTAAGTGTCTTTTAATGACATGGCTGCAATCAGCATCTGCAGTGATTTTGGAGCCCAGAAATATAAAGTCAGCCACTGTTTCCTCATTTATTTGCCATGAAGTGACGTGACCGGATGTCATGATCTTAGTTTTCTGAATGTTGAACTTTAAGCCAACATTTTCACTCTCCCCTTTCACTTTCATCAAGAGGCTTTTTAGTTCTTCTTCACTTTCTGGCATAAGGGTGGGGTCATCTGCCTATCTGAGGTTATTGATATTTCTCCCAGCCACCTTGATTCCAGCTTGTGCTTCTATTTTACAGATTAGAAATAAAAGAGGGCCTGAGAAATCCCTTGTCCTGGGACACAAAGAAAACCAAGACAGAGAGGCGAGGCTAGAGACATGGATTCTTGAGTCACCACTTGGGCTCTTCCCACATATTCCCAAAGTGTTAAGTCTTTTACTCTTTCTGTCCATGACTCGAAGAAATAAGCCAAGCCTTAAAGCAGGGATTGCAAACTCACAGCGCAAGAGCCACGTGGGGCAAGCAGACGTGTTATTTAGGAAGCAATGATTTGACCCAATGCTTTCCAATCTTTCGTTATTTGTCGCTTTTAACTTAGAATGTGCTGGCCAATTCAGAAACCCGGAAGTTTCACACAGAAATTAAGATTTTAGGCTTGCCTGAAAGAGCAGAAGACCTGGCCATTCTCGGTCACAGGGCTTCAAGCCTGGCTGGGGCTGAGAACTACTGTCCCATTTCGGTTGGGGGAGCACTGTCTCCAGGTCACCCAGCTGCCCAGCCCCCATCTTGCTCCCTGCCCTGAAGCAGAGTCAACCATCATTGTGCTTCTACTGTTTTTCTACTGGTAACTGAGTCCAGAGGAAAGGCACCCATTTCCATGTCTCAAGCAAAAGGAAAAACGATAAAACAACAGGAGTTTCCTACATATACAAGCAAAAATTGGCAAAAGTCTATTTCTAACAATAATTTCATTTAACCTCTTTGTATTTCCTACTCCCAATAGTGAGCGTCATCCATCTGTAGGTAAATAATCCGTTACCCTACAAGCTTGAAAAGAGGAAGTCCCCATCAACTCTGTATTGTCTTCATTCTAGAGCAATGGTTACCATGAGTGGGATCACGGAAGAGAAAATCGTAAAAGGGCAAGAGCCACAAACAGCCCAGCAGGATCAGGAGTGAACTATATCCACCTCCTCCAGGGCTCAAAGGGAAAGAATCAAAAAACCCAATCTGGTTTGATTTCTGGATCTCAGGGCTGGTGCAGTTGGTAACTAATGTTCGGACCCAAGAATGACAAGCATGACCACATTTGCTTGGATACTGGAGCCCAAAGGCGGTGAATTCAGATCCTGCTCCTCTGCTTCTATTAGTTGTGTGACCCTGAACGGGTGAACTACCTCTCTGAGCCTCAGTTTCTTCCCCTGGACAATGGGTTTGATAACATTATCAACCTTCCAGGACAATCTTTGCACAGTGCCGGGGGGATAGGAAGTCCTCCGTAACTCCTTATTGACAATAACAAATCGAGGAGCTAGACTAGCTGCCTGGAAGAACCCAAGAAAGATATGGACTGCATAGTTCATCCACGTCACTCAATGTCCTAACCAAATGGGCAATCCAGCAAGGAGTGCTTTGGTTAGACAGCCTAGGTGACATCCAACGACAGCTCCTTTCTCACCCAAAGGTCCAGAGCACCCAGTGACAAAGAAATCTGAAGATTCCTTTAAAAACTGTAAATAGAATGGCCACACAACCCAGCAATCCCATTGCTGGACTTACACACCAAGGAAACCAGAACCGAAAGCGACTCGTGTACCCCAATGTTCATCGCAGCCGTGTTTACAATAACTAGCACATGGAAGCAACCTAGATGTCCATCGGCAGATGAATGGAGACGAAGGCTCTGACCCATACACACAATGGAATTTTACTCAGCCATTAAAAAGAATGCATTGGAATCAGTTCTAATGAGGTGGATGAAACTGGAGCCTATTATACAGAGCGAAGTAAGCCAGAAAGATAAAACACCAATAGAGTAAATTAACGCATATATATATGGAACTTAGAAAGATGGTAATGATGACCCTATATGTGAGACAGCAAAAGAGACACAGATGTAAAGAAGAGACTGCTGGACTCGGCGGGAAAAGGCGAGGGTGGGATGATTTGCGAGAATAGCATTGAAACATGTATAGTATGTGAAATAGATCACCAGTCCAGGTTTGATGCGTGAGACAAGGTGCTCAGGGCTGGTGCACTGGGATGAATGACTCTGAGGGATGGGATGGGGAGGGAGATGGGAGGGTCGGGATGGGGAACGCATGTACACCCAGGGCTGTATCATGTGAATGTATGGCAAAAGCCACTACACTATTGTAAAGTAATTAGCCTCCAATTGCTATAAATTTTTAAAAAGAGGTAAAAAATAAAAAGAAAGATTAGAAAATATTTTAACTAAGTGATAATAAAAACACAGCGTATCAGAATTCATGAGATGCATGTCTAGAAGTGTTCACAATTTTAAATGCTTCTATTAAAAATGAATAAAAGCCTAAGGCAATGGAAAAAAGAAAAAACAAAAACAAAAACCTCCCTCAAAGCGTTCAGCAAAGGCTATGTATAGGAAAGGTGAGGGATAGGTGTGATTAGCTCTTGCAAATTTCTTGCTGTCAGATCTTATGTTCTTGAAGTAAGGTGGTGGTCAGCTAACTGTGTTCCTGTAATCCTTGAGGGAAGCAAATATTATTCCCTATTCCCTATTTCCTGAAAAGATAGGTCCCAAGCTTGACGTTCACCCTCCATGGTCCTGGTTGGGGGGGAGGGGTCCCTGTGCAGGCTGGTTTTTCCAGTCATGGAGCATTCATCTAGCACCCACTCTTGTTACTTCCAGCAGTGCTCAGTCCTAGGTGGAAGAGGTAATTCTCAGTTCTCTGTGCCCTCCTCTTACCAAGGCCCCCATACACTGCCCAGCCACCTTCAATGAGGGAGCCAGGTACCCAGCATGTAGCTGACCCTCAGCCTCCTCAGTCTACCCAGTTGGAGAGCTGGGTCCTGTAGACTGTGACCCATGCAGATTGCCACAACCATTCGGTCATGGAGGTGGGGATGGAACACGTTGGCCATTGCTTTCAAACCTGGTCCAGACCAGTCAGTGGCTTCAGCAAGGGCTCTGGGACTCTGCAAGACACAGCCTGTTCCCAAGCTCCACAGTTCATTCCCCATCCCAAGGCCCAAGGGCCTAGAGGGCTCTATGGGAAGGCTGTAATATATCTCACTACACTCTGCTCAGAGGCTTTCTGTTGGTGGTATTGGGGTTTCTAACGCCACTGAAGGTCTTGGGCTGAGGTCTGCAGCACCGTTTTCCACCCTGCCTCTATTACAGTATCTTCCTTGATGAGCTTATTCAACCTGGGACTAAAAGTTGGTAACTTGGACCATCACGGACCATTTCCAGTAGCCCAAGGACCACATTCTACTCTGTTTCTATAATGAAGGGATTTCAACTTCACAATGTCATGTGATGTAAAAGATTTCTTCTTCCTCTAACTGAAATATTTAACTTAGAATAATGTCTCAATGGATATATATTGCAAACGAGGCTACCATTTATTTATTCACTGCTGGAATTATACTTGATGTGTAAGGTGTTTGAAACAATTATCATTGGGGTATAGTTGCATTACAATGATGCTTTAGTTTCTGAGTACGTATGTCCAAGTGAATCCATTTTAGGTGTACACATATCCCCTCGTTTTTGGATTTCCTTCCCATTTAGGTCACCGCAGAGCAGAGTCGAGTCCCCTTGTTCTTTCACTTTTCTCATACTGTAACATTTTCGTAAATGTTAACTGGAGGTTAATTACTATACAATATCGTGATGGTTTCTGCCATGCATCAACATTAAGAAGCCGTAAGTATATCGGGGTCCCACCCATCCTGGAGCCTCTCCCACATCCCCTCCTATGCTATTTTTCTGGGTTGTTCCAGAGCACTGCTTTGCATTCCCTGCTTCGTGCCAAGGAAAATCTGAAAGATGATTTTTCTGTATGAAACATGTAATTTTCTTTATCTCACATGTGAGAACATGGGTGCAGATTTTTCTACGTGAAATAGGAAATGTGTACTTCATGTTTGAAAATCTACTTGTATAATTTTTTCATCATATATGGAATCTTGTCTGTTTCACATGTGGATATCTGTGCACACTTTTTCCTACATGAATGGGGAATTCCAGATATTTCAGATATGAAAAGTTGAGCATATGCTTTCCTGTCTGACCTCTGAAGTTGTATCCATTTCCTATGTAAAAATCTCAATGAAATTTTACTGACATGAAGTATGCAATTAAGATATGGGAACCAACAGGAAATTGGAATTCTATTTCATAAAAGAAATTCTGGGCACCACTGTTTCTTCATGAAATACTTAATTCTTTGTATTTCTTACATAGAAAACAATGACTGTCCACCATGAAATAGGGAGATCTCTGTATTAACTGCATCAAAATCTAGGCACTAATTTTCCTTCATGAAACTTGAACTTCTCTATATTTCACATCTGATAATCAGAATGAACATTTCCCTATGAGAAATAAGGAAATCTCTGCATTTCATGTAAACCATTGGTTCTTCAGTCTCTGAAACACCTGTTTGCATTTGTGTCCCTGTGTGTTACATGTGTGTGTGTACACATATGTGCTTGTGTCACCTGTTCCTGTGTGTGTGTGTGTGTGTGTGTGGCCTAATGTAGGTGCTCAGTGTGAAACACCAGACATCCTAGGAGGCAGAGTGTGAGCATTGCATCTATCCAGGCACTTAACGTGAGTGTGCCCACGTTAGCTATGTGGCCGAGAGGAAGAGAGTAAGCAATGGTCAGGAGGAGCACTTTACTCCACTTGAAACACTTGCAGGAGGAGCTCTGCTTCTCTTGGAACTGCATCCGCAGGAGCACATCCTTAGCCGCTGGGGTGCCTGCTTTAAGCCGTGGGCCAGGGGAAAGGCCAAGAGCTGACAGACAGCAGGCCAGGGGCTCCAGGGTGGTTTGGCTTGGGGCTGCATTGTGGGGCCCAAAGAGCGAGCCAAGGAAAGTGTGCTGCTTCATCCTCAGAGTATGGCTGCATTCCTGACACTGCTCAAGCCTAAGGCACACGGTTAGGGACGGACTCTGCAGGCGGTGAACTTTGGTGAGGTCAGCGGTAACAGCGCCTCCCCCGCCGATCCCCACCCCCCACCAAACCTACCCACGCTCTGCCCGTGGCTTGCCGTTTAGATCCAAGGTGAGCACCTGTGTCCCTGACGTACCCACGAACCTTGTGTCACCTGTGTGAACCCCTGAGCACACAGAGTCGCCCGCTTCCCCAGTGGCAATTTCAAGCTTGACGGTGGCTGCAGTGTCACCTTCAGATTCCTTGCCTTCGACTCCAGCTGGCCTGGCTTGCCCAGTCGCTGGTCTGGCACATCTATACTGTTGGTCAGGCAAACGGCTTGTGTGGACCGGCGCACTGTGCACTGAGCCAAGTTGGGCCCCTGCGTGCCCAGAATTCCAAGGGGTGTGTCTGTCCCGTGAATGAACGCCTTTTGACTCCATTTGATTGGTTCTGTGATGAGGTCTGGAGGTCAGGGTATAGAGTTCAGCTCCTTCCCGCCACCATATTACCCGTGCATGGTGGCACACGGTTCTGCGCATGCCTGTCTCCCTTTCCCTGCTCATTGGCTGTGGGCAAGTAACCAGTTGGTTGTGCCACGTAGACTGCGGCTGGTTGGCGGGCTTTGCCGGCCGCCAGCTGTGCTCTCACGTCCAGCTTCTTTGTGGCTCTGGGCTACGGCCAGAACACCATGGAGACTGAGACGGGGCCAGAGGAAGGCGGCAGCACCCCGGGATCCTGGGTCTTAGTTGTGAGCCCGGGTCTTCTCGAGGGAGGGACCCTGGGGCCTACCAGCGCGGTGGGGGCGGCAGAGGCAATGCAGGCCGCAGGTAGTGCACCAGGCGAAGAGGCCGCCCTCTTCTGGGTGGAGGCGGTAGAGAAAGGTGCAGCCCTGGAGGAGGGAGAGTTGGCGGGATTCGGGCAGGAGTTCCAGCTGCTGGTGTTAGACATCATGGAGGAGGTGGAGGTGGTGGCCTACGAGGAGCAGGAGCAGGTGTCCTCGCAGGAGCAGGGCCAGGAACATCCAAGCCCCAGAGCCCCCAGGGATCAGCCCGCACTGGAGGCCCTGCCGGCCCTGCAGCTGGAGCTGGATTTCGTGAATAAGAAAGCCCAAAGGGCCCGCGCTCGCCTGAAACACAAGAACTGCCAGAGGCGGAAGCTGCGTCTAGAACACAGAAGTGCCATCATCGAGGGAATCCGTGGATTCTGGGTCGAAGTTGTATCCCTTGGTGTGGTGCTTGTGAATTTTTTTTTTTTTTTTCAATCTGGGTAACTGCAGAAGCAGTTTAGAGATCTGGCAGTTCTGGTACAAAATGTATTTTTTGGATGCTGAGTATTGGTTACCGTTCTGTGTATCTGTTCCCGATATAAGGTGTGATGTCCTTGCTGTTCTGGGTAGCACAAATTGCTACTTGGGCTTTATTTGCAGAGGTCCCAATCAGAATTGTCATTAGCACCAGGGACTCTTCAGAGAAAAGGCTTGTCTGGGATCCAGGTCTTCTCTGAAAAGCTGCGTGAATTTGGCGGTGAGGTTGGGATGTGTAAATGCTCATGCTGCTTGTACGTAGGAGTGCCTGTTTTCCAGAAGTAAGCTAAGTTTTAGGAGGCTGAGATGGAGCTTAGGGCCTTTCCTGTTAGGAACAGAACCTGCTCTGGTAGTGCATTTATAGGCACAGCCTTGGGGCTTGTCATGCCTTCATACAGTCTGCGTTAACAGAAATGTGACGAGTTAACTCCTCGCAAGATGAAGTCAGACAGCGCCATTCTACACTTTAGGCTAGATTTGTCCTTCCAGCACTTTTTTCCTCTAGCATCTAGAGGCTCCTTGACCTAAAGCAGTTTATGAACCACCCTCAAATGTCAGCTATGATGGCTGACCAAGATGAAGACATACTTCACTTCATGACCAACTTAAAGGTCAGGCAGGGGACACTGAT
The DNA here is from genome assembly GCF_054371585.1 of Giraffa tippelskirchi. Lineage (NCBI taxonomy): Eukaryota > Metazoa > Chordata > Mammalia > Artiodactyla > Giraffidae > Giraffa > Giraffa tippelskirchi. Next base: position 18,904,315 of record NC_137290.1, read on the forward strand.
AATTGTGGGGGGAAGGTGACTGCGGAGGGGAGAGGACATGATTTACCCCTGAAAACAGGAAAGGACAGCTCTTCTGTAAAGGGGTTTCACACCCATCCACCCCTACCCTACTCCCCACACTTTGTCCTGGCAGGTGGAGGAACTCAGGCATCCCTCTCATCACTGCAAGATCACATTGTCCTTCTGGAAGAATAGGTATTTCCAGAATGAAGTGATTGTTAAGGATTATCTCATTAATGTCACTGGTAAGAGGCAGCTCCTTGGATTTGGTGGGTGGGGGCAGAAAAGTGTAGGTTGAATTGGAAAGTGATTTAGGTCTTTCTCCCATACTCCTTTTCCTGCAGGATATCGAGCATCTCATTCCACCCTAATTCACTGGAACCAGGGATTTGAACGCAAGGCATACAGCCGCAGGCACCATGACAGCAGCGTTAACTTCTTCAACTGGTCCTTTGACCACAATTTCACAGGATCTGACCGGATTGCTGAGGTAGGGTCCCACGCGGCCACTGGGCCAGAACTGGTGATGTATGTTGGAATTCTTGGCGGTGTACAGGAGGGCTCAGGGTCTGGCCAGCCCCGTGCTGACCTAGCTCATTGCCCTGAGAGTTCATCATAAAGGATCTCTGGCCCAATCCCGTGTGGTACTATATGAGGAGGAAGGCTCTGACACGAGAGGTACTGGGAGGACGAGAGGCGAGGAGCCCAGGGATTGGGCACTGGCATAAGTGTTTTCCAGAAACTTGGGCCATTTATTTCACTTGTGGAGAAAGTGAGACTCTGTGGAATGCAGAGTAACACCATGGAATGAGGGAATCAGCAAGAGACAGCAGAAGTAGAGAACCGTAGTGAAAAACAGGTTCTAAGTAGAGAAGCTTGAGGTAGATGAAGTGTCCTGGTCAGGGCAATGTCACTCCAATTTATATCTGGCTCAGCTGCACATCTCTGAACTGGCATTCCATGGCCAACAAGGCAACCCTCAGGCTCCTCTTAAATTGGGGCCCACCTACTATTGAAATCCCCTTTCTACAACGGTCTGCGAGTCTCCTTTCTGCTAGGCTGTTCCCCACTGACCATCATTTGATTCCATTTTCATCATCACACTTGTTTCTATTTTTGTTTTCTTTTACATTTTTTCCACATGCCACTCTCATTCTGAGAATACTGACCACTGTGTAGGATTATGGAGAATAGTCTTTTAACTTATTTATTTTACCTGGAGGATGATTACTTTACAAAACCATGATGGTTTTTTTCATACATTGGCCAACACGAATCACTCATAGATATACACGTGTCCCCCCAAATGCTGAACCCAACCCCCACCACCCTCCCCTACCTGTCTTTCTGGGTTGTCCCACAACATGACTTTGGTTGCCTTGCTTCACGCATCAAATTTGCGCTGGTCGTCTATTTTGCATAAGGTAATGTAAATGTTTGAGGGCTATTTTCTCAAATTAACCCAGACTCACATTCCACCACGGAGTCCAAATTCTGTTCTTTATATGTCTGTGTCTTATTTGCTGTTCTGCATGTTCGATGTCCGGTACCACCTACGTGGTCCTAAACTCCATATAGTTGTACTAACATGCAGTGTTTGCTTTTTCTCTTTCTGACTTTCTTCACACTCTTAATAGGCTCCATATTCATTCCAACTCATTAGGACTGAGTTCAAGGCATTCCTTTTTAGAGCTGAGAAACATACCATTGTGTATACGTACCCCAACTCCCTTAACCCGTCATCTGCCGATGGCCATATAGGTTGTTTGCATATCCTAGCTCTTGTAAATAGTTGTACAGTGAAGATTTGGGTGCGTGGTTTAAAAACCTGTATGCAGATCAGGAAGCAACAGTTCGAACTGGACATGGAAAAACAGACTGGTTCCAAATAGGAAAAGGAGTACATCAAGGCTCTACGTTGTCACCCTGCCTGTTTAACTCTCTATGCAAAGTGCATCATGAGAAACGCTAGGCTGGAAGAAACACAAGCTAGAATCAAGTTTGCCAGGAGAAATATCAATAACCTCAGATATGCAGATGACACCACCCTTATGGCAGAAAGTGAAGAAGAACTAAAGAGCCTCTTGATGAAAGTGAAAGAGGAGAGTGAAAAAGTTGGCTTAAAGCTCAACGTTCAGAAAACTAAGATCATGGCATCTGGTCCCATCACTTCATGGGAAATAGATGGGGAAACATTGGAAACGGTGTCTGACTTTATTTTAGGGGGGTCCAAAATCACTGCTGACGATGATTGCAGCCGTGAAATTAAAAGACACTTACTCCTTGGAAGGAAGGTTATGGCCAACCTAGATAGCATATTTAAAAGCAGAGACATTACTTTGCCAACAAAAGTCCGTCTAGTCAAGGCTATGGTTTTTTCAATGGTCATGTATGGATGTGAGAGGTGGACGGTGAAGAAAGCTGAGCGCCGAAGAATTGATGCTTTTGAACTGTGGTGTTGGAGAAGACTCTTGAGAGTCCATTGGACTGCAAGGAGATGCCATCAGTCCATCCTAAAGGAAATCAATCCTGGGTGTTCATTGGAAGGATTGATGTTGAAGCTGAAACTCCAATACTTTGGTCACTTCATGCAAAGTGTTGACTCATTGGAAAAGACCCTAATGCTGAGTAGGATTGGCGGGAGGAGGACAAGGGGACTACCGAGGATGAGATGGTTGGATGGCATCACTGACTCGATGGACATAGGTTTGGGTAGACTCCTGGAGCTGGTGATGGACAGAGAGGCCTGGAGTGCTGCAATTCATGGGGTCACAAAGAGTCAGACACGACTGTCCGACTGAACTGAACTGAACCGAACTGAGAGAGGAAATGTAAAAGTTCACAGACTCTCTCTCCTGGAAACTGACTTGAAAGGTTAAAGCTGTCTTTAGTGTTGTTCCGGGAGGCTAGGTTGACATATATGTATCTGTTTCTCTGTCCGTTTTGAAAGGAAACCCCCGATTTTGAGAAACTTATGTTGGAGTGTCCCCCTTTACCTAAAATAGAAAACCTAAGAAGGTGCTTCACATGAAGATCAATGGCCAACTAGTCCTCTCTGACATGAAAGTAATGAAGAGTGGTCTGCTGGTGAAACAGATCGAGAGGGAGAAACCAGTAAACATGAAATAATTCTGAAGGATAAATAGAAAGCATCAACCATAGGTGTCTGTGTATTGTTTGGCCAGGTCCTCAGGACAGATACTTCAACTCCATGTAGGATTCTCACTTTAACGCGTGGGAATTACCAGACCATGGAGAGTTATAGAGGGGGTTAAGTCATATGTTGGGGTTGTGTCAGGGGACAAGTTCTTCCTGCGGGGTGGGGTTGGGGAGGAAGGAGAAGGAAGAGGAGGGGCCATTAACTGTGGGTCTGGCAACTTGACAAGGGAAATGTGGATGTTCATGGAAAGGGTCTGGTGAACAAGAGCCAGAGATCGAAATAGTGGGACACAACTTTGTTGGAAGGTGGTGCCCCAGGTATCATCACTGTTGGATATCATCAGGCATTTTAAGAGTACAGGACAAGGAAAAAGCCTTAACATTCAACTCACTATGAACCACATAGCCTCCTTGTGTATATGACTGCACAGTTCACCTTTTCTCAGAGTCAGCTTCCCAGGCCTAGGGTTCCAGGTAACATCTTAGGGGATGGGGGCATAAAGTATATGGAGGGGCTGTGGCCCAGAGCAAAAGCGAGGGGGTGGGAAGGCAGTAAGGATATTAATTTCTGGCAAAAGTGACCAGGGGAAAAGATAAATCACCAGGAAACAGACAAACAAAAACAGATCCCATCGTGTATGTTTGAGCTCATGTGAACTCTGTTCTTTTTTCCAAGAACTCAGTTTAGGTACAAAGTCTGCAGGGGCAGAAGTCAGGGGGATGGGGATGTTAAACAGGCAAAGTCCAGCCTACGCAGCCGTGCACTCTGTGTCGCATGATGGCTCAGTGCTTAATATCCTTTTTTCCAGGAAGGCTTACGCTCTGTGCCCAAGGCCCTCTGTCAGGCCTAGGTGTAGAAATAACATTTTTCCACAAACCCTCTGGTGACAGTGTCTATTCCTTGCTGAATGGCTCAGCACAGGCTGTATAAAACCACAAGTGGCCTTCTTCTGGGCTTTGTCGCTACTCTGTGGGCCAAGGGCCAATGGGAACACCTGGAGAATACAGAGCTTACGGAGGGACTGGTCGAACTTAGGGTGGCCCTTTCCAGGTAGATGGCTGCTTTCCGGAATCACGTCCACCTCTGGATTGGGCAAAGGACAGACTGGCACAAAGGGAGTAGGGAGAGGTCAACGTTTGTCCTCTCACCCCAGATACAATGGCTCCAACGTGGGCATTCCTGTGGGTGATATTTCTGTCTCACATGGAGTTCTCACTCCAAAAATTGTCTCCCGACAGCAGCATCTCTTTGGAGGGCAAAGGGTAAAGGATGAACGTCAAAGTTCATGGGTTTATGGATGCCCCCTTCAAGGTGCACTGAATGAGATCTCCTGCTCAGGGCCAACTTTTGCATTTGAATATCTTCACCCTAGTATGCCCCTTCTACAGAGGAGCATCTACAGTTCCAGAAGGCAAGGCTTGTCCTTCTCTGGGTGCTTTCTGTACAAGCAGCGCAGCAAACAATGGAAACATGTCTTCTTACTTTCTTAATCTGTAATCTTCAAAGGATCCTGGGGGCTCCGGCAGGCTGGTACCTGTCTTTCTCAGCGCCAGTTCAAAACAAAACAACACAAAGCAGAAACTATGCTGTAATAAGTCTGCTGTGGGTGTGGGATGGTGTATTGGTGCATGTTTGGGGGGACCTTAGACTGGGCTCATTCTAGGGGCTGCATGGTAGTTATCCACATTCAGAAGTTTTAGTAAGGCATTTCAAAGAAGTTAAAGACAAGAAACGTTAAGGACAGGGTTCCCCAACACCTACTATCTCCTGTCTTCAGTACCAGTGCTTCAGTACCAGGGGTGGCTTTAGCTCTAACCTGTCGTGGAGTGAAGAGTGCAGAGATAGTCATGGATCGGTTAGTAAACCTGAACTATGCATGGTTGACTTGATGGTCATTCTCTGGAAACTTGCCATGACATGTGTCCCCATGTCTTTCGGGCTTTCACTTGGGCCCTAAGGTCTAGGCGCTATTAGATTTGACTGCACACTTGGACGTGTTGTGTAAGGTTTTCTTCCACTGTATATCAATGCGTGTGAGACTTGGCGGATTACTGATAATTTCTTGAGCATTCTGGCTCAATCACCCTGAGCTGCATTTGTTTCCTGTTCCCTGGATATGTTCATGTTTTCCTCTGTTTAGAATGAAGATTGGGTGTCTCTGTTGTGCCTGCCCATGAATGTGACTTGATGTTTCTTCCCGTGGGTCTGCCTATGACTCCTGTCTTCTTTGATGTGGCACCGATGCCTGTGCCATTATACACAGCACTGCTGCAATAGCTATGTCAGTTCTTGCATGGCCCTATTCAACATACATGAATTGTGTTGCTTGCATTCACTTTTGTTTTTTAAGTTTGTGTGTCTTTGTCAGATTGTGTGTGAATTGGATGATTTCTTTCATTCCTGGATCAAATGTTTCCAACATCTTGAATTGTGACTTTTTTTTTTTAAAGAGATACACGATATTTGTGAACAGCAAGAAATGCTTTATCGCAGGAATAGTTAACAGTGACCCACGTTTGGAAACAGCAATACCCACATACTTACAGAAATGCCCGTTGGGCAAGAATATCACTCGTTGAAATGAGAATATGAATCAGGATCACAAAAGGCAAAGATGTTGCAGGAATGCATCTGTCAGAAAATTTTTCGTCTCTCAGGAGAGATTTGGGGTTGATTGTTAAGTGTTCTATAAACACTGCTGCAGAAAAGAAGGACATTGACTATTACCACTTCTTGCAGTGATCGTTAACCTGACATTACCCATGCAGAATTTCTTCATGATTTTAAGTGAAGCATCACTCAGGCAGTAAGAGTTGGGGCTTGCCTTTCTGTGAATAGGAATTTGTTAAAGAATTCTTGTCCTCAGTGACCTTCTATAGCCTGGGGAAAGGGGCTTGCATGATCAAGTACAAGTTCAAAGCCCCTTGCTATTTCTGTGCTTTTCCTGGAAGGAAAGCACAGGGAATGGAATGATGCCAACGTGATTGGCACTGTGAACCAGCCTGTTGTGATGGGAGTAGAGATCAGAGGCACACGTCACACAACCGTCCACAGTGAGGACTTCCAGCCCTGCCAAACTCTTTCAATGTCAGTCCCCCTCATGAGAAAATCCCATTCACCTTCCAGGATTATCATAGAAGTAGAATAGGATGCTGATTTGATCAACTAGTGAGGGAAAAAAATAATAATAACTGGGCCAAAAAAAGAGGGGTGCTTACCAAAGTCCATTAGACTGGACAAGTAAGCAATTAGTTGCACATCTGTGCAAGTTTCTTTTCAGGATTGTTTGTGTGTGTATGTGGGTAGGTGGGTGGGTGAGCATGCAGACACATGTGCGCTGACACAAATGTGTGTGTGAGCTGTCTGAACTGGTCTGGCTGGGGGATGGAAGAATGGACACTGAAAACGCGAAAGAGCTTGTGTAAGATGTAAAGATCATAGGGCAGCAGAAGCACGGACGCCATGGAAAAAAGCCCAGGGATCTCACCGACAGAGCAAGCTAGAAGTGTAAACAGGCTTGTAAGTGTAAACATGGATCCCTGAGCAGAAAGGAGAGGCAAGAACAAAGCACCTGGGTGCAGTCAGGGAGGATGCGAAGGAGCAGAGAAACGCAGTGGGCCAGATTCCCAGGCACAGAAGAGGGGCTATGCACAGCCCCTAGGACACCCAGCTACAAAGGGTTTTCTGTCCTTCTCAAGTGCAGGACCATTCTATCCTCGACATGACCAGGCATCTGAGCACAGCTTGCCCTTTTCTGTAAGGTTTGGGAGACTGGTGGCACTGTAGCATAAGCACCTGCTACATGCAGTTTGTCAGTTTGAAACATCACTCCTTAAAAGGGTGTCTTGGGTTGATCCTCTCACCCCTCCCAGTCCCACAGGCCTGGGCTGATGGTGTAGGCTGGGCTGTGTTCTCACGGGGAGGCTGGATGAGAACAGAACCACTTTGAAAGGGCCTCTGTACAATAAATGGACAGACTTCAATTCCTCTGGCAATGGAGAGCCGTGGCCCTTGGTGGGGCGCTATCCTTAGCATCTCTGTATAAATTTCTCTCAACAGAGAGAATTCCATGTCTGTATCACATTTAGACATGAGGGCAAAAGTGTTCTATGTGAAGCATGGAAGTTGGTATTTCACGTCTGAATACATGCATGTAGATTTCCTGAATGAAATACAGAATTCGCTGCATTTCGCCTGTGAATATCTCACCACAAACTTTCCAAATTGAGAATGGAATTCCCTATATTTTACAGTATGAAAATGTATGCACATATTAAAACATAATGTGACACACATGACAAGCAAACTACTAAACGATGGAAAAGATAAAAGATATACTCGCTCTATATATCCTAGCAAATCAGCTCATGACAAAGTTTCCAAAATAATGAGTAGTCCTCAAGTAAGACCTGATGAAAACCTTTGTCACACTTTGTCCTAAATTCACCTGGTAACTAGGAGAGCTCTCAGTGTCTGTTAACTTGCTTCACACACAAGAAAAAAACTGCTCATCCTTTTATGAGTGTATGTGGTTTTGAAGTGAGACATTATCTCAAGAGATTCTGTTAACCTCCATAGACTTAAGAGATAAGGTGTTACTGTAACTAAATACCCCTGTACCCAACAACCTTGGGCCAAGCAATATCAAAACATTAAAGTTTAAAGCAGAGTATGTTTTACTGCAGAGCCATGCAAGAAGTGTGGCTTATGCCTTTAAAAACCTCAATCTACCTAAAGAGAAAAAAGAGCTACATATAGAAAAGTATAAAGCACTGATGAAAGAAATCAAACAGTACACAAATAGATGGATAAATATACCGTGTTCATGGATCAGAAGAATCAATATAGTGAAAACGAGTATACCACCCAAAGCAATCTATAGATTCAATGCAATCCCTATCAAGCTACCAGCGGTATTTTTCAGAGAACTAGAAAAAATAATTTCACAATTTGTATGGAAATACAAAAAACCTCGAATAGCCAAAGAAATCTTGAGAATGAAGAATGGAATAGGAGGAATCAACCTGCCTGACTTCAGGCTATGCTACAAAGTAACAGTCATCAAGATAGTATGGTACTGGCACGGAGACAGAAACATAGATCAATGGAACGCAATAGCAAGCCCAGAGATAAATTCATGCACCTATGGACACCTTATCTGTGACAAAGGAGGAAAGAATATAAAATGGAGAAAAGACAATTTCCTTAATACGTGGAGCTGGGAAAACTGGTCAACCACTTGTAAAAGAATGAAACTAGAACACTTTCTAACACCGTACACAAAAATAAACTCAAAATGGATTGAAGATCTGAATGTAAGACCACAAACTATAAAACTATAAGAGTCCTAGAGGAAAACATAGGCAAAACACTATCCGACACAATTCACAGCAGGATCCTCTATGACCCACCTCCAAGAATAATGGAAATAAAAGCAAAAATAAACAAATGGGACCTAATGAAACTTAAAAGCTTTTGCACAACAAAGGAGACTAGAAGCAAGGGGAAAAGCCTGCCTTCAGAATGGGAGAGACTAATAGCAAACGAACCAACTGACAAAGAATTAATATCAAAAGTATGCAAGCAACACCTGCAGCTCAAGTCCAGAAAAATAAGCGAACCAATCAAAAATTGGGCCAAAGAACTAAACAGACATTTCTCCAAAGAAGACATACAGATGGCTAACAAACACATGAAAAGATGCTCAACATCACTCATTATCAGAGAAATGCAAATCAAAACCTCAACGAGGTAGCATCTCACACTGGTCAGAATGCCTGCCATCCAATAATCTACAAACAATAAATGCTGGAGAGGGTACGGAGAAAAAGGAACCCTCTTACACTCTCAGTGGGAATGCAAACTAGTACAGCCACTATGGAGAACAGTGTGGAGGTTCTGCCATATAACACAGTGAACCCACTGATGGGCATATACACCGAGGAAGCCAGAACTGAAAGAGACATGCTGCTGCTGCTGCTGCTAAGTCGCTTCAGTCGTGTCCGACTCTGTGCGACCCCATAGACAGCAGCCCACCAGGCTCCGCCGTCCCTGGGATTCTCCAGGCAAGAATACTGGAGTGGGCTGCCATTTCCTTCTCCAATGCATGAAAGGGAAAAGTGAAAGTGAAGTCGCTCAGTCGTGTCCGACTCTTAGCGACACCATGGACTGTAGCCTACCACGCTCCTCCGTCCAGGGGATTTTCCAGGCAAGAGTACTGGGGTAGGGTGCCATTGCCTTCTCCGGAAAGAGACATGTGTACCCCAATATTCATCGAAGCCCTGTTTATAATAGCCAGGACACAGAAGCAACCCAAATGGCCATCAGCAGACGAATGGATAAGAAATCTGTGATACATATACACAATGGAATATTACTCAGCCATTAAAATGAATGCATTTGAATCCCTTCTAACGAGGTGGATTAAACCGGAGCCTATTATACAGAGTGAAGTAAATCAGAAAGCAAAACACCAATACAGTATACTAACACATATATATGGAATTTAGAAAGATGCTAGCGATAACCCTATATGCAGGACAGCAAAACAGACACAGATGTATAGAACAGATTTTTGGACTCTGTGGGAGATTGCAAGGGTGGAATGATTTGGGAGAATGACCTTGAAACATGTATATTATCATATGTCAACCCAGATCATATGCCATATCATATCATATGCCAGGCCAGATTTGATGCATGAGACAAGGTGCTCGGGGCTGGTGCACTGGGAGGACCCAGAAGGATGGGATGGGGAGGGAGGAGTGAAGGGGCCTCAGGATGGGGAACACATGTGCACCCGTGGCGGATTCATGTCAATGTATTCAGAAACCACTTAGATATTGTAAAGTAATTAGCGCCCAATTAAAATAAATAAATTTATATTAAAAAAAATAAAAGTTACCTGAAAATAAACTACTTACATTTTCGTCAAAAAGAAAAAAAAAAAGAATGCTCTAGAACTAACAAGTCTTGGGAACTGAACTTCGTGCCATTCTGCCCCTTCAGTTTGGACTAGGCATCAGGTTTTTTTTGTTTGTTTCTTTGTTTGTTTGTTTTTTGACTACTGAAAAGATGGAGTAGATTTCCTTCCAGTCTTTACATCTACTTAGACATAATCTTTCACATTTTTTTAATGAAACAATGCATCTGTTTCTGTTAAAATGTTTATTGTGAGCAAAAACCAACCAAACAAACAACAAAAAAGAAATTGGTGCCCAGATTTTCACATGAGAAACAGAGATAATGCCATCATTCATGCAGGAAAATCTGCACCCTGATTTTCAGATGTGAAATATAAATAAGTCCCTATTTTATGTAATGAAAACTGTGCTGTGATGTAGATGTTGGAAAATTTGTGAAATTCATATTTAATATAGGAAAATGGATGCCCAGATTTTCTGATGTGAAATACACAGAATTTCAAAACTTCTTGTAGTAATACAGACATGCAGATATTCATAAATAAAATACAGAGAATTTCATATATTACGCTGAAAAAAAAAATGGCTTCCAGAGTCTCATATGTGACATATACAGAGGTGCATTTTTCATATGGGAAAATCAAAACCTAGAAATACAAATGTCACTCCAGTTATTTACGCAATTCATGTAGAAATATTGGCACCCAGATTCTCATGTGTGAAATATAGATTATTCCATATATCATGCAAGGCAGCCTTCACGCAGATTTTCAGAAGTGAAATCCAGAGAATTCCAAACTTCAATAGGGAAATCTGTGGCCAGATTTTCATATATGAAATATAGTTGATTCTATATTTGACTGCCTGGCCCAGATATCAATTTCTGAATCACGGAAAATTGCATATTTTATATGTCAAAATCTGACACAAATATTCACATGTGAATAACTGACATTTTGTATCTCACATGAGAAAATATGTCCCCAGATTTTCCAATGCAAAATATACAGAATTCCATATTTCATACTGAAGAGCTTCATGCAAGTTTTCTTGGGTGAAATACAGAGAGTTTCACACCTCAAGCATGAAAACCACTTCATATATGAAATAGAAATTTCTACATTTCTTTAGGAAAATCGATGCCAAGTGTTTCAATTGTTAAATATACAGTATTTTGTAGCTCATGAAGCAAAGCCAATATCCGCTGGATCATCGAAAAAGCAAGAGAGTTCCAGAAAAACATCTATTTCTGCTTTATTGACTATGCCAAAGCCTTTGACTGTGTCTATCACAATAAACTGTGCAACATTCTGAAAGAGATGGGAATACCAGACCATCTGACCTGTCTCTTGAGAAACCTGTATGCAGGTCAGGAAGCAACGGTTAGAACTGGACATGGAACAACAGACTGGTTCCAAATAGGAAAAGGAGTACGTCAAGGCTGTATATTGTCCCCCTGCTTATTTAACTTCTCTGCAGAGTACATCATGAGAAATGCTGGGCTGGAAGAAACACAAGCTGGAATCAAGATTGCCGGGAGAAATATCAATAACCTCAGATATGCAGATGACACCACCCTTATGGCAGAAAGTGAAGAAGAACTAAAGAGCCTCTTGATGAAGGTGAAGGAGGAGAGTGAAAAAGTTGGTTTAAAGCTCAACGTTCAGAAAACTAAGATCATGGCATCTGGTCCCATCACTTCATGGGAAATAGATGGGGAAACAGTGGAAACAGTGTCAGACTTTACTTTTTTTGGCTCCAGAATCACTGCTGCTGGTGACTGCAGCCATGAAATTAAAAGACGCTTACTCCTTGGAAGGAAGGTTATGGCCAACCTAGATAGCATGTTTAAAAGCAGAGACATTACTTTGCCAACAAAAGTCCGTCTAGTCAAGGCTATGGTTTTTCCAGTGGTCATGTATGGTTGTGAGAGTTGGACGGTGAAGAAAGCTGAGCACCGCAGAATTGATGCTTTTGAACTGTGGTGTTGGAGAAGACTCTTGAGAGTCCCTTGGACTGCAAGGAGATCCAATCAATCCATCCTAAAAGACATCAATCCTGGGTGTTCATTGGAAGGTCTGATGTTGAAGCTGAAACTCCAATACTTTGGCCACCTCATGCAAAGGGTTGACTCGTTGGAAAAGACCCTAATGCTGGGTAGGATTGGGGGCGGGAGGAGAAGGGGACGACAGAGGATGAGATGGTTGGATGGTATCACCGACTCGATGAACATGGGTTTGGGTAGACTCCGGGAGTTGGTGATGGACAGAGAGGCCTGGCGTGCTGCAATTCATGGGGTCGCAGAGAGTCGGACACGACTGAGCGACTGAACTGAACTGAACTGATGATGATAAGGATCTCTTTCATTTGATGTTAGTTCCACAAGGTCTTGTAAGTTTTCTTGAGAACTGATTATGTCAGCTTCTTCAGCATCTGCATTTGTGGGATAGACTTTTATATTTCACGTAAAAAAAAAACATCTTGGCAGAGACCTAATCCATGAGATAATGAACTTTTTATATCTCATTTAGGAAAATCTGGGTCACGATTTTTCTACATGAGATATTCAGTTCTTTATATTTCATGAATGACAATCTAGGCACTGATTTTCCTACAGGAAATCATTTTCCTACAGGAAATATGGATTTCTCTACTTTCGCATTTGAAACTTGAGGCACAGAGCACTTTCCCCTGAAATATGAAATTCTTGTATTTCACATAGAATTGGCAATAAATAAGGTCACGTTTTGTAACATGAAATATGGAATGTTTCATATTTCTCATCTGAAAACCTGTGTGCTGACTTTGCTTCGCTTCAGTTCAGTTCAGTAGAGAAATCCATATTTCCTGTAGGAAAATGATTTCCTGTAGGAAAATCAGTGCCTAGATTGTCATTCATGAAATATAAAGAACTGAATATCTCATGTAGAAAAATCGTGACCCAGATTTTCCTAAATGAGATATAAAAAGTTCATTATCTCATGGATTAGGTCTCTGCCAAGATGTTTTTTTTTTACGTGAAATATAAAAGTCTATCCCACAAATGCAGATGCTGAAGAAGCTGACATAATCAGTTCTCAAGAAAACTTACAAGACCTTGTGGAACTAACATCAAATGAAAGAGATCCTTATCATCATCAGTTCAGTTCAGTTCAGTCGCTCAGTCGTGTCCGACTCTCTGCGACCCCATGAATTGCAGCACGCCAGGCCTCTCTGTCCATCACCAACTCCCGGAGTCTACCCAAACCCATGTTCATCGAGTCGGTGATACCATCCAACCATCTCATCCTCTGTCGTCCCCTTCTCCTCCCGCCCCCAATCCTACCCAGCATTAGGGTCTTTTCCAACGAGTCAACCCTTTGCATGAGGTGGCCAAAGTATTGGAGTTTCAGCTTCAACATCAGACCTTCCAATGAACACCCAGGATTGATGTCTTTTAGGATGGATTGATTGGATCTCCTTGCAGTCCAAGGGACTCTCAAGAGTCTTCTCCAACACCACAGTTCAAAAGCATCAATTCTGCGGTGCTCAGCTTTCTTCACCGTCCAACTCTCACAACCATACATGACCACTGGAAAAACCATAGCCTTGACTAGACGGACTTTTGTTGGCAAAGTAATGTCTCTGCTTTTAAACATGCTATCTAGGTTGGCCATAACCTTCCTTCCAAGGAGTAAGCGTCTTTTAATTTCATGGCTGCAGTCACCAGCAGCAGTGATTCTGGAGCCAAAAAAAGTAAAGTCTGACACTGTTTCCACTGTTTCCCCATCTATTTCCCATGAAGTGATGGGACCAGATGCCATGATCTTAGTTTTCTGAACGTTGAGCTTTAAACCAACTTTTTCACTCTCCTCCTTCACCTTCATCAAGAGGCTCTTTAGTTCTTCTTCACTTTCTGCCATAAGGGTGGTGTCATCTGCATATCTGAGGTTATTGATATTTCTCCCGGCAATCTTGATTCCAGCTTGTGTTTCTTCCAGCCCAGCATTTCTCATGATGTACTCTGCAGAGAAGTTAAATAAGCAGGGGGACAATATACAGCCTTGACGTACTCCTTTTCCTATTTGGAACCAGTCTGTTGTTCCATGTCCAGTTCTAACCGTTGCTTCCTGACCTGCATACAGGTTTCTCAAGAGACAGGTCAGATGGTCTGGTATTCCCATCTCTTTCAGAATGTTGCACAGTTTATTGTGATAGACACAGTCAAAGGCTTTGGCATAGTCAATAAATCAGAAATAGCTGTTTTTCTGGAACTCTCTTGCTTTTTCGATGATCCAGCGGATATTGGCTTTGCTTCATGAGCTACAAAATACTGTATATTTAACAATTGAAACACTTGGCATCGATTTTCCTAAAGAAATGTAGAAATTTCTATTTCATATATGAAGTGGTTTTCATGCTTGAGGTGTGAAACTCTCTGTATTTCACCCAAGAAAACTTGCATGAAGCTCTTCAGTATGAAATATGGAATTCTGTATATTTTGCATTGGAAAATCTGGGGACATATTTTCTCATGTGAGATACAAAATGTCAGTTATTCACATGTGAATATTTGTGTCAGATTTTGACATATAAAATATGCAATTTTCCGTGATTCAGAAATTGATATCTGGGCCAGGCAGTCAAATATAGAATCAACTATATTTCATATATGAAAATCTGGCCACAGATTTCCCTATTGAAGTTTGGAATTCTCTGGATTTCACTTCTGAAAATCTGGGTGAAGGCTGCCTTGCATGATATATGGAATAATCTATATTTCACACATGAGAATCTGGGTGCCAATATTTCTACATGAATTGCGTAAATAACTGGAGTGACATTTGTATTTCTAGGTTTTGATTTTCCCATATGAAAAATGCACCTCTGTATATGTCACATATGAGACTCTGGAAGCCATTTTTTTTTTCAGCGTAATATATGAAATTCTCTGTATTTTATTTATGAATATCTGCATGTCTGTATTACTACAAGAAGTTTTGAAATTCTGTGTATTTCACATCAGAAAATCTGGGCATCCATTTTCCTATATTAAATATGAATTTCACAAATTTTCCAACATCTACATCACAGCACAGTTTTCATTACATAAAATAGGGACTTATTTATATTTCACATCTGAAAATCAGGGTGCAGATTTTCCTGCATGAATGATGGCATTATCTCTGTTTCTCATGTGAAAATCTGGGCACCAATTTCTTTTTTGTTGTTTGTTTGGTTGGTTTTTGCTCACAATAAACATTTTAACAGAAACAGATGCATTGTTTCATTAAAAAAATGTGAAAGATTATGTCTAAGTAGATGTAAAGACTGGAAGGAAATCTACTCCATCTTTTCAGTAGTCAAAAAACAAACAAACAAAGAAACAAACAAAAAAAACCTGATGCCTAGTCCAAACTGAAGGGGCAGAATGGCACGAAGTTCAGTTCCCAAGACTTGTTAGTTCTAGAGCATTCTTTTTTTTTTTCTTTTTGACGAAAATGTAAGTAGTTTATTTTCAGGTAACTTTTATTTTTTTTAATATAAATTTATTTATTTTAATTGGGCGCTAATTACTTTACAATATCTAAGTGGTTTCTGAATACATTGACATGAATCCGCCACGGGTGCACATGTGTTCCCCATCCTGAGGCCCCTTCACTCCTCCCTCCCCATCCCATCCTTCTGGGTCCTCCCAGTGCACCAGCCCCGAGCACCTTGTCTCATGCATCAAATCTGGCCTGGCATATGATATGATATGGCATATGATCTGGGTTGACATATGATAATATACATGTTTCAAGGTCATTCTCCCAAATCATTCCACCCTTGCAATCTCCCACAGAGTCCAAAAATCTGTTCTATACATCTGTGTCTGTTTTGCTGTCCTGCATATAGGGTTATCGCTAGCATCTTTCTAAATTCCATATATATGTGTTAGTATACTGTATTGGTGTTTTGCTTTCTGATTTACTTCACTCTGTATAATAGGCTCCGGTTTAATCCACCTCGTTAGAAGGGATTCAAATGCATTCATTTTAATGGCTGAGTAATATTCCATTGTGTATATGTATCACAGATTTCTTATCCATTCGTCTGCTGATGGCCATTTGGGTTGCTTCTGTGTCCTGGCTATTATAAACAGGGCTTCGATGAATATTGGGGTACACATGTCTCTTTCCGGAGAAGGCAATGGCACCCTACCCCAGTACTCTTGCCTGGAAAATCCCCTGGACGGAGGAGCGTGGTAGGCTACAGTCCATGGTGTCGCTAAGAGTCGGACACGACTGAGCGACTTCACTTTCACTTTTCCCTTTCATGCATTGGAGAAGGAAATGGCAGCCCACTCCAGTATTCTTGCCTGGAGAATCCCAGGGACGGCGGAGCCTGGTGGGCTGCTGTCTATGGGGTCGCACAGAGTCGGACACGACTGAAGCGACTTAGCAGCAGCAGCAGCAGCATGTCTCTTTCAGTTCTGGCTTCCTCGGTGTATATGCCCATCAGTGGGTTCACTGTGTTATATGGCAGAACCTCCACACTGTTCTCCATAGTGGCTGTACTAGTTTGCATTCCCACTGAGAGTGTAAGAGGGTTCCTTTTTCTCCGTACCCTCTCCAGCATTTATTGTTTGTAGATTATTGGATGGCAGGCATTCTGACCAGTGTGAGATGCTACCTCGTTGAGGTTTTGATTTGCATTTCTCTGATAATGAGTGATGTTGAGCATCTTTTCATGTGTTTGTTAGCCATCTGTATGTCTTCTTTGGAGAAATGTCTGTTTAGTTCTTTGGCCCAATTTTTGATTGGTTCGCTTATTTTTCTGGACTTGAGCTGCAGGTGTTGCTTGCATACTTTTGATATTAATTCTTTGTCAGTTGGTTCGTTTGCTATTAGTCTCTCCCATTCTGAAGGCAGGCTTTTCCCCTTGCTTCTAGTCTCCTTTGTTGTGCAAAAGCTTTTAAGTTTCATTAGGTCCCATTTGTTTATTTTTGCTTTTATTTCCATTATTCTTGGAGGTGGGTCATAGAGGATCCTGCTGTGAATTGTGTCGGATAGTGTTTTGCCTATGTTTTCCTCTAGGACTCTTATAGTTTTATAGTTTGTGGTCTTACATTCAGATCTTCAATCCATTTTGAGTTTATTTTTGTGTACGGTGTTAGAAAGTGTTCTAGTTTCATTCTTTTACAAGTGGTTGACCAGTTTTCCCAGCTCCACGTATTAAGGAAATTGTCTTTTCTCCATTTTATATTCTTTCCTCCTTTGTCACAGATAAGGTGTCCATAGGTGCATGAATTTATCTCTGGGCTTGCTATTGCGTTCCATTGATCTATGTTTCTGTCTCCGTGCCAGTACCATACTATCTTGATGACTGTTACTTTGTAGCATAGCCTGAAGTCAGGCAGGTTGATTCCTCCTATTCCATTCTTCATTCTCAAGATTTCTTTGGCTATTCGAGGTTTTTTGTATTTCCATACAAATTGTGAAATTATTTTTTCTAGTTCTCTGAAAAATACCGCTGGTAGCTTGATAGGGATTGCATTGAATCTATAGATTGCTTTGGGTGGTATACTCGTTTTCACTATATTGATTCTTCTGATCCATGAACACGGTATATTTATCCATCTATTTGTGTACTGTTTGATTTCTTTCATCAGTGCTTTATACTTTTCTATATGTAGCTCTTTTTTCTCTTTAGGTAGATTGAGGTTTTTAAAGGCATAAGCCACACTTCTTGCATGGCTCTGCAGTAAAACATACTCTGCTTTAAACTTTAATGTTTTGATATTGCTTGGCCCAAGGTTGTTGGGTACAGGGGTATTTAGTTACAGTAACACCTTATCTCTTAAGTCTATGGAGGTTAACAGAATCTCTTGAGATAATGTCTCACTTCAAAACCACATACACTCATAAAAGGATGAGCAGTTTTTTTCTTGTGTGTGAAGCAAGTTAACAGACACTGAGAGCTCTCCTAGTTACCAGGTGAATTTAGGACAAAGTGTGACAAAGGTTTTCATCAGGTCTTACTTGAGGACTACTCATTATTTTGGAAACTTTGTCATGAGCTGATTTGCTAGGATATATAGAGCGAGTATATCTTTTATCTTTTCCATCGTTTAGTAGTTTGCTTGTCATGTGTGTCACATTATGTTTTAATATGTGCATACATTTTCATACTGTAAAATATAGGGAATTCCATTCTCAATTTGGAAAGTTTGTGGTGAGATATTCACAGGCGAAATGCAGCGAATTCTGTATTTCATTCAGGAAATCTACATGCATGTATTCAGACGTGAAATACCAACTTCCATGCTTCACATAGAACACTTTTGCCCTCATGTCTAAATGTGATACAGACATGGAATTCTCTCTGTTGAGAGAAATTTATACAGAGATGCTAAGGATAGCGCCCCACCAAGGGCCACGGCTCTCCATTGCCAGAGGAATTGAAGTCTGTCCATTTATTGTACAGAGGCCCTTTCAAAGTGGTTCTGTTCTCATCCAGCCTCCCCGTGAGAACACAGCCCAGCCTACACCATCAGCCCAGGCCTGTGGGACTGGGAGGGGTGAGAGGATCAACCCAAGACACCCTTTTAAGGAGTGATGTTTCAAACTGACAAACTGCATGTAGCAGGTGCTTATGCTACAGTGCCACCAGTCTCCCAAACCTTACAGAAAAGGGCAAGCTGTGCTCAGATGCCTGGTCATGTCGAGGATAGAATGGTCCTGCACTTGAGAAGGACAGAAAACCCTTTGTAGCTGGGTGTCCTAGGGGCTGTGCATAGCCCCTCTTCTGTGCCTGGGAATCTGGCCCACTGCGTTTCTCTGCTCCTTCGCATCCTCCCTGACTGCACCCAGGTGCTTTGTTCTTGCCTCTCCTTTCTGCTCAGGGATCCATGTTTACACTTACAAGCCTGTTTACACTTCTAGCTTGCTCTGTCGGTGAGATCCCTGGGCTTTTTTCCATGGCGTCCGTGCTTCTGCTGCCCTATGATCTTTACATCTTACACAAGCTCTTTCGCGTTTTCAGTGTCCATTCTTCCATCCCCCAGCCAGACCAGTTCAGACAGCTCACACACACATTTGTGTCAGCGCACATGTGTCTGCATGCTCACCCACCCACCTACCCACATACACACACAAACAATCCTGAAAAGAAACTTGCACAGATGTGCAACTAATTGCTTACTTGTCCAGTCTAATGGACTTTGGTAAGCACCCCTCTTTTTTTGGCCCAGTTATTATTATTTTTTTCCCTCACTAGTTGATCAAATCAGCATCCTATTCTACTTCTATGATAATCCTGGAAGGTGAATGGGATTTTCTCATGAGGGGGACTGACATTGAAAGAGTTTGGCAGGGCTGGAAGTCCTCACTGTGGACGGTTGTGTGACGTGTGCCTCTGATCTCTACTCCCATCACAACAGGCTGGTTCACAGTGCCAATCACGTTGGCATCATTCCATTCCCTGTGCTTTCCTTCCAGGAAAAGCACAGAAATAGCAAGGGGCTTTGAACTTGTACTTGATCATGCAAGCCCCTTTCCCCAGGCTATAGAAGGTCACTGAGGACAAGAATTCTTTAACAAATTCCTATTCACAGAAAGGCAAGCCCCAACTCTTACTGCCTGAGTGATGCTTCACTTAAAATCATGAAGAAATTCTGCATGGGTAATGTCAGGTTAACGATCACTGCAAGAAGTGGTAATAGTCAATGTCCTTCTTTTCTGCAGCAGTGTTTATAGAACACTTAACAATCAACCCCAAATCTCTCCTGAGAGATGAAAAATTTTCTGACAGATGCATTCCTGCAACATCTTTGCCTTTTGTGATCCTGATTCATATTCTCATTTCAACGAGTGATATTCTTGCCCAACGGGCATTTCTGTAAGTATGTGGGTATTGCTGTTTCCAAACGTGGGTCACTGTTAACTATTCCTGCGATAAAGCATTTCTTGCTGTTCACAAATATCGTGTATCTCTTTAAAAAAAAAAAAGTCACAATTCAAGATGTTGGAAACATTTGATCCAGGAATGAAAGAAATCATCCAATTCACACACAATCTGACAAAGACACACAAACTTAAAAAACAAAAGTGAATGCAAGCAACACAATTCATGTATGTTGAATAGGGCCATGCAAGAACTGACATAGCTATTGCAGCAGTGCTGTGTATAATGGCACAGGCATCGGTGCCACATCAAAGAAGACAGGAGTCATAGGCAGACCCACGGGAAGAAACATCAAGTCACATTCATGGGCAGGCACAACAGAGACACCCAATCTTCATTCTAAACAGAGGAAAACATGAACATATCCAGGGAACAGGAAACAAATGCAGCTCAGGGTGATTGAGCCAGAATGCTCAAGAAATTATCAGTAATCCGCCAAGTCTCACACGCATTGATATACAGTGGAAGAAAACCTTACACAACACGTCCAAGTGTGCAGTCAAATCTAATAGCGCCTAGACCTTAGGGCCCAAGTGAAAGCCCGAAAGACATGGGGACACATGTCATGGCAAGTTTCCAGAGAATGACCATCAAGTCAACCATGCATAGTTCAGGTTTACTAACCGATCCATGACTATCTCTGCACTCTTCACTCCACGACAGGTTAGAGCTAAAGCCACCCCTGGTACTGAAGCACTGGTACTGAAGACAGGAGATAGTAGGTGTTGGGGAACCCTGTCCTTAACGTTTCTTGTCTTTAACTTCTTTGAAATGCCTTACTAAAACTTCTGAATGTGGATAACTACCATGCAGCCCCTAGAATGAGCCCAGTCTAAGGTCCCCCCAAACATGCACCAATACACCATCCCACACCCACAGCAGACTTATTACAGCATAGTTTCTGCTTTGTGTTGTTTTGTTTTGAACTGGCGCTGAGAAAGACAGGTACCAGCCTGCCGGAGCCCCCAGGATCCTTTGAAGATTACAGATTAAGAAAGTAAGAAGACATGTTTCCATTGTTTGCTGCGCTGCTTGTACAGAAAGCACCCAGAGAAGGACAAGCCTTGCCTTCTGGAACTGTAGATGCTCCTCTGTAGAAGGGGCATACTAGGCTGAAGATATTCAAATGCAAAAGTTGGCCCTGAGCAGGAGATCTCATTCAGTGCACCTTGAAGGGGGCATCCATAAACCCATGAACTTTGACGTTCATCCTTTACCCTTTGCCCTCCAAAGAGATGCTGCTGTCGGGAGACAATTTTTGGAGTGAGAACTCCATGTGAGACAGAAATATCACCCACAGGAATGCCCACGTTGGAGCCATTGTATCTGGGGTGAGAGGACAAACGTTGACCTCTCCCTACTCCCTTTGTGCCAGTCTGTCCTTTGCCCAATCCAGAGGTGGACGTGATTCCGGAAAGCAGCCATCTACCTGGAAAGGGCCACCCTAAGTTCGACCAGTCCCTCCGTAAGCTCTGTATTCTCCAGGTGTTCCCATTGGCCCTTGGCCCACAGAGTAGCGACAAAGCCCAGAAGAAGGCCACTTGTGGTTTTATACAGCCTGTGCTGAGCCATTCAGCAAGGAATAGACACTGTCACCAGAGGGTTTGTGGAAAAATGTTATTTCTACACCTAGGCCTGACAGAGGGCCTTGGGCACAGAGCGTAAGCCTTCCTGGAAAAAAGGATATTAAGCACTGAGCCATCATGCGACACAGAGTGCACGGCTGCGTAGGCTGGACTTTGCCTGTTTAACATCCCCATCCCCCTGACTTCTGCCCCTGCAGACTTTGTACCTAAACTGAGTTCTTGGAAAAAAGAACAGAGTTCACATGAGCTCAAACATACACGATGGGATCTGTTTTTGTTTGTCTGTTTCCTGGTGATTTATCTTTTCCCCTGGTCACTTTTGCCAGAAATTAATATCCTTACTGCCTTCCCACCCCCTCGCTTTTGCTCTGGGCCACAGCCCCTCCATATACTTTATGCCCCCATCCCCTAAGATGTTACCTGGAACCCTAGGCCTGGGAAGCTGACTCTGAGAAAAGGTGAACTGTGCAGTCATATACACAAGGAGGCTATGTGGTTCATAGTGAGTTGAATGTTAAGGCTTTTTCCTTGTCCTGTACTCTTAAAATGCCTGATGATATCCAACAGTGATGATACCTGGGGCACCACCTTCCAACAAAGTTGTGTCCCACTATTTCGATCTCTGGCTCTTGTTCACCAGACCCTTTCCATGAACATCCACATTTCCCTTGTCAAGTTGCCAGACCCACAGTTAATGGCCCCTCCTCTTCCTTCTCCTTCCTCCCCAACCCCACCCCGCAGGAAGAACTTGTCCCCTGACACAACCCCAACATATGACTTAACCCCCTCTATAACTCTCCATGGTCTGGTAATTCCCACGCGTTAAAGTGAGAATCCTACATGGAGTTGAAGTATCTGTCCTGAGGACCTGGCCAAACAATACACAGACACCTATGGTTGATGCTTTCTATTTATCCTTCAGAATTATTTCATGTTTACTGGTTTCTCCCTCTCGATCTGTTTCACCAGCAGACCACTCTTCATTACTTTCATGTCAGAGAGGACTAGTTGGCCATTGATCTTCATGTGAAGCACCTTCTTAGGTTTTCTATTTTAGGTAAAGGGGGACACTCCAACATAAGTTTCTCAAAATCGGGGGTTTCCTTTCAAAACGGACAGAGAAACAGATACATATATGTCAACCTAGCCTCCCGGAACAACACTAAAGACAGCTTTAACCTTTCAAGTCAGTTTCCAGGAGAGAGAGTCTGTGAACTTTTACATTTCCTCTCTCAGTTCGGTTCAGTTCAGTTCAGTCGGACAGTCGTGTCTGACTCTTTGTGACCCCATGAATTGCAGCACTCCAGGCCTCTCTGTCCATCACCAGCTCCAGGAGTCTACCCAAACCTATGTCCATCGAGTCAGTGATGCCATCCAACCATCTCATCCTCGGTAGTCCCCTTGTCCTCCTCCCGCCAATCCTACTCAGCATTAGGGTCTTTTCCAATGAGTCAACACTTTGCATGAAGTGACCAAAGTATTGGAGTTTCAGCTTCAACATCAATCCTTCCAATGAACACCCAGGATTGATTTCCTTTAGGATGGACTGATGGCATCTCCTTGCAGTCCAATGGACTCTCAAGAGTCTTCTCCAACACCACAGTTCAAAAGCATCAATTCTTCGGCGCTCAGCTTTCTTCACCGTCCACCTCTCACATCCATACATGACCATTGAAAAAACCATAGCCTTGACTAGACGGACTTTTGTTGGCAAAGTAATGTCTCTGCTTTTAAATATGCTATCTAGGTTGGCCATAACCTTCCTTCCAAGGAGTAAGTGTCTTTTAATTTCACGGCTGCAATCATCGTCAGCAGTGATTTTGGACCCCCCTAAAATAAAGTCAGACACCGTTTCCAATGTTTCCCCATCTATTTCCCATGAAGTGATGGGACCAGATGCCATGATCTTAGTTTTCTGAACGTTGAGCTTTAAGCCAACTTTTTCACTCTCCTCTTTCACTTTCATCAAGAGGCTCTTTAGTTCTTCTTCACTTTCTGCCATAAGGGTGGTGTCATCTGCATATCTGAGGTTATTGATATTTCTCCTGGCAAACTTGATTCTAGCTTGTGTTTCTTCCAGCCTAGCGTTTCTCATGATGTACTTTGCATAGAGAGTTAAACAGGCAGGGTGACAACGTAGAGCCTTGATGTACTCCTTTTCCTATTTGGAACCAGTCTGTTTTTCCATGTCCAGTTCGAACTGTTGCTTCCTGATCTGCATACAGGTTTTTAAACCACGCACCCAAATCTTCACTGTACAACTATTTACAAGAGCTAGGATATGCAAGCAACCTATATGGCCATCGGCAGATGACGGGTTAAGGGAGTTGGGGTACGTATACACAATGGTATGTTTCTCAGCTCTAAAAAGGAATGCCTTGAACTCAGTCCTAATGAGTTGGAATGAATATGGAGCCTATTAAGAGTGTGAAGAAAGTCAGAAAGAGAAAAAGCAAACACTGCATGTTAGTACAACTATATGGAGTTTAGGACCACGTAGGTGGTACCGGACATCGAACATGCAGAACAGCAAATAAGACACAGACATATAAAGAACAGAATTTGGACTCCGTGGTGGAATGTGAGTCTGGGTTAATTTGAGAAAATAGCCCTCAAACATTTACATTACCTTATGCAAAATAGACGACCAGCGCAAATTTGATGCGTGAAGCAAGGCAACCAAAGTCATGTTGTGGGACAACCCAGAAAGACAGGTAGGGGAGGGCGGTGGGGGTTGGGTTCAGCATTTGGGGGGACACGTGTATATCTATGAGTGATTCGTGTTGGCCAATGTAGGAAAAAAACCATCATGGTTTTGTAAAGTAATCATCCTCCAGGTAAAATAAATAAGTTAAAAGACTATTCTCCATAATCCTACACAGTGGTCAGTATTCTCAGAATGAGAGTGGCATGTGGAAAAAATGTAAAAGAAAACAAAAATAGAAACAAGTGTGATGATGAAAATGGAATCAAATGATGGTCAGTGGGGAACAGCCTAGCAGAAAGGAGACTCGCAGACCGTTGTAGAAAGGGGATTTCAATAGTAGGTGGGCCCCTATTTAAGAGGAGCCTGAGGGTTGCCTTGTTGGCCATGGAATGCCAGTTCAGAGATGTGCAGCTGAGCCAGATATAAATTGGAGTGACATTGCCCTGACCAGGACACTTCATCTACCTCAAGCTTCTCTACTTAGAACCTGTTTTTCACTACGGTTCTCTACTTCTGCTGTCTCTTGCTGATTCCCTCATTCCATGGTGTTACTCTGCATTCCACAGAGTCTCACTTTCTCCACAAGTGAAATAAATGGCCCAAGTTTCTGGAAAACACTTATGCCAGTGCCCAATCCCTGGGCTCCTCGCCTCTCGTCCTCCCAGTACCTCTCGTGTCAGAGCCTTCCTCCTCATATAGTACCACACGGGATTGGGCCAGAGATCCTTTATGATGAACTCTCAGGGCAATGAGCTAGGTCAGCACGGGGCTGGCCAGACCCTGAGCCCTCCTGTACACCGCCAAGAATTCCAACATACATCACCAGTTCTGGCCCAGTGGCCGCGTGGGACCCTACCTCAGCAATCCGGTCAGATCCTGTGAAATTGTGGTCAAAGGACCAGTTGAAGAAGTTAACGCTGCTGTCATGGTGCCTGCGGCTGTATGCCTTGCGTTCAAATCCCTGGTTCCAGTGAATTAGGGTGGAATGAGATGCTCGATATCCTGCAGGAAAAGGAGTATGGGAGAAAGACCTAAATCACTTTCCAATTCAACCTACACTTTTCTGCCCCCACCCACCAAATCCAAGGAGCTGCCTCTTACCAGTGACATTAATGAGATAATCCTTAACAATCACTTCATTCTGGAAATACCTATTCTTCCAGAAGGACAATGTGATCTTGCAGTGATGAGAGGGATGCCTGAGTTCCTCCACCTGCCAGGACAAAGTGTGGGGAGTAGGGTAGGGGTGGATGGGTGTGAAACCCCTTTACAGAAGAGCTGTCCTTTCCTGTTTTCAGGGGTAAATCATGTCCTCTCCCCTCCGCAGTCACCTTCCCCCCACAATTATCAGTGTCCCCTGCCTGACCTTTAAGTTGGTCATGAAGTGAAGTATGTCTTCATCTTGGTCAGCCATCATAGCTGACATTTGAGGGTGGTTCATAAACTGCTTTAGGTCAAGGAGCCTCTAGATGCTAGAGGAAAAAAGTGCTGGAAGGACAAATCTAGCCTAAAGTGTAGAATGGCGCTGTCTGACTTCATCTTGCGAGGAGTTAACTCGTCACATTTCTGTTAACGCAGACTGTATGAAGGCATGACAAGCCCCAAGGCTGTGCCTATAAATGCACTACCAGAGCAGGTTCTGTTCCTAACAGGAAAGGCCCTAAGCTCCATCTCAGCCTCCTAAAACTTAGCTTACTTCTGGAAAACAGGCACTCCTACGTACAAGCAGCATGAGCATTTACACATCCCAACCTCACCGCCAAATTCACGCAGCTTTTCAGAGAAGACCTGGATCCCAGACAAGCCTTTTCTCTGAAGAGTCCCTGGTGCTAATGACAATTCTGATTGGGACCTCTGCAAATAAAGCCCAAGTAGCAATTTGTGCTACCCAGAACAGCAAGGACATCACACCTTATATCGGGAACAGATACACAGAACGGTAACCAATACTCAGCATCCAAAAAATACATTTTGTACCAGAACTGCCAGATCTCTAAACTGCTTCTGCAGTTACCCAGATTGAAAAAAAAAAAAAAAATTCACAAGCACCACACCAAGGGATACAACTTCGACCCAGAATCCACGGATTCCCTCGATGATGGCACTTCTGTGTTCTAGACGCAGCTTCCGCCTCTGGCAGTTCTTGTGTTTCAGGCGAGCGCGGGCCCTTTGGGCTTTCTTATTCACGAAATCCAGCTCCAGCTGCAGGGCCGGCAGGGCCTCCAGTGCGGGCTGATCCCTGGGGGCTCTGGGGCTTGGATGTTCCTGGCCCTGCTCCTGCGAGGACACCTGCTCCTGCTCCTCGTAGGCCACCACCTCCACCTCCTCCATGATGTCTAACACCAGCAGCTGGAACTCCTGCCCGAATCCCGCCAACTCTCCCTCCTCCAGGGCTGCACCTTTCTCTACCGCCTCCACCCAGAAGAGGGCGGCCTCTTCGCCTGGTGCACTACCTGCGGCCTGCATTGCCTCTGCCGCCCCCACCGCGCTGGTAGGCCCCAGGGTCCCTCCCTCGAGAAGACCCGGGCTCACAACTAAGACCCAGGATCCCGGGGTGCTGCCGCCTTCCTCTGGCCCCGTCTCAGTCTCCATGGTGTTCTGGCCGTAGCCCAGAGCCACAAAGAAGCTGGACGTGAGAGCACAGCTGGCGGCCGGCAAAGCCCGCCAACCAGCCGCAGTCTACGTGGCACAACCAACTGGTTACTTGCCCACAGCCAATGAGCAGGGAAAGGGAGACAGGCATGCGCAGAACCGTGTGCCACCATGCACGGGTAATATGGTGGCGGGAAGGAGCTGAACTCTATACCCTGACCTCCAGACCTCATCACAGAACCAATCAAATGGAGTCAAAAGGCGTTCATTCACGGGACAGACACACCCCTTGGAATTCTGGGCACGCAGGGGCCCAACTTGGCTCAGTGCACAGTGCGCCGGTCCACACAAGCCGTTTGCCTGACCAACAGTATAGATGTGCCAGACCAGCGACTGGGCAAGCCAGGCCAGCTGGAGTCGAAGGCAAGGAATCTGAAGGTGACACTGCAGCCACCGTCAAGCTTGAAATTGCCACTGGGGAAGCGGGCGACTCTGTGTGCTCAGGGGTTCACACAGGTGACACAAGGTTCGTGGGTACGTCAGGGACACAGGTGCTCACCTTGGATCTAAACGGCAAGCCACGGGCAGAGCGTGGGTAGGTTTGGTGGGGGGTGGGGATCGGCGGGGGAGGCGCTGTTACCGCTGACCTCACCAAAGTTCACCGCCTGCAGAGTCCGTCCCTAACCGTGTGCCTTAGGCTTGAGCAGTGTCAGGAATGCAGCCATACTCTGAGGATGAAGCAGCACACTTTCCTTGGCTCGCTCTTTGGGCCCCACAATGCAGCCCCAAGCCAAACCACCCTGGAGCCCCTGGCCTGCTGTCTGTCAGCTCTTGGCCTTTCCCCTGGCCCACGGCTTAAAGCAGGCACCCCAGCGGCTAAGGATGTGCTCCTGCGGATGCAGTTCCAAGAGAAGCAGAGCTCCTCCTGCAAGTGTTTCAAGTGGAGTAAAGTGCTCCTCCTGACCATTGCTTACTCTCTTCCTCTCGGCCACATAGCTAACGTGGGCACACTCACGTTAAGTGCCTGGATAGATGCAATGCTCACACTCTGCCTCCTAGGATGTCTGGTGTTTCACACTGAGCACCTACATTAGGCCACACACACACACACACACACACAGGAACAGGTGACACAAGCACATATGTGTACACACACACATGTAACACACAGGGACACAAATGCAAACAGGTGTTTCAGAGACTGAAGAACCAATGGTTTACATGAAATGCAGAGATTTCCTTATTTCTCATAGGGAAATGTTCATTCTGATTATCAGATGTGAAATATAGAGAAGTTCAAGTTTCATGAAGGAAAATTAGTGCCTAGATTTTGATGCAGTTAATACAGAGATCTCCCTATTTCATGGTGGACAGTCATTGTTTTCTATGTAAGAAATACAAAGAATTAAGTATTTCATGAAGAAACAGTGGTGCCCAGAATTTCTTTTATGAAATAGAATTCCAATTTCCTGTTGGTTCCCATATCTTAATTGCATACTTCATGTCAGTAAAATTTCATTGAGATTTTTACATAGGAAATGGATACAACTTCAGAGGTCAGACAGGAAAGCATATGCTCAACTTTTCATATCTGAAATATCTGGAATTCCCCATTCATGTAGGAAAAAGTGTGCACAGATATCCACATGTGAAACAGACAAGATTCCATATATGATGAAAAAATTATACAAGTAGATTTTCAAACATGAAGTACACATTTCCTATTTCACGTAGAAAAATCTGCACCCATGCTCTCACATGTGAGATAAAGACAATTACATGTTTCATACAGAAAAATCATCTTTCAGATTTTCCTTGGCACGAAGCAGGGAATGCAAAGCAGTGCCCTGGAACAACCCAGAAAAATAGCATAGGAGGGGATGTGGGAGAGGCTCCAGGATGGGTGGGACCCCGATATACTTACGGCTTCTTAATGTTGATGCATGGCAGAAACCATCACGATATTGTATAGTAATTAACCTCCAGTTAACATTTGCGAAAATGTTACAGTATGAGAAAAGTGAAAGAACAAGGGGACTCGACTCTGCTCTGTGGTGACCTAAATGGGAAGGAAATCCAAAAACGAGGGGATATGTGTACACCTAAAATGGATTCACTTGGACATACGTACTCAGAAACTAAAGCATCATTGTAATGCAACTATACCCCAATGATAATTGTTTCAAACACCTTACACATCAAGTATAATTCCAGCAGTGAATAAATAAATGGTAGCCTCGTTTGCAATATATATCCATTGAGACATTATTCTAAGTTAAATATTTCAGTTAGAGGAAGAAGAAATCTTTTACATCACATGACATTGTGAAGTTGAAATCCCTTCATTATAGAAACAGAGTAGAATGTGGTCCTTGGGCTACTGGAAATGGTCCGTGATGGTCCAAGTTACCAACTTTTAGTCCCAGGTTGAATAAGCTCATCAAGGAAGATACTGTAATAGAGGCAGGGTGGAAAACGGTGCTGCAGACCTCAGCCCAAGACCTTCAGTGGCGTTAGAAACCCCAATACCACCAACAGAAAGCCTCTGAGCAGAGTGTAGTGAGATATATTACAGCCTTCCCATAGAGCCCTCTAGGCCCTTGGGCCTTGGGATGGGGAATGAACTGTGGAGCTTGGGAACAGGCTGTGTCTTGCAGAGTCCCAGAGCCCTTGCTGAAGCCACTGACTGGTCTGGACCAGGTTTGAAAGCAATGGCCAACGTGTTCCATCCCCACCTCCATGACCGAATGGTTGTGGCAATCTGCATGGGTCACAGTCTACAGGACCCAGCTCTCCAACTGGGTAGACTGAGGAGGCTGAGGGTCAGCTACATGCTGGGTACCTGGCTCCCTCATTGAAGGTGGCTGGGCAGTGTATGGGGGCCTTGGTAAGAGGAGGGCACAGAGAACTGAGAATTACCTCTTCCACCTAGGACTGAGCACTGCTGGAAGTAACAAGAGTGGGTGCTAGATGAATGCTCCATGACTAGAAAAACCAGCCTGCACAGGGACCCCTCCCCCCCAACCAGGACCATGGAGGGTGAACGTCAAGCTTGGGACCTATCTTTTCAGGAAATAGGGAATAGGGAATAATATTTGCTTCCCTCAAGGATTACAGGAACACAGTTAGCTGACCACCACCTTACTTCAAGAACATAAGATCTGACAGCAAGAAATTTGCAAGAGCTAATCACACCTATCCCTCACCTTTCCTATACATAGCCTTTGCTGAACACTTTGAGGGAGGTTTTTGTTTTTGTTTTTTCTTTTTTCCATTGCCTTAGGCTTTTATTCATTTTTAATAGAAGCATTTAAAATTGTGAACACTTCTAGACATGCATCTCATGAATTCTGATACGCTGTGTTTTTATTATCACTTAGTTAAAATATTTTCTAATCTTTCTTTTTATTTTTTACCTCTTTTTAAAAATTTATAGCAATTGGAGGCTAATTACTTTACAATAGTGTAGTGGCTTTTGCCATACATTCACATGATACAGCCCTGGGTGTACATGCGTTCCCCATCCCGACCCTCCCATCTCCCTCCCCATCCCATCCCTCAGAGTCATTCATCCCAGTGCACCAGCCCTGAGCACCTTGTCTCACGCATCAAACCTGGACTGGTGATCTATTTCACATACTATACATGTTTCAATGCTATTCTCGCAAATCATCCCACCCTCGCCTTTTCCCGCCGAGTCCAGCAGTCTCTTCTTTACATCTGTGTCTCTTTTGCTGTCTCACATATAGGGTCATCATTACCATCTTTCTAAGTTCCATATATATATGCGTTAATTTACTCTATTGGTGTTTTATCTTTCTGGCTTACTTCGCTCTGTATAATAGGCTCCAGTTTCATCCACCTCATTAGAACTGATTCCAATGCATTCTTTTTAATGGCTGAGTAAAATTCCATTGTGTGTATGGGTCAGAGCCTTCGTCTCCATTCATCTGCCGGTGGACATCTAGGTTGCTTCCATGTGCTAGTTATTGTAAACACGGCTGCGATGAACATTGGGGTACACGAGTCGCTTTCGGTTCTGGTTTCCTCGGTGTGTAAGTCCAGCAATGGGATTGCTGGGTCGTGTGGCCATTCTATTTACAGTTTTTAAAGGAATCTTCAGATTTCTTTGTCACTGGGTGCTCTGGACCTTTGGGTGAGAAAGGAGCTGTCATTGGATGTCACCTAGGCTGTCTAACCAAAGCACTCCTTGCTGGATTGCCCATTTGGTTAGGACATTGAGTGACGTGGATGAACTATGCAGTCCATATCTTTCTTGGGTTCTTCCAGGCAGCTAGTCTAGCTCCTCGATTTGTTATTGTCAATAAGGAGTTACGGAGGACTTCCTATCCCCCCGGCACTGTGCAAAGATTGTCCTGGAAGGTTGATAATGTTATCAAACCCATTGTCCAGGGGAAGAAACTGAGGCTCAGAGAGGTAGTTCACCCGTTCAGGGGCACACAACTAATAGAAGCAGAGGAGCAGGATCTGAATTCACCGCCTTTGGGCTCCAGTATCCAAGCAAATGTGGTCATGCTTGTCATTCTTGGGTCCGAACATTAGTTACCAACTGCACCAGCCCTGAGATCCAGAAATCAAACCAGATTGGATATTTTGATTCTTTCCCTTTGAGCCCTGGAGGAGGTGGATATAGTTCACTCCTGATCCTGCTGGGCTGTTTGTGGCTCTTGCCCTTTTACGATTTTCTCTTCCGTGATCCCACTCATGGTAACCATTGCTCTAGAATGAAGACAATACAGAGTTGATGGGGACTTCCTCTTTTCAAGCTTGTAGGGTAACGGATTATTTACCTACAGATGGATGACGCTCACTATTGGGAGTAGGAAATACAAAGAGGTTAAATGAAATTATTGTTAGAAATAGACTTTTGCCAATTTTTGCTTGTATATGTAGGAAACTCCTGTTGTTTTATCGTTTTTCCTTTTGCTTGAGACATGGAAATGGGTGCCTTTCCTCTGGACTCAGTTACCAGTAGAAAAACAGTAGAAGCACAATGATGGTTGACTCTGCTTCAGGGCAGGGAGCAAGATGGGGGCTGGGCAGCTGGGTGACCTGGAGACAGTGCTCCCCCAACTGAAATGGGACAGTAGTTCTCAGCCCCAGCCAGGCTTGAAGCCCTGTGACCGAGAATGGCCAGGTCTTCTGCTCTTTCAGGCAAGCCTAAAATCTTAATTTCTGTGTGAAACTTCCGGGTTTCTGAATTGGCCAGCACATTCTAAGTTAAAAGCAACAAATAACGAAAGATTGGAAAGCATTGGGTCAAATCATTGCTTCCTAAATAACACGTCTGCTTGCCCCACGTGGCTCTTGCGCTGTGAGTTTGCAATCCCTGCTTTAAGGCTTGGCTTATTTCTTTGAGTCATGGACAGAAAGAGTAAAAGACTTAACACTTTGGGAATATGTGGGAAGAGCCCAAGTGGTGACTCAAGAATCCATGTCTCTAGCCTCGCCTCTCTGTCTTGGTTTTCTTTGTGTCCCAGGACAAGGGATTTCTCAGGCCCTCTTTTATTTCTAATCTGTAAAATAGAAGCACAAGCTGGAATCAAGGTGGCTGGGAGAAATATCAATAACCTCAGATAGGCAGATGACCCCACCCTTATGCCAGAAAGTGAAGAAGAACTAAAAAGCCTCTTGATGAAAGTGAAAGGGGAGAGTGAAAATTTTGGCTTAAAGTTCAACATTCAGAAAACTAAGATCATGACATCCGGTCACGTCACTTCATGGCAAATAAATGAGGAAACAGTGGCTGACTTTATATTTCTGGGCTCCAAAATCACTGCAGATGCTGATTGCAGCCATGTCATTAAAAGACACTTACTCCTTGGAAGGAAAGTTATGATGAAGCTAGACAGCATATTAAAAACAGAGACATTACTTTGTCAACAAAGGTCTGTCTAGTCAAGGTTATGGCTTTTGCAGTTGTCATGTGTGAATGCTAGAGTTGAACTATAAAGAAAGCTGAGAGCTGAAGAATTGATGCTTTTGAACTGTGGTGTTGGAGAAGACTCTTGAGAGTCCCTTGGGCTGCAAGGAGATCCAAACAGTCCATGCTAAAGGAGATCAGTCCTGAGTGTTCGTTGGAAGGACTGATGTTGTAGCTGAAACTCCAATATTTGGCCACCTGATGCGAAGAGCTGACTCATTAGAAAAGACCCTGATGCTGGGAAGGATTGAGGGCAGGAGGAGAAGGGGACAACAGAGAATGAGATGGTTTGATGGCATCACCGACTCAATGGACATGAGTTTAGGTGCACTCCGGGAGATGTGGTGGACAGGGAGGCCTTGAGTGCTGCTGTTAATGTGGTCGCAAAGAGTCAGACGAGACTGAGCAACTGAACTCAACTGAACTGAAAATTGATCAGTTTTAACAAATCCGGTGTAGTGTTCCCTTCCATCCCTCCCATTCTATGTTTCCCAGTACTTACCTATGCTGCCAAGATTGAGCTCTGTATAAATTAGAAATGCACGTGGTTTGGTCCGATGTCATTTTTGAATGTCAGTAACTGAAACACTCTCCAGGCAAGTTCCATTTGTCACTTGTATTCACCGGCAACTTAAGTCTACTGCTAACGCCACCAGGCCAGTGTGAGACAATGCGATTTTTTTTTTTTTTAATTTCAGCATTGAGCATGTTAAATATTTGTGGTTTTCTTGTCCTGCTCCTTTTTCTGTGAGCATGCTACATCCTGTTTTCTTTCTTTCTTTTTTTTAATGTAGGCATAAATGAAACCTCAGAAGGTGTTTATATGACTGTCAAGCCCAGCGA
Source organism: Giraffa tippelskirchi (assembly GCF_054371585.1). NCBI lineage: Eukaryota > Metazoa > Chordata > Mammalia > Artiodactyla > Giraffidae > Giraffa > Giraffa tippelskirchi. The sequence goes on from NC_137290.1 coordinate 18,937,997, forward strand.
TTCCAGGAATACAGAAAAATCAGATAGTAGCGAAAGTGACCCTATCAGTGATGAGGAGCAGAGGTCCAAGAATGAGCCAGAAGTTGCTGAAGACACAGAGTTGTCTCAGATGGGAAAAGAGCCATCTGCTTTCAAAAAAAAAAAAAGAAAAGAAGAAAGTCCAAATTGGCAAACCCAGTAGAGATAGAAGAGGAGCTGAAAGCATGTCACCAGCCAGTGAGAAATGCAAGATCAGTCAAGGAGAAGATGAGCCCCCAGCTTGAGAAGGACTTTTCAGACAAAGCAAAATTCTTTCCTCATCCCACAAAGGATAAGCTGAAGGGAAAAGGTGAGACTGATCTCCAAGAGTGCATTTGGGCCTGGATTCTGATTCAGAGAGCGGATTTGTCACAGATTTAAGAGAAGACCTTTCTGCACTGGAGAGTCGAAAACCTAGGAAGGAACCCAAAGAAACATCTCCCAAGCAGGAGGGTAAGTGACTGTATCAGTTTCTGCTTTCTTGATTTGGTTTTAGAATGCCACATTGCCATTTATACTATCATATGTCATGTCACCCTCAGACACCATGAAGTGTGCACAACAAAGCTTGGGGTATCTCCAAGTCACCTAGCTAGTTACTGAGCAGGACAAGGACTTGAGCTGGGCCTGCCTACCTTTAACCTTCTTGATACCCAATGTGGTTGATTTTGAGCACAGGAGAAGAAGTCTCTTAGAAAGTAATAGGTGCTTCCAGCAGTCAGGTCATTTTGAACCTAAGCAGTTTCCTTTCCAATATATTCACTTACATGCCTCAAGTGGTTATCAATGCTAAGACGTTGGACAGGGCTGAAATGGAGAAAAGCGTTCAGTTCAAAGACCTTGATGAGTTTATTCTCCCTTACCTCCCCTCACACTGTCCAGGCATCTCAAAATACATTTTCTTACTAGAGTATAAGGTTTTCCGGGTGAGCGGCACCAGACTGCTGAGTTCTTCTTCAGGTCTGTAGAAATCCAAGGGGCATTGTATGATGCGCACCAGAGCCTGTTTTCTGCCATATTTGCATTTAGCTGACATGGGCCCAAGGCCTCTCAACCTTGGCGCTATTGACATTTTATGCTGGACAGTTCTTTGTCCTGTTTATTGAAGGATGTTTAGCAGTATCCCTGGTCTTTACCAACTGGATGTCAGTAGCATCTACCCAGTGGAGGACTTCAAAAGTGTCTTGACAAAGCTAAATCTCACCTAGTTGTGAACTGCTGCCTGAGTCTTAGCAGTTCTCCCTTTACTGCTGTTAGGGACTGAACCAGCAGTGGCTTCTTTCAAACTTGAGACACCCCAGACATGTTGGTAGACCCTACAGTGGAACATCAGTCCAGTTCAGTTCAGTTGCTCATTCGTGTCTGACTCTTTGTGACCCCATGAATTGCAGCACGCCAGGCCTCTCTGTCCATCACTAACTCCCGGAGTCTACCCAAACCCATGTCCATCGAATCGGCTATGCCATCCACCCATCTCACCCTCTGTCGTCCCCTTCTCCTCCCGCCCCCAATCCTACCCAGCATTAGGGTCTTTTCCAATGAGTCAACACTTCGCATGAGGTGGCCAAAGTATTGGAGTTTCAGCTACAACATCAGACCTTCCAATGAACACCCAGGATTCATCTCTTTTAGGATGGATTGATTGGATCTCCTGTAGTCCAAGGGACTCTCAAGAGTCTTTTCCAACACCATAGTTCAAAAGCATCAATTCTTCGGCGCTCAGCTTTCTTCACCGTCCAACACTCACATCCATACACGACCACTGGAAAAACCATAGCCTTGACTAGACGGACTTTTGTTGGCAAAGTAATGTCTCTGCTTTTAAATATGCTATCTAGGTTGGCCATAACCTTCCTTCCAAGGAGTAAGCGTCTTTTAATTTCATGGCTGCAATCACCAGCAGCAGTGATTTTGGAGCCCAAAAAATAAAGTCTGACACTCTTTCCACTGTTTCCCCATTAATTTCCCATGAAGTGATGGGACCAGATGCCATGATCTTAGTTTTCTGAACGTTGAGCCTTAAGCAAACTTTTTCACTGTCCTCTTTCAAATTCATCAAGAGGCTCTTTAGTTCTTCTTTACTTTCTGCCATAAGGGTGGTGTCATCCACATATCTGAGTTTATTGATATTTCTCCCAGCAATCTTGATTCCAGCTTGTGTTTCTTCCAGCCCAGCGTTTCTCATGATGTACTCTGCAGAGAAGTTAAATAAGCAGGGGGACAATATACAGCCTTGACGTACTCCTTTTCCTATTTGGCACCAGTCTGTTGTTCCATGTCCAGTTCTAACCGTTGCTTCCTGACCTGCATACAGGTTTCTCAAGAGACAGGTCAGATGGTCTGGTATTCCTACCTCTTTCAGAATTTTGCACACTTTATTGAGATCCACACAGTCAGAGGCTTTGGCATAGTCAATAAAGCAGAAATAGATGTTTTTCTGGAACTCTCTTGCTTTTTCGATGATCCAGCAGATATTGGCAATTTGATCTCTGGTTCCTCTGCCTTTTCGAAAACCAGCTTGAACATCTGGAAGTTCACAGTTCACGTATTGCTGAAGCCTGGCTTGGAGAATTTTGAGCATTATATTACTAGCCTGTGAGATGAGTGCAATTGTGCGGTAGTTTGAGCATTATTTGCCATTGCCTTTCTTTGGGATTGAAACGAAAACTGACCTCCTCCAGTCCTGTGGCCACTGCTGAGTTTTCCAAATTTTCTGGCATATCGAGTGCAGCGCTTTCACAGCATCACCTTTGAGGATTTGAGATAGCTCAACTGAAATTCCATCACCTCCAATAGCTTTGTTCATAGTGATGCTTTCTAAGGCCCACTTGATTTCACATTCCAGGATGTCTGGCTCTAGGTGAGTGATCACACCATCATGATTATCTGGGTCGTGAAGATCTTTTTTGTACAGTTCTTCTGTGTATTCTTGCCACCTCTTCTTAATATCTTCTGCTTCTGTTAGATCCATACCAGTGGAACATAGGAATGATTTAAAAGATATTTGGCCCGTTGGTGAAGCAGTCAGTGAATTTCTCCACTGGCTTGGCAAGTGGCTGTTGATATGCCCAAGAAAGATAAGAATTAATTAAGAGCCCAGGAGAAACATGGCCTAAGAACAAGTTGGAGATTGTAGCCATAAAACCTCTTGTACTTTGTGAGTTACATACACGGATAGCCAGTTTTAATTATGTAGCTCAGTGGTAAAGAATCTGCTTGCCAATGCAGGAGACGCAAATTTGATCCTTGGATTGGGAAGATCCCCAGAAGGCAGTGACAACCTACTCCAGTAGTCTTCCCTGGAGAATTACATGGACAGAGGAGTCTGGTGGTCTATATAGTCCATGGGATCACAAAAGAGCTGGACACGACTTAGTGACAAAACAGACAACGGGCAGCTTCTGATAGGACCCATCTTCTCAGTTGTGTGTGCCCTGGGGTTTTCTTAGTCTCACTGCTTAAAGCAGGAGGGGGGATGGGTTTTGAGCTTTTATCCTCTGTGTTTGTATCATTGTGAACTGTTGCTGAACCTCAGTTCCTGGAATTCATTGAAAGAGGATGGAATATCTCTCAGTGATGCAGGATAGGATGATAGAGAGCAGTTGAGTCAGTCAGGAAGGATGGATCACCACCTCATCCCTTAAAATTATGAGTGGCATCTGAAACATCCAATTCTGTGTGGATTGCGGTTTGAGGGACCACTTCTGATGCTGCAGAAAGCAACAGGAGTAGCATTTTTTCCATGAAGTTTGTGGAATTGTTGGGTCCCAGATGGCAGTGTTCCTATGAGTGATAGATTTAAACTATTCCTTTCTTTCTGAAGTCGACTGTTTGTTTAGTTGTGGATTTTTTCACTGCTTCCAGAAAGGATTTCAGATATACTGATAAAATGGAAATCAAGACACCGAGAAAAATGAACATGAAATAGTGAGAGATGTAGGGAAATTTTACATACAGAAATAACTATGTCAGCCTTCAGAATTAGCAAAGTCACTCTTCCCTTTTGGCCCTGAGCTTCCTGCAGTTGAAATGAAAAGGGAAAAAACATATGAGTGCTTTAAAAGAGCTCCTCCCCCCCCCCAAATACAAGGCACTCCAGGTGATAAAATGAAGCTGAGCTGTTCCTCTCACTGGTGTCGGAAGGAAGTTTCTCTAGGATCCTCTGAACGTGGTGGGAATTTTATGTAGAGGATGATTCTGAAACAATAGGTCAGTTAGAGGAACTTCACAGAAGTTGAAATCCAGAGCCACCTGAGGATGATTTCGGTCTTGAAGAATTGGCTTCCTGTCAGACTCTGCAGTTGAGCATCTTTTCAAAGGTGTGATTTCACTTATGTGTTTATTAAGTGACTGGTGCTTTGAAGAGTGCTTGGTGACCTCCAAGTGATCTTCAGTTAGAAGTGCAGCTTATACAGAGAAACTGAATCCTCAGATCGAAAGATGGCTTTTCTAGCTAGAGATGCCAGAGCAGAGGCTAATGGAGCTCGCTTCAGGACCTTGACTCCACTTACATGTGTCATATCAGTCGTTTCCAGCCTTCTCTGAAAAAGTCCTTTTTTAATGTACAAGACAGTAAGCTAAGTCTGATATAAGTAGGCTAGTTGGGTGGGGTCGCCTTTGGAGTGTTGACTTTTAAGAAAGTCACTTCTTTTTGAGACTGCAGGTGAGTATATACTCCAAAATTTTTAGGACAAATGGAATTTTCCATGGCCTTTCCTCTTCCTCCCCACCGTCCCAGTAAACCTTCCATATCCTTTAGAAATTAAAGCGTTTTAGTGACTAAATGAAAACTCCCCCAAAGTGTGTCAAGCCTGGAAAGTTTTCAGATTGCATACTCCTGCTTTGTTGTTGTTGTTTGTTTGTTTGTTATTTTAATTTGAAAAAGAGCCCGAATGGGACTCTTTCAGAGAAGTTACCACTCTACAAAACCAGTTGTTTGCTTTTGCAAGATGAGAGAGAGAAAGGGCCTTTTTGTGGTTGCCCTTTGCCCAAGAAGGTATCAGACTAGCTTATCCACAAGGACAGTATATTTCTTAACCACATGGCAGAAAAGAGAGGCACTAACGTTGCTTTTGCAAGTTAGAAGCCTTGCCTGTGGGATCTCTGCCTTTTAAAAGGGGCAAGCTCAAAGCCACTTCTGCCCCTGCAAGGGGAAGGGGCTGAGGCTGTGACCGATATCTGAAAGGTTGTCCTGGGAACGGGTGGGGGCAACCTCACTCTAGGTAGAGATCTTCTCTCAGTCCCACCCTGTGTTCTGGCCCAGGACTTGGGCTGAATTCTTCCCCGGAGGAGCAAGAGGGCCAGTCAGTTGTGTAACCACCAAGACCCCCTCCCCCCTCGGGTGGAAAAGTCAGCCTGTCAGCACTCTTCTCCTTTCACACTCCTTGTTTTTCCCAGAACAACAGTTAACTGAAAATTTCCCCTAGAATAATCAAGAACTCACGTCTTTTCTGGGTGACAGAAATCTAAAAATGACAGGCATGGAGTCATGCAGTGGAAGCATGCTGAGCCCCCCAAAAAAGGTGTTGTCATTAAGGGCTTGCTTGGTGACTCAGATAATAAAGAATCTGCATGCAATCCTGGAGGCCCAGGTTTCTTTCGCTGGGTTGGTTAGATACCCTGGGGAAAGAAATAACAACCCACTCCAGTATTCTTGCCTGGGAAATCCCATGGACAGAGGAGCCTGGAGGGCTACAGTCCATGAGGTTGCAAAAGAGTTGGACACGACGGAGCGAACGCACTTTCAGTCCTTATTAAACCTAGTTTTATGTCCAGGCACATCGTCTGAGACCAAGGATGCTGACTTGCATCCGTGTTTTTTTGTGTGAACCCGAGGGAATCCTCTCTGGGGATGGATGTTCATCTGTCCAGTGCCTGGGGCCCCTGCAGTCATAACGGACCCCTTCGCTTACAGATGAACACTCCTGTGGTCACCCCCGGGCCAGCCCTTCTCACTGCCTGACCTCACCCTCCAAAATTCTGCCTATTCCTGGGCATGTCTTGGCTAAAACTGTTCTCTTCCAAATTTTCCCTGCTGTCTGTTGAAATCCTGCCCTCCACTCTCATAGCTCATTTTCTCCCAGTAGATGCACTCCAAAAGGCAGCATTTTTCAAACTCAGCCACTCGTAGTCATTATTTTTGTCATTCCCAAAACCTGCTTGTTCACTTATTGCCCTAGTATATATTTTTTATCTGAAGCAGCAGCTGTTTAAAAAAAAAATGAACTCAATTTGGAACTGAAACTTAACTAGCACACAGTAGGGAAAACAGTATTTTGTGCTGTGCATAAAGATGCAAAATGGAGAACTACAGTCAAAACGAAAGCAAGGCTTCTAAAGTCTCCATAAATACCATTGTGCTGGGGATGGTTCTGTCCTTGGTGTGGAGTTCCCTTGGGTGGTAGGTGTCAAGACTGCCAGGACCACACTGAGACTCTTCGGGAAGGAATTAGAAGAGATGAAAGGGAACACTCTTCATTCTGGGTGGTTCATTGGTATTCAGTGCTTTGGCCACTGGGAGGCTGTCTGGTTCCTTGGGGTACATGCTCTGTAGGTTTCCTGTCCAAGCAAAGGATTCCTGTTAATGACCAGAGGGACTTTGGCTAAGTCTTTCTCAAAGTGCTTACTGAACTCTAACTGTGAAACAAGGTACTTGCAGCGATTCTGTTTAGCCAGTGGGTCATCGACTAACAGGTGGGCAACTCCAGGCCAAGGGGTGGGTCATGTTGGCCTCAGTCCCTCAGAGGCCTTGACAAGTTTCTCAAATGTGAGCAAGCCCACATTTGAGTAACCCAAGGAGTCTGATACTTGAAGTTGCACATGCTGAAGAAGTGGCCTAAGCATATAAAGCAAGAATATGCCCATTCATGGGGAGGCCCTTGGCATGACAGCCTGGGATGGTCACCTAGAACTCACTGACCTGGAGACCCTGCAGGTCAGCCTGAGTCGCGTCTACTTTCTGTTTTGTTTTTTCATGTGTTGGCTTCCGTCGTAGGTGAAGCTCCATCATCCACAACAGTGGGCAGCCAGTCTCCCCCCAAAATGCTGGTCCTCACCCACTCATCCTCCCAAACTTCCACGGCTGGGGTCACGCCCACCAACGGCACCGTCTGCACAGTCATGGCCCAGCAACCACCACCACCAGCAGCAGCAGCAGCAGCATGAGAAACCCAGTGAAAAAGCAGAGACCAGTTTTACCAAAGGAGACTGCCCTGGCCATGCAGCAGGTTGTGTGGAACTCATCAAGTAAGTTTCAAACGTCCTCCCAAAAGAGGCACATGCAGAAGATGCAGCACCAGCAGAAGCAGCAGCAAAGCTAGCAGCAGCAGCCTCAGTCTTCCAAGAGGACGACATATCAGAACAGACAGGCTGTGAAATGTACCGAGCCTCCCTACTCTGCACTCCATGGCAACAGCTCTTTTTTTGCCACATGGACAGGAGAAAAATAGTCCTTGATTTATTTGTTTACTTCCCCTTGGTTGCCTGGCCATTGTATCCTAGAGGTCTGACACGTTCCATTTGGCATTATTTTTAAAAATTAATTTGCAGCTTGCTGTTTTACTTTCCTTTTTTCTTTTCTCATTTTACAAACAGTGCACACATGTCTTCTTAGAACGAAGTGAAATGGATGCCTAGACACACAAAAATCTACAGTCTTGATTGAATGCATATTTCATTCTCCACCCTTTCTCAGAGGTATTGTTAACCATAAGGTCTTTTTCTAATTCACGTATGCATATGTATTTTTCTGTAAGTTGGCTTAAAGCTCAACATTCAGAAAACTAAGATCATGCCATCTGCTCGCATCACTTCTTGGCAAATGGATGGGGAAAGAGTGGAAACAGTGGCTGACTTAAATTTTCTGGGCTCCAAAATCACTGCAGATGCTGTTTGCAGACATGAAATTAAAAGATGCTTACTCCTTTTTGAGTTTATTTTTGTGTATGGTGTTAGGAAGTGTTCTAGTTTCATTCTTTTACAAGTGGTTGACCAGCTTTCCCAGCACCTTGAAAGGAAAGTTATGACCAAGCTTGACAGCATATTAAAAAACAGAGACATCACTTTGTCAACAGAGGTCAGTCTAGTTAAGGCTATGGTTTCTTCAGTGGGCGTGTGTGGATGTGAGAATTGGGATAACAAGAGGGCTGAGAACAGAAGAATTTAAGCTTTTGAGCTGTAGTGTTGGAAAAGACGCTTAAGAGGCCCTTGGACTGCAGGAGATCCGACCAGCCCATGCTAAAGAGATCAGTCCTGGGCGTACATTGGAAGGACTGATGCTGAAGCTGAAAGTCCAATACTTTGGCCACTGGATGCAAAGAGCTGACTCATTTGCAAAGACCCTGGTGCTGGGAAGGATTGAAGGCAGGAGAAGAAGGGGACGGCAGAGGATGAGATGGTTGGATGGCATCACCGACTCAAAGAACATGGGTTTGGGTGGACTTCGGGAGTTGGTGATGGACAGGGAGGACTGGCGTGCTGCAGTTCACGGAGTCGCAGAGCGCTGGACATGACTGAGGGGCTGAATGGAACTGAAGTGTCTTATGTGTGAACCTTCAAGTTGGGAATTTTGAAAGACATGAATGTTTGCATGTTTAATCCTGTAAGTTAGTTCACCTCCCTGGCGTACATTGTCACCCGCACACATCCTCTACAAGTCGTTGTGCTTTGTGTGCTTTACTGTACAGAGTGCAGTATTACAGTATCTTTATTTCAAGCCCAGGATGTCCATAAGAAAGCATAAAAGCAGCAGTGATGTACCTGGTATTGTACTATCTAGCTGATTGTGTTAGTTGGTTGCTTAGGCTAACTTTGTTGGACTTCTACAAAGAAATTGGACTTAGGAACATGCTCTAGGAATGGAACCTGTTCATAAGTAGGTCACTCACTGTACTATTTATTTTGAAAATCTGGTCTTTTTGACTTTAAATGGCTTTTACTGGAGCATCTCTTAGAAAAGATGGACCACTGGTATTTGTTTTTTATTTGTTTGTTGTTTTTTTAAGCAGAATTTCTCATGAATTTGAATTAACCAACTGACAACCATCTGGGGGAGGCGAGCAGAGACCAGGCTTCCCGCTCTTTGACTCAACACATGACATTAACCCTATCGTGATAGCTGGAGCTTCCAAGCCCTATTGACAGCAAACGCCCAGATGCACTTTATAAGTCTTTCTGTCTCCATACAGATCCACAGGCTGAGGATTGAGATACAAAGGGGAAACCAGAATTGAAAGAGACACGTATACCTCAGTGTTCATTGCAGCCCTGTTCATAATAGCCAGGATATGGAAGCAATCTAGATGTCAATGAGTAGACAAATGGATAGGAAAGCTGTGGTACATATACACAATGGAATGTTACTCAGCCATTAAAAAGAATACATTTACCTCAAGATTGCTTTGGCTATTCGAGGTTTCTTATATTTCCATACAAACTATGAGATGATTTGTTCTAGTTCTGTGAACAATACCATTGGTAGCTTGATAGGGATTGCATTGAATCTATAGATTGCTTTGGGTAGTATACTCATTTTCACTATATTAATTCTTCCAATCCATGACCACGGTATATTTCTCCATCTGTTTGTGTCCTCTTTGATTTCTTTCATCAGTGTTTTATAGTTTTCTATATATAAGTCTTTTGTTTCTTTAGGTAGATATATTCCTAAGTATTTTATTCTTTTTGTTGCAATGGTGAATGGTATTGTTTCCTTAATTTCTCTTTCTGTTTTCTCATTATTGGAGTATAGGAATGCAAAGGATTTCTGTGTGTTAATTTTATATCCTGCAACTTTACTATATTCATTGATTAACTCTAGTAATTTTCTAGTAGAATCTTTAGGGTTTTCTATGTAGAGGATCATGTCATCTGCAAACAGTGAGAGTTTTACTTCTTCTTTTCCTATCTGTATTCCTTTTATTTCTTTTCCTGCTCTGATTGCTGTGGCCAAAACTTCCAAAACTATGTTGAATAGTAGTGGTGAAAGTGGGCATCCTTGCCTTGTTCCTGACTTTAGGGGAAATGCTTTCAGTTTTTCACCATTGAGGATAATGTTTGCTTAATGGAACTGGAGGAATCAACCTGCCTGACTTCAGACTGTACTACAAAGCCACAGTCATCACGACAGTATGGTACTGGCACAAAGATAGAAATATAGATCAATGGAACAAAATAGAAAGCCCAGAGATAAACCCACGCACATATGGACACCTTATCTTCGACAAAGGAGGCAAGAACATACAATGGAGAAAAGACAATCTCTTTAACAAGTGGTGCTGGGAAAACTGGTCAACCACTTGTAAAAGAATGAAACTAGAACACTTCCTAACACCGTACACAAAAATAAACTCAAAAAGGATTAAAGATCTAAACGTAAGACCAGAAACTATAAAACTCCTAGAGGAAAACATAGGCAAAACACTCTCCGACATAAATCACAGCAGGATCCTCCATGACCCACCTCCCAGAATATTGGAAATAAAAGCAACAATAAACAAATGGGACCTAATTAAAATGAAAAGCTTTTGCACAACAAAGGAAACTATAAGCAAGGTGAAAAGACAGCCTTCAGAATGGGAGAAAATAATAGCAAACGAAGCAACAGACAAACAATTAATCTCAAAAATATACAAGCAACTTCTGCAGCTGAATTCCAGAAAAATAAATGACCCAATCAAAAAATGGGCCAAAGAACTAAACAGACATTTCTCCAAAGAAGACATACAGATGGCTAACAAACACATGAAAAGATGCTCAACATTACTCACTATTAGAGAAATGCAAATCAAGACCACAATGAGGTATCATTTCACACCAGTCAGAATGGCTGCTATCCAAAAGTCTACAAGCAATAAATGCTGGAGAGGGTGTGGAGAAAAGGGAACCCTCTTGCACTGTTGGTGGGAATGCAAACTAGTACAGCCACTATGGAGAACAGTGTGGAGATTCCTTAAAAAACTGGGAATAGAACTGCCATATGACCCAGCAATCCCACTGCTGGGCATATACACCGAGGAAACCAGAATTGAAAGAGACGCGTGTACCCCAATGTTCATCGCAGCACTGTTTACAATAGCCAGGACATGGAAACAACCTCGATGTCCATCAGCAGACGAATGGATAAGGAAGCTGTGGTACATGTACACAATGGAATATTACTCGGCCATTAAAAAAAATACATTTGAATCGGTTCTACTGAGATGGATGAAACTGGAGCCCATTATACAGAGTGAAGTAAGCCAGAAAGAAAAACAACAATACAGTATACTAATGCATATATATGGAATTTGAAAGATGGTAACGATAACCCTATATGCAAGACAGAATAAGAGACACAGATGCATAGAACAATTTTATGGACTCTGAGGGAGAAGGTGAGGGTGGGACGTTCTGGGAGAATAGCATTGAAACATGTATATTATCATATGTGAAACAGAACACCATTCCATGTTCGATGCATGTGACAAGGGCTCAGGGCCGGGGCAATGGGATGACTCAGAGGGATGGGATGGGGAGTGAGGTGGGTGGGGGGTCCAGGAAGGGGAACACATGTAAACCCATGGCTGATTCATGTCAATGTATGGCAAAAACTATTACAATATTGTAAAGTAATTAGCCCCCAACTAAAATAAATAAATTTATTAAAAAACAACAACAAAAAAAAAACATTTAAATCAGGTCTAATGAGGTGAATGAAACTGGAGCCTATTATACAGAGTAAAGTAAGCCAGAAATAAAAACACAAATACAGCATACTAATGCATATATATATATATATATATATATATATATATATGATTCAGAAAGATGGTAATGATAACCCTAAATGCGAGACAGACAGGGAAAGAGACACAAAGGTATAGAACAGTATTTTAGACTCTTTGGGAGAGGGAAAGTGTGGGATGATTTGGGAGAATGGAATTGAAACATGTATATCATTGCATGCAAAATGAATCACCAGTCCATTTTTGATGCATGAGACAGGGTGCTCGGGGCTGGTGCACTGGGATGACCCAGAGGGATGGGATGGGAAGTGAGGTGTGGGGTGGGTTCAGGATGAGGAACACATGTACACCCGTGGCAGATTCATCTCTATGTATGTCAAAACCACTACAATATTGGAAAGTTATTAGCCTCCAAATAAAATAAATAAATTTATATTTAAAAAAATTAAAAAATATAATAATGGAGAATTTGAATGAGGAATAAATATATAACTGCATGGGGGGGATATCCAGAGGCTGCACCAAAAGGAGCTCTTGGACATGAAATGCAACTTGGGTAAGTGCTGCTGACCTGGCCTCCACTGACAAAGGTTTGGATAGGAACTTCTTGGCATGTCTAGAGTTAGGCCCAAATGTGCACTCAGTCAAAAGTAGTCCAGGCCGCCTTACCAATCTTAGGGAGAACACAGCATCTTAGGGAGTCTAACCTGGAGAAACCAGGTATGAAGCAGGAGCTGGCAGAAACCCGTTTTCCTCTCTTCCAAATACCAACATCAGCAACAAATTCATGACAACAACTGTGGTAGCTTCTCCTGCTTGTGAGCTCTGACCTGTTGTAAAACTGAGAGAAATCTCAGTAGCCTGAGCAGTTTGATCATTGTCCTGTCAGCCCAATGATCAGTCCTGATGCCCTGTCTGGAAGATTAGATCTGCTGCCACTAAACACATCAGAAAAGAAATATATCCAAGTTGTAGCCCCAGCTCTGCTCATCTTAGCTGTGTGCCTCAGTTTCCTCATCTGTGAAATGGGTATTGTAGGAGTATACACCTCCTTAAGGTTGGAGTAAGGATTAAAAGAGTTCACATTTATAAAGTGTTTACAACAGTGCCTACAGATCATAGGTACTCTGTATTTGATAGAGAAAAAAGCTTATACAAATGATAAATTTCAAAGTGAATTGAGTGGACATTTTTCAGAGGTTTTATGTGAGTACTTCCTACAGAATCACCGCAGGGCCCGATTTTCAGTATCCTCAGGACCTGACGTTCATGATCATGCTTACATTCGTGGTCAGCGTGGTGGATGCCCATTTTACAGATGAAGACATTGGAGCTCAGGGAAGCTGGGTGATTCTCTGCACGGGCTCATATGACCAGGGCATCCCCGACCCAAGGTTTCACACCTGTTAGGATTCACCTTCTGACCTGGTGTGAATGAACCCATGGCTTGGGATGGGCGATGAAGTTAGTATCCTCTCCCCTCCCCTCCTCTGGCAGAGTTGAAAAAGGCAGAGATGCGGCAGAGCCTAGAACAGGAGCAGGACCAGCTCATTGCTGAGGTGAAGAAGCAACTGGAGCTGGAGAAGCAGCAGGCAGTGGCCGAGACCAGGAGGAAGCTGTGTTGTACCAACTGCAAGAAGGAGGATGTTTTCTACTGCTGTGGAATATCAGCTACTCTGACTACCCCTGCCAGAAGGCCCACTGGCCCGAGCACATGAAGTCTTGCACCCAGTCAGGTGGGACTAAGAGTGTCCCCTGGACCCGACTGTGGTGGACGGGTCCTTGGCTCCTCCTGGATCACAGGGCGCTTGCCACGCTCACTCACCACAAATGACTCCTACATACACGAGAGTAGCAGGCAGACACATAGCCGAGTCTCCAGGCACCATTGTCTCCACCCTCCAGTTTACTTGGATGCATTCACTTGTGTGAATGGAGCTTGTAATGACAGCCCAGATGACTTTAGCTTCATGTGGTTTGCTGTGGTTCCCTGCTTGGGGCAATATTTGTCTCTGCCCCAAGCAATGTGGTCATCCCTGGTAGCTAAGGTGGTAAAGAAACTGCCTGCAATGCAGGAGACCTGGATTTGATCCCTGGGTCGAGAACATCCCTTGAAGAACGAAATGGCAACACACTCCAGTATTCTTGCCTGGAGAAGGCCACAGACAGAGGAGTCTGGCAGGCTTCATTTCTTGGGGTTGCAAAGCATCAGAAATGTGAGTGACTAAGCAGACACACACACACACACACACACAAATCAAACACATCTTCTACCCCATTCTGCAATGCACAATGTACAATATACTAGACAGCCCCCACCATGGAGCCCATCTTGGACTCAAGGCTATAACAATCACTAGTGCTTATGTGAAGGACAAAGTGCTGCTTTGGAACTAATCTGCCTTTTAAATCTCTTTCCAAAACACAGCAAGCAGATCCCAGGCCAAGAAACTCTAGCTGGAGACACCACCTAGTAAGACGTGATTAATAATATGTATTAGTAATATTTTATACTTAGTGCTCATTTATGGCCAATACTAGATTTCTGTGTTTAGAAGAAGTCTCCACTTCAAAGAATATATTTAAACACAAATAACATAAATAATGTGACAAGGAAATGTGTCAGTGGATTGCTAAATTTTTCAAGGGTGGTAGATAAATGACCCAAGTTTGAGACGCTTAGGCAGGGGTTCGTAAGCTTTTTTTAAGAAGGTCTAGAGAATAAACGTTTTAGGATTTGTGGTCCATGTGGTCTGTGAAAACCTTTCAACTATGCTGTAACAGGGTGATAGCAAGTGCATGGGGGTGCACACTCGTCTAAAAAAGGAAATTATGAAATTGGAACAGTCGTACTATTTGCTTCACGAACATGCTTATATCTCCAGAATGATTTAATAAAACTGATGGTGACTGCAGCCATGAAATTAAAAGACACGTACTCTTTGGAAGGAAGGTTATGGTCAACCTAGATAGCATATTTAAAAGCAGAGACATTACTTTGCCAACAAAAGTCCGTCTAATCAAGGCTATGGTGTTTGCAGTGGTCATGTATGGATGTGAGAGTTGGATGGTGAAGAAAGCTGAGTGCCACAGAATTGATGCTTTTGAACTGTGGTGTTGGAGAAGACTCTTGAGAGTCCCTTGGACTGCAAGGAGATCCAATCAATCCATCCTAAAAGAGATCAATCCTGGGTGTTCATTGGAAGGTCTGATGTTGTAGCTGAAACTCCAATACTTTGGCCACCTCATGCGAAGGGTTGACTCATTGGAAAAGACCCTAATGCTGGGTAGGATTGGGGGCGGGAGGAGAAGGGGACGACAGAGGATGAGATGGTTGTATGGCATCACCTACTCGATAAACATGGGTTTGGGTGGACTCCGGGAGTTGGTGATGGACAGGGAGGCCTGGCGTGCTGCAATTCATGGGGTCGCAGAGAGTCAGACACGAATGAGCGACTTTCAGTTCAGTCAATCTGTCATGTCCCACTCTTTGCGACCCCTAGAACGGCACCACACCAGGCCTCCCTGTCGTTCAGCAACTCCCAGAGTTTACCCAAACTCTGCTGGATGGTGGTGATGCCATCCTCATCTCCTGTTGTCCCCTTCTCCTCCTGCTCCCAGTTATTCCAGCGTTAGGGTCTTTTCTGGTGAGTCAACCGTTAGTATCAGGTGGCCAAAGAATTGGAGTTTCAGCTACAACATCAATAATTTCATTGAACACCCAGGGCTGATTTTTAGGATGGACTGGTTGGATCTCCTTGCAGTCCAAGGGACTCTCAAGAGTCTTCTCCAGCACTACAGTTCTGAAGCATCAATTCTTCGGGGCTCAGGTTTCTTCACAGTCCAACTCTCCCATTCATTCCTGACTACTGGAAAAACCATAGCCTTGACTAGATGGACTTTGGTTGGCAAAGTAATGTCTCTGCTTTTTAATATGCTATCTAGGTTGGTCCTAAATTTCCTTCCAAGGAATAAGTGTCTTTTAATTTCATGGCTGCAATCACCATCTTCAGTAATTTTGGAGCTCCACAAAAAAAAAAAAAGTCTGACACTGATTCCCCATCCATTTCCTATGAAGTGATGGGACCAGTTGCCGTGATCTTAATTTTCTGAACGTTGAGCTTTCAGTCAACCATTTCACTCTTCTCTCTCACTCTTAAAAATGAACATATCTTCAAACACAGTCTGGAATTCCTGTGTCTGGGAAGGCTTCGATCCAGCTATTCAGGGACCACACTGTAACCTGGGTGGAGCTGGTTGGCATGTCTTAACACATGGTGGTTTGCACAGAGCAGGGTTCCCTGCAGTCCTGGGAACTACTATGCTCAGCGTATATGTGACTTCTGTCCCCCTCTGCACTCAACTACCACCCCTCAGCAGGAAGTAGACCCCGATGTGAACACGGAAACACTAAATAAGTTATCCCAGGGCACTTCCTCCGAAACTCAGGCAGCCCCCCTGTAAACCAGCGCCTTGAAAGCGAAGGGGACGCCAGCTGAGAAATGCAAGGACAGTGGCTCGGTGAGTATCCATCGCACACACCTAGGGCCAAACAGAATCTCAGAGCAGCCCCCTCCCAATACCATGGTGATTCCCATGATGTGGGAAGTTGTCTGTCTTTAGGCTGCATGTAGAGGACAAGTGTTGTCTAGTAGAACCTTCTGTGATGATGGGAATGTTCTACATCCGCTCTGCCCATTGTGAAAACCTGCGACCAGCCTCATATGGCACTTGAACAATGAACACTTGAACTGGGGCTAGTGTGACCAAAACCTGGATTTCAGGTTAATTTAATGATAATGAATGTAGATACAATAGCCATGGGTGGCTGGTGATTGCCATATTGGACACAGACATCAAATTTCTGATTTTCCCAGGGGGTGCCATATTGATTGCATGCAGATGTTATTTTACAGGACACATTGGTCATTTTTTACATTTGTAGTCATTATGATTTTAATTCGTGTGTATCAGGGAAAAACATCAATTCATCCCAGAAGTCAAACCTCTTTGACTTTATTGATATCATTGCCTTGGAAGAGGTTATTGTGGAATAAAAGTGAATTGATATAATATGATTTAGTATATAGGTAGCCTTCTCTATCCATGGATTTCTCATGTGTACATGCAAACAACCAAAATTCCACCTCTGTTTGGTTGAATACATGAATGTGGAACCGCTGGATACAAAGGCACAGTTGTATTCATCCTTCTAGGCCATTTTATATAAGGAACTTGCACGTCCTTGGATTTTAGTATCCTTGAGGGGTCCTGGAACCATTCCACCTTGGGTACTGGGGGATGGCTGTACATCCTTTGGGGATAGGATAGAAATCCAGAGAGTAGAATAGGTCAGAGAGGGGGGAGTTGACAAACAGTGTTCTTGAAGCTGAGGCTCTAGCATTGAGCAAGGGGCCTCCCTAGTTCTGTGTCCAGGGAGATGGAGCAGAAAAGGGCACAGGGCTTAGGCCACACTGACTGGCCTGGCCTTCCCTCCCTGAGCATGCCAGGCAGAGGGCGTTAAGGTGTTGTCGGGGCCATGATGAGCACCCCTATGGATCCCCGGGCTTCCCTGGGGCGGGGTACTGGGGAGGCCCTGTTTAAAACAGTGCCTTGGCTCCATCTGTCTTTTTCTGTGTTTCTAGATCCTTGACCTCTCTGGGTCCAAGGAAATACCCTCTCCTTTCTCTTATGCTCCAAGCTAGACTCTGGTACATGGCCCCCTGATGGTTGTATGTACTCTCATGTTCCGCAGGGGCAGGGGAGCCGTCTCCTCCAGGGGAGTCTGAAGGGTTCAGGGAAGTGGTTTGCAAACTGTGGTTCCTTAGGGATCTTTGAGGGAACCCTGGGCTGGTCAGTAGAGGTGAAGGATGGCTTAGCAAGCAGCTTTGAGGCATTTCTCCAAGTTGAGAATTTACCTTATTTGTGTCAGTTTTTTTTTTTTTTTTGCTGTGTTTTGTTTTGTTTTTTTCAGTTCTGAATCAAAGACAGAGAGAGTTTCTATTGCTGAACTGAGGTGGGGCAGAAGATACATTTGGTTTGGACAGTTCTTCTGCCCTCAGAAATGACCATAGTAAATTAAACTGTGTGAACTTGTCCCTGAGGTCCCAGCATCCACATTCCGTGGAGGCCTTCAGAGGAGAAAAGCATTTCTACGGAGGTGATCTTTCTGTAGAAATATTTCTTATCGAGGAATAACCTGGCAGGCTGTTTTCGGTAGATTATCTGGCACTAACTTTTCTAGTTCTCTTCTGTGGAGTTTGAGCTGTGTTCTTTAGGCTTTCCCCTGCAACCTCTCAAGTAAGTTTTAGGGCATTCTAAAATGGTTCATCCTCAGTGAGAACAGTTCTGCTTCTTTCAGGGTCCTTCAGCTCCAGGGTCTTTCTCTCTCCCAGATCATTGTCTTCAGCTGAAAACCAAACTTTTGTTTGTTAGTTAGTTTCTGCATATTGAGTACTTAGAGCAAGAAATGATGTATCTTGTTAGAGTGGCTGGAGGTTTCCCAGTGGCACTGGAAGCGGGGTTTAGATCCAGGAGACATGATGAGAGAGTGGCATGAGCTGATTTTCGGGGGAATATGAAGATGAATAGGCATGGAAGTATGACTGAACCGCCTGTCAATTCCCTTCTCACTCTCACTCGGGTCTTGTGACTGCATCTGGAGGACACGTTGAGTTTGGAGCTGAGGTGTCTTCCTCATCCCTTCTTCTAGCTTCTCTTTTTTAACAATGGCAGAGGAGACTTGAGACTTCAACAGCAGCACAGCACCCACCTCGAGTTTTCTGCTACAGTTGGGTTTTCGTTATGTTGATTTGTAGAGTTGCCGTCTGTGTAGGGCAGGTATTCTGATTTCCTGCTTTTGGTGTTGATAGAAGAGTTTTTGTTTGACTTAAGTGGAAAGTGAGTTTAGAAACATTAGCTGAGCCATAAGTAGGGGGACTTTGGATGTGTCAAAGCCATGGAAGTGGTTGGTCGGTGGAAGGGTTCAAGTTGGGAAAACACTGCTGCAGGCAGGGAGCCCTGTTGGGGATTTGGAGCAGCACAGTGGTGTCATCCACATGGGAAGAGGAGGATTGGTGATGCTGTGGGGTACAGAATCTGGTGTGACAAGGAGGCTTGCATGTACAAACGTGGTTGGGAGATACAGCATCTGGCAGTTGTGAGGTGAATGAGGTGTTTCCTGGCCTAGGAGTTGGTGGACCACCAGTTTTTATCAGAACTGCTGTTGTCAGATGAAAGCAGTCAGAGATGTCACATAAAGAGACGTTCCTGTGCTGCAGTGAACTTGCACTTGGGAAAGCAGGCATTGGGCTGGATTTTGCCTGTGGACCATCATTGGTTGACCACCCGACCTGAAGCACCCTAGTGTGTGAGGGGATGAAAAGGGAGGGTGGAGAGAAGAGGTAAGGGTCTAGAGATGCTGGTGAGTTGGTGCAGAGGCTGGAGTAGGAGAAGAACATCTCAGGGAGCCTGATGACTAGAGGGGACAGAGGGAAGGAGCCTCAATTGTCAGCATTTATTAGGGAGTGTTTCAGGATTATTCTAGAGTGTGAGCTGAGCTGGAGGTTCCTGGATGCCTGATCAGGACTGTGAGCTCACGCCTGTTCATTTCCCCCTTTTTTTCCACTCCACAGCCTTCTGGCTGAAGGCTTGTGTCAAAGCAGACAGACCAGCTCATTTTCTCATTCCTCATATGCCTGACGACTTCTGTATGTGCTCACTGCTTGCTGATAGTGTAGGTGGAAGCTGGAGGAAAGCTGAGCGTTACAAACATGGAGGTTCCTGTGCTCTTTATCAACCTCTGGAACCAGGCTGGTTAAGATGAGGGTCTAGTTGAGAGAAAGAAAGGTTAAACAGGAGTTAGGAACTTCCTTTGGGTGTCCATACCACTCTCCTGTTCACTTGTCTCTTCATCTTAAGATTTTAAAGTGATGCATGCATATCGAGTTGACCCTTGAACAACATGGGTTTGGATTATGCAGTCCAAATCTGAGCGGAATTACGTTCCTGTAATGAATGAATTTCTACACAATCTGTAGCTGGTTGAATCTGTGGATGTGGCTATGGAGGGCTGGCCATGAGATTAAGTTTCCATGCAATCTGGTGTCCATGGTGGGTCGTGGGATGAATCCCCTGTACCATCCCTGATACGACGGCATGTGTGTAGTCAGAGAAAGTAAAATCACACAGGGAAAAACAATTCCTTGCCCCAGTCTTCATGGCTATTTTTTGCATCCTGTACTTATTTATAGATAACTTATTTCCTCATATTGCTGTTTCTTGACTTTATCTAGACGTTGTGTGTTGACTTGTGACTTTTGAAGATGAGAATTGGGGTCACTTATCACCTCTCTTCTCCCCTCTCTCCAAGACCACTCTGTCACTGTTTGACGTGCTCTATAGGCTTCCTTGCTCCAGTACAACACTTATTCCTTAGTCCTTGTTCTCCCAGCTGGAGGAAACTGTCCCTGGACCCCTCTCTTGGTGCACATTTATTCCCTCACCTCTCCTCCACTGTCATTTTCAGACTTTTCCATTTTCCTGCTCTGAGTTCCCGTCACCAAGGTGGAGAGATCTTGTGCATTCTATTCTATAACTGCAGATGGTCCACCTCAGTTCCGGCTGTTGGCTGAGTCATAAACGTTGCCAGATGACCATCTGTGTGTCCATCATTATGGTCGTGCTGTTGGTCTCAGAGTCAACTAGTGCACTGTGATTACATTTCCATCTCTGTATAGCCTTACTTTTCCCTGGGTGTTTTTTCTCCCCGCTCACCACTCGCATATCTTCAACCATTTCCCTGCCAAATTCTTTGCCATAAGGGTTGTTTTCTTGAGACACTTCATGGCGCACATTTTGGGCTCTTCCATTTCAAATAAGTATGTGTCTGAGTCCTACCATCATGGCTGAGGTATGGTCCAGTAAAATCTCACCTGTGGCTCCTTCCTCATCCCTTGTCACTCCATGTACCTCCATCACACTCTCTTTCCTGATCTCTCATCAGCCTTGGCAGTAGATTCATGATTATACTTAGCCTAAATAATCTAGGTTCCTTTGATGGAGCCTTGCCACCTAAGTGTGGTGGAGCCAGCGCCTACAGTTTCCCTGGATGAACTAAGCTCTTGGCAGAGTGGTTCTGAAGGAAATTTGCTTTCAAACTTCTGGGAATTTATGGCTTTTACATCATGGTATGCCTTATTTCCACCTGTAATCTCGTTCAGCGTCCAGTGATCTTAGTTCATGGTTTAATATACATTTGTAAAAGCCTTAGTCTTCTATGACTGCCTCAATTTGGAAAATGGCAACACTGACTCAGAAGCTCTCCAGTTCTAAGATCAGTAGCCTGTTGGACAGCAGGATAGAGAGCTGGTGGGTTTGTACGGACTTGAGCTCTCTTCCAGACTCTAGCTCTCTGCCAGTCTCTGACGTTGCCTTGCTGTATCTTCAGTTAGCAACAGGTGTGACAAACCACCTGCCTCTGCCCCCAAACATCACAGAGCACCAGCCTCACACAAACTACCCAGTGCAGAAGTGGAAGTATGAACCAACTTCATGACAGCCAACGGGGATCTTTTCCCAGCAGGCAGTGTGCTCGTCTCCTGAGTGAATGTGTGTGTGTGTGTGTGTTTTCTTTGTGAGCATGTATGTTTCTGAGTGATGGGTCTTGGCTTTGCCTGGTTTCTTCCTCACTGTGCTCCTGATGGCCATTGGAAACAGCAGGAGGATATGAGAGAGAGAGGATGGATGGTCTGGCTTCTCTCTCTCTCTCCTGCTTTTATTTTATTTATGTATTTATTTATTTTTTGACCATGCTAACCAGCTCATGAGATCTTAGTTCCCCAAGCAGAGATTGAACCTGTACCCTTGGCAGTGAAAGCACGAGGTCCTAACCACCGAACTGCCAGGGAATTCCCGATCTGGCTTCTTGAAGGGGCTTCATCCTTGCTATTTTCATGGTGAGTGCTGAAGTAACACCCATTTCCTCTGCAGTGATTGGCTGAATCAGCCAGCGTGCCCTGTCCTGTCCATGGGAGAGGTCAGGCTCTGCACTTACTCAGGTGGCCTGGCTCTGGGATGTGGCTCCTGTGCTAAGTAAGCTAAGCCCCGCTGCCTAGCTGTTCTCTGCCTTCAGCAGAGCTGGGGAGATTCGATGTGACTTGAGTACATTGTTGTCAGAGTTTCCGTGTCGTGATGACCAGCTCAATCACCGACTTTCCAGAGGACTAACAATGTAGGTGTCACGAGTAGGGAAGAATGTCTAAGAAGGGGTGGATTTGGACTCAAGAACCCTAAGATAGCTCCACCCTGGAACCCAGCTCTGCCCACCACAATAGCGCTCCCTTTGGGTCATAGATACAAGTGACGAGAATGTGTTCTCTCCTGAGTGAATATGTGACTTGGGAGATCCTTATCACTGTCTTTGCTGCTTCTCTTCTCAAACCAGAGTTCAGAACCACACACATTCTGCCTATCACTAGGCGATGATAAGAGTACTTACCCTTCTAGGTGATGATCTGGTCCCTTGCTCCCCCACTCTGATTCTGTCTCTAAGCTTGATAGTCGACCTCTTGTGTTCATATATTATCATCCCACCTCAAGAAGTTAAAAAAAAAAAAAAAAGTTTTGTCCCAATCTGTCTGAACTTGGTAAACGATCTAATATATGATGAGATCTCAGTGATGTGCTGGTGGGTCTCTCAGAGTCGGCCATCCCACTGAGCCTGCAGGCTGGGTGTCTCCTCGCTGGACAGACACCTCATTTGGCTCTTCCTTCAGTGTCCTCATGTCTTACTCATCCACGATGTAGCTCCTTATGGTGCACGTGTCCTTGAAACTCCCTTAGCCCTTACTGTGGTTCTTTCATCCTCTGTTGACCCATTAGCTTGTCCATACTCGGAGCCAGTTGGGGTTAACCGTTAAGCCCAGGTGGGCTTAACCATTCTGGTCTTCACTCTTTTTCCTTTGGCTGGTTGAGGTATAAGTCTGCTTTCAAGTTGTCTATACAGTGATGAAAGAAACTCCGTTAACAGGATTAAGTAGACTGAACACCAAATCTCAGTGCCTTTCTTGGTGCCCAAGGTTAAATATAACAAGAGCTTGGGGTTCTTTGTGTCTACACATGCAGTAAGAGTGTCTGGTCCCAATTACTGCATAAGAAACCCCTTTCTCGATACGTTAGTACGTTTCCCCCCTCATCTTTATTTTTTCTGAGCACAAAGCCCTTCTGTTTTTCCAACCAGCTCTTGTTAAATCCTTAAAGACCCAAAAATCCAGATCAGTAAACAGTGGCAGGATTTCCCCCCTGTGTGTTGGAGAGTTGGGAGGGGAAGGTGGCTTCCTGGGGAAGCAGGTGCAGATCAAGTAGAAGGGGGTGGGCAGGAATGGCCAGGGATGGGCAGGAAAGCTAAATCTCCCTTTCCCCTTGGCTTTCCCCCTCCCAGACCATTCCCAGAGCAGTAAATCCCCTTGCTGGAGCGGCAGTGAGGAGAAGCGAGGCTCAGCCCGCTCTGAGCAGAACACTCGTACCAGTTCAAGGAGCCTCATCCTGAAAGAGTCCCACCTGGACACCTTCTGTGCCTAGGGACATGCTAGGACACACACCACCCACTCCATAGAGGGAAAAAATCCAGACACCAGGGAAACCAGAAATGGCAAAGAAACATGAGACAGGAGGACTGCCACCCTCTGACTTGGCCTCTGCAACTGGCATGGAGGGCAGGGCACATTATATCATGTCTGGCATTACCCTTCACTGTGGAATGTTCCACCCACATGAAATCTTTGCTTTAGATGTAAATAATATACAATTTGTGACTGTCATCAAGCCTAGAGTACCTTCCCCTTTTCACACTTGTACTAACTTTAACTTCTTTAAAAGAGAGAGAGAGAGAGAGAGAGAGAGAAAGAGAAAAGCAAAACAAAACAAAACAAAAGACACACACAACAACAAAAAGACTGTTTGGATGCTGGAGAAAGGATGGTCACCCAGCCAGTCTGTCACAGGGGTACAGAGAGGGGACAGGGGTTGCTTTACGGTGCACAGCTCCTTCTCTGTGACACCCTGTGAGCTGTTTCCATTTTATGTCTGTACACAGCACATTGGGATCAGGAATTTCCAGCACGGAGTTTAGTGCTGCTATGGACACATCACATGCACCCACTGGCCCATTTCAAGTGCTATGTTACCATGTTTTAAAAGGGAAGCTCTCTGGACCAGAAGAGCACATAGATGTGCTCATTAATCTGATGTGATTTCCATGATGACTCTACTCCAATAAAAGGGACAAAAGAAAAAAAGGAAAAACCCATATCTTTGTTTACAGATGATTAACTAGAAACAACCCCGCTCACCGCAGTTTGCAGAAGAGAAGACCGTAGAAAGCATTCAAGTCCGAAGCTCCAAAACAGAGATTTTCTTTGCTTTGTGGTTCCTTTAAAGACACTCACACCTTCTTGGTAAGAGATGGCCATGCTTCATAGAAGTGAAAAGTCAAAGGCGAGACACACTCGGAGGACATTTGAGCCTGAGATGAAGCATGTAGGTAATATTTATACGATGGAATTTTAGGTTTATATGTCAATATGAAACAAAAGCAGTTTGAGGGGAAACAGGACACCACTCTGCCGTTACACTCTGTATGCTATAGTACCATTTTGTATGTATGTTCAAGAAGCATTGAACAAAGCAAAAAGGTGATGTATGTATAGGATAAAAATTAATTGTACGGTTTCATTTCAGTACATTTTGTTGTACACTTTAATCTTGCTTCCTTTCTCTTCATTATTGATAAGAGGATGTGAACTCTATAGTTTCCAGCTAGTTACTCATAATAAAAAGAAATAAAAAAGAGGGTACTAGAGGAAAACAAGAAAGAACATTTGTCAATTGCAGTTGTCAGAAGAAACAAAAACCTAGCCTTATTTGTGAAGCATAATTGCTTTTCGCATACGGAAGTATTTTTTTCACAATTTCTTTGTATAACATTTGTATGAAACTTAAATATCTTCTCTGATGAGGGTGTTTCTTTGTGACTGAACCAGTAGATTCACGAGGTATGTTCTTATGGGTTCTCCCCACCCCCTAATTTTTTCAGAATCTTCACCTTTTTTAAATGAAGCTGTTTTGGAAAAAATATGCCTTGCTCTTCCTCGAACTGACAGTTTTCCATTTGGTCAGGATGGATGTATCAGGTTTGGGCCAAAGACGGAGACGGGGTCACATGAGGTCAGGAATGTTTCTCTCCACATTATAAATAAATGTCCCCACTTGCAGCTTTCCTGGGAAGTTCAGTTCTAGAGAATTTACTGACAGAGATGGAGACAGAAGGGAAATCTGGGGTCAGTCTCAGAAGAACACCGGCAGGGAATGAATTTGTCTTTCAGTAGCCAAGATGGCAACCTGAGCTACAAGGAGCTCTGTGGGCAACGTGTGACCTTGACTCTGCCCAGGCACATCCTGGTCATTTCATCTTCATGGGTCACATAAGTATTTTTTTTCCCATCATTTAAACATGGGAACACTCCTCAGCTCCATGGCTAGACAAAAGCAGGGCATGTTTGGCCCCTCAAGCCATCCCTGGCTGGTGTTGTGAAAGGAATGGAATGGAACTGGTTTAGAGAAGACCTTACAAGAGCTTCCTTATTCTTCTCTCGGGGTATGGGAGCCTGCCACGTGGAAGGTGGCAGTGTGTGTCACAACTCCCAGTTGATGGATATTCAGGTTGTCTGCTGATACCAGCCATGGCCAGCAGACCAGCCTTGTGTGCAAGTCATCAGCTAGGTGAGGGACCTATGGAATTCATCTCAGGAGGTTACATCCGGGGCTCGGGGACTGGCCAGGACTTGGAGGTTCCAGACAGGGAAGCAGGACCTTCTGCTTCTGACTTTAGTCTGAGTGGGCTGTTTTCAGGGCTCAGTGGCTCAGAGTCTAGAAATGAGGAGGAGAGGGAGGCCACCAACTGTCTGCCGTGGTCCTTTCTCCTTTCTCTGAGCAATGGCTAAGCACAGGGCAGGATGGGCCCCACCACCTACCCCCTTCTACCACTGCCCCGACCTGCAAAGTTGGCCTGGTAGGTCTCCTGCTGCTGCTAAGTCCCTTCAGTTGTGCCCGAGTCTGTGGGACCCCATCGATGGCAGCCCACCAGGCTCCCCTGTCCCTGGAAATCTCCAGACAAGAACACTGACGTGGGTTGCCATTTCCTTCTCCAATGCATGAAAGCGAAAAGTGAACATGAAGTTGCCCAGTCGTGTCTGACTCTTCACGACTCCATGGACTGCAGCCTATCAGGCTCCTCCATCCATGGGATCTTCCAGACAAGAGCACTGGATTGGGTTGCCATTGTCTTCTCCATTGGTGGGTCTAGAGATGACCTTTAATGCAGCCAGGCACTATCGCCACCTAATGGTCGTCATGGAGAACTGCAGCCCTTAGAGCGGAAGCTAGACCCAGGAGGGCACCGGTGGAGGGTCATTCATGAAACAGTTGTGTGCTGAGCATCTGTGGGGAACCAAGCACTGAGGACACAGGCTCTGCCTTCATCCATCTGACATTCTCACTGGGAAGCAGATCTGTATATGATAGAATCTTAGGTGGGACAGAATCAAATATGTAGCATATGGAAGGGAAGTAGTTGGTGTGATTGGGGATGGCCTCTTGTAGAACTGGCCTTTGAACTGAAACCTTTATGTGGGAACTGAGCACGATGTCTTCAGCAGTGATTTAGTAGTGCCGGCTGAATGTTAGAAGTGCCTGGCAAGTGTTAAAACAACAATAAATGTTCAGGTGCCACCCTCTTTCCCCAAGTAACGATATCTGACTCTCTCAGGTGGGGTTGGGGCATTCATAAGTTCTTCAGGTGATTCTGCTGGGCAGCTAGATCTCAGAGCCTGTACCTTTATTGGAAGAACACCCAAGGTAGAAGGGAGAGCAACTAAAAAAACCTGAGGGGGCTTCTGGATCTTCTCAGAATAGGAGAAAGTTGAGGGGGCCAGAATGAGGGATTCAGCATTGGAGATGGAGCTGATGAGATCAGAGAATGAAAAGAAATCAAGGGGTATGGGGGCTGAATTATGATCAGAAGGAACTGGGAAGCCAGGTTGGTTGACATTTTAAAAAGGATTTATTGAGATAGCATTTAAAGTGTATAATTGCTTTGGGTATTTCACATTTTTTTTTAAATATGGTAAATGAGATGTAACAAAATTTGTCCTTTTCATCATTTTTTAAGTGTGTTAGTCAAGGTTGGGGTTTAAACATGTAAATCAGCAGGAAAGGAACATGATAAATGTGCACCAAACCAAGCAAAAGAGGAGGAGATAGAGAGTCTTCCGGAAAAAGAATTCAGAATAAGGAGGTTAAAAAAGATCCAAGATCTGGAAGACAAAATGGAGTTACAGATAAATAGCCTGCAGACAAGGATTGAGATGATGGTGAATCATTGAACAGGGACCTAGATGGGAAAAAAAAAAGAGCCAATCAATAATGGATAATGGAATATATGAGATCAAAAACTCTCTGGAGGGAAAGAAAAGTAGAATAACAGAGGCAGAAGATAGGATAACTGAGGTAGAATTGAATGGTAGAAATAAATGAAGCAGAGAGGAAAATAGAAAAAAAAAAGAATTAAAAGAATAGAGAACAACCTCAGAAACCTCTGGGACAATGTTAAAGGCCCCAACATTTGAATCAGAGGAGTCCCAGAAGGAGAAGAGAAAAAGAAATGCCATGAGAAAATACTTGAGAAGATAATAGTTGAAAAATTCCCTAAAAAGGGAAAGGAAATAGTCACCCACATGCAAGAAACCCAGAAAGTCCCAGGCTGGATAAACATAAAGTGAAACACCCCAAGACACATATTAATCAAATTAACAAAGATCAAACACAAAGAACAAATATTAAAAGCAGCCAGGGAAAAACAACACATTACACACAAAGGGATTCTCATAAGAATAACAGCTGATCTTTCAACAGAAACTCTTCAGGCCAGAAGGGAATTGCAGGACATGCTTCAAGTGATGAAAGAGAAAAACTTTCAACCCAGATTACTGTACCCTGCAAGGATCACATTCAAATATGAAGGAGAAATCAAAAGCTTTACAGACAAGTAAAAGCGGAGAGAATTCAGCACCACCAAACTAGCTCTTCAACAAATACTAAAGATCTTCTCTAGGCAGGAAAAACAGAATGGCTGCATAAACCTGAACCGAAAATAGTAAAGCAAATGGCAACAGGATCATACCTGTCAATAATTACCTTACATGTAAATGGGTTGAATGCCGCAATCAAAAGACAGAGTCTAGCTGCATGGATACAAAAACAAGACCGCTACTTATGTTGTCTACAAAAGGCCCACCTCAAAACATGGGACACATACAGAATGAAAGTGAAAGGTTGGGGGGAAAAAAACAGAAGAAAGCAGGGGTAGCAATACTCATATCATATAAAATGCACTTTAAAATAAAGCCTGTGGAAGAGACAAAGAAATACACTATATAATGATCAAAACATCAAACCGAGAAGAAAATGTAATGATTAAAAATACATAAACACCCAACATAAGAGAACAGCAATATGTAAGGAAAATGCTAACAAGCATGAAAGGGAAGATTAACAATCACACAATAATAGTGGAAGATTTTAATACCACACTCACACCTATGGATGGATCAAGTAAACAGAAAATCAACAAGGAAACACAAACTTTAAATGATACATTAGAACAGAGAAACATAATTGATATCTATACTAATTTTACACCAAACAATGAATTTCACATTTTTTCTCAAGTACACATGGAAACTTCTCCAGAAGAGATCACATCCTTGGCCATAAGTCCAGCCTTGATAAATTCAAAAAACCTTGAAATCATTCCAGGCATATTTTCTGATCACAATGCAGTAAGACTAGATGTCAACTGCAGGAGAAAAACTGTTAAAAATTCAAACATATGGAGGCTGAATGTCACGCTGGTAAATAACCAACAAATCACAGAGGAAATCAAAAAGACATCAAAACATGCATGGAAGCAATTGAAAATGAAAACACAACAAGCCAAAACCTATGCGGCATTGTAAAATCACTGTAAGGCGAAGGTTCAGAGCAAAACAGCCTTACCTCAAGAAACAAGAAAAAAGTTAAACAAATAACCTAACCCTCTGCCTAAAGCAACTAGAAAAGTAAGAAATGAAGAACCCCAGGGTTAATAGAAGCAAAGAAATCATAAAATAGGGCACAAATAAATGTAAAAGAAACAAAAAAGACTAGAGCAAAAATCAACAAAGCTAAAAGCTGATTCTTTGAGAAGATAAATAAAATTGACAAACCATTAGCTGGACTCATCAAGAGGCAAAGGGAGAAGAATCTAATCAACAAATTAAAAATGAAAATGAAGAGACCACAACAGACAATACAGAAATACAAATGATTATAAGAGACTACTATCAGTAACTATATGCCAATAAAATGGACAACTTGGAAGAAGTGGACAAATTCTTAGAAAAGTACAACTTTCGAAAACGGAGTCAGGAAGAAACAGAAAATCTTTACAGACCCACCACAAGCACGGAAATGGAAAGTGTAATCAGTAATCTTCCAGCAAACAGAAGCCCAGGACCAGACGGCTTCACAGCTGGATTATACCAAAAATTGAGAGAAGAGCTAATATCTATAGTACTCAAACTCTTCCAGTTGCAGAGGAATGCAGACTTCCAAACTCATTCTATGAAGCCACCATTACCCTACTACCAACGCCAGACAAAGATGCCACAAAAAAAGAGATAACTACAGGCCAATATCACTGATGAACATAGACGCAAAATCCTTAACAAAATTCTAGCAAGCAGAATCCAACAGCATATTAAAACGATCATCTATCATGACCAAGTGGGCTTTATCCCAGGGATACAAGGGTTCTTCAATATCTACAAATCAATCAACATAATACACCACATTAGCAAATTGAAAGATAAAAAAAAATATGGTTATCACAATAGCTGCAGAGAAAGTCTTGAACGAAATTCAACATCCATTTATCATCAAAACACTCCAGAAAGCAGGCATAGAAAGAACATACCTAAACATAATTAAAGTTATATATGGCAAACCCACAGCAAACATTATCCTCAATGATGAAAAATTGAAAGCATTGCCCCGAAAGTCGGGATCAAGATAAGGATGTGCACTCTCACCACTACTATTCAACATAGTTTTGGAAGTTTTGGCCAAGAGGGATCAGAGCAGAAAAACAAATACAAGGAATCCGGATTGGAAAAGAAAAAGTAAAACTCTCACCGTTTGCAGATGCCATGATCCTCTACATAGAAAACCCGAAACACTCCACCAGAAAATTACTAGAGCTAATCAACGAATATAGTAAAGTTGCAGGATACAAAATGAACACGCAGAAATCCCTTGCATTCCTGTACACTAACAAGGAGAAAACTGAAAGAAATATTAAAGAAACAATTCCATTCACCATTGCACCGAAAAGAATAAAATAGTGAGGACTATATTTACCTAGAGAAAGAAAAGTCCTACATATAGAAAACTAGAAAACACTGGTGAAAGAAATCAAACAGAACACAAAGAGATGGAGAAATAGACCATGTACATGCATTGAAAGAATCAATATACTGAAAATAGGTATACTACCCAAAGCAAACTATAGATTCAATGCAATCCCTATCAAGCTACCGACGGTATTTTTCAGGGAACTAGAAGAAATACTTTCACAATTTGTATGGAGTTACAAAAAACCTCTAATAGTCAAAGCAATCTTGAGAAAGAAGAATGGACCTGGAGGAAATGCCCTGCCTGATTTCAGGCTATACTACAAAGCTACAGTCATCGAGACAGCGTGGTCCTGGCACACACACAAAAAAGATATATAGATAAATGAATCAAAATAGCAAGCCCAGAGATAAATCCACGCACCTATGGATACTTTATCTTTGACAGAGGAGGCAAGAATGTCCAATGAAGACAAGACAATCCCTTTAACAAGCATGCCGGGAAAACTGGTCAACCACTTGTTAAAGAATGAAACTAGAACACTTTCTAACACCGTACTCAAAAATAAATTCAAAATAGATTAAAGATCTAAACGTAAGACCACAAACTATAAAACTCCTAGAGGAAAACACAGGCAAAATACTTTCTGACAGAAATCACAGCAGGATCCTCTATGACCCATATCCCAGAGTAATGGAAATAGAAGCAAAAATACACAAATGGGACCTCATTAAACTTAAAAGCTTTTGCCCAAAGAAGGAAACTCTAAGCAAGGGAAAAAGATGGCTTTCACAATGGGCGAAAATAATAGCAAACAAAGCAACTGACAATGAATAAATCTCAAAACTATACAAGCAATGCCTGCAGCTCAATTCCAGAAAAATAAGCGAGCCATTCAAAAAATGGGCTAAAGAACTAAACAGACATTTCTCCAAAGAAGACATACAGATGGCTAACAAACACATGAAAAGATGCTCAAATCACTCATTATCAGGCAAATGCAAATCAAAACCATAATGAGGTACCATCTCACACCAGGCAGAAAGGCTACTATCCAAACGTCTACAAACAATAAATCCTGGAGAGGGTGTGGAGAAAAGGGAACCCTCTTACACTGTTGTTGGGAATACAAACTAGCAGAGCTACTATGGAGAACAGTGTGGAGATTCCTTAAAAAAAAACTGGAAATGGAACAGCCATATGTAACAGCAGTCCTACTCCTTGACGTAAGCCCCAAGGGAACCAGAACTGAAAGAGACACATGTGCCCCAATGTTCATCGCAGCACTGTTTATAATAGCCAGGACACGGAAGCAACCCAGATGTCCATCAGCAGAAGAATGGATAAGAAAGCTGTGGTATATATAGACAATGGAATATTACTCATATATCCAAAAGAATGCATTTGAATCAGTGTTAACGAGGTGGATGAAACTGGACCCTATTATACAGAGTGAAGTAAGCCAGAAAGAAAAGCACCAATAACACACACACACACACACACACACACACACACACACACACATACCTATGCCATATGTATATATATATATATATGGGCTTCAGAAAGATGGTAATGATAACCCTATATGCAAGACAGGGAAAGAGACACAGATGTATAGAACAGTCTTTTGGACTCTGTGAGAGAAGGCAAGTGTGGGGTGGATTCGGAGAATAGTGTTGAAACATGTATATTTCCATATATGAAACAGACCTCCAGTCCAAGTCCGATGCATGAGATAGAGTGTTCAGGGCTGTGGCACTGGGGTGACCCAGAGGGATAGGATTGGATGGGTGAGGGGTTCAGGATGGGAAACACATGCACAACCGTGGCTGATTCATGTCAATGTGTGGCAAAACCACTACAATATTGTAGACTAATTAGCCTCCAATTAAAATAAATAAATTAAAAAAAGAAAGAAAACTAAAAAATTCAAAACGAAAAACATGTAACTGTTTTCTAAACTGCAGTGTTCACAGACCATCTTCATCTTGGACTACATGAGGACACCACCTCTATTATTACTGATTTTTTTTTTAATCCAGCAAAAGAAAGGTGACTCTCATTCCTTCTAGCATCACTGGTGTGGGTGTATCCCACGTGCTGAGCTGTGTGGTTGAGAGATTGCTCCGTACAGGAATCTTTTGGTCTCCATGACAACCCGAGGAGGCAAGTACTAATCATAGTCCACTGTCAAGATGAGGAAAGTGATATGCTCCATGTCACACAACAGGTCAGTCAGCACCACAGCCTGGATTCAAATGGGTCTACCCGACTCACAACCCAGGTCAGTGACCCCCTCAGAGGGACACTGGCCCAGAGTCTGTGGCACTATAATAATTTGACAAAATGCCTCTCCCTGACTCCACTGCCCATGGGGTTGGACATTGTTCCTTACTTAGTCTAGTTTTGCAAAGAGGCTTGATGGTTAAATGAAGTTAGAGGGGTGTCAGCTTTCTACTTGAAAAGAATAAAATCCATTACAGGTAACTTTGAGCAGGAAAGAAACTTATTAAGAATATTAAGTGACACAGATTTCTGGGAGGGAAGGCTGGAGAGGCAGCCATGACAATGTAGAAATTAATTGCAGGATCTTCTGTCACTCATTGGAAAAGACCCTGACGTTGGGAAAGATTGAGGGCAGGAGAAGAAGGGCATGGCAGAGGATAAGAACGTGGGTTGGCATCGTCAACTCAATGGACATGGGTTTGGGTGGACTTTGGGAGTTGGTGATGGACAGGGAGGCCTGGCATGCTGCAGTTCATGGGGTCGCAGAGAGTCGGACTCGACTGAGTGACTGAACTGAACTGAACTGTCACTACCACCGGCTTCAGACACAGCGGCTGTCACTAGTGAGATGGCTTATGTCTCTTGCACCTCTGCTAGATTGAATTCCATGCATCAGAATCCACTTGCATTGCTTTCACCTGTAGGTGTATCCATTGGTTAAGCCTGCATTCCATGTGGCTGTAGTAATTGAGTCTTAGGTGCCATCTGGATGTATTTGATTGGCTGAGCCTGGGTACCATCTAGGTGCATCTAATTGATTGAGCCTATATCACATGGTTACATTCTGACTGCAAAGGAGGTGGCAAAAATGAGATTCTGACTGTTTCTAGTGCAGATTTGTAAGATGGACAATTAAAGCATTGACTAAAAAGTCTCCTCCCTGCAGACTTGTCCACAGTCTCTTTATCAGTCAGGTCAGCTTTTCAAAGCTCAATTCATCCTACTAAGTAAAGCGGAAGGGTTTAGTAAGTCAAGTGGTCTGTGCTCTGCTGTGTTAATTTGTCTAGGCTAGTTCTACATTTCCTAGAATCCCTTTCTTTGATTTTGAGTTCAGTCAGTCTGTTCAGTGGCGTAGTTGTGTCCATTTCTTTGCGAGCCAATGGACTGCTTCAAGTCAGGCCTCCCTGTCCATCATCAACACCCCGCAGTTTACTCAAACTCGTGTCCATTGAGTTGGTGATGCCATCCAACCAACTCGTCTTCTGTTGTCCCCTTCTCCTCCCACCTTCGATCTTTCCCAGCATCAGGGTCTTTCGAATCAGTCAGTCCTTCATGTCAGATGGCCAAACTATTGGAGTTTCAGCTCAGCATCAGTCCTTCCAATGAATATTCAGGACTGATGTCTTTTAGGGTGAACTG
Source organism: Giraffa tippelskirchi (assembly GCF_054371585.1). Taxonomy (NCBI): domain Eukaryota; kingdom Metazoa; phylum Chordata; class Mammalia; order Artiodactyla; family Giraffidae; genus Giraffa; species Giraffa tippelskirchi. The sequence continues at coordinate 18,971,893 of NC_137290.1, forward strand.
GTTGAATCTCCTTGCAGTCCAAGGGATTCTCGAGAGTCTTCTCCAATACCACAGTTTCACAGCATGAATTCTTTTGGTTCTCAACTTTCTTACTACTCCAGCTCTGACATCCATACATGACTACTGGAAAAACCATAGCTTCGACTATGCTATTCCTCTGCCTTTTGTAAAACCAGCTTGAACATCTGGAAGTTCATGGTTCACATATTGCTGGAGCATGGCTTGGATAATTTTGAGCATTAATTTACTCGTGTGGGAGATGAGTGCAATTGTGCGGTAGTTTGAGCATTCTTTGCAACTGCCTTTCTTTGGGATTGGAATGAAAACTGAACTTTTCCAATCCTGTGGCCACTGCGGAGTTCTCCTGATTTGTTGGCATATTGAGTTCAGCACGTTCATAGCATCATCTTTCAGGATTTCAAAATAGCTCTACTGGAATTCCAGCACCTCCACTAGCTTTGTTCCTAGTAATGCTTCGTAAGGCCCACTTGAATTCATATTCCAGAATGTCTGGTTCTAGGAGAGTGATCACACCATTGTGATTATCTGCATCGTGAACATCTTTTTGTACAGTTTTTCTGTGTATTCTTGCCACCTCTTCTTAATATCTTGTGGTCTAGAGGCACACAGATATCGTCTATGCCTGCCCAGCGGCTCCCTACCAGAGACATCAGTGCTCAGACCACTGGATGGGAAATGATCTGAAGCTACTCTTCCACAGTCTCTTAAAAAAAAAAAATCCACAGAAAAGAGGTTGAAAGAAATTAAAAAAAAACAAAGTCATGTAGCAAGATGAGGACCTTGACAGTAGAGAAGGAGGAGCATGTGGCAAAAAGCATAGGTTCTTGGGGAATAGGATTGTCCTTAGTAACGACATTTGCATTTCAAAACTTAGGAACGTGGCGTCTTATAATGTATCTTCCTAGGGACATGGTCCTTGTATTGTAATTTATCAAAATCCACTGACTTTCATAAAAAGTATGAATTTTTACAACATATGCAAAAAATTCTAGTCAAATCTCACTCATTAGGTTAGTCATATCCATGGTTTTAAATACTATTTCAAAACGGAAAATATTAAATTTCAGGAAAAAGGGTTTTAATATTTTTATAAAGCATCATGAAATATCCAAAAACTTTCCCTTACTGTATCAACGGATACAAAAACATAAAATTCCCTTTACTTGATAAAATAATGAGTTAAAAGTGAAAAAAAAAAGAGTAAGAGGCCTTGTAGTTGTCTATATACAAGAAGCTAGGTGATGATTTCCATTTTACGTTAGTCATAGTGGTGGTCACTCTAATGAGAAGTAACCTTATATTTTTCAAAACATCCAATAAATCAAAATTCTCAGGTGAAAAGAAAACTCATAGGTTCTGGAAAAGAGAAGCCCTGATGGGATAAAGTCACATAACCCCTTCCTCATAAAGTTAAGAATGTGCTCAAAAAGTGACAAGCACAGTGAGTAATCCTCACTAAATGGCTCTCTGTCTTTCTGATTAGATGTTGTCTGCTCCCTTTCAGTAGTTGGGGGTATTTCTTTCTCTTTAGCCCCAGATTACTGCCACCCAAGGGAGGGGATGAGAAAAAAGTGACAGCAACACCTCTGTGTAATAAACCCACTGGTATCTTTCGTGGAGAAGAAGAAGGATTTCATAATTTCACTTTCTAGTACTCAAGGAAGATGTTCCCAGCATAGGCAGGGCTTCCTGGCCAGCATCCACTACATCAGATCCACTGTGGAGGCTCCCTTGTGGTGCATGGATGGTGGGGAGGAGAGTCTGCACACAGAACAGCAGTGGGCGTGTTAACCCAAGTGTCTCTGGGAGACACAGGCGGTCAGCTCTGGGAACAGAGTCATACCGGCAAGTTATTAGAACAGCCACAACTTATCTTCATGCAGAAAACATTTTTTGGTGATCTTCTCAAGATCTCAGAAGTTAGGATGTTCAATACCATGATATCAAGCTAGTGGTCTATCAAGTTAATTGCACACGATTTTTGTTTGATTATTCTTTTTTTTTTTTTTGTCATGCTACTGAGCTTATGGGCTCCCTGTACCCTGACCAGAGAATGAACCCACACCCTCAGCAGGGAACGCACGGAATCCTAACCACTGGATTAGCAGGGAATTCCTCATCTTTTTAAATCTGAGTAATTCGGTAAAGAGCAGAGCAGAGACTGTGATCACCCCTATTCCCACCATCTCCAAAACACCGCTTCCTGACATTATCACTTTCTTGCTTCCAATCTTGTACACACTCACAAATGTCTGTGAAAAACGACTAAAGTGAAAGTGTATGTGCTTGAGTGTATGTTTACTGGGCATATTGGCAAGAATTTGAAGATATCTGAAGAACAGCTTCTGTCAGCCCGTTGGTATCTCTGTGATTGTCTTTCCAGCCTCTCCTGGAGAGAACGCTAGAGTCTGCCACTGAGCCCTTTCAGATTAAGTCAGCGTTCTTCTGGTCTGCCTGCCCCAGTGGTGAAATTTGCTTTCGAAGTTGAGGTATCACTCAAGGCATCTCTGTGGATCCTGCAGGGATTTTGTTGTCTCCGGTTTGATATTCAAGCTGAGCCTAAAGCACAGGAGAGAATGATCCTGTGCTTCCCATTTCCAAATTCATTTTCTCTGTGGCAGCACTGGCATTAATCTGGGAATACCTTAGGTACAATTCCCAAGCATTTTTTTCATTCCTAGTACATCATATCTCTACCCTTAAACTCATCACAGAAAATCCAGAAACAGCAAAATAAGAGAAAAAGAAAAGTGTCAGCCAAATCCACCCATTAAGAGGCCCTGGTGTACCATGCTGACTGCTCCCCACCCAGGCTTTTACTCTCTGAAAAGTTTTTTTGAAGTTTTTGGTCTACACATTGCCTTGGGATATCCAGTGATTTTGCAGACCTATACCAGGCTTCTGGTGGAGGGAAAGAAAATCACCGGTGTTCCATGAGAGCTGGGATTTTCATTTTCATACTCTAGCTGCTATTGGTGACAAATTTCCCACAACTCCCTTTCTGGCTCTCAGCTGCCACTCCTGTCATTAACTTCCCATGACACTCGGATGTGTTCCCAGGGCATGCTTCATGCTGAAGGAGGGTACTGTATGCAAAGTACTCTGTACGTATGCAATTGACTCTGCCTGATTATTATTATTGTTATTATTATTATTACTTTTTTTTCTTTTTTGCCTCAACACTGTGAACAGGCTTTCTATAGTTAGAGCAAGCAGGAGCTACTCCTCATTGCAGAGTGCAGTCTTCTCATTGAGGTAGCTTCTCCTGTTGCGGAGCAAAGGCTCTAGAATATGTTGTCAGTAGTTGTGGCCTGGGGGCTTAACTACTCTATAGCATGTGAAATCTCCTGGGGCCAGGGATTGAACCTGTGTCCCCCTGCATTGCCAACTGGATTCCCAACCACTGGACCAGCAGAGAAGTCTGACTCCGCCTAATTGAAAAGATAAAATTAACATGAGGAATGCCTATAGAAAGATACGGAGATGCTCACAAAATAGGAAGAAAGGGTTAGCAGCCAGGCCTTTCAAGGCATGTGAAACAAGCAAATTTGGGGATCAAAATATCAAGAGCCCACTGGTATTTTCTTCTGCACCCTACTCTTGGGGTGAACTAAGGCCAACCACATTTTGTAATTGTGTTCGTGCCCCAAAGCCCAAAGTGGGAGATAGAGGGATTTTCTTTGGCTTGGTCACTCAGTGCATGCAGGGGACTGGATGACTGCCCCTCAAAAAACCAAAGATGTTCTTTGATACCGGAAGAAAAGAGAATGGAGGCTGACTGGGCATGAGCACAGGGAGCCACTGTTGTTTGGGAAGTTAATGGAAGCTCTGATCCTGCTTCTCCCAGAAGACAGATACTCACAGTACTCTCACGCACTCGGGGACAGAGTGAAACACAGCCCTAAGCCCACCCATGGGTCTCCTGGTAAAAAGCTCCCAGCTCCCCACAGTGACACTGTCTCTTCTCCATCCCCCTGCCCTCTTCCGTCTCCCCAGCACTTGCAACTTCTCCACTGATGGCTTCCACGGTTCCGCCCCGGGAGCCAGCTTGTGCCTAGGTTCCAGTGTGCACTATGCTGTGGACTGGATCAGAAAGCTGGCCTTCTGCGACCATTGGGTGAAGGAGATATACAATGCCTACAGAAACAGTGTCGGCAGTGAGTGGGCCAGGGAGAGGGCCATCCATGGTGGTTGAAGGGTCTGTCTGCCTGGGCTCCAGGAGCACCCCGGGACCAAGGGAAATTCATTAAGAATGGATGCTATCATTCATATCCCACCTGCTCGGTGCCAGCTTCCAAGAGGCTTACAAATCCTAGCTCACTCAGTGTTGCCCTCATGACACCCTCTGGGAGAGGATCTCATCATCCCCACTTTGGGTCTGGGGAAGCTGACGGAGAGATGACTTGTGTTGCCCGTCCATGATTATGCCTCCAGCCCCACCGTGGTGCTCCACATGTGGTCCTTGGACCAGGAGCATCAGGGTCACATGCAGGGTCTTGGAAATGCAGATTCTTTGGTCCCCATCTCAAACCTGTCAGATTGACAGCTCTGGGGTGGGATTTGGCCCTCTGAATCTTAACTGGACCTCCAGGTGATTCTGATGCTTGTTGGAAGTTGAGGACTTCGGGCTTCGCCCTGACTACTCAGACTGTGGTCCCTGGAGCAGCCACACGAGTTCATCTCCTGGGAGCTTGTTAGAAATGTGGACTCCAAGCCCCTCCCAAGGCATCTGGGTCAGATCTGTGTCTTTAACAAGACTCCCAGGTGATTCATGAAAACATTGGTTCTCAAGCTTGACTCCTATTGGGATCCCCTGATGAATTTACCGTTCTGCTTTTTTGGCCTAGCTGCTGCTTGGCATTGGGACTTACTGAGTTCCCTGGGGGATTCTAATGTGTGGACAAGTTATGAAAGCCACCAGCTTCAGTGTCAGGAGAGGATTGGTTTATCATATTGTACAAGAAACCTGGAAGGTGCTGGAGGCAGGGTTGATTCACCAATGACCCTTGATCACTATTTCTGGAGTTCTCTAAGTCTTTGACTCTTTACAGGTGAGGCTGCTTCTCCCCCAGGAGGCACATGGGGATGTTTTTGATTATCATGATGACTCTAAGCAGCTACTGGCTGGTAAAGGGAATACAATTTGAGTAGGCGGATAATAAAATGTGCCATCTACACCTTGACCCCGTTCTCAGAAAGAGTAAAGTCCCAGGAAGAACTTCGGGCCTCTGACTGGATAAAACCCATTTCTAGTCCCAATGCTGCCACTTTCTTACTCCCCAAGCCTTAGTTTCTAAGTCGGTGAAATGGGGATAAAAATACATATACCGTTCCAGCCTCCTGGAAGGCTCCTCCCCTTGCCCAACTCTTTGGACTCATCCTTTTGCAGCTCCGGCTCACTCTAGAGGAAGCATTCCCTCCCAGCTCGCACTCCCACCCTCCAGCTCAGCCAGGCCTGCCTGCAATTCCCTCCACCAGCTCCCAATATTTCTCCTCCTCTCTTGTCAAGAAACATTTACCTTTGTGACACATGGTTTCATCAACGACCCTCCATGTGGAATGTAAGTTCCATTAGCTGAGCACCTACTGTGTGCTGGCCTCTCATGCACAGTCACTGTGCATGGGCAGTGAGCAGAACACACAGGCCGTCTCATTCTTCACTAAGCTCACAGCCTGGCTACAAGCAGTCAGCACCTAAGTGTAACAAGTGTGTCAATTGACCACCAGATCTTTGGAGAAAAATAAAGTGGAGAATGGAGAACAGAGGAGTGTCTAGGGGTGGTCGGGATGGGAGGGTAGGTGGTGATCAAGGCCGGCCTGGTTTCGAGGTGACAGCAGGACACAGGTGGGAGGAGAGGAAGTAAGCCCAGTGAGCATAAGAAGGACGGAATTTCCCGAGAGGAAGCAAGGAGTTCAAAGGTCCAAAGGCTGGAGCTTCCTGTGGAGAGCCAGAATGCCCTCAAGGATGCACCAAGCAAAAGGCAAGGGGTGGGGTGGGGATGTTGGGGTCATGGAGGTGCCTGGGGCCTTCAGAGGCACTTCAACTTTTTGTCCAAGCACTTCTTTTTAAAGAAGATTTCTTTAACTTTAACAGTGAATTGATATAGAGGAATTTTGTTACCTGTCTGTCCTTAACACTGGTGGTTCAGGGACCCCAATGCAGGGGCACAGGTTTGACGCCTGCTTGGGGAACTGAGATTCTGCATGCCACATGATATGGCATGGCATATATTCAGTTTGGAGGAGACAATATTAATAATAGCTATAAGGATGACCATGAGAAAAGCTGAGCACCGAACAATTGATGCTTGTGAACTGTGTTGCTGGAGAAGACTGCTGAGACTCCCTTGGACTGCAATGTGATCCAACCAGTCCATTTTAAAGGTAATCCATTTGGAATATTCATTGGAAGGACTGATGCTGAAGCTCCAATACCTAGGCCACGTGATGGGAAGTAGTGACTGATTGGAAAGGACTCTGATGCTGGGAAAGATTGAAGGCAGGAGGAGAAGGGGATGACAGAGGATGAGCTGGTGGGATGGTGTCACTGACTCAATGGACAGGCGTTTCAGCAACCTCTGGGAGTTGGTGATGGACAGGGAAGTGTACGGAAGGGCGTACTGCATTCCATGGGGTCGCAGAGAATCAGACATGACTAAGAGAGTGAACTGACTGATAAGGGTGATATACCAGGGTCTGAACAAATCAGTGGTGCGAACCTAATGAATTACCACATGGTTCCAGAACTGATGTACCGGGTCGAGAGCTGGTCTCAGGTGAGCCTATGTGAAGCCCTCTGCTGGGGTAGGAGGGGGAGTCTAGAGCCCCTTTTCCAAGTACAGATCTAATTGAGAAGAAACTCTACCCTGAGCATGTGAGAGTGATCAAAAGAAACTTTGCTTCTATCAGTTAGATTGAGGACCTGCTTAGGCTCCTGGTGGTGGACACCCCACTACCTGCCCTCTCATTCTTAGCTGGAGAATGACAGAGAAGTCCATAGAGCTGTCACTGCTATTCACTTGCCTTCTCACATTAAAGGGGGTTTCCTAGGGTGGTGTAGCAGATGTTTTGAAATGATCATTTACTATCCTGAAATGAAATACTGATGGATAATAAAACCATCTTAAAACCAAAATGTTCTGTCCCAGGAAATTAAAAAATAGAAAAAAAAAAAAACTGTCCCGGAGATCAACATCCAGTAACACAAAGTGAAATAGGGAGTGAACTGCCTGGTGGTCCAGTGCTTAAGACTTGACCTTCCAATGCAGCGGGTGCAGCTTCTATCCACATGGAGCTAAGATCCCACGTGTCTCAAGACCGAAACATAAAACAAGTGTTTATGTTATCATAAACATAAAGGAAGTGATAACGAATTAAATACAGAGCTTAAAAATGGTCGACATAATTTTTTTTTTTTTAAGAACTAAGAGTAGGTCATTTATACTCAAGGATTCAGTTCCTCAGGTGGCGGTAGTGGTAAAGATTCCACCTTATGCAGTAGACATAAGGTCTACTTAGGCAGACCTTATGTAGCAGACATAAGAGACACAGGTTTGATCCCTGGGTCAGGAAGGTCCCCTGAAGGAGGCCATGGCAACCCACTCCAGTATTCTTGCCTGGAGAATCCCAGGACAAAACAGCCTGGGGTCTATAGCATCACGAAGAGTTGAACACAACTGAGCACACACATGTATTTATACTCACAACAATGCATGCTCCCGTAGGTAAATGTTTGAGCACTCACACTTGCACCCAAATGTGCCCTCACTGAGGATTCAGCCTGGCAAATGCAGGAGGACACAAGTGTGCAGTCTCGGCCATTCACAAAGCCATCGAGGTACTGTGGCCATCATGTGATTGCCACAAACTGCAAAGCAACCCATGGTTAGGCTCTGAATAAAACAAAATATTGACTTCTCCAGTTTGCACCATAATTGCAGCCCTGGAAATCTTTTATTAAACTTATGGGACAAAGTGCAGATAAGGGCCTCCACTCGGGGTATTATGAATGGGTTTGGACTTACCTAAATATCTGGCAGGACATTTGAGAATCATTCACGTCTAACGTGTATGCCATGAAGCAGGCACCTGCCCCCATGTGTAGTGGCCCCCCATATCATGACAACAGTCAAAAACCACACCCCTAGAATTTGTCACAGTCACTCCTCCTTCTTCAAGAACTGCTGGTCTAAGGCTGCCCTCCCTTAGTGAGCCACGAAGAGGTAGAGCTGACAGAGATGCCGCTTTATAAACTGAAGTGAAGTGAAGTGGATTCGCTCAGTCATATCGAACTCTTTGTGACCCCTTAGGCTATATTGTTCATGGAATTCTGCAGGCCGGAATACTAGAGGGGGTGTCCTTTCTCTTCTCCAGGGGATTTCCTGACCCAGGGACCAAACCCAGGTCTTCTGCATGGCAGGCAGTTTCCTTACGAGCTGAGCCACCAGGGAAGCCCAAGAATCCTGGATTAGGTAGCCTATCCCTTCTCCGGGGGATCTTCCCAACCCAGGAACTGGGGTCTCCTGCATTGCAGGCAGATTCTTTACCAACAGAGTTATGAGGAAAGCTGAATAAAATAGTTCACTTTTTTTTTTTTTGAGACCTTAGTTCTCCAAGCAGAGCTTGAACCCATGCCCCCTGCAGTGAAAGCACAGAGTCTTAACCCCTGGACACCCAGGGAAGTCCTGAAGGTGCTTCTTTCAATTCTGTGTCCCAGGTCTCTCCCTCGCTTCACCCTACAGCCACCTGCCTCTCACAGAAACAGGTGACAAGGAGAGCGCATTTTGCCCTGAATCCCTGCTCTGCCATTGTTAGCTGTGTGGCCTTCAGCCAGTGGCAACCCTCTCTGAACTGCCTTTTTCTCTGTCACACCTACAGAGAACAGATGCCAAGGGGGCCAGCAGAGGACCTGTGCAGAGTTAGCCCTCAGGAACCCAAAGAGGGTGTCATTAATACTTCCTGGGCCTGTGGGGGTGGGGGAGAAAGCTACATCCATCTGCAGAAACTCAGAGGAGGGTCTCTCTCCAGGGGAGTCAGCAGAGAAAGAAAACAGGAACCTGACTTTGCACATAACCAAGGGGAAAGACTGAATGAGCAAAGAATGTAATTAAAAATAAAGCAAAGAAGAGGGGAATTCCTTGGGGGCTCAGTGGTAAAAAATCCACCTGCCAATGCAGGAATCACTGGTTCCATCCCTGATCCAGGAGAATCCCCTATGCCATGGAGCAGCTGAGCTCATGCATTCCAACTACTGAGTCTGTGTTCTAGAGCACGGGAGGCTTAATTACTGAGTCCACTTGACCTGAGCCAACGCTGGACAACAACAGAAGCCACTGCAATGAGAAGCCTCAACGCCACAACTAAAGAGTAGCCCCTGCCACCTTAAGCTAGAGAAAGCCCTCATGGAAATGGAAACCAACACATGGAAAGATAAGTACATTTTTAAAATATGGCAAAGAAGTGATACAAGAAAACAAGGGAAGTCTGACAAATAGAAGACACAAAGTAAACTGATATCCAAAAAAGCCAAATTTCATCACAATAAATGGGAATAAGGCAAAGTTTCAACGCAAGAGATTTTCTGACAGTTTCTTTTTTCTTTGTTTGTTTAAAGCTGGCTAAATATGAAAGATTCCTAATATATACAACAGTTGAAAAATACACAATAAGAATATATATATATATATATATATATATATATATATATATATATATAGTGACAATGAAAGCCAATGCAGCTGTACTCAGTATCGTTTAGTTGCTCAATCATGTCCGACTCTTTGTGACCCCATGAATCGCAGCACGCCAGGCCTCCCTGTCCATCACCAACTTTCGGAGTTTACCAAAACACATCTCCATCGAGTCGGTCATGCCATCCAAACATCTCATCATCTGTCTTCGTCTTCTTATCCTGTCCCAAATCCTACGCAGCATTAGGGTCTTTTCCAATGAGTCAACTCTCACATGAGGAGGCCAAAGTATTGGAGTTTCACCTTCAACATCAGACCTTTCAATGAACACTTAGGACTGGTTTCTTTTAGCATGGACTGGTTGGATCTCCTTGCAGTCCAAGGGACTCTCAAGAGTCTTCTCCAGCACCACTGTACAAAGACATCAATTCTTCCGCTCTCAGCTTTCTTCACCGTCCACCTCTCAATCCATACATGACCACTGGGAAAACCATAGCCTTGACTAGATGGAACTTTGTTGGCAAAGAAATGTTTCTGCTTTTAAATATGCTATCTAAATTGGACATAAGCTTCCTTCCAATGAGTAAGCGTCTTTTAATTTCATGGGGGCCATCACCATCAGCAGTAATATTTGAGCCCCCCCCCAAATAAAGTCTGACACTGTTTCCACTGTTTCCCCATCTATTTCCCATGAAGTGATGGGACCAGATGCCATGATCTTGATTTTCTGAATGTTGAGTTTTAAGCCAACTTTTTCACTCTCCTCTTTCACGTTCATCAAGAGCCTCTTTAGCTCTTCTTCACTTTCTGCCATAAGGGTGGTGTCATCTGCATATCTGAGGTCATTGATATTTCTCCTGGCAATCTTGATTCCAGCTTGTGTTTCTTGCAGCCCAGCGTTTCTCATGATCTACTCTGCATATAACTTAAATATACAGGGTGACAATAGGCAGCCTTGACGTACACCTTTTGCTATTTGGAACCAGTCTGTTGTTCCATGTCCAGTTCTAACTGTTGCTTCCTGACATGCATACAGGTTTCTCAAGAGACAGGCCAGATGGTCTGGTATTCCCATCTCTTTCAGAATTTTCCCCAGTTTATTACTGCCAAGCAAATGGATTTTAAGGTGAAAAAGCATTACTAAAATTTAGAAGTATAAAAGGATTCATTTGAGCTAAATTTGCAAGTACATATACAGTCAGCAAAAACAAGACCGGGAGCAGACTGTGGCTCAGATCATGAACTGCTTATTGCCAAATTCAGACTTAAATTAAAGAAAGCAGGGAAAACCACTAGACCATTCAGGTATGACCTAGATCAAATGCCTTATGAGTATACAGTGGAAGTGACAAATAGATTTAAGGGACTAGGCCTGATAGACAGAGTGCCTGATGAACTACAGACACAGGTTCGTGACATTGTGCAGGAGACAGGGATCAAGAAAATCCCCATGGAAAAGAAACACAAAAAAGCAAAATGGCTGTTTGAGGAGGCCTTACAGATAGCTGGGAAGAGAAGAGAAGCAAAAAGCAAAGGAGAAAAGGAAGGATATTCCCATCTCAATGCAGAGTTCCAAAGAATAGCAAGGAGAGATAAGAAAGCGATCAGTGCAAAGAAATAGAGGAAAACAACAGATTGGGAAAGACTAGAGATATCTTCAAGAAAATTAGAGATACCAAAGGAACATTTCATGCAAAGATAGGTTCGATAAAGGACAGCAATGGTATGGACCTAACAGAGGCATAAGATATTTAGAAGAGGTGGCAAGAATACACAGAAGAACTGTACAAAAAAAGATCTTCACGACCCAGATAATCATGATGGTGTGATCACTCACCTAGAGCCAGACATCCTGGAATGTGAAATCAAGTGGGCCTTAGAAAGCATAACTATAAACAAAGCTAGTGGAGGTGATGGAATTCCAGTTGAGCTATTTCAAATCCTCAAAGGTGACGCTGTGAAAGTGCTGCACTCGATATGCCAGCACATTTGGAAAACTCAGCAGTGGCCATAGGACTGGAAAAGGTCAGTTTTCGTTCCAATCCCAAAGAAAGGCAATGTCAAAGAATGCTCAAACTACAGCACAATTGCACTTATCTCACATGCTAGTAAAGAAATGCTCAAAATTCTCCAAGCCAGGCTTCAGCAATACCTGAACCGTGAAATTCCAGATCTTCAAGCTGGTTTTAGAAAAGGCAGATGAACCAGAGATCAAATTGCCAATATCCGCTGGATCATCGAAAAAGCAAGAGAGTTCCAGAAAAACATATATTGCTGCTTTATTGACTATGCCAAAGCCTTTGACTGTGTGGATTACAATAAACTGTGGAAAATTCTGAAAGAGGTGGGAGTACCAGACCATCTGACGTGTCTCTTGAGAAACCTGTATGCCGGTCAGGAAGCAACAGTTAGAACTGGACATGGAACAACAGACTGATTCCAAATAGGAAAAGGAGTACATCAAGGCTGCATATTGTCCCCCTGCTTATTCAACTTATATGCCGAGTAGATCATGAGAAATGATGGGCTGCAAGAAACACAAGCTGGAATCAAGATTTCCAGGAGAAATATTAATAACCTCAGATATGCGGATGACACCACCCTATGGCAGAGAGTGAAGAAGAAGTAAAGAGCCTCTTGATGAAGGTGAAGGAGGAGAGTGAAAAAGTTGGCTTAAGGCTCAACGTTCAGAAAACTAAGATCATGGCATGTGGTCCCATCATTTCATGGGAAATAGATGGGGAAACAGTGGAAACAGTGTCAGACTTTATTTTTGGGGCTCCAGAATCACAGCTGATGGTGACTGAAATTAAAAGACGCTTACTCTTTGGAAGGAAGGTTATGGCCAACATAGAAAGCATATTTAAAAGCATATTTAAAAGAGACATTACTTGGCCAACAAAAATCCATCTAGTCAAGGCTACGGTTTTTCCACTGGTCATGTATGAATGTGAGAGTTGCACGGTGAAGAAAGCTGAGCACCACAGAATTGATGCTTTTGAACTGTGGTGTTGGAGAAGACTCTTGAGAGTCCCTTGGACTGCAAGGAGATCCAATCAATCCATCCTAAAAGAGATCAACCCTGGGTGTTCATTTGAAGGTCTGATGTTGAAGCTGAAACTCCAATACTTTTGGCACCTCATGCGAAGGGTTGACTCATTGGAAAAGACCCTAATGCTGGGTAGGGTTGGGGGCGGGAGGAGAAGGGGACCACAGAGGATGACATGGTTGGGTGGCATCACTGACTCAATGAACATGGGTTTGGGTGGACTCCAGGAGTTGGTGATAAACAGGGAGGCCTGGCGTGCTGCAATTCATGGAGTTGCAAAGAGTTGGACACGACTGAGCGACTGAACTGAACTGAATAATTAAACAAGAAGAAAAAAAAATCTGCCCTCATAACGAAAACTCACCTCAACGTCTTGTTTGTGCAAAGTCCACAGGAGCAGTGTGTCACTGAATGCAGGCTGAGGGAGTGGATGAGGTAGTCCCCAACAGGGCCAGTTTCTGTCAAATTGACTTTGTGTTGCCAGAGATGCCAGCCAGCAGCTGAAAAAATCGAGAGCTGTCTCTTTGTCTCATTAGCTGCCTATAGAGCTGGAACAGCACCAGGGAAACAGGCGCCCTCTGTCTTGATGCTCTGCCAATCCAAGTACTGTTCTTACCACACAGTCCAAGGTGGCTTCTCAGCCCTCAAGTTCTGCACTCCCCCTGCACCAGGAAAGTAAAGGGGGAGGGGAGAGGGACGGACTCTTCTTCCCTTTAAGAGCACAGCTGACACAGTTCAACATCGCTGTTGCTCAAATCCCAATGGCCAGATTTGTGCATCAGAAAATCACACCTTACCACAAAAGGAGCTGGAAGATGTAGCCTTTATTCTCAGCCACTCCTGCCTAGCGAGGAAACAAACAAATACGGGAGCATTTTCTGAGAGAGAAGGGGAGAACGAATGTAGGGAGCCAGCCAGTAGGCTCCATCACAGCCAGCAGGTGGAGGGGGGGGGGCTGTAATTGCCACCCTACCTAATCCCAGGCCTTACCCATTACTCTTTATTTACGAATAAATATTTATTTATTTAATCCTCCAATCCCTCCCCTGACAAAGTGGGCACCATCCCACTTCATTTTATAAAGGACATGTTTGAGATTCAGAAAGATTAATTAATTTCTTTAAAGTCACACAGCTGGTACAGGTAAACTGCTATGTGTTTTGCTGCATACACCTGGTAGGAAGGAGGTGGACTTAGGAATATCAAACACTGTTGTTCTGCACCCCTGAGCTGGTTAGAAGAGAGTGGAGTCCACCAAAGAAAACTAGGATACAGCACCCCCATATGACAAGCTCCCCTGAAAATTCCCACCAGTGTCTCAAGCAGCAGCTTCTGCCCGCTGATGAGAAAGTCTGTGTGCCAGCAGCTCTCCCAGCCTGATGGATGGGCCTCATTAGCCCAGGCCATGGGCACCTGAGCAGTGTGAAACACGGTGACAGGACAGGGGGCTTTGGCTGTTCCGGCTGACGGTATTGTTAATATCTCCATTTTAGCAGGTTATTTGTCTCCACCTCTCCACCAGTTGCAAATCCACCTGGGTTCTGCAGCCACCAGGCCTGGCAGGGAGGCTGCTGAGATAGTCTCTTCCCCTTTGCTCATTTCCTCCAGGAAAAATAAATTACATAGTTTAAACAGGGACTGGATTGGCCATGCAGCCACCAACATCCATCTTTGCAGAGAATGAAAGGCTCAGCCAGGCTGAGGGGAGGAGAGTGGGGGAGCTGAAAGGCATTAAAGAGAGGGCATCTGTTGCCCATGATGGATCACTTTTTGCTTCATTTCCAGCACGATTGTCTTTTCCAATGAGTCAACCCTTCACATTAGGTGGCCAAAGTATTGGAGTTTCAGCTTCAACATCAGTCCTTCCAATGAACACTCAGGACTGATCTCCTTTAGGATGGACTGGTTGGATCTCCTTGCAGTCCAAGGGACTCTCAAGAGTCTTGTCCAGCACCACAGTTTAAAAGCATCAAGTCTATATGCGAGACAGAATAAGAGACACAGATGCATGGAACAATTTTATGGACTCTGAGGGAGAAGGTGAGGGTGGGACGTTCTGGGAGAATAGCATTGAAACATGTATATTATCATATGTGAAACAGAACACCATTCCATGTTCGATGCATGAGACAAGGGCTCAGGGCCGGGGCAATGGGATGATCCAGAAGGATGGGATGGGGAGGGAGGTGGGTGGGGGGTCCAAGAGGGGGAACACATGTAAACCCATGGCAGATTCATGTCAATGTATGGCAAAAACTATTGCAATGTTGTGAAGTGATTGGCCCCCAACTAAAATAAATAAATTTATAAAAAATAAAAATTAAAATTAAAAAACAAAAAAAACAAAACAAAAAAAAAGAAATAGAACATTTGAGGAACAAAGAAAAAAAAATAAAAAAAATAAAAGCATCAAGTCTTCGGAGCTCACCTTTCTTCCCCATCCAACTCTCACGTCCTTACATGACCACTGGAGAAACCATAGCCTTGACTAGATGCACCTTTGTTGGCAAAGTAATGTCTCTGCTTTTAACTATGCTATTTAGTTTGGTCATCACCTTCCTTCCAAGGAGTAAGCTTCTTTTAATTGCATGGCTGCCATCACCATCAGCAGTGATTTTGAAGCTCCCCCACCCCCAAAGTATGACACAATTTCCGCTGTTTCCCCATTTTTCCCCATGAAGTGATGGGACCAGATGCCATGATCTTAGTTTTCTAAACTTGTAGAGCTTTAAGCCGACGTTTTTACTCTCTTCTTTCACTTTCGTCAAGAGGCTCTTTAGTTCTTCTTCACTTCCTGCCATGAGGGTTGTGTCGTATGCATATCTGAGGTTATTGATATTTCTCCCGGCAATCTTGACTCCAGCTTGTGCTTCTTCCAGCTTTGACTACCTACCCTTCTATTTGCATGGCCCCAGCCTTCCCCTTCTCTGGCACTTACTTAAATGTCACCCCTCCAGAGAGGCTGTCCTGACCCAGCTATCAAAAGTGTAGAGCCCCCAGAGGCAGGAAAGGGTGTATGGTGCTCCTGGAACCAAAAGGACACTTGTATAGTTTCTACCCTGTAGGCATACAACCTCACAGTGCACGGAACTGGGGGCATTCATGTATATTCATCAAGCACCCTCTATCCACTCAGTAAAAAATTGAAGGCCGGTGACTATCTTGAGCTGGCCTTGAGTATCTTTTAGCTGTAATGAAGACGTAAACACTTGCTCACCTAACAAGATTAGACCTAGGTGTACCTTAGGTTGATTCAGTTGAGTTCAGTTCCGTTCAGTCGCTCAGTCATATCCGATTCTTTGCAACCCAATGAAGCACAGCACACCAGGCCTCCCTGCCCATCACCAGCTCCCAGAGTCCACCCAAACCCAGGTACAAAGAGTCAGTGATGCCATCCACATCCATGCATGACCACTGGAAAAACCATAGCCTTGACTAGATGGTGGAGAAGGAGGTGGCACCCTACTCCAGTACTCTTGCCTGGAAAATCCCACGGATGGAGGAGCCTGGTAGGCTTCGGTCCATAGGGTTGCAAAGAGTTAGACACGGATGAACGAACTCACACTTTTCACTCCCATGCACTGGAGAAAGTAATGGCAATCCACTACAGTGTGCTTGCCTGCAGAATCCCAGGGACGGCAGAGCCTGGTCGGCTGCCGTCTATGGGGTCGCACAGAGTCGGGCATGCCCGATGCGACTGAGCAGCAGCAGCAGCAGACCAGACGGACGTTTGTTGACAAAGTAACATCTCTGTCTTTTAATATGCTGCCTAGGCTGCTCATAACACTCCTTCCCAGGACTAAGTGTTTTTTAATTTCATGGCTGCCATCACCATCTGCAGTGTTGTTTCAGTTGGTCCAAAAATTCATCAAGCATCCCTATCCGCCAGACCTCCTGTCCTGCCTCTTGAGAAATCTGTATACAGGTCAGGAAGCAACAGTTAGAAATGGACATGGAATATCAGACTGGTTCCAAATAGGAAAAGGAGTACGTCAAGGCTTTAATTTGTCCCCCTACTTATTTAACTTGTATGCAGAGTACATCAAGAGAAACGCTGGGCTGAAGGAAGCACAAGATGGAATCAAAATTACCGGGAGAAATATCAATAGCCTCAGATACGCAGATGACACCCCCTATATGACAGAACCTGAAGAAGAACCTAAGAGCTTCTTGATGAAAGTGAAAGAGGAGAGTGAAACAGTTGGCTTAAAGCTCAACATTCAGAAGCCTTAGATCATGGCATCTGGTCCTATCACTTTATGGCAAACAGATGTGGAAACCGTAGAAACATTGGCTGACTTTCTTTTTCTGGACTCCAAAATCACTGAAGATGGTGACCGCAGCCATGAGATTAAAAAACGCTTACTCCTTGGAAGGAAAGTTATGACCAACCTAGACAGCATATTAAAAAGCAGTGAAGTTATTTTGCCAACAAAGTTCTGTTCAGTCAAGGCTATGGTTTTTCCAGGGGTCGTGTAAACAAGTGAGAGTTGGAGTATAAAGAGGGCCGAGCGCAGAAGAATTGATGCTTTTGAACTGTGGTGTTGGAGAAGCCTCTTGAGAGTCCCTTGGTCTGCAAGGGAATCCAACCAGTCCATCCTAAAGGAGATCAGTCCTGGGTGTTCACTGGAAGGACGGATGTTGAAGCTGAAACTCCAATACTTTGGCCACCTCAGGCGAAGAGCTGATTCACTAGAAAAGACCCTGATGCTGAGAAAGATTGAGGGCGGGAGGAGAGGGGGTCGACAGAGGATGACCTGGTTGGATGGCATTACTGACTCTATGGACATTGGCTTGGGTGGACTCCGGGAGTTGGTGATGGACAGGGAGACCTGGTGTGCTGTGGTTCACAGTGTCTTAATTGGTCATATAACACAGAGTGACTGAAGTGTATTGATGACTAAATGGTGATACGGTGAGGTGGACGGATGGATGCTTGTCTGGATGTGTGAGTGGTTGTATGGTGAGATGGAAAGTTGGATAGATGCTTAAGTGGATGAATGAGTGGCTAAATGGATGGATGAGTAATGGAATGGGTAGGTGGATAGAATGACTAATGGTTGATGGGTGATTGATAGTAATACTGCGATGGTTGGATATGTAGTTGCAAGAATGGTATAATGGTTAGATAGACAGATAGTTAAATGAAGGTAAAGAATCCCTCGAGTTAGCTGGCAAAAACACGGATCAACCTCACTGTAATCTGCTGAATTAGTTTCTTCTAATGAGTGTAAATGTTGTACTGAATGAATTGACTTCTGGCTCGAGAAGAAAGAGACTGCAGCAGAACCATCCAGGGAATCAGTCATGTGGTCCTGGATCCTCCCTGTTTTCTCATTGTTTGATAACCTAGGCACCTCGGAACCCACTTTTAACCACGTGCTATCCACTCGTCCCTTCCAGCAACCATCACACCTGCTGTCAGATAGAGAACAGAGTTGTAGTTGCCAAGGATGGAGGGGATAGGGATGGGCTGGGAATCTGGGGTTGGTAGATGCAAACTACTACGTTTACAGTGGATACACAACAAGGTCCTAATGCATAGCACAGGGGACAATATTCAGTATCCTGTGATAAACCGTAATGGAAAAGAATGTAAAAAAAGAATGTGTACATGTGTATAACTGAGACACTTTGCTGATTTGCAGACGGACACGGCACTGTAAATCAAGTATATTTTAACAAATTGAAAAAAAAAAAACAAACCAAGAATAAAGTTCTCCTACCTTTTTTCAGCCCTACTGATAAAAGAGAAACAAAAAAAAGAAACAAATGCTTTCAAGAAAAATTCTGTTGAGAATTAACAAAGATAAATCACTTAATAAAAAAAGAAATTGTATTTGAAAAGGCTTCCATTACTGTCATGAATAGTAGACTCTTGAAGCTGTCCACACAGAGAGAGGTTTGGGGTGAAACAGACCTGTTCTTTATTTCTGAAATTAACTGCCTAGGTGGTCACCTACTTTTCTATTGTGATGATTGAATGTTAAAGGCTGGTGCTGACAGTCCAAAGTCTGTAAATGTTTCATTCTGAATTCTGGGATGACTCAGAGCTCTCAGTGGACAAAGGCACTATCTTTCTCAATGTATAAGAGAGATAGCAATTAATGAATGTTGGATGATAGATGGATGGATGAATGGATGATGGATGGATTGGAGGGTGTTGGGTAGATGGATGGATGGATGGATGGATGGATGGATGGGTAGCTAAGATTCAGTGGTCCCAGGCTTCTTGCCTTCACTCTTTATCCAACAGTATCTTGCAGGCCTCTGGAATCCTCTTAGAAGTAGAGTAGCTGCACTATGCAAAACTCCCAAACAAAAACCCTTGGCTTTCTAGAAGTGTGAGCACGACACCAGAACTTCCTGGCTAGCTCAGCAGAAGGACAGAAAATCAAAGAAGTTTTCAGGTCAAACTCCAGGGATGAAGGTGTTTGTTTCACAAGGGAGTTAGAAGTCAGAGAGCTAACATGGGAATTTTTCAATGGCAAATAGCATAAGTACCATCAAAGTGGCTTTAAAAGAAATTGGCCTACTTGGCTGAAAGGTTGAGGAATGTGTGATCTCAGACCCCATGACCACCAACACCCCAAATGCAGAATTCAAGGAGTATCTTTAAATTCTTTTAAATTCAGTCTCTTTGTCTCTATCCCTGGACACTGTTTCCTCTAACTTGGCTTCATTTGTAGACAATAATCTACATGAGGTAAAAGATGTGGCAGAAATGATTAAACAAAGATTTCTATTAATTGAACATTGGTTAATTCTTAGAAGGACAAGTGCTTAGGAAAGATAGGTTAAATGTATGCTGTGAGATTAAAATGTCCTTATGGTTGAAATATTTTGAGTTTCTTCTTCCTTAGTTATTTGCAGCCAAAAGCATCCCAATATATATAACACATAATAAATAGTAGTATTATATCTCATGGACTCAGATGTCTACTTACAAAACCAATCATTCAAGTGGAGCGGATATTTTTACTCCATCAGATATTAATTGAGCATCTACAATGCACCGGCAGTGTCCCAAGAACAATAGACGCATATTTGAATAAGACATGGTACTTTCAAACAAAACAAAACAAAGTTGAGACATTTGACACCTTAAGAAAGTTACTAAAATACATAAGTAAGGCTTCCCTGGTGCCTCAGTGGTAAAGAATCCACCTGCCAATGCAGGAAATGCCAGTTCGATATCAGGTTTGGGAAGTTACTACATGTCCAGGGGCAACTAGACCCATGCACTACAACTTACTGATCCTGTGCTCAGAGCCCAGGAGCCCCAGCTACTGAAGCCCACTTGCCCTACAGCCTGTGCTCCACAACAAGAGAAGCCACTGCAATGAGAAGCCTGTGCACCACAACTAGAGAGGAGGCCCGCATTCCCCAACTAGAGTTAAGCCCTGGCAGCAATGAGACCCAGCACAGCCATAAATAGTTACTATTATACAAATAAAGATATGAGACAAAAGTCAAATTGAAATTCAAATCACAGACAACAGCAAGTGTTAATCCCCCTTGATATATAAAAATCTCTTACAAATAAAGAGGAAACCAGCAACCCAAATAAAAAAAAAAAAGATCCTAGGGCATGTACATACATTTTAATATATTTGTTAAAAGTGCAACTGTTCCTTAAACTTATACAAAGATGTTCAAGTTCGCTCACCGTAAGAGAAATGCAAATATACTGAGATACAACTTTTCGCATCGGATTGACAAACGTT
Organism: Giraffa tippelskirchi; assembly: GCF_054371585.1. NCBI lineage: Eukaryota > Metazoa > Chordata > Mammalia > Artiodactyla > Giraffidae > Giraffa > Giraffa tippelskirchi. Next base: position 18,992,379 of record NC_137290.1, read on the forward strand.
TGAATGTTTAATGACTCACAGTGCTAGTTGAGCTGTGGGGCTTCGTGCATTGCTTGTGGAAGCTGAAACTGGTACAACTCCTAAGGAGAAAAGTTGGCAATATCTATGCAATTTGTAAGTTCGACTCAGTAATTCCACTTCTGAGTATCTATCGACAGATATATTTAAGTGAGCATGCATATTCTGTATAGAGTTCTTTTCTACAACACCGTCTGTAATAGCAAAGAATGAAAACAAGCGGAATATCCACCAGCAGTGGACTGATATTTATTGGCTGTGGGACTTTTTATTCGGTTGGAGTTTGGATCTTCTTCCAAATCCAGTGAGAAGACGCCAGAGAGTTTAAAGGAGGAGACGGGCATAATCCGACTTCTATTTTGAAGAATCATCCTGATCTGGGGGATGGGTACCCAAGTTTAATCATCTGTAAGAAAATATCATGATGATAACCACTTGAGCTTGGTTCAGTACACTGTGTGTAGGGTATCAAATGAGAAAATGCCTTCACGTTCCTGAGACAGCCCATAACCAGCTGTTTTTGACCAGACACCGTGCTTCCATCCTTCCCGCTGGAAACCATTCTCTCCCGACGCAGATGAGGACGGACGACGTCCCCAGGTCCCGTAAAGGGCCCCTCGTGGTCCTTCCTAGCTTCTCCCGTGCCTTCCACCTTGCTTTTGATTTCTGTCACCCCAGATCTCCAAGCCCTTATAAACGGACCCATAGACAATACAGCCTGCCATTTTTACTCACAGGGATTTGGGGAAACTCCTAGGATGGGGATAGACAGACAATTCTTTCTGGGTAAAGGGAAATCTGAGTTCAGAGCGCTCCGCCATTCTGCTGCAGCGCCCACAGCACCGACGATGGGGCCGGATCAGCACCCGTGAAGCTGTGCTCGCCAGTGACCACCAGAGGGCAGTGCGACCCCGCCATCGGCCCGAACTGCCCGCAGGGGCCACCCAAAGTTAGGCATGGAAATAGCACTGCAAGGATTCCAGCAGTATCTTCTTGGGCTGCACCCCTGCTTTGCGGGAGTGCTTCCTTGATATTGCAGCACCTTCGAGGATCTGTTCAGGCCCCAAAGTTAAGGATTAAGTGACCTGCTGTGGTGCCTCAAGAGCCATCATCAGCCACGACCCCAGAAGCACTTCTTGCCACACTCAGCCCGACTATAAAAGATAACTGCTCTAATGTTTAATAACACCGTCGCCGTGATAGTTTAAATTGTTTGACAAAATGGTGTGTGTGTGGGGGGGGATGATTAATCCATAAATTCAAGATAGCAAACTATGTACCAGTTCATTCAAGGATGACGGATACGCCAGCTGCAACCAAATAGTGATTTTAAAACGTAACCATCAAGTGTTTGGGCAACAATGTGTATTGGGGGAACTCGGACTACAGGGTGGGGGTGTCTCTTTGCCCTTATACCCTCTTCACCGCCCGACGGGTATCAGGACCGCAGAAGCCCAGCCCCCCTCTCTCTCATAGCCCATGGGTTCCTATACACCACATGGTGTGGCTGAATAAGGAGCTGCTCACACAAGTCTGGCTTCTACATTTATTCAACACCTGCTCTGTCCCAGGCACCCAGCTAAGCCCTTGACTTGCGTTAACTCCTTCATCGTGATCACACAGTTGCTGTCTGGAGAGGTCAGATAGCACATGGTTCAGATGTGGCCTGGGGTCAAGTCCCAGCTATTCCTTTTCCTGTTTGTGGGAACTTCACTCCCTGCACTTCAGCGTTCTCACCTGTAAAATGGGGTTGAGGTGAAAACCCACCTCACAGAAATGTTGCCAGCATTGAGCGCATTAAGACATGAACAACACTTTTTTTGAAAGCTTCCCTTTCAGTCCCTCTGCATAAGAAATGAATATTACATCAAGACCCAGTATGATATAGATACATGTGTGTGCATATTATGTGTGTAAGCTAAAATATGTTCCACAAGGCAATGCTAACCTATAATACCATGATATATCCACTTAGTTTCCATCCTGTCCTGTTTTCTATTTAAAAGATGCAAGTAACAATCTACTAAATTGACTCTAGGAGCCACCGTTTAGAAAATATTGGTTTAGTAAAGGGTTCGGCAGACCATGTGGTTCTCAGAAGTCCCATTTTACAGAATGGGAAACTGAGGTCCAGAAAGTGTTGTGGCTTGCCTCTGACCCCAGCTACTGGAAGGCAGCAGAGCCCAGACTGCAACCCAGCGTCTCTGATGCCTGAATTAAGGCTCTTCCACACAAGATGCAAACTGACAGCTCACAGGCCAGATCTGACCCACAGAGACGTTGGCCTAATTTTCACAATAGGTTTGCAAGTTTTGCTACAACTATATAAAATGTATCATTGGAAGACATAATTCAAAATATGAATTTTCAACTTATCATTGAAAGTGGGCAATCTGGCAACACGTGGACCTATGTATGCACGTGACCAGCAGGAGCCACACCCAAACTGCCACTTCCAGCTGCTCTCCAGGTTCATTACTTTGCCACAGTCCCCACCGTGCATGGACAGAGGGTCCTGGCAAGTTTCAGTCCATGGCATCTCAAAGAGTCGGACACAACTTAGCAACTAAAAAACAACAATCACGATGCCATTTTGTGTCCCAGACACTGAGACAAACCATCAATTGCCATAGTCTGTGTTTTTTTCAGACGGGAGAAATATTTTTCAAGAAGGAAAGACAGGACTTTCCTGGTGGTCGAGTGGTTAAGAATCTGCCTGCCAGTATAGAGGACACAGGTTCGACCATTGATCTGGAAGATTTCACATGCTGTGGGACAATTAAGCCCATGAAAACTACTGAACTTGCATTCTAGAGCCCATACCCTGGAACAAGAGAAGCCACCACAAGGAGAGGCCCATGCACCACAACTAGAGAAAGCTCTCTCTTGGCAACGAAGATCTGGCACAGTCCAAAATAAATATATTTTCCAAAAAAGGAAAAACAAAAGCTAAACCAAGGGACCTACATTTCAAAACAAAAAAAGTAGATGCACAAATCTTGTCTCACATATTTAAATACAAAGAAACCACATCAATATCAACTTAACCCCAAATCTGTTTCTAGTCCCTGACTTGTTGAGCGTTTACAAACCCCATCTCAACCAATACCCTTTATCTACCGCCACCTGTTTTGCCCACCATCATGTCCCCAGCACCTGAAACTGCTCAGCCAAGAAAAAGTGCCTAATTAGAATGAACGGCTTTTATACAAAAGCTTCTCCCAATATCAGCAGGCATACAGTAATGGTGAGGAGCAGGCATTCTTTGGTCCACAGGATGGCTCAGGTCCAGCTTCTGCCATAACTAGCTGTGTGACCTGAGGTAGTTTCCTCAGTCTCTTTGGGTCTGATGCGTCCTCAGCTGCAAAATGCATGGGATGAGGCGCTATGTACATAAGTGACCAGGAATGTGAATAACGCTGGGTAAATAAAGTTCGCTTCTCCTCCTTCATTTCATCAAGGTGAACCAAGGTGAGTACTGGTTCATATTAACGAGTCTGGTGACCAGTTAGCCTGGCCTTGGATTATCTGCAGGGCTGGGGAGGCAAAGATCTCCCACTACCACCATGGCCTGACAAGGAAGCCCTGGGCCAGATGGTAACATCAAAGATTCGATCCCCAGGCATATCTCTGTGTGAGAAATGGCTTTTCAACATGCATTCCTCTTGCTGCTCACCCTCCTGAATTGAAGAGGCTGGAGCGATGAAAATTCCATTTCCCAGACTCCCTTGCAGCCAGGGATCTGAAGCCTTTAAGGGTCCACTCATCAGCTGTGTCCATGAGACAACTGCACTTATGCAAAGTTAAGAAAGGAAAAATTGCTGGGGAGAGGAGCAGGGCCTCGTGATCCTGTGGCAGTGGTCCCTTGGGGCCCAGTCCTGCGGTGTGTCTTCCTGAGCCTTCCTGTGAGTCTGTAAATACTCATAACGTTATCATTCATGCCCTAGGAAATTTGAACAAAGTCACGGAGAAAGTGGAGGAGAGAGGAGCCTGAGATGCTGCAGTCCACTGGATTGCAAAGAATTGCAAAGACTTACTGACTGAACAACAATCAGTCACACCCAAGAAGGGAAGCTAGATCCAGCCCATGTGTTTGGGGTATGGTACTAGTGATGAAGAAGCCACGTGTAGGAGATGCAAAAGATGTGAGTTTATCTTCTCTCTGTGTGGAGAAGATTCCCTGGAGGAGGACATGGTAACCCATTGCAGTATTTTTGCCTGGAGAATTCTATGGACAGAGGAAGCCAGAGGTGGGCTACAGTGCACAGGGCCACACAGAGTCGAGCATGACTGAAGCGATTTAGGACACACATGTGCATGCACAAATTATTCTGAGAATTATTAATGAGCCTTCTATGTCAGCTGTGGGAGCAGGTTGAGAAGTGAGGTCTGAAAAGGGACTTCCGGAGCCACCAACCAGGCAAACGGAGAGGCCATAGAGTCTAGTCACCAAAGTGAGGCTGCTGAGGGCCAACAGTAGAGAAATGGAGAGGAAACCATTACCTCTGCAGCCAAGTGTCCAGTGACAGGGAGGGGGCTGATGCCCAGGAGTCAGGAGGGAGTTGTGGATGCATCCCAGACGACAGCAAGGACACGCCAGAGCCTGCAGGCATGTCTGCGCCTACTTGTCACCACATCAAAGCACAGCACCCTTGCAAGAGGAGAGACTGCTGCTCCCTTTCCACTTTCAAACCCTCTCTCAAGTTACTCTTTTGGTCAATTCTACCTCGGAACTTTTCCATACTGTCCATGGGGTTCTCAAGGCAAGAATACTGAAGTAGTTTGTCATTCCCTTCTCCAGTGGACCACGTCTTGTCAGAATCCCATGAACAGAAATAAAAACAGGACACTGAACAACGAGCTCCCCAGGTCAGTAGGTGTCCAAAATGCTACTAGAGATCAGTGGAGAAATATCTTCAGAAAGAATGAAGGGAAGATGCCAAAGCAAAAACAACACCCAGTGGGGGATGAGACTGGTGATGGAAGTAAAGTCCGGTGTTGTAAACAGCAATATTGCAAAGGAACCTGGAATGTTAGGTCCCTGAATCAAGGCAAATAGGAAGTGGTCAAACAGGAGACGCCAAGAGTGACCATCGACATTTCCGGAATCAGCAAAGTAAAATGGACCTGAATGGGTGAATTTAACTCAAGTGACCATTATATCTATTACTGTGGGTAGGAATCCCTTAGAAGAAATGGAGTAGCCTTGATGGTCAACAACAGAGCCTGAAATGCAGTACTAGGATGCAATCTCTGAAAGGGCAGAACGATCTCTGTTCGTTTCCAAGCCAAACTATTCAATATCATGATAATCCAAGTCTACGCCCCAACACGTAATGCTGAAGAAGCTGAAGTTGAACGGTTCTATGAAGATCTACCCGGCCTTCTAGAGTTAACAACCCCAGAAGATGTCTTTTTCATTATAGGGGCCTGGAATGCAAAAGTAGGAAGCCAGGAAGGACCTGGAGTAAAAGGCAACGTTGGCATTATAGCACAGAATGAAGCAGGACAAAGGCTAAGCGAGTTTTGGCAAAAGATTGCACCAGTCTCAGCAGACACCCTCTTCCAGGAACACAAGAGAAGACTCTACACATGGGCATCACCAGAGGGTCAATACTGAAATCAGATTGATTATGTGCTTTGCAGCCAGAGAGGGAGAAGCTGTATAGGGTCAGCACAAACAAGACGTGGGGCTGACTGTGACTCTGATCATGAACTCCTTATTACCAATTTCAGACTTACTTTGAGGAAAGTAGGGAAAACCACTGGACCATTCAGATATGACCTAAATCAAGTCCCTGTGATTCGATTACACAATGGAAGGGAGAAATAGATTCAAGTGGTTAGATCTCATAGAAAGAGTGCCTGAAGGACTATGGACAGAGGTTCATGACATTGTACACGAGGCAGGGATCACGGCCATCCCCAAGGAATAGAAACGCAAAAAGGCAAAATGGTTCTCTGAGGAGGCCTTACAAACAGCTATGAAAAGATGAGAAACGGAAGGCAAAGTAGGAAAGGACAGATATACTCATTTGAATGCAGAGATCCAAAGAAAAGCGAGGAGAGGTAAGAAAGCTTTCCTCAGCGATCAATGCAAAGAAATAGTGGAAAACAATAGAATGGGAAAGACGAGAGTTCTCGTTGAGAAAGTTCGAGTGACCAACTTTACACGCAGGAACTTTTCATGCAAAGAAGGGCACAATAAAGGGCAGAAATGGCATGGACCTAACAGAAGCAGAGGATATGAAGAAGAGGTGGCAAGAATACACAGCATAATACAGAAAGGATCTTCAGGACCCAGATAAACACGATGATCTGATCACTCCCCTAGACCCAGACATCCTGGAATGTGAAGTCAAGTGGGCCTTCGGAAGCATCACGACAAACAAAGCTAGTGGAGGTGATGGAATTCTAGTCGAATTATTTCCAATCCTAAAAGATGATGCTGTGAAAGTGCTGCACTCAGTAGGCCAGCAAATCTTTCCACGGGACTGAAAAAGATAAGTTTTCAATCCCAAAGGAGGGCTATAGCAAATAATGCTCAACTACTGCACAATTGCACTCATCTCACATGCTAACAACTTAATGTTCAAAATTCTCCAAGCCAGCCTTCAACAGATTGTGAGCCATGAACTTCCAGATGTTAAACTGGATTTAGAAAAGGCAGAGGAACAAGAGATCAAATTTCAAACCTCCACTGGACCAACGAAAAGCAAGCGAGTTCCAGGAAAACATCTATTTCTGCTTTATTGACTATGCCAAAGCCTTTGTGTGCATCGCAACAAACGGTGGAAAATTCTTCAAGACATGAGAATACCAGACCACCTGATATGCCTCCTGAGAAATCTGTAGGCAGGTCAAGAAGCAGCAGTTACAGCTGGACATGGAAAAACAGACTGGTTCCATATCAAGAAGGAGTACATCAAGGCTATATATTGTCACCCTGCTTATTGATCTTATATGCAGAGTACCTCATGAGAAACGCTGTGCTGGAGGAAACACAAAGTGGAATCAAGATTGCCGGGAGAAATATCAATAACCTCAGATATGCCGATGACAGCACCCTTATGGCAGAGAGCATGAACAAAAGAGCCTATTGATGCAAGTGACAGAGGAGATTGAAAAACTTGGCTTAAAACTGAACATTCAGAAAACTAAGATTATGGTATCTGGTCCCATCCCTTCTTGACAAATAGAAGAGGAAACAGTGACAAATAATATGTTGGTCTCCAAAATCAATACAGATGGTGATGGTAGCCACGAAATTAAGAGACGCTTGCTCCCTGGAACAAAAGGTATGAGCAAGCTAGACAGCTCATTAAAAAGCAGAGGCATTACTTTGTCAAAAAAAAAAAAAAAAAAAGGTCCCTCTAGTCAGTTCAGTTCAGGTCAGTTTAGTCGCTCAATCAAGTCCGACTGTTTGTGACCCCATGAATCACAGCATGCCAGGCCTCCCTGTCCATTGCCAACTCCTGGATCTCACCCAAACCCACGTCCATCGAGTCGGTGATGCCATCCAATCATCTCATCCTCTGTCGTCCCCTTCTCCTCCTGCCCGCTATCGTTCTCAACATCAGGGTCTTTTCCAATGAGTACACTCTTCACACGAGGTGGCCAATGTATTGGAGTTTCAGCTTCAACCTCAGTCCTTCTAATGTACACCCAGAACTGATCTCCTTTAGGATGGACTGGTTGGATCTCCTTGCAGTCCAAGGGACTCTCAAGAGTCTTCTCCAACACCACAATTCAAAAGCATCAATTCTTCGGCGCTCAGCTTTCTTCACAGTCCAACTCTCACATCCATACATGACCACTGGAAAACCATAGCCTTGTCTAGACGGACCTTTTTTCGCAAAGTAATGTCTCTGCCTTTTGATATTGTGGCTAGGTTGGTCATAACTTTCTCTCTAAGGAGTAAGCGTCTTTCAATTTCAGGGCGAGAGTCACCATCGTCAGTGATTCTGGAGCCCCCCAAAATAAAGTCTGACACAGTTTCCACTGTTTCCCCATCTATTTTCCACGAGGTGATGGGACCAGATGCCATGACCTTAGTTTTCTGAATGCTGAACTTTAAGCCAACTTTTTCACTCTCCTCTTTCACTTTCATCAAGAGGTGTTTTAATTCCTCTTCACTTTCTGCCATATGGGTGGTGTTATCTGCATCCCTGAGGTTATTGATATTTCTCCCAGCAATCATGACTGCAACTTGTGCGTCTTCCAGCCCAGGGTTTCTCATGATGTACTCTGTATATAAGTTAAATAAGCAGGGGGACAATATACAGCCTCGACGTACTTCTTTTCGTATTTGGAACCAGTCTGTTGTTCCATGTCCAGTTCTAACTGTTGTTCCTGAGCTGCATACAGATTTCTCAAGAGAAAGGTCAAGTGGTCTGGTAATCCAATCTCTTTCAGAATTTTCCACAGTTTATTGTGATCCACACAGTCAAAGGGTTTGGCATAGTCAATAAAGCAGAAATAGATGTTGTTCTGGAATTTTCTTGCTTTTTTGATGATTCAGCGGACGTTGGCAATTCCATCTCATTCAGGTTTGTCCTCAATCAAATCCTTTATGATTATACAACGTAAATGAGAAATAGATTAAAGAGACTAGATCTGATAGACAGAGTGCCTGATGATCTATGGACGGAAGTTGGTGACTGAAGACCATTCCTATGGAAATGCAATGCAAAAAAAGGAAAATGGCTGTCTGAGGAGGCCTTACAAATAACTATGAAAAGAAGAGAAGTGAAAAACAAAGGACAGAATGAAAGTAATTCCCATTTGAATTAGAGCTCGAAAGAATAGCAAGGAGAGATAAGAAAGCCTTCCTCAGCGATCAATGCAAAGAAATAGAGGAAAACAACAGAATGGGAAAGATTAGAGATCTCTTCAAGAAAAATAGAGTTACCAGGGGAACACTTCATGCACAGATGGGCTCGATAACGGACAGAAATGATAGGGACCTAGAAGAAGCAGAAGCTATTAATAAGAGGTCGCAAGAATACACAGAACTGTATATATCTATATCTATATATCTATATCTTCAAGACGCAGATAAGCACAGTGGTACGATCACTCACCTAGAGCCAGACATCCTGGAATATGAAGTCAAGTGGGCCTTACAGAGCATCACTAGGAATGAAGCTAGTGGAGGTGCTGGAATTCCAGTTGAGCTATTTTGAAATCCTGAAGGATGATGCTGTGAACGTGCTACACTCAATACGCCAAAAATTTTGGAGAACTCCGCAGAGGCCACAGGACTGGAAAAGGTCAGTTTTCATTCCAATCCCAAAGAAAGGCAGTGCCAAAGAATGGTCAAACTACCGCACAATTGCACTCATCTCCCACGCTAGTAAATCAAGGCTCAAAATTCTCCAAGCCATGCTCCAGCAATATGTGAACTGTGAACTTCCGGATGGTGAAGCTGGTTTTAGAATAGGCAGAGGAACCGTCCAGTCGAAGCTATGGTTTTTCCAGTAGTCATGTATGGATGTCAGAGCTGGAGTAGAAAGAAAGTTGAGCACCAAAGAATTGATGCTTTGAAACTGTGATGTTGGTGAAGACCCTCGAGAGTCCTTTGGACTGCAAGGAGATCCAACCAGTCCACCCTAAAGGACATCAGTCCTGCATGTTCATTGGAAGGACTGATGCTGAAGCTGTAACTCCAATAATTTGGCCACCTGATGCGAAGGACTGACTGATTAGAAAGACCACCCTTATGGCAGAAAGTGAAGAACAAAAGAGCTTCTTGATGAAAGTGAAAGAGGAGAGTGAAAAAGTTGGCTTAAAGCTGAACGTTCAGAAAACTAAGATCATGGCATGTGGTCCCATCACTTCATGGGAAATAGATGGGGAAACAGTGCAAAGAGTGTCAGACTTTATTTTGGGGGGCCCCAAAAGCACTGTTGATGGTGACTGCAGCCACGAAATTAAAAGATGCTTACTGCTTGGAAGGAAGGTTATGGCCAACCTAGATAGCATATTTAAAAGCAGGGACATTACTTTGCCAACAAAAGTCCGTCTAGTCAAGGCTATGGTTTTTCCAGTGGTCATGTATGGATGTTAGATTCGGACGGTGAAAACGCTGAGTGCCGCAGAATTGATGCTTTTGAGCTGTGGTGTTGGAGAAGACTCTTGAGTGTTCCTTGGACTGCAAGGAGATCCAGTCAATCCATTCTAAAGGAGATCAATCCTGGGTGTTCATTGGAAGGTCTGATGATCCGGCTGAAACTGCAGTACTTTGGCCATCTCATGCGAAAAGTTGACTCATTGGAAAAGACCCTAATGCTGGGTAGGATTGAGGGCAGGAGGAGAAGGGGATGACAGAGGATGAGACGGTTGGATGGCATCACTGACTCAATGGATATGGGTTTGGGTAAACTCCGAGAGTTGGTGATGGACAGAGAGGCCTGGTGTGCTGCAATTCATGGGGTCGCAAAGACTCGGACACGATTGAAAGACTGAACTGAACTTAACTGATGCTGGGCAAGATCAAATGTGGGAGGAGAAGGGGACAACAAAGGACAGGTTGGTTGGATGGCATCACCAACTCAATGGACATGAGTTTGAGTAAACTCTGGGGCATTGGTGATGGAATAGGAGGCCTGACTTGCAGCAGTCCATGGGCTCACAAAGACTCGGACATGACTGAAAGACTGAACTGAACTTAACTGATGCTGGGAAGGACCAAAGGTGGGAGGAGAAGGGGACAACAAAGGACAGGTTGGTTGGTTGGCATCACCAACACAATGGACATGAGTTTGAGTAAACTCCGGGGTGTTGGTGATGGACAAGGAGGCCTGACTTGCAGCAGTCCATGGGCTCGCAAAGGATCGGACACAACTAAGCCACTGAACAGACTGACTGAATTCAAAATCAAAGAAAGGGATTCTGGGAAATGTAGCTCCAGACTAGGCAAATTAACACAGCGGAGCACAGAGCACTTGACTTACTAAACCCTTCTGCTTTACTTAGTAGGGTGAGCTGAGCTTTGAAAAACCGACCTGACTGATAAAGAGACTTTGGACAAGCCTGCAGTGAGGAGACTTTTAGTCACTGCTTTAATTTTCCATCATACGAATCTGCACTAGAAACAGTCTGGATGTCATTTTCCCCACCTGTCTTGCAGTCAGAACGTAACCATGGGACCTAGGCTCAATCAATTAGACGCACCCAGATGGTACCCAGGCTCAGCCAATCAAATACATCCAGATGGCACTTAAGACCAATTAGGTACAGCCACATGAAATGTAGGCTTAGCCAATGGATACACTTACAGGTGAAAGCAGTGCAACTGGGTTCTGATGCATAGAATTCGATCTAGACGAGGTGGAAGGGACATAAGCCATGTCACTAGTGACAGCCACTGTGTCTGGAGCCAGTGGTAGTGACAGTTCAGTTCAGTCACTCAGTCCAGTCCGACTCTCTGCGACCCCATGAACTGCAGCATGCCAGGCCTCCCTGTCCATCACCAACACCTGAAGTTCACCCAAACCCATGTCCATTGAGTTGGTGATGCCATCACACCATCTCATCCTCTGTCATCCCCTTCTTCTCCTGCCCTCAATCTTTCCCAGCATCAGGGTCTTCTCCAATGAGTGACAGAAGATCCTGCACTCAAACTCTATATTGTTCATGGCTGTCTCTCCAGCCATCCCTCTCAGAAATCTGAGTCACTTAATATCCTTTAATAAGTTTCTTTCCTGCTCAAAGTTACCTCTAATGAATTCTATTCTTTCCAGTAGAAAGCTGACACCCCTCTAACTTCATTTAACCATCTAGCCTCTTTCCAAAACTAGATAAAATAAGGAACAATGTCCACCCCCATGGGCAGTGGAGTCAGGGAGATGCATTTTGTCAAATTACTATGGTGCCACAGACTCTGGGCCAGTGTCACCTGTGAGGGGGTCACTGACCTGGGTTGTGAGTCGGGTAGACCCATCTGAATCCTGGCTGTGGTGCTGACTGGCCTGTTGTGTGACATTGCGCATATCACTTTCCTCATCTCGAGAACTCACTGTGCTTAGTGTTGCCTCCTGGGGATATCATAGAGACCAAAAGATTCCTCTACGGAGCAATCTCTCAACCACACAGCTCAGCATGTTGGACACACCCACACCAGTGATGATAAAAGGAATAAGAGTGACCTTTCTTTTGCTGGATTAAAGAAAATAAATAATAATAGAGGTGGTGTCCTCATGTAGTCCAAGATGAAGATGGTCTGTGAATGCTGCAGTTTAGAAAAGTTACATGTTTTTGGTTTTATATTTTTTAGTTTTCTATTTTTTTATTATATTTATTTTAATTGGAGGCTAATTATGGTACAATATCGTAGTGGTTTTGCCATGCATTGACATGAGTCAGCCACGGGTGTACATGGGTTTCCCATCCTGAACCCCCTCACCCCAATTCCATCCCTCTGGGTCATCCCAGTGCACCAGCTCTGAGCACCCTGTCTCATGCATTGCACCTGCACTGGAGGTCTGTTTCACATATGAAAATATACATGTTTCCATGTTATTCTCTGAATCCATCCCAGACTTGCCTTCTCTCACAGAGTCCAGAAGACTCTTCTATACATCTGTGTCACTTTTCCTGTCTTTCACATAGGGTTATCATCACTATCTTTCTGAATTCCATGTGTGTGTGTGTGTGTGTGTGTGTGTGTGTGTGTGTGTTATTGGTGTTTTTCCTTCTGGCTTACATCGCTCTGTTTAATAGGGTCCAGTTTCATCCACCTCGTTAAAACTGGTTCAAATGCATTCTTTTGAATGGCTTAGTAATATTCCATTGTGTATATGTACCACGGCTTTCTTAGCCATTCGTCCGCTGTTGTACATCTGGGTTGCTTCCGTGTCCTGGCTATTATAAACAGTGCTAGGGTGAACATTGGGATACACGTGTCTCTTTCAATTCTGGATTCCTCAGGGTGTATGCCCAGCAGTAGGACTGCTGAGTCATATGGCAGTTTCATTTCCAGGTTTTTAAGGAATCTCCACACTGTTCTCTATAGTAGTTCTAATAGTTCGCATTTCCATCAACGGTGTAAGAGGGTTCCCTTTTCTCCACACCCTCTCCAGGATTTATTGTTTGTAGACGTTTGGATAGCAGCCATTCTGACTGGTGTGAGATGGTACCTCATTATGGTTTTGCTTTGCATTTCTCTGATAACGAGTGATGTTAAACATCTTTTGAAGAGTTTATTAGCCATCTGTATGTCTTCTTTGGAGAAATGACTGTTTAGTTCTTTGGCCCCTTTTTTGATTGGCTCGCGTATTTTTCTGGAATTGAGCTGCAGGCGTTGCTTTTATAGTTTTGAGATTAATTCATTGTCAATTGCTTCGTTTGCTATAATTTTGGCCCATTCTGAAGGCAGTCTTCTTCCCTTGCTTATAGTTTCCTTCACTGTGCAAAAGCTTTTCAGTTTATTTAGGTCCCATTGGCGTATGTTTGCTTTAATTTCCATTACTCTGGGAGGTGGGTCATAGAGGATCCTGCTGTGATTTCTGTCAGAAAGTGTTTTGCCTGTGTTTTCCTCTAGGAGTTTTCTACTTTGTGGTCTTACATTTAGATCTTTAATCCATTTTGAATTTATTTTTGTGTACGGTGCTAGAAAGTGTTCTAGTTTCCCTCTTGTACAAGTGGTTGACCAGTTTTCCCAGCACAACTTGTTAAAGAGATTGTCTTGTCTTCATTGTATATTCTTGCCTCCTCTATCAAAGATAAAGTGTCCATAGGTACGTGGCTTGGACCTCTGGGCTTGCAATTTTGATCCATTTATCTATATTTCTGTCTTTGTGCTAGAACCACGCTGTCTTGATGACTGTAGCTTTGTAGTATAGCCTGAAATCAGGCAGGGTGATTCCTCCAGGTCCATTCTTCTTTCAAAAGATTGCTTTGGCTATTCGAGGTTTTTTGTAATTCCATACAAATTGTGAAATTATTTCTTCTATTTCCCTGAAAAATACCGTTGGTGGCTTGATAGGGATTGCATTGAATCTATAGATTGCTTTGGGTAGTATACTCATTTTCACTATATTGATTCTTTCACTCCATGAACATGGTATATTCCTCCATCTATTTGTGTCCTGTTTGACTTCTTTCACCAGTGTTTTATAGTTTTCTATATGTATATATAGGTCTTTTGTTTCTTTAGGTAGATATATTCCTCAGTATTTTATTGTTTTCATTGGAGTGGTGAATGGAATGGTTTCTTTAAGTTTTCTTTCAGTTTTCTCCTTGTTAGTGTATAGGAATGCAAGGGATTTCTGCATGTTCATTTTGTTTCCTGCAACTTTACTATATTCATTGATTAGCTCTAGTAATTTTCTGGTGGAGTGTTTAAGATTTTCTCTGTAGAAGATCATGGCATCTGCAAACAGTGAGTGTTTTACTTCAACTTTTCCAATCCGGGTTCCTTTTATTTCTTTTTCTGCTCTGATCGCTGTGGCCAAAACTCCCAAAACTATGTTGAATAGGAGTGGTGAGAGTGGGCACCATTGTACTGATCCTTACTTTAGGGACATTGCTTTCAATTTTTCACCATTGAGGATAATGTTTGCTGTGGGTTTGTCGTATATATCTTTTATTATCTTGAGATTTGTTCCTTCTATGCCTGCTTTCTGGAGGGTTTTGGTGATAAATGGATGTTGAATTTTGTCCAAGGGTTTCTCTGCATCTATTGAGATAATCACATGATTTTTATTTTTCAATTTGTTAATGTGGTGTATTATGTTGATTAGTTTGTGGATATTGAAGAATCCTTGCATCCCTGGGATAAAGCCCACTTGGTCATGATGTATGATCGTTTTAGTATGTTGTTGGATTCTGCTTGCTAGAATTTTGTAAAGGATTTTTGCATCTATGTTCATCAGTGATATTGCCCCGTGGTTATATTTATTTATTTATGTATGTATGTATTTATTTATTTATGTATTTATTTATTTATTTTCGTGGCATCTTTGTCTGGTTTTGGTATTAGGGTGATGGTGGCCTCATAGAATGAGTTTGGAAGTTTCCCCTCCTCTGCAATTTCCTGGAAGCATTTGAGTATGATAGGTATTAGCTCTTCTCTCAATTTTTGGTAGAATCCAGCTGTGAAGCCGTCTGGTCCTGGGCTTCTGTTTGCTGGAAGATTACTGATTACCCTTTCAATTTCCGTGCTTGTGATGGGTTTGTTAGGATTTTGTTTTGCTTCCTGGTTCAGTTTTCAGAAGTTGTACTTTTCTAAGAATTTGCCCACTTCTTCCAAGTTGTCCATTTTATTGGCATATAGGGGTTGATAGTAGTCTCTTATGATCCTTTGTATTTCTGTGTTGTCTGTTGTGAACTCTCCATTTTCATTTCTACTTTTGTTGATTTGGTTCTTCTCCCTTTGTTTCTTGATGAGTCCGGCTAATGGTTTGTCAATTTTATATATCTTCTCAAAGAACCAGCTTTTAGCTTTGTTGATTTTTGCTCCGGTCTCATTTGTTGCTTTTACATTTATTTCTGCTCTATTATATGATTTCTTTCCTTCTACTAAGCCTGGGGTTCTTGAATTCTTCCTTCTCTAGTTTCTTTAGGTGTAGAGTTAGGTTATTTGTTTGACTTGGTTCTTCTTTCTTGAGGTAAGCCGCTATTGCTATGAATCTTCGCCTTTGCACTCATTCTACAGCGTCCCATAGTTTTTGGGTTGTTGCGTTTTCATTTTCATTTGTTTCTATGCATATTTTGATATCTTTTTGGATTTCCTCTGCGATTTGTTGCTTATTTAGCAGCGTGGTATTCAGCCTTCATATGTTTGAATTTTAAAAAGTGTTTCTCTTGCAGTTGACATCTAGTCTCAGTGTACTGTGGTCAGAAAATATGCTTGGAATGATTTGAAGGTTTTTTGAATCTACCAAGGCCGGACTTATGGCTGAGGATGTGAGCAGTCCTGGAGAAGTTTCCATATGTACTTGAGAAAAAGGTGAAACCCATTGTTTGGTCAGAAATTAGGCTTGGAATGATTTCAAGGTTTTTTGAATCTACCAAAGCTGGACTTATGGCCGAGGATGTGATCTGTCCTGCAGAAGTTTCCATACGTACTTGAGTAAAAGGTGAAACCCATTGTTTTGTGGTGAAATGTCGTATCGATATCAATTATGTCTAACTCGTCCATAGTATCATTTAAAGTTTGTATTTCCTTGTTAATTTTCTGTTTACTTGATCTATCCATAGGTGTGAGTGGGGTAGTAAAGTCTTCCACTATGACTGTGTTATCGTTAATTTCCCTTTCATGCTTGTTAGCCTTTGCCTTACATATTGTGGTTCTCCTATGTTGGGTGCGTATGTGTTTATAATCGTTATATCTTCTTCTCGGATTGATGTTTTGATCATTATGTAGTGAACCTCTTTGTGTCTTTTCACAGGCTTTATTTTAAAGTCTATTTTGTCTGATATGTGTATTGCTACTCCTGCTTTCTTCTGGTCTCGACTTGCTTGGAATACCTTTTTTCCAGCCCTTCACTTTCAGTCTCTATGTGCCCCTTGTTTGGAGGTGGGTCTGTTGTAGACAACATAAACAGTGGTCTTGTTTGTGTATCCTTTCAGCTAGTCTTTGCCTTTTGGTTGGGGCACTCGACCCATTTACATTTAAGGTAACTGTTGATAAGTATGATCCTGTTGCCATTTGATTTGCTGTTTTGAGTTTGATTTTATACAACCTTTCTGTGTTTCCTGCCTAGAGAAGATCCTTTAGCATTTGTTGAAGAGTGAAAAGAAGAGTTGGGAATAGATGTCTCTACAGTATCTTCATTAGTCCGAGGTAATAAGAAGAAGCATGTTAAAGCAAGGGGTAATGTGGATGATCAAAACTCTGACTTTCATCCTGAAACTTGAGGACAGAGCGTATTATCAGCCTGCACAAGTTTAAATGTGCCATTCATACGAAAGCCTTCTACCATCCAGATAGCTGCTGAAACAAGTGCCCCAACTTGAAATGATTTCTCTTCTCCATCGTAAATATCAGTTAGACCACAGGAGCATACTGTGATACATCAATCTGCAGCTGCTTTAGGTGTTGTTGTTGTTGTTTTAATTGAAGAGAAATTGCTTTACAGAATTTTGCTGTATTCTGTCAGAATTCAAAATAAATCAATCATCGAGGCACATATATCCCTTCCCTCTGGGAGTACCCTCCCATCTCCCTCCCCATCCCACAATCTAGCTTGAGCATTTGTCATGGGATTTCACATAGCAGCTGCACTAAATCAAATGGCTCTAGTGAAAATTTTGCAGCTATGTCTACTTCTGTTTCTCCGTACCACAACTTATGTCCATTACAGAACAGTTAGTTTGGACCGAGGGTGGAGCCTTCTACCTTTCCAGGTTGGTATGGTAACATGTCAGCCCATGACCGTCCTTTTCCTAAACTACAACAGTCAGGCAATTTAGTTTTCCCAGTGCCAAAGATCCCTGACACATCTGCTGCTTCTCTTTCAAGATCCACTCATCAACCATCTTCATTATTTGAAAACTGTCCTAATACAACTGATGTACCAAATAGGTGTTGGATTATGGAGGATACCGAAGTGTAAAATTAATGTTGGGAGATGTCAACAAATTCCTACAATTCTCTTATTTGAAGAAAAAAGTTACATATTCATCTTCATAGGGCCAATTTCTATTTTGGAATAATTAAGAGTAAAATGAGTCTTTCTTTCCGTGCCTGACTATTTTACTCTGCATAATATAAACACTTCTGTGCAAGGTCATAAAATAAACACTACACTTGCTTTCACTGAAACCCACAGTCAGTTGATTGACTTCATTGCATAGAAGTGAGCAGACCCATGTTTGGTTTGGTAACAGTCCTGAATGTTAAGAATATGTGTATAGAAGGGTGATCAATCACTTTTATTTCAGGAACCAAGTAGACTTATTGATGTGATTTTTCTGTGTAAAAATTCTTTAGCAATGACATTTTGCAGGTTTCATGTTTTTGGTTACTGTTTATGCAAGCAGCCTTTATTTTAAGTTGATGTAGAAGTAAACACTGGTTGAACATTGCCCTTCAATTGCTAGAAGACCAGTGACTTTATGATGTCAGCGCTACTCTTCAATTGCTAGGAGACCAGTGACTTTGTGATGTCACAGCTTTTTGACTTTGAGAACCATGCTGATGGTCTTGAGAGTTTATCTCTGTACGCCAGCCAAGCAGCATTTGAAGTTAGAGTGTGTAAAGTCAGACAAATGAGAAAAGTATCTGAAGAAAGATCTCTCTGAGATGGCACACATTCCTTCAGAAATTCAAGATGTGCTTCGTAACGATGTATCAAGTGGTTCCAAAACCTCCATTGGATCGTCTTCGTGTGATTACACACTTACTGGGGACTCAGTTTTGAGATCTATGATTGAAGAATATGCTTTCCAGGCTTTGTCTAAGGAAGCTGGGATAAAAAGGCCACCCTACACATTTTCTGTCTCTGAAAGAAATGAGTGGAATGATTTTCTTTCCCTCACTTTTCCACAAAAACTCTGGGCTATAGTTGAAAGTGATCAGTTTGAATGTATTTGGTGGGATGAGAGTGGCACTTCTATAGTGATCAACGAAGAACTCTTCAAGAAAGAAGTCTTGGAAAGAAAGGCCCCTTTCAGAATATTTGAAACTGATAGTATGAAAAGTTTAGTTAGCCAGCTTAAACTTTATGGGTTTAGTAAAAAGCGACAAACTTTTCAAAGATCTGCTTCACTACCTGACTTTCTGGAAGAAGAAAACAATGTCTCTGTTTTGAGCAAGGTAATCCAAAATTTCCACTTACTGTCAATATGTAAGATTAAATCATGTGACTTAGAAAGCATGTTCACATATGTAGCTAAAACCGAATTTAAAATTAAGATAGCAAACTGTTGAACACGTTTTATTTTTTGAAGTTGAGAACAGCTGGAGGTTAAAATATTTGATACTTAATACACTCTCCTAGCAACTTGAAATCAGATACATGTCCTCAAGCTACTTTAAGTGGTATTTACTGTATATATACAACATATTTTTTAGTTGAGGAGCATACTTGTTTCTAACATGTAAGGTGTTAAAACTACTAATGGAGGTGTTGTCTTTGATTCTATTTAATTGGCATCATTAAAGGAATACACTTTTATAGTTTAACTTTGCTTGTCAGTTTTACCTTAGTTTATAAAAAACTAAATAATTGTATCCTTTGATTTTAGTTACAGATCTACCATAATCCAAATTTCAAAAGAGACTATCCCCAACTTTTTTTTTTTTTTTTTTTTTTTTTTTTTTTATAAATTTATTTATTTTACTTGGGGGCTAATTACTTTACAGTATTGTAATAGTTTTTGCCATACATTGACAAGAATCAGCCATGGGTTTACATGTGTTCCCCTTCCCGAACCCCCCACCCACCTCCCTCCCCCTCCCATCCCTCTGGATCATCCCACTGCCCCGGCCCCGAGCCCTTGTCACATGCATCGAACATGGAATGGTGCTCTGTTTCACATATGACAATACACATGTCTCAATGCCATTCTCCCAGAACGGCCCACCCTCACCTTCTCCCTCAGAGTCCATAAAATTGTTCCATGCATCTGTGTCTCTCATTCTGTCCCGCATATAGGGTTATCGTTACCATCTTTCAGATTCCATATATATGCATTAGTATACTGTATTGTTGTTTTTCTTTCTGGCTTACTTCACTCTGTATAATGGGCTCCAGTTTCATCCATCTCAGTAGAAGAACTGCCATATGACCCAGCAATCCCACTGCTGGGCATATACACCGAGGAAACCAGAATTGAAAGAGACGCGTGTACCCCAATGTTCATCGCAGCACTGTTTACAATAGCCAGGACATGGAAGCAACCTAGATGTCCATCAGCAGATGAATGGATAAGGAAGCTGTGGTACATATACACAATGGAATATTATCCCCAACTTTTAGGAAGAATGAAAAGAAGAGTTGGGATTAGCAATGTGTTTCCGAAATCTTCACTAGTTCCAGATTACGAGAAGAAGCATGTTAAAGCAAGGGTCAACACAGATGATCGTAACTCTGGTTTTCATGCTCAAACTAGTGGAGAGAGTCCATTTTCAGCTTCCACCGGTTTAAGTGTGCCTTTCCCACAAAAGACTTATACCAGCCAGATAGTCCCTAAAACAAGCGCCCTACTTCCGCGTGACTTTCCTTCCCCATCAATATCAGTTAGACAAAGAGAACAGAATGTGGTAGATCAACCTGCTGTTTTAAACCAGTTGAGCATTTTTAATTGGCACTTCCATAGCACCTACACTCAAGCAAATGGCCACGTTGAGGACTTTGCTACTACCGCTACATCTACTCCTCAGAACCACATCGTATCTCCATTATGGAGCAGTTCTTTTGGACTGATGGTGGAGCCTTCTACATTTCCAGACAGGTATAGCGATATGTCAGCCCATGACAGTCCTCTTCCTAACCAGCAACAGAGAGGCAACTCAAGGTCCCCAGTGCCAACGATCGCTTATACACCCACCTCCTCTCTTTCAAGTCAATTCATCAACGATATTCCTTATGTGAAAACCATGCTAATTAAAACTGACCTATCAAATAAGTATCAGCTTATGGAACCTAATGAAGATTAAAATTTACGTTGGGAGATGTCAACAAATACCCACAATTCTTGTATTTGAACAATAAAGTTACACGTTCCTCTGCACAGTTTTGTTTTCTATTTTGAAACAATGAAGAGTAAATTAAGGCTTTATTTCAATGTCTGGCTATTTCTCTGCACTCTTTTATAAACTCTTCAGTTCAAGAAAACATCCGTTAGGCATCCTAGGTAAATGGCACCTAGCCTATTGTTTCTAAGCAAGAAAATGAGAACAAAGGGAAAAGAGGTAATGGATGTAAAGTGATTTGGGAAATCATCCCTGCTGAAATGAATGGGTGTCTAAATGAGGATGGTACGGGTGAAGGAACACATACAAATAAAATCAAAACAAGTGCACCTACACAGTACGAACCTTAGTGCGTTCACAGTTACATGATATTCTATTACGTATCGGTAGAGTCTTAAGATAGAGAAGGAAATGGTGCCCCGCTCCAGTATTCTTGCCTGGAGAATTCCGTGGAAAGGGGCTCCTGGTGGGCTGCTGTCCATAGGGTCGCACAGAGTTGCACACAACTGAAGTGACTTAGCAGCAGCAGAGTCTTAAGACATTAGACAGGAGATTGTCTTCATTCTAGAAATTCATTTCATACTTGAAAATATAAATATTGTAGCATGTCCAAAATTAGGAGAACCGTTATACCATCACTGTGATACCAACGATTACAGGACATAATCAGTGACTGGACCATGGCCAGCACAAGATAGGTATTTTACAAGTGGTACTGTATAGGGTCATTTTAGCTCTGCTCTCCTTAAGGCGTACCTTTATTTCCTGCCACCATGATTCCACCCTATATTTCCTAATGTGTATTTAGATTTTGCTTATCTGTTCCCTCAGAGACAAAATAAATTCCTCTGGTGATTGCAGCACCTCAGGTTGGTTAACAAGTTCTTTGAAGACATGATATTTGTTTTCCGTAGTAGTTTCAGTACCATTCTCTTACACCGTGCTTCTGGAGCTACAATCACACACACTGCTTTCAGATGTGCTAAGCCCCTTCTCACAACTTTGCCTCAACTCTTTCTTGGGGTTGGAAGGAACCTCTGTTCGCCCTCCTACCAAGGTGAGCACGGATATCAGGTCTTCAATGTGTTTTGGGTCTACCCTCTTTTCTTTGTGTATCTTTCACATCAGCTAAAACGTGTACTTACTGAATTATCAACAAGGAAATGTAATCACGAATCAAATGCTATATACATTACTCAACAACATCCTATAACCTGCACTATTATCATAATTGACCTTTCCTACTTACTGAGAATCTTTTCCCGGTTGATAAATATATATCTTATATGTCCATGAATGTCAAATGTGGGAATTCAAATTATAAAATGATTGCTGCTCTCATGAATTTTACAGTCTATAACAAGCCATACTAGTCATGTTGTTTCAGGCCCCAGTTCCCTAAAATTCAGTAGTAGTTATAGAGATATTTATGAAAAAAACAAACAAACAAAAAAGAATCATTCATTTTAATTCTCTAGAAAAGTCATGGAGTAAGGAGGGATCAAAATCAATGGCTGATCCTTCACATAGTTCACAATGAAAGAAGATGAGCAGAGTGTCTGCCAGTTGGACCCCCCAGACTGTCATGAACACTACCTAGAAATCTTGGCAATCTCCACTTTGTGGCCATTTCTTTAGACAGTGGTGGCAATATCAAGTCATGGCCCTGTTTTGGTATGGTAACCCACATAGGACAACACCAAGTTAAGTTCACCGTTCTCATGTTTGGGGCTAATGCAGAGTGAAAGCTGTGGGCTATTTGTGTAGATAAGGGAGGTGTCCAAACAGCACACGCTTTTTCTTTCACTGAAAACTTTCATTAAATTTGGCTGAGAACACTATACTTTAGAGAGGTAAGCATTTTGCAGCAATTGTAAGAGTTATTGAAATCGGTGTCCTTAGTTATCCTTTCAAGCGCAAAGTCCAATGGTCTGGTTTTCGATTTCAGGCATCTTACTATGGAGCCAAATTTGCATGCTTTGAGAAATAGCACCTTAAAAGCAATCACATCTTCTATTTCATTGCCGTGTACTGATTATTCCTGCTCACTCCCTTTGATCTTCTTTTCCTGTTCTGCTTTGAGGGGCAGGTCCTTCTCAAAAAGAATAGGATTAATTCCCTTAGTGCTCTGTGGTAACTTGGAAAAGGCATGGATAAGGACATGCAATATATTATGTGGGAAAGCTACTGTTTTTGTTCCCTCCTGAAAACATAGTATTAAATTGTACCTCAATTGTCCTACCACGGGAAGCCTGGTTACATGATGCATTACCTTGGTGATCAATTCCCATATGGCTTTAACATATCAGTACCTTTAATTCTCAAAAGCTTATAGAGAAAGTATCTCAATACAGTAGGGAAATATTATACATGAGTTCAGTGTTCTTTCCCGTACTTATTTATTTTATAATTTGTGCCTAAAATAGTAAAAGTGAGAACAAAAATTCAAGTGAGTTAACGCAGTGAGTTAAACACAGAAGATTGAGACAAGAAGTAGAAAAATTGATGGGAGAAGATCAGAGGATGAAATTGGGTGCTTATAATGGAACAAGCAAATGTGTAACTGCAGGGCCTAAATAGTTCAATATGACTTCACTATTGTTACCCTACAAATTATTTTCATTTTAGCAAATCACAGAATAGTCTTACATGCAAAGTACTTTAAGATCCCATGGAATGCACAACAAAGGTATATCTTTTAAAGCATTCTGATTTAAAATGTCGCTAGAGACATATCATTCAAGTAGAAAATGATTTCCAAAATTAAGCCTAGAGACAAGTATCAGAGAAACTTTGGGAAGTTCATAGGTGTCCTCCAGTGAGTCCTTGGGTTTTCTTTTCTTTTTGTAATTGTGTTTAAGCATACAAGATAGTGACTGTGCTTGTGTGTGTGTGCATCAGATTAAGAATGTGTTTGTGAGTGTATGTCTGGGCTCTCTTTTGGACTTTTATGTTAGAAATTTCAGCTGAAGAAATAGTTCATTCAAAAATACAGCCAGGCACAAATTAAACTGCCCATTCAAAACTCTTCTTTCTCTTTTCAAAGTGCAAGACAAACGGATGCGTCAAAGGTTGAAAGCATTTCAATAATAACCAAGCTCCTCCGCCCAAACATAGTTAAAAACTATGGTACTCTCCCAATCAACCCAGCAAAAGATGCGTGGGACCTTAGGTATCTATGATGTCTGGCAATAACAAAACACCCACCCTCTAATACGGCAGTACTCAAGAAGGCCATGTAGAGGCCTGCAGTTTCAACCAGGCCTTCCTGTAATAGGATACGACCTTCCTATAGGAGGCTGCACACTCACCAGTAATGAACACTCTTAGGCATCAAATGAAACTAAGGACGAAACCTGGAATTCTCTTCCCACATGGTGGAAGTCCCCTTCCC
Organism: Giraffa tippelskirchi; assembly: GCF_054371585.1. Taxonomy (NCBI): domain Eukaryota; kingdom Metazoa; phylum Chordata; class Mammalia; order Artiodactyla; family Giraffidae; genus Giraffa; species Giraffa tippelskirchi. Next base: position 19,016,435 of record NC_137290.1, read on the forward strand.
CCTTCCCAAGTGGATGTGATAGACAGTTAAAATAAAAGGAAGTTATAACATGGCTGACATTCTTCTTACATAATACCTGAAATGTCCAAGCCCCACCACACTACTAAGCAGCTGACTATACAGGTCTTCTGGTCTCAAATCTGTGTGACAATCATCACATGAGAATTTTATGAATATTTGAGATGCATTGATAGTGCGGATCTGTAAAGCTAAACGTCTTTGAGATCTGACTCAAATAGGAAAACTGTGTACTCCCTGTCTTCAGTTTTATGGGGATTTCACATGCATTCACACACTTCCACAATGCTCAACCTTCATCTGAAGACAAGAGGAATGGTCTATTCACAGAGAAGGCCAGCGGTAAAGTCAAAATGGATCCAGTTTCCTGCCTACATCCCTGCTCAGTAATGTAACCGCTTGTAAGCATTCCTAAGGGCGACTAGGATACACAAGTCAAAGATGCTTCTCCCAGGATTACAGAGTTGGATTGAGAACTGTAAGTTTGTTTACCTCTCATCCCATTCTTAAGATCACAAACCATAACTGTTAACCCATCAGAAGATGGGCAGCTCTAGCACATATTTAGAGACAATGCCTGCTTCTGCCTAAGACCAAGGTTGTAGATCCAAGTGGCATATAGGGTACGGTTTCCATCTCAGGATACCACATGACTCCCCAGGGATTCTCCTTCTCTGGAAAGCTCTCAAGAGATGTTGTGAGAAGAATATTTTGAGGGTGGAAAACAAGGAAACCGACAAGAGTTGTGTTCTTTCTAATTGTCCTCAGTCTCACTTTTCATCCCATGTATAATGACAAAGTCTCCCAAGCACTGCCAATACCAATTTGTTGATGTTCTTCAGCCACTCAGTCTTGTCTGACTCTTTGTGACTCCATGTACAGCAAGAACCCTGGGTTCCCCTGCCTTTCAAATCACCAGTTTACTCAAACCCATGACTTTTGAGTCAGTGATGCTTTGCAGCCATCTCACCCTCTGGCATTCCCTTCTCGTCCTTCCCTCAATCTTTCCCAGCATCAGTTTCTTCCCAGTGATTTCACTCTAGGCCCTAGATGGTCAATATATTGGCTCTTCATGGTCAGCGTCAGAACTTCCGTGAATAGTCTGAGTTGAACTCCTTCATGCTTGGCTAGTTTGAACTCCATGCTCGCAACGGAACTCTCACACATCTTCTCCAGACCCACTACTGCAAAGCATCGATATTTTGGCACTCAGTTCCTGGGGTCCTGCTCACTCCTCCATACGTTACTCCTGAAAATCAACTTTGCCCATTCGGATCTTTTCCAGTAATCACTCAGCTTATTAACATGGTGTCTAGATTGGTCGTAGCTTTTCATCCAAGTGGCAAGTGCCTTTTCATTTCGTGGCTGAAGTCACTCCCCGCAGTGATATCAGAGGTCAAGAAAGTGAAACCTGTCACTGAGTCAATTGTATCCTATTGCTAGATCTCAAAATGTTTGGGCCACATTCCATGGTCTTATTTTTAGTGTTCATTGGTTTGTGTTTAGATTGAGTTTTAATCCAGCTTTTCCTGTCACCTCATCAGAAGGCTCTTTAGTCCCTAGTGTTTTTCAGCCATTTGTGTGTTGTCATCTTATAACTAAGGTTATTCACACTTCTCACAGTAATTCTGTTTCCAGCTTCAAATTCTTTCAGCAAGTTATTGTCCATGGTATACTCTGCACAGAAGTCAAATAAGCTGGGTGACAATATATAGCCTCGATGTATTTCCTTCCCTATTTTGTACCAGTCCGTTGTTCCTTCTCCAGTTCCAACTGTTGTTACTTGACCTGCGTGCACCTTTCCCAGGAAACAGGCATGGTGGTCTTATATTCTTATCTCTTTAAGAATTTTCCACAGTTTGTTGTGACCCACACAGTCTAAGGGCTTCCCCTGTGATTCAGATGGTAGAGCATCTGCCTGCAATGGGGGAGGCCCAAGTTCGATCGCCGGGTCTGGAAGATCCCCTGGAGAAAGAAATGGTAGGCTACAGTCCATGGGGTCGCAAAGAGTCAGACACAAATGAATGACCTCACTTTCACATGCTGTCTATGCCATTAACAGAGACAATAAAGGAGATGTAAATGACTTTATGAAACACCCTTGTTTTTTCTATGATCCAGACTCCAATTAAGGTTTACCTATTAAGATTAAATGACTAACTACATCTGCCTGCTCGCTCTCTCTCTGTTTCAAGTTGTTGCTGCTACTGCTGCTAAGTCGCTTCAGTCGTGTCCGACCCTGTGCGACCCCAGAGACGGCAGTGTACCGGGCTCCTCCGTCCCTGGGATTCTGCAGGCAAGAACACTGGAGTGGGTTTCCATTTCCTGCTCCAATACATTTAAGTGAAAATCGAAAGTGAAGTCACCCAGTTGTGTCCGACTCTTCACGACCCCATGGACTGAAGCCTACCAGGCTCCTACGCCCATGGGATTTTCCAGGCAAGAGTACTGGAGTGAGATGCCATTGCCTTCTCCATTTTTCAAGCTATCATCTACCAACTGTTACATTCCTGGGCACTTGCCATCTTCTTGTGGGCTCTCCTGGTGGCTCAGTTGGCAAAGCAACTGCCTGCAATCTGGAGACCTGGGTTCACTCCCTGGGTCGCGAAGATCTCCTGCAGAAGGAAATGGGAACCCACACCAGTACGCTTGCCTGGAAAGTTAGTATTAAATTATGACCATGCCCATCTCTGACCTTTGACACCCACTTGAAACAGTTAAGTTTCCAGAGCAGAAATAAGGAATCTGTGCTCCGGGAAAATGTCGGGACAATTTGACAAATAGCTAGATATTTTCAGGAACGGACTTTTTGAGCCCAATATCTGTATCATCTTTTATCTGTAAAGGAACTATGTTTCCTCAAACTGATGACAACTCCTCATTAGCAGAAATTTCAGGAAAAATAACTCGGCTTATCTGCATGTTCGTAGTCAATGTTGTACCAGTTATGTGTGTATGCACGAAAGCTCCCATTAAACAGATAAATTCACATCAACTAAAGTTTGTTGCTTTACTGGCATGCATAAATGAATTACAGAGCCTGCCTAGAAAGAAAATCAGAAGTTCTGATTGGGCAGATAATAAGAAGACGTTGAGAGCAACTCTCTTCATGGGGGCATCACAAATAATACTTCTATAAAGGCAACAGTTCCCCGAGCGCATCCAATGAATATTAGCAGAAGACCTTGCTCAACTATATGGGAACAAGACATAACTGGGAAGAATGGAAGGAAGATGGGAGAAGGAGGATGAGAGGAATAGAACCAAACCTGTGTCTTGTGGTGGGAGATGGAGAAGCAGGGGATAGATTGAGGATTCAGGTAAGTTACCTCAGTAAACTTAAATTACTTTTGACTGAAAGGAAGCAAGGTGAAGAAGCTGATGAAATATAGCTTGTCTAGAGTGAGAATCAAACAGAGAATGTGTGGTGTGGTCCTACATGTCCCAAACGGCCATGCAGGTCAACCAGTGTTCATAGGGCCTGGAAGATGAAACATGGGGTTAGAAAGCCAACCTGGGAGTGAAGTGCGTTTGACTGCGTAGAGATGGAGTGATGGATCTGGGATGTCAAAGTGCATAGGAAGGAATGCTTTTTGAAAAATCCCAAACTGACAGAGAAGCGGGTCCTTAGGGTTCAGTCACACAGAGGAGGTAACACCATTGAATCCTCCCCCTCCCCACCCCCACCCTTTCCCACAAGCTGAGACCTACTATCAGGAAATAGAAAACAACTAGCTAGAACTAACACTCATGCTTCTGCCACCACAGGCTAGAAAACGATCCCAGTAGGGCCATAAATTTTCTGCCTGTGGTTGCAGACTCTTTGTCTATGGCATACAAAAGGGACAATAGATTTCCAATGAATGAAAATATTCAGGCTCTGGCAGCACTAAAAGCAAATAGGAGTTATCCCAGATTAGAGTCTGACCTGTCCCTACTGAAGATCCAAAGTTATTTCTGCCCTCGTTTGGGCACGCTTTCTCAAGAGGTGGAGCTGTGCTGTGGCTCGTGTTCAGGACCAGAACACTGACAGCAGGGACTCTAATAACATTCATTATACTGACCATGTTTTGCTACGCTGTGTGGCTGGTTCACTCGTTTTCTCACTTGTAGGCTTTCTCATTATTCTTGATTATTTACTGTTTTAAGATTGTTTACATCACATATTTGTATTTTTTTCATTTTTTTAATAAATTTATTTATTTTAGTTGGGGGCTAATTACTTTACAATATTGTAATAGTTTTTGCCATACATTGACATGAATCAGCCATGGGTTTACATGTGTTCCCCTTCCTGGACCGCCCACCCACCTCACTCCCCATCCCATCCCTCTGGGTCATCCCATTGCCCTGGCCCTGAGCCCTTGTCTCATGCATCAAACATGGAATGGTGTTCTGTTTCACGTATGATAATATACATGTTTCAATGCTATTCTCCCAGAACGTCCCACCCTCACCTTCTCCCTAAGAGTCCATAAAATTGTTCTATGCATCTGTGTCTCTTATTCTGTCTCGCATATAGGGTTATCGTTACCATCTTTCAAATTCCATATCATTTCACACCAGTCAGAATGGCTGCTATCCAAAAGTCTGCAAGCAATAAATGCTGGAGAGGGTGTGGAGAAAAGGGAACCCTCTTACACTGTTGGTGGGAATGCAAACTAGTACAGCCACTATGGAGAACAGTGTGGAGATTCCTTAAAGTACTGGGAATAGAACTGCCATATGACCCAGCAATCCCACTGCTGGGCATATACACCGAGGAAACCAGAATTGAAAGAGACGCGTGTACCCCAATGTTCATCTCAGCACGGTTTAGAATAGCCAGGACATGGAAGCAACCTAGATGTCCATCAGCAGACGAATGGATAAGGAAGCTGTGGTACATATACACAATGGAATATTACCCAGCCATTAAAAAAAATACATTTGAATCGGTTCTACTGAGATGGATGAAACTGGAGCCCATTACCCAGAAAGAAAAACAACAATACAGTATACTAATGCATATATTTATTTTTTGTATGTATATAACATGTACTTTGTTTTCCTGCTTTCTGTGCCTTTTGTTGATGTCGTTTCTTGTCATGTTTGTTTTAATAGGTATACATTTCTATGTTAACTGTGATTTTCTGATGTTCTGTGGGAAAGTTCTTGTCATTTTTGTCAGATTTCTTTCTTTATTTTTTACGTGGCACTCTGCTCTAGTGTTGTTTTATGTCTTGCAAGTTATTCGCTTAGTTGTATTACTGGTTCTGTGTTCTTCCCTATTGTGATTTTTGCTTGTGTTATTTTCTTTTTTTATTATTATTATTTTTTTCTTTGATTTTGGTTTCTTACAATTTGTCTGACTTCCTTTGTTTCCTCTGTCTAATCTTTTACTATGTGATCTTGGTTCTCTGACCAGAAGTTGGGCCTGTTCTTCTAGAGTTTCAGCACCATATCGAAGACCATAGAGTACCAGAGAATTCCTGGTTCCAGCGAGTATTAATTGGTGAGAGTGTCTATGAAGGCTTCCATCGCAAACTAAGAACCAATTCCACTCAAAAGGCTATATTATCCAGAGCTGATGCCTCATGCCACACAAAAAAGCAGAGCAGAAACACAAGCCATATCATCCACAGATGGATTGCCTAAAGTCAGACTAAACCTGTACATACCTGCAAAAGATACCACCGTGAGAGAGAGAAGTGTCAGCTGTGGAATATAGATGCCAGAGAATATAGTTGCCAGTCCCTCCCCCTCCAAGGACACAGAAACCACTGCACCAAACTTATCCAGTCAGGGTGCATTTGGAAGCAAGAACTGCAACCCTGCACCCTGGGAAGAAAAGACCATTAACATAGTAAGATAAACAAATGTGAAGAAAGTCAAGTACGTTGCAGGCAAAGAAACAATGTTAAAACACATGAGACATAATTAAAGAGGAAATAGGAATTGTCACTGAAAAAGAATTGAGAGGAACGATAGTAAAGATGATCAAACATCTCAGAAAATAAATGTAAATCATGCAAGAAACATTTAAGAATGTTAAATGTGTGAATGATAGCACAATAACTGCCATATGTGTGCTGTAGGCTCATCCATGCCTTTGTACAGCAGAAGCCAGAACAACATTGGAAAATAATTATCTTCCAAATTAAAAACGAAGTAGTAAAAGAAAAACAGACTTTAATAACACAACAGACCTGGCAATTCAACTGAAACTTAAGTAGATTTCTTCGAAAAACCAGCAGAAGGCAGTTCCTTTTCAAGGGCAAATGAAATATGTCCGGATAAATCAGAAACCGGATCACAAATCAGGCCTTGGCAAATTTAAGTTAATCAAAATGTTATCAAGCTTTTTTTTTTTTTTTTTTTTACTGCAATATATGTTACGATTTAAATGTCAGTCATGGTGTGTGGTGGGGAGAAAACAAAAAAAAACAAACAAAAATATAAATAACAAAGACAAAACAAACAAACAAACACCTGAATACATTCAGTCTCATGCATATACCTCTTCATGGCCAAGAAATACATGAAAAATCAGACAGAAAAAAAAATATATATGTATATATATATATATTCATAGAAACAAATGACAATAAAAATGCGATTGCATAAAACCTATGAAACAGGATAAAACACTAAAAGAGTAAATATTATAATAAAGGAATGTCTCAAGTAATCAACCTAACAGTACAACTGAGACAATTAGAGAAAGAAGAAGAAACAGAAAACCCAAATTAGTTTTGGGAAAAAAAAAAAAGTCACTGAGACTAGAACAGGAAAACAAGAGAAAAAATGTAAACAATAGCAAAGATCAATAATGCTAAAAGGGATCTCTTGGAGAGCATAAAGAAAATACATAAATCATGAGCCAGACTCATCAACAAAAAAAGGGAGAACACTCTAATCAATAAAGTTAGACATGAGAAAGGAGACATTATAACCGATACCACAGAAACATCAAAGGATCATAAGAGACTACAACAAACAAGTTTAAGCCAATAAAATGTAGAATCTGGAAGCCACAGACTAATTCTTCGGAACTCAAGTAAGATGAAACATAAAATATTAACAAGCATTACAAGCTCTAATATTGAAACTGTTACAAAAAATTTTCCAGTTAACAAACTCAAGGTCCAGATGGTGTCACAGATAAATTGTATGAACCATTAAGAGAAATGTTAACACATACACTTCTAAAACTCTTCCAAAATACTACAGTGGTAGGAAAATGCACAAACTCATCCTACGAGTACAGCATCACCCTGATAGAAGACCCAGAGGTAACACAGAAAAGGAAAATTATAGGCCACTATCACACAGTTGAACATAGATGCAAACATCCTCAACAAAATACTCCCAAGAAGAATCCAACAGCACATTAAAAGTATCCAACAGCTTAATTAAGTGAGGTTTTCCCCAATATGCAAACATCCTCCAGGATCTGCGTATCAATCCATCAGATACACCATAACAAATTGAAGGATTAAAACCATATGATCACCTCAATCAGTTCAGTTCAGTTCAGTTCAGTTCAGTTCACTGCCTAGTCGTGTCCGACTCTTTACAACCCCGTGAATTGCAGCAGGCCAGGCCTCTCTGTCCTTCTCCAAATCCCGAATTCTACCCAAACCCTTGTCCATCGAGTCAGTGATGCCATCCAACCATCTCATCCTCTGTCGTCCCCTTCTCCTCCTACCCAGCATTAGGGTCTTGTCCAATGAGTCAACCCTTCGCATGAGGTGGCCAAAGTATTGGAGTTTCAGCTTCAACATCTGTCCTTCCAATGAACACCCAGGACTGATCTCCTTTAGGATGGATTGATTGGTTCTCCTTGTAGTCCAAGGGACTCTCAAGAGTCTTCTCCAACACCACAGTTCAAAAGCATCAATTCTGCGGTGCTCAGCTTTCTTTACCGTCCAACTTTCACATCCCTACATGACCACTGGAAAAACCATAGCCTTGACTAAATGAACCTTTGTTGTCAAAGTAATGTCTCTCCTTTTTAAATATGCTATACATGTTGGTCATAACCTTCCTTCCAAGGAGTAAGCTTCTTTTAATTTCATGGCTGCAATCACCATCAGCAGTGTTTTTGAAACCCCCAAAAATAAAGTCTGACACTGTTTTCACTGTTTCCCCATCTATTTCCCATGAAATGATTGGACCAGATGCCATGATCTTCGTTTTCTGAACGTTTAGCTTTAAGCCACCTTTTTCTCTCTCCTCTTTCACTGTCACGAAGAGGCTTTTTAGTTCTTCTTCACTTTCTGCTATAAGGGTGGTGTCATCTGCATATATGGGATTATTGATATTTTCCCCAGTAATCTTGATTCCAGCTTGTGTTTCTTCCAGCCCAGCGTTTCTCATGATGTACTCTGCAGAGAAGTTAAATAAGCAGGAAGACAATATACAGCCTTGACGTACTCCTTTTCCTATTTGGAACCAGTCTGTTGTTCCATGTCCAGTTCTAACTGTTGCTTCCTGACCTGCATACAGGTTTCTCAAGAAACAGGTCAGATGGTCTGGTATGCCCATCTCTTTCAGAATTGTCCACAGTTTATTGTGTTCCACGCAGTCAAAGGCTTTGGCATTGACAATAAAGCAGAAATAGATGTTTGTCTGGAACTCTGTTGCTTTTTTGACGATCCAGCGCATGTTGGCAATTTGATCTCTGGTTCCTCTGCCTTTTCTAAAACCAGCCTGAACACCTGGAAGTTCACTGTTCACATATTGCTGAAGCCTGGCTTGGAGAATTTGAGCACTACTTTACTAGCATGTGAGATGAGTGCAATTGTAAAGTAGTGTGAGCAATCTTTGGCATTGCCTTTCTTTGGGATTGGAACGAAAACTGAACTTTTCCAGTCCTGTGGCCACTGCTGTGTTTTCCAAGTTTGCTGGCATATTGAGTGTAGCACTTTCACAGTATCATCTTTCAGGATTTGAAATAGCTCAACTGGAATTCCATCACCTCCACTAGCTTTGTTCATAGTGATCTTTTCTAAGGCCCACTTGACTTCACATTCCAGGATGCCTGGCTCTAGGTGAGTGATCACATCATCGTGGTTATCTGGGTCGTGAAGATCTTTTTTGTACAGTTCTTCTGTGTATTCTTGCCACCTCTTCTTAATATGTTCTGCTTCTGTTAGGTCCATACAATTTCTGTCCTTTATTGAGCCCATCTTTGCATGAAATGTTCCCTTGGTATCTCTAATTTTCTTGATGCCATCTCTAGTTTTTCCCAATATGTTGTTTTCCTCTATTTCTTTGCATTGATCACGGAGGACGGCTTTCTTATCTCTCCTTGCTATTCTTTGGAATTACTTTATTTCATTTCTATGAACTACTATCTCCTATCTAAAAAATGAAAATGTATATATATATATATATATACTATCTTTGAAAATGATTTTGGATCCATAAGTTTTACAATATTTAGAGGAGTCTAATCTCTATTATAGGTTTTTAATTTTGCTTGTTGAAATGTGTTAGGAATCTAATATTTGGAATCTATTTTCACTTAGGGATTTAACTCCTGAGTCGTCTGTCTCTCCTATTTTGACTTTTCCTTTTCTCCTCCTAGGCACCTACATCTCCCACGTCTATTTTTTCTTCTCTTCATGACTCTGAATCCCTTTGGCTCTTTCTGGGTGTGGAGAGCTGTTTAACAATTAAGCTTGGGGTTTGATCTTTTGTGCTGTGTGGATGTAGAATTCTTGATGTTAGTGTAACAGGGAACTGAAAGCTAAGATGAAGATATCAATTCCAGAACTGTGTTCATCGTCAGACCCCTGTTACCAAGGAACATTAAGAGACAATCACACACCCAAAAGTATCCATGCCTACATGGAAACCAAAATAAATACACAAGCCAGCAAGTTCAATGCAAGAGATCCCACACCTAATCTCCAGGAAAGCAGGAACAGAACAATGAATATTAAAAACTGGGGGGCTTCCCTGGTGGCTCAGAGAATAAAGCATCTGCCTGCAATGCAGGAGACCTGGGTTTGATCCCCAAGTGGGGAAGATCCCCTGGAGAAGGAAATGGCAACCCATTCCAGTACTCTAAAAAACTGGGCTGTCCAAAGCCATACCAAACACAAAGAGAACCAAAACACATTATTGAACATCTCATTGCAGTCCAGAGAGAGGAGATACAGCTCCACTCACCAGAGCACAGACACGCATTTCCCAATTCATTAAATATTGACAAGTCACTGGGGGCAACCCCAAACACAGCAGCAGACTGCACAACAACGAGTAGCCAAAACCCTCCAGCCTGCAGAAAAGGGACCCTGACCACAGCAATCTAAGCAGAATGAAAGAATGAAAAATATGCAGAAGGTGAAGGTCCATGATAAAGCACCACCAAACCAAAAGAAACAAATAAAATAAATACATAAATAAATAAAAGAGAAGGAATTCTTCCTGAAAAAAAAATCAGAATAATAATTGTAAGGATGACCTAAAATCTGGAAAAACAAGTGGAGTTGCCTGTAAATACACTGAACACATGGATTGAGAAGATCTAAGAATATTTAACAAGGATACAGAAGAAATAAAGTATCAATCAGTAATCATCGAAGGAAACAGAGATTAAAACAAATACTCTGCAGGGAATGACAGTAGAAGAACAGAGAGCAGAAAGGACTAGCTAGATGGAAGGTAGAATGGTAGAAATCAATGAAATAGAGTGGGAAAAATGAAAGCAGTGAGGGAAATCTCTGAGACTTCTGGAACAATGTTAAATGTCCCACCATTAGATTCAGAGCTGTCTGGATGGAGAACATCAAAACAAATAAGCAAGAAAGAAAAATAACTGCTTTGAGGAAATTTTTGAGATAAAATTTGAAAACCTCCCTTAGATGGGGGAAAGATATTTCTCTATGTCCCAATATCCCAGAATATCTAAAAGATGATATACTCAACGTGAAACAATCCACAAGGCATATTTATTAAACTAAGAAAAAGAAACACAAGAAGTAAACATCAAGGCCACAAGGGAAAATAAATAAATAACATACAGGTAGATTCACATAAGGATACCAGCTGCTCTTTCCTCTTCACACCAGGACAAAATAGTTTCACATACTTAAAGTGATGAAAGAGTCAAACCTAAATCTAATAAGGATGACATTCAGATATGAAGGATAAATCAACATTTGAACCAAAAGCTGTGAGAATTCATTACCACGAAACTGTTAAATCGGCCACTTACTTCATATATCATCAGGTTTGGAAAATTCATCATTGGCAACGAGTGTGGAATAGGTCAGTTTTAATTCCAATAACAAAGGACAATGCCAAAGTATGTTCAAACTACCATACAATTGTGCTTGTTTCATGTATTAGTAACATAATACTCAACATCCTCCAGCAGTACATGAACCAATAATTTGCAGATGTGCAACCTAGATTTGGAAAAGCTAGATGAACCAGACAAAAAAAATTCCAACATTCACTGGATCCTAGAGAAGGCAAGGAAATTTCAGGAAAAAAATTGCATCTGCCTCATTGACTGCACTAAAGCCATTGACTGTGGATCACAATGGACTGTGATTATTATCAGACCTTCTTAACATGAGAAATATGTACTTGGGTCAAGACACAAGAGCTTGAACCAGACATGGAACAATTGGCTAGTTCAAAACTGAGAAAGGAGTGTGCTTAAGCTTTAGATTCTGTTTATATGAAATATATATGCAGAGAATACTATACAAAATATCAGGCTGGATGGATCACAAACTGGAATCAAGGTAGCTGGCAGAAACCTCACCAATCTCAGATATAGACAGTACCACTCTAAAAAGAAAATTGAAGAGGGAGTAAACAGCCTCTTGAGTTTGAATGAGGAGGGTGAAATACCTTGCTGAAACTTCGACATTCAAAAAACTAAGATCACCGCATATTGTCCCATTACTACTTGGCAAAGAGAAGGGTGAAACCTGGAATCAGTGACAGACTTAATTTTCCTGGGCTCTAAAATCACTGTGAATGGTGACTGCAGTCATCAAATTAAAAGACACTTCCTTCTTGGAAGAAAAGCTATGTAAACCTAGATATTGCATTAAAAAGAAGAGACATTCACGTAACTAACAAAGTTCCCCACTTCATAAACCCCTATTGTTTATCCAGTAGTCATGTGCTGATGTGAGCCCTGGAGTGTAAAGAAGCCTGAGAGATGAAGAATTGATGCCTCCCAACTGTACTGCTGTAGAAGACCCTTAGGGGTCCCTTGAACTGCAAGCAGATGAAGCCAATCAATGTTAAGGGAGATTACCCCTGAGTATTCACTTGAAGGACTAATGATGAAGCTGAAACATCACCATTGTGGCCAACTGATGCAAAGAGCAAACTCACTGGAAAAGACCATGATGCTTGGAAAGACTGATGACAGGAGCAGAAGGGAGGAATAGAAGATGAGATGGTTGGACGGTATCAGCAATGCAATGGTCACATGTGTTTGAACAAACTCTGGGAGAGAGTGAAAGACAGGGAGGCCTTTTGTGCTACAGTCCATGGAGTCACAAAAGAGTTGGAGACAACATAGTGACTGAACAATGACAATCAAAGTCTCTAGAATTACTTCTTAAAATCACTCTAAAATATATTTAATTAAAGTAGTAACAAATAACCATTAATGTGGTATAATAGAAGATGGTGTAATTTTTTTTTAATATGACAACTATAGGCTCTGAAAGAGACAAATCTTAGAATTGAATACATTTTAAGAATGAGTTTGCAAGGAAAATTTTATCCAAGCAATAAACAATAAAGGGCCCTAGTGGCAATACTAATTGTAGACACATAGGTCTTTTAATTAAAAATGTTTTGAGACAAATGATATTAAACATGATTATACAATATTAATTATATATTTTGTCATATTACCTTTCATATTAATGATCCAATACAGCATATGCTCACCTCATCAAAGAGTTCCAGGTACCTGAATCAAACATTAAAAATGTTTGAATATTGTCTCAGCCTTTTGGCTATCATGAAGTGTAAAAATTGCAGATCTCTAGCCATAAGTATTTTTTTGAAATATTTTTGAACTGTGGTGTTGAAGAAGACTCTTGAGAGTCACTTGGACTACAACGAGATCCAATCAGTTCATCCTGAAGGAGATCAATCCTAGGTGTTCATTAGAAGGACAGATGTTGAAGCTGAAACTCCAATGATTTGACCACCTCATGCAAAGAGTTGATTCATTGGAAAAGTCCCTGATGCTGGGAAGGATTGGGGGCAGGAGGAGAAGGGGATGACAGAGGATGAGATGGCTGCATGGCATCACTGACTCGATGGTCATGAGTTGGGTAAACTCCGGGGGTTGGTGATAGACAGGGAAGCCTGGCGTGTTGTGATTCACGGGGTCGCAAAGAGTTGGATACGACTGAGTGGCTGAACTGAACTGAACTGAGCATTTAGATTAGTCCAAAAATAAATATCTAAATAACAGTAGAAGAACATAAGACCACTGAGGGAAGAGAAAATCTAAATGACCATATAAACCAAGAGGACTTAACACACTGAGCAGATCATTCCTTCTAACAAGAACAGAAGAATACACAACCCTCCCATGTTCAATTAGAATATTCTCCAGAATATTTTCGAGAATAGGTTTTACCTTAAGCCTTAAAATAGTCCTTAATAATTTAAATCATACAAAATATGTTTTCTGACATCCAATAAATGTAAATTGAAATCAGTAATGGGAAAAAAGTTGGAAATTGTATTGTGTGGAAAATTAAACCACATATCCCTAAGGGACCAAAGTTTGAAAGAATAAGTCACAGGGCAAATTAGAAAATACACTGTGGTGAATGAAAATGAAAACGCAACGTACCCACATCATCAGACACAACAGATATATATACACATTAAAATGGAAGCTCTGCAAACCTGAGAAGAAGCTAATATCTGCCTCCTACAGAAACTGGGGGGGGGGGGAATCAAAACTCACAGCAGGGAGAAAGAGGAAAACAATGAAGCCTAGTATGGGAATAAAATTATATACATATTTCAAAAACAGAGAAAAATCAACAAAAACAAAATAAATAAAATTGGAAGATATTAGGTAAACTGAGCAAACAAAATGAGAGAAGATCCAGTTATTGAAATGAGAATGAAAAAGATCCCATTGCAATGTAATCATACTAAATAAAGACACTTGTTAGGTAATATGGACACATATTTATGCCAGGAGAAGACTTAAGTTATGTGAAACAGTCGAATGGCTAAAAGAACAGAGTGATTAAAAACTGAAAATTCTGAATAGATTCATTAAATGGAGGTTGAATTCGAAATCATTAACCATAAATAAACATTTAGAATCAGATAATTTTTGATGTCTTATACTGATTAATTTTCTGAGCATGTCAATAACAATGTATGAAAGGCAGAAGTGTCCTATATATATTAGCAATCAGTGACAGTGATATTCATGCGCTAAGTTCCTACGCTCCTGTCTGACTCTCTTCGGCGCACAGCCTATCGCACATGGGTATCCCTCAATCCATCGGATTCTCGTGGTGCGTACACAAGAGTGGGTTTCCATGCCTTCCTCCAGAACATCTTCCCAAGCCAGGGATTGAAGCTGTGCCTCTTATGACTTCTGCATTAGAAGCTAGGTTGTTTATCACTAGTGACAACTGGAAAATAATTAGTGATAAATATATTATATATATATATACATACATACATACACATACATACTTATGTATATACACATATATAAATACAAACACACACACATATATATATACATATATCTATATTCATATGCATATATATCTATATACATATATATATGTATTCTTAAGGTATAGGTATATACTTTTGCTGTTATAGGTATCAATGTATATTTCACTGTAAGTATTTACTACAGGTATGAACTTTTGCTGAATCCAATGATCTGGTATGTTGTGGTTTCTCTTTCATTTATCTCAGATTATTTTTCTAATTTCCCTTGTGACTCAGGCATTGACTCAACCATTCCTTAGAAATGCCTTCTAAAATATTCCACAAATGACACATTTGCAAAAATGTATGCCATTTTTGAGCTTTAGCTCCATGTCTTGGTAGTCAGAGAATATAGGTGGTACAATTTAAAATTTAATTGTTTTATGCCTTAATATTAAAGCTATGCTTGAGAATATTCTAGAGAATATTCAGATATACATAGATATATAACTACGTGTATACATACATATATATTTATCTATATATAGATATAGATATATACACGCACATATGAGTAGAGATGCATATATGCATAGTATACGTAAACATGTCTATGCGTATACATCAGTGAAGATATATATATATACACATATCTTTATATATATAAACATATGTGTTTGGAAAGCACCACAAACCTCCCCTGTTTACTCTTCCTTGATCGGGAAGAGTTTCTAGCCATGTTCTTGAAATTTTGATTTCCCTTTCTCTTTCCTATCTCGTTGGGACTTGCATTAACCTGTATTAACTCTTTTCTCATTATATTAAGGCCACTTTAGGTCCTGTTGAGGTAAAAGCCCACAGTCAGCTTGTCTTGGGGTATATGAATCTACTACAAACAGTAACATTTTCTGAGGGTGTAGAGAGTAGAGCACACTGTGAACTAAGTATGCTGTCAGCCTTATCAGTAACCAAAGGATGTTGCAGTCATCAAGTCATAAGCCATTGCAGCCATCCCTGAATGTGAGCCCTGAGAGGACTCTGGATGAAGTCAGGCTGCCCATCATCAAGCCTTCAATTACCACAGCTGCCACCAATTGTGCTGCCAGAAGTGACTCTGACACAGAAAAGAACAGGACACTGGCCCTAGTTATAGTGCCTATTGAAGAAATTATCTCAAGAAGCCCAGATTCCTGCATCTTGCCATAGGTAGAATCATGCTAAACCCATTAACTTGAGATGTCCAGTTTTCTTTAATTAACCACAATATATGAACATGCTGCCTCCATGATCATTGTGAAACTTTTATACACCCTGGCACTTCCATTCCCTCTTCAGAATGGTCTTTCAGAAATACTTGAGAAGTTGCTCGTCAGGAGTAAATCCTCCTCAGGACTAAAGTCTAGATGAATAAAACAAAATTCTCAAATTTTAGGCTGTGCATTTTTCCCAGTCAGTCACACAGATTCCAGGATTTAAAAAAGAAGTGATCCTTGTACAGCATTTCAAACTTTCAAACTACATTTATAATTTCCTACTTAGGATAGTTCTGAATGTCAAAGGTTTACTATTGTGTACTAAAACATGAAGGAATTTGTGTTTCTATAAATTGTTGACATCATTTGGTAACCGCTCTTTCCTTTGAGAAACATTGCCAATCAAATGAAGTGAGGAACACTTATGTCTAGAGTCTGAGTTTATTCTGGCTAGGTTAGCTCTAAATTGTTAAGTGTTTGCTTTATGTTTTGTCTATACATACGAAAGCAGTCTTTGGTGCAGATTTTACTTGACATATGCACTGGTACACATTATACTTGACTTATGCACTGTGATGCATTTCTTGCTACTTGCCCAAGTTGGCCAAGGACTGACATCCATTTTCCAATTTAAGAAACAAGTTGAAATTGGAGTGTGATTGCTTTACAATGTCTGGTACTTTCTGCTGTAAAACAATGTAAATCATCTATCAGTATATATGCATGAGCCTCCCTTTTGAGAAGCCCTCCCACCTGCTCTTAAGCCTCCTCTCCTACTCCACAATCCACTTCCCTAGGGCACCCCAGAGTCCTGAGGAGGAGCCTCTCACTGGCTAACTACTTCATACTTGGTATTATACATATGCCTGGGCATCTTGCTCGATCCATTCCACTATCTCCTTCCACTTCTGTGTCCAAGTCTGTTCTTTACCTCTGCATTTCTTTTCCCACCCTTCAAACAGATTCTTCAGAACCAGTTTTCTAGATTCCACATATATGCATTAATCTACAATATTGGACTTCCTCTTTCTGAATTACTTCACTCTGTATAATAGGCTCTAGATCCATCCATATCTCTAGAAATAATCCATTGTTTTTTTTTCCTTTTTGTGCACGAGAAAGTTTCCATCCTGAGCATGTGCCATAACTTCTTTATCCATTCTTCAGTAAATGGACACCCAGATTGCTTACATAACTTGTCTACTGTAAATGGTATTGAAATGGATACTGGGATACACCTTTTTTCTTCAAAGGTGGTTTCATTTGGGTATATGTCTAATAATGTGATTTGGGGGTCATATGGTAGTTTTATTGCTAGTTTTCTAAAGAACTTTCATACTCTGCGGTATCATGTCAGTATTTATTTACATTCCTAACAACGCTGTGAAGGGTTCCCTTTCTTCCACATCATATCCTTCATTTATTGTTTTAAGATTTATATTTGTGTGTGTGTGTGTTTGTGTATATACTTGTTAATTTATAATATAATTATTTTTATGTAACATCTATATTATGAATGTATAGTATAGTGTAAACACATATTTGTTAATTTATGAATATGAATGCATACACACACACACATTTACTTCTTCATTTGTTTACATCAGGGTTTAATTGCTGCATGTGGAATCTAATTTCCTGACCAGGGATCAAACATGGAACCCTTGATTTAGGATCATGGTGTCTTAGCTTCTGGACCACTACCAAGTACCCTGTTGTCGATTTTATAATGATCACCATGCTCGATCGTGTGATATGACACTTCATTGTAGTTTTGATCTGTGTGCCTTTATTATGTTGAGGTAATTTTTGCTATGCTCAGTTTCGGGAGAGTTTTTTATCACACATGATTTTTGAATTTCATCCAAGATTTTTCAGCATCTATTGAGGTGATCATATGGTTTTAATCCTTCAATTTGTTATGGTGTATCTGATGGACTGATACGCAGATCCTGGAGGATGTTTGCATATTGGGGAAAACCTCACTTAATTAAGCTGTTGGATACTTTTAATGTGCTGTTGGATTCTTCTTGGGAGTATTTTGTTGAGGATGTTTGCATCTATGTTCAACTGTGTGATAGTGGCCTATAATTTTCCTTTTCTGTGTTACCTCTGGGTCTTCTATCAGGGTGATGCTGTACTCGTAGGAAGAGTTTGTGCATTTTCCTACCACTGTAGTATTTTGGAAGAGTTTTAGAAGTGTATGTGTTAACATTTCTCTTAATGGTTCATACAATTTATCTGTGACACCATCTGGACCTTGAGTTTGTTAACTGGAAAATTTTTTGTAACAGTTTCAATATTAGAGCTTGTAATGCTTGTTAATATTTTATGTTTCATCTTACTTGAGTTCCGAAGAATTAGTCTGTGGCTTCCAGATTCTACATTTTATTGGCTTAAACTTGTTTGTTGTAGTCTCTTATGATCCTTTGATGTTTCTGTGGTATCGGTTATAATGTCTCCTTTCTCATGTCTAACTTTATTGATTAGAGTGTTCTCCCTTTTTTTGTTGATGAGTCTGGCTCATGATTTATGTATTTTCTTTATGCTCTCCAAGAGATCCCTTTTAGCATTATTGATCTTTGCTATTGTTTACATTTTTTCTCTTGTTTTCCTGTTCTAGTCTCAGTGACTTTTTTTTTTTCCCAAAACTAATTTGGGTTTTCTGTTTCTTCTTCTTTCTCTAATTGTCTCAGTTGTACTGTTAGGTTGATTACTTGAGACATTCCTTTATTATAATATTTACTCTTTTAGTGTTTTATCCTGTTTCATAGGTTTTATGCAATCGCATTTTTATTGTCATTTGTTTCTATGAATATATATATATATATATTTTTTTTTCTGTCTGATTTTTCGTGTATTTCTTGGCCATGAAGAGGTATATGCATGAGACTGAATGTATTCAGGTGTTTGTTTGTTTGTTTGTTTTGTCTTTGTTATTTATATTTTTGTTTGTTTCTTTTTGTTTTGTCCCCACCACACACCATGACTGACATTCAAATCGTAACATATATTGCAGTAAAAAAAAAAAAAAAAAAGCTTGATAACATTTTGATTAACTTAAATTTGCCAAGGCCTGATTTGTGATGCGGTTTCTGATTTATCCGGACATATTTCATTTGCCCTTGAAAAGGAACTGCCTTCTGCTGGTTTTTCGAAGAAATCTACTTAAGTTTCAGTTGAATTGCCAGGTCTGTTGTGTTATTTAAAGTCTGTTTTTCTTTTAATACTTCGTTTTTAATTTGGAAGATAATTATTTTCCAATGTTGTTCTGGCTTCTGCTGTACAAAGGCATGGATGAGCCTACAGCACACATACAGCAGTTATTGTGCTATCATTCACACACCCTTCTTAAATGTTTCTTGCATGATTTACATTTATTTTCTGAGATGTTTGATCATCTTTACTATCTTTCCTCTCAATTCTTTTTCAGTGACAATTCCTATTTCCTCTTTAATTATGTCTCATGTGTTTTAACATTGTTTCTTTGCCTGCAACGTACTTGACTTTCTTCACATTTGTTTATCTTACTATGTTAATGGTCTTTTCTTCCCAGGGTGCAGGGTTGCAGTTCTTGCTTCCAAATGCACCCTGACTGGATAAGTTTGGTGCAGTGGTTTCTGTGTCCTTGGAGGGGGAGGGACTGGCAACTATATTCTCTGGCATCTATATTCCACAGCTGACACTTCTCTCTCTCACGGTGGTATCTTTTGCAGGTATGTACGGGTTTAGTCTGACTTTAGGCAGTCCATCTGTGGATGATATGGCTTGTGTTTCTGTTCTGCTTTTTTGTGTGGCATGAGGCATCAGCTCTGGATAATATAGCCTTTTGAGTGGAATTGGTTCTTAGTTTGCGATAGAAGCCTTCATAGACACTCTCACCAATTAATATTCGCTGGAACCAGGAATTCTCTGGTACTCTATGGTCTTCGATATGGTGCTGAAACTCTAGAAGAACAGGCCCAACTTCTGGTCAGAGAACCAAGATCACATAGTAAAAGATTAGACAGAGGAAACAAAGGAAGTCAGACAAATTGTAAGAAACCAAAATCAAAGAAAAAAATAATAATAACAAAAAAAGAAAATAACACAAGCAAAAATCACAATAGGGAAGAACACAGAACCAATAATACAACTAAGCGAATAACTTGCAAGACATAAAACAACACTAGAGCAGAGTGCCACGTAAAAAATAAAGAAAGAAATCTGACAAAAATGACAAGAGCTTTCCCACAGAACAACAGAAAATCACAGTTAACATAGAAATATATACCTATTAAAACAAACATGACAAGAAACGACATCAACAAAAGGCACAGAAAGCAGGAAAACAAAGTACAGGTTATGTACATACAAAAAATAAATATATGCATTAGTATACTGTATTGTTGTTTTTCTTTCTAGCTTACTTCACTGTGTATAATGGGCTCCAGTTTCCCCATCTCAGTAGAACCGATTCAAATGTATTCAGGAAAACAAAGTACATGTTATATACATACAAAAAATAAATATATGCATTAGTATACTGTATTGTTGTTTTTCTTTCTGGCTTCCTTCACTCTGTATAATGGGCTCCAGTTTCATCCATCTCAGTAGAACCGATTCAAATGTATTTTTTTTAATGGCTGGGTAATATTCCATTGTGTATATGTACCACAGCTTCCTTATCCATTCGTCTGCTGATGGACATCTAGGTTGCTTCCATGTCCTGGCTATTGTAAACAGTGCTGTGATGAACATTGGGGTACACGCGTCTCTTTCAATTCTGGTTTCCTCGGTGTATATGCCCAGCAGTGGGATTGCTGGGTCATATGGCAGTTCTATTCCCAGTTTTTTAAGGAATCTCCACACTGTTCTCCATAGTGGCTGTACTAGTTTGCATTCCCACCAACAGTGTAAGAGGGTTCCCTTTTCTCCACACCCTCTCCAGCATTTATTGCTTGTAGACTTTTGGATAGCAGCCATTCTGACTGGTGTGAAATGATATGGAATTTGAAAGATGGTAACGATAACCCTATATGCGAGACAGAATAAGAGACACAGATGCATAGAACAATTTTATGGACTCTGAGGGAGAAGGCGAGGGTGGGATGTTCTGGGAGAATAGCATTGAAACATGTATATTATCATATGTGAAACAGAACACCATTCCATGTTCGATGCATGAGACAAGGGCTCAGGGCCAGGGCAATGGGATGACCCAGAGGCATGGGATGGGGAGGGAGGCGGGTGGGCGGTCCAGGAAGGGGAACACATGTAAACCCATGGCTGATTCATGTCAATGTATGGCAAAAACTATTACAATATTGTAAAGTAATTAGCCCCCAACTAAAATAAATAAATTTATTAAAACAATAAAAAAATAAATATGTGATGTAAACAATCTTAAAACAGTAAATAATCAAGAATAATGAGAAAGCCTACAAGTGAGAAAACGAGTGAACCAGCCACACAGCGTAGCAAAACATGGTCAGTATAATGAATGTTATTAGGGTCCCTGCTGTCAGTGTTCTGGTCCTGAACACGAGCCACAGCACAGCTCCACCTCTTGAGAAAGCGTGCCCAAACGAGGGCAGAAATAACTTTGGATCTTCAGTAGGGACAGGTCAGACTCTAATCTGGGATAACTCCTATTTGCTTTTAGTGCTGCCAGAGCCTGAATATTTTCATTCATTGGAAATCTATTGTCCCTTTTGTATGCCATAGACAAAGAGTCTGCAACCACAGGCAGAAAATTTATGGCCCTACTGGGATCATTTTCTAGCCTGTGGTGGCAGAAGCATGAGTATTAGTTCTAGCTAGTTGTTTTCTATTGCCTGATAGTAGGTCTCAGCTTGTGGGAAAGGGTGGGGGTGGGGAGGGGGAGGATTCAATGGTGTTACCTCCTCTGTGTGACTGAACCCTAAGGTCCCACTTCTCTGTCAGTTTGGGATTTTTCAAAAAGCATTCCTTCCTATGCACTTTGACATCCCAGATCCATCACTCCATCTCTACGTAGTCAAACGCAGTTCACTCCCAGGTTGGCTTTCTAACCCCACGTTTCATCTTCCAGGCCCTATGAACACTGGTTGACCTGCATGGCCGTTTGGGACATGTAGGACCACACCACACATTCTCTGTTTGATTCTCACTCTAGACAAGCTATATTTCATCAGCTTCTTCACCTTGCTTCCTTTCAGTCAAAAGTAATTTAAGTTTACTGAGGTGACTTACCTGAATCCTCAGTCTATCCCCTGCTTCTCCATCTCCCACCACAAGACACAGGTTTGGTTCTATTCCTCTCATCCTCCTTCTCCCATCTTCCTTCCATTCTTCCCAGTTATGTCTTGTTCCCATATAGTTGAGCAAGGTCTTCTGCTAATATTCATTGGATGCGCTCGGGGAACTGTTGCCTTTATAGAAGTATTATTTGTGATGCCCCCATGAAGAGAGTTGCTCTCAACGTCTTCTTATTATCTGCCCAATCAGAACTTCTGATTTTCTTTCTAGGCAGGCTCTGTAATTCATTTATGCATGCCAGTAAAGCAACAAACTTTAGTTGATGTGAATTTACCTGTTTAATGGGAGCTTTCGTGCATACACACATAACTGGTACAACATTGACTTCGAACATGCAGATAAGCCGAGTTATTTTTCCTGAAATTTCTGCTAATGAGGAATTGTCATCAGTTTGAGGAAACATAGTTCCTTTCCAGATAAAAGATGATACAGATATTGGGCTCAAAAAGTCCGTTCCTGAAAATATCTAGCTATTTGTCAAATTGTCCCGACATTTTCCCGGAGCACAGATTCCTTATTTCTGCTCTGGAAACTTAACTGTTTCAAGTGGGTGTCAAAGGTCAGAGATGGGCATGGTCATAATTTAATACTAACTTTCCAGGCAAGCGTACTGGTATGGGTTCCCATTTCCTTCTGCAGGAGATCTTCGCGACCCAGGGAGTGAACCCAGGTCTCCAGATTGCAGGCAGTTGCTTTGCCAACTGAGCCACCAGGAGAGCCCACAAGAAGATGGCAAGTGCCCAGGAATGTAACAGTTGGTAGATGATAGCTTGAAAAATGGAGAAGGCAATGGCATCTCACTCCAGTACTCTTGCCTGGAAAATCCCATGGGCGTAGGAGCCTGGTAGGCTTCAGTCCACGGGGTCGTGAAGAGTCGGACACAACTGGGTGACTTCACTTTCGATTTTCACTTAAATGTATTGGAGAAGGAAATGGCAACCCACTCCAGTGTTCTTGCCTGCAGAATCCCAGGGACGGAGGAGCCCGGTACGCTGCCGTCTCTGGGGTCGCACAGGGTCGGACATGACTGAAGCGACTTAGCAGCAGTAGCAGCAACAACTTGAAACAGAGAGAGAGCGAGCAGGCAGGTGTAGTTAGTCATTTAATCTTAATAGGTAAACCTTAATTGGAGTCTGGATCAGAGAAAAAGCAAGGGTGTTTCATAAAGTCATTTACGTCTCCTTTATTGTCTCTGTTAATGGCTTAGACTGCATGTGAAAGTGAGGTCATTCATTTGTGTCTGACGCTTTGCGACCCCATGGACTGTAGCCTACCATTTCTTTCTCCAGGGGATCTTCCAGACCCGGCAATCAAACTTGGGCCTCCCCCATTGCAGGCAGACGCTTCACCATCTGAATCACAGGGGAAGCCCTTAGACTGTGTGGGTCACAACAAACTGTGGAAAATTCTTAAAGAGATAAGAATATAAGACCACCATACCTGTTTCCTGGGAAAGGTGCACACAGGTCAAGAAACAACAGTTGGAACTGGAGAAGGAACAACGGACTGGTACAAAATAGGGAAGGAAATACATCAAGGCTATATATTGTCACCCAGCTTATTTGACTTCTGTGCAGAGTATACCATGGACAATAACTTGCCGAAAGAATTTGAAGCTGGAAACAGAATTACTGTGAGAAGTGTGAATAACCTTAGTTATAAGATGACAACACACACATGGCTGAAAAACACTAGGGACTAAAGAGCCTTCTGATGAGGTGACAGGAAAAGCTGGATTAAAACTCAATCTAAACACAAACCAACGAACACTAAAAATAAGACCATGGAATGTGGTCCAAACATTTTGAGATCTAGCAATTGGATACAATTGACTCAGTGACAGGTTTCACTTTCTTGACCTCTGATAACACTGCGGGGAGTGACTTCAGCCACGAAACGAAAAGGCACTTGCCACTTGGATGAAAAGCTACGACCAGTCTAGACACCATGTTAATAAGCTGAGTGATTACTGGAAAAGATCCGAATGGGCAAAGTTGATTTTCAGGAGTAACGTATGGCGGAATGAGCAGGACCCCAGGAACTGAGTGCCAAAATATCAATGCTTTGCAGTAGTGGGTCTGGAGAAGATGTGTGAGAGTTCCGTTGCGAGCATGGAGTTCAAACTAGCCAAGCATGAAGGAGTTCAACTCAGACTATTCACGGAAGTTCTGACGCTGACCATGAAGAGCCAATATATTGACCATCTAGGGCCTAGAGTGAAATCACTGGGAAGAAACTGATGCTGGGAAAGATTGAGGGAAGGACGAGAAGGGAATGCCAGAGGGTGAGATGGCTGCAAAGCATCACTGACTCAAAAGTCATGGGTTTGAGTAAACTGGTGATTTGAAAGGCAGGGGAACCCAGGGTTCTTGCTGTACATGGAGTCACAAAGAGTCAGACAAGACTGAGTGGCTGAAGAACATCAACAAATTGGTATTGGCAGTGCTTGGGAGACTTTGTCATTATACATGGGATGAAAAGTGAGACTGAGGACAATTAGAAAGAACACAACTCTTGTCGGTTTCCTTGTTTTCCACCCTCAAAATATTCTTCTCACAACATCTCTTGAGAGCTTTCCAGAGAAGGAGAATCCCTGGGGAGTCATGTGGTATCCTGAGATGGAAACCGTACCCTATATGCCACTTGGATCTACAACCTTGGTCTTAGGCAGAAGCAGGCATTGTCTCTAAATATGTGCTAGAGCTGCCCATCTTCTGATGGGTTAACAGTTATGGTTTGTGATCTTAAGAATGGGATGAGAGGTAAACAAACTTACAGTTCTCAATCCAACTCTGTAATCCTGGGAGAAGCATCTTTGACTTGTGTATCCTAGTCGCCCTTAGGAATGCTTACAAGCGGTTACATTACTGAGCAGGGATGTAGGCAGGAAACTGGATCCATTTTGACTTTACCGCTGGCCTTCTCTGTGAATAGACCATTCCTCTTGTCTTCAGATGAAGGTTGAGCATTGTGGAAGTGTGTGAATGCATGTGAAATCCCCATAAAACTGAAGACAGGGAGTACACAGTTTTCCTATTTGAGTCAGATCTCAAAGACGTTTAGCTTTACAGATCCGCACTATCAATGCATCTCAAATATTCATAAAATTCTCATGTGATGATTGTCACACAGATTTGAGACCAGAAGACCTGTATAGTCAGCTGCTTAGTAGTGTGGTGGGGCTTGGACATTTCAGGTATTATGTAAGAAGAATGTCAGCCATGTTATAACTTCCTTTTATTTTAACTGTCTATCACATCCACTTGGGAAGGGGGCAGGGGAATTCCACCATGTGGGAAGAGAATTCCAGGTTTCGTCCTTAGTTTCATTTGATGCCTAAGAGTGTTCATTACTGGTGAGTGTGCAGCCTCCTATAGGAAGGTCGTATCCTATTACAGGAAGGCCTGGTTGAAACTGCAGGCCTCTACATGGCCTTCTTGAGTACTGCCGTATTAGAGGGTGGGTGTTTTGTTATTGCCAGACATCATAGATACCTAAGGTCCCACGCATCTTTTGCTGGGTTGATTGGGAGAGTACCATAGTTTTTAACTATGTTTGGGCGGAGGAGCTTGGTTATTATTGAAATGCTTTCAACCTTTGACGCATCCGTTTGTCTTGCACTTTGAAAAGAGAAAGAAGAGTTTTGAATGGGCAGTTTAATTTGTGCCTGGCTGTATTTTTGAATGAACTATTTCTTCAGCTGAAATTTCTAACATAAAAGTCCAAAAGAGAGCCCAGACATACACTCACAAACACATTCTTAATCTGATGCACACACACACAAGCACAGTCACGATCTTGTATGCTTAAACACAATTACAAAAAGAAAAGAAAACCCAAGGACTCACTGGAGGACACCTATGAACTTCCCAAAGTTTCTCTGATACTTGTCTCTAGGCTTAATTTTGGAAATCATTTTCTACTTGAATGATATGTCTCTAGCGACATTTTAAATCAGAATGCTTTAAAAGATATACCTTTGTTGTGCATTCCATGGGATCTTAAAGTACTTTGCATGTAAGACTATTCTGTGATTTGCTAAAATGAAAATAATTTGTAGGGTAACAATAGTGAAGTCATATTGAGCTATTTAGGCCCTGCAGTTACACATTTGCTTGTTCCACTATAAGCACCCAATTTCATCCTCTGATCTTCTCCCATCAATTTTTCTACTTCTTGTCTCAATCTTCTGTGTTTAACTCACTGCGTTAACTCACTTGAATTTTTGTTCTCACTTTTACTATTTTAGGCACAAATTATAAAATAAATAAGTACGGGAAAGAACACTGAACTCATGTATAATATTTCCCTACTGTATTGAGATACTTTCTCTATAAGCTTTTGAGAATTAAAGGTACTGATATGTTAAAGCCATATGGGAATTGATCACCAAGGTAATGCATCATGTAACCAGGCTTCCCGTGGTAGGACAATTGAGGTACAATTTAATACTATGTTTTCAGGAGGGGACAAAAACAGTAGCTTTCCCAGATAATATATTGCATGTCCTTATCCATGCCTTTTCCAAGTTACCACAGAGCACTAAGGGAATTAATCCTATTCTTTTTGAGAAGGACCTGCCCCTCAAAGCAGAACAGGAAAAGAAGATCAAAGGGAGTGAGCAGGAATAATCAGTACACGCCAATGAAATAGAAGATGTGATTGCTTTTAAGGTGCTATTTCTCAAAGCATGCAAATTTGGCTCCATAGTAAGATGCCTGAAATCGAAAACCAGACCATTGAACTTTGCGCTTGAAAGGATAACTAAGGACACCGATTTCAATAACTCTTACAATTGCTGCAAAATGCTTACCTCTCTAAAGTATAGTGTTCTCAGCCAAATTTAATGAAAGTTTTCAGTGAAAGAAAAAGTGTGTGCTGTTTGGACACCTCCCTTATCTACACAAATAGCCCACAGCTTTCACTCTGCATTAGCCCCAAACATGAGAACGGTGAACTTAACTTGGTGTTGTCCTATGTGGGTTACCATACCAAAACAGGGCCATGACTTGATATTGCTACTACTGTCTAAAGAAATGGCCACAAAGTGGAGATTGCCAAGATTTCTAGGTAGTGTTCATGACAGTCTGGGGGGTCCAACTGGCAGACACTCTGCTCATCTTCTTTCATTGTGAACTATGTGAAGGATCAGCCATTGATTTTGATCCCTCCTTACTCCATGACTTTTCTAGAGAATTAAAATGAATGATTCTTTTTTGTTTGTTTGTTTTTTTCATAAATATCTCTATAACTACTACTGAATTTTAGGGAACTGGGGCCTGAAACAACATGACTAGTATGGCTTGTTATAGACTGTAAACTTCATGAGAGCAGCAATCATTTTATAATTTGAATTCCCACATTTGACATTCATGGACATATAAGATATATATTTATCAACCGGGAAAAGATTCTCAGTAAGTAGGAAAGGTCAATTATGATAATAGTGCAGGTTATAGGATGTTGTTGAGTAATGTATATAGCATTTGATTCGTGATTACATTTCCTTGTTGATAATTCAGTAAGTACACGTTTTAGCTGATGTGAAAGATACACAAAGAAAAGAGGGTAGACCCAAAACACATTGAAGACCTGATATCCGTGCTCACCTTGGTAGGAGGGCGAACAGAGGTTCCTTCCAACCCCAAGAAAGAGTTGAGGCAAAGTTGTGAGAAGGGGCTTAGCACATCTGAAAGCAGTGTGTGTGATTGTAGCTCCAGAAGCACGGTGTAAGAGAATGGTACTGAAACTACTACGGAAAACAAATATCATGTCTTCAAAGAACTTGTTAACCATCCTGAGGTGCTGCAATCACCAGAGGAATTTATTTTGTCTCTGAGGGAACAGATAAGCAAAATCTAAATACGCATTAGGAAATATAGGGTGGAATCATGGTGGCAGGAAATAAAGGTACGCCTTAAGGAGAGCAGAGCTAAAATGACCCTATACAGTACCACTTGTAAAATACCTATCTTGTGCTGGCCATGGTCCAGTCACTGATTATGTCCTGTAATCGTTGGTATCACAGTGATGGTATAACGGTTCTCCTAATTTTGGACATGCTACAATATTTATATTTTCAAGTATGAAATGAATTTCTAGAATGAAGACAATCTCCTGTCTAATGTCTTAAGACTCTGCTGCTGCTAAGTCACTTCAGTTGTGTGCAACTCTGTGCGACCCTATGGACAGCAGCCCACCAGGAGCCCCTTTCCACGGAATTCTCCAGGCAAGAATACTGGAGCGGGGCACCATTTCCTTCTCTATCTTAAGACTCTACCGATACGTAATAGAATATCATGTAACTGTGAACGCACTAAGGTTCGTACTGTGTAGGTGCACTTGTTTTGATTTTATTTGTATGTGTTCCTTCACCCGTACCATCCTCATTTAGACACCCATTCATTTCAGCAGGGATGATTTCCCAAATCACTTTACATCCATTACCTCTTTTCCCTTTGTTCTCATTTTCTTGCTTAGAAACAATAGGCTAGGTGCCATTTACCTAGGATGCCTAACGGATGTTTTCTTGAACTGAAGAGTTTATAAAAGAGTGCAGAGAAATAGCCAGACATTGAAATAAAGCCTTAATTTACTCTTCATTGTTTCAAAATAGAAAACAAAACTGTGCAGAGGAACGTGTAACTTTATTGTTCAAATACAAGAATTGTGGGTATTTGTTGACATCTCCCAACGTAAATTTTAATCTTCATTAGGTTCCATAAGCTGATACTTATTTGATAGGTCAGTTTTAATTAGCATGGTTTTCACATAAGGAATATCGTTGATGAATTGACTTGAAAGAGAGGAGGTGGGTGTATAAGCGATCGTTGGCACTGGGGACCTTGAGTTGCCTCTCTGTTGCTGGTTAGGAAGAGGACTGTCATGGGCTGACATATCGCTATACCTGTCTGGAAATGTAGAAGGCTCCACCATCAGTCCAAAAGAACTGCTCCATAATGGAGATACGATGTGGTTCTGAGAAGTAGATGTAGCGGTAGTAGCAAAGTCCTCAACGTGGCCATTTGCTTGAGTGTAGGTGCTATGGAAGTGCCAATTAAAAATGCTCAACTGGTTTAAAACAGCAGGTTGATCTACCACGTTCTGTTCTCTTTGTCTAACTGATATTGATGGGGAAGGAAAGTCACGCGGAAATAGGGCGCTTGTTTCAGGGACTATCTGGCTGGTATAAGTCTTTTGTGGGAAAGGCACACTTAAACTGGTGGAAGCTGAAAATGGACTCTCTCCACTAGTTTGAGCATGAAAACCAGAGTTACGATCATCTATGTTGACCCTTGCTTTAACATGCTTCTTCTCGTAATCTGGAACTAGTGAAGATTTTGGAAACACATTGCTAATCCCAACTCTTCTTTTCATTCTTCCTAAAAGTTGGGGATAGCCTCTTTTGAAATTTGGATTATGGTAGATCTGTAACTAAAATCAAAGGATACAATTATTTAGTTTTTTATAAACGAAGGTAAAACTGACAAGCAAAGTTAAACTATAAAAATGTATTCCTTTAATGATGCCAATTAAATAGAATCAAAGACAACACCTCCATTAGTAGTTTTAACACCTTACATGTTAGAAACAAATATGCTCCTCAACTAAAAAATATGTTGTATATATACAGTAAATACCACTTAAAGTAGCTTGAGGACATGTATCTGATTTCAAGTTGCTAGGAGAGTGTATTAAGTATCAAATATTTTAACCTCCAGCTGTTCTCAACTTCAAAAAATAAAACGTGTTCAACAGTTTGCTATCTCAATTTTAAATTCGGTTTTAGCTACATATGTGAACATGCTTTCTAAGTCACATGATTTAATCTTACATATTGACAGTAAGTGGAAATTTTGGATTACCTTGCTCAAAACAGAGACATTGTTTTCTTCTTCCAGAAAGTCAGGTAGTGAAGCAGATCTTTGAAAAGTTTGTCGCTTTTTACTAAACCCATAAAGTTTAAGCTGGCTAACTAAACTTTTCATACTATCAGTTTCAAATATTCTGAAAGGGGCCTTTCTTTCCAAGACTTCTTTCTTGAAGAGTTCTTCGTTGATCACTATAGAAGTGCCACTCTCATCCCACCAAATACATTCAAACTGATCACTTTCAACTATAGCCCAGAGTTTTTGTGGAAAAGTGAGGGAAAGAAAATCATTCCACTCATTTCTTTCAGAGACAGAAAATGTGTAGGGTGGCCTTTTTATCCCAGCTTCCTTAGACAAAGCCTGGAAAGCATATTCTTCAATCATAGATCTCAAAACTGAGTCCCCAGTAAGTGTGTAATCACACGAAGACGATCCAATGGAGGTTTTGGAACCACTTGATACATCGTTACGAAGCACATCTTGAATTTCTGAAGGAATGTGTGCCATCTCAGAGAGATCTTTCTTCAGATACTTTTCTCATTTGTCTGACTTTACACACTCTAACTTCAAATGCTGCTTGGCTGGCGTACAGAGATAAACTCTCAAGACCATCAGCATGGTTCTCAAAGTCAAAAAGCTGTGACATCACAAAGTCACTGGTCTCCTAGCAATTGAAGAGTAGCGCTGACATCATAAAGTCACTGGTCTTCTAGCAATTGAAGGGCAATGTTCAACCAGTGTTTACTTCTACATCAACTTAAAATAAAGGCTGCTTGCATAAACAGTAACCAAAAACATGAAACCTGCAAAATGTCATTGCTAAAGAATTTTTACACAGAAAAATCACATCAATAAGTCTACTTGGTTCCTGAAATAAAAGTGATTGATCACCCTTCTATACACATATTCTTAACATTCAGGACTGTTACCAAACCAAACATGGGTCTGCTCACTTCTATGCAATGAAGTCAATCAACTGACTGTGGGTTTCAGTGAAAGCAAGTGTAGTGTTTATTTTATGACCTTGCACAGAAGTGTTTATATTATGCAGAGTAAAATAGTCAGGCACGGAAAGAAAGACTCATTTTACTCTTAATTATTCCAAAATAGAAATTGGCCCTATGAAGATGAATATGTAACTTTTTTCTTCAAATAAGAGAATTGTAGGAATTTGTTGACATCTCCCAACATTAATTTTACACTTTGGTATCCTCCATAATCCAACACCTATTTGGTACATCAGTTGTATTAGGACAGTTTTCAAATAATGAAGATGGTTGATGAGTGGATCTTGAAAGAGAAGCAGCAGATGTGTCAGGGATCTTTGGCACTGGGAAAACTAAATTGCCTGACTGTTGTAGTTTAGGAAAAGGACGGTCATGGGCTGACATGTTACCATACCAACCTGGAAAGGTAGAAGGCTCCACCCTCGGTCCAAACTAACTGTTCTGTAATGGACACAAGTTGCGGTACGGAGAAACAGAAGTAGACATAGCTGCAAAATTTTCACTAGAGCCATTTGATTTAGTGCAGCTGCTATGTGAAATCCCATGACAAATGCTCAAGCTAGATTGTGGGATGGGGAGGGAGATGGGAGGGTACTCCCAGAGGGAGGGGATATATGTGCCTCTATGGTTGATTTATTTTGAATTCTGACAGAATACAGCAAAATTCTGTAAAGCAATTTCTCTTCAATTAAAACAACAACAACAACACCTAAAGCAGCTGCAGATTGATGTATCACAGTATGCTCCTGTGGTCTAACTGATATTTACGATGGAAAAGAGAAATCATTTCAAGTTGGGGCACTTGTTTCAGCAGCTATCTGGATGGTAGAAGGCTTTCGTATGAATGGCACATTTAACCTTGTGCAGGCTGAAAATACACTCTGTCCTCAAGTTTCAGGATGAAAGTCAGAGTTTTGATCATCCACATTACCCCTTGCTTTAACATGCTTCTTCTTATTACCTCGGACTAATGAAGATACTGTAGAGACATCTATTCCCAACTCTTCTTTTCACTCTTCAACAAATGCTAAAGGATCTTCTCTAGGCAGGAAACACAGAAAGGTTGTATAAACTCGAATCCCAAACAGCAAATCAAATGGCAACAGGATCATACTTATCAACAGTTACCTTAAATGTAAATGGGTCGAGTGCCCCAACCAAAAGGCAAAGCATAGCTGAAAGGATACACAAACAAGACCACTGTTTATGTTGTCTACAACAGACCCACCTCCAAACAAGGGGCACATACAGACTGAAAGTGAAGGGCTGGAAAAAAGGTATTCCAAGCAAGTCGAGACCAGAAGAAAGCAGGAGTAGCAATACACATATCAGACAAAATAGACTTTAAAATAAAGCCTGTGAAAAGACACAAAGAGGGACACTACATAATGATCAAAACATCAATCCGAGAAGAAGATATAACGATTGTAAATACATACGCACCCAACATAGGAGAACCACAATATGTAAGGCAAAGGCTAACAAGCATGAAAGGGAAATTAATGATAACACAGTCATAGTGGAAGACTTTACTACCCCACTCACACCTATGGATAGATCAAGTAAACAGAAAATTAACAAGGAAATACAAACCTTAAATGATACTATGGACCAGTTAGACATAATTGATATCGATACGACATTTCACCACAAAACAATGGGTTTCACCTTTTACTCAAGTACATATGGAAACTTCTCCAGGACAGATCACATCCTCGGCCATAAGTCCAGCTTTGGTAGATTCAAAAAACCTTGAAATCATTCCAAGCATATTTTCTGACCACAGTACACTGAGACTAGATGTCAACTGCAAGAGAAACACTATTTAAAATTCAAACATATGAAGGCTGTACACCACGCTGCTAAATAAGCAACAAATCGCAGAGGAAATCCAAAAAGATATCAAAATATGCATAGAAACAAATGAAAATGAAAACGCAACAACCCAAAACCTATGGGACGCTGTAGAATGAGTGCAAAGGCGAAGGTTCATAGCAAAAGCGGCTTACCTCAAGAAAGAAGAACCAAGTCAAACAAATAACCTAACTCTACACCTAAAGAAACTAGAGAAGGAAGAATTCAAGAACCCCAGGCTTAGTAGAAGGAAAGAAATCATATAATAGAGCAGAAATAAATGTAAAAGCAACAAATGAGACCGGAGCAAAAATCAACAAAGCTAAAAGCTGGTTCTTTGAGAAGATATATAAAATTGACAAACCATTAGCTGGACTCATCAAGAAACAAAGGGAGAAGAATCAAATCAACAAAATTAGAAATGAAAATGGAGAGTTCTCAACAGACAACACAGAAATACAAAGGATCATAAGAGACTACTATCAACCCCTATATGCCAATAAAATGGACAACTTGGAAGAAGTGGGCAAATTCTTAGAAAAGTACAACTTCTGAAAACTGAACGAGGGAGAAAAACAAAATCCTAACAAACCCATCACAAGCACGGAAATTGAAAGGGTAATCAGTAATCTTCCAGCAAACAGAAGCCCAGGACCAGACGGCTTCACAGCTGGATTCTACCAAAAATTGAGAGAAGAGCTTATACCTATCATACTCAAATGCTTCCAGGAAATTGCAGAGGAGGGGAAACTTCCAAACTCATTTTATGAGGCCACCATCACCCTAATACCAAAACCAAACAAAGATGCCACGAAAGTAAATAAATAAATAAATAAATAAATATAACCATGGGGCAATATCACTGATGAACATAGATGCAAAAATCCTTTACAAAATTCTAGCAAGCAGAATCCAACAACATATTAAAACGATCATACATCATGACCAAGTGGGATTTATCCCAGGGATGCAAGGATTCTTCAATATCCACAAACTAATCAACATAATACACCACATTAACAAATTGAAAAATTAAAATCATGTGATTATCTCAATAGATGCAGAGAAACCCTTGGACAAAATTCAACATCCATTTATCACCAAAACCCTCCAGAAAGCAGGCATAGGAGGAACAAATCTCAACATAATAAAAGATATATACGACAAACCCACAGCAAACATTATCCTCAATGGTGAAAAATTGAAAGCAATGCCCCTAAAGTAAGGATCAGTACAATGGTGCCCACTCTCACCACTCCTATTCAACATAGTTTTGGGAGTTTTGGCCACAGCGATCAGAGCAGAAAAAGAAATAAAAGGAACCCGGATTGGAAAAGTGGAAGTAAAACACTCACTGTTTGCAGATGCCATGATCTTCTACAGAGAAAATCCTAAACACTCCACCAGAAAATTACTAGAGCTAATCAATGAATATAGTAAAGTTGCAGGAAACAAAATAAACACGCAGAAATCCCTTGCATTCCTATACACTAACAAGGAGAAAACTGAAAGAAAACTTAAAGAAACCATTCCATTCACCACTCCAATGAAAACAATAAAATACTGAGGAATATATCTACCTAAAGAAACAAAAGACCTATATATACATATAGAAAACTATAAAACACTGGTGAAAGAAGTCAAACAGGACACAAATAGATGGAGGAATATACCATGTTCATGGAGTGAAAGAATCAATATAGTGAAAATGAGTATACTACCCAAAGCAATCTATAGATTCAATGCAATCCCTATCAAGCCACCAACGGTATTTTTCAGGGAAATAGAAGAAATAATTTCACAATTTGTATGGAATTACAAAAAACCTCGAATAGCCAAAGCAATCTTGAGAAAGAAGAATGGACCTGGAGGAATCACCCTGCCTGATTTCAGGATGTACTACAAAGCTACAGTCATCAGGACAGCGTGGTTCTAGCACAAAGACAGAAATATAGATAAATGGATCAAAATTGCAAGCCCAGAGGTCCAAGCCACGTACCTATGGACACTTTATCTTTGATAGAGGAGGCAAGAATATACAATGAAGACAAGACAATCTCTTTAACAAGTTGTGCTGGGAAAACTGGTCAACCACTTGTACAAGAGGGAAACTAGAACACTTTCTAGCACCGTACACAAAAATAAATTCAAAATGGATTAAAGATCTAAATGTAAGACCACAAAGTAGAAAACTCCTAGAGGAAAACACAGGCAAAACGCTTTCTGACAGAAATCACAGCAGGATCCTCTATGACCCACCTCCCAGAGTAATGGAAATTAAAGCAAACATACGCCAATGGGACCTAAATAAACTGAAAAGCTTTTGCACAGTGAAGGAAACTATAAGCAAGGGAAGAAGACTGCCTTCAGAATGGGCCAAAATTATAGCAAACGAAGCAATTGACAATGAATTAATCTCAAAACTATATAAGCAACGCCTGCAGCTCAATTCCAGAAAAATAAGCGAGCCAATCAAAAAAGGGGCCAAAGAACTAAACAGTCATTTCTCCAAAGAAGACATACAGATGGCTAACAAACTCTTCAAAAGATGTTTAACATCACTCATTATCAGAGAAATGCAAAGCAAAACCATAATGAGGTACCATCTCACACCAGTCAGAATGGCTGCTATCCAAACGTCTACAAACAATAAATCCTGGAGAGGGTGTGGAGAAAAGGGAACCCTCTTACACCGTTGATGGAAATGCGAACTATTAGAGCTACTATAGAGAACAGTGTGGAGATTCCTTAAAAACCTGGAAATGGAACTGCCATATGACTCAGCAGTCCTACTGCTGGGCATACACCCCGAGGAATCCAGAATTGAAAGAGACACGTGTACCCCAATGTTCACCCTAGCACTGTTTATAATAGCCAGGACATGGAAGCAACCCAGATGTACAACAGCAGACGAATGGCTAAGAAAGCCGTGGTACATATACACAATGGAATATTACTAAGCCATTCAAAAGAATGCATTTGAACCAGTTTTAACGAGGTGGATGAAACTGGACCCTATTAAACAGAGCGATGTAAGCCAGAAGGAAAAACACCAATAACACAAACACACACACACACACACACACGGAATTCAGAAAGATAGTGATGATAACCCTATGTGAAAGACAGGAAAAGTGACACAGATGTATAGAAGAGTCTTCTGGACTCTGTGAGAGAAGGCAAGTCTGGGATGGATTCAGAGAATAACATGGAAACATGTATATTTTCATATGTGAAACAGACCTCCAGTGCAGGTGCAATGCATGAGACAGGGTGCTCAGAGTTGGTGCACTGGGATGACCCAGAGGGATGGAATTGGGGTGAGGGGGTTCAGGATGGGAAACCCATGTACACCCGTGGCTGACTCATGTCAATGCATGGCAAAACCTCTACAATATTGTACCATGATTAGCCTCCAATTAAAATAAATATAATAAAAAAAAATAGAAAACTAAAAAATATAAAACCAAAAACATGTAACTTTTCTAAACTGCAGCATTCACAGACCATCTTCATCTTGGACTACATGAGGACACCACCTCTACTATTATTTATTTTCTTTAATCCAGCAAAAGAAAGGTCACTCTTATTCCTTTTATCATCACTGGTGTGGGTGTGTCCAACATGCTGAGCTGTGTGGTTGAGAGATTGCTCCGTAGAGGAATCTTTTGGTCTCTATGATATCCCCAGGAGGCAACACTAAGCACAGTCATTTCTCGAGATGAGGAAAGTGATATGCGCAATGTCACACAACAGGCCAGTCAGCACCACAGCCAGGATTCAGATGGGTCTACCCGACTCACAACCCAGGTCAGTGACCCCCTCACAGGTGACACTGGCCCAGAGTCTGTGGCACCATAGTAATTTGACAAAATGCATCTCCCTGACTCCACTGCCCATGGGGGTGGACATTGTTCCTTATTTTATCTAGTTTTGGAAAGAGGCTAGATGGTTAAATGAAGTTAGAGGGGTGTCAGCTTTCTACTGGAAAGAATAGAATTCATTAGAGGTAACTTTGAGCAGGAAAGAAACTTATTAAAGGATATTAAGTGACTCAGATTTCTGAGAGGGATGGCTGGAGAGACAGCCATGAACAATATAGAGTTTGAGTGCAGGATCTTCTGTCACTCATTGGAGAAGACCCTGATGCTGGGAAAGATTGAGGGCAGGAGAAGAAGGGGATGACAGAGGATGAGATGGTGTGATGGCATCACCAACTCAATGGACATGGGTTTGGGTGAACTTCAGGTGTTGGTGATGGACAGGGAGGCCTGGCATGCTGCAGTTCATGGGGTCGCAGAGAGTCGGACTGGACTGAGTGACTGAACTGAACTGTCACTACCACTGGCTCCAGACACAGTGGCTGTCACTAGTGACATGGCTTATGTCCCTTCCACCTCGTCTAGATTGAATTCTATGCATCAGAACCCAGTTGCACTGCTTTCACCTGTAAGTGTATCCATTGGCTAAGCCTACATTTCATGTGGCTGTACCTAATTGGTCTTAAGTGCCATCTGGATGTATTTGATTGGCTGAGCCTGGGTACCATCTGGGTGCGTCTAATTGATTGAGCCTAGGTCCCATGGTTACGTTCTGACTGCAAGGCAGGTGGGGAAAATGACATCCAGACTGTTTCTAGTGCAGATTCGTACGATGGAAAATTAAAGCAGTGACTAAAAGTCTCCTCACTGCAGACTTGTCCAAAGTCTCTTTATCAGTCAGGTCGGTTTTTCAAAGCTCAGTTCACCCTACTAAGTGAAGCAGAAGGGTTTAGTAAGTCAAGTGCTCTGTGAGCTCCGCTGTGTTAATTTGCCTAGTCTGGAGCTACATTTCCCAGAATCCCTTTCTTTGATTTTGAGTTCAGTCAGTCTGTTCAGTGGCTTAGTTGTGTCCGATCCTTTGCGAGCCCATGGACTGCTGCAAGTCAGGCCTCCCTGTCCATCACCAACACCCCGGAGTTTACTCAAACTCATGTCCATTGTGTTGGTGATGCCATCCAACCAACCTGTCCTTTGTTGTCCCCTTCTCCTCCCACCTTTGGTCCTTCCCAGCATCAGTTAAGTTCAGTTCAGTCTTTCAGTCATGTCCGAGTCTTTGCGAGCCCATGGACTGCTGCAAGTCAGGCCTCCTAGTCCATCACCAACGCCCCAGAGTTTACTCAAACTCATGTCCATTGAGTTGGTGATGCCATCCAACCAACCTGTCCTTTGTTGTCCCCTTCTCCTCCCACATTTGATCTTGCCCAGCATCAGTTAAGTTCAGTTCAGTCTTTCAATCGTGTCCGAGTCTTTGCGACCCCATGAATTGCAGCACACCAGGCCTCTCTGTCCATCACCAACTCTCGGAGTTTACCCAAACCCATATCCATTGAGTCAGTGATGCCATCCAACCGTCTCATCCTCTGTCATCCCCTTCTCCTCCTGCCCTCAATCCTACCCAGCATTAGGGTCTTTTCCAATGAGTCAACTTTTCGCATGAGATGGCCAAAGTACTGCAGTTTCAGCCGGATCATCAGACCTTCCAATGAACACCCAGGATTGATCTCCTTTAAAATGGATTGACTGGATCTCCTTGCAGTCCAAGGAACACTCAAGAGTCTTCTCCAACACCACAGCTCAAAAGCATCAATTCTCTGGCACTCAGCTTTTTCACCGTCCGAATCTCACATCCATACATGACCACTGGAAAAACCATAGCCTTGACTAGACGGACTTTTGTTGGCAAAGTAATGTCCCTGCTTTTAAATATGCTATCTAGGTTGGCCATAACCTTCCTTCCAAGCAGTAAGCATCTTTTAATTTCATGGCTGCAGTCACCATCAACAGTGCTTTTGGGGCCCCCCAAAATAAAGTCTGACACTCTTTGCACTGTTTCCCCATCTATTTCCCATAAAGTGATGGGACCACATGCCATGATCTTAGTTTTCTGAACGTTCAGCTTTAAGCCAACTTTTTCACTCTCCTCTTTCACTTTCATCAAGAGGCCCTTTTGTTCTTCTTCACTTTCTGCCATAAGGGTGGTCTTTCTAATCAGTCAGTCCTTCGCATCAGGTGGCCAAATTATTGGAGTTACAGCTTCAGCATCAGTCCTTCCAATGAACATGCAGGACTGATGTCCTTTAGGGTGGACTGGTTGGATCTCCTTGCAGTCCAAAGGACTCTCGAGGGTCTTCACCAACATCACAGTTTCAAAGCATCAATTCTTTGGTGCTCAACTTTCTTTCTACTCCAGCTCTGACATCCATACATGACTACTGGAAAAACCATAGCTTCGACTGGACGGTTCCTCTGCCTATTCTAAAACCAGCTTCACCATCTGGAAGTTCACAGTTCACATATTGCTGGAGCATGGCTTGGAGAATTTTGAGCCTTGATTTACTAGCGTGGGAGATGAGTGCAATTGTGCGGTAGTTTGAGCATTCTTTGGCACTGCCTTTCTTTGGGATTGGAATGAAAACTGACCTTTTCCAGTCCTGTGGCCTCTGCAGAGTTCTCCAAAATTTTTGGCGTATTGAGTGTAGCACGTTCACAGCATCATCCTTCAGGATTTCAAAATAGCTCAACTGGAATTCCAGCACCTCCACTAGCTTTGTTCCTAGTGATGCTCTGTAAGGCCCACTTGACTTCATATTCCAGGATGTCTGGCTCTAGGTGAGTGATCGTACCACTGTGCTTATCTGCGTCTTGAAGATATAGATATATAGATATAGATATATACAGTTCTGTGTATTCTTGCGACCTCTTATTAATAGCTTCTGCTTCTGCTAGGTCCCTATCATTTCTGTCCGTTATCGAGCCCATCTGTGCATGAAGTGTTCCCCTGGTAACTCTAGTTTTCTTGAAGAGATCTCTAATCTTTCCCATTCTGTGGTTTTCCTCTATTTCTTTGCATTGATCGCTGAGGAAGGCTTTCTTATCTCTCCTTGCTATTCTTTCGAGCTCTAATTCAAATGGGAATTACTTTCATTCTGTCCTTTGTTTTTCACTTCTCTTCTTTTCATAGTTATTTGTAAGGCCTCCTCAGACAGCCATTTTCCTTTTTTTGCATTTCATTTCCATGGGGATGGTCTTCAGTCACGAACTTACGTCCATAGATCATCAGGCACTCTGTCTATCAGATCTAGTCCCTTTAATCTATTTCTCATTTACGTTGTATAATCATAAAGGATTTGACTGAGGACAAACCTGAATGAGATGGAATTGCCAACGTCCACTGAATCATCAAAAAAGCAAGAAAATTCCAGAACAACATCTATTTCTGCTTTATTGACTATGCCAAACCCTTTGACTGTGTGGATCACAATAAACTGTGGAAAATTCTGAAAGAGATTGGATTACCAGACCACTTGACCTTTCTCTTGAGAAATCTGTATGCAGCTCAGGAACAACAGTTAGAACTGGACATGGAACAACAGACTGGTTCCAAATACGAAAAGAAGTACGTCGGGGCTGTATATTGTCCCCCTGCTTATTTAACTTATATACAGAGCACATCATGAGAAACCCTGGGCCGGAAGACACACAAGCTGCAGTCATGATTGCTGGGAGAAATATCAATAACCTCAGGGATGCAGATAACACCACCCATATGGCAGAAAGTGAAGAGGAATTAAAACACCTCTTGATGAAAGTGAAAGAGGAGAGTGAAAAAGTTGGCTTAAAGTTCAGCATTCAGAAAACTAAGGTCATGGCATCTGGTCCCATCACCTCGTGGCAAATAGACGGGGAAACAGTGGAAACAGTGTCAGACTTTATTTTGGGGGGCTCCAGAATCACTGAAGATGGTGACTCTCGCCCTGAAATTGAAAGACGCTTACTCCTTAGAGGGAAAGTTATGACCAACCTAGCCACAATATCAAAAGGCAGAGACATTACTTTGCGAAAAAAGGTCCGTCTAGACAAGGCTATGGTTTTCCAGTGGTCATGTATTGATGTGAGAGTTGGACTGTGAAGAAAGCTGAGCGCCAAAGAATTGATGCTTTTGAATTGTGGTGTTGGAGAAGACTCTTGAGAGTCCCTTGGACTGCAAGGAGATCCAACCAGTCCATCCTAAAGGAGATCAGTTCTGGGTGTACATTAGAAGGACTGAGGTTGAAGCTGAAACTCCAATACGTTGGCCACCTCGTGTGAAGAATGTACTCATTGGAAAAGACCCTGATGTTGAGAACGATAGCGGGCAGGAGGAGAAGGGGACGACAGAGGATGAGATGATTGGATGGCATCACCGACTCGATGGACGTGGGTTTGGGTGAGCTCCAGGAGTTGGCAATGGACAGGGAGGCCTGGCATGCTGTGATTCATGGGGTCACAAACAGTCGGACATGATTGAGCGGCTAAACTGACCTGAACTGAACTGACTAGAGGGACCTTTTTTTTTTTTTTTTTGACAAAGTAATGCCTCTGCTTTTTAATGAGCTGTCTAGCCTGCTCATACCTTTTATTCCAGGGAGCAAGCATCTCTTAATTTCCTGGCTACCATCACCATCTGTATTGATTTTGGAGACCAACATATTATTTGTCACTGTTTCCTCTTCTATTTGTCAAGAAGGGATGGGACCAGATACCATAATCTTAGTTTTCTGAATGTTCAGTTTTAAGCCAAGTTTTTCAATGTCCTCTGTCACTTGCATCAATAGGCTCTTTTGTTCATGCTTTCTGCCATAAGGGTGCTGTCATCGGCATATCTGAGGTTATTGATATTTCTCCCGGCAATCTTGATTCCACTTTGTGTTTCCTCCAGCACAGCGTTTCTCATGAGGTACTCTGCATATAAGATCAATAAGCAGGGTGACAATATATAGCCTTGATGTACTCCTTCCTGATATGGAGCCAGTCTGTTTTTCCATGTCCAGCTGTAACTGCTGCTTCTTGACCTGCCTACAGATGTCTCAGGAGGCATATCAGGTGGTCTGGTACTCTCATGTCTTGAAGAATTTTCCACCGTTTGTTGCGATCCACACAAAGGCTTTGGCGTAGTCAATAAAGCAGAAATAGATGTTTTCCTGGAACTCGCTTGCATTTCGTTGGTCCAGTGGAGGTTTGAAATTTGATCTCTTGTTCCTCCGCCTTTTCTAAATCCAGCTTAACATCTGGAAGTTCATGGCTCACAATCTGTTGAAGCCTGGCTTGGAGAATTTTGAACATTAAGTTGTTAGCATGTGAGATGAGCGGAATTGTGCAGTAGTTGAGCATTATTTGCTATGGCCCTCCTTTGGGATTGAAAACTCATCTTTTTCAGTCCTGTGGAAAGATTTGCTGGCCTACTGAGTGCAGCACTTTCACAGCATCATCTTTTAGGATTGGAGATAATTCGACTAGAATTCCATCACCTCCACTAGCTTTGTTTGTTGTGATGCTTCCGAAGGCCCACTTGACTTCACATTCCAGGATGTCTGGGTCTAGGGGAATGATCAGATCATCGTGTTTATCTGGGTCCTGAAGATCCTTTCTGTATTATGCTGTGTATTCTTGCCACCTCTTCTTCATATGCTCATCTTCTGTTAGGTCCATGCCATTTATGCCCTTTATTGTGCCTTTCTTTGCATGAAAAGTTCCTGCGTGTAAAGTTGGTCACTCGAACTTTCTCAACGAGAACTCTCGTCTTTCCCATTCTATTGTTTTCCACTATTTCTTTGCATTGATCGCTGAGGAAAGCTTTCTTACCTCTCCTCGCTTTTCTTTGGATCTCTGCATTCAAATGAGTATATCTGTCCTTTCCTACTTTGCCTTCCGTTTCTCATCTTTTCATAGCTGTTTGTAAGGCCTCCTCAGAGAACCATTTTGCCTTTTTGCGTTTCTATTCCTTGGGGATGGCCGTGATCCCTGCCTCGTGTACAATGTCATGAACCTCTGTCCATAGTCCTTCAGGCACTCTTTCTATGAGATCTAATCACTTGAATCTATTTCTCCCTTCCACTGTGTAATCGAATCACAGGGACTTGATTTAGGTCATATCTGAATGGTCCAGTGGTTTTCCCTACTTTCCTCAAGGTAAGTCTGAAATTGGTAATAAGGAGTTCATGATCAGAGTCACAGTCAGCCCCACGTCTTGTTTGTGCTGACCTATACAGCTTCTCCCTCTCTGGCTGCAAAGCACATAATCAATCTGATTTCAGTATTGACCCTCTGGTGATGCCCATGTGTAGAGTCTTCTCTTGTGTTCCTGGAAGAGGGTGTCTGCTGAGACTGGTGCAATCTTTTGCCA
Organism: Giraffa tippelskirchi; assembly: GCF_054371585.1. Classification (NCBI taxonomy): domain Eukaryota; kingdom Metazoa; phylum Chordata; class Mammalia; order Artiodactyla; family Giraffidae; genus Giraffa; species Giraffa tippelskirchi. The sequence continues at coordinate 19,059,596 of NC_137290.1, forward strand.
AAACTCGCTTAGCCTTTGTCCTGCTTCATTCTGTGCTATAAGGCCAACGTTGCCTGTTACTCCAGGTCCTTCCTGGCTTCCTACTTTTGCATTCCAGGCCCCTATCATGAAAAAGACATCTTTTGGGGGTGTTAACTCTAGAAGGCCGGGTAGATCTTCATAGAACCGTTCAACTTCAGCTTCTTCAGCATTACGTGTTGGGGCGTAGACTTGGATTATCATGATATTGAATAGTTTGGCTTGGAAACGAACAGAGATCGTTCTGCCCTTTCGGAGATTGCATCCTAGTACTGCATTTCAGGCTCTGTTGTTGACCATCAAGGCTACTCCATTTCTTCTAAGGGATTCCTACCCACAGTAATAGATATAATGGTCACTTGAGTTAAATTCACCCATTCAGGTCCATTTTACTTTGCTGATTCCGGAAATGTCGATGGTCACTCTTTGCCGTCTCCTGTTTGACCACTTCCTATTTGCCTTGATTCAGGGACCTAACATTCCAGGTTCCTTTGCAATATTGCTGTTTACAACACCGAACTTTACTTCCATCACCAGTCTCATCCCCCACTGGGTGTTGTTTTTGCTTTGGCATCTTCCCTTCATTCTTTCTGAAGATATTTCTCCACTGATCTCTAGTAGCATTTTGGACACCTACTGACCTGGGGAGCTCATTGTTCAGTGTCCTGTTTTTATTTCTGTTCATGGGGTTCTGACAAGACGTGGTCCACTGGAAAAGGGAATGACAAACTACTTCAGTATTCTTGCCTTGAGAACCCCATGGACAGTATGGAAAAGTTCCAAGGTAGAATTGACCGAAAGAGTAACTTGAGAGAGGGTTTGAAGGTGGAAAGGGAGCAGCAGTCTCTCCTCTTGCAAGGGTGCTGTGCTTTGATGTGGTGACAAGTAGGTGCAGACATGCCTGCAGGCTCTGGCGTGTCCTTGCTGTCATCTGGGATGCATCCACAACTCCCTCCTGACTCCTGGGCATCAGCACCCTCCCTGTCACTGGACACTTGGCTGCAGAGGTAATGGTTTCCTCTCCATTTCTCTACTGTTGGCCCTCAGCAGCCTCACTTTGGTGACTAGACTCTATGGCCTCTCCGTTTGCCTGGTTGGTGGCTCCGGAAGTCCCTTTTCAGACCTCACTTCTCAACCTGCTCCCACAGCTGACATAGAAGGCTCATTAATAATTCTCAGAATAATTTGTGCATGCACATGTGTGTCCTAAATCGCTTCAGTCATGTCCGACTCTGTGTGGCCCTGTTCACTGTAGCCCACCTCTGGCTTCCTCTGTCCATAGAATTCTCCAGGCAAAAATACTGCAATGGGTTACCATGACCTCCTCCAGGGAATCTTCTCCACACAGAGAGAAGATTAACTCACATCTTTTGCAACTCCTGCACGTGGCTTCTTCATCACTAGTACCATACCCCAAACACATGGGCTGGATCTAGCTTCCCTTCTTGGGTGTGACTGATTGTTGTTCAGTCAGCAAGTCTTTCCAATTCTTTGCAATCCAGTGGACTGCAGCATCTCAGGCTCCTCTCTCCTCCACTTTCTCCGTGACTTTGTTCAAATTTCCTAGGGCATGAATGATAACGTTATGAGTATTTACAGACTCACAGGAAGGCTCAGGAAGACACACCGCAGGACTGGGCCCCAAGGGACCACTGCCACAGGATCACGAGGCCCTACTCCTCTCCCCAGCAATTTTTCCTTTCTTAACTTTGCATAAGTGCAGTTGTCTCATGGACACAGCTGATGAGTGGACCCTTAAAGGCTTCAGATCCCTGGCTGCAAGGGAGTCTGGGAAATGGAATTTTCATCGCTCCAGCCTCTTCAATTCAGGAGGGTGAGCAGCAAGAGGAATGCATGTTGAAAAGCCATTTCTCACACAGAGATATGCCTGTGGATCGAATCTTTGACGTTACCATCTGGCCCAGGGTTTCCTTGTCAGGCCATGATGGTAGTGGGAGATCTTTGCCTCCCCAGCCCTGCAGATAATCCAAGGCCAGTCTAACTGGTCACCAGACTCGTTAATATGAACCAGTACTCACCTTGGTTCACCTTGATGAAATGAAGGAGGAGAAGCGAACTTTATTTACCCAGCGTTATTCACATTCCTGGTCACTTACGTACATAGCGCCTCAACCCATGCATTTTGCAGCTGAGGACGCATCAGACCCAAAGAGACTGAGGAAACTACCTCAGGTCACACAGCTAGTTATGGCAGAAGCTGGACCTGAGCCATCCTGTGGACCAAAGAATGCCTGCTCCTCACCATTACTGTATGCCTGCTGATATTGGGAGAAGCTTTTGTATAAAAGCCGTTCATTCTAATTAGGCACATTTTCTTGGCTGAGTAGTTTCAGGTGCTGGGGACATGATGGTGGGCAAAACAGGTGGCGGTAGATAAAGGGTATTGGTTGAGATGGGGTTTGTAAACGCTCAACAAGTCAGGGACTAGAAACAGATTTGGGGTTAAGTTGATATTGATGTGGTTTCTTTGTATTTAAATATGTGAGAAAAGATTTGTGCATCTACTTTTTTTGTTTTGAAATGGAGGTCCCTTGGTTTAGCTTTTGTTTTTCCTTTTTTGGAAAATATATTTATTTTGGACTGTGCCAGATCTTCGTTGCCATGAGAGCGCTTTCTCTAGTTGCGGTTCATGGGCCTCTCCTTGTGGTGGCTTCTCCTGTTCCAGGGTATGGGCTCTAGAATGCAAGTTCAGTAGTTTTCATGGGCTTAATTGTCCCACAGCATGTGAAATCTTCCAGATCAATGGTCGAACCTGTGTCCTCTATACTGGCAGGCAGATTCTTAACCACTCGACCACCAGGAAAGTCCTGTCTTTCCTTCTTGAAAAATATTTCTCCCGTCTGAAAAAAACACAGACTATGGCAATTGATGGTTTGTCTCAGTGTCTGGGACACAAAATGGCATCGTGATTGTTGTTTTTTAGTTGCTAAGTTGTGTCCGACTCTTTGAGATGCCATGGACTGAAACTTGCCAGGACCCTCTGTCCATGCACGGTGGGGACTGTGGCAAAGTAATGAACCTGGAGAGCAGCTGGAAGTGGCAGTTTGGGTGTGGCTCCTGCTGGTCACGTGCATACATAGGTCCACGTGTTGCCAGATTGCCCACTTTCAATGATAAGTTGAAAATTCATATTTTGAGTTATGTCTTCCAATGATACATTTTATATAGTTGTAGCAAAACTTGCAAACCTATTGTGAAAATTAGGCCAACGTCTCTGTGGGTCAGATCTGGCCTGTGAGCTGTCAGTTTGCATCTTGTGTGGAAGAGCCTTAATTTAGGCATCAGAGATGCTGGGTTGCAGTCTGGGCTCTGCTGCCTTCCAGTAGCTGGGGTCAGAGGCAAGCCACAACACTTTCTGGACCTCAGTTTCCCATTCTGTAAAATGGGACTTCTGAGAACCACATGGTCTGCCGAACCCTTTACTAAACCAATATTTTCTAAACGGTGGGTCATAGAGTCAATTTAGTAGATTGTTACTTGCATCTTTTAAATAGAAAAGAGGACAGGATGGAAACTAAGTGGATATATCATGGTATTATAGCTTAGCATTGCCTTGTGGAACATATTTTAGCTTACACACATAATATGCACACACATGTATCTATATCATACTGGGTCTTGATGTAATATTCATTTCTTATGCAGAGGGACTGAAAGGGAAGCTTTCAAACAAAGTGTTGTTCATGTCTTAATGCGCTCAATGCTGGCAACATTTCTGTGAGGTGGGTTTTCACCTCAACCCCATTTTACAGGTGAGAACGCTGAAGTGCAGGGAGTGAAGTTCCCACAAACAGGAAAAGGAATAGCTGGGACTTGACCCCAGGCCACATCTGAACCATGTGCTATCTGACCTCTCCAGACAGCAACTGTGTGATCACGATGAAGGAGTTAACGCAAGTCAAGGGCTTAGCTGGGTGCCTGGGACAGAGCAGGTGTTGAATAAATGTAGAAGCCAGACTTGTGTGAGCAGCTCCTTATTCAGCCACACCATGTGGTGTATAGGAACCCATGGGCTATGAGAGAGAGGGGGACTGGGCTTCTGCAGTCCTGATACCCGTCGGGCGGTGAAGAGGGTATAAGGGCAAAGAGACACCCCCACCCTGTAGTCCGAGTTCCCCCAATACACATTGTTGCCCAAATACTTGATGGTTACGTTTTAAAATCACTATTTGGTTGCAGCTGGCTTATCCGTCATCCTTGAATGAACTGGTACATAGTTTGCTATCTTGAATTTATGGATTAACCCCCCACACACACACACACTCCATTTTGTCAAACAATTTAAACTATCACGGTGACGGTGTTATTAAACATTAGAGCAGTTATCTTTTATAGTCGGGCTGAGTGTGGCAAGAAGTGCTTCTGGGGTCGTGGCTGCTGATGGCTCTTGAGGCACCACAGCAGGTCACTTAATCCTTAACTTTGGGGCCTGAACAGATTCTCGAAGGTGCTGCAATATCAGGGAAGCACTCCCGCAAAGCAGGGGCGCAGCCCAAGAAGATACTTCTGGAATCCTTGCAGTGCTATTTCCATGCCTAACTTTGGGTGGCCCCTGCGGGCAGTTCGGGCCGATGGCGGGGTCGCACTGCCCTCTGGTGGTCACTGGCGAGCACAGCTTCACGGGTGCTGATCCGGCCCCACCGTCGCTGCTGTGGGCGCTGCAGCAGAATGGGGGAGCGCTCTGAACTCAGATTTCCCTTTACCCAGAAAGAATTGTCTGTCTATCCCCATCCTAGGAGTTTCCCCAAATCCCTGTGAGTAAAAATGGCAGGCTGTATTGTCTATGGGTCCGTTTATAAGGGCTTGGAGATCTGGGGTGACAGAAATCAAAAGCAAGGTGGAAGGCACGGGAGAAGCTAGGAAGGACCACGAGGGGCCCTTTACGGGACCTGGGGACGTCATCCGTCCTCATCTGCATCGGGAGAGAATGGTTTCCAGCGGGAAGGATGGAAGCACGGTGTCTGGTCAAAAACAGCTGGTTATGGGCTGTCTCAGGAACGTGAAGGCATTTTCTCATTTGATACCCTACACACAGTGTACTGAACCAAGCTCAAGTGGTTATCATCATGATATTTTCTTACAGATGATTAAACTTGGGTACCCATCCCCCAGATCAGGATGATTCTTCAAAATAGAAGTCGGATTATGCCCGTCTCCTCCTTTAAACTCTCTGGCGTCTTCTCACTGGATTTGGAAGAAGATCCAAACTCCAACCGAATAAAAAGTCCCACAGCCAATAAATATCAGTCCACTGCTGGTGGATATTCCGCTTGTTTTCATTCTTTGCTATTACAGACGGTGTTGTAGAAAAGAACTCTATACAGAATATGCATGCTCACTTAAATATATCTGTCGATAGATACTCAGAAGTGGAATTACTGAGTCGAACTTACAAATTGCATAGATATTGCCAACTTTTCTCCTTAGGAGTTGTACCAGTTTCAGCTTCCACAAGCAATGCACGAAGCCCCACAGCTCAACCAGCACTGTGAGTCATCAAACATTCAAACGTTTGTCAATCCGCTGCGAAAAGTTGTATCTCAGTATATTTGCGTTTCTCTTACGATGAGCGAACTTGAACATCTTTGTATAAGTTTAAGGAACAGTTGCACTTTTAACAAATATATTAAAATGTATGTACATGCCCTAGGATCTTTTTTTTTTATTTGGGTTGCTGGTTTACTCTTTATTTGTAAGAGATTTTTATATATCAAGGGGGATTAACACTTGCTGTTGTCTGTGATTTGAATTTCAATTTGACTTTTGTCTCATATCTTTATTTGTATAATAGTAACTATTTATGGCTGTGCTGGGTCTCATTGCTGCCAGGGCTTATCTCTAGTTGGGGAATGCGGGCCTCCTCTCTAGTTGTGGTGCACAGGCTTCTCACTGCAGTGGCTTCTCTTGTTGTGGAGCACAGGCTGTAGGGCAAGTGGGCTTCAGTAGCTGGGGCTCCTGGGCTCTGAGCACAGGATCAGTAAGTTGTAGTGCATGGGTCTAGTTGACCCTGGACATGTAGTAACTTCCCAAACCTGATGTCGAACTGGCATTTCCTGCATTGGCAGGTGGATTCTTTGCCACTGAGGCACCAGGGAAGCCTTACTTATGTATTTTAGTAAATTTTTAAGGTGTCAAATGTCTCAACTTTGTTTTGTTTTGTTTTAAAGCACCAGGTCTTATTCAAATATGCGTCTATTGTTCTTGGGACACTGCCGGTGCATTGTAGATGCTCAATTAATATCTGATGGAGTAAAAATATCTTCTCCACTTGAATGATTGGTTTTGTAAGTAGACATCTGAGTCCATGAGATATAATACTACTATTTATTATGTGTTATATATATTGGGATGCTTTTGGCTGCAAATAACTAAGGAAGAAGAAACTCAAAATATTTCAACCATAAGGATATTTTAATCTCACAGCATAAATTTAACCTATCTTTCCTAAGCACTTTTCCTTCTAAGAATTAACCAATGTTCAATTAATAGAAATCTTTGTTTAATCATTTCTGCCACATCTTTTACCTCATGTAGATTATTGTCTACAAATGAAGCCAAGTTAGAGGAAACAGTGTCCAGGGATAGAGACAAAGAGACTGAATTTAAAAGAATTTAAAGATACTCCTTGAATTCTGCATTTGGGGTGTTGGTGGTCATGGGGTCTGAGATCACACATTCCTCAACCTTTCAGCCAAGTAGGCCAATTTCTTTTAAAGCCACTTTGATGGTACTTATGCTATTTGCCATTGAAAAAATCCCATGTTAGCTCTCTGACTTCTAACTCCCTTGTGAAACAAACACCTTCATCCCTGGAGTTTGACCTGAAAACTTCTTTGATTTTCTGTCCTTCTGCTGAGCTAGCCAGGAAGTTCTGGTGTCGTGCTCACACTTCTAGAAAGCCAAGGGTTTTTGTTTGGGAGTTTTGCATAGTGCAGCTACTCTACTTCTAAGAGGATTCCAGAGGCCTGCAAGATACTGTTGGATAAAGAGTGAAGGCAAGAAGCCTGGGACCACTGAATCTTAGCTACCCATCCATCCATCCATCCATCCATCCATCCATCCATCTACCCAACACCCTCCAATCCATGCATCATCCATTCATCCATCCATCTATCATCCAACATTCATTAATTGCTATCTCTCTTATACATTGAGAAAGATAGTGCCTTTGTCCACTGAGAGCTCTGAGTCATCCCAGAATTCAGAATGAAACATTTACAGACTGTCAGCACCAGCCTTTAACATTCAATCATCACAATAGAAAAGTAGGTGACCACCTAGGCAGTTAATTTCAGAAATAAAGAACAGGTCTGTTTCACCCCAAACCTCTCTCTGTGTGGACAGCTTCAAGAGTCTACTATTCGTGACACTAATGGAAGCCTTTTAAAATACAATTTCTTTTTTTTATTAAGTGATTTAGTCTTTGTTAATTCTCAACAGAATTTTTCTTGAAAGCATTTGTTTCTTTTTTTTGTTTCTCTTTTATCAGTAGGGCTGAAAAAAGGTAGGAGAACTTTATTCTTGGTTTGTTTTTTTTTCAATTTGTTAAAATATACTTGATTTACAGTGCCGTGTCAGTCTGCAAATCAGAAAGTGTCTCAGTTATACACATGTACACATTCTTTTTTTACATTCTTTTCCATTACGGTTTATCACAGGATACTGAATATTGTCCCCTGTGCTATCCATTAGGACCTTGTTGTGTATCCACTGTAAACATAGTAGTTTGCATCTACCAACCCCAGATTCCCAGCCCATCCCTATCCCCTCCATCCTTGGCAACTACAACTCTGTTCTCTATCTGACAGCAGGTGTGATGGTGGCTGGAAGGGACGAGTGGATAGCACGTGGTTAAAAGTGGGTACCGAGGTGCCTAGGTTATCAAACAATGAGAAAACAGGGAGGATCCAGGAGCACATGACTGATTCCCTGGATGGTTCTGCTGCAGTCTCTTTCTTCTCAAGCCAGAAGTCAATTCATTCAGTACAACATTTACACTCATTAGAAGAAACTAATTCAGCAGATTACAGTGAGGTTGATCCGTGTTTTTGCCAGCTAACTCGAGGGATTCTTTACCTTCATTTAACTATCTGTCTATCTAACCATTATACCATTCTTGCAACTACATATCCAACCATCGCAGTATTACTATCAATCACCCATCAACCATTAGTCATTCTATCCACCTACCCATTCCATTACTCATCCATCCATTTAGCCACTTATTCATCCACTTAAGCATCTATCCAACTTTCCATCTCACCATACAGCCACTCACACATCCAGACAAGCATCCATCCGTCCACCTCACCGTATCACCATTTAGTCATCAATACACTTCAGTCACTCTGTGTTATATGACGAATTAAGACACTGTGAACCACAGCACACCAGGTCTCCCTGTCCATCACCAACTCCCGGAGTCCACCCAAGCCAATGTCCATAGAGTCAGTAATGCCATCCAACCAGGTCATCCTCTGTCGACCCCTTCTCCTCCCGCCCTCAATCTTTCTCAGCATCAGGGTCTTTTCTAGTGAATCAGCTCTTTGCCTGAGGTGGCCAAAGTATTGGAGTTTCAGCTTCAACATCCGTCCTTCCAGTGAACACTCAGGACTGATCTCCTTTAGGATGGACTGGTTGGATTTCCTTGCAGACCACGGGACTCTCAAGAGGCTTCTCCAACACCACAGTTCAAAAGCATCAATTCTTCTGCGCTCGGCCCTCTTTATACTCCAACTCTCGCTTGTTTACACGACCCCTGGAAAAACCATAGCCTTGACTGAACAGAACTTTGTTGGCAAAATAACTTCACTGCTTTTTAATATGCTGTCTAGGTTGGTCATAACTTTCCTTCCAAGGAGGAAGCGTTTTTTAATCTCATGGCTGCGGTCACCATCTTCAGTGATTTTGGAGTCCAGCAAAAGAAAGTCAGCCAATGTTTCTACGGTTTCCACATCTGTTTGCCATACAGTGATAGGACCAGATGCCATGATCTAAGGCTTCTGAATGTTGAGCTTTAAGCCAACTGTTTCACTCTCCTCTTTCACTTTCATCAAGAAGCTCTTAGGTTCTTCTTCAGGTTCTGCTTTATAGGGGGTGTCATCTGCGTATCTGAGGCTATTGATATTTCTCCCGGTAATTTTGATTCCATCTTGTGCTTCCTTCAGCCCAGCGTTTCTCTTGATGTACTCTGCATACAAGTTAAATAAGTAGGGGGACAAATTAAAGCCTTGACGTACTCCTTTTCCTATTTGGAACCAGTCTGATATTCCATGTCCATTTCTAACTGTTGCTTCCTGACCTGTATACAGATTTCTCAAGAGGCAGGACAGGAGGTCTGGCGGATAGGGATGCTTGATGAATTTTTGGACCAACTGAAACAACACTGCAGATGGTGATGGCAGCCATGAAATTAAAAAACACTTAGTCCTGGGAAGGAGTGTTATGAGCAGCCTAGGCAGCATATTAAAAGACAGAGATGTTACTTTGTCATCAAACGTCCGTCTGGTCTGCTGCTGCTGCTCAGTCGAATCAGGCATGCCCGGCTCTGTGTGACCCCATAGACGGCAGCCGACCAGGCTCTGCCGTCCCTGGGATTCTGCAGGCAAGCACACTGTAGTGGATTGCCATTACTTTGTCCAGTGCATGGGAGTGAAAAGTGAGAGTTCGCTCATCCGTGTCTAACTCTTTGCAACCCTATGGACCGAAGCCTACCAGGCTCCTCCATCTGTGGGATTTTCCAGACAAGAGTACTGGAGTAGGGTGCCACCTCCTTCTCCACCATCTAGTCAAGGCTATGGTTTTTCCAGTGGTCATGCATGGATGTGGATGGCATCACTGACTCTTTGTACCTGGGTTTGGGTGGACTCTGGGAGTTGGTGATGGGCAGGGAGGCCTGGTGTGCTGTGCTTCATTGGGTTGCAAAGAATCGGATATGACTGAGCGACTGAACGGAACTGAACTCAACTGTATCAACCTAAGGTACACCTAGGTCTAATCTTGTTAGGTGAGCAAGTGTTTATGTCTTCATTACAGCTAAAAGATACTCAAGGCCAGCTCAAGATAGTCACCGGCCTTCAATTTTTTACTGAGTGAATAGAGGGTGCTTGATGAATATACATGAAGGCCCCCAGTTCCGTGCACTGTGAGGTTGTATGCCTACAGGGTAGAAACTATACAAGTGTCCTTTTGGTTCCAGGAGCACCATACACCCTTTCCTGCCTCTGGGGGCTCTACACTTTTGATAGCTGGGTCAGGACAGCCTCTCTGGAGGGGTGACATTTAAGTTAAGTGCCAGAGAAGGGGAAGGCTGGGGCCATGCAAATAGAAGGGTAGGTAGTCAAAGCTGGAAGAAGCACAAGCTGGAGTCAAGATTGCCGGGAGAAATATCAATAACCTCAGATATGCATACGACACAACCCTCATGGCAGGAAGTGAAGAAGAACTAAAGAGCCTCTTGATGAAAGTGAAAGAAGAGAGTGAAAAAGTCGGCTTAAAGCTCTACAAGTTTAGAAAACTAAGATCATGGCATCTGGTCCCATCACTTCATGGGGAAAAATGGGGAAACAGCCGAAATTGTGTCATACTTTGGGGGTGGGGGAGCTTCAAAATCACTGCTGATGGTGATGGCAGCCATGCAATTAAAAGAAGCTTACTTCTTGGAAGGAAGGTGATGACCAAACTAAATAGCATAGTTAAAAGCAGAGACATTACTTTGCCAACAAAGGTGCATCTAGTCAAGGCTATGGTTTCTCCAGTGGTCATGTAAGGACGTGAGAGTTGGATGGGGAAGAAAGGTGAGCTCCGAAGACTTGATGCTTTTAAACTGTGGTGCTGGAGAAGACTCTTGAGAGTCCCTTGGACTGCAAGGAGATCCAACCAGTCCATCCTAAAGGAGATCAGCCCTGAGTGTTCATTGGAAGGACTGATGTTGAAGCTGAAACTCCAATACTTTGGCCACCTAATGAGAAGGGTTGACTCATTGGAAAAGACAATCGTGCTGGAAATGAAGCAAAAAGTGATCCATCATGGGCAACAGATGCCCTCTCTTCAATGCCTTTCAGCTCCCCCACTCTCCTCCCCTCAGCCTGGCTGAGCCTTTCATTCTCTGCAAAGATGGATGTTGGTGGCTGCATGGCCAATCCAGTCCCTGTTTAAACTATGTAATTTATTTTTCCTGGAGGAAATGAGCAAAGGGGAAGAGACTATCTCAGCAGCCTCCCTGCCAGGCCTGGTGGCTGCAGAACCCAGGTGGATTTGCAACTGGTGGAGAGGTGGAGACAAATAACCTGCTAAAATGGAGATATTAACAATACCGTCAGCTGGAACAGCCAAAGCCCCCTGTCCTGTCACCGTGTTTCACACTGCTCAGGTGCCCATGGCCTGGGCTAATGAGGCCCATCCATCAGGCTGGGAGAGCTGCTGGCACACAGACTTTCTCATTAGTGGACTGAAGCTGCTGCTTGAGACACTGGTGGGAATTTTCAGGGGAGCTTGTCATATGGGGGTGCTGTATCCTAGTTTTCTTTGGTGGACTCCACTCTCTTCTAACCAGCTCAGGGGTGCAGAACAACAGTGTTTGATATTCCTAAGTCCACCTCCTTCCTACCAGGTGTATGCAGCAAAACACATAGCAGTCTACCTGTACCAGCTGTGTGACTTTAAAGAAATTAATTAATCTTTCTGAATCTCAAACATGTCCTTTATAAAATGAAGTGGGATGGTGCCCACTTTGTCAGGGGAGGGATTGGAGGATTAAACAAATAAATATTTATTCGTAAATAAAGAGTAATGGGTAAGGCCTGGGATTAGGTAGGGTGGCAATTACACCCCCCCCCCACCTGCTGGCTGTGATGGAGCCTACTGGCTGGCTCCCTACATTCGTTCTCCCCTTCTCTCTCAGAAAATACTCCCGTATTTGTTTGTTTCCTCGCTAGGCAGGAGTGGCTGAGAATAAAGGCTACATCTTCCAGCTCCTTTTGTGGTAAGGTGTGATTTTCTGATGCACAAATCTGGCCATTGGGATTTGAGCAACAGCGATGTTGAACTGTGTCAGCTGTGCTCTTAAAGGGAAGAAGCGTCCGTCCCTCTCCCCTCCCCCTTTACTTTCCTGGTGCAGGGGGAGTGCAGAACTTGAGGGCTGAGAAGCCACCTTGGACTGTGTGGTAAGAACAGTACTTGGATTGGCAGAGCATCAAGACAGAGGGCGCCTGTTTCCCTGGTGCTGTTCCAGCTCTATAGGCAGCTAATGAGACAAAGAGACAGCTCTCGATTTTTTCAGCTGCTGGCTGGCATCTCTGGCAACACAAAGTCAATTTGACAGAAACTGGCCCTGTTGGGGACTACCTCATCCACTCCCTCAGCCTGCATTCAGTGACACACTGCTCCTGTGGACTTTGCACAAACAAGACGTTGAGGTGAGTTTTCGTTATGAGGGCAGATTTTTTTTTCTTCTTATTTAATTATTCAGTTCAGTTCAGTCGCTCAGTCGTGTCCAACTCTTTGCAACCCCATGAATTGCAGCAGGCCAGGCCTCCCTGTTCATCACCAACTCCTGGAGTCCACCCAAACCCATGTTCATTGAGTCAGTGATGCCACCCAACCATGTCATCCTCTGTGGTCCCCTTCTCCTCCTGCCCCCAACCCTACCCAGCATTAGGGTCTTTTTCAATGAGTCAACCCTTCGCATGAGGTGCCAAAAGTATTGGAGTTTCAGCTTCAACATCAGACCTTCAAATGAACACCGAGGGTTGATCTCTTTTAGGATGGATTGATTAGAACTCCTTGCAGTCCATGGGACTCTCAAGAGTCTTCTCCAACACCACAGTTCAAAAGCATCAATTCTGTGGTGCTCAGCTTTCTTCACCGTGCAACTCTCACATTCATACATGACCAGTGGAAAAACCGTAGCCTTGACTAGATGGATTTTTGTTGGCCAAGTAATGTCTCTGCTTTTAAATATGCTTTCTAGGTTGGCCATAACCTTCCTTCCAAGGAGTAAGCATCTTTTAATTTCAGTCACCATCAGCAGTGATTCTGGAGCCCAAAAAATAAAGTCTGACACTGTTTCCACTGTTTCCCCATCTATTTCCCATGAAGTGATGGGACCAGATGCCATGATCTTAGTTTTCTGAACGTTGAGCCTTAAGCCAACTTTTTCACTCTCCTCCTTCACCTTCATCAAGAGGCTCTTTAGTTCTTCTTCACTCTCTGCCATAGGGTGGTGTCATCCGCATATCTGAGGTTATTAATATTTCTCCTGGAAATCTTGATTCCAGCTTGTGTTTCTTGCAGCCCATCATTTCTCATGATCTACTCTGCATATAAGTTAAATAAGCAGGGGGACAATATACAGCCTTGATGTACTCCTTTTCCTATTTGGAATCAGTCTGTTGTTCCATGTCCAGTTCTAACTGTTGCTTCCTGACCGGCATACAGGTTTCTCAAGAGACACGTCAGATGGTCTGGTACCCCCATCTCTTTCAGAATTTTCCACAGTTTATTGTAATCCACACAGTCAAAGGCTTTGGCATAGTCAATAAAGCAGCAATATATGTTTTTCTGGAACTCTCTTGCTTTTTCGATGATCCAGCGGATATTGGCAATTTGATCTCTGGTTCATCTGCCTTTTCTAAAACCAGCTTGAAGATCTGGAATTTCACGGTTCAGGTATTGCTGAAGCCTGGCTTGGAGAATTTTGAGCATTTCTTTACTAGCATGTGAGATAAGTGCAATTGTGCTGTACTTTGAGCATTCTTTGACATTGCCTTTCTTTGGGATTGGAACGAAAACTGACCTTTTCCAGTCCTATGGCCACTGCTGAGTTTTCCAAATGTGCTGGCATATCGAGTGCAGCACTTTCACAGCATCACCTTTGAGGATTTGAAATAGCTCAACTGGAATTCCATCACCTCCACTAGCTTTGTTTATAGTTATGCTTTCTAAGGCCCACTTGATTTCACATTCCAGGATGTCTGGCTCTAGGTGAGTGATCACATCATCATGATTATCTGGGTCGTGAAGATCTTTTTTTGCACAGTTCTTCTGTGTATTCTTGCCACCTCTTCTAAATATCTTATGCCTCTGTTAGGTCCATAACATTGCTGTCCTTTATCGAACCTATATTTGCATGAAATGTTCCTTTGGTATCTCTAATTTTCTTGAAGATATCTCTAGTCTTTCCCAATCTGTTGTTTTCCTCTATTTCTTTGCACTGATCGCTTTCTTATCTCTCCTTGCTATTCTTTGGAACTCTGCATTGAGATGGGAATATCCTTCCTTTTCTCCTTTGCTTTTTGCTTCTCTTCTCTTCCCAGCTATCTGTAAGGCCTCCTCAAACAGCCATTTTGCTTTTTTGTGTTTCTTTTCCATGGGGATTTTCTTGATCCCTGTCTCCTGCACAATGTCACGAACCTGTGTCCGTAGTTCATCAGGCACTCTGTCTATCAGGCCTAGTCCCTTAAATCTATTTGTCACTTCCACTGTATACTCATAAGGGATTTGATCTAGGTCATACCTGAATGGTCTAGTGGTTTTCCCTGCTTTCTTTAATTTAAGTCTGAATTTGGCAATAAGCAGTTCATGATCTGAGCCACAGTCTGCTCCCGGTCTTGTTTTTGCTGACTGTATAGGTACTTGCAAATTTAGCTCAAATGAATCCTTTTATACTTCTAAATTTTAGTAATGCTTTTTCACCTTAAAATCCATTTGCTTGACAGTAATAAACTGGGGAAAATTCTGAAAGAGATGGGAATACCAGACCATCTGGCCTGTCTCTTGAGAAACCTGTATGCATGTCAGGAAGCAACAGTTAGAACTGGACATGGAACAACAGACTGGTTCCAAATAGCAAAAGGTGTACGTCAAGGCTGCCTACTGTCACCCTGTATATTTAAGTTATATGCAGAGTAGATCATGAGAAACGCTGGGCTGGAAGAAACACAAGCTGGAATCAAGATTGCCAGGAGAAATATCAATGACCTCAGATATACAGATGACACCACCCTTATGGCAGAAAGTGAAGAAGAGCTAAAGAGGCTCTTGATGAAAGTGAAAGAGGAGAGTGAAAAAGTTGGCTTAAAACTCAACATTCAGAAAATCAAGATCATGGCATCTGGTCCCATCACTTCATGGGAAATAGATGGGGAAACAGTGGAAACAGTGTCAGACTTTATTTGGGGGGGGGCTCAAATATTACTGCTGATGGTGATGGCCCCCATGAAATTAAAAGACACTTACTCCTTGGAAGGAAGCTTATGTCCAATTTAGATAGCATATTTAAAAGCAGAAACATTTCTTTGCCAACAAAGTTTCGTCTAGTCAAGGCTATGGTTTTCCCAGTGGTCCTGTATGGATTGAGAGTTGGACGGTGAAGAAAGCTGAGAGCGGAAGAATTGATGCCTTTGTACAGTGGTGCTGGAGAAGACTCTTGAGAGTCCCTTGGACTGCAAGGAGATCCAACCAGTCTATCCTAAAAGAAATCAGTCCTAAGTGTTCATTGAAAGGTCTGATGTTGAAGGTGAAACTCCAATACTTTGGCCTCCTCATGTGAGAGTTGACTCATTGGAAAAGTCCCTAATGCTGCGTAGGATTTGGGACAGGATAAGAAGACGAAGACAGATGATGAGATGTTTGGATGGCATGACCGAATCGATGGAGATGTGTTTCGGTAAACTCCGAGAGTTGGTGATGGACAGGGAGGCCTGGCGTGCTGCGATTCATGGGGTCACAAAGAGTCGGACATGATTGAGCAACTAAACGATACTGAGTACAGCTGCATTGGCTTTCATTGTCAGTATATATATATATATATATATTCTTATTGTGTATTTTTCAACTGTTGTATATATTAGGAATCTTTCATATTTAGCCAGCTTTAAACAAACAAAGAAAAAAGAAACTGTCAGAAAATCTCTTGCGTTGAAACTTTGCCTTATTCCCATTTATTGTGATGAAATTTGGCTTTTTTGGATATCAGTTTACTTTGTGTCTTCTATTTGTCAGACTTCCCTTGTTTTCTTGTATCACTTCTTTGCCATATTTTAAAAATGTATTTATCTTTGCATGTGTTGGTTTTCATTTCCATGAGGGCTTTCTCTAGCTTAAGGTGGCAGGGGCTACTCTTTAGTTGTGGCGTTGAGGCTTCTCATTGCAGTGGCTTCTGTTGTTGTCCAGCATTGGCTCAGGTCAAGTGGACTCAGTAATTACGCCTCCCGTGCTCTAGAACACAGACTCAGTAGTTGGAATGCATGAGCTCAGCTGTTCCATGGCATATGGGATTCTCCTGGATCAGGGATGGAACCAGTGATTCCTGCATTGGCAGGTGGATTTTTTTACCACTGAGCCCCCAAGGAATTCCCCTCTTCTTTGCTTTATTTTTAATTACATTCTTTGCTCATTCAGTCTTTCCCCTTTGTTATGTGCAAAGTCAGGTTCCTGTTTTCTTTCTCTGCTGACTCCCCTGGAGAGAGACCCTCCTCTGAGTATCTGCAGATGGATTTAGCTTTCTCCCCCACCCCCACAGGCCCAGGGAGTATTAATGACACCCTCTTTGGGTTCCTGAGGGCTAACTCTGCACACGTCCTCTGCTGGCCCCCTTGGCATCTGTTCTCTGTAGGTGTGACAGAGAAAAAGGCAGTTCAGAGAGGGTTGCCACTGGCTGAAGGCCACACAGCTAACAATGGCAGAGCAGGGATTCAGGGCAAAATGCGCTCTGCTTGTCACCTGTTTCTGTGAGAGGCAGGTGGCTGTAGGGTGAAGCGAGGGAGAGACCTGGGACACAGAATTGAAAGAGGCACCTCCAGGACTTCCCTGGGTGTCCAGTGGTTCATACTCTGTGCTTTCACTGCAGGGGGCATGGGTTCAAGCTCTGCTTGGAGAACTAAGGTCTCAAAAAAAAAAAAAAAAGGAACTATTTTATTCAGCTTTCCTCATAACTCTGTTGGTAAAGAATCTGCCTGCAATGCAGGAGACCCCAGTTCCTGGGTTGGGAAGATCCCCCGGAGAAGGGATAGGCTACCTAATCCAGGATTCTTGGGCTTCCCTGGTGGCTCAGCTCGTCAGGAAACTGCCTGCCATGCAGAAGACCTGGGTTTGGTCCCTGCATCAGGAAATCCCCTGGAGAAGAGAAAGAACACCCCCTCTAGTATTCTGGCCTGGAGAATTCCATGAACAATATAACCTAAGGGGTCACAAAGAGTTCGATATGACTGAGCGAATCCACTTCACTTCACTTCAGTTTATAAAGCGGCATCTCTGTCAGCTCTACCTCTTCGTGGCTCACTAAGGGAGCCTTAGACCAGCAGTTCTTCAAGAAGAAGGAGTGACTGTGACAAATTCTAGGGGTGTGGTTTTTGACTGTTGTCATGATATGGGGGGCCACTACACATGGGGGCAGGTGCCTGCTTCATGGCATACACGTTAGACGTGAATGATTCTCAAATGTCCTGCCAGATATTTAGGTAAGTCCAAACCCATTCATAATACCCCGAGTGGAGGCCCTTATCTGCACTTGTCCCATAAGTTTAATAAAAGATTTCCAGGGCTGCAATTATGGTGCAAACTGGAGAAGTCAATATTTTGTTTTATTCAGAGCCTAACCATGGGTTGCTTTGCAGTTTGTGGCAATCACATGATGGCCACAGTACCTCGATGGCTTTGTGAATGGCCGAGACTGCACACTTGTGTCCTCCTGCATTTGCCAGGCTGAATCCTCAGTGAGGGCACATTTGGGTGCAAATGTGAGTGCTCAAACATTTACCTACGGGAGCATGCATTGTTGTGAGTATAAATACATGTGTGTGCTCAGTTGTGTTCAACTCTTCGTGATGCTATAGACCCCAGGCTCTTTTGTCCTGGGATTCTCCAGGCAAGAATACTGGAGTGGGTTGCCATGGCCTCCTTCAGGGGACCTTCCTGACCCAGGGATCAAACCTGTGTCTCTTATGTCTGCTATATAAGGTCTGCCTAAGTAGACCTTATGTCTACTGCATAAGGTGGAATCTTTACCACTACCGCCACCTGAGGAACTGAATCCTTGACTATAAATGACCTACTCTTAGTTCTTTAAAAAAAAAAAATTATGTGGACCATTTTTAAGCTCTGTATTTAATTTGTTATCATCACTTCCTTTATGTTTATGATAACATAAACACTTCTTTTATGTTTTGGTCTTGAGACACGTGGGATCTTAGCTCCATGTGGATAGAAGCTGCACCCGCTGCATTGGAAGGTTAAGTCTTAAGCACTGGACCACCAGGCAGTTCACTCCCTATTTCACTTTGTGTTACTGGATGTTGATCTCCAGGACAGTTTTTTTTTTTTTTTTTTTAATTTCCTGGGACAGAACATTTTGGTTTTAAGATGGTTTTATTATCCATCAGTATTTCATTTCAGGATAGTAAATGATCATTTCAAAACATCTGCTACACCACCCTAGGAAACCCCCTTTAATGTGAGAAGGCAAGTGAATAGCAGTGACAGCTCTATGGACTTCTCTGTCATTCTCCAGCTAAGAATGAGAGGGCAGGTAGTGGGGTGTCCATGACCAGGAGCCTAAGCAGGTCCTCAATCTAACTGATAGAAGCAAAGTTTCTTTTGATCACTCTCACATGCTCAGGGTAGAGTTTCTTCTCAATTAGATCTGTACTTGGAAAAGGGGCTCTAGACTCCCCCTCCTACCCCAGCAGAGGGCTTCACATAGGCTCACCTGAGACCAGCTCTCGACCCGGTACACCAGTTCTGGAACCATGTGGTAAATCATTAGGTTCGCACCACTGATTTGTTCAGACCCTGGTATATCACCCTTATCAGTCAGTTCACTCTCTTAGTCATGTCTGATTCTCTGCGACCCCATGGAATGCAGTACGCCCTTCCGTACACTTCCCTGTCCATCACCAACTCCCAGAGTTTGCTGAAACGCCTGTCCATTGAGTCAGTGACGCCATCCCACCAGCTCATCCTCTGTCGTCCCCTTCTCCTCCTGCCTTCAATCTTTCCCAGCATCAGAGTCCTTTCCAATCAGTCACTACTTCCCATCACGTGGCCTAGGTATTGGAGCTTCAGCATCAGTCCTTCCAATGAATATTCCAAATGGATTACCTTTAAAATGGACTGGTTGGATCACATTGCAGTCCAAGGGAGTCTCAACAGTCTTCTCCAGCAACACAGTTCAAAAGCATCAATTGTTCGGTGCTCAGCTTTTCTCATGGTCATCCTTATAGCTATTATTAATATTGTCTCCTCCAAACTGAATATATGCCATGCCATATCATGTGGCATGCAGAATCTCAGTTCCCTAAGCAGGCGTCAAACCTGTGCCCCTGCATTGGGGTCCCTGAACCACCAGTGTTAAGGACAGACAGGTAACAAAATTCCTCTATATCAATTCACTGTTAAAGAAATCTTCTTTAAAAAGAAGTGCTTGGACAAAAAGTTGAAGTGCCTCTGAAGGCCCCAGGCACCTCCATGACCCCACCATCCCCACCCCACCCCTTGCCTTTTGCTTGGTGCATCCTTGAGGACACTCTGGCTCTCCACAGGAAGCTCCAGCCTTTGGACCTTTGAACTCCTTGCTTCCTCTCGGGAAATTCCGTCCTTCTTATGCTCACTGGGCTTACTTCCTCTCCTCCCACCTGTGTCCTGCTGTCACCTCGAAACCAGGCCGGCCTTGATCACCACCTACCCTCCCATCCCGACCACCCCTAGACACTCCTCTGTTCTCCATTCTCCACTTTATTTTTCTCCAAAGATCTGGTGGTCAATTGACACACTTGTTACACTTAGGTGCTGACTGCTTGTAGCCAGGCTGTGAGCTTAGTGAAGAATGAGACGGCCTGTGTGTTCTGCTCACTGCCCTTGCACAGTGACTGTGCATGAGAGGCCAGCACACAGTAGGTGCTCAGCTAATGGAACTTACATTCCACATGGAGGGTCGTTGATGAAACCATGTGTCACAAAGGTAAATGTTTCTTGACAAGAGAGGAGGAGAAATATTGGGAGCTGGTGGAGGGAATTGCAGGCAGGCCTGGCTGAGCTGGAGGGTGGGAGTGCGAGCTGGGAGGGAATGCTTCCTCTAGAGTGAGCCGGAGCTGGAAAAGGATGAGTCCAAAGAGCTGGGCAAGGGGAGGAGCCTTCCAGGAGGCTGGAACGGTATATGTATTTTTATCCCCATTTCACCGACTTAGAAACTAAGGCTTGGGGAGTAAGAAAGTGGCAGCATTGGGACTAGAAATGGGTTTTATCCAGTCAGAGGCCCGAAGTTCTTCCTGGGACTTTACTCTTTCTGAGAACGGGGTCAAGGTGTAGATGGCACATTTTATTATCCGCCTACTCAAATTGTATTCCCTTTACCAGCCAGTAGCTGCTTAGAGTCATCATGATAATCAAAAACATCCCCATGTGCCTCCTGGGGGAGAAGCAGCCTCAACTGTAAAGAGTCAAAGACTTAGAGAACTCCAGAAATAGTGATCAAGGGTCATTGGTGAATCAACCCTGCCTCCAGCACCTTCCAGGTTTCTTGTACAATATGATAAACCAATCCTCTCCTGACACTGAAGCTGGTGGCTTTCAAAACTTGTCCACACATTAGAATCCCCCAGGGAACTCAGTAAGTCCCAATGCCAAGCAGCAGCTAGGCCAAAAAAGCAGAACGGTAAATTCGTCAGGGGATCCCAATAGGAGTCAAGCTTGAGAACAAATGTTTTCACGAATCACCTGGGAGTCTTGTTAAAGAAACAGATCTGACCCAGATGCCTTGGGAGGGGCTTGGAGTCCACATTTCTAACAAGCTCCCAGGAGATGAACTCGTGTGGCTGCTCCAGGGACCACAGTCTGAGTAGTCAGGGCGAAGCCCGAAGTCCTCAACTTCCAACAAGCATCAGAATCACCTGGAGGTCCAGTTAAGATTCAGAGGGCCAAATCCCACCCCAGAGCTGTCAATCTGACAGGTTTGAGATGGGGACCAAAGAATCTGCATTTCCAAGACCCTGCATGTGACCCTGATGCTGCTGGTCCAAGGACCACATGTGGAGCACCACGGTGGGGCTGGAGGCATAATCATGGACGGGCAACACAAGTCATCTCTCCGTCAGCTTCCCCAGACCCAAAGTGGGGATGATGAGATCCTCTCCCAGAGGGTGTCATGAGGGCAACACTGAATGAGCTAGGATTTGTAAGCCTCTTGGAAGCTGGCACAGAGCAGGTGGGATATGAATGATAGCATCCATTCTTAATGAATTTCCCTTGGTCCCGGGGTGCTCCTGGAGCCCAGGCAGACAGACCCTTCAACCACCATGGATGGCCCTCTCCCTGGCCCACTCACTGCCGACACTGTTTCTGTAGGCATTGTATATCTCCTTCACCCAATGGTCGCAGAAGGCCAGCTTTCTGATCCAGTCCACAGCATAGTGCACACTGGAACCTAGGCACAAGCTGGCTCCCGGGGCGGAACCGTGGAAGCCATCAGTGGAGAAGTTGCAAGTGCTGGGGAGACGGAAGAGGGCAGGGGGATGGAGAAGAGACAGTGTCACTGTGGGGAGCTGGGAGCTTTTTACCAGGAGACCCATGGGTGGGCTTAGGGCTGTGTTTCACTCTGTCCCCGAGTGCGTGAGAGTACTGTGAGTATCTGTCTTCTGGGAGAAGCAGGATCAGAGCTTCCATTAACTTCCCAAACAACAGTGGCTCCCTGTGCTCATGCCCAGTCAGCCTCCATTCTCTTTTCTTCCGGTATCAAAGAACATCTTTGGTTTTTTGAGGGGCAGTCATCCAGTCCCCTGCATGCACTGAGTGACCAAGCCAAAGAAAATCCCTCTATCTCCCACTTTGGGCTTTGGGGCATGAACACAATTACAAAATGTGGTTGTCCTTAGTTCATCCCAAGAGTAGGGTGCAGAAGAAAATACCAGTGGGCTCTTGATATTTTGATCCCCAAATTTGCTTGTTTCACATGCCTTGAAAGGCCTGGCTGCTAACCCTTTCTTCCTATTTTGTGAGCATCTCCGTATCTTTCTATAGGCATTCCTCATGTTAATTTTATCTTTTCAATTAGGCGGAGTCAGACTTCTCTGCTGGCCCAGTGGTTGGGAATCCAGTTGGCAATGCAGGGGGACACAGGTTCAATCCCTGGCCCCAGGAGATTTCACATGCTATAGAGTAGTTAAGCCCCCAGGCCACAACTACTGACAACATATTCTAGAGCCTTTGCTCCACAACAGGAGAAGCTACCTCAATGAGAAGACTGCACTCTGCAATGAGGAGTAGCTCCTGCTTGCCCTAACTATAGAAAGCCTGTTCACAGTGTTGAGGCAAAAAAGAAAAAAAAAGTAATAATAATAATAACAATAATAATAATCAGGCAGAGTCAATTGCATACCTACAGAGTACTTTGCATACAGTACCCTCCTTCAGCATGAAGCATGCCCTGGGAACACATCCGAGTGTCATGGGAAGTTAATGACAGGAGTGGCAGCTGAGAGCCAGAAAGGGAGTTGTGGGAAATTTGTCACCGATAGCAGCTAGAGTATGAAAATGAAAATCCCAGCTCTCATGGAACACCGGTGATTTTCTTTCCCTCCACCAGAAGCCTGGTATAGGTCTGCAAAATCACTGGACATCCCAAGGCAATGTGTAGACCAAAAACTTCAAAAAAACTTTTCAGAGAGTAAAAGCCTGGGTGGGGAGCAGTCAGCATGGTACACCAGGGCCTCTTAATGGGTGGATTTGGCTGACACTTTTCTTTTTCTCTTATTTTGCTGTTTCTGGATTTTCTGTGATGAGTTTAAGGGTAGAGATATGATGTACTAGGAATGAAAAAAATGCTTGGGAATTGTACCTAAGGTATTCCCAGATTAATGCCAGTGCTGCCACAGAGAAAACGAATTTGGAAATGGGAAGCACAGGATCATTCTCTCCTGTGCTTTAGGCTCAGCTTGAATATCAAACCGGAGACAACAAAATCCCTGCAGGATCCACAGAGTTGCCTTGAGTGATACCTTAACTTCGAAAGCAAATTTCACCACTGGGGCAGGCAGACCAGAAGAACGCTGACTTAATCTGAAAGGGCTCAGTGGCAGACTCTAGCGTTCTCTCCAGGAGAGGCTGGAAAGACAATCACAGAGATACCAACGGGCTGACAGAAGCTATTCTTTAGATATCTTCAAATTCTTGCCAATATGCCCAGTAAACATACACTCAAGCACATATACTTTCACTTTAGTCGTTTTTCACAGACATTTGTGAGTGTGTACAAGATTGGAAGCAAGAAAGTGATAATGTCAGGAAGTGGTGTTTTGGAGATGGTGGGAATAGGGGTGATCACAGTCTCTGCTCTGCTCTTTACCGAATTACTCAGATTTAAAAAGATGAGGAATTCCCTGCTAATCCAGTGGTTAGGATTCCGTGCGTTCCCTGCTGAGGGTGTGGGTTCATTCTCTGGTCAGGGTACAGGGAGCCCATAAGCTCTGTAGCATGACAAAAAAAAAAAAAAAGAATAATCAAACAAAAATCGTGTGCAATTAACTTGATAGACCACCAGCTTGATATCATGGTATTGAACATCCTAACTTCTGAGATCTTGAGAAGATCACCAAAAAATATTTTCTGCATGAAGATAAGTTGTGGCTGTTCTAATAACTTACTGGTATGACTCTGTTCCCAGAGCTGACCGCCTGTGTCTCCCAGAGACACTTGGGTTAACACGCCCACTGCTGTTCTGTGTGCAGACTCTCCTCCCCACCATCCATGCACCACAAGGGAGCCTCCACAGTGGATCTGATGTAGTGGATACTGGCCAGGAATCCCTGCCTATGCTGGGACCATCTTCCTTGAGTACTAGGAAGTGAAATTATGAAATCCTTCTTCTTCTCCACGAAAGATACCAGTGGGTTTATTACACAGAGGTGTTGCTGTCACTTTTTTCTCATCCCCTCCCTTGGGTGGCAGTAATCTGGGGCTAAAGAGAAAGAAAATACCCCCAACTACTGAAAGGGAGCAGACAACATCTAATCAGAAAGACAGAGAGCCATTTAGTGAGGATTACTCACTGTGCTTGTCACTTTTTGAGCACATTCTTAACTTTATGAGGAAGGGGTTATGTGACTTTATCCCATCAGGGCTTCTCTTTTCCAGAACCTATGAGTTTTCTTTTCACCTGAGAATTTTGATTTATTGGATGTTTTGAAAAATATAAGGTTACTTCTCATTAGAGTGACCACCACTATGACTAACGTAAAATGGAAATCATCACCTAGCTTCTTGTATATACACAACTACAAGGCCTCTTACTCTTTTTTTTTTTCACTTTTAACTCATTATTTTATCAAGTAAAGGGAATTTTATGTTTTTGTATCCGTTGATACAGTAAGGGAAAGTTTTTGGATATTTCATGATGCTTTATAATAATATTAAAACCACTTTTCCTGAAATTTAATATTTTCCGTTTTGAAATAGTATTTAAAACCATGGATATGACTAACCTAATGAGCGAGATTTGACTAGAATTTTTTGCATATGTTGTAAAAATTCATACTTTTTATGAAAGTCAGTGGATTTTGATAAATTACAATACAAGGACCATGTCCCTAGGAAGATACATTATAAGACGCCATGTTCCTAAGTTTTGAAATGCAAATGTCGTTACTAAGGACAATCCTATTCCCCAAGAACCTATGCTTTTTGCCACATGCTCCTCCTTCTCTACTGTCAAGGTTCTCACCTTGCTACATGACTTTGTTTTTTTTTTTTTTTTAATTTCTTTCAACCACTTTTCTCTGAATTTTTTTTTTTTTTAAGAGGCTGTGGAAGAGTAGCTTCAGATCATTTCCCATCCAGTGGTCTGAGCACTGAAGTCTCTGGTAGGGAGCCGCTGGGCAGGCATAGACGATATCTGTGTGCCTCTAGACCACAAGATATTAAGAAGAGGTGGCAAGAATACACAGAAAAACTGTACACAAAGATGTTCACGATGCAGATAATCACAATGGTGTGATCACTCTCCTAGAACCAGACATTCTGGAATATGAATTCAAGTGGGCCTTACAAAGCATTACTAGGAACAAAGCTAGTGGAGGTGCTGGAATTCCAGTAGAGCTATTTTGAAATCCTGAAAGATGATGCTATGAACGTGCTGAACTCAATATGCCAACAAATCAGGAGAACTCCGCAGTGGCCACAGGATTGGAAAAGTTCAGTTTTCATTCCAATCCCAAAGAAAGGCAGTTGCAAAGAATGCTCAAACTACCGCACAATTGCACTCATCTCCCACACGAGTAAATTAATGCTCAAAATTATCCAAGCCATGCTCCAGCAATATGTGAACCATGAACTTCCAGATGTTCAAGCTGGTTTTACAAAAGGCAGAGGAATAGCATAGTCGAAGCTATGGTTTTTCCAGTAGTCATGTATGGATGTCAGAGCTGGAGTAGTAAGAAAGTTGAGAACCAAAAGAATTCATGCTGTGAAACTGTGGTATTGGAGAAGACTCTCGAGAATCCCTTGGACTGCAAGGAGATTCAACCAGTTCACCCTAAAAGACATCAGTCCTGAATATTCATTGGAAGGACTGATGCTGAGCTGAAACTCCAATAGTTTGGCCATCTGACATGAAGGACTGACTGATTCGAAAGACCCTGATGCTGGGAAAGATCGAAGGTGGGAGGAGAAGGGGACAACAGAAGACGAGTTGGTTGGATGGCATCACCAACTCAATGGACACGAGTTTGAGTAAACTGCGGGGTGTTGATGATGGACAGGGAGGCCTGACTTGAAGCAGTCCATTGGCTCGCAAAGAAATGGACACAACTACGCCACTGAACAGACTGACTGAACTCAAAATCAAAGAAAGGGATTCTAGGAAATGTAGAACTAGCCTAGACAAATTAACACAGCAGAGCACAGACCACTTGACTTACTAAACCCTTCCGCTTTACTTAGTAGGATGAATTGAGCTTTGAAAAGCTGACCTGACTGATAAAGAGACTGTGGACAAGTCTGCAGGGAGGAGACTTTTTAGTCAATGCTTTAATTGTCCATCTTACAAATCTGCACTAGAAACAGTCAGAATCTCATTTTTGCCACCTCCTTTGCAGTCAGAATGTAACCATGTGATATAGGCTCAATCAATTAGATGCACCTAGATGGTACCCAGGCTCAGCCAATCAAATACATCCAGATGGCACCTAAGACTCAATTACTACAGCCACATGGAATGCAGGCTTAACCAATGGATACACCTACAGGTGAAAGCAATGCAAGTGGATTCTGATGCATGGAATTCAATCTAGCAGAGGTGCAAGAGACATAAGCCATCTCACTAGTGACAGCCGCTGTGTCTGAAGCCAGTGGTAGTGACAGTTCAGTTCAGTTCAGTCACTCAGTCGAGTCCGACTCTCTGCGACCCCATGAACTGCAGCATGCCAGGCCTCCCTGTCCATCACCAACTCCCAAAGTCCACCCAAACCCATGTCCATTGAGTTGACGATGCCAACCCACCTTCTTATCCTCTGCCATCCCCTTCTTCTCCTGCCCTCAATCTTTCCCAACGTCAGGGTCTTTTCCAATGAGTGACAGAAGATCCTGCAATTAATTTCTATATTGTCATGGCTGCCTCTCCAGCCTTCCCTCCCAGAAATCTGTGTCACTTAATATTCTTAATAAGTTTCTTTCCTGCTCAAAGTTACCTGTAATGGATTTTATTCTTTTCAAGTAGAAAGCTGACACCCCTCTAACTTCATTTAACCATCAAGCCTCTTTGCAAAACTAGACTAAGTAAGGAACAATGTCCAACCCCATGGGCAGTGGAGTCAGGGAGAGGCATTTTGTCAAATTATTATAGTGCCACAGACTCTGGGCCAGTGTCCCTCTGAGGGGGTCACTGACCTGGGTTGTGAGTCGGGTAGACCCATTTGAATCCAGGCTGTGGTGCTGACTGACCTGTTGTGTGACATGGAGCATATCACTTTCCTCATCTTGACAGTGGACTATGATTAGTACTTGCCTCCTCGGGTTGTCATGGAGACCAAAAGATTCCTGTACGGAGCAATCTCTCAACCACACAGCTCAGCACGTGGGATACACCCACACCAGTGATGCTAGAAGGAACGAGAGTCACCTTTCTTTTGCTGGATTAAAAAAAAATCAGTAATAATAGAGGTGGTGTCCTCATGTAGTCCAAGATGAAGATGGTCTGTGAACACTGCAGTTTAGAAAACAGTTACATGTTTTTCGTTTTGAACTTTTTAGTTTTCTTTCTTTTTTTAATTTATTCATTTTAATTGGAGGCTAATTAGTCTACAATATTGTAGTGGTTTTGCCACACATTGACATGAATCAGCCACGGTTGTGCATGTGTTTCCCATCCTGAACCCCTCACCCGTCCAATCCTATCCCTCTGGGTCACCCCAGTGCCACAGCCCTGAACACTCTATCTCATGCATCGGACTTGGACTGGAGGTCTGTTTCATATATGGAAATATACATGTTTCAACACTATTCTCCGAATCCACCCCACACTTGCCTTCTCTCACAGAGACCAAAAGACTGTTCTATACATCTGTGTCTCTTTTCCTGTCTTGCATATAGGGTTATCATTACCATCTTTCTGAAGCCCATATATATATATATATATATACATATGGCATAGGTGTGTGTGTGTGTGTGTGTGTGTGTGTGTGTGTGTGTGTGTGTGTTTGTGTGTGTTATTGGTGCTTTTCTTTCTGGCTTACTTCACTCTGTATAATAGGGTCCAGTTTCATCCACCTCGTTAACACTGATTCAAATGCATTCTTTTGGATATATGAGTAATATTCCATTGTGTATATATACCACAGCTTTCTTATCCATTCTTCTGCTGATGGACATCTGGGTTGCTTCCGTGTCCTGGCTATTATAAACAGTGCTGCGATGAACATTGGGGCACATGTGTCTCTTTCAGTTCTGGTTCCCTTGGGGCTTACGTCCAGGAGTAGGACTGCTGTTACATATGGCTGTTCCATTTCCAGTTTTTTTTTTTTAAGGAATCTCCACACTGTTCTCCATAGTAGCTCTACTAGTTTGTATTCCCAACAACAGTGTAAGAGGGTTCCCTTTTCTCCACACCCTCTCCAGGATTTATTGTTTGTAGACGTTTGGATAGCAGCCTTTCTGCCTAGTGTGAGATGGTACCTCATTATGGTTTTGATTTGCATTTCCCTGATAATGAGTGATTTGAGCATCTTTTCATGTGTTTGTTAGCCATCTGTATGTCTTCTTTGGAGAAATGTCTGTTTAGTTCTTTAGCGCATTTTTTGAATGGCTCGCTTACTTTTCTGGAATTGAGCTGCAGGCATTGCTTGTATAGTTTTGAGATTTATTCATTGTCAGTTGCTTCGTTTGCTATTATTTTCGCCCATTGTGAAAGCCATCTTTTTCCCTTGCTTAGAGTTTCCTTCTTTGTGCAAAAGCTTTTAAGTTTAATGAGGTCCCGTTTGTGTATTTTTGCTTCTATTTCCATTACTCTGGGATATGGGTCATAGAGGATCCTGCTGTGATTTCTGTCAGAAAGTATTTTGCCTGTGTTTTCCTCTAGGAGTTTTATAGTTTGTGGTCTTACACTTAGATCTTTAATCTATTTTGAATTTATTTTTGAGTACAGTGTTAGAAAGTGTTCTAGTTTCATTCTTTTACAAGTGGTTGACCAGTTTTCCCGGCATGCTTGTTAAAGAGATTGTCTTGTCTTCATTGTACATTCTTGCCTCCTCTGTCAAAGATAAAGTATCCATAGGTGCGTGGATTTATCTCTGGGCTTGCTATTTTGATTCATTTATCTATATATCTTTTTTGTGTGTGTGCCAGGACCACGCTGTCTCGATGACTGTAGCTTTGTAGTATAGCCTGAAATCAGGCAGGGCATTTCCTCCAGGTCCATTCTTCTTTCTCAAGATTGCTTTGACTATTAGAGGTTTTTTGTAATTCCATACAAATTGTGAAATTATTTCTTCTAGTTCCCTGAAAAATACCGTCGGTAGCTTGATAGGGATTGCATTGAATCTATAGTTTGCTTTGGGTAGTATACCTATTTTCAGTATATTGATCCTTTCAATGCATGTACATGGTCTATTTCTCCATCTCTTTGTGTCCAGTTTGATTTCTTTCACCAGTGTTTTCTAGTTTTCTATATGCAGGACTTTTGTTTCTCTAGGTAAATATAGTCCTCACTATTTTATTCTTTTCGGTGCAATGGTGAATGGAATTGTTTCTTTAATATTTCTTTCAGTTTTCTCCTTGTTAGTGCACAGGAATACAAGGGATTTCTGCGTGTTCATTTTGTATCCTGCAACTTTACTATATTCGTTGATTAGCTCTAGTAATTTTCTGGTGGAGTATTTCGGGTTTTCTATGTAGAGGATCATGGCATCTGCAAACAGTGAGAGTTTTACTTTTTCTTTTCCAATCCGGATTCCTTGTATTTGTTTTTCTGCTCTGATTCCTCTTGGCCAAAACTTCCAAAACTATGTTGAATAGTAGTGGTGAGAGTGCACATCCTTACCTTGATCCTGACTTTAGGGGCAATGCTTTCAATTTTTCATCATTGAGGATAATGTTTGCTGTGGATTTGCCATATATAGCTTTAATTATGTTTAGGTATGTTCTTTCTATGCCTGCTTTCTGGAGTGTTTTGATGATAAATGGATGTTGAATTTCGTTCAAGACTTTCTCTGCATCTATTGTGATAACCATATGTTTTTTTATCTTTCAATTTGCTAATGTGGTGTATTATGTTGATTGATTTGTAGATATTGAAGAACCCTTGTATCCCTGGGATAAAGCCCACTTGGTCATGATATATGATCGTTTTAATATGCTGTTGGATTCTGCTTGCTAGAATTTTGTTAAGGATTTTGCATCTATGTTCATCAGTGATATTGGCCTGTAGTTATCTCTTTTTTTGTGGCATCTTTGTCTGGTGTTGGTAGTAGGGTAATGGTGGCTTCATAGAATGAGTTTGGAAGTCTGCATTCCACTGCAACTGGAAGAGTTTGAGTACTATAGATATTAGCTCTTCTCTCAATTTTTGGTATAATCCAGCTGTGAAGCCGTCTGGTCCTGGGCTTCTGTTTGCTGGTAGATTACTGATTACACTTTCCATTTCCGTGCTTGTGGTGGGTCTGTAAAGATTTTCTGTTTCTTCCTGACTCCGTTTTCGAAAGTTGTACTTTTCTAAGAATTTGTCCACTTCTTCCAAGTTGTCCATTTTATTGGCATATAGTTACTGATAGTAGTCTCTTATAATCATTTGTATTTCTGTGTTGTCTGTTGTGATCTCTCCATTTTCATTTTTAATTTGTTGATTAGATTCTTCTCCCTTTGCCTCTTGATGAGTCTGGCTAATGGTTTGTCAATTTTATTTATCTTCTCAAAGATTCAGCTTTTAGCTTTGTTGATTTTTGCTCTAGTCTTTTTTGTTTCTTTTACATTTATTTGTGCCCTATTTTATGATTTCTTTGCTTCTATTAACCCTGGGGTTCTTCATTTCTTACTTTTCTAGTTGCTTTAGGCAGAGGGTTAGGGTATTTGTTTAACTTTTTTCTTGTTTCTTGAGGTAAGGCTGTTTTGCTCTGAACCTTCGCCTTAGCAGTGATTTTACAATGTCCCATAGGTTTTGGCTTGTTGTGTTTTCATTTTCAATTGCTTCCATGCATGTTTTGATGTCTTTTTGATTTCCTCTGTGATTTGTTGGTTATTTACCAGCGTGACATTCAGCCTCCATATGTTTGAATTTTTAACAGTTTTTCTCCTGCAGTTGACATCTAGTCTTACTGCATTGTGATCAGAAAATATGCCTGGAATGATTTCAAGGTTTTTTGAATTTATCAAGGCTGGACTTATGGCCAAGGATGTGATCTCTTCTGGAGAAGTTTCCATGTGTACTTGAGAAAAAATGTGAAATTCATTGTTCAGTGTAAAATTAGTATAGATATCAATTAGGTTTCTCTGTTCTAATGTATCATTTAAAGTTTGTGTTTCCTTGTTGATTTTCTGTTTACTTGATGCATCCATAGGTGTGAGTGTGGTATTAAAATCTTCCACTATTATTGTGTGATTGTTAATCTTCCCTTTCATGCTTGTTAGCATTTTCCTTACATATTGCTGTTCTCTTATGTTGGGTGTTTATGTATTTTTAATCATTACATTTTCTTCTCGGTTTGATGTTTTGATCATTATATAGTGTATTTCTTTGCCTCTTCCACAGGCTTTATTTTAAAGTGTATTTTATATGATATGAGTATTGCTACCGCTGCTTTCTTCTGTTTTATTTTCCCCCCAACCCTTCACTTTCAGTCTGTATGTGTCCCTTGTTTTGAGGTGGGCCTTTTGTAGACAACATAAGTAGCGGTCTTGTTTTTGTATCCATTCAGCTAGTCTCTGCCTTTTGATTGCTGCATTCAACCCATTTACATGTAAGGTAATTATTGACAGGTATGATCCTGTTGCCATTTGCTTTACTATTTTCGGTTCAGGTTTATGCAACCTTTCTGTTTTTCCTGCCTAGAGAAGATTTTTAGTATTTGTTGAAGAGCTAGTTTGGTAGTGCTGAATTCTCTCCGCTTTTACTTGTCTGTAAAGCTTTTGACTTCTCCTTCATATTTGAATGTGATCCTTGCAGGGTACAGTAATCTGGGTTGAAAGTTTTTCTCTTTCATCACTTGAAGCATGTCCTGCAATTCCCTTCTGGTCTGAAGAGTTTCTGTTGAAAGATCAGCTGTTATTCTTATGAGAATCCTTTTGTGTGTAATGTGTTGTTTTTCCCTGGCTGCTTTTAATATTTGTTCTTTGTGTTTGATCTTTGTTAATTTGATTAATATGTGTCTTGGGGTGTTTCACTTTATGTTTATCCAGCCTGGGACTTTCTGGGTTTCTTGCATGTGGGTGACTATTTCCTTTCCCTTTTTAGGGAATTTTTCAACTATTATCTTCTCAAGTATTTTCTCATGGCATTTCTTTTTCTCTTCTCCTTCTGGGACTCCTCTGATTCAAATGTTGGGGCCTTTAACATTGTCCCAGAGGTTTCTGAGGTTGTTCTCTATTCTTTTAATTCTTTTTTTTTTTCTATTTTCCTCTCTGCTTCATTTATTTCTACCATTCAATTCTACCTCAGTTATCCTATCTTCTGCCTCTGTTATTCTACTTTTCTTTCCCTCCAGAGAGTTTTTGATCTCATATATTCCATTATCCATTATTGATTGGCTCTTTTTTTTCCCATCTAGGTCCCTGTTCAATGATTCACCATCATCTCAATCCTTGTCTGCAGGCTATTTATCTGTAACTCCATTTTGTCTTCCAGATCTTGGATATTTTTTAACCTCCTTATTCTGAATTCTTTTTCCGGAAGACTCTCTATCTCCTCCTCTTTTACTTCGTTTGGTGCACATTTATCATGTTCCTTTCCTGCTGATTTACATGTTTAAACCCCAACCTTGACTAACACACTTAAAAAATGATGAAAAGGACAAATTTTGTTACATCTCATTTACCATATTTAAAAAAAAATGTGAAATACCCAAAGCAATTATACACTTTAAATGCTATCTCAATAAATCCTTTTTAAAATGTTAACCAACCTGGCTTCCCAGTTCCTTCTGATCATAATTCAGCCCCCATACCCCTTGATTTCTTTTCATTCTCTGATCTCATCAGCTACATCTCCAATGCTGAATCCCTCATTCTGGCCCCCTCAACTTTCTCCTATTCTGAGAAGATCCAGAAGCCCCCTCAGGTTTTTTTAGTTGCTCTCCCTTCTACCTTGGGTGTTCTTCCAATAAAGGTACAGGCTCTGAGATCTAGCTGCCCAGCAGAATCACCTGAAGAACTTATGAATGCCCCAACCCCACCTGAGAGAGTCAGATATCGTTACTTGGGGAAAGAGGGTGGCACCTGAACATTTATTGTTGTTTTAATACTTGCCAGGCACTTCTAACATTCAGCCGGCACTACTAACTCACTGCTGAAGACATCGTGCTCAGTTCCCACATAAAGGTTTCAGTTCAAAGGCCAGTTCTACAAGAGGCCGTCCCCAATCACACCAACTACTTCCCTTCCATATGCTACATATTTGATTCTGTCCCACCTAAGATTCTATCATATACAGATCTGCTTCCCAGTGAGAATGTCAGATGGATGAAGGCAGAGCCTGTGTCCTCAGTGCTTGGTTCCCCACAGATGCTCAGCACACAACTGTTTCATGAATGACCCTCCACCGGTGCCCTCCTGGGTCTAGCTTCCGCTCTAAGGGCTGCAGTTCTCCATGACGACCATTAGGTGGCGATAGTGCCTGGCTGCATTAAAGGTCATCTCTAGACACACCAATGGAGAAGGCAATGGCAACCCAATCCAGTACTCTTGTCTGGAAGATCCCATGGATGGAGGAGCCTGGTAGGCTGCAGTCCATGGAGTCGTGAAGAGTCAGACACGACTGGGCAACTTCATTTTCACTTTTCGCTTTCATGCATTGGAGAAGGAAATGGCAACCCACTTCAGTGTTCTTGTCTGGAGATTTCCAGGGACAGGGGAGCCTGGTGGGCTGCCATGGATGGGGTCCCACAGACTCGGGCACAACTGAAGGGACTTAGCAGCAGCAGGAGACCTACCAGGCCAACTGTGCAGGTCGGGGCAGTGGTAGAAGGGGGTAGGTGGTGGGGCCCATCCTGCCCTGTGCTTAGCCATTGCTCAGAGAAAGGAGAAAGGACCACGGCAGACAGTTGGTGGCCTCCCTCTCCTCCTCATTTCTAGACTCTGAGCCACTGAGCCCTGAAAACAGCCCACTCAGACTAAAGTCAGAGGCAGAAGGTCCTGCTTCCCTGTCTGGAACCTCCAAGTCCTGGCCAGTCCCTGAGCCCTGGATGTAACCTCCTGAGATGAATTCCATAGGTCCCTCACCTAGCTGATGACTTGCACACAAGGCTGGTCTGCTGGCCATGGCTGGTATCAGCAGACAACCTGAATATCCATCAACTGGGAGTTGTGACACACACTGCCACCTTCCACGTGGCAGGCTCCCATACCCCGAGAGAAGAATAAGGAAGCTCTTGTAAGGTCTTCTCTAAACCAGTTCCATTCCATTCCTTTCACAACACCAGCCAGGGATGGCTTGAGGGGCCAAACATGCCCTGCTTTTGTCTAGCCATGGAGCTGAGGAGTGTTCCCAAGTTTAAATGATGGAAAAAAAAATACTTATGTGACCCATGAAGATGAAATGACCAGGATGTGCCTGGGCAGAGTCAAGGTCACACGTTGCCCGCAGAGCTCCTTGTAGCTCAGGTTGCCATCTTGGCTACTGAAAGACAAATTCATTCCCTGCCAGTGTTCTTCTGAGACTGACCCCAGATTTCCCTTCTGTCTCCATCTCTGTCAGTAAATTCTCTAGAACTGAACTTCCCAGGAAAGCTGCAAGTGGGGACATTTATTTGTAATGTGGAGAGAAACCTTCCTGACCTCATGTGACCTCGTCTCCGTCTTTGGCCCAAACCTGATACATCCATCCTGACCAAATGGAAAACTGTCAGTTCGAGGAAGAGCAAGGCATATTTTTTCCAAAACAGCTTCATTTAAAAAAGGTGAAGATTCTGAAAAAATTAGGGGGTGGGGAGAACCCATAAGAACATACCTCGTGAATCTACTGGTTCAGTCACAAAGAAACACCCTCATCAGAGAAGATATTTAAGTTTCATACAAATGTTATACAAAGAAATTGTGAAAAAAATACTTCCGTATGTGAAAAGCAATTATGCTTCACAAAGAAGGCTAGGTTTTTGTTTCTTTTGACAACTGCAATTGACAAATGTTCTTTCTTGTTTTCCTCTAGTACCCTCTTTTTTATTTCTTTTTATTATGAGTAACTAGCTGGAAACTATACAGTTCACATCCTCTTATCAATAATGAAGAGAAAGGAAACAAGATTAAAGTGTACAACAAAATGTACTGAAATGATATCGTACAATTAATTTTTATCCTATACATACATCACCTTTTTGCTTTGTTCAATGCTTCTTGAACATACATACAAAATGGTACTATAGCATACAGAGTGTAACGGCAGAGTGGTGTCCTGCTTCCCCTCAAACTGCTTTTGTTTCATATTGACATATAAACCTAAAATTCCATCATATAAATATTACATACATGCTTCACCTCAGGCTCAAATGTCCTCCGAGTGTGTCTCGCCTTTGACTTTTCACTTCTATGAAGCATGGCCATCTCTTACCAAGAAGGTGTGAGTGTCTTTAAAGGAACCACAAAGCAAAGAAAATCTCTGTTTTGGAGCTTCGGACTTGAATGCTTTCTACGGTCTTCTCTTCTGCAAACTGCGGTGAGCGGGGTTGTTTCTAGTTAATCATCTGTAAACAAAGATATGGGTTTTTCCTTTTTTTCTTTTGTCCCTTTTATTGGAGTAGAGTCATCATGGAAATCACATCAGATTAATGAGCACATCTATGTGCTCTTCTGGTCCAGAGAGCTTCCCTTTTAAAACATGGTAACATAGCACTTGAAATGGGCCAGTGGGTGCATGTGATGTGTCCATAGCAGCACTAAACTCCGTGCTGGAAATTCCTGATCCCAATGTGCTGTGTACAGACATAAAATGGAAACAGCTCACAGGGTGTCACAGAGAAGGAGCTGTGCACCGTAAAGCAACCCCTGTCCCCTCTCTGTACCCCTGTGTCAGACTGGCTGGGTGACCATCCTTTCTCCAGCATCCAAACAGTCTTTTTGTTGTTGTGTGTGTCTTTTGTTTTGTTTTGTTTTGTTTTGCTTTTCTCTTTCTCTCTCTCTCTCTCTATTTTTTAAAGAAGTTAAAGTTAGTACAAGTGTGAAAACGGGAAGGTACTCTAGGCTTGATGACAGTCACAAATTGTATATTATTTACATCTAAAGCAAAGATTTCATGTGGGTGGAACATTCCACAGTGAAGGGTAATGCCAGACATGATATAATGTGCCCTGCCCTCCATGCCAGTTGCAGAGGCCAAGCCAGAGGGTGGCAGTCCTCCTGTCTCATGTTTCTTTGCCATTTCTGGTTTCCCTGGTGTCTGGATTTTTTCCCTCTATGGAGTGGGTGGTGTGTGTCCTAGCATGTCCCTAGGCACAGAAGGTGTCCAGGTGGGACTCTTTCAGGATGAGGCTCCTTGAACTGGTACGAGTGTTCTGCTCAGAGCGGGCTGAGCCTCGCTTCTCCTCACTGCCGCTCCAGCAAGGGGATTTACTGCTCTGGGAATGGTCTGGGAGGGGGAAAGCCAAGGGGAAAGGGAGATTTAGCTTTCCTGCCCATCCCTGGCCATTCCTGCCCACCCCCTTCTACTTGATCTGCACCTGCTTCCCCAGGAAGCCACCTTCCCCTCCCAACTCTCCAACACACAGGGGGGAAATCCTGCCACTGTTTACTGATCTGGATTTCTGGGTCTTTAAGGATTTAACAAGAGCTGGTTGGAAAAACAGAAGGGCTTTGTGCTCAGAAAAAATAAAGATGAGGGGGGAAATGTACTAACGTATCGAGAAAGGGGTTTCTTATGCAGTAATTGGGACCAGGCACTCTTACTGCATGTGTAGACACAAAGAACCCCAAGCTCTTGTTATATTTAACCTTGGGCACCAAGAAAGGCACTGAGATTTGGTGTTCAGTCTACTTAATCCTGTTAACGGAGTTTCTTTCATCACTGTATAGACAACTTGAACGCAGACTTATACCTCAACCAGCCAAAGGAAAAAGAGTGAAGACCAGAATGGTTAAGCCACCTGGGCTTAACGGTTAAGCCCAACTGGCTCCGAGTATGGACAAGCTAATGGGTCAACAGAGGATGAAAGAACCACAGTAAGGGCTAAGGGAGTTTCAAGGACACGTGCACCATAAGGAGCTACATCGTGGATGAGTAAGACGTGAGGACACTGAAGGAAGAGCCAAATGAGGTGTCTGTCCAGCGGGGAGACACCCAGCCTGCAGGCTCAGTGGGATGGCCGACTCTGAGAGACCCACCAGCACATCACTGAGATCTCATCATATATTAGATCGTTTACCAAGTTCAGACAGATTGGGACAAAACTTTTTTTTTTTTTTAACTTCTTGAGGTGGGATGATAATATATGAACACAAGAGGTCGACTCTCAAGCTTAGAGACGGAATCAGAGTGGGGGAGCAAGGGACCAGATGATCACCTAGAAGGGTAAGTACTCTTATCACCGCCTAGTGATAGGCAGAATGTGTGTGGTTCTGAGCTCTGGTTCGAGAAGAGAAGCAGCAAAGACAGTGATAAGGATCTCCCAAGTCACATATTCACTCAAGAGAGAACACATTCTCGTCACTTGTATCTATGACCCAAAGGGAGCGCTATTGTGGTGGGCAGAGCTGGGTTCCAGGGTGGAGCTATCTTAGGGTTCTTGAGTCCAAATCCACCCCTTCTTAGACATTCTTCCCTACTCGTGACACCTACATTGTTAGTCCTCTGGAAAGTCGGTGATTGACCTGGTCATCACGACACGGAAACTCTGACAACAATGTACTCAAGTCACATCGAATCTCCCCAGCTCTGACAAAGATGTACTCAAGTCACATCGAATCTCCCCAGCTCTGCTGAAGGCAGAGAACAGCTAGGCAGCGGGGCTTAGCTTACTTAGCACAGGAGCCACATCCCAGAGCCAGGCCACCTGAGTAAGTGCAGAGCCTGACCTCTCCCATGGACAGGACAGGGCACGCTGGCTGATTCAGCCAATCACTGCAGAGGAAATGGGTGTTACTTCAGCACTCACCATGAAAATAGCAAGGATGAAGCCCCTTCAAGAAGCCAGATCGGGAATTCCCTGGCAGTTCGGTGGTTAGGACCTCGTGCTTTCACTGCCAAGGGTACAGGTTCAATCTCTGCTTGGGGAACTAAGATCTCATGAGCTGGTTAGCATGGTCAAAAAATAAATAAATAAATAAAATAAAATAAAAGCAGGAGAGAGAGAGAAGCCAGACCATCCATCCTCTCTCTCTTATATCTTCCTGCTGTTTCCAATGGCCATCAGGAGCACAGTGAGGAAGAAACCAGGGAAAGCCAAGACCCATCACTCAGAAACATACATGCTCACAAAGAAAACACACACACACACACGTTCACTCAGGAGACGAGCACACTGTCTGCTGGGAAAAGATCCCCGTTGGCTGTCATGCAGTTGGTTCATACTTCCACTTCTGCACTGGGTAGTTTGTGTGAGGCTGGTGCTCTGTGATGTTTGGGGGCAGAGGCAGGTGGTTTGTCACACCTGTTGCTAACTGAAGATACAGCAAGGCAACGTCAGAGACTGGCAGAGAGCTAGAGTCTGGAAGAGAGCTCAAGTCCGTACAAGCCCACCAGCTCTCTATCCTGCTGTCCAACAGGCTACTGATCTTAGAACTGGAGAGCTTCTGAGTCAGTGTTGCCATTTTCCAAATTGAGGCAGTCATAGAAGACTAAGGCTTTTACAAATGTATATTAAACCATGAACTAAGATCACTGGACGCTGAACGAGATTACAGGTGGAAATAAGGTGTACCATGATGTAAAAGCCATAAATTCCCAGAAGTTTGAAAGCAAATTTCCTTCAGAACCACTCTGCCAAGAGCTTAGTTCATCCAGGGAAACTGTAGGCGCTGGCTCCACCACACTTAGGTAGCAAGGCTCCATCAAAGGAATCTAGATTATTTAGGCTAAGTATAATCATGAATCTACTGCCAAGGCTGATGAGAGATCAGGAAAGAGAGTGTGATGGAGGTGCATGGAGTGACAAGGGTTGAGGAAGGAGCCACAGGTGAGATGTTACTGGACCATACCTCAGCCATGATGGTAGGACTCAGACACATACTTATTTGAAATGGAAGAGCCCAAAATGTGCGCCATGAAGTGTCTCAAGAAAACAACCCTTATGGCAAAGAATTTGGCAGGGAAATGGTTGAAGATATGCGAGTGGTGAGCGGGGAGAAAAAACACCCAGGGAAAAGTAAGGCTGTACAGAGATGGAAATGTAATCACAGTGCACTAGTTGACTCTGAGACC
Organism: Giraffa tippelskirchi; assembly: GCF_054371585.1. NCBI lineage: Eukaryota > Metazoa > Chordata > Mammalia > Artiodactyla > Giraffidae > Giraffa > Giraffa tippelskirchi. The sequence continues at coordinate 19,098,666 of NC_137290.1, forward strand.
AACAGCACGACCATAATGATGGACACACAGATGGTCATCTGGCAAGGTTTATGACTCAGCCAACAGCCGGAACTGAGGTGGGCCATCTGCAGTTATAGAATAGAATGCACAAGATCTCTCCACCTTGGTGATGGGAACTCAGAGCAGGAAAATGGAAAAGTCTGAAAATGACAGTGGTGGAGAGGTGAGGGAATAAATGTGCACCAAGAGAGGGGTCCAGAGACAGTTTCCTCCAGCTGGGAGGACAAGGACTAAGGAATAAGTGTTGTACTGGAGCAAGGAAGCCTATAGAGCATGTCAAACAGTGACAGAGTGGTCTTGGAGAGAGGGGAGAAGAGAGGTGATAAGTGACCCCAATTCTCATCTTCAAAAGTCACAAGTCAACACACAACGTCTAGATAAAGTCAAGAAACAGCAATATGAGGAAATAAGTTATCTATAAATAAGTACAGGATGCAAAAAATAGCCATGAAGACTGGGGCAAGGAATTGTTTTTCCCTGTGTGATTTTACTTTCTCTGACTACACACATCCCGTCGTATCAGGGATGGTACAGGGGATTCATCCCACGACCCACCATGGACACCAGATTGCATGGAAACTTAATCTCATGGCCAGCCCTCCATAGCCACATCCACAGATTCAACCAGCTACAGATTGTGTAGAAATTCATTCATTACAGGAACGTAATTCCGCTCAGATTTGGACTGCATAATCCAAACCCATGTTGTTCAAGGGTCAACTCGATATGCATGCATCACTTTAAAATCTTAAGATGAAGAGACAAGTGAACAGGAGAGTGGTATGGACACCCAAAGGAAGTTCCTAACTCCTGTTTAACCTTTCTTTCTCTCAACTAGACCCTCATCTTAACCAGCCTGGTTCCAGAGGTTGATAAAGAGCACAGGAACCTCCATGTTTGTAACGCTCAGCTTTCTTCCAGCTTCCACCTACACTGTCAGCAAGCAGGGAGCACATACAGAAGTCGTCAGGCATATGAGGAATGAGAAAATGAGCTGGTCTGTCTGCTTTGACACAAGCCTTCAGCCAGAAGGCTGTGGAGTGCAAAAAAAGGGGGAAATGAACAGGCGTGAGCTCACAGTCCTGATCAGGCATCCAGGAACGTCCAGCTCAGCTCACACTCTAGAATAATCCTGAAACACTCCCTAATAAATGCTGACAATTGAGGCTCCTTCCCTCTGTCCCCTCTAGTCATCAGGCTCCCTGAGATGTTCTTCTCCTACTCCAGCCTCTGCACCAACTCACCAGCATCTCTAGACCCTTACCTCTTCTCTCCACCCTCCCTTTTCATCCCCTCACACACTAGGGTGCTTCAGGTCGGGTGGTCAACCAATGATGGTCCACAGGCAAAATCCAGCCCAATGCCTGCTTTCCCAAGTGCAAGTTCACTGCAGCACAGGAACGTCTCTTTATGTGCCATCTCTGGCTGCTTTCATCTGACAACAGCAGTTCTGATAAAAACTGGTGGTCCACCAACCCCTAGGCCAGGAAACACCTCATTCACCTCACAACTGCCAGATGCTGTATCTCCCAACCACGTTTGTACATGCAAGCCTCCTTGTCACACCAGATTCTGTACCCCACAGCATCACCAATCCTCCTCTTCCCATGTGGATGACACCACTGTGCTGCTCCAAATCCCCAACAGGGCTCCCTGCCTGCAGCAGTGTTTTCCCAACTTGAACCCTTCCACCGACCAACCACCTCCACGGCTTTGACACATCCAAAGTCCCCCTACTTATGGCTCAGCTAATGTTTCTAAACTCACTTTCCACTTAAGTCAAACAAAAACTCTTCTATCAACACCAAAAGCAGGAAATCAGAATACCTGCCCTACACAGACGGCAACTCTACAAATCAACATAACGAAAACCCAACTGTAGCAGAAAACTCGAGGTGGGTGCTGTGCTGCTGTTGAAGTCTCAAGTCTCCTCTGCCATTGTTAAAAAGAGAAGCTAGAAGAAGGGATGAGGAAGACACCTCAGCTCCAAACTCAACGTGTCCTCCAGATGCAGTCACAAGACCCGAGTGAGAGTGAGAAGGGAATTGACAGGAGGTTCAGTCATACTTCCATGCCTATTCATCTTCATATTCCCCCGAAAATCAGCTCATGCCACTCTCTCATCATGTCTCCTGGATCTAAACCCCGCTTCCAGTGCCACTGGGAAACCTCCAGCCACTCTAACAAGATACATCATTTCTTGCTCTAAGTACTCAATATGCAGAAACTAACTAACAAACAAAAGTTTGGTTTTCAGCTGAAGACAATAATCTGGGAGAGAGAAAGACCCTGGAGCTGAAGGACCCTGAAAGAAGCAGAACTGTTCTCACTGAGGATGAACCATTATAGAATGCCCTAAAACTTACTTGAGAGGTTGCAGGGGAAAGCCTAAAGAACACAGCTCAAACTCCACAGAAGAGAACTAGAAAAGTTAGTGCCAGATAATCTACCCAAAACAGCCTGCCAGGTTATTCCTCGATAAGAAATATTTCTACAGAAAGATCACTTCCGTAGAAATCCTTTTCTCCTCTGAAGGCCTCCACGGAATGTGGATGCTGGGACCTCAGGGACAAGTTCACACAGTTTAATTTACTATGGTCATTTCTGAGAGCAGAAGAACTGTCCAAACCAAATGTATCTTCTGTCCCACCTCAGTTCAGCAATAGAAACTCTCTCTGTCTTTGATTCAGAACTGAAAAAAACAAAACAAAACACAGCAAAAAAAAAAAAAAAAAAACTGACACAAATAAGGTAAATTCTCAACTTGGAGAAATGCCTCAAAGCTGCTTACTAAGCCATCCTTCACCTCTACTGACCAGCCCATGGTTCCCTCAAAGATCCCTAAGGAACAACAGTTTGCAAACCACTTCCCTGAACCCTTCAGACTCCCCTGGAGGAGATGGCTCCCCTGCCCCTGCGGAACATGAGAGTACATACAACCATCAGGGGGCCATGTACCAGAGTCTAGCTTGGAGCATAAGAGAAAGGAGAGGGTATTTCCTTGGACCCAGAGAGGTCAAGGATCTAGAAACACAGAAAAAGACAGATGGAGCCAAGGCACTGTTTTAAACAGGGCCTCCCCAGTACCCCACCCCAGGGAAGCCCGGGGATCCATAGGGGTGCTCATCATGGCCCCGACAACACCTTAACGCCCTCTGCCTGGCATGCTCAGGGAGGGAAGGCCAGGCCAGTCAGTGTGGCCTAAGCCCTGTGCCCTTTTCTTCTCCATCTCCCTGGACACAGAACTAGGGAGGACCCTTACTCAATGCTAGAGACTCAGCTTCAAGAACACTGTTTGTCAACTCCCCCCTCTCTGACCTATTCTACTCTCTGGATTTCTATCCTATCCCCAAAGGATGTACAGCCATCCCCTAGTACCCAAGGTGGAATGGTTCCAGGACCCCCCAAGGATACTAAAATCCAAGGACGTGCAAGTTCCTTATATAAAATGGCCTAGAAGGATGAATACAACTGTGCCTTTGTATCCAACGGTTCCACAATCATGTATTCAACCAAACAGAGGTGGAATTTTGGTTGTTTGCATGTACACATGAGAAATCCATGGATAGAGAAGGCTACCTATATACTAAATCATATTATATCAATTCACTTTTATTCCACAATAACCTCTTCCTAGGCAATGATATCAATAAAGTCAAAGAGGTTTGACTTCTGGGATGAATTGATGTTTTTCCCTGATACACACGAATTAAAATCATAATGACTACAAATGTAAAAAATGACCAATGTGTCCTCTAAAATAACATCTGCATGCAATCAATATGGCACCCCCTGGGAAAATCAGAAATTTGATGTCTGTGTCCAATATGGCAATCATCAGCCACCCATGGCTCTTGTATCTACATTCATTATCATTAAATTAACCTGAAATCCAGGTTTTGGTCACACTAGCCCCAGTTCAAGTGTTCATTGTTCAAGTGCCATATGAGGCTGGTCACAGGTTTTCACAATGGGCAGAGGGGATGTAGAACATTCCCATCATCACAGAAGGTTCTACTAGACAACACTTGCCCTCTACATGCAGCCTGAAGACAGACAACTTCCCACATCACGGGAATCACCATGGTATTGGGAGGGGGCTGCTCTGAGATTCTGTTTGGCCCTAGGTGTGTGCGATGGATACTCACCGAGCCACTGTCCTTGCATTTCTCAGCTGGCATCCCCTTCACTTTCAAGGCGCTGGTTTACAGGGGGGCTGCCTGAGTTTCGGAGGAAGCGCCCTGGGATAACTTATTTAGTGTTTCCGTGTTCACATCGGGGTCTACTTCCTGCTGAGGGGTGGTAGTTGAGTGCAGAGGGGGACAGAAGTCACATATATGCCGAGCATAGTAGTTCCCAGGACTGCGGGGAACCCTGCTCTGTGCAAACCACCATGTGTTAAGACATGCCAACCAGCTCCACCCAGGTTACAGTGTGGTCCCTGAATAGCTGGATCGAAGCCTTCCCAGACACAGGAATTCCAGACTGTGTTTGAAGATATGTTCATTGTTAAGAGTGAGAGAGAAGAGTGGAATGGTTGACTGAAAGCTCAACGTTCAGAAAATTAAGATCACGGCAACTGGTCCCATCACTTCATAGGAAAAGGATGGGGAAACAGTGTCAGACTTTTTTTTTGTGGAGCTCCAAAATTACTGAAGATGGTGATTGCAGCCATGAAATTAAAAGACACTTATTCCTTGGAAGGAAATTTAGGACCAACCTAGATAGCATATTAAAAAGCAGAGACATTACTTTGCCAACCAAAGTCCATCTAGTCAAGGCTATGGTTTTTCCAGTAGTCATGAATGAATGGGAGAGTTGGACTGTGAAGAAACCTGAGCCCCGAAGAATTGATGCTTTAGAACTGTAGTGCTGGAGAAGACTCTTGAGAGTCCCTTGGACTGCAAGGAGATCCAACCAGTCCATCCTAAAAATCAGCCCTGGGTGTTCAATGAAATTATTGATGTTGTAGCTGAAACTCCAATTCTTTGGCCACCTGATACTAACGGTTGACTCACCAGAAAAGACCCTAACGCGGGAATAACTGGGAGCAGGAGGAGAAGGGGACAACAGGAGATGAGGATGGCATCACCGCCATCCAGCAGAGTTTGGGTAAACTCTGGGAGTTGCTGAACGACAGGGAGGCCTGGTGTGGTGCCGTTCTAGGGGTCGCAAAGAGTGGAACATGACAGATTGACTGAACTGAAAGTCGCTCATTCGTGTCTGACTCTCTGCGACCCCATGAATTGCAGCACGCCAGGCCTCCCTGTTCATCACCAACTCCCGGAGTCCACCCAAACCCATGTTTATCGAGTAGGTGATGCCATACAACCATCTCATCCTCTGTCGTCCCCTTCTCCTCCCGCCCGCAATCCTACCCAGCATTAGAGTCTTTTCCAATGAGTCAACCCTTCGCATGAGGTGGCCAAAGTATTGGAGTTTCAGCTACAACATCAGACGTTCCAATGAACACCCAGGATTGATCTCTTTTAGGATGGATTGATTGGATCTCCTTGCAGTCCAAGGGACTCTCAAGAGTCTTCTCCAACACCACAGTTCAAAAGCATCAATTCTGTGGCACTCAGCTTTCTTCACCGTCCAACTCTCACATCCATACATGACCACTGCAAAAACCATAGCCTTGATTAGATGGACTTTTGTTGGCAAAGTAATGTCTCTGCTTTTAAATATGCTATCTAGGTTGACCATAACCTTCCTTCCAAAGAGTAAGTGTCTTTTAATTTCATGGCTGCAGTCACCATCAGTTTTATTAAATCATTCTGGAGATATAAGCATGTTCGTGAAGCAAATAGTACGACTGTTCCAATTTCATAATTTAGCAATCCACTGACACATTTCCTTGTCACATTATTTATGTTATTTGTGTTTAAATATATTCTTTGAAGTGGAGACTTCTTCTAAACACAGAACTCTAGTATTGGCCATAAATGAGCACTAAGTATAAAATATTACTAATACATATTATTAATCAAGTCTTACTAGGTGGTGTCTCCAGCTAGAGTTTCTTGGCCTGGGATCTGCTTGCTGTGTTTTGGAAAGAGATTTAAAAGGCAGATTAATTCCAAAGCAGCACTTTGTCCTTCACATAAGCACTAGTGATTGTTATAGCCTTGAGTCCAAGATGGGCTCCATGGTGGGGGCTGTCTAGTATATTGTACATTGTGCATTGCAGAATGGGGTAGAAGATGTGTTTGATTTGTGTGTGTGTGTGTGTGTGTGTCTGCTTAGTCACTCACATTTCTGACGCTTTGCAACCCCATGAAATGTAGCCTGCCAGACTCCTCTGTCTGTGGCCTTCTCCAGGCAAGAATACTGGAGTGTGTTGCCATTTCGTTCTTCAAGGGATGTTCTCGACCCAGGGATCAAATCCAGGTCTCCTGCATTGCAGGCAGTTTCTTTACCACCTTAGCTACCAGGGATGACCACATTGCTTGGGGCAGAGACAAATATTGCCCCAAGCAGGGAACCACAGCAAACCACATGAAGCTAAAGTCATCTGGGCTGTCATTACAAGCTCCATTCACACAAGTGAATGCATCGAAGTAAACTGGAGGGTGGAGACAATGGTGCCTGGAGACTTGGCTATGTGTCTGCCTGCTACTCTCGTGTATGTAGGAGTCATTTGTGGTGAGTGAACGTGGCAAGCGCCCTGTGATCCAGGAGGAGCCAAGGACCCGTCCACCACAGTTGGGTCCAGGGGACACTCTTAGTCCCACCTGACTGGGTGCAAGACTTCATGTGCTCGGGCCAGTGGGCCTTCTGGCAGGGGTAGTCAGAGTAGCTGGTATTCCACAGCAGTAGAAAACATCCTCCTTCTTGCAGTTGGTACAACACAGCTTCCTCTTGGTCTCGGCCACTGCCTGCTGCTTCTCCAGCTCCAGTTGCTTCTTCACCTCAGCAATGAGCTGGTCCTGCTCCTGTTCTAGGCTCTGCCACATCTCTGCCTTTTTCAACTCTGCCAGAGGAGGGGAGGGGAGAGGATACTGACTTCATCGCCCATCCCAAGCCATGGGTTCATTCACACCAGGTCAGAAGGTGAATCCTAACAGGTGTGAAACCTTGGGTCGGGGATGCCCTGGTCATATGAGCCCGTGCAGAGAATCACCCAGCTTCCCTGAGCTCCAATGTCTTCATCTGTAAAATGGGCATCCACCACGCTGACCACGAATGTAAGCATGATCATGAACGTCAGGTCCTGAGGATACTGAAAATGGGGCCCTGTGGTGATTCTGTAGGAAGTACTCACATAAAACCTCTGAAAAATGTCCACTCAATTCACTTTGAAATTTATCATTTGTATAAGCTTTTTTCTCTATCAAATACAGAGTACCTATGATCTGTAGGCACTGTTGTAAACACTTTATAAATGTGAACTCTTTTAATCCTTACTCCAACCTTAAGGAGGTGTATACTCCTATAATACCCATTTCACAGATGAGGAAACTGAGGCACACAGCTAAGATGAGCAGAGCTGGGGCTACAACTTGGATATATTTCTTTTCTGATGTGTTTAGTGGCAGCAGATCTAATCTTCCAGACAGGGCATCAGGACTGATCATTGGGCTGACAGGACAATGATCAAACTGCTCAGGCTACTGAGATTTCTCTCAGTTTTACAACAGGTCAGAGCTCACAAGCAGGAGAAGCTACCACAGTTGTTGTCATGAATTTGTTGCTGATGTTGGTATTTGGAAGAGAGGAAAACGGGTTTCTGCCAGCTCCTGCTTCATACCTGGTTTCTCCAGGTTAGACTCCCTAAGATGCCGTGTTCTCCCTAAGATTGGTAAGGCGGCCTGGACTACTTTTGACTGAGTGCACATTTGGGCCTAACTCTAGACATGCCAAGAAGTTCCTATCCAAACCTTTGTCAGTGGAGGCCAGGTCAGCAGCACTTACCCAAGTTGCATTTCATGTCCAAGAGCTCCTTTTGGTGCAGCCACTGGATATCCCCCCCCCATGCAGTTATATATTTATTCCTCATTCAAATTCTCCATTATTATATTTTTTAATTTTTTTAAATATAAATTTATTTATTTTATTTGGAGGCTAATAACTTTCCAATATTGTAGTGGTTTTGACATACATAGAGATGAATCTGCCACGGGTGTACATGTGTTCCTCATCCTGAACCCACCCCACACCTCACTTCCCATCCCATCCCTCTGGGTCATCCCAGTGCACCAGCCCCGAGCACCCTGTCTCATGCATCAAAAATGGACTGGTGATTCATTTTGCATGCGATGATATACATGTTTCAATTCCATTCTCCCAAATCATCCCACACTTTCCCTCTCCCAAAGAGTCTAAAATACTCTTCTATACCTTTGTGTCTCTTTCCCTGTCTGTCTCGCATTTAGGGTTATCATTACCATCTTTCTGAATCATGTATATATATATATATATATATATATATATATATATATATATATATATGTATATATATGTATATATGCATTAGTATGCTGTATTTGTGTTTTTATTTCTGGCTTACTTTACTCTGTATAATAGGCTCCAGTTTCATCCACCTCATTAGACCTGATTTAAATGTTTTTTTGTTGTTGTTGTTTTTTAATAAATTTATTTATTTTAGTTGGGGGCTAATTACTTTACAATATTGTAATAGTTTTTGCCATACATTGACATGAATCAGCCATGGGTTTACATGTGTTCCCCTTCCTGGACCCCCCACCCACCTCCCTCCCCATCCCATCCCTCTGGGTCATCCCATTGCCCCGGCCCTGAGCCCTTGTCTCATGCATCGAACATGGAATGGTGTTCTGTTTCACATATGATAATATACATGTTTCAATGCTATTCTCCCAGAACGTCCCACTCTCACCTTCTCCCTCAGAGTCCATAAAATTGTTCTATGCATCTGTGTCTCTTATTCTGTCTCACATATAGGGTTATCGTTACCATCTTTCAAATTCCATATATATGCATTAGTATACTGTATTGTTGTTTTTCTTTCTGCCTTACTTCACTCTGTATAATGGGCTCCAGTTTCATCCATCTCAGTAGAACCGATTCAAATGTATTTTTTTTAATGGACGAGTAATATTCCATTGTGTATATATACCACAGCTTCCTTATCCATTCGTCTGCTGATGGACATCTAGGTTGTTTCCATGTCCTGGCTATTGTAAACAGAGCTGCGATGAACATTGGGGTACACACGTCTCTTTCAGTTCTGGTTTCCTCGGTGTATATGCCCAGCAGTGGGATTGCTGGGTCATATGGCAGTTCTCTTCCCAGTTTTTTAAGGAATCTCCACACTGTTCTCCATAGTGGCTGTACTAGCTTGCATTCCCACCAACAGTGCAAGAGGGTTCCCTTTTCTCCACACCCTCTCCAGCATTTATTGCTTGTAGACTTTTGGATAGCAGCCATTCTGACTGGTGTGAAATGATACCTCATTGTGGTCTTGATTTGCATTTCTCTAATAGTGAGTAATGTTGAGCATCTTTTCATGTGTTTGTTAGCCATCTGTATGTCTTCTTTGGAGAAATGTCTGTTTAGTTCTTTGGCCCATTTTTTGATTGGGTCGTTTATTTTTCTGGAATTCAGCTGCAGAAGTTGCTTGTATATTTTTGAGATTAATTGTTTGTCTGTTGCTTCGTTTGCTATTATTTTCTCCCATTCTGAAGGCTGTCTTTTCACCTTGCTTATAGTTTCCTTTGTTGTGCAAAAGCTTTTCATTTTAATTAGGTCTCATTTGTTTATTTTTGCTTTTATTTCCAATATTCTGGGAGGTGGGTCATGGAGGATCCTGCTGTGATTTATGTCCGAGAGTGTTTTGCCTATGTTTTCCTCTAGGAGTTTTATAGTTTCTGGTCTTACGTTTAGATCTTTAATTCATTTTGAGTTTATTTTTGTGTACGGTGTTAGAAAGTGGAAGTGTTCTAGTTTCATTCTTTTACAAGTGGTTGACCAGTTTTCCCAGCACCACTTGTTAAAGAGATTGTCTTTTCTCCATTGTATATTCTTGCCTCCTTTGTCGAAGATAAGGTGTCCATATGTGCGTGGGTTTATCTCTGGGCTTTCTATTTTGTTCCATTGATCTATATTTCTATCTTTGTGCCAGTACCATACTGTCTTGATGACTGTGGCTTTGTAGTACAGCCTGAAGTCAGGCAGGTTGATTCCTCCAGTTCCATTAAGCAAACATTATCCTCAATGGTGAAAAATTGAAAGCATTTCCTCTAAAGTCAGGAACAAGGCAAGGATGCCCACTTTCACCACTACTATTCAACATAGTTTTGGAAGTTTTGGCCACAGCAATCAGAGCAGAAAAAGAAATAAAAGGAATACAGATAGGAAAAGAAGAAGTAAAACTCTCACTGTTTGCAGATGACATGATCCTCTACATAGAAAACCCTAAAGACTCTACTAGAAAATTACTAGAGTTAATCAATGAATGTAGTAAAGTTGCAGGATATAAAATTAACACACAGAAATCCTTTGCATTCCTATACTCCAATAATGAGAAAACAGAAAGGGAAATTAAGGAAACAATACCATTCACCATTGCAACAAAAAGAATAAAATACTTAGGAATATATCTACCTAAAGAAACAAAAGACTTATATATATAGAAAACTATAAAACACTGATGAAAGAAATCAAAGAGGACACAAACAGATGGAGAAATATATCGTGGTCATGGATTGGAAGAATTAATATAGTGAAAATGAGTATACTACCCAAAGCAATCTATAGATTCAATGCAATCCCTATCAAGCTACCAATGGTATTGTTCACAGAACTAGAACAAATCATCTCACAATTTGTATGGAAATATAAGAAACCTCGAATAGCCAAAGCAATCTTGAGGTAAATGTATTCTTTTTAATGGCTGAGTAATATTCCATTGTGTATATGTACCACTGCTTTCCTATCCATTTGTCTACTCATTGACATCTAGATTGCTTCCATATCCTGGCTATTATGAACAGGGCTGCAATGAACACTGGGGTATACGTGTCTCTTTCAATTCTGGTTTCCCCTTTGTATCTCAATCCTCAGCCTGTGGATCTGTATGGAGACAGAAAGACTTATAAAGTGCATCTGGGCGTTTGCTGTCAATAGGGCTTGGAAGCTCCAGCTATCACGATAGGGTTAATGTCATGTGTTGAGTCAAAGAGCGGGAAGCCTGGTCTCTGCTCGCCTCCCCCAGATGGTTGTCAGTTGGTTAATTCAAATTCATGAGAAATTCTGCTTAAAACAAACAAACAAACAAATAAAAAACAAATACCAGTGGTCCATCTTTTCTAAGAGATGCTCCAGTAAAAGCCATTTAAAGTCAAAAAGACCAGATTTTCAAAATAAATAGTACAGTGAGTGACCTACTTATGAACAGGTTCCATTCCTAGAGCATGTTCCTAAGTCCAATTTCTTTGTAGAAGTCCAACAAAGTTAGCCTAAGCAACCAACTAACACAATCAGCTAGATAGTACAATACCAGGTACATCACTGCTGCTTTTATGCTTGCTTATGGACATCCTGGGCTTGAAATAAAGATACTGTAATACTGCACTCTGTACAGTAAAGCACACAAAGCACAACGAATTGTAGAGGATGTGTGCGGGTGACAATATACGCCAGGGAGGTGAACTAACTTACAGGATTAAACATGCAAACATTCACGTCTTTCAAAATTCCCAACCTGAAGGTTCACACATAAGACACTTCAGTTCCATTCAGCCCCTCAGTCATGTCCAGCGCTCTGCGACTCCGTGAACTGCAGCACGCCAGTCCTCCCTGTCCATCAGCAGCTCCTGAAGTCCACCCAAACCCATGTTCTTTGAGTCGGTGATGCCATCCAACCATCTCATCCTCTGCCGTCCCCTTCTTCTCCTGCCTTCAATCCTTCCCAGCACCGGGGTCTTTGCAAATGAGTCAGCTCTTTGCATCCAGTGGCCAAAGTATTGGACTTTCAGCTTCAGCATCAGTCCTTCCAATGTACGCCCAGGACTGATCTCTTTAGCATGGGCTGGTCGGATCTCCTGCAGTCCAAGGGCCTCTTAAGTGTCTTCTGCAACACTACAGCTCAAAAGCTTAAATTCTTCTGTTCTCAGCCCTCTTGTTATCCCAATTCTCACATCCACACACGCCCACTGAAGAAACCATAGCCTTAACTAGACTGACCTCTGTTGACAAAGTGATGTCTCTGTTTTTTAATATGCTGTCAAGCTTGGTCATAACTTTCCTTTCAAGGTGCTGGGAAAGCTGGTCAACCACTTGTAAAAGAATGAAACTAGAACACTTCCTAACACCATACACAAAAATAAACTCAAAAAGGAGTAAGCATCTTTTAATTTCATGTCTGCAAACAGCATCTGCAGTGATTTTGGAGCCCAGAAAATTTAAGTCAGCCACTGTTTCCACTCTTTCCCCATCCATTTGCCAAGAAGTGATGCGAGCAGATGGCATGATCTTAGTTTTCTGAATGTTGAGCTTTAAGCCAACTTACAGAAAAATACATATGCATACGTGAATTAGAAAAAGACCTTATGGTTAACAATACCTCTGAGAAAGGGTGGAGAATGAAATATGCATTCAATCAAGACTGTAGATTTTTGTGTGTCTAGGCATCCATTTCACTTCGTTCTAAGAAGACATGTATGCACTGTTTGTAAAATGAGAAAAGAAAAAAGGAAAGTAAAACAGCAAGCTGCAAATTAATTTTTAAAAATAATGCCAAATGGAACGTGTCAGACCTCTAGGATACAGTGGCCAGGCAACCAAGGGGAAGTAAACAAATAAAACAAGGACTATTTTTCTCCTGTCCATGTGGCAAAAAAAGAGCTGTTGCCATGGAGTGCAGAGTAGGGAGGCTCGGTACATTTCACAGCCTGTCTGTTCTGATATGTCGTCCTCTTGGAAGACTGAGGCTGCTGCTGCTAGCTTTGCTGCTGCTTCTGCTGGTGCTGCATCTTCTGCATGTGCCTCTTTTGGGAGGGCGTTTGAAACTTACTTGATGAGTTCCACACAACCTGCTGCATGGCCAGGGCAGTCTCTTTTGGTAAAACTGGCCTCTGCTTTTTCACTGGGTTTCTCATGCTGCTGCTGCTGCTGGTGGTGGTGGTGGTTGCTGGGCCGTGACTGTGCAGACGGTGCCGTTGGTGGGCGTGACCCCAGCCGTGGAAGTTTGGGAGGATGAGTGGGTGAGGACCAGCATTTTGGGGGGAGACTGGCTGCCCACTGTTGTGGATGATGGAGCTTCACCTACGACGGAAGCCAACACATGAAAAAACAAAACAGAAAGTAGACGCGACTCAGGCTGACCTGCAGGGTCTCCAGGTCAGTGAGTTCTAGGTGACCATCCCAGGCTGTCATGCCAAGGGCCTCCCCATGAATGGGCATATTCTTGCTTTATATGCTTAGGCCACTTCTTCAGCATGTGCAACTTCAAATATCAGACTCCTTGGGTTACTCAAATGTGGGCTTGCTCACATTTGAGAAACTTGTCAAGGCCTCTGAGGGACTGAGGCCAACATGACCCACCCCTTGGCCTGGAGTTGCCCACCTGTTAGTCGATGACCCACTGGCTGAACAGAATCGCTGCAAGTACCTTGTTTTACAGTTAGAGTTCAGTAAGCACTTTGAGAAAGACTTAGCCAAAGTCCCTCTGGTCATTAACAGGAATCCTTTGCTTGGACAGGGAACCTACAGAGCATGTACCCCAAGGAACCAGACAGCCTCCCAGTGGCCAAAGCACTGAATAACAATGAATCACCCAGAATGAAGAGTGTTCCCTTTCATCTCTTCTAATTCCTTACCGAAGAGTCTCAGTGTGGTCCTGGCAGCCTTGACACCTACCACTCAAGGGAACTCCACACCAAGGACAGAACCATCCCCAGCACAATGGTATTTATGGAGACTTTAGAAGCCTTGCTTTCGTTTTGACTGTAGTTCTCCATTTTGCATCTTTTATGCACAGCACAAAATACTGTTTTCCCTACTGTGTGCTAGTTAACTTTCAGTTCCAAATTGAGTTCATTTTTTTTTAAACAGCTGCTGCTTCAGATAAAAAATATATACTAGGGCAATAAGTGAACAAGCAGGTTTTGGGAATGACAAAAATAATGACTACGAGTGGCTGAGTTTGAAAAATGCTGCCTTTTGGAGTGCATCTACTGGGAAAAAATGAGCTATGAGAGTGGAGGGCAGGATTTCAACAGACAGCAGGGAAAATTTGGAAGAGAACAGTTTTAGCCAAGACATGCCCAGGAATAGGCAGAATTTTGGAGGGTGAGGTCAGGCAGTGAGAAGGGCTGGCCCGGGGGTGACCACAGGAGTGTTCATCTGTAAGCGAAGGGGTCCGTTACGACTGCAGGGGCCCCAGGCACTGGACAGATGAACATCCATCCCCAGAGAGGATTCCCTCGGGTTCACACAAAAAAACACGGATGCAAGTCAGCATCCTTGGTCTCAGACGATGTGCCTGGACATAAAACTAGGTTTAATAAGGACTGAAAGTGAGTTCGCTCCGTCGTGTCCAACTCTTTTGCAACCTCATGGACTGTAGCCCTCCAGGCTCCTCTGTCCATGGGATTTCCCAGGCAAGAATACTGGAGTGGGTTGTTATTTCTTTCCCCAGGGTATCTAACCAACCCAGCGAAAGAAACCTGGGCCTCCAGGATTGCATGCAGATTCTTTATTATCTGAGTCACCAAGCAAGCCCTTAATGACAACACCTTTTTTGGGGGGCTCAGCATGCTTCCACTGCATGACTCCATGCCTGTCATTTTTAGATTTCTGTCACCCAGAAAAGACGTGAGTTCTTGATTATTCTAGGGGAAATTTTCAGTTAACTGTTGTTCTGGGAAAACCAAGGAGTATGAAAGGAGAAGAGTGCTGACAGGCTGACTTTTCCACCCGAGGGGGGAGGGGGTCTTAGTGGTTACACAACTGACTGGCCCTCTTGCTCCTCCGGGGAAGAATTCAGCCCAAGTCCTGGGCCAGAACACAGGGTGGGACTGAGAGAAGATCTCTACCTAGAGTGAGGTTGCCCCCACCCGTTCCCAGGACAACCTTTCAGATATCGGTCACAGCCTCTGCCCCTTCCCTTTGCAGGGGCAGAAGTGGCTTTGAGCTTGCCCCTTTTAAAAGGCAGAGATCCCACAGGCAAGGCTTCTAACTTGCAAAAGCAATGTTAGTGCCTCTCTTTTCTGCCATGTGGTTAAGAAATATACTGTCCTTGTGGATAAGCTAGTCTGATACCTTCTTGGGCAAAGGGCAACCACAAAAAGGCCCTTTCTCTCTCTCATCTTGCAAAAGCAAACAACTGGCTTTGTAGAGTGGCAACATCTCTGGAAGAGTCCCATTCGGGCTCTTTTTCAAATTAAAATAACAAACAAACAAACAACAACAACAGAGCAGGAGTATGCAATCTGAAAACTTTCCAGGCTTGACACACTTTGGGGGAGTTTTCATTTAGTCACTAAAACGCTTTAATTTCTAAAGGATATGGAAGGTTTACTGGGACGGTGGGGAGGAAGAGGAAAGGCCATGGAAAATTCCATTTGTCCTAAAAATTTTGGAGTATATACTCACCTGCAGTCTCAAAAAGAAGTGACTTTCTTAAAAGTCAACACTCCAAAGGCGACCCCACCCAACTAGCCTACTTATATCAGACTTAGCTTACTGTCTTGTACATTAAAAAAGGACTTTTTCAGAGAAGACTGGAAACGACTGATATGACACATGTAAGTGGAGTCAAGGTCCTGAAGCGAGCTCCATTAGCCTCTGCTCTGGCATCTCTAGCTAGAAAAGCCATCTTTCGATCTGAGGATTCAGTTTCTCTGTATAAGCTGCACTTCTAACTGAAGATCACTTGGAGGTCACCAAGCACTCTTCAAAGCACCAGTCACTTAATAAACACATAAGTGAAATCACACCTTTGAAAAGATGCTCAACTGCAGAGTCTGACATGAAGCCAATTCTTCAAGACCGAAATCATCCTCAGGTGGCTCTGGATTTCAACTTCTGTGAAGTTCCTCTAACTGACCTATTGTTTCAGAATCATCCTCTACATAAAATTCCCACCACGTTCAGAGGATCCTAGAGAAACTTCCTTCCGACACCAGTGAGAGGAACAGCTCAGCTTCATTTTATCACCTGGAGTGCCTTATATTTGGGGGGGGGGCATGAGCTCTTTTAAAGCACTCATATGTTTTTTCCCTTTTCATTTCAACTGCAGGAAGCTCAGGGCCAAAAGGGAAGAGTGACTTTGCTAATTCTGAAGGCTGACATAGTTATTTGTGTATGTAAAATTCCCCTACATCTCTCACTATTTCATGTTCATTTTTCTCAGTGTCTTGATTTCCATTTTATCAGTATATCTGAAATCCTTTCTGGAAGCAGTGAAAAAATCCACAACTAAACAAACAGTCGACTTCAGAAAGAAAGGAATAGTTTAAATCTATCACTCATAGGAACACTGCCATCTGGGACCCAACAATTCCACAAACTTCATGGAAAAAATGCTACTCCTGTTGCTTTCTGCAGCATCAGAAGTGGTCCCTCAAACCGCAGTCCACACAGAATTGGAGGTTTCAGATACCACTCATAATTTTAAGGGATGAGGTGGTGATCCATCCTTCCTGACTGACTCAACTGCTCTCTATCATCCTACCCTGCATCACTGAGAGGTATTCCATCCTCTTTCAATGAATTCCAGGAACTGAGGTTCAGCAACAGTTCACAATGATACAAACACAGAGGATAAAAGCCCAAAACCCATCCCCCCTCCTGCTTTAAGCAGTGAGACTAAGAAAACCCCAGGGCACACACAACTGAGAAGATGGGTCCTATCAGAAGCTGCCCGTTGTCTGTTTTGTCACTAAGTCGTGTCCAGCTCTTTTGTGATCCCATGGACTATATAGACCACCAGACTCCTCTGTCCATGTAATTCTCCAGGGAAGACTACTGGAGTAGGTTGTCACTGCCTTCTGGGGATCTTCCCAATCCAAGGATCAAATTTGCGTCTCCTGCATTGGCAAGCAGATTCTTTACCACTGAGCTACATAATTAAAACTGGCTATCCGTGTATGTAACTCACAAAGTACAAGAGGTTTTATGGCTACAATCTCCAACTTGTTCCTAGGCCATGTTTCTCCTGGGCTCTTAATTAATTCTTATCTTTCTTGGGCATATCAACAGCCACTTGCCAAGCCAGCGGAGAAATTCACTGACTGCTTCACCAACGGGCCAAATATCTTTTAAATCATTCCTATGTTCCACTGGTATGGATCTAACAGAAGCAGAAGATATTAAGAAGAGGTGGCAAGAATACACAGAAGAACTGTACAAAAAAGATCTTCACGACCCAGATAATCATGATGGTGTGATCACTCACCTAGAGCCAGACATCCTGGAATGTGAAATCAAGTGGGCCTTAGAAAGCATCACTATGAACAAAGCTATTGGAGGTGATGGAATTTCAGTTGAGCTATTTCAAATCCTCAAAGGTGATGCTGTGAAAGCGCTGCACTCGATATGCCAGAAAATTTGGAAAACTCAGCAGTGGCCACAGGACTGGAGGAGGTCGGTTTTCATTTCAATCCCAAAGAAAGGCAATGGCAAATAATGCTCAAACTACCGCACAATTGCACTCATCTCACAGGCTAGTAATATAATGCTCAAAATTCTCCAAGCCAGGCTTCAGCAATACGTGAATTGTGAACTTCCAGATGTTCAAGCTGGTTTTAGAAAAAGCAGAGGAACCAGAGATCAAATTGCCAATAACCGCTGGATCATCGAAAAAGCAAGAGGGTTCCAGAAAAAACATCTATTTCTTCTTTATCGACTATGCCAAAGCCTCTGACTGTGTGGATCACAATAAAGTGTGCAAAATTCTGAAAGAGGTAGGAATACCAGACCATCTGACCTGTCTCTTGAGAAACCTGTATGCAGGTCAGGAAGCAACAGTTAGAACTGGACATGGAACAACAGACTGGTTCCAAATAGGAAAAGGAGTACATCAAGGCAGTATATTGTCCCCCTGCTTATTTAACTTCTCTGCAGAGTACATCATGAGAAACGCTGGGCTGGAAGAAACACAAGCTGGATTCAAGATTTCTGGGAGAAATATCAATAAACTCAGATATGTGGATGACACCACCCTTATGGCAGAAAGTAAAGAAGAACTAAAGAGCCTCTTGATGAATTTGAAAGAGGACAGTGAAAAAGTTGGCTTAAAGCTCAACGTTCAGAAAACTAAGATCAAGGCATCTGGTCCCATCACTTCATGGGAAATTAATGGGGAAACAGTGGAAAGAGTGTCAGACTTTATTTTTTGGGCTCCAAAATCACTGCTGCTGGTGATTGCAGCCATGAAATTAAAAGACGCTTACTCCTTGGAAGGAAGGTTATGGCCAACCTAGATAGCATGTTTAAAAGCAGAGACATTACTTTGCCAACAAAAGTCCGTCTAGTCAAGGCTATGGTTTTTCCAGTGGTCATGTATGGATGTGAGTGTTGGACGGTGAAGAAAGCTGAGCGCCGAAGAATTGATGCTTTTGAACTATGGTGCTGGAAAAGACTCTTGAGAGTCCCTTGGACTACAGGAGATCCAATCAATCCATCCTAAAAGAGATGAATCCTGGGTGTTCATCGGAAGGTCTGATGTTGTAGCTGAAACTCCAATACTTTGGCCACCTCATGTGAAGTGTTGACTCATTGGAAAAGACCCTAATGCTGGGTAGGATTGAGGACGGGAGGAGAAGGGGACGACAGAGGGTGAGATGGATGGATGGCATAACCGATTTGATGGACATGGGTTTGGGTAGACTCCGGGAGTTAGTGATGGACAGAGAGGCCTGGCATGCTGCAATTCATGGGGTCACAAACAGTCAGACACGAATGAGCAACTGAACTGAACTGGACTGATGTTCCACTGTAGGGTCTACCAACATGTCTGGGGTGTCTCAAGTTTGAAAGAAGCCACTGCTGGTTCAGTCCCTAACAGCAGTAAAGGGAGAACTGCTAAGACTCAGGCAGCAGTTCACAACTAGGTGAGATTTAGCTTTGTCAAGACACTTTTGAAGTCCTCCACTGGGTAGATGCTACTGACATCCAGTTGGTAAAGACCAGGGATACTGCTAAACATCCTTCAATAAACAGGACAAAGAACTGTCCAGCATAAAATGTCAATAGCGCCAAGGTTGAGAGGCCTTGGGCCCATGTCAGCTAAATGCAAATATGGCAGAAAACAGGCTCTGGTGCGCATCATACAATGCCCCTTGGATTTCTACAGACCTGAAGAAGAACTCAGCATTCTGGTGCCGCTCACCCGGAAAACCTTATACTCTAGTAAGAAAATGTATTTTGAGATGCCTGGGCAGTGTGAGGGGAGGTAAGGGAGAATAAACTCATCAAGGTATTTGAACAGAACGCTTTTCTCCATTTCAGCCCTGTCCAACGTCTTAGCATTGATAACCACTTGAGGCATGTAAGTGAATATATTGGAAAGGAAACTGCTTAGGTTCAAAATGACCTGACTGCTGGAAGCACCTATTACTTTCTAAGAGACTTCTTCTCCTGTGCTCAAAATCAACCACATTGGGTATCAAGAAGGTTAAAGGTAGGCAGGCCCAGCTCAAGTCCTTGTCCTGCTCAGTAACTAGCTAGGTGACTTGGAGATACCCCAAGCTTTGTTGTGCACACTTCATGATGTCTGAGGGTGACATGACATGTGATAGTATAAATGGCAATGTGGCATTCTAAAACCAAATCAAGAAAGCAGAAACTGATACAGTCACTTACCCTCCTGCTTGGGAGATGTTTCTTTGGGTTCCTTCCTAGGTTTTCGACTCTCCAGTGCAGAAAGGTCTTCTCTTAAATCTGTGACAAATCCACTCTCTGAATCAGAATCCAGGCCCAAATGCACTCTTGGGGAGTCAGTCTCACCTTTTCCCTTCAGCTTATCCTTTGTGGGATGAGGAAAGAATTTTGCTTTGTCTGAAAAGTCCTTCTCAAGCTGGGGGCTCATCTTCTCCTTGACTGATCTTGGCTTTCTCACTGGCTGGTGACATGCTTTCAGCTCCTCTTCTATCTCTACTGGGTTTGCCACTTTGGACTTTCTTCTTTTCTTTTTTTTTTTTTTTTTTGAAAGCAGATGGCTCTTTTCCCATCTGAGACAACTCTGTGTCTTCAGCAACTTCTGGCTCATTCTTGGACCTCTGTTTCTCATCAATGACATGGTCACTTTCGCTACTAACTGACTTTTCTGTATTCCTGGAATCGCTGGGCTTGACAGTCATATAAACATCTTCTGAGATTTCATTTATGCCTACATTAAAAAAAAAGAAAGAAAGAAAACAGGATGTAGCATGCTCACAGAAAAAGGAGCAGGACCAGAAAACCACAAATATTTAACATGCTCAATGCTGAAATTAAAAAAAAAAAAAATCGCATTGCCTCACACTGGCCTGGTGGTGTTAGCAGTAGACTTAAGTTGCAGGTGAATACAAGTGACAAATGGAACTTGCCTGGAGAGTGTTTCAGTTACTGACATTCAAAAATGACATCAGACCAAACCACGTGCATTTCTAATTTATACAGAGCTCAATCTTGGCAGCATAGGTAAGTACTGGGAAACATAGAATGGGAGGGATGGAAGGGAACACTACACCGGATTTGTTAAAACTGATCAATTTTCAGTTCAGTTGAGTTCAGTCGCTCAGTCTTGTCTGACTCTTTGCGACCACATTAACAGCAGCACTCAAGGCCTCCCTGTCCACCACCATCTCCCGGAGTGCACCTAAACTCATGTCCATTGAGTCGGTGATGCCATCAAACCATCTCATTCTCTGTTGTCCCCTTCTCCTCCTGCCCTCAATCTTTCCCAGCATCAGTGTCTTTTCTAATGAGTCAGCTCTTCGCATCAGGTGGCCAAAATATTGGAGTTTCAGCTACAACATCAGTCCTTCCAACGAACACTCAGGACTGATCTCCTTTAGCATGGACTGTTTGGATCTCCTTGCAGCCCAAGGGACTCTCAAGAGTCTTCTCCAACACCACAGTTCAAAAGCATCAATTCTGCAGCTCTCAGCTTTCTTTATAGTTCAACTCTAGCATTCACACATGACAACTGCAAAAGCCATAACCTTGACTAGACAGACCCTTGTTGACAAAGTAATGTCTCTGTTTTTAATATGCTGTCTAGCTTCATCATAACTTTCCTTCCAAGGAGTAAGTGTCTTTTAATGACATGGCTGCAATCAGCATCTGCAGTGATTTTGGAGCCCAGAAATATAAAGTCAGCCACTGTTTCCTCATTTATTTGCCATGAAGTGACGTGACCAGATGTCATGATCTTAGTTTTCTGAATGTTGAACTTTAAGTCAACATTTTCACTCTCTTCTTTCACTTTCATCAAGAGGCTTTTTAGTTCTTCTTCACTTTCTGGCATAAGGGTGGGGTCATCTGCCTATCTGAGGTTATTGATATTTCTCCCAGCCATCTTGATTCCAGCCTGTGCTTCTATTTTACAGATTAGAAATAAAAGAGGGCCTGAGAAATCCCTTGTCCTGGGACACAAAGAAAACCAAGACAGAGAGGCGAGGCTAGAGACATGGATTCTTGAGTCACCACTTGGGCTCTTCCCACATATTCCCAAAGCGTTAAGTCTTTTACTCTTTCTGTCCATGACTCAAAGAAATAAGCCAAGCCTTAAAGCAGGGATTGCAAACTCACAGCGCAAGAGCCACGTGGGGCAAGCAGACGTGATATTTAGGAAGCAATGATTTGACCCAATGCTTTCCAATCTTTCGTTATTTGTCGCTTTTAACTTAGAATGTGCTGGCCAATTCAGAAACCTGGAAGTTTCACACAGAAATTAAGATTTTAGGCTTGCCTGAAAGAGCAGGAGACCTGGCCATTCTCGGTCACAGGGCTTCAAGCCTGGCTGGGGCTGAGAACTACTGTCTCATTTCGGTTGGGGGAGCACTGTCTCCAGGTCACCCAGCTGCCCAGCCCCCATCTTGCTCCCTGCCCTGAAGCAGAGTCAACCATCATTGTGCTTCTACTGTTTTTCTACTGGTAACTGAGTCCAGAGGAAAGGCACCCATTTCCATGTCTCAAGCAAAAGGAAAAACGATAAAACAACAGGAGTTTCCTACATATACAAGCAAAAATTGGCAAAAGTCTATTTCTAACAATAATTTCATTTAACCTGTTTGTATTTCCTACTCCCAATAGTGAGCGTCATCCATCTGTAGGTAAATAATCCGTTACCCTACAAGCTTGAAAAGAGGAAATCCCCATCAACTCTGTATTGTCTTCATTCTAGAGCAATGGTTACCATGAGTGGGATCATGGAAGAGAAAATCGTAAAAGGGCAAGAGCCACAAACAGCCCAGCAGGATCAGGAGTGAACTATATCCACCTCCTCCACGGCTCAAAGGGAAAGAATCAAAAAATCCAATCTGGTTTGATTTCTGGATCTCAGGGCTGGTGCAGTTGGTAACTAATGTTCGGACCCAAGAATGACAAGCATGACCACATTTGCTTGGATACTGGAGCCCAAAGGCGGTGAATTCAGATCCTGCTCCTCTGTTTCTATTAGTTGTGTGACCCTGAACGGGTGGACTACCTCTCTGAGCCTCAGTTTCTTCCCCTGGACAATGGGTTTGATAACATTATCAACCTTCCAGGACAATCTTTGCACAGTGCCGGGGGGATAGGAAGTCCTCCGTAACTCCTTATTGACAATAACAAATCGAGGAGCTAGACTAGCTGCCTGGAAGAACCCAAGAAAGATATGGACTGCATAGTTCATCCACGTCACTCAATGTCCTAACCAAATGGGCAATCCAGCAAGGAGTGCTTTGGTTAGACAGCCTAGGTGACATCCAACGACAGCTCCTTTCTCACCCAAAGGTCCAGAGCACCCAGTGACAAAGAAATCTGAAGATTCCTTTAAAAACTGTAAATAGAATGGCCACACGACCCAGCAATCCCATTGCTGGACTTACACACCGAGGAAACCAGAACCGAAAGCGACTCGTGTACCCCAATGTTCATCGCAGCCATGTTTACAATAACTAGCACATGGAAGCAACCTAGATGTCCATCGGCAGATGAATGGAGACGAAGGCTCTGACCCATACGCACAATGGAATTTTACTCAGCCATTAAAAAGAATGCATTGGAATCAGTTCTAATGAGGTGGATGAAACTGGAGCCTATTATACAGACCGAAGTAAGCCAGAAAGATAAAACACCAATACAGTAAATTAACGCATATATATATGGAACTTAGAAAGATGGTAATGATGACCCTATATGTGAGACAGCAAAAGAGACACAGATGTAAAGAAGAGACTGCTGGACTCGGCCGGAAAAGGTGAGGGTGGGATGATTTGAGAGAATAGCATTGAAACATGTATAGTATGTGAAATAGATCACCAGTCCAGGTTTGATGCGTGAGACAAGGTGCTCAGGGCTGGTGCACTGGGATGAATGACTCTGAGGGATGGGATGGGAAGGGAGATGGGAGGGTCGGGATGGGGAACGCATGTACACCCCGGGCTGTATCATGTGAATGTATGGCAAAAGCCACTACACTATTGTAAAGTAATTAGCCTCCAATTGCTATAAATTTTAAAAAAGAGGTAAAAAATAAAAAGAAAGATTAGAAAATATTTTAACTAAGTGATAATAGAAACACAGCGTATCAGAATTCATGAGATGCATGTCTAGAAGTGTTCACAATTTTAAATGCTTCTATTAAAAATGAATAAAAGCCTAAGGCAATGGAAAAAAGAAAAAACAAAAACAAAAACCTCCCTCAAAGCGTTCAGCAAAGGCTATGTATAGGAAAGGTGAGGGATAGGTGTGATTAGCTCTTGCAAATTTCTTGCTGTCGGATCTTATGTTCTTGAAGTAAGGTGGTGGTCAGCTAACTGTGTTCCTGTAATCCTTGAGGGAAGCAAATATTATTCCCTATTCCCTATTTCCTGAAAAGATAGGTCCCAAGCTTGACGTTCACCCTCCATGGTCCTGGTTGGGGGGGAGGGGTCCCTGTGCAGGCTGGTTTTTCTAGTCATGGAGCATTCATCTAGCACCCACTCTTGTTACTTCCAGCAGTGCTCAGTCCTAGGTGGAAGAGGTAATTCTCAGTTCTCTGTGCCCTCCTCTTACCAAGGCCCCCATACACTGCCCAGCCACCTTCAATGAGGGAGCCAGGTACCCAGCATGTAGCTGACCCTCAGCCTCCTCAGTCTACCCAGTTGGAGAGCTGGGTCCTGTAGACTGTGACCCATGCAGATTGCCACAACCATTCGGTCATGGAGGTGGGGATGGAACACGTTGGCCATTGCTTTCAAACCTGGTCCAGACCAGTCAGTGGCTTCAGCAAGGGCTCTGGGACTCTGCAAGACACAGCCTGTTCCCAAGCTCCACAGTTCATTCCCCATCCCAAGGCCCAAGGGCCTAGAGGGCTCTATGGGAAGGCTGTAATATATCTCACTACACTCTGCTCAGAGGCTTTCTGTTGGTGGTATTGGGGTTTCTAACACCACTGAAGGTCTTGGGCTGAGGTCTGCAGCACCGTTTTCCACCCTGCCTCTATTACAGTATCTTCCTTGATGAGCTTATTCAACCTGGGACTAAAAGTTGGTAACTTGGACCATCACGGACCATTTCCAGTAGCCCAAGGACCACATTCTACTCTGTTTCTATAATGAAGGGATTTCAACTTCACAATGTCATGTGATGTAAAAGATTTCTTCTTCCTCTAACTGAAATATTTAACTTAGAATAATGTCTCAATGGATATATATATTGCAAACGAGGCTACCATTTATTTATTCACTGCTGGAATTATACTTGATGTGTAAGGTGATTGAAACAATTATCATTGGGGTATAGTTGCATTACAATGATGCTTTAGTTTCTGAGTACGTATGTCCAAGTGAATCCATTTTAGGTGTACACATATCCCCTCGTTTTTGGATTTCCTTCCCATTTAGGTCACCACAGAGCAGAGTCGAGTCCCCTTGTTCTTTCACTTTTCTCATACTGTAACATTTTCGTAAATGTTAACTGGAGGTTAATTACTATACAATATCGTGATGGTTTCTGCCATGCATCGACATTAAGAAGCCGTAAGTATATCGGGGTCCCACCCATCCTGGAGCCTCTCCCACATCCCCTCCTATGCTATTTTTCTGGGTTGTTCCAGAGCACTGCTTTGCATTCCCTGCTTCGTGCCAAGGAAAATCTGAAAGATGATTTTTCTGTATGAAATATGTAATTTTCTTTATCTCACATGTGAGAACATGGGTGCAGATTTTTCTACGTGAAATAGGAAATGTGTACTTCATGTTTGAAAATCTACTTGTACAATTTTTTCATCATATATGGAATCTTGTCTGTTTCACATGTGGATATCTGTGCACACTTTTTTCTACATGAATGGGGAATTCCAGATAGTTCAGATATGAAAAGTTGAGCATATGCTTTCCTGTCTGACCTCTGAAGTTGTATCCATTTCCTATGTAAAAATCTCAATGAAATTTTACTGACATGAAGTATGCAATTAAGATATGGGAACCAACAGGAAATTGGACATCTATTTCATAAAAGAAATTCTGGGCACCACTGTTTCTTCATGAAATACTTAATTCTTTGTATTTCTTACATAGAAAACAATGACTGTCCACCATGAAATAGGGAGATCTCTGTATTAACTGCATCAAAATCTAGGCACTAATTTTCCTTCATGAAACTTGAACTTCTCTATATTTCACATCTGATAATCAGAATGAACATTTCCCTATGAGAAATAAGGAAGTCTCTGCATTTCATGTAAACCATTGGTTCTTCAGTCTCTGAAACACCTGTTTGCATTTGTGTCCCTGTGTGTTACGTGTGTGTGTACACATATGTGCTTGTGTCACCTGTTCCTGTGTGTGTGTGTGTGTGGCCTAATGTAGGTGCTCAGTGTGAAACACCAGACATCCTAGGAGGCAGAGTGTGAGCATTGCATCTATCCAGGCACTTTACGTGAGTGTGCCCACGTTAGCTATGTGGCCGAGAGGAAGAGAGTAAGCAATGGTCAGGAGGAGCACTTTACTCCACTTGAAACACTTGCAGGAGAAGCTCTGCTTCTCTGGGAATTGCATCCGCAGGAGCACATCCTTAGCCGCTGGGGTGCCTGCTTTAAGCCGTGGGCCAGGGGAAAGGCCAAGAGCTGACAGACAGCAGGCCAGGGGCTCCAGGGTGGTTTGGCTTGGGGCTGCATTGTGGGGCCCAAAGAGCGAGCCAAGGAAAGTGTGCTGCTTCATCCTCAGAGTATGGCTGCATTCCTGACACTGCTCAAGCCTAAGGCACACGGTTAGGGATGGACTCTGCAGGCGGTGAACTTTGGTGAGGTCAGCAGTAACAGCGCCTCCCCCGCCGATCCCCACCCCCCACCAAACCCACCCACGCTCTGCCCGTGGCTTGCCGTTTAGATCCAAGGTGAGCACCTGTGTCCCTGACGTACCCACGAACCTTGTGTCACCTGTGTGAACCCCTGAGCACACAGAGTCGCCCGCTTCCCCAGTGGCAATTTCAAGCTTGACGGTGGCTGCAGTGTCACCTTCAGATTCCTTGCCTTCGACTCCAGCTGGCCTGGCTTGCCCAGTCGCTGGTCTGGCACATCTATACTGTTGGTCAGGCAAACGGCTTCTGTGGACCGGCGCACTGTGCACTGAGCCAAGTTGGGCCCCTGCGTGCCCAGAATTCCAAGGGGTGTGTCCCGTGAATGAACGCCTTTTGACTCCATTTGATTGGTTCTGTGATGAGGTCTGGAGGTCAGGGTATAGAGTTCAGCTCCTTCCCGCCACCATATTACCCGTGCGTGGTGGCACACGGTTCTGCGCATGCCTGTCTCCCTTTCCCTGCTCATTGGCTGTGGGCAAGTAACCAGTTGGTTGTTCCATGTAGACTGCGGCTGGTTGGGGGGCTTTGCCGGCCGCCAGCTGTGCTCTCACGTCCAGCTTCTTTGTGGCTCTGGGCTACGGCCAGAACACCATGGAGACTGAGACGGGGCCAGAGGAAGGCGGCAGCACTCCGGGATCCTGGGTCTTAGTTGTGAGCCCGGGTCTTCTCGAGGGAGGGACCCTGGGGCCTACCAGCGCGGTGGGGGCGGCAGAGGCAATGCAGGCCGCAGGTAGTGCACCAGGCGAAGAGGCTGCCCTCTTCTGGGTGGAGGCGGTAGAGAAAGGTGCAGCCCTGGAGGAGGGAGAGTTGGCGGGATTCGGGCAGGAGTTCCAGCTGCTGGTGTTAGACATCATGGAGGAGGTGGAGGTGGTGGCCTACGAGGAGCAGGAGCAGGTGTCCTCGCAGGAGCAGGTGTCCTCGCAGGAGCAGGGCCAGGAACATCCAAGCCCCAGAGCCCCCAGGGATCAGCCCTCACTGGAGGCCCTGACGGCCCTGCAGCTGGAGCTGGATTTCGTGAATAAGAAAGCCCAAAGGGCCCGCGCTCGCCTGAAACACAAGAACTGCCAGAGGCGGAAGCTGCGTCTAGAACACAGAAGTGCCATCATCGAGGGAATCCGTGGATTCTGGGTCGAAGTTGTATCCCTTGGTGTGGTGCTTGTGAATTTTTTTTTTTTTTTCAATCTGGGTAATTGCAGAAGCAGTTTAGAGATCTGGCAGTTCTGGTACAAAATGTATTTTTTGGATGCTGAGTATTGGTTACCGTTCTGTGTATCTGTTCCCGATATAAGGTGTGATGTCCTTGCTGTTCTGGGTAGCACAAATTGCTACTTGGGCTTTATTTGCAGAGGTCCCAATCAGAATTGTCATTAGCACCAGGGACTCTTCAGAGAAAAGGCTTGTCTGGGATCCAGGTCTTCTCTGAAAAGCTGCGTGAATTTGGCGGTGAGGTTGGGGTGTGTAAATGCTCATGCTGCTTGTACGTAGGAGTGCCTGTTTTCCAGAAGTAAGCTAAGTTTTAGGAGGCTGAGGTGGAGCTTAGGGCCTTTCCTGTTAGGAACAGAACCTGCTCTGGTAGTGCATTTATAGGCACAGCCTTGGGGCTTGTCATGCCTTCATACAGTCTGCGTTAACAGAAATGTGACGAGTTAACTCGTTGCAAGATGAAGTCAGACAGCGCCATTCTACACTTTAGGCTAGATTTGTCCTTCCAGCACTTTTTTCCTCTAGCATCTAGAGGCTCCTTGACCTAAAGCAGTTTATGAACCACCCTCAAATGTCAGCTATGATGGCTGACCAAGATGAAGACATACTTCACTTCATGACCAACTTAAAGGTCAGGCAGGGGACACTGATAATTGTGGGGGGAAGGTGACTGCGGAGGGGAGAGGACATGATTTACCCCTGAAAACAGGAAAGGACAGCTCTTCTGTAAAGGGGTTTCACACCCATCCACCCCTACCCTACTCCCCACACTTTGTCCTGGCAGGTGGAGGAACTCAGGCATCCCTCTCATCACTGCAAGATCACATTGTCCTTCTGGAAGAATAGGTATTTCCAGAATGAAGTGACTGTTAAGGATTATCTCATTAATGTCACTGGTAAGAGGCAGCTCCTTGGATTTGGTGGGTGGGGGCAGAAAAGTGTACGTTGAATTGGAAAGTGATTTAGGTCTTTCTCCCATACTCCTTTTCCTGCAGGATATCGAGCATCTCATTCCACCCTAATTCACTGGAACCAGGGATTTGAACGCAAGGCATACAGCCGCAGGCACCATGACAGTAGCGTTAACTTCTTCAACTGGTCCTTTGACCACAATTTCACAGGATCTGACCGGATTGCTGAGGTAGGGTCCCACGCGGCCACTGGGCCAGAACTGGTGATGTATGTAGGAATTCTTGGCGGTGTACAGGAGGGCTCAGGGTCTGGCCAGCCCCGTGCTGACCTAGCTCATTGCCCTGACAGTTCATCATAAAGGATCTCTGGCCCAATCCCGTGTGGTACTATATGAGGAGGAAGGCTCTGACACGAGAGGTATTGGGAGGACGAGAGGCGAGGAGCCCAGGGATTGGGCACTGGCATAAGTGTTTTCCAGAAACTTGGGTCACTTATTTCACTTGTGGAGAAAGTGAGACTCTGTGGAATGCAGAGTAACACCATGGAATGAGAATCAGCAAGAGACAGCAGAAGTAGAGAAATGTAGTGAAAAACAGGTTCTAAGTAGAGAAGCTTGAGGTAGATGAAGTGTCCTGGTCAGGGCAATGTCACTCCAATTTATATCTGGCTCAGCTGCACATCTCTGAACTGGCATTCCATGGCCAACAAGGCAACCCTCAGGCTCCTCTTAAATTGGGGCCCACCTACTATTGAAATCCCCTTTCTACAACGGTCTGTGAGTCTCCTTTCTGCTAGGCTGTTCGCCACTGACCATCATTTGATTCCATTTTCATCATCACACTTGTTTCTATTTTTGTTTTCTTTTACATTTTTTCCACATGCCACTCTCATTCTGAGAATATTGACCACTGTGTAGGATTATGGAGAATAGTCTTTTAACTTATTTATTTTACCTGGAGGATGATTACTTTACAAAACCATGATGGTTTTTTTCCTACATTGGCCAACACGAATCACCCATAGATATATACGTGTCCCCCCAAATGCTGAACCCAACCCCCACCGCCCTCCTCTACCTGTCTTTCTGGGTTGTCCCACAACATGATTTGGTTGCCTTGCTTCACGCATCAAATTTGCGCTGGTCGTCTATTTTGCATAAGGTAATGTAAATGTTTGAGGGCTATTTTCTCAAATTAACCCAGACTCACATTCCACCACGGAGTCCAAATTCTGTTCTTTATATGTCTGTGTCTTATTTGCTGTTCTGCATGTTCGATGTCCGGTACCACCTACGTGGTCCTAAACTCCATATATTTGTACTAACATGCAGTATTTGCTTTTTCTCTTTCTGACTTTCTTCACACTCTTAATAGGCTCCATATTCATTCCAACTCATTAGGACTGAGTTCAAGGCATTCCTTTTTAGAGCTGAGAAACATACCATTGTGTATATGTACCCCAACTCCCTTAACCTTTCATCTGCCGATGGCCATATAGGTGGCTTGCATATCCCAGCTCTTGTAAATAGTTGTACAGTGAAGATTGGGGTGCGTGGTTTAAAAACCTGTATGCAGATCAGGAAGCAACAGTTCGAACTGGACATGGAAAAACAGACTGGTTCCAAATAGGAAAAGGAGTACATCAAGGCTCTACGTTGTCACCCTGCCTGTTTAAGTCTCTATGCAAAGTACATCATGAGAAACGCTAGGCTGGAAGAAACACAAGCTAGAATCAAGTTTGCCAGGAGAAATATCAATAACCTCAGATATGCAGATGACACCACCCTTATGGCAGAAAGTGAAGAAGAACTAAAGAGCCTCTTGATGAAAGTGAAAGAGGAGAGTGAAAAAGTTGGCTTAAAGCTCAACGTTAAGAAAACTAAGATCATGGCATCTGGTCCCATCACTTCATGGGAAATAGATGGGGAAACATTGGAAACGGTGTCTGACTTTATTTTGGAGGGGGTCCAAAATCACTGCTGACGATGATTGTAGCCGTGAAATTAAAAGACACTTACTCCTTGGAAGGGAGGTTATGGCCAACCTAGATAGCATATTTAAAAGCAGAGACATTACTTTGCCAACAAAAGTCCGTCTAGTCAAGGCTATGGTTTTTTCAATGGTCATGTATGGATGTGAGAGGTGGACGGTGAAGAAAGCTGAGCGCCGAAGAATTGATGCTTTTGAACTGTGGTGTTGGAGAAGACTCTTGAGAGTCCATTGGACTGCAAGGAGATGCCATCAGTCCATCCTAAAGGAAATCAATCCTGGGTGTTCATTGGAAGGATTGATGTTGAAGCTGAAACTCCAATACTTTGGTCACTTCATGCAAAGTGTTGACTCATTGGAAAAGACCCTAATGCTGAGTAGGATTGGCGGGAGGAGGACAAGGGGACTACCGAGGAAGAGATGGTTGGATGGCATCACTGACTCGATGGACATAGGTTTGGGTAGACTCCTGGAGTTGGTGATGGACAGAGAGGCCTGGAGTGCTGCAATTCATGGGGTCACAAAGAGTCAGACACGACTGTCCGACTGAACTGAACTGAACCGAACTGAGAGAGGAAATGTAAAAGTTCACAGACTCTCTCTCCTGGAAACTGACTTGAAAGGTTAAAGCTGTCTTTAGTGTTGTTCCGGGAGGCTAGGTTGACATATATGTATCTGTTTCTCTGTCCGTTTTGAAAGGAAACCCCCGATTTTGAGAAACTTATGTTGGAGTGTCCCCCTTTACCTAAAATAGAAAACCTAAGAAGGTGCTTCACATGAAGATCAATGGCCAACTAGTCCTCTCTGACATGAAAGTAATGAAGAGTGGTCTGCTGGTGAAACAGATCGAGAGGGAGAAACCAGTAAACATGAAATAATTCTGAAGGATAAATAGAAAGCATCAACCATAGGTGTCTGTGTATTGTTTGGCCAGGTCCTCAGGACAGATACTTCAACTCCATGTAGGATTCTCACTTTAACACGTGGGAATTACCAGACCATGGAGAGTTATAGAGGGGGTTAAGTCATATGTTGGGGTTGTGTCAGGGGACAAGTTCTTCCTGTGGGGTGGGGTTGGGGAGGAAGGAGAAGGAAGAGGAGGGGCCATTAACTGTGGGTCTGGCAACTTGACAAGGGAAATGTGGATGTTCATGGAAAGGGTCTGGTGAACAAGAGCCAGAGATCGAAATAGTGGGACACAACTTTGTTGGAAGGTGGTGCCCCAGGTATCGTCACTGTTGGATATCATCAGGCATTTTAAGAGTACAGGACAAGGAAAAAGCCTTAACATTCAACTCACTATGAACCACATAGCCTCCTTGTGTATATGACTGCACAGTTCACCTTTTCTCAGAGTCAGCTTCCCAGGCCTAGGGTTCCAGGTAACATCTTAGGGGATGGGGGCATAAAGTATATGGAGGGGCTGTGGCCCAGAGCAAAAGCAAGGGGGTGGGAAGGCAGTAAGGATATTAATTTCTGGCAAAAGTGACCAGGGGAAAAGATAAATCACCAGGAAACAGACAAACAAAAACAGATCCCATCGTGTATGTTTGAGCTCATGTGAACTCTGTTCTTTTTTCCAAGAACTCAGTTTAGGTACAAAGTCTGCAGGGGCAGAAGTCAGGGGAATGGGGATGTTAAACAGGCAAAGTCCAGCCTACGCAGCCGTGCACTCTGTGTCGCATGATGGCTCAGTGCTTAATATCCTTTTTTTCCAGGAAGGCTTAAGCTCTGTGCCCAAGGCCCTCTGTCAGGCCTAGGTGCAGAAATAACATTTTTCCACAAACCCTCTGGTGACAGGGTCTATTCCTTGCTGAATGGCTCAGCACAGGCTGTATAAAACCACAAGTGGCCTTCTTCTGGGCTTTGTCGCTACTCTGTGGGCCAAGGGCCAATGGGAACACCTGGAGAATACAGAGCTTACGGAGGGACTGGTCGAACTTAGGGTGGCCCTTTCCAGGTAGGTGGCGCTTTCCGGAATCACGTCCACCTCTGGATTGGGCAAAGGACAGACTGGCACAAAGGGAGTAGGGAGAGGTCAACGTTTGTCCTCTCACCCCAGATACAATGGCTCCAACGTGGGCATTCCTGTGGGTGATATTTCTGTCTCACATGGAGTTCTCACTCCAAAAATTGTCACCCGACAGCAGCATGTCTTTGGAGGGCAAAGGGTAAAGGATGAACGTCAAAGTTCATGGGTTTACGGATGCCCCCTTCAAGGTGCACTGAATGAGATCTCCTGCTCAGGGCCAACTTTTGCATTTGAATATCTTCACCCTAGTATGCCCCTTCTACAGAGGAGCATCTACAGTTCCAGAAGGCAAGGCTTGTCCTTCTCTGGGTGCTTTCTGTACAAGCAGCGCAGCAAACAATGGAAACATGTCTTCTTACTTTCTTAATCTGTAATCTTCAAAGGATCCTGGGGGCTCCGGCAGGCTGGTACCTGTCTTTCTCAGCGCCAGTTCAAAACAAAACAACACAAAGCAGAAACTATGCTGTAATAAGTCTGCTGTGGGTGTGGGATGGTGTATTGGTGCATGCTTTGGGGGACCTTAGACTGGGCTCATTCTAGGGGCTGCATGGTAGTTATCCACATTCAGAAGTTTTAGTAAGGCATTTCAAAGAAGTTAAAGACAAGAAACGTTAAGGACAGGGTTCCCCAACACCTACTATCTCCTGTCTTCAGTACCAGTGCTTCAGTACCAGGGGTGGCTTTAGCTCTAACCTGACGTGGAGTGAAGAGTGCAGAGATAGTCATGGATCGGTTAGTAAACCTGAACTATGCATGGTTGACTTGATGGTCATTCTCTGGAAACTTGCCATGACATGTGTCCCCATGTCTTTCGGGCTTTCACTTGGGCCCTAAGGTCTAGGCGCTATTAGATTTGACTGCACACTTGGACGTGTTGTGTAAGGTTTTCTTCCACTGAATATCAATGCGTGTGAGACTTGGCGGATTACTGATAATTTCTTGAGCATTCTGGCTCAATCACCCTGAGCTGCATTTGTTTCCTGTTCCCTGGATATGTTCATGTTTTCCTCTGTTTAGAATGAAGATTGGGTGTCTCTGTTGTGCCTGTCCATGAATGTGAGTTGATGTTTCTTCCCGTGGGTCTGCCTATGACTCCTGTCTTCTTTGATGTGGCACCGATGCCTGTGCCATTATACACAGCTCTGCTGCAATAGCTATGTCAGTTCTTGCATGGCCCTATTCAACATACATGAATTGTGTTGCTTGTATTCACTTTTCTTTTTAAGTTTGTGTGTCTTTGTCAGATTGTGTGTGAATTGGATGATTTCTTTCATTCCTGGATCAAATGTTTCCAACATCTTGAATTGTGACTTTTTTTTTTTAAGAGATACACGATATTTGTGAACAGCAAGAAATGCTTTATCACAGGAATAGTTAACAGTGACCCACGTTTGGAAACAGCAATACCCACATACTTACAGAAATGCCCGTTGGGCAAGAATATCACTCGTTGAAATGAGAATATGAATCAGGATCACAAAAGGCAAAGATGTTGCAGGAATGCATCTGTCAGAAAATTTTTCGTCTGTCAGGAGAGATTTGGGCTTGATTGTTAAGTGTTCTATAAACACTGCTGCAGAAAAGAAGGACATTGACTATTACCACTTCTTGCAGTGATCGTTAATCTGACATTACCCATGCAGAATTTCTTCATGATTTTAAGTGAAGCATCACTCAGGCAGTAAGAGTTGGGGCTTGCCTTTCTGTGAATAGGAATTTGTTAAAGAATTCTTGTCCTCAGTGACCTTCTATAGCCTGGGGAAAGGGGCTTGCATGATCAAGTACAAGTTCAAAGCCCCTTGCTATTTCTGTGCTTTTTCTGGAAGGAAAGCACAGGGAATGGAATGATGCCAACGTGATTGGCACTGTGAACCAGTCTGTTGTGATGGGAGTAGAGATCAGAGGCACACGTCACTCAACCGTCCACAGTGAGGACTTCCAGCCCTGCCAAACTCTTTCAATGTCAGTCCCCCTCATGAGAAAATCCCATTCACCTTCCAGGATTATCATAGAAGTAGAATAGGATGCTGATTTGATCAACTAGTGAGGGAAAAAAATAATAATAACTGGGCCAAAAAAAGAGGGGTGCTTACCAAAGTCCATTAGACTGGACAAGTAAGCAATTAGTTGCACATCTGTGCAAGTTTCTTTTCAGGATTGTTTGTGTGTGTATGTGGGTAGGTGGGTGGGTGAGCATGCAGACACATGTGCGCTGACACAAATGTGTGTGTGAGCTGTCTGAACTGGTCTGGCTGGGGGATGGAAGAATGGACACTGAAAACGCGAAAGAGCTTGTGTAAGATGTAAAGATCATAGGGCAGCAGAAGCACTGACGCCATGGAAAAAAGCCCAGGGATCTCACCGACAGACCAAGCTAGAAGTGTAAACAGGCTTGTAAGTGTAAACATGGATCCCTGAGCAGAAAGGAGAGGCAAGAACAAAGCACCTGGGTGCAGTCAGGGAGGATGCGAAGGAGCAGAGAAATGGAGTGGGCCAGATTCCCAGGCACAGAAGAGGGGCTGTGCACAGCCCCTAGGACACCCAGCTACAAAGGGTTTTCTGTCCTTCTCAAGTGCAGGACCATTCTATCCTCGACATGACCAGGCATCTGAGCACAGCTTGCCCTTTTCTGTAAGGTTTGGGAGACTGGTGGCACTGTAGCATAAGCACCTGCTACATGCAGTTGGTCAGTTTGAAACATCACTCCTTAAAAGGGTGTCTTGGGTTGATCCTCACACCCCTCCCAGTCCCACAGGCCTGGGCTGATGGTGTAGGCTGGGCTGTGTTCTCACGGGGAGGCTGGATGAGAACAGAACCACTTTGAAAGGGCCTCTGTACAATAAATGGACAGACTTCAATTCCTCTGGCAATGGAGAGCCGTGGCCCTTGGTGGGGCGCTATCCTTAGCATCTCTGTATAAATTTCTCTCAACAGAGAGAATTCCATGTCTGTATCACATTTAGACATGAGGGCCAAAGTGTTCTATGTGAAGCATGGAAGTTGGTATTTCACATCTGAATACATGCATGTAGATTTCCTGAATGAAATACAGAATTCGCTGCATTTCACCTGGGAATATCTCACCACAAACTTTCCAAATTGAGAATGGAATTCCCTATATTTTACAGTATGAAAATGTATGCACATATTAAAACATAATGTGACACACATGAGAAGCAAACTACTAAACGATGGAAAAGATAAAAGATATACTCGCTCTATATATCCTAGCAAATCAGCTCATGACAAAGTTTCCAAAATAATGAGTAGTCCTCAAGTAAGACCTGATGAAAACCTTTGACTTAAGAGATAAGGTGTTACTGTAACTAAATACCCCTGTACCCAACAACCTTGGGCCAAGCAATATCGAAACATTAAAGTTTAAAGCAGAGTATGTTTTACTGCAGAGCCATGCAAGAAGTGTGGCTTATGCCTTTAAAAACCTCAATCTACCTAAAGAGAAAAAAGAGCTACATATAGAAAAGTATAAAGCACTGATGAAAGAAATCAAACAGTACACAAATAGATGGATAAATATACCGTGTTCATGGATCAGAAGAATCAATATAGTGAAAACGAGTATACCACCCAAAGCAATCTAGAGATTCAATGCAATCCCTATCAAGCTACCAGCGGTATTTTTCAGAGAACTAGAAAAAATAATTTCACAATTTGTATGGAAATACAAAAAACCTCGAATAGCCAAAGAAATCTTGAGAATGAAGAATGGAATAGGAGGAATCAACCAGCCTGACTTCAGGCTATGCTACAAAGTAACAGTCATCAAGATAGTATGGTACTGGCATGGAGACAAAAACATAGATCAATGGAACGCAATAGCAAGCCCAGAGATAAATTCATGCACCTATGGACACCTTATCTGTGACAAAGGAGGAAAGAATATAAAATGGAGAAAAGACGATTTCCTTAATACGTGGAGCTGGGAAAACTGGTCAACCACTTGTAAAAGAATGAAACTAGAACACTTTCTAACACCGTACACAAAAATAAACTCAAAATGGATTGAAGATCTGAATGTAAGACCACAAACTATAAAACTATAAGAGTCCTAGAGGAAAACATAGGCAAAACACTATCCGACACAATTCACAGCAGGATCCTCTATGACCCACCTCCAAGAATAATGGAAATAAAAACAAAAATAAACAAATGGGACCTAATGAAACTTAAAAGCTTTTGCACAACAAAGGAGACTAGAAGCAAGGGGAAAAGCCTGCCTTCAGAATGGGAGAAACTAATAGCAAAGAACCAACTGACAAAGAATTAATATCAAAAGTATGCAAGCAACACCTGCAGCTCAAGTCCAGAAAAATAAGCGAACCAATCAAAAATTGGGCCAAGGAACTAAACAGACATTTCTCCAAAGAAGACATACAGATGGCTAACAAACACATGAAAAGATGATCAACATCACTCATTATCAGAGAAATGCAAATCAAAACCTCAACGAGGTAGCATCTCACACTGGTCAGAATGCCTGCCATCCAATAATCTACAAACGATAAATGCTGGAGAGGGTACAGAGAAAAAGGAACCCTCTTACACTCTCAGTGGGAATGCAAACTAGTACAGCCACTATGGAGAACAGTGTGGAGGTTCTGGCATATAACACAGTGAACCCACTGATGGGCATATACACCGAGGAAGCCAGAACTGAAAGAGACATGCTGCTGCTGCTGCTGCTAAGTCGCTTCAGTCGTGTCCGACTCTGTGCGACCCCATAGACGGCAGCCCACCAGGCTCTGCCGTCCCTGGGATTCTCCAGGAAAGAATACTGGAGTGGGCTGCCATTTCCTTCTCCAATGCATGAAAGGGAAAAGTGAAAGTGAAGTCGCTCAGTCGTGTCCGACTCTTAGCGACACCATGGACTGTAGCCTACCACGCTCCTCCGTCCAGGGGATTTTCCAGGCAAGAGTACTGGGGTAGGGTGCCATTGCCTTCTCCGGAAAGAGACATGTGTACCCCAATATTCATCGAAGCCCTGTTTATAATAGCCAGGACACAGAAGCAACCCAAATGGCCATCAGCAGACGAATGGATAAGAAATCTGTGATACATATACACAATGGAATATTACTCAGCCATTAAAATGAATGCATTTGAATCCCTTCTAACGAGGTGGATTAAACCGGAGCCTATTATACAGAGTGAAGTAAATCAGAAAGCAAAACACCAATACAGTATACTAACACATATATATGGAATTTAGAAAGATGCTAGCGATAACCCTATATGCAAGACAGCAAAACAGACACAGATGTATAGAACAGATTTTTGGACTCTGTGGGAGATTGCAAGGGTGGAATGATTTGGGAGAATGACCTTGAAACATGTATATTATCATATGTCAACCCAGATCATATGCCATATCATATCATATGCCAGGCAAGATTTGATGCATGAGACAAGGTGCTCGGGGCTGGTGCACTGGGAGGACCCAGAAGGATGGGATGGGGAGGGAGGAGTGAAGGGGCCTCAGGATGAGGAACACATGTGCACCCGTGGCAGATTCATGTCAATGTATTCAGAAACCACTTAGATATTGTAAAGTAATTAGCGCCCAATTAAAATAAATAAATTTATATTAAAAAAATAAAAGTTACCTGAAAATAAACTACTTACATTTTCGTCAAAAAGAAAAAAAAAAAAGAATGCCCTAGAACTAACAAGTCTTGGGAACTGAACTTCGTGCCATTCTGCCCCTTCAGTTTGGACTAGGCATCAGGTTTTTTTTGTTTGTTTCTTTGTTTGTTTGTTTTTTGACTACTGAAAAGATGGAGTAGATTTCCTTCCAGTCTTTACATCTACTTAGACATAATCTTTCACATTTTTTTAATGAAACAATGCATCTATTTCTGTTAAAATGTTTATTGTGAGCAAAAACCAACCAAACAAACAACAAAAAAGAAATTGGTGCCCAGATTTTCACATGAGAAACAGAGATAATGCCATCATTCATGCAGGAAAATCTGCACCCTGATTTTCAGATGTGAAATATAAATAAGTCCCTATTTTATGTAATGAAAACTGTGCTGTGATGTAGATGTTGGAAAATTTGTGAAATTCATATTTAATATAGGAAAATGGATGCCCAGATTTTCTGATGTGAAATACACAGAATTTCAAAACTTCTTGTAGTAATACAGACATGCAGATATTCATAAATAAAATACAGAGAATTTCATATATTATGCTGAAAAAAAAATGGCTTCCAGAGTCTCATATGTGACATATACAGAGGTGCATTTTTCATATGGGAAAATCAAAACCTAGAAATACAAATGTCACTCCAGTTATTTACGCAATTCATGTAGAAATATTGGCACCCAGATTCTCATGTGTGAAATATAGATTATTGCATATATCATGCAAGGCAGCCTTCACGCAGATTTTCAGAAGTGAAATCCAGAGAATTCCAAACTTCAATAGGGAAATCTGTGGCCAGATTTTCATATATGAAATATAGTTGATTCTATATTTGACTGCCTGGCCCAGATATCAATTTCTGAATCACGGAAAATTGCATATTTTATATGTCAAAATCTGACACAAATATTCACATGTGAATAACTGACATTTTGTATCTCACATGAGAAAATATGTCCCCAGATTTTCCAATGCAAAATATACAGAATTCCATATTTCATACTGAAGAGCTTCATGCAAGTTTTCTTGGGTGAAATACAGAGAGTTTCACACCTCAAGCATGAAAACCACTTCATATATGAAATAGAAATTTCTACATTTCTTTAGGAAAATCGATGCCAAATGTTTCAATTGTTAAATATACAGTATTTTGTAGCACATGAAGCAAAGCCAATATCCGCTGGATCATCGAAAAAGCAAGAGGGTTCCAGAAAAACATCTATTTCTGCTTTATTGACTATGCCAAAGCCTTTGACTGTGTGGATCACAATAAACTGTGCAACATTCTGAAAGAGATGGGAATACCAGACCATCTGACCTGTCTCTTGAGAAACCTGTATGCAGGTCAGGAAGCAACAGTTAGAACTGGACATGGAAGAACAGACTGGTTCCAAATAGGAAAAGGAGTACGTCAAGGCTGTATATTGTCCCCCTGCTTATTTAACTTCTCTGCAGAGTACATCATGAGAAACGCTGGGCTGGAAGAAACACAAGCTGGAATCAAGATTGCTGGGAGAAATATCAATAACCTCAGATATGCAGATGACACCACCCTTATGGCAGAAAGTGAAGAAGAACTAAAGAGCCTTTTGATGAAGGTGAAAGAGGAGAGTGAAAAAGTTGGTTTAAAGCTCAAAGTTCAGAAAACTAAGATCATGGCATTTGCTCCCATCACTCCATGGGAAATAGATGGGGAAACAGTGTCAGACTTTACTTTTTTTGGCTCCAGAATCACTGCTGCTGGTGACTGCTGCCATGAAATTAAAAGACGCTTACTCCTTGGAAGGAAGGTTATGGCCAACCTAGATAGCATGTTTAAAAGCAGAGGCATTACTTTGCCAACAAATGTCCATCTAGTCAAGACTATGGTTTTTCCAGTGGTCATGTATGGATGTGAGAGTTGGACGGTGAAGAAAGCTGAGCACCGCAGAACTGATGCTTTTGAACTGTGGTGTTGGAGAAGACTCTTGAGAGTTTCTTGGACTGCAAGGAGATCCAATCAATCCATCCTAAAAGAGATCAATCCTGGGTGTTCATTGGAAGGTCTGATGCTGAAGCTGAAGCTCCAATACTTTGGCCACCTCATGCGAAGGGTTGACTCATTGGAAAAGACCCTAATGCTGGGTAGGATTGGGGGCGGAAGGAGAAGTGGACGACAGAGGATGAGATGGTTGGATGGCATCACCGACTTGATGAAAATGTGTTTGTGTAGACTCCGAGAGTTGGTGATGGACAGAGAGGCCTGGCGTGCTGCAATTCATGGGGTCGCAGAGAGTCGGACACGACTGAGCGACTGAAATGAACTGAACTGAAGCGAAGCAAAGTCAGCACACAGGTTTTCAGATGAGAAATATGAAAAATTCCATATTTCATGTTACAAAACGTGATCTTATTTATTGCCAATTCTATGTGAAATACAAGAATTTCATATTTCAGGGGAAAGTGCTCTGTGCCTCGAGTTTCAAATGCGAAAGTAGAGAAATCCATATTTCCTGTAGGAAAATCAGTGCCTAGATTGTCATTCATGAAATATAAAGAACTGAATATCTCATGTAGAAAAATCGTGACCCAGATTTTCCTAAATGAGATATAAAAAGTTCATTATCTCATGGATTAGGTCTCTGCCAAGGTTTTTTTTTTTTTACGTGAAATATAAAAGTCTATCCCACAAATGCAGAGGCTGAAGAAGCTGAAATAATCAGTTCTCATGAAAACTTACAAGACCTTGTGGAACTAACATCAAATGAAAGAGATCCTTATCATCATCAGTTCAGTTCAGTTCAGTCGCTCAGTCGTTCATTTATCCCTCTTTCATGCTGTCTGTTCAGTTTGTAAGAGGCCTCTCCAGTAAAATTGAATGCACATTCTTCCCCTTCTAAAGTAGCTGCACATTCAGCCATTCTCCTTGCAAGCATCTTCAGTCCTGGCCCTGAGAGTCTCTCTGAAGGGCCCCAGATCAGCAGGTACACACACAACAGACAAGCACATGAATGCACACGTGCACACTCGCGTGAGAATTTTTAGAGCTATTTCTTTAATGACAAGATTGCTGTCCCAGTTTACTTTGAAAGCTCACTTTTGGATTCTCCCTGGTGGTCGACCCCAAGTGTGTCCTTGGGACAAGGCCCTTCCTAATCTTGCCTCATTATGGTGAAAAATGAAGTTAGAGCAATTTGGGCCTCCTGTCTCCTATGAGTAAGTGGGTTGGGTGGGGATTTGGGGTGACTGCCTGTGGCCCCTTAAAATGGTAAGTCTCTGGTGTGTGGAATTATGAGCATCACTCCCCCCCCCCCCGGCTTTTTGGGTGCAGGGCAACATGCAAGGGTCATGTTAAGGGGGAGAATGAAGGCTTTGGAGGAGCCCTGCATTCCAGCATTCAGTCTGTACCTTGGTCTTTGTACCAGGTTGGTGGATGGAGGTGACGTTCTGGGTAGGGATAGCAAAGAGATGGGAGAAGTCAGCAGTGAGCTCAGAGCCAGTGGAACTACCTCAGAGGTGGCTCATCTTTGTTCCTGAGTGATCCTTGAGGGATCCCACATCCTTTCTGACCTGCTTTCAGGGATCAGTCAGAGGAACTTGGCACCCCTTATCAGAGCCCAAGAGCATTCGGGTCTATCGGAGGTGATGTCAGGGTGAAAGACAATGTTTCCTGTCTGCATAGTCTCTCACTGTTTTCTGGGACTTTGCTGCTTCCACCGTTTTGTCCCCTTGCTATGGTTTGGGGGTCACTAGAGGTGACAGCAGAGGAAGAGGGGAAGGAATTCAAGAAATGCAAGCTCATGGATCCTTGGGAATCTGGGCCAGCTTGGTCAAACAAAGACCCACAGCAGACATGGGGATTGAGTTGGTGGTAGGGACAGGTGGGAACTTTGGACCTGAGTCATTAAGTAGAGGCCTTTGCCCACAGTCAGTGTGAGGAGGAGTTGGCACCCTACCTGAGCAATAAGATGCACGTTCATGTGCAAGACTAATCAGTCCCTATTCCTCAGATAGATGTAAGCAGCCAAAAGGAGATACAGCACACCACCTGGAGTATCTGTCTGTCTTCTATTTTCCCATTCTATAAATATTTATTTGGCTAGGCAGGGT
Source organism: Giraffa tippelskirchi (assembly GCF_054371585.1). Taxonomy (NCBI): domain Eukaryota; kingdom Metazoa; phylum Chordata; class Mammalia; order Artiodactyla; family Giraffidae; genus Giraffa; species Giraffa tippelskirchi. The sequence continues at coordinate 19,141,035 of NC_137290.1, forward strand.
CTTATTTGTGAGACACGGGATCTTTGACCTTCCTTGGTGGCATGGGAACCCTTAGTTGTGGCATGTGGAATCTAGTTCCCTGACTAGAGATCAAACCTGGGCTCCCTGCATTTGGAATATGGAGTGTTAATGTCTGTACCTGCAGGTACCAAGGAAGTTCCTATTTTCCCTTTCTTTCTAATGTGAGCTTGAGATTAGGATGACAAAGAATGAAGTCTCTGGGTAAATGAGGAGCTGGGCTCCCCGTAGTTATCAAAGAATTGATTCTTTTGAACTGTGTTGTTGGAGAAGACTCTTGAGAGTCCCTTGGATTGCAAAGAGATCCAGCCAGTCCATCCTAAAGCCAATCACTCCTGAGTGTTCATTGGAAGGACTGATGTTGAAGCTGAAACTCCAAGACTTCGGCCACCTGATGCAAAGAGCTGAATCAATTGAAAAGACCCTTATCCTGGGAAGGATTTGTGGGCAAAGAGTTGGGCATGACTGAGCAACTGAATTGATTACAGTATCATCAAGAATTCTGTGTGCATACAAAACTGAAAATAAAAATCAAGGTTAATGGTGAAGCAACTCTCCATAGTCAGAAGTAAAAAATAGGATTCACAGAAATACACAGAGCGGAGATATAGAGGTGTCTGGGAGAAGAAAATGGAGAATCAAAGTGGGATACAGCAGTCAACTCGGGATTAAAAAACATAAATTAAAACAGATCCTAAAGGTTAGATTCCTAAGGTTATATCATTGATAGCAAATTTAAAAACAAATTAAGAGCTTAGAAAGAGAGTAGACTCCCAGATCACAGTTGTTTTCTACCTTACTATATATGAAATGTATATATATGAAATATTTTAATAAATAGGTTTGCTTAGTATTATTATTATTATTATTAGAAAGGCAATCATTCATTTCACTTCACTTCAGTTATTCAGTCATTTGCAACCGCATGGACTGCAGTATACTAGGCCTTGCTGTGTCTCACCAGTTCCTGGAGAGTACTCAAACTCATGTCCATTGAGTCGGTGATGCCATCAAATCATCTCCTCCCCTTCGTACCCTTCTCCTCTCACCTTCAATCTTTCCCAGCATCAGGGTCTTTTCAAATGAGTCAGCCCTTTGCATAACGTGGACAAAATATAGAAATGAAAGTTAAGGAAATAATAATGAAAACAAACTTAAAAATGATAATAAGCATAATTTAAAGAGAGGTCTAGGTACTTCCTTTGAGTTGTTTGTTATGTGATGCAGTTCAGTGTCAGATAGTCACTTGTTCCAGATTCTACTTGTCATGAATGGCTACGATTGACCCTCAACTGAACAATCTCCATATTAGCTGCTGAGTTTTAATCTGTTGCACATGTTACTTCTGGGGTATTTTACCCTTCTTCATTTAATTTCACTTCCTTTGTTTGCAAGTCAATTCTGTGTTGATTTTCCACCCTGAGGTGAGGGAGCAGCGACCCCCATTCAAGCTCACATGCTCAGTGGTTTGGTGGTGAGAATGGGAACATTGAAAACAATTACCACTGAGATATCTGTGGATTTTTGAATGGATGGACCACTGTGGGGTTACCATTTCCAAAGGTGTCATGTAGTTTCTTGATCCACTCTGTTCAGGTACCTGGCTGTTCCACAGGTCCACTGAACCAAACGAGCCCTGCATTTCATACACTTTCCAGGTCTAAGCAACTCAGTTTCTCAGGTTTTCTGCAAGGCAACTGATTTTGATTGTCTATGTGCTTTGTCCCCTGGCAAGGTCCGTGAGGATCAAGTGAGTGGGTGGTGAGCAAGGCACTGTCCCAGATGGGCTATGCATCTTACTCACCTGTATGGTCCCAGGCACTCTCTTTGCTGGCTGTGCCAAAAGGGCACGGTTGCAGGTGTGCCACTTGTCTCCAGAATGGAGCCGATCTCAGGCTGTGAGGCTGCTGGCCAATGTGAACTGTCCATGAACCCAGGAAGACACGGTGAACAATCGGCAGCCTATTCAGAGCTTGGTGGGAGATGTCGTCTCTGTGGCTGAGATATGAGCAGCGCCTTGGCTTCTGCCTCTTGCTGTCACACACATTGCACTCTGCCTCCCTGGCAAAAAGGTCGTAAAAGGTGGCTGACGTGGTCTCCTTGTGTATTTTCCAGTGTGTAAATGCTTGTTTTGTGAGCATGACAGCATTCACTATGTGGCCTTACAGCCTTTTTGGAAGAAAGTTTTTTTTTTTTTTCCCCATAATTTTTATCTCTAGTTTCCCCACAGTTTAGGTTGCTATACCACCTTTGCTCTGTCAAATTGTCCTCAAGACATTAAAGGCTGGCCTTTACCGCGGGGTAGATGATATGGTCTGGGCCTACCTTTTAAGACCCATTAAATGATCGTGTACAGGAGTTTCTGAGTCACTTCTTTGTGGATAATTGCATTTAAGGATATAGTCTGTGTTTTTGTTTTTGTTTTGTTCTCCCCAGGTAGGCTGCCCTCTGTGCTCACAAGCTCCCCATTGACATCGATGTGAGAGGGTTTCCTATTGTGTGCAAGCTTCTCCTCCTTTACGATTCCCTCTACAAAATGGGAATCCATCCCCAGAGTAATTTATCTCTGTTTATGTTTCTTATAGTTTGTCCTTCCACCTCTTGAAGAAATTTGTTTGCCTTTCTGGACATCTAGGTGGTGAAATTCCAGTTGGGCTATTTCAAATCCTGAAAGATGATACTGTGAAAGTGCTGCACTCAATATGCCTGCAAATTTGGAAAACTCAGCAGCAGCCACAGGGCTGGAAAAGGTCAATTTTCTCCCAATCCCAAGGAAAGGCAGTGCCAAAGACTGCACAATCTACCGCACAATTGCACTCATCTCACATGCTAGTAAAGTAATGTTCAAAATTCTCCAAGCCAGGCTTCAGCAATACATGAACCATAAACTTCCAGATGTTCAAGCTGGTTTTAGAAAAGGCAGAGGAACCAGAGATCAAATTACCAACATATCCGGTGGATCATCGAAAAACGCAAGAGAGTTCCAGAAACAAACACACAAAAAACCCATCTATTTCTGCGTTATTGACTATGCCAAAGCCTTTGACTGTATGGGTCACAGTAAGCTGTTGAAATGTCTAAAAGAGATGGGCATACCAGACCACCTGACCTGGCTCTTGAGAAACCTCTATGTAGGTCAGGAAGCAGCAGTTAGAACTGGACATGGAACAACAGACTGGTTCCAAATAGGGAAAGGAAAAATTCAAGGCTCTATATTGGCCCTACTTATAAAACTTACATGCAGAGTACATCATTAGAAACGCTGGGCTCTCACGAAGCACAAGCTGGAAACAAGACTGCTGGGAGAATTATCAATAACAACAGATACGTAGATGACACCACCATTATGGCAGAAAGTGAAGAAGACTTAAAGTGCCTCTAGATGAAAGTGAGAGAGAAGAGTGAAAAAGTTGGCTTAAAGCTCAACATTCAGAAAAACTAAGATCATGGCAACTGGTTCTATCAGTTCATGGCAAATAGATGGAGAAACAGTGGAAACAGTGTCAAACATTGTATTTTTGGGCTCCAAAATTACTACAGATTGTGGTTGGAGCCATGAAATTAAAAGTCATTTACTCCTTGGAAGGAAAGTTATGACCAACCTAGATAGCATATTACAGAGTACAAGGGACTGGTGCACCAGGATGACGCAGAGGGATGGGATGGTGAGGGAGGCGGGAGGGGGATTCTGGAAGGGGAACACATGTACATCCATGGTGGATACATGTCAATGTAAGGCAAAACAAATACAATGTTGAAAAGTTAAAAAATAGATAAATAAACTAATTTTAAAAAATAAAATAAAATAAAAATCAGGGAAATTACTTTGCTAACAAAGTCCATTCAGTCAATGCTATGGTTTTTCCAGTAGTCACGTATGGATGTGAGAGCTGGACTGTGAAGTAAGCTGAGCACCGGAGACTTGATGTTTTTAAACTATGTTCTTGGAGAAGACTCTTGAAAGTCCCTTGGACTGCAAGGAGAACTAACCAGTCCATGCTAAAGGAGATCAGCCCTGGGTGTTCATTGGAAGGACTGATGCTGAAGCTGAAACTCCAATACTTTCTTGCAAAGAACTGACTTATTAGAAAAGATCGTAATGCTGGGAAGGATTGTGGGCAAGAGGAGAAGGGGACGACAGAGGACGAAATGCCTGGATGGCATCACTGACTCAATAGACATGAGTTTGGGTAAATTCTGGGAGTTGTTGATGGACAGGGAGGCCTGGCATGCTGTGGTTCATGCAGTCGCAAAGAGTCGGACACGACTGAGCGACTGAAATGAACTGAACTGAACTGAGTTGAAGGGCCAGGCAACAGAGTTAACAAGTTGTTCTATGGAAGTTGTTCCATGTGCCAATGATCCTTAGATGCATTTATGCAGAAAGAATTGGTTGAAACATTTGCAATTTCAAAAATTTCCTAGCAAGTTTCAACTGGAAAGAAATCCTGGAGCCACTGAAAGTGTTATTTACTGTTACTATACAATATATTTTTACTTGTGGAACACAATAAATTCGAATATGTATGTATTTAAAACTGCTAATGGAGGTGTTTAGTTGCTAATAACTTTGTATGCTTAAATGAATCGGTTTTATATTTGAGCTATGCTTTTTCATTTTACCGTGCTTTATAAACTCACTAATTTTCTTCTTGGGATTTAGAAACAGTTTTATCATAATCTGAATTTTAAACGAGGCTATCCTCAGCTTTTTGTAAGAATGAAAACAATAAACTGGAATTAAAGCTGTGGTACATATACACAATGGAATATTACTCAGCCATTAAAAAAATACATTTGAATCGGTTCTACTGAGATGGATGAAACTGGAGCCCATTATACAGAGTGAAGTAAGCCAGAAAGAAAAACAACAATACAGTATACTAATGCATATATATGGAATTTGAAAGATGGTAACGATAACCCTATATGCGAGACAGAATAAGAGACACAGACGCATGGAACAATTTTATGGACTCTGAGGGAGAAGGTGAGGGTGGGACGTTCTGGGAGAATGGCATTGAGACATGTGTATTGTCATATGTGAAACAGAGCACCATTCCATGTTCGATGCATGTGACAAGGGCTCAGGGCCGGGACAATGGGATGATCCAGAAGGATGGGATGGGGAGGGAGGTGGGTGGGGGGTCCGGGAAGGGGAACACATGTAAACCCATGGCTGATTCATGTCAATGTATGGCAAAAACTATTACAATATTGTAAAGTAATTAGCCCCCAACTAAAATAAATAAATTTATTAAAAAAAAAAAAAAAAGAAGGAGAAAAAAAAAATATCTCTCCACTATCTTCATTATAATAAATGATGACAAGAAGAAGCATGTTAAAGCAAGGGACAATGTGGATTGTCACAATCTAGTTTTCCTCTGCTTTTCCTTCTGAAACTAGAGGAGTGTATTTTCAGCCTCAACAAGTTTAAGTGTACCTTTCATACTAAAACCTTCTACTAGCCAGATGATTGGTAATACACGTGCCCCAAATCAAAGGGATTTTTCTTCTCCATCATCAATATCAGTTAGGCCACCAGAGCAAACTGTGATAGATCAACCTATGGTTTTCAATCACTTGAACATTTTTCTATCAACACTCACATAACAGCTACATCAAACAAATGATCATATTGAGAAGTTTGCTACTATGACTACCTCTATGTCACAGTACCACATCTTATCTCCATGACAGAGCAGTTATTTTGGACTAATGATTGAGATGTCTAACTTTCCAGTTAGGTACAGAGATATGTCAGCACATTATGGTCCTTTCTCTAAGCTGGAACATACAGGAAATTCATGGTTCCCAGCGCCAATGATCGCCGATACATCTGCTGCCTCTCTTTCAAGGTTAACTCATCAACTGTCTTTCTTATATGAAAATTATGCAAATTACAATGATCTAACAAACAAGTGTCAGATTATGCAGGGTAATGAAGAGTGAAATTAATGCTGGTACACGTTAATAAATTCTTACATCTCTTATTTCAACAATAAGATATATGCTCATCTTAGTTTTTTTTAATAAGAGTAAAATTACACTTTCCTTCAATATCTGGCTATTGGACTGCATTTTAATATAAACACTTTACTTCCAGGAACTTTTTGATAAGCATCCTATGTAAATTATATATAATCAATTGTTTGAAAAAAAAAAAGGAAATGAAAGCAAAAGGCAAAGAAGTCATGGATAAAGTGACTTTTGAAATCACTCAGGCTGATCTGAATGGATATCAAAATTAGGATGGTATGGGAGAAAGCAGAGATACAAATCTATCTGAGAAAAAGCAAATGCACAGTATGTATCTTACTGCTGTCTCAGCTGCATCCTAGTCTCTCACTTAAAAGAAAAAAGTTAGACATGAGGTTATCTCCATTAAAAAGTATGTTTCACACTTGAAAATATATGTGGTGTAGCCTGCTCAGTAATCGTGATCAGGATGATAATATCAGAGAGAAGATGACAGAGTGAAAAATTGTAACATAGCACAAAATAGATATTTTACATATGGTATTATAAACGGTCACATTTGCTCTTCTGTCTTTGATGCATATGTTTATTTCCTACCAACAGGATTTCACATTATTTTTCCAAATGTATATTTTCATGTTTCTTGCCTGTTCCTGCAAAGACAGACTTACATCCTTCTGTGGAATGCAACACCTCAGTTTGGTTCAGATATTCTTGGAAGACCTAATATCTGCTTGCTTTAGTAGCTTCATTAAATGCCTCTTTCACTGTCCTTCCGTAGCTGCAGAAGGCAAACTACTTTCAGTCATGTTAAGCCCTTTCTCACCACTTTGCTTCAACCTTTTCTTGCAGTTGGAAGGCACCTGTTAGCCTACCTACCAAAGTAAGCACAGATATCAGGCCTTCTATGTATTTACACACATTTCCTTATGTATCTTGCACATCAGCAAACATATAGTGCCTGCCAAATGAAGTATTTTAAGTACTTTCTGGGTTAGCAGTAAAGAAGTGTAATAACCAATCAAAAGATATATTCATTACTCAACAACATCCCATATCCTCCAGTATTGCTATAAATGACCCTTATAATTGACTGAGAATTTTTTGCTTTATCAAATATGTATTATATTTATGTGCAAGGCAAATGAGATAATTCAAATTATAGAATGATTGTATCTTCTCAAGAAATTTACAGTCTATTAGAACTCATTCTAAGCATGTTGCTTCAGCCTGCACTTCCATAAAATTCAATAGGAATTATACATAAATATAAAACAAAATGTTAGCATTCAGTTTAATCATCTAGCAAAATCATGGAGAAAGCGTGGCCCAAAATCAATGGCTGCTGCTTAATATATTGTGCAATGAAATACTCTGAGCAGAGTATCTGCTTGCTGGCCTGTGCTACCCAGACTCTTATGAACTCTATTTAGAACTGTGGGCGATCTCACTTGTAGCCATTCCCTTAGGCAGTGGTGGCAACATCGAGTCATGTCCGTATGTTTGTTTGCTACTCCACATAGGGCAACACCAAGTTAAGGTCATCATTCTCATTCTTGCAGCTAATGCACAGTGAGGTCTGGGGAATCTTTGCGTAGATAAGGGAGTTGTTCACAGGAGCACATTCTTCTTCTTGCACTGAAAATTGTCTTTAAAATGCAGGTCAGAATATTATGCATTAGAGAATTAAGCATTTTGCAGCAAATCTGAGTCACTGAAATTGGTGTCCTTAATTATCATTTCAAGCACTAAGTAAAATAGCCTCAGTTTAGATTTCAGGCATCGTGATATGTAGGCAAAAGTGCATGCTTTGAGCAGAATCTACATAAACGTGATTGCATCTTCGATTTAATTGCCTTCTACAGACTATTCCTTCTGACTCCCTTTCAGCTTCTTTTCATATTCTACCTTGAGTGAAAGGTCCTTCCGAAAGATAACAGGATTAATCTCTATAGTCCTTTGGGATAGCTAATAAAAGGTATGGATAGTAAGCCAGAAAGAAAAACACCAATACAGTATACTAATGCATATTTATGGAATTTGAAAGATGGTAACGATAACCCTATATGCGAGACAAAATAAGAGACACAGATGCATAGAACAGTCTTATGGACTCTGAGGAAGAAGGTGAGGTGGGAAGTTCTGGAACAATAGCATTGAATCATGTATATTGTCATATGTGAAACAGAACACCATTCAATGTTCGATGCATGAGACAAATGCTCAAGGATGGGGCAATGGGATGACCCAGAGGGATGGTATGGGGAGGGAGGTGGGAGGGGGGTTCAGGATGGGGAACACATGTAAACCCATGGCTGATTCATGTCAATGTATGGCAAAAACTACTACAATATTGTAAAGTAATTAGCTCCCAACTAAAATAAATACATTTATTTAAAAAAAAAGGCATGGATATTGGCATCAAGATATCTCAAGTTGACAAGCCTCTGCTTCTATGCACTCCTGAATAATATCAAATTGGCACATATTATCAAATTATGCCTCAATCATCCAACCTAGGGAAACCTGGCTACATCCTCACATATCTTGACACATTACACCTTTGCTCTATTCCTATATGTCTTTTTTTTTTTATATAAATTTATTTATTTTAGTTGGGGGCTAATTACTTTACAATATTGTAATAGTTTTTGCCATACATTGACATGAATCAGCCATGGGTTTACATGTGTTCCCCTTCCTGGACCCCCCACCCACCTCCCTCCCCATCCCATCCTTCTGGATCATCCCATTGCCCCGGCCCTGAGCTCTTGTCACATGCATCGAACATGGAATGGTGTTCTGTTTCACATATGATAATATACATGTTTCAATGCTATTCTCCCAGAACGTCCCACCCTCACCTTCTCCCTCAGAGTCCATAAAATTGTTCCATGCATCTGTGTCTCTTATTCTGTCTCGCATATAGGGTTATCGTTACCATCTTTCAAATTTCATATATATGCATTAGTATACTGTATTGTTGTTTTTCTTTCTGGCTTACTTCACTCTGTATAATGGGCTCCAGTTTCATCCATCTCAGTAGAACCGATTCAAATGTATTTTTTTAATGGCTGAGTAATATTCCATTGTGTATATGTACCACAGCTTCCTTATCCATTCGTCTGCTGATGGACATCTAGGTTGCTTCCATGTCCTGGCTATTGTAAACAGTGCTGCGATGAACATTGGGGTACACGCGTCTCTTTCAATTCTGGTTTCCTCGGTGTATATGCCCAGCAGTGGGATTGCTGGGTCATATGGCAGTTCTAGTCCCAGTTTTTTAAGGAATCTCCACACTGTTCTCCATAGTGGCTGTACTAGTTTGCATTCCCACCAACAGTGTAAGAGGGTTCCCTTTTCTCCACACCCTCTCCAGCATTTATTGCTTGTAGACTTTTGGATAGCAGCCATTCTGACTGGTGTGAAATGATACCTCATTGTGGTTTTGATTTGCATTTCTCTAATAATGAGTGATGTTGAGCATCTTTTCATGTGTTTGTTAGCCATCTGTATGTCTTCTTTGGAGAAATGTCTGTTTAGTTCTTTGTCCCATTTTTTGATTGGGTCGTTTATTTTTCTGGAATTCAGCTGCAGAAGTTGCTTGTATATTTTTGATATTAATTGTTTGTCTGTTGCTTTGTTTGCTATTATTTTCTCCCATTCTGAAGGCTGTCTTTTCACCTTGCTTATAGTTTCCTTTGTTGTGCAAAAGCTTTTCATTTTAATTAGGTCCCATTTGTTTATTTTTGCTTTTATTTCCAATATTCTGGGAGGTGGTTCATGGAGGATCCTGCTGTGATTTATGTCGGAGAGTGTTTTGCCTATGTTTTCCTCTAGGAGTTTTATAGTTTCTGGTCTTACGTTTAGATCTTTAATCCATTTTGAGTTTATTTTTGTGTACGGCGTTAGGAAGTGTTCTAGTTTCATTCTTTTACAAGTGGTTGACCAGTTTTCCCAGAACCACTTTTTAACAAAAAAAGTCTAGGTTTTTCATTGCTTTTCCTCCAAGAAGCAAGTATCTGTTAATTTGATGACTGCAGTCTCCATTCACTGTCATTTTTGGAGCCCCCAAAATTAAGTCTGTCACTGATTCCACGTTTTTCTCTTCTATTTGCCAAGTAGTGATGGGACCAGATTCCCTGGTTTTGGCTTTTTGAATGTTGAGTTTTCAGCAAAGTTTTTCACTTTCCTCATTCATCCTCATCAAGACACTCTTTAGTTCCTCTTCACTTTCTCTTCCTACAGTGTTCCCATCTGAATATGTAAGGTTGTTAAAGCTTATCGCAGAAACCTTGATTTCAGCTTATTATTCATCCAGCCCGGCATTTTGAATAGTATAGTCTGCATATATTTCACATAAGCAGAGTGATAATCATCAGTTCTGTCACTATCTTTTCCCAGGTTTAAACTGGTCAATTGTTCCATGTCTTTTTCCAATTCTTCCATCTTGACCTAAGTACACGTTTCTCAGGTGAGAGGTAAGATTGTCTGTGACTCCTGTCTCTTTCAAACTGTCCACAGTTTACTGTGACACACTCAGCTAATGTCTTTGGTGGAATCACTGAAGCAGAAGTAAATGCTTTTCTGAAATCCCGTTGTTTCCTCTAGAAGCCAATGAATGTTCCCAAATTGTTCTCTGGCTCATCTATTGTTTCCAAATTTAGCTTTCACATGTGGGATTTCGTGGTTTATGTACTGCCTACAAATTTTGAGTATTACCTAGCTAGCATGTGAAAGGAGCAAGAGTGCATGCTTGTTTGAACACTCTAGCTTTACCCTTCTTTGGTGTTGGAATGAAAACTGACCTTTTCCAATCTCATGGCTGTGCTTGAGATTTCCAAATCTGATGACATATGAACCCAGGGCCCCAATTTAACAGCATCCTTAACAGTTTAGCAAATTCATGTTAATGAATGTGTGCAGTTTTGGATTAAATCATTCAATTTCTCCTTCATATCTGAATGAGATCCTTGTTGGTTTTATATTTGGCTCATTCATCATTTTGAGAATGTGCTACCATCCTCTATTGGACAAAAGAATTTCTACTGAAAGATCAGCAGCTATCCTTAAGGGGATCCAAATGTATAATATTTATGTCTTTCTTCTCATGGTACTTGATGTTTGCTTTTGTTTGTGTGTGTGTGTTTAAATTTTCTGTGTTTAATTAAAATATTTGTTGTGGGGTGTTTCAGTTTGGATTCATCCTATGTGGGACTCTCTGGTGTGTTGGGACTGAGGGAGCTATTTCTTTCTCCATTTAATGAAGGTTCTTTACTTTTATCTCTTCAAGAATTTTCTCATGGAGCAACCTCTCCCCCCTTTTTTTTTTCTTTTTTTTTTAGTCTTCTCCATTTGGAGACCTACAATTCTCATCGTAGGATTTAATATTTTCACAGAATGCACAGAGCTTTTCCTGTTTCCTTTTCTTTCTTTTTTTTTTTTTTTTGCACACCACACTGTGTTTCGTTTATTTCCTCTTTTCTACCTCCAGCTTAATAGTTCTTTCTCTCTCTCAGTTATTCTACTGTTGGTTCCTTCCAGGGTGTTGTTAATCTCCATTTTTGCACTGACCATTACTGCTTGACTTTTCTTTATTCGTTATAGATCCATGGTAAATATGTTTATTTCTTCTCAGTGTGGGCCCCCAGTTCTAATTACTGGTGACTCCATTTAGCGTTCAAGCTTTTGGTCATCTTTACTATCATTATTCTGAGCTCCTTTTCAGGAAGACTTCCTATCTCCTCTTCCTTTGTTTATTTTGGTGGGTTTTTATCATGTTCCTTCACCGGCTGCATATCTCTCTCCCATTTCATTTTGTTTAGATCCTGTGGTTTGGGTCCCCTTTCTGCAGGCTGGAGGGCTATGACTCCACTTTGCTGTGGAAGCTGATCTTTGTGGGTGGGATTGGACCTGTAAGTTGTCAAGGTTTAATTCTTGGGGGATCTTGTTCCTGTGGTCTGTCAGGTGGAGCTTGATCACTTCTCTCTGAAGTGCAATCAATTGTCCTATAATGTGCTTTGTGGTGTCTGTGACTTTGATATGGCTTCATGCAGCACCTTTTGTAATATTTATTTTTGTGTTTCAGCTTTGCTGAAGAATCGCTGTGGGTTGTCGTGCACTGAAATTACTGGCTTCAGCTTAGGGCTTGATTTCCATGTAGGCATGGGAACTTTTGGATGCATTTCTCGTTTAATGTTCACTGATGTCAGAGGTTCAAAAATGATCTAAAGATCTGGAATTGACCTCGTGGCCTCTGGGTTTTGGTCCCTGAGTTACAGTAGCATCAAGAATTCTGCATCCACAGAACAGAAGATAAAACCCAAGGTTGATGGTGAAGCAGTTCTCCATAGCCAAAAACAGTCAAAGGGATTCATAGAATTATACAGAGCAGAACAAGTTGAGGAGGGAGATAAAGATTTCTAAGAGGAGAAAAGGGAGAGTAAAAATGGAAGAGTACAGTCAACTCAGGAATTAAATCCGTAAATGGAAATCAGTTCTAAAGATCAAATTCCTAAAGGTATAATCATTGATTTAAAAAAATCAAAAAGCAAAGATTAAGTACCTAGAATAGAATTTAAACTACTATAAATACTGGAAGAAAGATGGAAGCCAAAGTCATTCTCAAAATTATAATGTAGTGTATAGAAATGAAAGTAAAGGGAATGATAAAGAGCAACAACAACAACAACAAAACATGAAAATAATAGAGAATAGTCTAACAATTTCTCTAAAGTTGCTCTGAGCTTTGTTGTGTCAGACCAGTGTCAGATAGCCTCTTTGTCCTCCTTCTACTTGTTGTCAAAAGCTATTGTTGTCTCTGGATTACACAGTTTCTGCATTAACTTCAGTGCTTCCATTTGTTGCACCTGTAACTTTTGGGGTACTTCGCCCTTCTTTGATTATTCTTACTTCTTCAGTTTGCAGCTCTCTTTCATGACTAATTTACTTATGACTAGTTTGCACCTGGAGAAGGAAATGGCAACCCACTCCCATGTTCTTGCCTGGAGAAACCCAGAGGCGGGGGAACCTGATGGGCTGCTGTCTATGGAGTCACACAGAGTTGGACAACACTGAAGCGACTTAGCAGAAGCAGCAGCAGTAGTTTGCACCATCACACGAGGGGACAGAAGGCTGTTATTCGACCTCACTTGCTCAGCGGTGCAGTGGTGGTGCTGGTGGAGACGGGGAGGACACTGAAAACAAATACCACTGGGTTATGTGGGGTGCTTAAGGTGGATGGGCCACCAAAGTGGGCTTGCTATTGACTAATGTGACATGCACTTTCTGGGTCCACCTTGCTCAGGTTCCCAGGTGATCCGCGAGGTCACTGTCCAAAGTGGGCCCTCTGTTTCACGCATGTCCCAAGTCTAAGCCACTCAAGTTCTCGGGTGGTGTGCAAGGGCACTGACCACATTCGACTATGTGCTTTGTTTCCCTCCCAGGTCCAAGTTTCTCAGGCAATTGGGTGGCAGGCAAGGCACTGTCCAATATAGGCCATGCATCTTAAGTATCTATCATGTCCCAGCCACTCGGTTTGTTTTTAGGGTAAGGGAGTTAGAGAAGGTGAGGTTCAGAAAAATAATGAGACTGGCACTTCATAGGAACAGGTCACCTTTAATGAGGCAAAAAGGGGCAGCAGTAAGATAAATGAGCTGCTGCACTAATCCAAGAAAAGAGTAAGTATATATAGGCATATATGTGGAAAGCTACTCTCTTAAGGGGGCCTGTTCTTCTCCAAGGTTGTTTTGAGTAGACATCTCTTAAATGGCTGGAGCAAGGAATTTTGGAGATCGGCCAGAGGCTAGACCCACTTGGAGCTGGGTATAACGGCCTTAATGTCTATGTTTCTTTCAGGTGAGACAGTTCTTTGTTTTTCATTGAATGGTTTAGAGGACATTACGGGGAGTTTTAACTCCAGGCTATTTAGCAGCCATGCAATTAAAAGACCCTTACTCCTTGGAAGGAAAGTTATGACCAATCAAGATAGAATATTAAAAAGCAGAGACATCGTTTTGCCAACAAAGTCCGTCTAGTCTGGGCTATGGTTTTTCCAGTAGTCATGTATGGATGTGAGAGTTGGAAAGTGAAGAACGCTGAGCACTCAAGAATTGATGCTTTTGGAACTGTGGTGTTGGAGAAGACTCTTGAGAGTCTCTTGGACTGCAAGAAGGTCCAACCAGTCCATCCTAAAGGCCATCAGTCCTGGGTGTTCATTGGAAGGACTGATGTTGAAGCTGATTCTGCAATAGTTTGGTGACCTCATGAGAAGATTTGCCTCATTGGAAAAGACCCTGATGCTGGGAAGGATTGGGGTACAGGAGGAGAAGGGGACGACAGAGGATGCGATGGCTGGATGGTTTCACTGACTCGAAGGAGATGAGTTTGGATAAGCTCCAGAAGTTGGTGATGGACAGGAAGGCCTGGCGTGCTGCAATTCAAATGGTTGCAAAAGTCAGACACGACTGAGGGACTGAGCTTAACGGAACTGATTTAGAGACATGCAACTTTTATTATGGAAGAAAGCAAAGAAGAACGAAAGAGCCTCTGGACGAAAGTGAAAGAAGAGAGTGAAAAAGTTGGCTTAAAGCTCAACAATCAGAAAACTAAGATCATGATATCTGGTCCCATCACTTCACGGGAAATATATGGGGAAACCGTGCAAACTGTGTCAGACGTTATCATTTTGGGCTCCAAAATCACTGCTGATGGTGAATCCAGCCATGAAATTAGAAGAGGCTTACTTCGTGGAAGGAAGATTGTAACCAAACTAGATAGCATATTGAAAAGCAGAGATATTACTTTGCCAACAAAGGTCCGTCTAGTCAAGGCTATGGTTTTTCCAGTGGTCATGTATGGATGTGAGAGTTGGACGGTGAAGAAGCCTCAGCGCTGAAGAATTGCTTTTGAACTGTGGTGTTGGAGAAGACTCTTGAGAGTCCCTTGGATGGCAAGAAGGTCCAATCAGTCCATCCTAAAGGAGATCAGTGCTGGATATTCTTTGGAAGAACTGATGTTGAAGCAGAATCTCCAATAGTTTGGCGACCTCATGCGAATAGTTGACTCTCTGGAAAAGACCCTGATGCTGGGAAGGATTGAGGGCATGAGAAGAAGGGGAAGACAGAGGATGAGATGGCTAGATGGTATCACTGACTAGAAGGACATGATTTTGAATCATGGTTGGTGTTGGACAGAAAGGCCTGGCATGCTGCGACTCATGCAGTTGCAAAAGTCATACATGAGTGAGTGACTGAGCTGAACTAAACTGATTTAGAGACATGTAACTTTTCTTTATTATTGGCTTTGCCATCAGGACAAATTGCAAGAGTGTGTGTGTCTCTGGAGGGGTGCTGAACTCAGGCTCTGACCCTTCTCTCCTATGTAAACTGTACATGAATGCATGAAGACATGATTAGCAACTGGTAGCCTGCTCAGATCTTGGAGGGAGATGTTTTCTCAGAGGCTAATACAACAGCAGCATCTTGCTTTCTTTTCTCACTGGTCCAAACATTCCTCTCTGCCTCCGTGGAGAAAAAGGCCATAAATGTTAAGTATGTTACACACCTTTGATATCTGTAATGTGTAATATTTGTGCTGTGAGTGTGTCAGTTTTCTCTATGTGGCCTTCGAGACTTCTCTCAAGAACGGCCCCTTTTTGCATTTTTGTCTCTAGTATACCCATGGTTTAGGTTGCTACATCACCTCACCTCTGTCAGATTGTCCTCAGAGCATTAAAGCTGGGTCTTTACCATAGGGAAGATGATACAGCCCAGATATCCCTCCCAGGTCCACCTCAATGACAGTGGACAGGAGCATCTGAGCTTCTTCTCTGCTGGTAGTTTCACTTAAGGACATGTGTTTTTGTTTTTCTTTCCCTTGATTATGTTGCTCTATGTGATCCCAGAGTTCTCCACTGTCACTGTTCTCAGAGGGTTTACTACTCTTTTACAACATCCTCTCCAAGACCAGCCTCAGCCCCTAAATACTTTGTCTCTTTTTATACCTCTTTTATTTTGTCTACCTCCTTTTGAAAAGACATGTTTGACTTTCTCGGTATCTTGGGCCAGTCAACCGTGTTCACAATTTGTTTTCTGAAAGTTCTTCCATGTGTAGTTGATCCTTAGATGAACTCATTGGGGAGAGAGTGGTCTTTGTCTCCTATTCCTCTGATATTTTGGAATCAAACTTCAATATGCAAGTGCCATTTTATTAACTGAAGTGTTGCTGTTCTTCAGCCACTAAGTCATCTTTGACTCTTTGTGTCCCCTTGGACTGTAACACATCAGGCGTCTCTGTCCCTCACCATCTCCCATAGACTTCCCAAGATCATGTCCTATGAATCGCTGATGCTCTCCAAATGTCTCATCCTTTCTTACCTATTGCTCCTCCTGCTTTCAACATTTTCTAAAGATCAGTGTCTATTCTAATGTGTCAGCTCTTTGCCTCAGATGGACAAGGTTTGGAGCTTTATTTTCAGCATCAGACCTTTCAATGAATCTTCAGTGCTGATCACCTTAAGACTCACTGGATTGATCTTCCTACAGTCCAAGGAACTCTCACTAGGCCACCACAGCAGAGTAGTTGAAACTAAACAATACTTTGGTGTTCTCACACCTGTACATGTCTTTGGAAAGACAGTGGTTGTGACTCTATTGGCCTCTACTGGCCAAATCATGTCTTAGTTTTTTTTAAAAAATTCTAAATTTGTCACAGCTTTTCTGTCAAGAAGCAACTGTCTTGTAATTTTAAGGTTGTCGTCACCATTTGCAATGAATTTAGAGCCACAGAAAGTGAAATCTCTCATTTTTTTCTGCATGTTCCCGTTTTATTTGCCTTGAACTAGTGGGAACAGACGCCATGATCTTATTTCTTGTAATACTGACTATTCAAATGTACTGTTTAGCAAATGTTTCTGTATAATTAGTGACAACTATTGTTTTCTTGTAACTTTGTTTTCCCTCAGTGTTTAAGATAAGAAATTACTCTCTACATGTTTTCTAACACAATAGCTACTCATTTTATGTAATACTGATGATTTTAATTTTCCTACTGAAATCGTGTTTACTATGATTCTGTGAAAACTTGGTGAAATGTTGATAAAATACCCAACCTGTGAAATACTTTGACATTAACGTAATGTCTTAAGACTGTTCAAGATATCGGGTTTTTCTTTTTTCCCCCCCTAATATGGAAACTAGGCAAATGCAAAGGATGACAATACCAAGAAGATATGACATGGAGAGGGGGCAGGCAGCTGAACCACCATGGTATGAAGGGACAGAAATCTGATTCATCCATGCTTTCTATTGTAATATTTGGAACAAAAAGTTAGTGATGAAATAAAATTTTACCTATTGAGGTATGGGGAAGATATTCTGATGTATACAACATTGACTTTCATTGTTAGGCTATCTAGAGTAGCCTGATTATGACCTATGCACTGTGCATTTTGCATCTATTTTACCCATTAAAGGGTAATATATTTTTCTAAAAAAAGGTAGTAGCTGTATCCCAAATTTAAGTAGTTGACCACTAGGAATATTGTTCAGATATGTTCCTTTGCTACTGGAACTTTAATTTTTAAAATTTTATCCAATGTAAAGATAGCAGCTGCTTTCTTAGAACAATATCTTTAAACACTTTACAGTTGCAATTTTATGGCTGAAGGTCTCATCAGATATTCGAAATCCAGCTCTTATTATAGAAAGAATAACAGAAGATGAGCAAGGTAATGGCATAGCCTTGAGCAAGAGGACCGAAATTGTTCAGCCTGAAACTTATACCAAATAGTTCATTTACTCTCTTGGGTGTGGCAATTGTTTTGCCAGCTTAATAAACAGGCTTGAAATTACATTTTCACAAAAAAAAAAAAGAGAGAGAGAGAAAAACTTCGAACAAGACACAAGTATGAAGCCATTTAAAGTTGTATTTACTGGAGATTTGTAACATATTTTACTTGAGGAGAATAATTTTTACTGTTATGTAAGTTTTTAAAAATACTAATACAGGGGGTTATTTGATGCTATTAACTTCTTATGATTAAAGGAATCGATTTTTCTTAGTTTTTCTGATTTACCTGTGTTTAAAAATTTACTAGATAAATGTTTTCCTTTGATGTTAGTTGCATTCTATCATAATCGAAATTTTGAATGAGGTAATCCTCAAATTTAGTAAGAATGAAAAGAAGAGTTGGGAATAAAAATGTCTCTACATTATCTTCATTAGTCTGAGATTATAAGAAGCATGTTAAAGCAAGGGGTAATGTGGATGATCAAAACTCTGACTTTCATCCTGAAACTAGAGGACAGTGTATATTTTCAGCCTGAACAAGTTTAAGTGTGCCATTCCTATGAAAGCCTTCTACCATCCAGAGAGCTCCTGATACAAGTGCCCGAACTTGAAGTGATTTTTCTTCTCCATCATAAATATCAGTTAGGACACAGAAGCATATTGTGATACAGCAATCTGGTGCTGCTTTAGTTGTTGTCGTTGTTTTAATTGAAGAATAATTTTACAGAATTTTTCTGTATTCTGTCAGAATTCAAAATAAATCAAACATACAGGCACATATATCCCTTCCCTTTGGGAATACCCTCCCATCTCCCTCCCCATCCAACAATCTAGGTTGATCATTTGTCACGGGACTACACATAGCCACTACACTAAATCAAATGGCTCCAGTGAAAATTTTCCAGCTATGTCTACTTCTATTTCTCTGTACCATAACATATCTCCATTACAGAACAGTTAGTTTGGACTGAGGATGGAGCCTTCTACCTTTACAGGTTTGTATGGTAATATGTCAGCCCATGACCATCCTTTTCCTAAACTACAACAGTCAGACAATTTATTTTTCCCAGTGCCAAAGATCCCTGATACATCTGCTGCTTCTCTTTCAAGATCCACTCATCAACCATCTTCATTATTTGAAAACTGTCCTAAGACAACTCATCTACCAAATAGGTGTCAGATTATAGAGGATATTGAAGTGTAAAATTAATGTTGGGAGATGTCAACAAATTCCTACAATTCTCTTATTTGAAGAATAAAGTTACATATTCATCTTCATATTGCCAATTTCTATTTTGAAAAAAATAAGAGTAAAATGAGTCTTAATTTAAGTTCCTATTTTACTCGCAGTAATATAAACACTTCTCTTCAAGGTCATACAAAAAACAGTACACTTGCTTTCACTGAACCCCACAGTCAGTTGATTGACATTATTGCATCAAAGTGAGCAGACCCATGTTTGGTTTGGTAACAGTCTGAATGTTAAGAATGTGTATAGAAGGGTGATCAACCACTTTTATTTCAGGAACGAAGTAGATTTATTGATGTGATTTTTCTGTGTAAAAATACTTTAGGAATGACATTTTACAGGTTTCATGTTTTTGGTTACTATTTATGTAAGCAACCTTTATTTTAAGTTGATGTAGAAGTAAACACTGGTTGAACATTGCCCTTCAATTGTGAGAAGACCAGTGACTTTATGATGTCAGAGCTACCCTTCAGTTGCTAGGAGGCCAGTGACTTTGTGATGTCACAGCTTTTTGACTTTGAGAACCATGTTGATGGTCTAGAGAGTTTATCTGTGTATGCCAGCCAAGCAGCATTTGAAGTTGGAGTGTGTAAAATCAGACAAATGAGGAAAGTATCTGAAAAAAGATTTCTCTGAGATGGCACATATTCCTTCAGAAATTCAAGATGTGCCTCTTAAAGATGAATCAACTGGTTCCAAAACCTCCATTAGATCTTCTTTGTCTGATTACACACTAGCTGGGGACTCAGTTTTGAGATCTATGATTGAAGAATATGCTTTTCAGGCTTTGTCTGAGGAAGTTGGGATAAAAAGGCCATGCTACATATTTTCTGTCTCTGAAACAAATGAGTTGAATGATTTTCTTTCACTAACTTTTCCACAAAAACTCTGGACTATACTTGAAAGTGAACAGTTTGAATCTATTTGGTGGGATGAGAGTGGCACTTCTATAGTGATCAATGAAGAACTCTTTAAGAAAGCAGTCTTGGAAAGAAAGGTCCCTTTCAGGATATTTAAAACTGATAGTATGAAAAGTTTAGTTCGCCAGCTTAACCTTTATGGGTTTAGTAAAAAGCGACAAACTTATCAAAGATCTGCTTCACTACCTGACTTTCTGGAAGAAGAAAGCAATGTCTCTCTTTTGAGCAAGGTATTCCAAAATTTCCACTTATTGGTAATATGTAAGATTAATTCATGTGACTTACAAAGCATGTTCACATATATAGCTAAAACTGAATTTAAAATTGAGATAGAATTCCAAAATTTCCACTTATTGGTAATATGTAAGATTAATTCATGTGACTTACAAAGCATGTTCACATATATAGCTAAAACTGAATTTAAAATTGAGATAGAAAATTGTTGAAAACATTTTATTTTTTGAAGTTGAGAACAGCTGGAGGTTAAAATATTTGATATTTAACATACTCTCCTAGCAACTTGAAACCGGATACTTGTCCTCAAGCTACTTTAAGTGGTATTTACTGTATATATAACAACATATTTTTTTAACTGAGGAGCATACCTGTTTCTAACATGTAAGGTGTTAAAACTACTAATGGAGACGTTTTATTTGATGCTCTTTAATTGGTATCATTAAAGGAATACATTTTTATAGTTTAGCTTTGCTTTTCAAGGGTACCTTGGTGTATAAAAAAATGAAATAATTGTATCCTTTGATTTTAGGTACAGGTCTACCATAATCCAAATTTCAAAAGAGGTTATCCCCAAATTTTAGGAAGAATGAAAAGAAGAGTTGGGATTAACAATGTGTTTCCAAAATCTTCATTAGTTCGAGATTACAAGAAGAAGCATGTAAAAGCAAGGGTTAACATAGATGATCGTAACTCTGGTTTTCATCCTGAAACTAGTGGAGAGAGTCCATTTTCAGCTTCCACAAGTTTAAGTGTGCCTTTCACACAAAAGATATATACCAGCCAGATAGTCCCTAAAACAAGCGCCCTTTCTCCGGGTGACTTATCTTCTCCATCATCAATATCAGTTAGACAAACAGAACAGAATGTGGTAGATCAACCTGCTCTTTTAAACCAGTTGAGCGTTTTTATTGGCACTCCCATAGCACCTACACTCAAGTAAATGGCCACATTGAGGACTTTGCTACTATCGCTACCTCTACTTCTCAGAACCACATTCTATCTCCATTTCGGAGCAGTTCTTTTGGACTGATGGTGGAGCCTTCTACATTTCCAGGCAGGTATAGCGATATGTCAGCCCATGACAGTCCTTTTCCTAACCAGCAACAGAGAGGCAACTCAAGGTCCCCAGTGCCAATGATCGCTTATACACCCACCTCCGCTCTTTCAAGTCAATTCATCAATTATATTCCTTATGTGAAAACCATGCTAATTAAAACTGACCTATCAAATAAGTATCAGCTTATGGAACCTAATGAAGATTAAAATTTACGTTGGGAGATGTCAACAAATACCTACAATTCTTGTATTTGAACAATAAAGTTACACGTTCATCTGCACAGTTTTGTTTTCTATTTTGAAACAATGAAGAGTAAATTAAGGCTTTATTTCAATGTCTGGCTATTTTTCTGCACTCTTTTATAAACTCTTCAGTTCAAGAAAACATCCGTTAGGCATCCTAGGTAAATGGCACCGAATCTATTGTTTCTAAGCAAGAAAATGAGAACAAAGGGAAAAGAGGTAATGGATGTAAAGTGATTTGGGAAATCATCCCTGCTGAAATGAATGGGTGTCTAAATGAGGATGGTACGGGTGCAGGAAGACATACAAATAAAATTAAAAAGTGCACATACACAGTACATACCTTAGTGCATTCACATTTACATGATATTCTATAAGGTGTAGGTAGGGTCTTAACAAGACCTTCTAGAACTAACACTCAAAAAAGATGTCCTTTTCATTATAGGGGACTGGAATGCAAAAGTAGGAAGTCAAGAAACACCTGGCGAAACAGGCAAGTTTGGCCTTGGAGTACAGAATGAAGCAGGGCAAAGGCTAATAGAGTTTTGCAACGAGAACGCACTGGTAATAGCAAACACCCTATTCCAACAACACAAGAGAAGACTCTCCACGTGGACATCACCAGATGGTCAACACCGAAATCAGATTGATTATATTCTTTGCACCCAAAGATGGAGAAGCTCTATACAGTCAGCAAAAACAAGACTGGGAGCAGACTGTGGCTCAGATCATGAACTGTTTATTGCCAACTTCAGACTTAAATTAAAGAAAGTAGAGAAAACCACTAGACCATTCAGGTATGACCTAGATCAAATCCCTTATGAGTATACAGTGGAAGTGACAAATAGATTTAAGGGACTAGGCCTGATAGACAGAGTGCCTGAAGAACTACAGCACAGGTTCAGGACATTGTATAGGAGACAGGGATCAAGAAAATCCCCATGGAAAAGAAATGCAAAAAAAGCAAAATGGCTGTCTGAGGAGGCCTTATAGATAGCTGGGAAGAGAAGAGAAGCGAAAAGCAAAGGAGAAAAGGAAAGATATTCTCATGTGAATGCAGAGTTCCAAAGAATAGCAAGGAGAGCTAAGAAAGCCTTCCTCAGCGATCAGTGCAAACAAATAGAGGAAAAAAATAGATTGGGAAAGACTAGAGACCTCTTCAAGAAAATTAGAGATACCAAAGGAACATTTCATGCAGAGATAGGCTCGATAAACGACAGAAATGGTATGGACCTAACAGAAGCAGAAGATATTAAGAAGAGGTGGCAATAAAACACAGAAGAACTGCACAAAAAAGATCTTCATGACCCAGATAATCACGATGGTGTGATCACTCACCTAGAGCCAGACATCCTGGAATGTGAAGTCAAGTGGGCCTTAGAAAGCATCACTACGAACAAAGCTAGTGGAGGTGATGGAATTCCAGTTGAGCTATTTCAAATCATCAAAGGTGATGCTGTGAAAGTGCTGCACTCGATATGCCAGCAAATTTGGAAAACTCAGCAGTGGCTACAGGACTGGAAAAGGTCAGTTTTCGTTCCAATCCCAAAGAAAGGCAATGCCAAAGCATGCTCAAACGACCGCACAATTGCACTCATCTCACATGCTAGTAAAGTAATGCTCAAAATTCTCCAAGCCAGGCTTCAGCAATAGGTGAACCGTGAAATTCCAGATGTTCAAGCTGGTTTTAGAAAAGGCAGAGGAACCAGAGATCAAATTGCCAATATCTGCTAGATCATCGAAAAAGTAAGAGAGTTCCAGAAAAACATCTATTTCTGCTTTATTGACTATGCCAAAGCCTTTGACTGTGTAGATCACAATAAACTGTGGTATATCCTGAAAGAGATGGGAATACCAGACCATCTGACCTGTCTCTTGAGAAACCTGTATGCAGGTCAGGAAGCAACAGTTAGAACTGGACATGGAACAACAGACTGGTTCCAAATAGGAAAAGGAGTAGGTCAAAGCTGTATATTGTATCCCTGCTTATTTAACTTATATGCAGAGTACATCATGAGAAACGCTGGGCTGGAGGAAACACAAGCTGGAATCAAGATTGCCGGGAGAAATATCAATAACCTCAGATATGCGGATGACACCACCCTTATGGCAGAAAGTGAAGAAGAACTAAAGAGCCTCTAGATGAAGGAGGAGAGTGAAAAAGTTGGCTTAAATCTCAACGTTCAGAAAACTAAGATCATGGCATCTGGTCCCATCACTTCATGGGAAATAGATGGGGAAACAGTGGAAACAGTGTCAGACTTTACTTTTTTTGGCTCCAGAATCACTGCTGATGGTGACTGCAGCCATGAAATTAAAAGACGCTTACTCCTTGGAAGGAAGGTTATGGCCAACCTAGATAGCATGTTTAAAAGCAGAGACATTACTTTGCCAACAAAAGTCCGTCTAGTCAAGGCTATGGTTTTTCCAGTGGTCATGTATGGTTGTGAGAGTTGGACGGTGAAGAAAGCTGAGCACCGCAGAATTGATGCTTTTGAACTGTGGTGTTGGAGAAGACTCTTGAGAGTCCCTTGGACTGCAAGGAGATCCAAACAATCCATCCTAAAAGAGATCAATCCTGGGTGTTCATTGGAAGGTCTGATGTTGAAGCTGAAACTCCAATACTTTGGCCACCTCATGCAAAGGGTTGACTCATTGGAAAAGACCCTAATGCTGGGTAGGATTGGGGGCAGGAGGAGAAGGGGACGACAGAGGATGAGATGTTTGGATGGCATCACCGACTCGATGAACATGGGTTTGGGTAGCCTCCGGGAGTTGGTGATGGACAGAGATGCCTGGCGTGCTCCAAATCATGGGGTCACAGAGAGTCGGACACGAGTGAGTGACTGAACTGAACTGAGGGTCTTAAGATGGAGAAGAAAATGGTGCCCCGCTCCAGTATTCTTGCCCTTGGAGAATTCCCTGCAAAACGGCTCCCGGTGGGCTGCTGTCCATAGGGTTGCACAGAGTTGGACACAAGTCAAACGGCTTAGCAGCAGCAGAGTCTTAAGACATTAGACAGGAGAGTGTCTTCATTATAGAAATTCATTTCATACTTGAAAATATAGATATTGTAGCATGTCCAAAATTAGGATAACCGTTATACCGTCACTGTGATACCAAACATTACAGGACATAATCAGTGACTGGACAATGCTCAGCACAAGATAGATATTTTACAAGTGGTATTGTATAGTGTCATTTTAGCTCTGCTCTCCTTAAAGCATACTTTTATTTCCTGCCACGGTGATTCCACCCTATATTTCCTGATGAATATTTATATTTTGTTTATCTGTTCCCTCATGACAAAATAAATTCCTGTGGTGATTGCAGCATCTCAGGATGGTTAAGTTCTTTGAGGACAAGATATTTGTTTTCCATAGTAGTTTCATTATCGTTTTGTTACACCTTGCTTCTGGAGCTACAATCACACACACTGCTTTCAGATGTGCTAAGCCCCTTCTCACAATTTTGCCTCAACTCTTTCTTGACGTTGGAAGGAACCTCTGTTCGCCCTCCTACCAAGGTGAGCACAGGTATCAGGGCTTCAATGTGTTTTGGGTCTACCCCCTTTTCTTTATGTATCTTTCACATCAGCTAAAACGTAGACCCTGCAAATGACATTTTGTAAGTACTTACTGAATTATCAATAATGAAAAGTAATCACCAATCCAATGCTATATACATTACTCTACAACAGCCTACAACCTGCACTATTATCATAATTGGCCTTTCCTACTTACTGAGAAAATTTTCCCAGTTGAGAAATATATATATTATATTTACATGAATGTCAAATGTGGGAATTCAAATTATACAATGATTGCTGCTCTTATGAAGTTTACAGTCTATAAGAACCCATACTGAGCATGTTGTTTCAGGCCGCAGTTCCCTAAAACTCAGTAGTAGTTATAGAGATACTTATGAAAAAACAAACAAACAAAAAAGAATCATTCATTTAAATCATCTATAAGAGTAATGGAGTAAGGAGGGATCAAAATCAATGGCTGATCCTTCATATAGTTCACAACGAAATACGATGAGCAGAGTGTCTGCCTTTGGACTATGCAGACTCTCATGAACACTACCTCGGGATCTTGGCAATCTCCACTTTGTGGCCATTCCTTTAGACGGTGGTGGCAATGTTAAGTCATGGCCCTGTTCTGGTATGGTAACCCATACAGGACAACACCAAGTTAAAGTTCACCGTTCTCATGTTTGGGGCTAATGGACAGTGACAGCTGTGGAATATTTGTGTGGATAAGGGAGGTGTCCACACAGCACACTCTTCTTCTTTCACTGAAAGTTTTCATTGAATTTGGCTGAGAATACTATGCTTTAGAGAGGTAAGCATTTTGTAGCCATTATAAGAGTTATTGAAATTGGTGTCCTTCGTTGTCATTTCAAGCCCAAAATCCAATGGTCTTGTTTTCGATTTCAGGCATCTTACTTTGTAGTCAAATTTGCATGCTTTGAGAAATAGCACCTTAAAGCAATCACGTCTTCTATTTCATTGTCATTTACTGATTATTCCTTCTCACTCCCTTTTATCTTCTTTCCTGTTCTGCTTTGTGTGGCAGGTCCTTCTCAAAAAGAACAGGATTAATTCCCTTAGTGCTCTGTGGTAACTGGGAAAAGGCATAAGGCCATTCACTATATCGTGTGGAAAAGCTACTGTTTTTTTCCCTCCTGAAAACGTATTATTAAATTGTCCCTCAATTGCCCTACCACGGGAAGCCTGGTTACATGATACATTACCTTGTTGATCAATTCCCATATGGCTTTAACATATCAGTACCTTTAATTCTCAAAAGCTGATAGAGAAAATAGCTCAATACATTAGGGAAATATTGTACAAGAGTTCAATTTTCTTTCCTTTACTTATTTATTTTATAATTGGTGCCTAAAATAGTAAAAGTGAGAACAAAATTTAAGGGAATTAAACACAGAAGATGAGACAAGAAGTAGAAAAACTGATGGGAGATGATCAGAGGATAAAATTGGATGTTTACAATGTAACAAGCAAATGTGTAACAGCAGGACCTAAATAGGTCAATATGACTTCAGTATTGTTACCCTACAAATTATTTTCATTTTAGTAAATCACAGAATAGTCTTACATGCAAAACATTTCAAGATCCCATGGAATGCACAACAAAGTTATATCTTTTAAAACATTCTGATTTAAAAAGTCGCTAGAGAGAAATCATTCAAGTACAAAATAATTTCCAAAACTAAGCCTAGAGACGTATCAGAGAAACTCTGGGAAGTTCATAGGTGTCCTTCAGTGAGTCCTTGGGTTTTCTTTTCTTTTTGTAATTGTGTTTAAGCATATAAGATTGTGACTGTGCGTGTGTGTGTACATCAGGTTAAGAATGTGTTTGTGAGTATATGTCTGAGCTCTCTTTTGGTCTTTTATGTTAGAAATTTCTGCTGAAGAAATAATTCATTCAAAAGTATAAACAGGTACAAATTAAAATGCTCATTCAAAAGTCTTCTTTTTCTTTTCAAAGTGCAAGATAAACGGATGCATCAAAGGTTGAAAACATTTCAATAAGATGAGTGGGACCTTAAGTATCTATTATGTCTGGCAGTAACAAAACACCCAGCCTCTAATATGGCAGTAGCAAAGAAGGCCATGTAGAGGCCTGGAGTTTCAACCGGGCCTTCCTGTAATAGGATACTACCTTCCTATAGGAGGCTGCACACTCACCAGTTGGGGATTTCACATGCATTCACACACTTCCACAATGCTCAACCTTCATCTGAAGAAAAAACTGTGACATTAAGAGAAGAGGAATGGTCTGTTCACAGAAAAGGCAAGTGGTAAAGTCAAAATGGATCCAGCTTCCTGCTTACATCCATGCTCAGTAATGTAATCCCTTGCAAGCATTCCTAAGGGTGACTAGGATGCACAAGTCAAAGATGCTTCTCCCAGGATTACAGAGATTGATTGAGAAGCTATAAGTTTGTTTACCTCTCACCCCTTCCTTAAGATCACATATCATGACTGTTAACACATAAGCCAGAAAGAAAAACGCCAATACAGTATACTAATGCATATATATGGAATTTGAAAGATGATAATGATAACACTATATGCGAGACAGAATTAGAGACACAGATGCATAGAACAGTCTTATGGACTCTGAGGGAGAAGGTGAGGGTGGGACGTTCTGAGAGAATAACATTGAAACATGTATATTATCATATGTCAAACAGAACACCATTCCATGTTCCATGCATGAGACAAATGCTCAGGACTGGGGCAATGGGATGACCCAGAGGGATGGGATGGGGAGGAGGGGGGTCCAGGAAGGGGAACATATATAAACCCATGGCTGATTCATGTCAATGTATGGCAAAAACTACTACAATATTGTAAAGTAATTAGCCCCCAGCTAAAATAAATAAACGTACAAAAAAAAATGGGCAGCTCTAACACATATTTAGAGACAATGCCTGCTTCTGCCTAAGACCAAGGTTGTAGATCCAAGTGGCATATAGGGTAAGGTTTCCATCTCAGGATGCCACATGACACCTCGGGAGTTCTCCTTCTCTGCAAAGGTCTCAAAAAACATTGTGAGAAGTATGTTTTGAGGGAAGGAAACAAGGAAACCGACAAGAGTTGTGTTCTTTCTAATTATCCTCAGTCTCACTTATCATCCCATGTATAATGACAAAGCCCCTCAAGCACTGCCAATACCAATTTTTTGATGTTATTCAGCCACTCAGTCTTGTCTGACTCTTTGTGACTCCATGTACAGCAAGAACCCTGGGTTCCCTTGCCTTTCAAATCACCAGTTTACTCAAACCCATGACTTTTGAGTCAGTGATGCTTTGCAGCCATCTCACCCTCTGTCGCTCCCTTCTCATCCTTCCCTCAATCTTTCCCAGCATAGTTAAGGTGCTTAACAAAGGAATTATTTCAAGGGGCCCAGATTCTTGCATCTTCCCATAGGTAGAAAATATCTCAATCCATTCACTTGATGTGTTCTGATTTTATTTCGTTGACCATAATATTTGCACAATCTCCATACCTGATCATTGTACCAAAACTTCTGTAAAACCTGGCTCCTCTGATCCTTCTTCAGAGCAGTCTTTTCGCATTACTTAAGAAGTTGCTCCACGTGATTAAAACCTTCTTAGGATGAAAGTCTAGAATATGATTAAGACTCTTACAACTCAATAATAAAAAAAGACAAACACCCAATTTAAAATGGGCAAAGAATCTAGACAGACATTTCTCCAAAGAAGAGGTACAGTTGTCCAACAAGCTCATGAAAAGATGCTCTGACATCATTAGTCATCAGAGAAATGCAACTCAAAGCCACAATGAAATACCATTTCATGCTCATTATGATGGAGATACGATATATATGACAATAAAAAGTGTTGATGAGGATGTGGAGAAATTGGAAATTGATGCAGCCTCTAAAAAAAATAGACTTGCAGTTACTCAAAAGTCCAAATATTGAGTTACCACATAATCCAGCAATTCCACTCCTAGGAATATATACAAGGTTAATGAAAACATATGTCCTCAAGAGGAGGATCATAGCAGTATTAGTCATAATAGCTAAAAAGTGGGAACAATCCAAATGTTCATCAACTGATGAATGTATAAATAAAATGTGGTATCATCTATGGGATGAAATATTGCTCAGCAACAAAAATAAATGAAGCAATAAAATATGTACCAACAGAAAAAAAAAAAAAAAGAAAGTCCTGATGAAGAAAACATAATTAGTCACTTTTAGGCTATGCAGTTTTCTCAGTCATTAGCACACATTCTAGAATTGCAAAAAAAATTTAAAAAAAAGGAAATTCTTGTGCAGCATCTCAGCTTTAGCCTATGTTTACTAATTCCTACCTAGCAATGTTCTGAAACTCAAAGGCTTGCTACTACTTATTAAAACCTGAGGGAATTTATGTTTTCATAAATTTGTGACATAAGTTTACGAAAACATATAACCATACATGTTTACATTATTTTAAAAAACATTTTCTTTACTTTTAGAAACAATGACAAGGGTGAAGTGAAGGGACACCTAAGTGTAGAGCCTGAATTTATTCTGGGTAACTTAGCTCTGTATTTTAAGTTTCTGTTTGTTTGTTTTTTTCTTTGTCTATACATACTAAGGCAGTCCCGGTTACACATTTTCCATGACACACACTGTGATGCTTTTCTTGTCACTTGCACAAGTTGGCCGAGGACTGATTTTCTATCTTCACTTGAAAGAAAATGGTTAAAATTTGTAGTATAATAAATATACAATGCTGTGTTTATTTCTGCTGCACAGCAAAATAAATCAGTTATTCGTGAATATAGCTGAGTCTCCCTTTTGAACAGTCCTCCCATATCCCTCAGGGGTCTGCTCCCCTAGCCCACAACACACTCCACTAAAGCACTTCATAGCACTGAGCAGGAAGTGCTATCTACTACATTAGCTATCATTAGCTACCTACTACATATTTGGTATTTTACATCTGTCAGTGCAATTTGTTCAAATCATTCCATTCTCTCCATCCCACTCTGTGTTCACAAGTCTGTTTTGTATGACTGCATCTCTTTCTACCCTCCAAACGGATTCTTCAGTACCTGTTTTAGAGATTTCATATTCAATATTGGTCCTTCTGTTTCTGAATTATTTCACTGCATCATAGGCTCTAGATTCATTTGTAACTCTACAAATAATCCAATTTTGTTTCTTTTTATGGGTAATTTTTCATCCTATATATGTAACATAGCTTCTTTATCCATTTTTCGTTCCATGGGCACTAAGGTTGCTTCCCTTTATTGGCTATTATAAATGGCATTACAATGGTTACTGGAGTACATATCTTTTTCAATTATAGTTTCCTTTGAGTTTATACCAAATAGTGGGATTGTTGGGTTATATAGTAGTTTTATTCTTGGTTATCTAAATAACTCCCATAATGTTAGGCAACGGGGCAGCATTCATTTACATTCCTAACAATAGTGCAGGAGGGCAGGAGGATTCCCTATTCTCTATACCATCTCCTTTATATATTATTACACAATTATACACACACACACATACATATATATACATATACATATATTTACTTCTTTATTTGGTTGTGACAAATGTCATTTGCTGCATGTGGAATCTAGTTCCATGACCAGGGACCAAATCTGGGACACCTGCATTGTGATTATGATGTCTTAGCCACTGGACTAGCAGGGAAGCCCCCTATTGTGGATTTGTTTTTATCGATGGGCATTTAGAATGGTATGAGGTGATACTTCACTGTAGTTTTGATCTGTGTGCCTTTGTTAAGTAGAGGTAGTTTTTGCTATGGTCAGTTTCGGGAGTTTCTATCACAAACACTTGTTAAATCATGTCAAAGGTTTTACAACATCTGTTGAGATGATCATGTAGTTTTAATCCTTTAATATATATTGATATGCAGCTACTGAAGAATGTTTGCATATTTTGGATAAACCCCACTTAATAATGGTGTTCGATCCTTTTAAGGGATTGATGGATTTTTTTGGTCGCATTTTGTTAATGATGTTTGACTCTGTTCATCTATGTGATATTGGTCTCTAACTTTCCTTTTCTGTGTTATCTTGCTGTCGGTATCAGGGTGATGGTGACCTTGTAGGATGAGTTTCTGGGTTTTCCTTCTACTTTAGAATTGTGGAAGAGTTTCAGAAGCTTAAATGTTAGCAGTTCTCTCAATGGTTCATAAAATTTCCCTGGAAAGCCATATGGCTTTAATTGTGTTTACTGGAAAATTTTTCCATCACACTTTCAATATTAGTGTTTCTAATAGCTGTGCTAATATTTTCTATTTCTTCTTATTTGAAATTCTGAGAGTTTGTCCATGGATTTCAGATTCTAAACTTTATTGACTTATAATTGTTTGTTGTAGTCTCTTCTGATAATTTGTTGTTTTTGTAGTATCAGTTATATTGTCTCCTTTTGTATAACAAATTCTACTTGTATAACAAATTCTACTTCTAAGTGTTTTTCTTTTTCTTTTTTCATACTGTTCATGGGGTTCTCAAGGCAAGAATACTGAAGTGGTTTGCCATGCCCTTCTCCAGTGGACCACAATCTGTCAGACCTCTACACCATAACCCATCCATCTTGGGTGGCCCCACATGGCATGGCTTAGTTTCATTGAGATAGACAAGGCCGTGGTCCGTGTGATCAGATTAGCTAGTTTTCTGTAGTTTTAGTTTTAGTGTGTCTGCCCTCTGATGCCCTCTCGCAACACTTACGGTCTTACTTGGGTTTCTCTTACCTTGGGCCTTGGGTAATTCCTCTTGCCTCCACCGCCGCCGCCAGCCCCAGCCCCCGCCCTGGCCTAGGCCCTGTCGGCCGCCGCCCCCGGCCCCAGGCCCAGCTTATCCCCTGTCGGCCGCCGGATTCGGCTCCCAGCCCGGCCTAGCCCCTCTCGGCTGCCGCCCCCCCGGCCCCCGAGCCCTGGCCCGGCCTAGGCCCTCTCGGCCACCGCCCCCGGCTCCAGGCCTTGCCTAGCCCCTGTCGGCTGCCGCCCCTGGTACCCGTCCCCCGGCCCGGTCTAGCCCCTCTCGGCCACCGCCCTGGCCCCCAGCCCCTGGCCAGGCGTAGGCCCTGAAGGACGCCGCCGCCAGCCCCCGGCCCAGCCTAGACCCTGTAGGCCGCCGCCCCAGGCTCCTGGCCCTGGCTAGGCCCTCTCTGCCGCCAACCCTGGCCCCTCAGCCCCAGCCCGGCCTAGCCCCTCTCGGCCGCCACCCCAGCTCCCGGCCCCTGGCCCGGCCCAGCTCCTCTCGGCCATGCTTCTGCTCTGAGCCGTCGCAGCTGCCTCACTTCTGCGCCGAGCCATCACAGCCGCAACAGAAATCAGATTGATTATATTCTTTGCAGCCAAAGATGGAGAAGCTGTATACAGTCAGCAAAAACAAGACCAGGAGCAGACTGTGGCTCAGATCATGAACTGCTTATTGCAAAATTCAGACTTAAATTGAAGAAAGTAGGGAAAACCACTAGACCATTCAGGTATGACCTAGATCAAATCCCTTATGAGTATACAGTGGAAGTGACAAATAGATTTAAGGGACTAGACCTCATAGACAGAGTGCCTGATGAACTATGGACAGAGGTTCGTGACATTGTACAGGAGACAGGGATCAAGAAAATCCCCATGGAAAAGAAATGCGAAAAAGCAAAATGGCTGCCTGAGGAGGCCTTACAGATATCTGGGAAGAGAAGAGAAGCGAAAAGCAAAGGAGAAATGGAAAGATATTCCCATCTCAATGCAGAGTTACAAAGAATAGCAAGGAGAGATAAGAAAGCCTTCCTCGGCGATCAGTGCAAAGAAATGGAGGAAAACAATAGATCGGGAAAGACTAGAGACCTCTTCAAGAAAATTAGAGATACCAAGGGAAAATTTCGTGCAAAGATAGGCTCAATAAAGGACAGAAATGGTATGGACCTAACAGAAGCAGAAGATATTAAGAAGAAGTGGCAAGAATACACAGAAGAACTGTACAAAAAAGATCTTCACGACCCAGAAGATCACAATGGTGTGATTACTCACCTAGAGCCAGACATCCTGGAATGTGAAGTCAAGTGGGCCTTAGAAAGCATCACTATGAACAAAGCTAGTGGAGGTGATGGAATTCCAGTTGAGCTATTTCAAATCGTCAAAGGTGATGCTGTGAAAGTACTGCACTCAATATGCCAGAAAATTTGGGAAACTCAGCAGTGGCTACAGGACTGGAAAAGGTCAGTTTTTGTTCCAATCCCAAAGAAAGGAAATGCCAAAGAATGCTCAAACTACCGCAAAATTGCACTCATCTCATATGCTAGTAAAGTAATGCTCAAAATTCTCCAAGCCAGGCTACAGCAATACGTGAACCATGAAATTCCAGATGTTCAAGCTGGTTTTAGAAAAGGCAGAGGAACCAGAGATCAAATTGCCAGTATCTGCTGGATCATTGAAAAAGCAAGAGAGTTCCAGGAAAACATCTATTTCTGCTTTATTGACTATGTCAAAGCCTTTGACTGTGTAGATCACAATAAACTGTGGAAAATTCTGAAAGTGATGGGAATACCAGACCATCTGACCTGTCTCTTGAGAAACCTGTATGCAGGTTAGGAAGCAACAGTTGGAACTAGACATGGAATAACAGACTGGTTCCAAATAGGAAAAGAAGTACATCAAGACTGTATAGTGTCACCCTGCTTATTTAACTTATATGCAGAGTACATCATGAGAAACGCTGGGCTGGAAGAAACACAAGCTAGAATCAAGATTGCCGGGAGAAATATCAATAACCTCAGATATGCGAATGACATCAACCTTATGGCAGAAAGTGAAGAAGAACTAAAGAGCCTCTTGATGAAGGTGAAGGAGGAGAGTGAAAAAATTGGCTTAAAGCTCAACGTTCAGAAAGCTAAGATCATGGCATCTGGTCCCATCACTCTATGGGAAATAGACGGGGAAACAGTGGAAACAGTGTCAGACTGTACTTTTTTGGGCTCCAGAATCACTGCTGATGGTGACTGCAGCCATGAAATTAAAAGATGCTTACTCCTTGGAAGGAAGGTTATGGCCAACCTAGATAGCATATTTAAAACCAGAGACATTACTTGGCCAACAAAAGCCCATCTAGTCAAGGCTATGGTTTTTCCAGTGGTCATGTATGGATGTGAGACTTGGACGGTGGAGAAAGCTGAGCACCACAGAATTGATGCTTTTGATCTGTGGCATTGGAGAAGACTCTTGAGTTTCCCTTGGACTGCAAGGAGATCCAATCAATCCATCCAAAAAGAGATCAATCCTGGGTGTTCATTGGAAGGTCTGATGTTGAAGCTGAAGCTTCAATACTTTGGCCACCTCATGCGAAGTGTTGACTCATTGGAAAAGACCCTAATGCTGGATAGGATTGGGGGCGGAAGGAGAAGGGGATGACAGAGGATGAGATGGTTGAATGGCATCACCGACTCAATGAACATGGGTTTGGGTAGACTCCTGGAGTTGGTGATGGACAGAGAGGCCTGGCGTGCTGCAGTTCATGGGGTCGCAAAGAGTCGGACATGACTGAGCGACTGAACTGTACTGAAAATATAGCCTGCTTACTTAAATAGAAACCACAAACATGAAACTTGCAAAATTTCATTCCTCAAGAAATTTTACACAAACAAATTACATCAATAAGTCTACTTGGTTCTTGAAATAAAATTATTGTATCACTCTTTGGTACACACACTCTTAGAAGTCAATACTTTTACCAAAAAAACTTGGGTGAGCTTGCTTGTGTGCAGTAAAGTCAAACAACTGACTGTGAGCTGTGGTGAAAGCAAGTGTAGTGTGGTGTTTATTGTAGGTCCAAGCAAGGAATATTCTTTTGCATTGCCTTTCCTTGGGATTGGAATGAAAACTGACACTTTGCAGTCTTGTGGGCACCTCTGAGTTTTCCAAATTTGCTGACATATTGAGTGTAGAACTTTCACAGCATCATCTTTTAGGATTTAAAAATGGAATTCCATAATTACCACTAGCTTTATACGTAGTGCTTCTTCCTAAGGCCCACTTGGCTTCACATTCCAGGATGCATGTCTCTAGGTGAGTGATCACACCATGGTGATTATCTTGGTCATGAAGGTTTTTTGTACAGTTCTGTGTATTCTTGTCGCCACTAATTAATGTATTTTGCTTCTGTAAGGTACATACCATTTTGGTTCTTTTTCAAGTCCATTTTTGCATGAAATGTTCCCTTGGTATCTCTAACTTTTTGAAGAAATCTCAAGTCTTCCCATTCTATTGTTTTCCTCTATTTCTTTGCACTGATCACTGAGGAAGGCTTTCTTAACTCTCCTTGCTATTCTTTGGAATTGTGCATTCAAATAGGTATATATTTCCTTTTCTCCTTTGCTTTCCACTTCTCTTCTTTTCACAGCTCTTTGTAAGGTCTCGTTAGGCAGCCATTTTCCTTTTTTGTATTTTTTTTTCTTGTTGGGATGGTCTTGATCCATGTCTCCTGTACAGTGTCATGAATCTTCGTCCATAGTTCATCAGACACTCTTTCTATCAGATCTAGTCCCTTCAGTTTGTGTCTTACTCCCACTGCATAATCATAAGAGATTTGATTTATGTCATACCTGAATGGTCTAGTGGTGTTCCCCACTTTCTTCAATTTAAGTCTGAATTTGGTAATAAGGAGTTCATGATCTGAGCCATAGAGAGCTTCCGATCTTTTGTGTGCTGACTCTATGAAGTTTCTCCATCTTTGGCTGCAAAGAGTATAATAGAGTTCATGATCTGAGTCACAGTCAGCTCCCGGTCTGTGGATTAGATTAGCAATTGGATGAGATTGCCAGTTGCCAAACTCTAAGCTTTAACCTTTTCTGCCTCAGAGAACAGTGTATGCAATAGATACTATTTAAGCTGTTGGAGCTGAATTATGGAATGAATGTGGGCCTGCAAAGCTCTGTCTTCTTTTTTTTTTTTTTTTCCTTTCCCTGCAAGCTTCATAATCAAGACATTTCCCTGGAACTTCTAAACTCTTTCATATATAGATATTTTCAATAGCAACCACTTGATTATTTTGCTCCTTAGAAGCCTTCTTACTCGTACATATCTGATTCTGTGCACATCACATAATAGGACATACAGTTTAGAGGTTGACCTTACTGCCCGGATTGGGCTTCTCTGATAGCTCAGTTGGTAAAGAGTCCGCCTGCAATGCAGGAGACTCCGGTTCGATTCCTGGATCAGGAAGATCTGCTGGAGAAGGGATAGGCTACCCACACCAGTATTCTGGCCTAGAAGATTCCACGGGCTGCTGAGTCCATGGAGTCGCAAAGACTCTGACACGCCTGAGCAACTTTCACTTTGACTTTAGAGCATGGATTACTAGTAGCAACCATTAAAGGAACCATTCAATAGGGCAATTGGACCCTGGACCTTGGACTTTGAGTATGGTGGCTAGTCAGTGAAATACCTGGTATTCTCATTGTCCTTGATGTGCACGGCTCAGACAGTAAGATATCTGCCTGCAACGTGGGAGACCAAGGTTCAATTTGTCAAGATCCCCTGGCAAAGGAACTGTCTACCCATTCCAGTATTCTTGGCTGGAAAATTCTACGGACAGAAGAGCCTGGTGGGGTCCGGTCCGTGGGGTCGCCAAGATCGGACACCATTGAGCAACTGACACTTTCCAACTCCTATAATCGGTGTGTGGGGCTTCTTCGTGGCAAATTTTAGTGGTCCAAGGGTCAGAGATAGCCTCTGTTTCAGACATACAATAAGTAGGAAGACCAGTGGTAAAAACGAGAGGCAGTGTGGCCTGCTGGGTAGAACGCACCAGACTATACCTATACCTATATCAGACTATACCTACACCTGACAGGAAGTGGTCCACTGGAGAAGGGCATGGCAAACCACTTCAGTATTCTTGCCTTGAGAACCCCATGAACAGTATGAAAAGGCAAAAAGATAGGACACTGAAAGATGAACGCCCCAGGTCAGTAGGTGCCCAATATGCTAATGGAGATCAGTGGAGAAATAACTCCAGAAAGAATGATGGGATGGAGCCAAAGCAAAAACGATATCCAACTGTGGATGTGACTGGTGATAAACACAAAGTCCGATGCTGTAAAGAGCAATACTGCATAGGAACCTGGAATGTTAGGTCCGTGAATCAAGGCAAATTGGAAGTGGTCAAACAGGAGATGGCAATAGTGAACGTCGACATTCTAGGAATCAGCCAACTAAGATGGAGTGGAATGGGTGAATTTAACTCAGATGACCATTATATCTACTACTGTGGGCAAGAATCCCTTAGAAGAAATGGAGTAGACACCATGGTCAACAAAAGAGTCCAAAATGCAGTACTTGGATGCAATCTCAAAAACGATAGAATGATCTATGTTCGTTTCCAAGGCAAATCATTCAATATCATGGTAATCCAAGTCTACGTCCCGACCAGTAACGCCGAAGAAGCTGAAGTTGAATCTATGAAGACCTACAAGGCCTTCGAGAACTAACACTCAAAAAAGATGTCCTTTTCATTATAGGGGACTGGAATGCAAAAGTAGGAAGTCAAGAAACACTGGTGTAACAGGCAAGTTTGGCCTTGGAGTATAGAGTGAAGCAGGGCAAAGGCTAATAGAGTTTTGCCACGAGAATGCACTGGTAATAGCAAACACCCTATTCCAACAACACAAGAGAAGACTCTACACGTGGACATCACCAGATGGTCAACACCAAAATCAGATTGATTATATTCTTTGCAGCCACAGATGGAGAAGCTCTATACAGTCAGCAAAAACAAGATTGGGGGAAAACTGTGGCTCAGCTCATGAACTGCTTATTGCCAAATTCAGAGTTAATTTGAAAAAAGTAGGGAAAACCACTAGCCCATTCATGTATGACCTAGATCAAATCCCTTATGAGTATACAGTGGAAGTGACAAATAGATTTAAGGGACTAGACCTGGATATACCTATATCCAGCCAATATCTACTGGATCATCGAAAAAGCGAGAGAGTTCCAGAAAAACATCTACTTGTGCTTTATTGACTATGCCAAAGCCTGTCTCTTGAGAAACCTGTATGCAGGTCAGGAAGCAACAGTTAGAACTGGACATGGAACAACAGACTGGTTCCAAATAGGAAAAGGAGTACGTCAAGGCTGTATATAGTCACCCTGCTTATTTAACTTCTATGCAGAGTACATCATGAGAAAGGCTGGGCTGGAAGAAACACAAGCTGGAATCAAGATTGCCAGGAGAAATATCAACAACCTCAGATATGCAGATGACACCACCCTTATGGCAGAAAGTGAAGAAGAACTAAAGAGCCTCTTGATGAAAGTGAAAGAGAAGAGTGAAAAAGTTGGCTTAAAGCTCAACATTCAAAAAAGTAAGATCATGGCATCTGGTCCCATCACTTCATGGGAAATAGATGGGGAAACAGTGGAAACAGTGTCAGACTTTATTTTGTGGGTCTCCAAAATCACTGCTGATGGTGATTGCAGTCATGAAACTAAAAGACGCTTACTCATTGCAAGGAAGGTTATGGCCAACCTAGATGGCATATTTAAAAGCAGAGACATTACTTTGCCAACAAAAGTCCGTCTAGTCAAGGCTATGGTTTTTCCAGTGGTCATGTATGGATGTGAGAGTTGGACGGTGAAGAAAGCTGAGCACCGCAGAATTGATGCTTTTGAACTGTGGTGTTGGAGAAGACTCTTGAGAGTCCCTTGGACTGCAAGGAGATCCAATCAATCCATCCTAAAAGACATCAATCCTGGGTGTTCATTGGAAGGTCTGATGTTGAAGCTGGAACTCCAATACTTTGGCCACCACATGCGAAGGGTTGACTCATTGGAAAAGACCCTAATGCTGGGTAGGATTGGGGGCGGGAGGAGAAGGGGACGACAGAGGATGAGATGGTTGGATGGTATAACCGACTCGATGAACATGGGTTTGGGTAGACTCTGGGAGTTGGTGATGGACAGAGAGGCCTGGCGTGCTGCAATTCATGGAGTCGCAAAGAGTCGGACACGACTGAGCGACTGAACTGAACTGAACTCAGGTCCCTTTCACTAGGCAACCCTCAACACCATAAATCCTGGCCACTAATGTTTGTGAAAGGTTCCCTTTTCTGGAAAGTTGCCTTTGGTCACAGGAAAGCCTCCTCATCCAAGCGGTGAAATTCTCACATCTATGGGTGAGATTTGGACTGAGTGACATGGAAGCAGATGTCTTAATACAAAATGAGATAAAGCCTGGTGCAACTTGGTCTCTGCTTGACATTAGATTTTGTTTCCCCTCTGCTATATCCTGCTTCTCTTATTCCATTTCTCCTGGAAAACCCTCACCATTGAGTCATCTGAGTAACAAACATGGCCTCTGCTTTTAGGTAATCTGATGGAAAACATTCCCACCACAGAATAGTAACTACCATTCAGCAAGAAAAGGAAAGGGAAAAATATTTATACTCTAGTCTCAATTTCTCTTACGGTGAAATGCCGCTGTCTGCTGCTATTTACTATCCTTTGTACAGACCTGTGAGATTACTTTGTTTGTTTGTTTGTTTTTTCGTTTTTTTCCCCCCTTTTTGACGTTCCTTGGCCACATAAGTCATGGAAAGATATGGTTTTCTTAGAAGCTGATGATATTTCTTTAGCTGATCTTGAGATGGACACCCACAGTTGGTGATTTTAACTTATAAACAATATACTTCATTTTTTCGAGGGATAGAATCTTAATAATCTGTCTTCGAGTCCAGAGTTTATCAAGATTAGTTAGTTTAAACATGTTTCTTATTGATTCCATTATTTAGGTTGTATGTTTCAAATACAGATCTCTATTCCAGAAGAGAATCAAATAAAATCCCAAGTGAAATAGACTTGGGAGATGATCGTCTATTCCAGTCAGAGAAGACAATCTATCAAATTGCATTGAACAGGTCAATCTACCATAGTAGCCTAATAACAATCTGTAAAGTCAGAAAAAGCTTCAAGAGGAAGTTAAAATAAGATCTCATAGGCATTAACAAACAAGAGAAATCAAGGGGAGCAGTAGAATGGCATAGGCACAGATGGTGAGGCTAAGAAGAAAAGAGAACAGATTGAAAGGTCAGTGTGATTGAAGAATAAAGGAACAACGTGAAGATTGAGAATAAGGTAGAATCCAGAGTCCTCATAGGCTCTTCTCAAGATCTTGCTTTCCATCACATGGCTTAGCTGGTGAGTGACAATTTTCTCTGTAGCAAGGTAGACAGTGTCCGAGGAACATATGTGGATGCTAGAGAATGGATTGCCGTCCACTGAGTCATCTGCAGTTGAGAAATCTGCCCATGTTCTGCCAGGTGAGTGGCAATAAAGACAGTGGTATGTAGCTGAATCTAAAGCATGATAAGGGGTAAAATTAACAAAACTGAGGTATGGATAGGGTGAAGTGCATTAGAAAAGGAAGTAATCAAGAATGAATAGTAGTGTCAATCACAGAAGGAGAGAATTTGTGTTGTTATTCAGTCAGTAAGTCATACCCAACTCTTTGGAACCCCATGGACTCTAGTCTGCCAGACTTCCCTTCCCTATTTCCCAGAATTTGTTCAGATTCATGTCCATAGGGTTGGTGATGTTATCTAGCCATTTCATCATCTGCTGACCACTTCTCCTTTCACCTTCAATCTATCCCAGCATCGGGGCATTTTCTACTGAGTCAGCTCTTTGCATCAGGGGGTGAAAGGAAGAAAGAACACTGAAAGATAACTAAGTTTTCCAAGAAGAGGCCTTGAAACTCTTTAGGGTACAGATGCAGAAAACACTTTTGACAACATTCAACACCCATTCATGATGGGTGTATGCAAAAACCTGTACAGGCAGTGGGATCACAGGGAATCTTTTTCAACCTAATAAAGGCCACCACATTGAATAAATCCACTGCACACAAGATTCCCAATGGTAAAAACCTGAGAGCATGTCCCCTAATGTTATGAATAAGATAAAGATGCCCACTCTCACCATTGTTACTCAGCATAGTCTCTGGAATCCAAGTGAGAGCAATCAGAGGAGAAGAAGAAAACAATTTTCAAACGAACCGGGAAAGAAGAGGTGAAACTGTCATTGTTTGCACGTGGCATGATACTATGCCCAGAGAATCCAAAGATACCACCAGGAAATGACTAGAACTAATCCAGGACGTTAGGGTATTGGATGGATACAAAGATAACACACAGAACACTCTTGCTTTCCTATAAAATAACAACAAAAAATAAAAAAAAAATAGAAACGAAGGAAGCAATCCCATTCACCATGGAACCAAGAAGAGAAAAATTTCTGGGAACAAACCTACCTAGGCTGGGAACAAACTGGTGCACAGAAAAAAATAAGGCATGGATGAAACAACGGTGATATAAAGAGATAGTGAGATACACCATTCTCATGTACTGGAAGAAAAAATATTGCGAAAATGGCTACACTACAAAATGCAGTTTGCAGATTCACTGCCATTCCTACGAAATTACCAATGGCATTTTTCACAGATAGTAGAACAAAAAAGTTATACAACTTGTATGGAAATACAGAAGACCTTGAAGAACCATGTTGCCTTGAGAGAGAAAAACAAGAGCTGGAGGATTCAGACTCCCTATTTCAGTCTATACTACAAAGCTGCAGTAATCAGTGTGGTATGGAACTAACACAGAAACAGGAATGTAGAGAAATGGAACACGACAGAAAACCAGGAGATAATCTCATGCCCAAATGGGTCCCCTAATCTATGACAAAGGAGGCAGAAATATGCAATGGAGCAAAGATAATCTCTTTCATAAGTGATGCTGGAAAATCTTGACAGCTAAAGGTAAAAGAATGAAATTAGGACACTTCCACATCGTTGTTCAGTGGCCACGTCGTGTCTGACACTTTACGAAGCTGTGGGTGGCAGCACACCAGGTCTCCCTGTCCTCCACTATCTGCCGGAGTGTGCCCAGGTTCATATCCATTGCATCGATGATGCCATCCAACCATCTCATCCTTGTTTCTGGCTTTGCATTCTGACCTCAGTCTTTCCCAGCATCAGGGTCTTTTCCAGTGAGTTGGCTCTTCGCATCAGGTGGACAAAGTTTTAGAGCTTCAGCTTCAGCAGTGGTCCTTCCAATGAGTATTTAGGGTTGATTTCCTTGAAGATTGACTGGTTTGGTCTCCTTGCTGTCCAAGGGATTCACAAGAGTCTTCTCCAGCCCCACAGTTCAAAAAGCATCAGTTCTTTGGCGCTCTGCCTCCACTGTGGTCCATCTCAGACAACCATAAGTGACTACCAGAAAGACCGTAGCCTCGACTCTATGGACCTTTGTCAACAACGTGATAGCTTTGCTTTTTTACACACTGTCTAGGTGTGTCAGAGCTTTCCTGCCAATAAGAATTGGTTTTCTGATTTCATGGCTGCAGTCACCATATGCAGAGATTTTAGAGCCCAGGAAGAGGAAATCTGGCACAGCTTTCCCGTTTCCCCTTTCTATTTGCCATGAAGTGATGGAAACGGATATTGTGAGCTGCGTTTTTATACTGAGTTTTATGCCTGCATTTGCACTGTCCTCCTTCACCCCCATCAAGAGATTCTTTAGTCCCTCTTTGTTTTCTATCATTAGAGTGGTATTCATACGCATATCGTAGGTGGTTGACATTTCTCCCAGCAATCATGATTCCACGTGCAACTCATCCAGCCTGGCATTTCTCATGATGTGCTATGTGCTTAAGTTAAATAAACAAGGTGACAATCAACAGCCTTTTCATCCTTTCTCAATCCTGAAGCAGTCAGTTTTTCCATATGTGGTTCTAACGCTTGGTTCTTGATCTGCCTACAGGTCTCTCAGGATCCTGGTAAAAGATGGTCCTGTATTCCCATCTCTTTAAGGGTTTCTCACAATTTGTTATGATCCATACAATCAAAGACTGTATAGAGTCGTCAGTGAAAAAGAGGTAGAGGTTTTTCTGGAATTAATTTGCTATTTCTCTCATCCAGCAAATGGTGACAACTTGAGCTCTGGCTCCTCTGCTGTTTCTAAAGCTACCCGAAGATCTGGAA
Source organism: Giraffa tippelskirchi (assembly GCF_054371585.1). Classification (NCBI taxonomy): domain Eukaryota; kingdom Metazoa; phylum Chordata; class Mammalia; order Artiodactyla; family Giraffidae; genus Giraffa; species Giraffa tippelskirchi. The sequence continues at coordinate 19,184,086 of NC_137290.1, forward strand.
TTTCTCAGCTCATGTAATGCTGAAGCCTAGCATGAAGGATTTTGAGCATACATTTTTAGCATGGGAGACAAACACAATTGTGTGGTGGTTTGAACGTTCTTCAGTCCTACCCTTCTTGGGAACTGGGAAAAGGATTGACGTTTTCCAGGCCTGTGGCAGTTGTTAGGTTTTCGAGATTTGCTGACATCTCGAGTTCAGCACTGGTCATAGCAAACACCCTCCTCCAACAACACAAGAGAAGACTCTACCCATGGAGATCACCAGATGGTCAACATCGAAATCAGATTGAATATATTCTTTGCAGCCAAGATGGAGGAGCTCTATACATTTAGCAAAAAAATAAAGACCGGGAACAGACTGTGGCTCAGATCATGAACTCCTTATTGCCAACTTCAGACTTAAATTGAAGAAAGTAGGGAAAACCACTAGACCATTCATGCATGACTTAAATCAAATCCCTTATAGTTAAACAGTGGAAGTGACATATAGATTTAAGGGACTAGATCTGATAGACAGAGTGCCTGATGAACTATGGACAGACGTTCGCGACACTGTAAAGGAGACAGGGATCAAGACGATCCCCATTGAAAAGAAGTGCACAAAAGCAAAATAGCTTTCTGAGGAGGCTTGAAAAATAGCTGGGAAAGAAGAGAAGAAAAAAGCAAAGGAGAAAAGGAAAGATATTCCCATCTGAATGCAGAGTTCCAAACAAGAGCAAAGTGATATAAGAAAGCCTTCCTCAGTGATCAATGCAAAGAAACAGAGGAAACATCAGAGTGGGAAAGATTAGCGATCTCTTCAAGAAAATTAGAGATATCAAGGGAACATTTCATGCAAAGATGGGCTCGATAAAAAACAGAAATGGTATGGACCTGAGAGAAGCAGAAGATATTAAGAAGACGTGGCAAGAATACACAGAAAAACTGTAAAAAAAAGATGTTCACGTCCCAGATGATCAGAAAGGTGCAATCATTCACTACAGCCAGATATCCTGGAATGTGAAGTCAAGTGGGCCTTAAAAACATCAGTATGAAAGAAAAACACCAATACAGTATACTAATGCATATATATGGAATTTGAAAGATGGTAACGATAACCCTATATGTGAGACAGAATAAGAGAGACAGATGCATACAATAGTCTTACGGACTTTGAGGGAGAAGGTGAGGATGGGACGTTCTGGGAGAATAGCATTGAAACATGGTTATTATCATATGTGAAGCAGAACACCATTCCCTGTTCAATGCATGAGACAAATGCTCAGGGTTGGGGCAATGGGATGACCCAGAGGGATGGGATGGAGAGGGAGGTGGGAGGGGGGGTCCAGGAAGGGGAACACATGTAAACGCATGGCTGATTCATGTCAATGAATGGCAAAAACTACTGCAATATTGTAAAGTAATTAGCCCCCAACTAAAATAAAAGAAAAAAAAATAAAGTAAAAGCATCACTATGAACAAAGCTAGTGGAGGTGATGGAATTCCAGTTGAGCTATTTTAAATCATCAGAGATGATGCTGTGAAAGTGCTGCACTCGATATGGCAGCAAATCTGGAAAATTTAGCAGTGGCCACAGGACGGGAAAAGGTCCGTTTCATTCCCATGTCACAGAAATGCAATGCCAAAGAATGCTCAAAAACCGTACAATTGCACTCACTGCACACACTAGTAAAGTAATGCTCAAAATTCTCTAAGCCAGACCTCAGCAATACGTGAACTGTGAACTTCCAGATGTTCATGTTGGTTTTAGAAAAGGCAGAGGAACCAGAGATCAAATTGCCAACATCCGCTGGATCATCGAAAACGCTAGACAGTTTCAGAAAAAACATCTATTTCTGCTTTATTGACTAGGTCAAAGCTTTTGACTGTGTGGATCACAATAAACTGTGGAAAATTCTGAAAGAGATGGGAATACCAGACCATCTGAACTGTCTCTTGAGAAACCTGTATGCAGGTTAGGAAGCAACAGTTAGAACTGGACATGGAACAACTGACTGCTTCCAAAAAGGAAAAGGAGAACGTCAAGGCTGTATATTGTCACCCTGCTTATTTAACTTATATGCAGAGTACATCATGAGAAACGCTGGGCTGAAGAAACTGAGGCTGGAATCAAGATTGCCGCGAGAACTAGCAATAATCTCAGATATGCAGATGACACCACCTTATGGCAGAAAGTGAAGAAGAACTAAAGAACCTCTTGATGAAAGTGAAAGAGGAGAGTGAAAAAGTTGGCTTAAAGCTCAACGTTCAGCAAACTAAGATCATACATCTGCCCCCATCATTTCATGGGAAATAGATGGGGAAACAGTGAAAGACTTTAATTTTGGGGGCTCCAAAATCACTGCTGATGGTGATAGCAGCCATGAAATTAAAAGACACTTGCTCATTGGATGGAAGGTTATGATCAACTTAGATACCATATTTAGAAGCAGAGACATTACTTTGCCAACAAAGGCCCGTCTAGTCAAGGCTATGGTTTTTCCAGTGGTCATATATCGATGTGAGAGCTGGACGGTGAAGAAAGCTGAGCACGGAAGAATTGGTACTTTTGAACTGTGGTGTTGGAGAAGACTCTTGAGAGTCCCTTGGACTGCAAGGAGATCCAACCAGTTCATCCTAAAGGAGATCAGTCCTGGGTGTTCATTGGAAGGACTGATGTTCAAGCTGAAACTCCAGTACTTAGGCCACCTCATGTGAAGAGTTGATTCATTGCAAAATACCCTAATGCTGGGAAGGATTGGGGGCAGAAGGAGAAGGGGATGACAGAAGATGAGATGGTTGGATGGCATCACCGACTCGATGAACATAGGTTTGGGTGAACTCCGGGAGTCGGTGATGGACAGGGAGGCCTGGTATACTGTGATTCATGGCGTCACAAAGAGTCAGACACGACTGAGCGACTGACCTCAACTGAATTGATCTGAGTGCAGCACCTTGATAGCATTGTCTTTTAGAACTTTAAGTAGCTCTGCTGGAACTCCATCACCTCACTTGATTTCACACTCCTGAATGGCTGGCTCTGGGTGAATGGTCACAACATCATGCTTATCTGAGTCGTTTAGGCCTGTTTTTCTACACTTCTGTATATTCTTCCATCTCATCTTGATCTCTTCTACTTAGTTTCGGTCTTTACTGTTTCTGTCCTTTATCATGCTCATCTTTGGATGAAATGTCCTTTTGATACCTCCAATTTTCTTGAAGAGATCTCTAGTCTTTCCTTTCTATTGTTTTCTTCTATTTCTTTGCATTGTTTATTGAAGAAGTCCTGCTTGTCTCCCCTTGTTATTCTCTGAAACTCTGCACTTAGTTGGGGTACCTTTGCGTTGTCCGCATGCTTTTTGCTTCTCTCCTTTCCACAGCAACTTGGAAACCCTCCTCAGACAGTCACTGTGCCTTCATGCTTTTAGTTTTCGTTGGGATGGTTTGCTCCTTGTACAATATTTTGGGCCTCCTTCCACAGTACTTTAGACACTGTTTACTAGATCTAAACCCTTGAAACTATTTGTTATCTACACTGCATATTGAGAGGGGATTTCATTTAAATTGTACCTTGCTGACCTAGTCGTTCTGCCCTCTGCACCCACCCCAACTCCTCTCCGTTTAGTTTAAGCCTGCATTTTGCCATGAGAAGATGATGATCTGATGATGATCCACGGTCTTGTTTTTGCTGATCGTATGCATCTTCTCCTCCTTGATTGCTACCAAGAATATAATCAATCTGATATCAGCAGAGACCATTTGGTGACATACTTCTGTAAGGCCGTCTCTTCTGTTGTTGTAAAAGATGATTGCTATGACCAGTGCATTTCTTGACAGAATTTGATTAGTCCGTGCCTTGCTTCACTTTTTACTCCAAGGTCAAACTTGCCTGTCTCTCCAGGTACCTCTTGACTTCCTACTTTTGAATTCCAACCCCCTACGATGATAAGGCAATGCCAAAGAATGCTAAAACTACCGCACAATTGCACTCATCTCACATGCTAGTAAAGTAATGCTCAAAATTCTCCAAGCCAGGCTTCAGCAATACGTGAACTGTGAACTTCCAGATGTTCAAGCTGGTTTTAGAAAAGGCAGAGGAACCAGAGATCAAATTTCCAATATCCGCTGGATCATCGAAAAAGCAAGAGAGTTCCAGGAAAACATCTATTTCTGCTTTATTGACTATGCCAAAGCCTTTGACTGTGTGGATCACAATAAACTGTGCAAAATTCTGAAAGAGATGGGAATACCAGACCATCTGACCTGTCTCTTGAGAAACCTGTATGCAGGTCAGGAAGCAACAGTTAGAACTGGACATGGAACAACAGACTGGTTCCAAATAGGAAAAGGAGTACGTCAAGGCTGTATATTGTCCCCCTGCTTATTTAACTTCTATGCAGAGTACATCATGAGAAACGCTGGGCTGGAGGAAACACAAGCTGGAATCAAGATTGCCGGGAGAAATATCAATAACCTCAGGTATGCAGATGACACCACCTTTATGGCAGAAAGTGAAGAAGAACTAAAGAGCCTTTTGATGGAGGTGAAGGAGGAGAGTGAAAAAGTTGGTTTAAAGCTCAACGTTCAGAAAACTAAGATCATGGCATCTGGTCCCATCACTTCATGGGAAATAGATGGGGAAGCAGTGGAAACAGTGTCAGACTTTACTTTTTTTGGCTCCAGAATCACTGCTGATGGTGACTGCAGCCATGAAATTAAAAGATGCTTACTCCTTGGAAGGAAGGTTATGGCCAACCTAGATAGCATGTTTAAAAGCAGAGACATTACTTTGCCAACAAAAGTCCGTCTAGTCAAGGCTATGGTTTTTCCAGTGGTCATGTATGGTTGTGAGAGTTGGACGGTGAAGAAAGCTGAGCACCGCAGAATTGATGCTTTTGAACTGTGGTGTTGGAGAAGACTCTTGAGAGTCCCTTGGACTGCAAGGAGATCCAATCAATCCATCCTAAAAGACATCAATCCTGGGTGTTCATTGGAAGGTCTGATGTTGTAGCTGAAACTCCAATACTTTGGCCACCTCATGCAAAGGGTTGACTCATTGGAAAAGACCCTAATGATGAGTAGGATTGGGGGCGGGAGGAGAAAGGGACGACAGAGGATGAGATGGTTGGATGGTATCACCGACTCCATGAACATGGGTTTGGGTAGACTCCTGGAGTTGGTGATGGACAGAGAGGCCTGGCGTGCTGCAGTTCATGGGGTCGCAGAGAGTCGGACACGACGGAGCGACTGAATTGAACTGAACTGAACTGATGATGATAAGGATCTCTTTCATTTGATGTTAGTTCCACAAGGTCTTGTAAGTTTTCATGAGAACTGATTATTTCATCTTCTTCAGCATCTGCATTTGTGGGATAGACTTTTATATTTCACGTAAAAAAAAAATCTTGGCAGAGACCTAATCCATGAGATAATGAACTTTTTATATCTCATTTAGGAAAATCTGGGTCACGATTTTTCTACATGAGATATTCAGTTCTTTATATTTCATGAATGACAATCTAGGCACTGATTTTCCTACAGGAAATATGGATATCTCTACGTTCGCATTTGAAACTCGAGGCACAGACCATTTTCCCCTGAAATATGAATTTCTTGTATTTCACATAGAATGGGCAATAAATAAGATCACGTTTTGTAACATGAAATATGGAATTTTTCATATTTCTCATCTGAAAACCTGTGTGCTGACTTTGCTTCGCTTCAGTTCAGTACAGTTCAGTCGCTCAGTCGTGTCCGACTCTCTGCGACCCCATGAATTGCAGCACGCCAGGCCTCTCTGTCCATCACCAACTCCCGGAGTCTACCCAAACCCATTTTCATCGAGTCGGTGATGCCATCCAACCATCTCATCCTCTGTCGTCCACTTCTCCTTCCGCCCCCAATCCTACCCAGCATTAGGGTCTTTTCCAATGAGTCAACCCTTCGCATGAGGTGGCCAAAGTATTGGAGCTTCAGCTTCAACATCAGACCTTCCAATGAACACCCAGGATTGATCTCTTTTAGGATGGATTGATTGGATTTCCTTGCAGTCCAAGAAACTCTCAAGAGTCTTCTCCAACACCACAGTTCAAAAGCATCAATTCTGTGGTGCTCAGCTTTCTTCACCGTCCAACTCTCACAACCATACATGACCACTGGAAAAACCATAGCCTTGACTAGACGGACTTTTGTTGGCAAAGTAATGTCTCTGCTTTTAAACATGCTATCTAGGTTGGCCATAACCTTCCTTCCAAGGAGTAAGCGTCTTTTAATTTCATGGCTGCAGTCACCATCAGCAGTGATTCTGGAGCCAAAAAAAGTAAAGTCTGACACTGTTTCCACTGCTTCCCCATCTATTTCCCATGGAGTGATGGGACCAGATGCCATGATCTTAGTTTTCTGAACATTGAGCTTTAAACCAACTTTTTCACTCTCCTCCTTCACCTTCATCAAAAGGCTCTTTAGTTCTTCTTCACTTTCTGCCATAAGGGTGGTGTCATCTGCATATCTGAGGTTATTGATATTTCTCCCGGCAATCTTGATTCCAGCTTGTGTTTCCTCCAGCCCAGCGTTTCTCATGATGTACTCTGCAGAGAAGTTAAATAAGCAGGGAGACAATATACAGCCTTGATGTACTCCTTTTCCTATTTGGAACCAGTCTGTTGTTCCAAGTCCAGTTCTAACTGTTGCTTCCTGACCTGCATACAAGTTTCTCAAGAGACAGGTCAGATGGTCTGGTATTCCCATCTCTTTCAGAATGTTGCACAGTTTATTGTGATCCACACAGTCAAAGGCTTTGGCATAGTCAATAAAGCAGAAATAGATGTTTTCCTGGAACTCTCTTGCTTTTTCGATGATCCAGCGGATATTGGCTTTGCTTCATGAGCTACAAGATACTGTATATTTAACAATTGAAACACTTTGCATCGATTTTCCTAAAGAAATGTAGAAATTTCTATTTCATATATAAAGTGGTTTTCATGCTTGAGGTGTGAAACTCTCTGTATTTCACCCAAGAAAACTTGCATGAAGCTCTTCAGTATGAAATATGGAATTCTGTATATTTTGCATTGGAAAATCTGGGGACATATTTTCTCATGTGAGATACAAAATGTCAGTTATTCACATGTGAATATTTGTGTCAGATTTTGACATATAAAATATGCAATTTTCCGTGATTCAGAAATTGATATCTGGGCCAGGCAGTCAAATATAGAATCAACTATATTTCATATATGAAAATCTGGCCACAGATTTCCCTATTGAAGTTTGGAATTCTCTGGATTTCACTTCTGAAAATCTGGGTGAAGGCTGCCTTGCATGATATATGGAATAATCTATATTTCACACATGAGAATCTGGGTGCCAATATTTCTACATGAATTGCGTAAATAACTGGAGTGCCATTTGTATTTCTAGGTTTTGATTTTCCCATATGAAAAATGCACCTCTGTATATGTCACATATGAGACTCTGGAAGCCATTTTTTTTTCAGCGTAATATATGAAATTCTCTGTATTTTATTTATGAATATCTGCATGTCTGTATTACTACAAGAAGTTTTGAAATTCTGTGTATTTCACATCAGAAAATCTGGGCATCCATTTTCCTATATTAAATATGAATTTCACAAATTTTCCAACATCTACATCACAGCACAGTTTTCATTACATAAAATAGGGACTTATTTATATTTCACATCTGAAAATCAGGGTGCAGATTTTCCTGCATGAATGATGGCATTATCTCTGTTTCTCATGTGAAAATCTGGGCACCAATTTCTTTTTTGTTGTTTGTTTGGTTGGTTTTTGCTCACAATAAACATTTTAACAGAAATAGATGCATTGTTTCATTAAAAAAATGTGAAAGATTATGTCTAAGTAGATGTAAAGACTGGAAGGAAATCTACTCCATCTTTTCAGTAGTCAAAAAACAAAGAAACAAACAAAAAAAACCTGATGCCTAGTCCAAACTGAAGGGGCAGAATGGCATGAAGTTCAGTTCCCAAGACTTGTTAGTTCAAGAGCATTCTTTTTTTTTTTTTCTTTTTGATGAAAATGTAAGTAGTTGATTTTCAGGTAACTTTTATTTTTTTAATATAAATTTATTTATTTTAATTGGCCGCTAATTACTTTACAATATCTAAGTGGTTTCTGAATACATTGACATGAATCCGCCACAGGTGCACATGTGTTCCCCATCCTGAGGCCCCTTCACTCCTCCCTCCCCATCCCATCCTTCTGGGTCCTCCCAGTGCACCAGCCCCGAGCACCTTGTCTCATGCATCAAATCTGGCCTGGCATATGACATGATATGGCATATGATCTGGGTTGACATATGATAATATACATGTTTCAAGGTCATTCTCCCAAATCATTCCACCCTTGCAATCTCCCACAGAGTCCAAAAATCTGTTCTATACATCTGTGTCTGTTTTGCTGTCCTGCATATAGGGTTATCGCTAGCCTCTTTCTAAATTCCATATATATGTGTTAGTATACTGTATTGGTGTTTTGCTTTCTGATTTACTTCACTCTGTATAATAGGCTCCGGTTTAATCCACCTCGTTAGAAGGGATTCAAATGCATTCATTTTAATGGCTGAGTAATATTCCATTGTGTATATGTATCACAGATTTCTTATCCATTCGTCTGCTGATGGCCATTTGGGTTGCTTCTGTGTCCTGGCTATTATAAACAGGGCTTCGATGAATATTGGGGTACACATGTCTCTTTCCGGAGAAGACAATGGCACCCTACCCCAGTACTCTTGCCTGGAAAATCCCCTGGACAGAGGAGCGTGGTAGGCTACAGTCCATGGTGTCGCTAAGAGTCGGACACGACTGAGCGACTTCACCTTCACTTTTCCCTTTCATGCATTGGAGAAGGAAATGGCAGCCCACTCCAGTATTCTTGCCTGGAGAATCCCAGGGACGGCGGAGCCTGGTGTGCTGCCGTCTATGGGGTCGCACAGAGTCGGACACGACTGAAGCGACTTAGCAGCAGCAGCAGCAGCATGTCTCTTTCAGTTCTGGCTTCCTCGGTGTATATGCCCATCAGTGGGTTCACTGTGTTATATGGCAGAACCTCCACACTGTTCTCCATAGTGGCTGTACTAGTTTGCATTCCCACTGAGAGTGTAAGAGGGTTCCTTTTTCTCTGTACCCTCTCCAGCATTTATTGTTTGTAGATTATTGGATGGCAGGCATTCTGACCAGTGTGAGATGCTACCTCGTTGAGGTTTTGATTTGCATTTCTCTGATAATGAGTGATGTTGATCATCTTTTCATGTGTTTGTTAGCCATCTGTATGTCTTCTTTGGAGAAATGTCTGTTTAGTTCCTTGGCCCAATTTTTGATTGGTTCGCTTATTTTTCTGGACTTGAGCTGCAGGTGTTGCTTGCATACTTTTGATATTAATTCTTTGTCAGTTGGTTCGTTTGCTATTAGTTTCTCCCATTCTGAAGGCAGGCTTTTCCCCTTGCTTCTAGTCTCCTTTGTTGTGCAAAAGCTTTTAAGTTTCATTAGGTCCCATTTGTTTATTTTTGCTGTTATTTCCATTATTCTTGGAGGTGGGTCATAGAGGATCCTGCTGTGAATTGTGTCGGATAGTGTTTTGCCTATGTTTTCCTCTAGGACTCTTATAGTTTTATATTTTGTGGTCTTACATTCAGATCTTCAATCCATTTTGAGTTTATTTTTGTGTACGGTGTTAGAAAGTGTTCTAGTTTCATATTGGACACAGACATCAAATTTCTGATTTTCCCAGGGGGTGCCATATTGATTGCATGCAGATGATATTTTAGAGGACACATTGGTCATTTTTTACATTTGTAGTCATTATGATTTTAATTTGTGTGTATCAGGGAAAAACATCAATTCATCCCAAAGTCAAACCTCTTTGACTTTATTGATGTCATTTCCTAGGAAGAGGTTATTGTGGAATAAAAGTGAATTGATATAATATGATTTAGTATACAGGTAGCCTTCTCTATCCATGGATTTCTCATGTGTACATGCAAACAACCAAAATTCCACCTCTGTTTGGTTGAATACATGAATGTGGAACCGTTGTATACAAAGGCACAGTTGTATTCATCCTTCTAGGCCATTTTATATAAGGAACTTGCACGTCCTTGGATTTTAGTATCCTTGGGGGGTCCTGGAACCATTCCACCTTGGGTACTAGGGGATGGCTGTACATCCTTTGGGGATAGGATAGAAATCCAGAGAGTAGAATAGGTCAGAGAGGGGGGAGTTGACAAACAGTGTTCTTGAAGCTGAGGCTCTAGCATTGAGTAAGGGGCCTCCCTAGTTCTGTGTCCAGGGAGATGGAGCAGAAAAGGGCACAGGGCTTAGGCCACACTGACTGGCCTGGCCTTCCCTCCCTGAGCATGCCAGGCAGAGGGCGTTAAGGTGTTGTCGGGGCCATGATGAGCACCCCTATGGATCCCCGGGCTTCCCTGAGGCGGGGTACTGGGGAGGCCCTGTTTAAAACAGTGCCTTGGCTCCATCTGTCTTTTTCTGTGTTTATAGATCCTTGACCTCTCTGGGTCCAAGGAAATACCCTCTCCTTTCTCTTATGCTCCAAGCTAGACTCTGGTACATGGCCCCCTGATGGTTGTATGTACTCTCATGTTCCGCAGGGGCAGGGGAGCCATCTCCTCCAGGGGAGTCTGAAGGGTTCAGGGAAGTGGTTTGCAAACTGTGGTTCCTTAGGGATCTTTGAGGGAACCCTGGGCTGGTCAGTAGAGGTGAAGGATGGCTTAGCAAGCAGCTTTGAGGCATTTCTCCAAGTTGAGAATTTACCTTATTTGTGTTAGTTTTTTTTTTTTTTTTTGCTGTGTTTTGTTTTGTTTTTTTCAGTTCTGAATCAAAGACAGAGAGAGTTTGTATTCCTGAACTGAGGTGGGGCAGAAGATACATTTGGTTTAGACAGTTCTTCTGCCCTCAGAAATGAGCATAGTAAATTAAACTGTGTGAACTTGTCCCTGAGGTCCCAGCATCCACATTCCGTGGAGGCCTTCAGAGGAGAAAAGCATTTCTACGGAAGTGATCTTTCTGTAGAAATATTTCTTATCGAGGAATAACCTGGCAGGCTGTTTTGGGTAGATTATCTGGCACTAACTTTTCTAGTTCTCTTCTGTGGAGTTTGAGCTGTGTTCTTTAGGCTTTCCCCTGCAACCTCTCAAGTAAGTTTTAGGGCATTCTAAAATGGTTCATCCTCAGTGAGAACAGTTCTGCTTCTTTCAGGGTCCTTCAGCTCCAGGGTCTTTCTCTCTCCCAGATTATTGTCTTCAGCTGAAAACCAAACTTTTGTTTGTTAGTTAGTTTCTGCATATTGAGTACTTAGAGCAAGAAATGATGTATCTTGTTAGAGTGGCTGGAGGTTTCCCAGTGGCACTGGAAGCGGGGTTTAGATCCAGGAGACATGATGAGAGAGTGGCATGAGCTGATTTTCGGGGGAATATGAAGATGAATAGGCATGGAAGTATGACTGAACCGCCTGTCAATTCCCTTCTCACTCTCACTCGGGTCTTGTGACTGCATCTGGAGGACACGTTGAGTTTGGAGCTGAGGTGTCTTCCTCATCCCTTCTTCTAGCTTCTCTTTTTAACAATGGCAGAGGAGACTTGAGACTTCAACAGCAGCACAGCACCCACCTCGAGTTTTCTGCTACAGTTGGGTTTTCATTATGTTGATTTGTAGAGTTGCCGTCTGTGTAGGGCAGGTATTCTGATTTCCTGCTTTTGGTGTTGATAGAAGAGATTTTGTTTGACTTAAGTGGAAAGTGAGTTTAGAAACATTAGCTGAGCCATAAGTAGGGGGACGTTGGATGTGTCAAAGCCGTGGAGGTGGTTGTTCGGTGGAAGGGTTCAAGTTGGGAAAACACTGCTGCAGGCAGGGAGCCCTGTTGGGGATTTGGAGCAGCACAGTGGTGTCATCCACATGGGAAGAGGAGGATTGGTGATGCTGTGGGGTACAGAATCTGGTGTGACAAGGAGGCTTGCATGTACAAACGTGGTTGAGAGATACACCCTCTGGCAGTTGTGAGGTGAATGAGGTGTTTCCTGGCCTAGGGGGTGGTGGACCACCAGTTTTTATCAGAACTGCTGTTGTCAGATGAAAGCAGCCAGAGATGGCACATAAAGAGACGTTCCTGTGCTGCAGTGAACTTGCACTTGGGAAAGCAGGCATTGGGCTGGATTTTGCCTGTGGACCATCATTGGTTGACCACCCGACCTGAAGCACCCTAGTGTGTGAGGGGATGAAAAGGGAGGGTGGAGAGAAGAGGTAAGGGTCTAGAGATGCTGGTGAGTTGGTGCAGAGGCTGGAGTAGGAGAAGAACATCTCAGGGAGCCTGATGACTAGAGGGGACAGAGGGAAGGAGCCTCAATTGTCAGCATTTATTAGGGAGTGTTTCAGGATTATTCTAGAGTGTGAGCTGAGCTGGACGTTCCTGGATGCCTGATCAGGACTGTGAGCTCACGCCTGTTCATTTCCCCCTGTTTGCACTCCACAGCCTTCTGGCTGAAGGCTTGTGTCAAAGCAGGCAGACCAGCTCATTTTCTCATTCCTCATATGCCTGACGACTTCTGTATGTGCTCACTGCTTGCTGACAGTGTAGGTGGAAGCTGGAGGAAAGCTGAGCGTTACACACATGGAGGTTCCTGTGCTCTTTATCAACCTCTGGAACCAGGCTGGTTAAGATGAGGGTCTAGTTGAGAGAAAGAAAGGTTAAACAGGAGTTAGGAACTTCCTTTGGGTGTCCATATCACTCTCCTGTTCACTTGTCTCTTCATCTTAAGATTTTAAAGTGATGCATGCATATCGAGTTGACCCTTGAACAACATGGGTTTGGATTATGCAGTCCAAATCTGAGCGGAATTATGTTCCTGTAATGAATGAATTTCTACACAATCTGTAGCTGGTTGAATCTGTGGATGTGGCTATGGAGGGCTGGCCATGAGATTAAGTTTCCATGCAATCTGGTGTCCATGGTGGGTCGTGGGATGAATCCCCTGTACCATCCCTGATACGACGGGATGTGTGTAGTCAGAGAAAGTAAAATCACACAGGGAAAAACAATTCCTTGCCCCAGTCTTCATGGCTATTTTTTGCATCCTGTACTTATTTATAGATAACTTATTTCCTCATATTGCTGTTTCTTGACTTTATCTAGACGTTGTGTGTTGACTTGTGACTTTTGAAGATGAGAATTGGGGTCACTTATCACCTCTCTTCTCCCCTCTCTCCAAGACCACTCTGTCACTGTTTGACGTGCTCTATAGGCTTCCTTGCTCCAGTACAACACTTATTCCTTAGTCCTTGTTCTCCCAGCTGGAGGAAACTGTCTCTGGACCCCTCTCTTGGTGCACATTTATTCCCTCACCTCTCCTCCACTGTCATTTTCAGACTTTTCCATTTTCCTGCTCTGAGTTCCCATCACCAAGGTGGAGAGATCTTGTGCATTCTATTCTATAACTGCAGATGGCCCACCTCAGTTCCGGCTGTTGGCTGAGTCATAAACGTTGCCAGATGACCATCTGCGTGTCCATCATTATGGTCGTGCTGTTGGTCTCTGAGTCAACTAGTGCACTGTGATTACATTTCCATCTCTGTATAGCCTTACTTTTCCCTGGGTGTTTTTTCTCCCCGCTCACCACTCGCATATCTTCAACCATTTCCCTGCCAAATTCTTTGCCATAAGGGTTGTTTTCTTGAGACACTTCATGGCGCACATTTTGGGCTCTTCCATTTCAAATAAGTATGTGTCTGAGTCCTACCATCATGGCTGAGGTATGGTCCAGTAAAATCTCACCTGTGGCTCCTTCCTCAACCCTTGTCACTCCATGCACCTCCATCACACTCTCTTTCCTGATCTCTCATTAGCCTTGGCAGTAGATTCATGGTTATACTTAGCCTAAATAATCTAGGTTCCTTTGATGGAGCCTTGCCACCTAAGTGTGGTGGAGCCAGCACCTACAGTTTCCCTGGATGAACTAAGCTCTTGGCAGAGTGGTTCTGAAGGAAATTTACTTTCAAACTTCTGGGAATTTATGGCTTTTACATCATGGTATGCCTTATTTCCACCTGTAATCTCGTTCAGCGTCCAGTGATCTTAGTTCATGGTTTAATATACATTTGTAAAAGCCTTAGTCTTCTATGACTGCCTCAATTTGGAAAATGGCAACACTGACTCAGAAGCTCTCCAGTTCTAAGATCAGTAGCCTGTTGGACAGCAGGATAGAGAGCTGGTGGGTTTGTACGGACTTGAGCTCTCTTCCAGACTGTAGCTCTCTGCCAGTCTCTGACGTTGCCTTGCTGTATCTTCAGTTAGCAACAGGTGTGACAAACCACCTGCCTCTGCCCCCAAACATCACAGAGCACCAGCCTCACACAAACTACCCAGTGCAGAAGTGGAAGTATGAACCAACTTCATGACAGCCAGTGGGGATCTTTTCCCAGCAGGCAGTGTGCTCGTCTCCTGAGTGAATGTGTGTGTGTGTTTTCTTTGTGAGCATGTATGTTTCTGAGTGATGGGTCTTGGCTTTGCCTGGTTTCTTCCTCACTGAGCTCCTGATGGCCATTGGAAACAGCAGGAGGATATGAGAGAGAGAGGATGGATGGTCTGGCTTCTCTCTCTCTCCTGCTTTTATTTTATTTTATTTATTTATTTATTTTTTGACCATGCTAACCAGCTCATGAGATCTTAGTTCCCCAAGCAGAGATTGAACCTGTACCCTTGGCAGTGAAAGCACGAGGTCCTAACCACTGAACTGCCAGGGAATTCCCGATCTGGCTTCTTGAAGGGGCTTCATCCTTGCTATTCTCATGGTGAGTGCTGAAGTAACACCCATTTCCTCTGCAGTGATTGGCTGAATCAGCCAGCGTGCCCTGTCCTGTCCATGGGAGAGGTCAGGCTCTGCACTTACTCAGGTGGCCTGGCTCTGGGATGTGGCTCCTGTGCTAAGTAAGCTAAGCCCCGCTGCCTAGCTGTTCTCTGCCTTCAGCAGAGCTGGGGAGATTCGATGTGACTTGAGTACATCTTTGTCAGAGCTGGGGAGATTCGATGTGACTTGAGTACATTGTTGTCAGAGTTTCCGTGTCGTGATGACCAGGTCAATCACCGACTTTCCAGAGGACTAACAATGTAGGTGTCACGAGTAGGGAAGAATGTCTAAGAAGGGGTGGATTTGGACTCAAGAACCCTAAGATAGCTCCACCCTGGAACCCAGCTCTGCCCACCACAATAGCGCTCCCTTTGGGTCATAGATACAAGTGACGAGAATGTGTTCTCTCCTGAGTGAATATGTAACTTGGGAGATCCTTATCACTGTCTTTGCTGCTTCTCTTCTCGAACCAGAGCTCAGAACCATACACATTCTGCCTATCACTAGGCGACGATAAGAGTACTTACCCTTCTATGTGATGATCTGGTCCCTTGCTCCCCCACTCTGATTCTGTCTCTAAGCTTGATAGTCGACCTCTTGTGTTCATATATTATCATCCCACCTCAAGAAGTTAAAAAAAAAAAGTTTTGTCCCAATCTGTCTGAACTTGGTAAACGATCTAATATATGATGAGATCTCAGTGATGTGCTGGTGGGTCTCTCAGAGTCGGCCATCCCACTGAGCCTGCAGGCTGGGTGTCTCCCCGCTGGACAGACACCTCATTTGGCTCTTCCTTCAGTGTCCTAACGTCTTACTCATCCACGATGTAGCTCCTTATGGTGCACGTGTCCTTGAAACTCCCTTAGCCCTTACTGTGGTTCTTTCATCCTCTGTTGACCCATTAGCTTGTCCATACTCGGAGCCAGTTGGGCTTAACCGTTAAGCCCAGGTGGGCTTAACCATTCTGGTCTTCACTCTTTTTCCTTTGGCTGGTTGAGGTATAAGTCTGCTTTCAAGTTGTCTATACAGTGGTGAAAGAAACTCCGTTAACAGGATTAAGTAGACTGAACACCAAATCTCAGTGCCTTTCTTGGTGCCCAAGGTTAAATATGACAAGAGCTTGGGGTACTTTGTGTCTACACATGCAGTAAGAGTGCCTGGTCCCAATTACTGCATAAGAAACCCCTTTCTCGATACGTTAGTACGTTTCCCCCCTCATCTTTATTTTTTCTGAGCACAAAGCCCTTCTGTTTTTCCAACCAGCTCTTGTTAAATCCTTAAAGACCCAAAAATCCAGATCAGTAAACAGTGGCAGGATTTCCCCCCTGTGTGTTGGAGAGTTGGGAGGGGAAGGTGGCTTCCTGGGGAAGCAGGTGCAGATCAAGTAGAAGGGGGTGGGCAGGAATGGCCAGGGATGGGCAGGAAAGCTAAATCTCCCTTTCCCCTTGGCTTTCCCCCTCCCAGACCATTCCCAGAGCAGTAAATCCCCTTGCTGGAGCGGCAGTGAGGAGAAGCGAGGCTCAGCCCGCTCTGAGCAGAACACTGGTACCAGTTCAAGGAGCCTCATCCTGAAAGAGTCCCAGCTGGACACCTTCTGTGCCTAGGGACATGCTAGGACACACACCACCCACTCCATAGAGGGAAAAAATCCAGACACCAGGGAAACCAGAAATGGCAAAGAAACATGAGACAGGAGGACTGCCACCCTCTGACTTGGCCTCTGCAACTGGCATGGAGGGCAGGGCACATTATATCATGTCTGGCATTACCCTTCACTGTGGAATGTTCCACCCACATGAAATCTTTGCTTTAGATGTAAATAATATACAATTTGTGACTGTCATCAAGCCTAGAGTACCTTCCCCTTTTCACACTTGTACTAACTTTAACTTCTTTAAAAGAGAGAGAGAGAGAGAGAGAGAGAGAGAGAAAAGCAAAACAAAACAAAACAAAACAAAACAAAAGACACACACAACAACAAAAAGAATGTTTGGATGCTGGAGAAAGGATGGTCACCCAGCCAGTCTGACACAGGGGTACAGAGAGGGGACAGGGGTTGCTTTACGGTGCACAGCTCCTTCTCTGTGACACCCTGTGAGCTGTTTCCATTTTATGTCTGTACACAGCACATTGGGATCAGGAATTTCCAGCACGGAGTTTAGTGCTGCTATGGACACATCACATGCACCCACTGGCCCATTTCAAGTGCTATGTTACCATGTTTTAAAAGGGAAGCTCTCTGGGATGGGGAGGGAGGTGGGTGGGGGGTCCGGGAAGGGGAACACATGTAAACCCATGGCTGATTCATGTCAATGTATGGCAAAAACTATTACAATATTGTAAAGTAATTAGCCCCCAACTAAAATAAATAAATTTATAAAAAAAAAAAAAAGAAAGGGAAGCTCTCTGGACCAGAAGAGCACATAGATGTGCTCATTAATCTGATGTGATTTCCATGATGACTCTACTCCAATAAAAGGGACAAAAGAAAAAAAGGAAAAACCCATATCTTTGTTTACAGATGATTAACTAGAAACAACCCCGCTCACCGCAGTTTGCAGAAGAGAAGACCGTAGAAAGCATTCAAGTCCGAAGCTCCAAAACAGAGATTTTCTTTGCTTTGTGGTTCCTTTAAAGACACTCACACCTTCTTGGTAAGAGATGGCCATGCTTCATAGAAGTGAAAAGTCAAAGGCGAGACACACTCGGAGGACATTTGAGCCTGAGATGAAGCATGTATGTAATCTTTATACGATGGAATTTTAGGTTTATATGTCAATATGAAACAAAAGCAGTTTGAGGGGAAGCAGGACACCACTCTGCCGTTACACTCTGTATGCTATAGTACCATTTTGTATGTATGTTCAAGAAGCATTGAACAAAGCAAAAAGGTGATGTATGTATAGGATAAAAATTAATTGTACGGTATCATTTCAGTACATTTTGTTGTACACTTTAATCTTGTTTCCTTTCTCTTCATTATTGATAAAAGGATGTGAACTGTATAGTTTCCAGCTAGTTACTCATAATAAAAAGAAATAAAAAAGAGGGTACTAGAGGAAAACAAGAAAGAACATTTGTCAATTGCAGTTGTCAAAAGAAACAAAAACCTAGCCTTATTTGTGAAGCATAATTGCTTTTCGCATACGGAAGTATTTTTTTCACAATTTCTTTGTATAACATTTGTATGAAACTTAAATATCTTCTCTGATGAGGGTGTTTCTTTGTGACTGAACCAGTAGATTCACGAGGTATGTTCTTATGGGTTCTCCCCACACCCTAATTTTTTCAGAATCTTCACCTTTTTTAAATGAAGCTGTTTTGGAAAAAATATGCCTTGCTCTTCCTCGAACTGACAGTTTTCCATTTGGTCAGGATGGATGTATCAGGTTTGGGCCAAAGACGGAGACGGGGTCACATGAGGTCAGGAAGGTTTCTCTCCACATTATAAATAAATGTCCCCACTTGCAGCTTTCCTGGGAAGTTCAGTTCTAGAGAATTTACTGACAGAGATGGAGACAGAAGGGAAATCTGGGGTCAGTCTCAGAAGAACACTGGCAGGGAATGAATTTGTCTTTCAGTAGCCAAGATGGCAACCTGAGCTACAAGGAGCTCTGCGGGCAACGTGTGACCTTGACTCTGCCCAGGCACATCCTGGTCATTTCATCTTCATGGGTCACATAAGTATTTTTTTTTTCCATCATTTAAACTTGGGAACACTCCTCAGCTCCATGGCTAGACAAAAGCAGGGCATGTTTGGCCCCTCAAGCCATCCCTGGCTGGTGTTGTGAAAGGAATGGAATGGAACTGGTTTAGAGAAGACCTTACAAGAGCTTCCTTATTCTTCTCTCGGGGTATGGGAGCCTGCCACGTGGAAGGTGGCAGTGTGTGTCACAACTCCCAGTTGATGGATATTCAGGTTGTCTGCTGATACCAGCCATGGCCAGCAGACCAGCCTTGTGTGCAAGTCATCAGCTAGGTGAGGGACCTATGGAATTCATCTCAGGGGGTTACATCCAGGGCTCGGGGTCTGGCCAGGACTTGGAGGTTCCAGACAGGGAAGCAGGACATTCTGCCTCTGACTTTAGTCTGAGTGGGCTGTTTTCAGGGCTCAGTGGCTCAGAGTCTAGAAATGAGGAGGAGAGGGAGGCCACCAACTGTCTGCCGTGGTCCTTTCTCCTTTCTCTGAGCAATGGCTTAGCACAGGGCAAGAAGGGCCCCACCACGTACCCCCTTCTACCACTGCCGCGACCTGCACATTTGGCCTGGTAGGTCTCCTGCTGCTGCTAAGTCCTTTCAGTTGTGCCCGAGTCTGTGGGACCCCATCGATGGCAGCCCACCAGGCTCCCCTGTCCCTGGAAATCTCCAGACAAGAACACTGAAGTGGGTTGCCATTTCCTTCTCCAATGCATGAAAGCGAAAAGTGAAAATGAAGTTGCCCAGTCGTGTCTGACTCTTCACGACTCCATGGACTGCAGCCTACCAGGCTCCTCCACCCATGGGATCTTCCAGACAAGAGTACTGGATTGGGTTGCCATTGCCTTCTCCATTGGTGGGTCTAGAGATGACCTTTAATGCAGCCAGGCACTATCGCCACCTAATGGTCGTCATGGAGAACTGCAGCCCTTAGAGCGAAGCTAGACCCAGGAGGGCACCGGTGGAGGGTCATTCATGAAACAGTTGTGTGCTGAGCATCTGTGGGGAACCAAGCACTGAGGACACAGGCTCTGCCTTCATCCATCTGACATTCTCACTGGGAAGCAGATCTGTATATGATAGAATCTTAGGTGGGACAGAATCAAATATGTAGCATATGGAAGGGAAGTAGTTGGTGTGATTGGGGACGGCCTCTTGTAGAACTGGCCTTTGAACTGAAACCTTTATGTGGGAACTGAGCACGATGTCTTCAGCAGTGAGTTAGTAGTGCCGGCTGAATGTTAAAAGTGCCTGGCAAGTATTAAAACAACAATAAATGTTCAGGTGCCACCATCTTTCCCCCAAGTAACGATATCTGACTCTCTCAGGTGGGGTTGGGGCATTCATAAGTTCTTCAGGTGATTCTGCTGGGCAGCTAGATCTCAGAGCCTGTACCTTTATTGGAAGAACACCCAAGGTAGAAGGGAGAGCAACAAAAAAAACCTGAGGGGGCTTCTGGATCTTCTCAGAATAGGAGAAAGTTGAGGGGGCCAGAATGAGGGATTCAGCATTGGAGATGGAGCTGATGAGATCAGAGAATGAAAAGAAATCAAGGGGTATGGGGGCTTAATTATGATCAGAAGGAACTGGGAAGCCAGGTTGGTTGACATTTTAAAAAGGATTTATTGAGATAGCATTTAAAGTGTATAATTGCTTTGGGTATTTCACATTTTTTTTTAATATGGTAAATGAGATGTAACAAAATTTGTCCTTTTCATCATTTTTTAAGTGTGTTAGTCAAGGTTGGGGTTTAAACATGTAAATCAGCAGGAAAGGAACATGATAAATGTGCACCAAACCAAGCAAAAGAGGAGGAGATAGAGAGTCTTACGGAAAAAGAATTCAGAATAAGGAGGTTAAAAAAGATCCAAAATCTGGAAGACAAAATGGAGTTACAGATAAATAGCCTGCAGACAAGGATTGAGATGATGGTGAATCATTGAACAGGGACCTAGATGGGAAAAAAAAGAGCCAATCAATAATGGATAATGGAATATATGAGATCAAAAACTCTCTGGAGGGAAAGAAAAGTAGAATAACAGAGGCAGAAGATAGGATAACTGAGGTGGAATTGAATGGTAGAAATAAATGAAGCAGAGAGGAAAATAGAAAAAAAAAAAAAGAATTAAAAGAATAGAGAACAACCTCAGAAACCTCTGGGACAATGTTAAAGGCCCCAACATTTGAATCAGAGGAGTCCCAGAAGGAGAAGAGAAAAAGAAATGCCATGAGAAAATACTTGAGAAGATAATAGTTGAAAAATTCCCTAAAAAGGGAAAGGAAATAGTCACCCACATGCAAGAAACCCAGAAAGTCCCAGGCTGGATAAACATAAAGTGAAACACCCCAAGACACATATTAATCAAATTAACAAAGATCAAACACAAAGAACAAATATTAAAAGCAGCCAGGGAAAAACAACACATTACACACAAAAGGATTCTCATAAGAATAACAGCTGATCTTTCAACAGAAACTCTTCAGGCCAGAAGGGAATTGCAGGACATGCTTCCAGTGATGAAAGAGAAAAACTTTCAACCCAGATTACTGTACCCTGCAAGGATCATAGTCAAATATGAAGGAGAAATCAAAAGCTTTACAGACAAGTAAAAGTGGAGAGAATTCAGCACCACCAAACTAGCTCTTCAACAAATACTAAAGATCTTCTCTAGGCAGGAAAAACAGAAAGGTTGCATAAACCTGAACCGAAAATAGTAAAGCAAATGGCAACAGGATCATACCTGTCAATAATTACCTTACAGGTAAATGGGTTGAATGCCGCAATCAAAAGACAGAGACTAGCTGAATGGATACAAAAACAAGACCGCTACTTATGTTGTCTACAAAAGGCCCACCTCAAAACAAGGGACACATACAGACTGAAAGTGAAGGGTTGGGGGGGAAAAAAGAAACAGAAGAAAGCAGGGGTAGCAATACTCATATCATATAAAATGCACTTTAAAATAAAGCCTGTGGAAGAGACAAAGAAATACACTATATAATGATCAAAACATCAAACCGAGAAGAAAATGTAATGATTAAAAATACATAAACACCCAACATAAGAGAACAGCAATATGTAAGGAAAATGCTAACAAGCATGAAAGGGAAGATTAACAATCACACAATAATAGTGGAAGATTTTAATACCACACTCACACCTATGGATGCATCAAGTAAACAGAAAATCAACAAGGAAACACAAACTTTAAATGATACATTAGAACAGAGAAACCTAATTGATATCTATACTAATTTTACACCGAACAATGAATTTCACATTTTTTCTCAAGTACACATGGAAATTTCTCCAGAAGAGATCACATCCTTGGCCATAAGTCCAGCCTTGATAAATTCAAAAAACCTTGAAATCATTCCAGGCATATTTTCTGATCACAATGCAGTAAGACTAGATGTCAACTGCAGGAGAAAAACTGTTAAAAATTCAAACATATGGAGGCTGAATGTCACGCTGGTAAATAACCAACAAATCACAGAGGAAATCAAAAAGACATCAAAATACGCATAGAAGCAATTGAAAATGAAAACACAACAAGCCAAAACCTATGGGGCATTGTAAAATCACTGCTAAGGCGAAGGTTCAGAGCAAAACAGCCTTACCTCAAGAAACAAGAAAAAAGTTAAACAAATAACCTAACCCTCTGCCTAAAGCAACTAGAAAAGTAAGAAATGAAGAACCCCAGGGTTAATAGAAGCAAAGAAATCATAAAATAGGGCACAAATAAGTGTAAAAGAAACAAAAAAGACTAGAGCAAAAATCAACAAAGCTAAAAGCTGATTCTTTGAGAAGATAAATAAAATTGACAAACCATTAGCCGGACTCATCAAGAGGCAAAGGGAGAAGAATCTAATCAACAAATTAAAAATGAAAATGGAGAGATCACAACAGACAACACAGAAATACAAATGATTATAAGAGACTACTATCAGTAACTATATGCCAATAAAATGGACAACTTGGAAGAAGTGGACAAATTCTTAGAAAAGTACAACTTTCGAAAACGGAGTCAGGAAGAAACAGAAAATCTTTACAGACCCACCACAAGCACGGAAATGGAAAGTGTAATCAGTAATCTTCCAGCAAACAGAAGCCCAGGACCAGACGGCTTCACAGCTGGATTATACCAAAAATTGAGAGAAGAGCTAATATCTATAGTACTCAAACTCTTCCAGTTGCAGAGGAATGCAGACTTCCAAACTCATTCTATGAAGCCACCATTACCCTACTACCAACACCAGACAAAGATGCCACAAAAAAAAGAGATAACTACAGGCCAATATCACTGATGAACATAGATGCAAAATCCTTAACAAAATTCTAGCAAGCAGAATCCAACAGCATATTAAAACGATCATGTATCATGACCAAGTGGGCTTTATCCCAGGGATACAAGGGTTCTTCAATATCTACAAATCAATCAACATAATACACCACATTAGCAAATTGAAAGATAAAAAAAACATATGGTTATCACAATAGCTGCAGAGAAAGTCTTGAATGAAATTCAACATCCATTTATCATCAAAACACTCCAGAAAGCAGGCATAGAAAGAACATACCTAAACATAATTAAAGCTATATATGGCCAACCCACAGCAAACATTATCCTCAATGATGAAAAATTGAAAGCATTGCCCCGAAAGTCAGGATCAAGATAAGGATGTGCACTCTCACCACTACTATTCAACATAGTTTTGGAAGTTTTGGCCAAGAGGGATCAGAGCAGAAAAACAAATACAAGGAATCCGGATTGGAAAAGAAAAAGTAAAACTCTCACCGTTTGCAGATGCCATGATCCTCTACATAGAAAACCCGAAACACTCCACCAGAAAATTACTAGAGCTAATCAACGAATATAGTAAAGTTGCAGGACACAAAATGAACACACAGAAATCCCTTGCATTCCTGTACACTAACAAGGAGAAAACTGAAAGAAATATTAAAGAAACAATTCCATTCACCATTGCACCGAAAAGAATAAAATAGTGAGGACTATATTTACCTAGAGAAACAAAAGTCCTGCATATAGAAAACTAGAAAACACTGGTGAAAGAAATCAAACTGGACACAAAGAGATGGAGAAATAGACCATGTACATGCATTGAAAGAATCAATATACTGAAAATAGGTATACTACCCAAAGCAAACTATAGATTCAATGCAATCCCTATCAAGCTACCGACGTTATTTTTCAGGGAACTAGAAGAAATAATTTCACAATTTGTATGGAATTACAAACAACCTCTAATAGTCAAAGCAATGTTGAGAAAGAAGAATGGACCTGGAGGAAATGCCCTGCCTGATTTCAGGCTATACTACAAAGCTACAGTCATCGAGACAGTGTGGTCCTGGCACACACACAAAAAAGATATATAGATAAATGAATCAAAATAGCAAGCCCAGAGATAAATCCACGCACCTATGGATACTTTATCTTTGACAGAGGAGGCAAGAATGTACAATGAAGACAAGACAATCTCTTTAACAAGCATGCCGGGAAAACTGGTCAACCACTTGTAAAAGAATGAAACTAGAACACTTTCTAACACTGTACTCAAAAATAAATTCAAAATAGATTAAAGATCTAAACGTAAGACCACAAACTATAAAACTCCTAGAGGAAAACACAGGCAAAATACTTTCTGACAGAAATCACAGCAGGATCCTCTATGACCTATATCCCAGAGTAATGGAAATAGAAGCAAAAATACACAAATGGGACCTCATTAAACTTAAAAGCTTTTGCACAAAGAAGGAAACTCTAAGCAAGGGAAAAAGATGGCTTTCACAATGGGCGAAAATAATAGCAAACGAAGCAACTGACAATGAATAAATCTCAAAACTATACAAGCAACGCCTGCAGCTCAATTCCAGAAAAATAAGCGAGCCATTCAAAAAATGGGCTAAAGAACTAAACAGACATTTCTCCAAAGAAGACATACAGATGGCTAACAAACACATGAAAAGATGCTCAAATCACTCATTATCAGGGAAATGCAAATCAAAACCATAATGAGGTACCATCTCACACCAGGCAGAAAGGCTGCTATCCAAACGTCTACAAACAATAAATCCTGGAGAGGGTGTGGAGAAAAGGGAACCCTCTTACACTGTTGTTGGGAATACAAACTAGTAGAGCTACTATGGAGAACAGTGTGGAGATTCCTTAAAAAAAAAAACTGGAAATGGAACAGCCATATGTAACAGCAGTCCTACTCCTGGACGTAAGCCCCAAGGGAACCAGAACTGAAAGAGACACATGTGCCCCAATGTTCATCGCAGCACTGTTTATAATAGCCAGGACACGGAAGCAACCCAGATGTCCATCAGCAGAAGAATGGATAAGAAAGCTGTGGTATATATACACAATGGAATATTACTCATATATCCAAAAGAATGCATTTGAATCAGTGTTAACGAGGTGGATGAAACTGGACCCTATTATACAGAGTGAAGTAAGCCAGAAAGAAAAGCACACACACACACACACACACACACACACACACACACACACACACACACATACCTATTCCATAGGTATATATATATATATATATATATATATATGGGCTTCAGAAAGATGGTAATGATAACCCTATATGCAAGACAGGAAAAGAGACACAGATGTATAGAACAGTCTTTTAGGCTCTGTGAGAGAAGGCGAGTGTGGGGTGGATTCGGAGAATAGTGTTGAAACATGTATATTTCCATATATGAAACAGACCTCCAGTCCAAGTCCGATGCATGAGATAGAGTGTTCAGGGCTGTGGCACTGGGGTGACCCAGAGGGATAGGATTGGACGGGTGAGGGGTTCAGGATGGGAAACACATGCACAACCGTGGCTGATTCATGTCAATGTGTGGCAAAACCACTACAATATTGTAGACTAATTAGCCTCCAATTAAAATAAATAAATTAAAAAAAGAAAGAAAACTAAAAAATTCAAAACGAAAAACATGTAACTGTTTTCTAAACTGCAGTGTTCACAGACCATCTTCATCTTGGACTACATGAGGACACCACCTCTATTATTACTGATTTTTTTTTAATCCAGCAAAAGAAAGGTGACTCTCATTCCTTCTAGCATCACTGGTGTGGGTGTATCCCACGTGCTGAGCTGTGTGGTTGAGAGATTGCTCCGTACAGGAATCTTTTGGTCTCCATGACAACCCGAGGAGGCAAGTACTAATCATAGTCCACTGTCAAGATGAGGAAAGTGATATGCTCCATGTCACACAACAGGTCAGTCAGCACCACAGCCTGGATTCAAATGGGTCTACCCGACTCACAACCCAGGTCAGTGACCCCCTCAGAGGGACACTGGCCCAGGGTCTGTGGCACTATAATAATTTGACAAAATGCCTCTCCCTGACTCCACTGCCCATGGGGTTGGACATTGTTCCTTACTTAGTCTAGTTTTGCAAAGAGGCTTGATGGTTAAATGAAGTTAGAGGGGTGTCAGCTTTCTACTTGAAAAGAATAAAATCCATTACAGGTAACTTTGAGCAGGAAAGAAACTTATTAAGAATATTAAGTGACACAGATTTCTGGGAGGGAAGGCTGGAGAGGCAGCCATGACAATATAGAAATTAATTGCAGGATCTTCTGTCACTCATTGGAAAAGACCCTGATGTTGGGAAAGATTGAGGGCAGGAGAAGAAGGGCATGGCAGAGGATAAGAAGGTGGGTTGGCATCGTCAACTCAATGGACATGGGTTTGGGTGGACTTTGGGAGTTGGTGATGGACAGGGAGGCCTGGCATGCTGCAGTTCATGGGGTCGCAGAGAGTCGGACTCGACTGAGTGACTGAACTGAACTGAACTGTCACTACCACTGGCTTCAGACTCAGCGGCTGTCACTAGTGAGATGGCTTATGTCTCTTGCACCTCTGCTAGATTGAATTCTATGCATCAGAATCCACTTGCATTGCTTTCACCTGTAGGTGTATCCATTGGTTAAGCCTGCATTCCATGTGGCTGTAGTAATTGAGTCTTAGGTGCCATCTGGATGTATTTGATTGGCTGAGCCTGGGTACCATCTAGGTGCATCTAATTGATTGAGCCTATATCACATGGTTACATTCTGACTGCAAAGGAGGTGGCAAAAATGAGATTGTGACTGTTTCTAGTGCAGATTTGTAAGATGGACAATTAAAGCATTGACTAAAAAGTCTCCTCCCTGCAGACTTGTCCACAGTCTCTTTATCAGTCAGGTCAGCTTTTCAAAGCTCAATTCATCCTACTAAGTAAAGCAGAAGGGTTTAGTAAGTCAAGTGGTCTGTGTTCTACTGTGTTAATTTGTCTAGGCTATTTCTACATTTCCTAGAATCCCTTTCTTTGATTTTGAGTTCAGTCAGTCTGTTCAGTGGCGTAGTTGTGTCCATTTCTTTGCGAGCCAATGGACTGCTTCAAGTCAGGCCTCCCTGTCCATCATCAACACCCCGCAGTTTACTCAAACTCGTGTCCATTGAGTTGGTGATGCCATCCAACCAACTCGTCTTCTGTTGTCCCCTTCTCCTCCCACCTTCGATCTTTCCCAGCATCAGGGTCTTTCGAATCAGTCAGTCCTTCATGTCAGATGGCCAAACTATTGGAGTTTCAGCTCAGCATCAGTCCTTCCAATGAATATTCAGGACTGATGTCTTTTAGGGTGAACTGTTGAATCTCCTTGCAGTCCAAGGGATTCTCGAGAGTCTTCTCCAATACCACAGTTTCACAGCATGAATTCTTTTGGTTCTCAACTTTCTTACTACTCCAGCTCTGACATCCATACATGACTACTGGAAAAACCATAGCTTCGACTATGCTATTCCTCTGCCTTTTGTAAAACCAGCTTGAACATCTGGAAGTTCATGGCTCACATATTGCTGGAGCATGGCTTGGATAATTTTGAGCATTAATTTACTCGTGTGGGAGATGAGTGCAATTGTGCGGTAGTTTGAGCATTCTTTGCAACTGCCTTTCTTCGGGATTGGAATGAAAACTGAACTTTTCCAATCCTGTGGCCACTGCGGAGTTCTCCTGATTTGTTGGCATATTGAGTTCAGCACGTTCATAGCATCATCTTTCAGGATTTCAAAATAGCTCTACTGGAATTCCAGCACCTCCACTAGCTTTGTTCCTAGTAATGCTTTGTAAGGCCCACTTGAATTCATATTCCAGAATGTCTGGTTCTAGGAGAGTGATCACACCATTGTGATTATCTGCATCGTGAACATCTTTGTGTACAGTTTTTCTGTGTATTCTTGCCACCTCTTCTTAATATCTTGTGGTCTAGAGGCACACAGATATCGTCTATGCCTGCCCAGCGGCTCCCTACCAGAGACTTCAGTGCTCAGACCACTGGATGGGAAATGATCTGAAGCTACTCTTCCACAGCCTCTTAAAAAAAAAAAAATCCACAGAAAAGAGGTTGAAAGAAATTAAAAAAAAAAAAAAAAACAAAGTCATGTAGCAAGATGAGAACCTTGACAGTAGAGAAGGAGGAGCATGTGGCAAAAGCATAGGTTCTTGGGGAATAGGATTGTCCTTAGTAACGACATTTGCATTTCAAAACTTAGGAACATGGCGTCTTATAATGTATCTTCCTAGGGACATGGTCCTTGTATTGTAATTTATCAAAATCCACTGACTTTCATAAAAAGTATGAATTTTTACAACATATGCAAAAAATTCTAGTCAAATCTCACTCATTAGGTTAGTCATATCCATGGTTTTAAATACTATTTCAAAACGGAAAATATTAAATTTCAGGAAAAAGGGTTTTAATATTTTTATAAAGCATCATGAAATATCCAAAAACTTTCCCTTACTGTATCAACGGATACAAAAACATAAAGTTCCCTTTACTTGATAAAATAATGAGTTAAAAGTGAAAAAAAAAAAAGAGTAAGAGGCCTTGTAGTTGTCTATATACAAGAAGCTAGGTGATGATTTCCATTTTACGTTAGTCATAGTGGTGGTCACTCTAATGAGAAGTAACCTTATATTTTTCAAAACATCCAATAAATCAAAATTCTCAGGTGAAAAGAAAACTCATAGGTTCTGGAAAAGAGAAGCCCTGATGGGATAAAGTCACATAACCCCTTCCTCATAAAGTTAAGAATGTGCTCAAAAAGTGACAAGCACAGTGAGTAATCCTCACTAAATGGCTCTCTGTCTTTCTGATTAGATGTTGTCTGCTTCCTTTCAGCAGTTGGCGGTATTTTCTTTCTCTTTAGCCCCAGATTACTGCCACCCAAGGGAGGGGATGAGAAAAAAGTGACAGCAACACCTCTGTGTAATAAACCCACTGGTATCTTTCGTGGAGAAGAAGAAGGATTTCATAATTTCACTTTCTAGTACTCAAGGAAGATGGTCCCAGCATAGGCAGGGCTTCCTGGCCAGCATCCACTACATCAGATCCACTGTGGAGGCTCCCTTGTGGTGCATGGATGGTGGGGAGGAGAGTCTGCACACAGAACAGCAGTGGGCGTGTTAACCCAAGTGTCTCTGGGAGACACGGGCGGTCAGCTCTGGGAACAGAGTCATACCGGCAAGTTATTAGAACAGCCACAACTTATCTTCATGCAGAAAACATTTTTTGGTGATCTTCTCAAGATCTCAGAAGTTAGGATGTTCAATACCATGATATCAAGCTAGTGGTCTATCAAGTTAATTGCACACGATTTTTGTGTGATTATTCTTTTTTTTTTTTTTTTTTGTCATTCAACAGAGCTTATGGGCTCCCTGTACCCTGACCAGAGAATGAACCCACACCCTCAGCAGGGAACGCACGGAATCCTAACCACTGGATTAGCAGGGAATTCCTCATCTTTTTAAATCTGAGTAATTCGGTAAAGAGCAGAGCAGAGACTGTGATCACCCCTATTCCCACCATCTCCAAAACACCACTTCCTGACATTATCACTTACTTGCTTCCAATCTTGTACACACTCACAAATGTCTGTGAAAAATGACTAAAGTGAAAGTGTATGTGCTTGAGTGTATGTTTACTGGGCATATTGGCAAGAATTTGAAGATATCTGAAGAACAGCTTCTGTCAGCCCGTTGATATCTCTGTGATTGTCTTTCCAGCCTCTCCTGGAGAGAACGCTAGAGTCTGCCACTGAGCCCTTTCACATTAAGTCAGCGTTCTTCTGGTCTGCCTGCCCCAGTGGTGAAATTTGCTTTCGAAGTTGAGGTATCACTCAAGGCATCTCTGTGGATCCTGCATGGATTTTGTTGTCTCCGGTTTGATATTCAAGCTGAGCCTAAAGCACAGGAGAGAATGATCCTGTGCTTCCCATTTCCAAATTCGTTTTCTCTGTGGCAGCACCAGCATTAATCTGGGAATACCTTAGGTACAATTCCCAAGCATTTTTTTCATTCCTAGTACATCATATCTCTACCCTTAAACTCATCACAGAAAATCCAGAAACAGCAAAATAAGAGAAAAAGAAAAGTGTCAGCCAAATCCACCCATTAAGAGGCCCTGGTGTACCATGCTGACTGCTCCCCACACAGGCTTTTACTCTCTGAAAAGTTTTTTTGAAGTTTTTGGTCTACACATTGCCTTGGGATGTCCAGTGATTTTGCAGACCTATACCAGGCTTCTGGTGGAGGGAAAGAAAATCACCGGTGTTCCGTGAGAGCTGGGATTTTCATTTTCATACTCTAGCTGCTATCGGTGACAAATTTCCCACAACTCCCTTTCTGGCTCTCAGCTGCCACTCCTGTCATTAACTTCCCATGACACTCGGATGTGTTCCCAGGGCATGCTTCATGCTGAAGGAGGGTACTGTGTGCAACGTACTCTGTACATATGCAATTGACTCTGCCTGATTATTATTATTGTTATTATTATTATTACTTTTTTTTCTTTTTTGCCTCAACACTGTGAACAGGCTTTCTATAGTTAGGGCAAGCAGGAGCTACTCCTCATTGCAGAGTGCAGTCTTCTCATTGAGGTAGCTTCTCCTGTTGCGGAGCAAAGGCTCTAGAATATGTTGTCAGTAGTTGTGGCCTGGGGGCTTAACTACTCTATAGCATGTGAAATCTCCTGGGGCCAGGGATTGAACCTGTGTCCCCCTGCATTGCCAACTGGATTCCCAACCACTGGGCCAGCAGAGAAGTCTGACTCCGCCTAATTGAAAAGATAAAATTAACATGAGGAATGCCTATAGAAAGATACGGAGATGCTCACAAAATAGGAAGAAAGGGTTAGCAGCCAGGCCTTTCAAGGCATGTGAAACAAGCAAATTTGGGGATCAAAATATCAAGAGCCCACTGGTATTTTCTTCTGCACCCTACTCTTGGGATGAACTAAGGCCAACCACATTTTGTAATTGTGTTCGTGCCCCAAAGCCCAAAGTGGGAGATAGAGGGATTTTCTTTGGCTTGGTCACTCAGTGCATGCAGGGGACTGGATGACTGCCCCTCAAAAAACCAAAGATGTTCTTTGATACCGGAAGAAAAGAGAATGGAGGCTGACTGGGCATGAGCACAGGGAGCCACTGTTGTTTGGGAAGTTAATGGAAGCTCTGATCCTGCTTCTCCCAGAAGACAGATACTCACAGTACTCTCACGCACTCGGGGACAGAGTGAAACACAGCCCTAAGCCCACCCATGGGTCTCCTGGTAAAAAGCTCCCAGCTCCCCACAGTGACACTGTCTCTTCTCCATCCCCCTGCCCTCTTCCGTCTCCCCAGCACTTGCAACTTCTCCACTGATGGCTTCCACGGTTCCGCCCCGGGAGCCAGCTTGTGCCTAGGTTCCAGTGTGCACTATGCTGTGGACTGGATCAGAAAGCTGGCCTTCTGCGACCATTGGGTGAAGGAGATATACAATGCCTACAGAAACAGTGTCGGCAGTGAGTGGGCCAGGGAGAGGGCCATCCATGGTGGTTGAAGGGTCTGTCTGCCTGGGCTCCAGGAGCACCCCAGGACCAAGGGAAATTCATTAAGAATGGATGCTATCATTCATATCCCACCTGCTCGGTGCCAGCTTCCAAGAGGCTTACAAATCCTAGCTCACTCAGTGTTGCCCTCATGACACCCTCTGGGAGAGGATCTCATCATCCCCACTTTGGGTCTGGGGAAGCTGACGGAGAGATGACTTGTGTTGCCCGTCCATGATTATGCCTCCAGCCCCACCGTGGTGCTCCACATGTGGTCCTTGGACCAGCAGCATCAGGGTCACATGCAGGGTCTTGGAAATGCAGATTCTTTGGTCCCCATCTCAAACGTGTCAGATTGACAGCTCTGGGGTGGGATTTGGCCCTCTGAATCTTAACTGGACCTCCAGGTGATTCTGATGCTTGTTGGAAGTTGAGGACTTCGGGCTTCGCCCTGACTACTCAGACTGTGGTCCCTGGAGCAGCCACACGAGTTCATCTCCTGGGAGCTTGTTAGAAATGTGGACTCCAAGCCCCTCCCAAGGCATCTGGGTCAGATCTGTGTCTTTAACAAGACTC
This sequence comes from Giraffa tippelskirchi, assembly GCF_054371585.1. NCBI lineage: Eukaryota > Metazoa > Chordata > Mammalia > Artiodactyla > Giraffidae > Giraffa > Giraffa tippelskirchi. The sequence continues at coordinate 19,216,127 of NC_137290.1, forward strand.
CCAGGTGATTCGTGAAAACATTGGTTCTCAAGCTTGACTCGTATTGGGATCCCCTGACGAATTTACCGTTCTGCTTTTTTGGCCTAGCTGCTGCTTGGCATTGGGACTTACTGAGTTCCCTGGGGGATTCTAATGTGTGGACAAGTTATGAAAGCCACCAGCTTCAGTGTCAGGAGAGGATTGGTTTATCATATTGTACAAGAAACCTGGAAGGTGCTGGAGGCAGGGTTGATTCACCAATGACCCTTGATCACTATTTCTGGAGTTCTCTAAGTCTTTGACTCTTTACAGGTGAGGCTGCTTCTCCCCCAGGAGGCACATGGGGATGTTTTTGATTATCATGATGACTCTAAGCAGCTACTGGCTGGTAAAGGGAATACAATTTGAGTAGGCGGATAATAAAATGTGCCATCTACACCTTGACCCCGTTCTCAGAAAGAGTAAAGTCCCAGGAAGAACTTCGGGCCTCTGACTGGATAAAACCCATTTCTAGTCCCAATGCTGCCACTTTCTTACTCCCCAAGCCTTAGTTTCTAAGTCGGTGAAATGGGGATAAAAATACATATACCGTTCCAGCCTCCTGGAAGGCTCCTCCCCTTGCCCAGCTCTTTGGACTCATCCTTTTCCAGCTCCGGCTCACTCTAGAGGAAGCATTCCCTCCCAGCTCGCACTCCCACCCTCCAGCTCAGCCAGGCCTGCCTGCAATTCCCTCCACCAGCTCCCAATATTTCTCCTCCTCTCTTGTCAAGAAACATTTACCTTTGTGACACATGGTTTCATCAACGACCCTCCATGTGGAATGTAAGTTCCATTAGCTGAGCACCTACTGTGTGCTGGCCTCTCATGCACAGTCACTGTGCATGGGCAGTGAGCAGAACACACAGGCCGTCTCATTCTTCACTAAGCTCACAGCCTGGCTACAAGCAGTCAGCACCTAAGTGTAACAAGTGTGTCAATTGACCACCAGATCTTTGGAGAAAAATAAAGTGGAGAATGGAGAACAGAGGAGTGTCTAGGGGTGGTCAGGATGGGAGGGTAGGTGGTGATCAAGGCCGGCCTGGTTTCGAGGTGACAGCAGGACACAGGTGGGAGGAGAGGAAGTAAGCCCAGTGAGCATAAGAAGGACGGAATTTCCCGAGAGGAAGCAAGGAGTTCAAAGGTCCAAAGGCTGGAGCTTCCTGTGGAGAGCCAGAGTGCCCTCAAGGATGCACCAAGCAAAAGGCAAGGGGTGGGGTGGGGATGGTGGGGTCATGGAGGTGCCTGGGGCCTTCAGAGGCACTTCAACTTTTTGTCCAAGCACTTCTTTTTAAAGAAGATTTCTTTAACGTTAACAGTGAATTGATATAGAGGAATTTTGTTACCTGTCTGTCCTTAACACTGGTGGTTCAGGGACCCCAATGCAGGGGCACAGGATTGACACCTGCTTGGGGAACTGAGATTCTGCATGCCACATGATATGCCATGGCATATATTCAGTTTGGAGGAGACAATATTAATAATAGCTATAAGGATGACCATGAGAAAAGCTGAGCACCGAACAATTGATGCTTTTGAACTGTGTTGCTGGAGAAGACTGTTGAGACTCCCTTGGACTGCAATGTGATCCAACCAGTCCATTTTAAAGGTAATCCATTTGGAATATTCATTGGAAGGACTGATGCTGAAGCTCCAATACCTAGGCCACGTGATGGGAAGTAGTGACTGATTGGAAAGGACTCTGATGCTGGGAAAGATTGAAGGCAGGAGGAGAAGCGGACGACAGAGGATGAGCTGGTGGGATGGCGTCACTGACTCAATGGACAGGTGTTTCAGCAAACTCTGGGAGTTGATGATGGACAGGGAAGTGTACGGAAGGGCGTACTGCATTCCATGGGGTCGCAGAGAATCAGACATGACTAAGAGAGTGAACTGACTGATAAGGGTGATATACCAGGGTCTGAACAAATCAGTGGTGCGAACCTAATGAATTACCACATGGTTCCAGAATGGGTGTACGGGGTCGAGAGCTGGTCTCAGGTGAGCCTATGTGAAGCCCTCTGCTGGGGTAGGAGGGGGAGTCTAGAGCCCCTTTTCCAAGTACAGATCTAATTGAGAAGAAACTCTACCCTGAGCATGTGAGAGTGATCAAAAGAAACTTTGCTTCTATCAGTTAGATTGAGGACCTGCTTAGGCTCCTGGTCGTGGACACCCCACTACCTGCCCTCTCATTCTTACTTGGAGAATGAAAGAGAAGTCCATAGAGCTGTCACTGCTATTCACTTGCCTTCTCACATTAAAGGGGGTTTCCTAGGGTGGTGTAGCAGATGTTTTGAAATGATCATTTACTATCCTGAAATGAAATACTGATGGATAATAAAACCATCTTAAAACCAAAATGTTCTGTCCCAGGAAGTTAAAAAAAAAAACAACAAACTGTCCTGGAGATCAACATCCAGTAACACAAAGTGAAATAGGGAGTGAACTGCCTGGTGGTCCAGTGCATAAAACTTGACCTTCCAACGCAGCGGGTGCAGCTTCTATCCACATAGAGCTAAGATCCCACGTGTCTCAAGACCAAAATATAAAACAAGTGTTTATGTTATCATAAACATAAAGGAAGTGATGATAACAAATTAAATACAGAGCTTAAAAATGGTTCACATAATTTTTTTTTTAAAGAACTAAGAGTAGGTCATTTATACTCAAGGATTCAGTTCCTCAGGTGGCGGTAGTGGTAAAGATTCCCCCATATGCAGTAGACATAAGGTCTACTTAGGCAGACCTTATGTAGCAGACATAAGAGACACAGGTTTGATCCCTGGGTCAGGAAGGTCCCCTGAAGGAGGCCATGGCAACCCACTCCAGTATTCTTGCCTGGAGAATCCTAGGACAAAAGAGCCTGGGGTCTATAGCATCACGAAGAGTTGAACACAACTGAGCACACACATGTATTTATACTCACAACAATGCATGCTCCCGTAGGTAAATGTTTGAGCACTCACACTTGTACCCAAATGTGCCCTCACTGAGGATTCAGCCTGGCAAATGCAGGAGGACACAAGTGTGCAGTCTCGGCCATTCACAAAGCCATCGAGGTACTGTGGCCATCATGTGATTGTCACAAACTGCAAAGCAACCCATGGTTAGGCTCTGAATAAAACAAAATATTGACTTCTCCAGTTTGCACCATAATTGCAGCCCTGGAAATCTTTTATTAAACTTATGGGACAAAGTGCAGATAAGGGCCTCCACTCGGGGTATTATGAATGGGTTTGGACTTACCTAAATATCTGGCAGGACATTTGAGAATCATTCACGTCTAACGTGTATGCCATGAAGCAGGCACCTGCCCCCATGTGTAGTGGCCCCCCATATCATGACAACAGTCAAAAACCACACCCCTAGAATTTGTCACAGTCACTCCTTCTTCTTCAAGAACTGCTGGTCTAAGGCCGCCCTCCCTTAGTGAGCCACGAAGAGGTAGAGCTGACAGAGATGCCGCTTTATAAACTGAAGTGAAGTGAAGTGGATTCGCTCAGTCATATCGAACTCTTTGTGACCCCTTAGGCTATATTGTTCATGGAATTCTGCAGGCCGGAATACTAGAGGGGGTGTCCTTTCTCTTCTCCAGGGGATTTCCTGACCCAGGGACCAAACCCAGGTCTTCTGCATGGCAGGCAGTTTCCTTACGAGCTGAGCCACCAGGGAAGCCCAAGAATCCTGGATAAGGTAGCCTATCCCTTTCTCCGGGGGATCTTCCCAACCCAGGAACTGGGGTCTCCTGCATTGCAGGCAGATTCTTTACCAACAGAGTTATGAGGAAAGCTGAATAAAATAATTCCTTTTTTTTTTTTTTTGAGATCTTAGTTCTCCAAGCAGAGCTTGAACCCATGCCCCCTGCAGTGAAAGCACAGAGTCTGAACCACTGGACACCCAGGGAAGTCCTGGAGGTGCCTCTTTCAATTCTGTGTCCCAGGTCTCTCCCTCGCTTCACCCTACAGCCACCTGCCTCTCACAGAAACAGGTGACAAGGAGAGCACATTGTGCCCTGAATCCCTGCTCTGCCATTGTTAGCTGTGTGGCCTTCAGCCAGTGGCAACCCTCTCTGAACTGCCTTTTTCTCTGTCACACCTACAGAGAACAGATGCCAAGGGGGCCAGCAGAGGACCTGTGCAGAGTTAGCCCTCAGGAACCCAAAGAGGGTGTCATTAATACTCCCTGGGCCTGTGGGGGTGGGGGAGAAAGCTAAATCCATCTGCAGAAACTCAGAGGAGGGTCTCTCTCCAGGGGAGTCAGCAGAGAAAGAAAACAGGAACCTGACTTTGCACATAACAAAGGGGAAAGACAGAATGAGCAAAGAATGTAATTAAAAATAAAGCAAAGAAGAGGGGAATTCCTTGGGGGCTCAGTGGTAAAAAATCCACCTGCCAATGCAGGAATCACTGGTTCCATCCCTGATCCAGGAGAATCCCATATGCCATGGAGCAGCTGAGCTCATGCATTCCAACTACTGAGTCTGTGTTCTAGAGCACGGGAGGCTTAATTACTGAGTCCACTTGACCTGAGCCAATGCTGGACAACAACAGAAGCCACTGCAATGAGAAGCCTCAACGCCACAACTAAAGAGTAGCCCCTGCCACCTTAAGCTAGAGAAAGCCCTCATGGAAATGAAAACCAACACATGCAAAGATAAATACATTTTTAAAATATGGCAAAGAAGTGATACAAGAAAACAAGGGAAGTCTGACAAATAGAAGACACAAAGTAAACTGATATCCAAAAAAGCCAAATTTCATCACAATAAATGGGAATAAGGCAAAGTTTCAACGCAAGAGATTTTCTGACAGTTTCTTTTTTCTTTGTTTGTTTAAAGCTGGCTAAATATGAAAGATTCCTAATATATACAACAGTTGAAAAATACACAATAAGAATATATATATATATATATACTGACAATGAAAGCCAATGCAGCTGTACTCAGTATCGTTTAGTTGCTCAATCATGTCCGACTCTTTGTGACCCCATGAATCGCAGCACGCCAGGCCTCCCTGTCCATCACCAACTTTCGGAGTTTACCGAAACACATCTCCATCGAGTCGGTCATGCCATCCAAACATCTCATCATCTGTCTTCGTCTTCTTATCCTGTCCCAAATCCTACGCAGCATTAGGGTCTTTTCCAATGAGTCAACTCTCACATGAGGAGGCCAAAGTATTGGAGTTTCACCTTCAACATCAGACCTTTCAATGAACACTCAGGACTGATTTCTTTTAGGATGGACTGGTTGGATCTCCTTGCAGTCCAAGGGACTCTCAAGAGTCTTCTCCAGCACCACTGTACAAAGGCATCAATTCTTCCGCTCTCAGCTTTCTTCACCGTCCAACTCTCAATCCATACATGACCACTGGGAAAACCATAGCCTTGACTAGACGGAACTTTGTTGGCAAAGAAATGTTTCTGCTTTTAAATATGCTATCTAAATTGGACATAAGCTTCCTTCCAAGGAGGAAGCGTCTTTTAATTTCATGGGGGCCATCACCATCAGCAGTAATATTTGAGCCCCCCCCCAAATAAAGTCTGACACTGTTTCCACTGTTTCCCCATCTATTTCCCATGAAGTGATGGGACCAGATGCCATGATCTTGATTTTCTGAATGTTGAGTTTTAAGCCAACTTTTTCACTCTCCTCTTTCACTTTCATCAAGAGCCTCTTTAGCTCTTCTTCACTTTCTGCCATAAGGGTGGTGTCATCTGCATATCTGAGGTCATTGATATTTCTCCTGGCAATCTTGATTCCAGCTTGTGTTTCTTCCAGCCCAGCGTTTCTCATGATCTACTCTGCATATAACTTAAATATACAGGGTGACAATAGGCAGCCTTGACGTACACCTTTTGCTATTTGGAACCAGTCTGTTGTTCCATGTCCAGTTCTAACTGTTGCTTCCTGACATGCATACAGGTTTCTCAAGAGACAGGCCAGATGGTCTGGTATTCCCATCTCTTTCAGAATTTCCCCCAGTTTATTCCTGTCAAGCAAATGGATTTTAAGGTGAAAAAGCATTACTAAAATTTAGAAGTATAAAAGGATTCATTTGAGCTAAATTTGCAAGTACCTATACAGTTAGCAAAAACAAGACTGGGACCAGACTGTGGCTCAGATCATGAACTGCTTATTGCCAAATTCAGGCTTAAATTAAAGAAAGTAGGGAAAACCACTAGACCATTCAGGTATGACCTAGATCAAATCCCTTATGAGTATACAGTGGAAGTGACAAATAGATTTAAGGGACTAGGCCTGATAGACAGAGTGCCTGATGAACTACGGACACAGGTTCGTGACATTGTGCAGGAGACAGGGATCAAGAAAATCCCCATGGAAAAGAAACACAAAAAAGCAAAATGGCTGTTTGAGGAGGCCTTACAGATAGCTGGGAAGAGAAGAGAAGCAAAAAGCAAAGGAGAAAAGGAAGGATATTCCCATCTCAATGCAGAGATCCAAAGAATAGCAAGGAGAGATAAGAAAGCAATCAGTGCAAAGAAATAGAGGAAAACAACAGATTGGGAAAGACTAGAGATATCTTCAAGAAAATTAGAGATACCAAAGGAACATTTCATGCAAATATAGGTTCGATAAAGGACAGCAATGTTATGGACCTAACAGAGGCATAAGATATTTAGAAGAGGTGGCAAGAATACACAGAAGAACTGTACAAAAAAAAGATCTTCACGACCCAGATAATCACGATGGTGTGATCACTCACCTAGAGCCAGACATCCTGGAATGTGAAATCAAGTGGGCCTTAGAAAGCATAACTATAAACAAAGCTAGTGGAGGTGATGGAATTCCAGTTGAGCTATTTCAAATCCTCAAAGGTGACGCTGTGAAAGTGCTGCACTCGATATGCCAGCACATTTGGAAAACTCAGCAGTGGCCATAGGACTGGAAAAGGTCAGTTTTCGTTCCAATCCCAAAGAAAGGCAATGTCAAAGAATGCTCAAAGTACAGCACAATTGCACTTATCTCACATGCTAGTAAAGAAATGCTCAAAATTCTCCAAGCCAGGCTTCAGCAATACGTGAACCGTGAAATTGCAGATGTTCAAGCTGGTTTTAGAAAAGGCAGATGAACCAGAGATCAAATTGCCAATATCCGCTGGATCATCGAAAAAGCAAGAGAGTTCCAGAAAAACATATATTGCTGCTTTATTGACTATGCCAAAGCCTTTGACTGTGTGGATTACAATAAACTGTGGAAAATTCTGAAAGAGATGGGAGTACCAGACCATCTGATGTGTCTCTTGAGAAACCTGTATGCAGGTCAGGAAGCAACAGTTAGAACTGGACATGGAACAACAGACTGATTCCAAATAGGAAAAGTAGTACATCAAGACTGTATATTGTCCCCCTGCTTATTTAACTTATATGCAGAGTAGATCATGAGAAATGATGCGCTGCAAGAAACGCAAGCTGGAATCAAGATTTCCAGGAGAAATATTAATAACCTCAGATATGTGGATGACACCACCCTATGGCAGAGAGTGAAGAAGAACTAAAGAGCCTCTTGATGAAGGTGAAGGAGGAGAGTGAAAAAGTTGGCTTAAGGCTCAACGTTCAGAAAACTAAGATCATGGCATCTGGTCCCATCACTTCATGGGAAATAGATGGGGAAACAGTGGAAACAGTGTCAGACTTTATTTTTTGGGCTCCAGAATCTCTGCTGATGGTGACTGAAGTTAAAAGATGCTTACTCCTTGGAAGGAAGGTTATGGCCAACCTAGAAAGCATATTTAAAAGCAGAGACATTACTTGGCCAACAAAAATCCATCTAATCAAGGCTATAGTTTTTCCACTGGTCATGTATGAATGTGAGAGTTGCACGGTGAAGAAAGCGGAGCACCACAGAATTGATGCTTTTGAACTGTGGTGTTGGAGAAGACTCTTGAGAGTCCCTTGGACTGCAAGGAGATCCAATCAATCCATCCTAAAAGAGATCAACCCTGGGTGTTCATTTGAAGGTCTGATGTTGAAGCTGAAACTCCAATACTTTTGGCACCTCATGCGAAGGGTTGACTCATTGGAAAAGACCCTAATGCTGGGTAGGGTTGGGGGTGGGAGGAGAAGGGGACCACAGAGGATGACATGGTTGGATGGCATCACTGACTCAATGAACATGGGTTTGGGTGGACTCCAGGAGTTGGTGATGAACAGGGAGGCCTGGCGTGCTGCAATTCATGGGGTTGCAAAGAGTTGGACACGACTGAGGGACTGAACTGAACTGAATAATTAAATAAGAAGAAAAAAAAAATCTTCCCTCATAACGAAAACTCACTTCAACGTCTTGTTTGTGCAAAGTCCACAGGAGCAGTGTGTCACTGAATGCAGGCTGAGGGAGTGGATGAGGTAGTCCCCAACAGGGCCAGTTTCTGTCAAATTGACTTTGTGTTGCCAGAGATGCCAGCCAGCAGCTTAAAAAATTGAGAGCTGTCTCTTTGTCTCATTAGCTGCCTATAGAGCTGGAACAGCACCAGGGAAACAGGCGCCCTCTGTCTTGATGCTCTGCCAATCCAAGTACTGTTCTTACCACACAGTCCAAGGTGGCTTCTCAGCCCTCAAGTTCTGCACTCCCCCTGCACCAGGAAAGTAAAGGGGGAGGGGAGAGGGACGGACTCTTCTTCCCTTTAAGAGCACAGCTGACACAGTTCAACATCGCTGTTGCTCAAATCCCAATGGCCAGATTTGTGCATCAGAAAATCACACCTTACCACAAAAGGAGCTGGAAGATGTAGCCTTTATTCTCAGCCACTCCTGCCTAGCGAGGAAACAAACAAATACGGGAGCATTTTCTGAGAGAGAAGGGGAGAACGAACGTAGGGAGCCAGCCAGTAGGCTCCATCACAGCCAGCAGGTGGGGAGGGCTGTAATTGCCACCCTACCTAATCCCAGGCCTTACCCATTACTCTTTATTTACGAATAAATATTTATTTATTTAATCCTCCAATCCCTCCCCTGACAAAGTGGGCACCATCCCACTTCATTTTATAAAGGACATGTTTGAGATTCAGAAAGATTAATTAATTTCTTTAAAGTCACACAGCTGGTACAGGTAAACTGCTATCTGTTTTGCTCCATACACCTGGTAGGAAGGAGGTGGACTTAGGAATATCAAACACTGTTGTTCTGCACCCCTGAGCTGGTTAGAAGAGAGTGGAGTCCACCAAAGAAAACTAGGATACAGCACCCCCATATGACAAGCTCCCCTGAAAATTCCCACCAGTGTCTCAAGGAGCAGCTTCTGCCCACTAATGAGAAAGTCTGTGTGCCAGCAGCTCTCCCAGCCTGATGGATGGGCCTCATTAGCCCAGGCCATGGGCACCTGAGCCGTGTGAAACACGGTGACAGGACAGGGGGCTTTGGCTGTTCCGGCTGACGGTATTGTTAATATCTCCATTTTAGCAGGTTATTTGTCTCCACCTCTCCACCAGTTGCAAATCCACCTGGGTTCTGCAGCCACCAGGCCTGGCAGGGAGGCTGCTGAGATAGTCTCTTCCCCTTTGCTCATTTCCTTCAGGAAAAATAAATTACATAGTTTAAACAGGGATTGGATTGGCCATGCAGCCACCAACATCCATCTTTGCAGAGAATGAAAGACTCACCCAGGCTGAGGGGAGGAGAGTGGGGGAGCTGAAAGGCATTGAAGAGAGGGCATCTGTTGCCCATGATGGATCACTTTTTGCTTCATTTCCAGCACTATTGTCTTTTCCAATGAGTCAACCCTTCACATTACGTGGCCAAAGTATTGGAGTTTCAGCTTCAACATCAGTCCTTCCAATGAACACTCAGGACTGATCTCCTTTAGGATGGACTGGTTGGATCTGCTTGCAGTCCAAGGGACTCTCAAGAGTCTTCTCCAGCACCACAGTTTAAAAGCATCAAGTCTTCGGAGCTCACCTTTCTTCCCCACCCAACTCTCACGTCCTTACATGACCACTGGAGAAACCATAGCCTTGACTAGATGCACCTTTGTTGGAAAAGTAATGTCTCTGCTTTTAACTATGCTATTTAGTTTGGTCATCACCTTCCTTCCAAGGAGTAAGCTTCTTTCAATTGCATGGCTGCCATCACCATCAGCAGTGATTTTGAAGCTCCCCCACCCCCAAAGTATGACACAATTTCCGCTGTTTCCCCATTTTTCCTCATGAAGTGATGGGACCAGATGCCATGATCTTAGTTTTCTAAACTTGTAGAGCTTTAAGCCAACTTTTTCACTCTCTTCTTTCACTTTCGTCAAGAGGCTCTTTAGTTCTTCTTCACTTCCTGCCATGAGGGTTGTGTCGTATGCATATCTGAGGTTATTGATATTTCTCCCGGCAATCTTGACTCCAGCTTGTGCTTCTTCCAGCTTTGACTACCTACCCTTCTATTTGCATGGCCCCAGCCTTCCCCTTCTCTGGCACTTACTTAAATGTCACCCCTCCAGAGAGGCTGTCCTGACCCAGCTATCAAAAGTGTAGAGCCCCCAGAGGCAGGAAAGGGTGTATGGTGCTCCTGGAACCAAAAGGACACTGGTATAGTTTCTACCCTGTAGGCATACAACCTCACAGTGCACGGAACTGGGGGCATTCATGTATATTCATCAAGCACCCTCTATTCACTCAATAAAAAATTGAAGGCTGGTGACTATCTTGAGCTGGCCTTGAGTATCTTTTAGCTGTAATGAAGACGTAAACACTTGCTCACCTAACAAGATTAGACCTAGGTGTACCTTAGGTTGATTCAGTTGAGTTCAGTTCCGTTCAGTCGCTCAGTCATATCCGATTCTTTGCAACCCAATGAAGCACAGCACACCAGGCCTCCCTGCCCATCACCAACTCCCAGAGTCCACCCAAACCCAGGTACAAAGAGTCAGTGATGCCATCCACATCCATGCATGACCACTGGAAAAACCATAGCCTTGACTAGATGGTGGAGAAGGAGGTGGCACCCTACTCCAGTACTCTTGCCTGGAAAATCCCACGGATGGAGGAGCCTGGTAGGCTTCGGTCCATAGGGTTGCAAAGAGTTAGACACGGATGAGCAAACTCTTACTTTTCACTCCCATGCACTGGACAAAGTAATGGCAATCCACTACAGTGTGCTTGCCTGCAGAATCCCAGGGACGGCAGAGGCTGGTCGGCTGCCGTCTATGGGGACGCACAGAGCCGGGCATGCCTGATGCGACTGAGCAGCAGCAGCAGCAGACCAGACGGACGTTTGTTGACAAAGTAACATCTCTGTCTTTTAATATGCTGCCTAGGTTGCTCATAACACTCCTTCCCAGGACTAAGTGTTTTTTAATTTCATGGCTGCCATCACCATCTGCAGTGTTGTTTCAGTTGGTCCAAAAATTCATCAAGCATCCCTATCCGTCAGACCTCCTGTCCTGCCTCTTGAGAAATCTGTATACAGGTCAGGATGCAACAGTTAGAAATGGACATGGAATATCAGACTGGTTCCAAATAGGAAAAGGAGTACGTCAAGGCTTTAATTTGTCCCCCTACTTATTTAACTTGTATGCAGAGTACATCAAGAGAAACGCTGGGCTGAAGGAAGCACAAGATGGAATCAAAATTACCGGGAGAAATATCAATAGCCTCAGATACGCAGATGACACCCCCTATATGGCAGAACCTGAAGAAGAACCTAAGAGCTTCTTGATGAAAGTGAAAGAGGAGAGTGAAACAGTTGGCTTAAAGCTCAACATTCAGAAGCCTTAGATCATGGCATCTGGTCCTATCACTTTATGGCAAACAGATGTGGAAACAGTAGAAACATTGGCTGACTTTCTTTTTCTGGACTCCAAAATCACTGAAGATGGTGACCGCAGCCATGAGATTAAAAAACGCTTCCTCCTTGGAAGGAAAGTTATGACCAACCTAGACAGCATATTAAAAAGCAGTGAAGTTATTTTGCCAACAAAGTTCTGTTCAGTCAAGGCTATGGTTTTTCCAGGGGTCGTGTAAACAAGTGAGAGTTGGAGTATAAAGAGGGCCGAGCACAGAAGAATTGATGCTTTTGAACTGTGGTGTTGGAGAAGCCTCTTGAGAGTCCCTTGGTCTGCAAGGGAATCCAACCAGTCCATCCTAAAGGAGATCAGTCCTGGGTGTTCACTGCAAGGACGGATATTGAAGCTGAAACTCCAATACTTTGGCCACCTCAGGCGAAGAGCTGATTCACTAGAAAAGACCCTGATGCTGAGAAAGATTGAGGGCGGGAGGAGAAGGGGTCGGCAGAGGATGACCTGGTTGGATGGCATTACTGACTCTATGGACATTGGCTTGGGTGGACTCCGGGAGTTGGTGATGGACAGGGAGACCTGGTGTGCTGTGGTTCACAGTGTCTTAATTCGTCATATAACACAGAGTGACTGAAGTGTATTGATGACTAAATGGTGATACGGTGAGGTGGACGGATGGATGCTTGTCTGGATGTGTGAGTGGTTGTATGGTGAGATGGAAAGTTGGATAGATGCTTAAGTGGATGAATGAGTGGCTAAATGGATGGATGAGTAATGGAATGGGTAGGTGGATAGAATGACTAATGGTTGATGGGTGATTGATAGTAATACTGCGATGGTTGGATATGTAGTTGCAAATATGGTATAATGGTTAGATAGACAGATAGTTAAATGAAGGTAAAGAATCCCTTGAGTTAGCTGGCAAAAACACGGATCAACCTCACTGTAATCTGCTGAATTAGTTTCTTCTAATGAGTGTAAATGTTGTACTGAATGAATTGACTTCTGGCTCGAGAAGAAAGAGACTGCAGCAGAACCATCCAGGGAATCAGTCATGTGCTCCTGGATCCTCCCTGTTTTCTCATTGTTTGATAACCTAGGCACCTCGGTACCCACTTTTAACCACGTGCTATCCACTCGTCCCTTCCAGCCACCATCACACCTGCTGTCAGATAGAGAACAGAGTTGTAGTTGCCAAGGATGGAGGGGATAGGGATGGGCTGGGAATCTGGGGTTGGTAGATGCAAACTACTACGTTTACAGTGGATACACAACAAGGTCCTAATGGATAGCACAGGGGACAATATTCAGTATCCTGTGATAAACCGTAATGGAAAAGAATGTAAAAAAAGAATGTGTACATGTGTATAACTGAGACACTTTGCTGATTTGCAGACTGACACGGCACTGTAAATCAAGTATATTTTAACAAATTGAAAAAAAAAAAACAAACCAAGAATAAAGTTCTCCTACCTTTTTTCAGCCCTACTGATAAAAGAGAAACAAAAAAAAGAAACAAATGCTTTCAAGAAAAATTCTGTTGAGAATTAACAAAGACTAAATCACTTAATAAAAAAAGAAATTGTATTTTAAAAGGCTTCCATTAGTGTCACGAATAGTAGACTCTTGAAGCTGTCCACACAGAGAGAGGTTTGGGGTGAAACAGACCTGTTCTTTATTTCTGAAATTAACTGCCTAGGTGGTCACCTACTTTTCTATTGTGATGATTGAATGTTAAAGGCTGGTGCTGACAGTCCACAGTCTGTAAATGTTTCATTCTGAATTCTGGGATGACTCAGAGCTCTCAGTGGACAAAGGCACTATCTTTCTCAATGTATAAGAGAGATAGCAATTAATGAATGTTGGATGATAGATGGATGGATGAATGGATGATGGATGGATTGGAGGGTGTTGGGTAGATGGATGGAAGGATGGATGGATGGATGGATGGATGGATGGATGGATGGGTAGCTAAGATTCAGTGGTCCCAGGCTTCTTGCCTTCACTCTTTATCCAACAGTATCTTGCAGGCCTCTGGAATCCTCTTAGAAGTAGAGTAGCTGCACTATGCAAAACTCCCAAACAAAAACCCTTGGCTTTCTAGAAGTGTGAGCATGATACCAGAACTTCCTGGCTAGCTCAGCAGAAGGACAGAAAATCAAAGAAGTTTTCAGGTCAAACTCCAGGGATGAAGGTGTTTGTTTCACAAGGGAGTTAGAAGTCAGAGAGCTAACATGGGAATTTTTCAATGGCAAATAGCATAAGTACCATCAAAGTGGCTTTAAAAGAAATTGGCCTACTTGGCTGAAAGGTTGAGGAATGTGTGATCTCAGACCCCATGACCACCAACACCCCAAATGCAGAATTCAAGGAGTATCTTTAAATTCTTTTAAATTCAGTCTCTTTGTCTCTATCCCTGGACACTGTTTCCTCTAACTTGGCTTCATTTGTAGACAATAATCTACATGAGGTAAAAGATGTGGCAGAAATGATTAAACAAAGATTTCTATTAATTGAACATTGGTTAATTCTTAGAAGGACAAGTGCTTAGGAAAGAAAGGTTAAATGTATGCTGTGAGATTAAAATGTCCTTATTGTTGAAATATTTTGAGTTTCTTCTTCCTTAGTTATTTGCAGCCAAAAGCATCCCAATATATATAACACATAATAAATAGTAGTATTATATCTCATGGACTCAGATGTCTACTTACAAAACCAATCATTCAAGTGGAGCGGATATTTTTACTCCATCAGATAATAATTGAGCATCTACAATGCACTGGCAGTGTCCCAAGAACAATAGACGCATATTTGAATAAGACATGGTGCTTTCAAACAAAACAAAACAAAGTTGAGACATTTGACCACCTTAAAAAAGTTACTAAAATACATAAGTAAGGCTTCCCTGGTGCCTCAGTGGTAAAGAATCCACCTGCCAATGTAGGAAATGCCAGTTCGATATCAGGTTTGGGAAGTTACTACATGTCCAGGGGCAACTAGACCCATGCACTACAACTTACTGATCCTGTGCTCAGAGCCCAGGAGCCCCAGCTACTGAAGCCCACTTGCCCTACAGCCTGTGCTCCACAACAAGAGAAGCCACTGCAATGAGAAGCCTGTGCACCACAACTAGAGAGGAGGCCTGCATTCCCCAACTAGAGATAAGCCCTGGCAGCAATGAGACCCAGCACAGCCATAAATAGATACTATTATAAAAATAAAAATAAGAGACAAAAGTCAAATTGAAATTCAAATCACAGACAACAGCAAGTGTTAATCCCCCTTGATATATAAAAATCTCTTACAAATAAAGAGTAAAGCAGCAACCCAAATAAAAAAAAAAAAGATCCTAAGGCATGTACACACATTTTAATATATTTGTTAAAAGTGCAACTGTTCCTTAAACTTATACAGATGTTCAAGTTCGCTCATTGTAAGAGAAATGCAAATATACTGAGATACAACTTTTCGCATCGGATTGACAAACGTTTGAATGTTTAATGACTCACAGTGCTGGTTGAGCTGTGGGGCTTCGTGCATTGCTTGTGGAAGCTGAAACTGGTACAACTCCTAAGGAGAAAAGTTGGCAATATCTATGCAATTTGTAAGTTCGACTCAGTAATTCCACTTCTGAGTATCTATCGACAGATATATTTAAGTGAGCATGCATATTCTGTATAGAGTTCATTTCTACAACACCGTCTGTAATAGCAAAGAATGAAAACAAGCCGAATATCCACCAGCAGTGGACTGATATTTATTGGCTGTGGGACTTTTTATTCGGTTGGGGTTGGGATCTTCTTCCAAATCCAGTGAGAAGACGCCAGAGAGTTTAAAGGAGGAGACGGGCATAATCCGACTTCTATTTTGAAGAATCATCCTGATCTGGGGGATGGGTACCCAAGTTTAATCATCTGTAAGAAAATATCATGATGATAATAACCACTTGAGCTTGGTTCAGTACACTGTGTGTAGGGTATCACATGAGAAAATGCCTTCACGTTCCTGAGACAGCCCATAACCAGCTGTTTTTGACCAGACACCGTGCTTCCATCCTTCCCGCTGGAAACCATTCTCTCCCGACGCAGATGAGGACGGTCGACGTCCCCAGGTCCCGTAAAGGGCCCCTCGTGGTCCTTCCTAGCTTCTCCCGTGCCTTCCACCTTGCTTTTGATTTCTGTCACCCCAGATCTCCAAGCCCTTATAAACGGACCCATAGACAATACAGCCTGCCATTTTTACTCACAGGGATTTGGGGAAACTCCTAGGATGGGGATAGACAGACAATTCTTTCTGGGTAAAGGGAAATCTGAGTTCAGAGCGCTCCGCCATTCTGCTGCAGCGCCCACAGCACCGACGATGGGGCCGGATCAGCACCCGTGAAGCTGTGCTCGCCAGTGACCACCAGAGGGCAGTGCGACCCCGCCATCGGCCCGAACTGCCCGCAGGGGCCACCCAAAGTTAGGCATGGAAATAGCACTGCAAGGATTCCAGAAGTATCTTCTTGGGCTGCACCCCTGCTTTGCGGGAGTGCTTCCTTGATATTGCAGCACCTTCGAGGATCTGTTCAGGCCCCAAAGTTAAGGATTAAGTGACCTGCTGTGGTGCCTCAAGAGCCATCAGCAGCCACGACCCCAGAAGCACTTCTTGCCACACTCAGCCCGAGTATAAAAGATAACTGCTCTAATGTTTAATAACACCGTCGCCGTGATAGTTTAAATTGTTTGACAAAATGGTGTGTGTGTGGGGGGGATGATTAATCCATAAATTCAAGATAGCAAACTATGTACCAGATCATTCAAGGATGACGGATAAGCCAGCTGCAACCAAATAGTGATTTTAAAACGTAACCATCAAGTATTTGGGCAACAATGTGTATTGGGGGAACTCGGACTACAGGGTGGGGGTGTCTCTTTGCCCTTATACCCTCTTCACCGCCCGACGGGTATCAGGACCGCAGAAGCCCAGCCCCCCTCTCTCTCATAGCCCATGGGTTCCTATACACCACATGGTGTGGCTGAATAAGGAGCTGCACACACAAGTCTGGCTTCTACATTTATTCAACACCTGCTCTGTCCCAGGCACCCAGCTAAGCCCTTGACTTGCGTTAACTCCTTCATCGTGATCACACAGTTGCTGTCTGGAGAGGTCAGATAGCACATGGTTCAGATGTGGCCTGGGGTCAAGTCCCAGCTATTCCTTTTCCTGTTTGTGGGAACTTCACTCCCTGCACTTCAGCGTTCTCACCTGTAAAATGGGGTTGAGGTGAAAACCCACCTCACAGAAATGTTGCCAGCATTGAGCGCATTAAGACATGAACAACACTTTGTTTGAAAGCTTCCCTTTCAGTCCCTCTGCATAAGAAATGAATATTACATCAAGACCCAGTATGATATAGATACATGTGTGTGCATATTATGTGTGTAAGCTAAAATATGTTCCACAAGGCAATGCTAACCTATAATACCATGATATATCCACTTAGTTTCCATCCTGTCCTGTTTTCTATTTAAAAGATGCAAGTAACAATCTACTAAATTGACTCTAGGACCTACCGTTTAGAAAATATTGGTTTAGTAAAGGGTTCGGCAGACCATGTGGTTCTCAGAAGTCCCATTTTACAGAATGGGAAACTGAGGTCCAGAAAGTGTTGTGGCTTGCCTCTGACCCCAGCTACTGGAAGGCAGCAGAGCCCAGACTGCAACCCAGCATCTCTGATGCCTAAATTAAGGCTCTTCCACACAAGATGCAAACTGACAGCTCACAGGCCAGATCTGACCCACAGAGACGTTGGCCTAATTTTCACAATAGGTTTGCAAGTTTTGTTACAACTATATAAAATGTATCATTGGAAGACATAACTCAAAATATGAATTTTCAACTTATCATTGAAAGTGGGCAATCTGGCAACACGTGGACCTATGTATGCACGTGACCAGCAGGAGCCACACCCAAACTGCCACTTCCAGCTGCTCTCCAGGTTCATTACTTTGCCACAGTCCCCACCGTGCATGGACAGAGGGTCCTGGCAAGTTTCAGTCCATGGCATCTCAAAGAGTCGGACACAACTTAGCAACTAAAAAACAACAATCACGATGCCATTTTGTGTCCCAGACACTGAGACAAACCATCAATTGCCATAGTCTGTGTTTTTTTCAGACGGGAGAAATATTTTTCAAGAAGGAAAGACAGGACTTTCCTGGTGGTCGAGTGGTTAAGAATCTGCCTGCCAGTATAGAGGACACACGTTCGACCATTGATCTGGAAGACTTCACATGCTGTGGGACAACTAAGCCCATGAAAACTACTAAACTTGCATTCTAGAGCCCATACCCTGGAACAAGAGAAGCCACCACAAGGAGAGGCACATGCACCACAACTAGAGAAAGCTCTCTCTTGGCAACGAAGATCTGGCACAGTCCAAAATAAATATATTTTCCAAAAGAGGAAAAACAAAAGCTAAACCAAGGGACCTCCATTTCAAAACAAAAAAAGTAGATGCACAAATCTTTTCTCACATATTTAAATACAAAGAAAACACATCAATATCAACTTAACCCCAAATCTGTTTCTAGTCCCTGACTTGTTGAGCGTTTACAAACCCCATCTCAACCAATACCCTTTATCTACCGCCACCTGTTTTGCCCACCATCATGTCCCCAGCACCTGAAACTGCTCAGCCAAGAAAAAGTGCCTAATTAGAATGAACGGCTTTTATACAAAAGCTTCTCCCAATATCAGCAGGCATACAGTAATGGTGAGGAGCAGGCATTCTTTGGTCCACAGGATGGCTCAGGTCCAGCTTCTGCCATAACTAGCTGTGTGACCTGAGGTAGTTTCCTCAGTCTCTTTGGGTCTGATGCGTCCTCAGCTGCAAAATGCATGGGATGAGGCGCTATGTACATAAGTGACCAGGAATGTGAATAACGCTGGGTAAATAAAGTTCGCTTCTCCTCCTTCATTTCATCAAGGTGAACCAAGGTGAGTACTGGTTCATATTAACGAGTCTGGTGACCAGTTAGCCTGGCCTTGGATTATCTGCAGGGCTGGGGAGGCAAAGATCTCCCACTACCACCATGGCCTGACAAGGAAGCCCTGGGCCAGATGGTAACGTCAAAGATTCGATCCCCAGGCATATCTCTGTGTGAGAAATGGCTTTTCAACATGCATTCCTCTTGCTGCTCACCCTCCTGAATTGAAGAGGCTGGAGCGATGAAAATTCCATTTCCCAGACTCCCTTGCAGCCAGGGATCTGAAGCCTTTAAGGGTCCACTCATCAGCTGTGTCCATGAGACAACTGCACTTATGCAAAGTTAAGAAAGGAAAAATTGCTGGGGAGAGGAGTAGGGCCTCGTGATCCTGTGGCAGTGGTCCCTTGGGGCCCAGTCCTGCAGTGTGTCTTCCTGAGCCTTCCTGTGAGTCTGTAAATACTCATAACGTTATCATTCATGCCCTAGGAAATTTGAACAGTCACGGAGAAAGTGGAGGAGAGAGGAGCCTGAGATGCTGCAGTCCACTGGATTGCAAAGAATTGCAAAGACTTACTGACTGAACAACAATCAGTCACACCCAAGAAGGGAAGCTAGATCCAGCCCATGTGTTTGGGGTATGGTACTAGTGATGAAGAAGCCACGTGCAGGAGATGCAAAAGATGTGAGTTAATCTTCTCTCTGTGTGAAGAAGATTCCCTGGAGGAGGACATGGTAACCCATTGCAGTATTTTTGCCTGGAGAATTCTATGGACAGAGGAAGCCAGAGGTGGGCTACAGTGCACAGGGCCACACAGAATCGGACATGACTGAAGCGATTTAGGACACACACGTGCATGCACAAATTATTCTGAGAATTATTAATGAGCCTTCTATGTCAGCTGTGGGAGCAGGTTGAGAAGTGAGGTCTGAAAAGGGACTTCCGGAGCCGCCAACCAAGCAAACGGAGAGACCATAGAGTCTAGTCACCAAAGTGAGGCTGCTGAGGGCCAACAGTAGAGAAATGGAGAGGAAACCATTACCTCTGCAGCCAAGTGTCCAGTGACAGGGCGGGTGCTGAGGCCCAGGAGTCAGGAGGGAGTTGTGGATGCATCCCAGACGACAGCAAGGACACGCCAGAGCCTGCAGGCATGTCTGCGCCTACTTGTCACCACATCAAAGCACAGCACCCTTGCAAGAGGAGAGACTGCTGCTCCCTTTCCACTTTCAAACCCTCTCTCAAGTTACTCTTTTGGTCAATTCTACCTCGGAACTTTTCCATACTGTCCATGGGGTTCTCAAGGCAAGAATACTGAAGTAGTTTGTCATTCCCTTCTCCAGTGGACCACGTCTTGTCAGAACCCCATGAACAGAAATCAAAACAGGACACTGAACAATGAGCTCCCCAGGTCAGTAGGTGTCCAAAATGCTACTAGAGATCAGTGGAGAAATATCTTCAGAAAGAATGAAGGGAAGATGCCAAAGCAAAAACAACACCCAGTGGGGGATGAGACTGGTGATGGAAGTAAAGTCCAGTGTTGTAAACAGCAATATTGCAAAGGAACCTGGAATGTTAGGTCCCTGAATCAAGGCAAATAGGAAGTGGTCAAACAGGAGACGGCAAGAGTGACCATCGACATTTCTGGAATCGGCAAAGTAAAATGGACCTGAATGGGTGAATTTAACTCAAGTGACCATTATATCTATTACTGTGGGTAGGAATCCCTTAGAAGAAATGGAGTAGCCTTGATGGTCAACAACAGAGCCTGAAATGCAGTACTAGGATGCAATCTCCAAAAGGCCAGAACGATCTCTGTTCGTTTCCAAGCCAAACTATTCAATATCATGATAATCCAAGTCTACGCCCCAACACGTAATGCTGAAGAAGCTGAAGTTGAACGGTTCTATGAAGATCTACCCGGCTTTCTAGAGTTAACACCCCCAGAAGATGTCTTTTTCATTATAGGGGCCTGGAATGCAAAAGTAGGAAGCCAGGAAGGACCCGGAGTAACAGGCAACGTTGGCCTTATAGCACAGAATGAAGCAGGACAAAGGCTAAGCGAGTTTTGGCAAAAGATTGCACCAGTCTCAGCAGACACCCTCTTCCAGGAACACAAGAGAAGACTCTACACATGGGCATCACCAGAGGGTCAATACTGAAATCAGATTGATTATGTGCTTTGCAGCCAGAGAGGGAGAAGCTGTACAGGGTCAGCACAAACAAGACGTGGGGCTGACTGTGACTCTGATCATGAACTCCTTATTACCAATTTCAGACTTACCTTGAGGAAAGTAGGGAAAACCACTGGACCATTCAGATATGACCTAAATCAAGTCCCTGTGATTCGATTACACAGTGGAAGGGAGAAAGAGATACAAGTGATTAGATCTCATAGAAAGAGTGCCTGAAGGACTATGGACAGAGGTTCATGACATTGTACACGAGGCAGGGATCACGGCCATCCCCAAGGAATAGAAACGCAAAAAGGCAAAATGGTTCTCTGAGGAGGCCTTACAAACAGCTATGAAAAGATGAGAAACGGAAGGCAAAGTAGGAAAGGACAGATATACTCATTTGAATGCAGAGATCCAAAGAAAAGCGAGGAGAGGTAAGAAAGCTTTCCTCAGCGATCAATGCAAAGAAATAGTGGAAAACAATAGAATGGGAAAGACGAGAGTTCTCGTTGAGAAAATTCGAGTGACCAACTTTACACGCAGGAACTTTTCATGCAAAGAAGGGCACAATAAAGGGCAGAAATGGCATGGACCTAACAGAAGCAGAGGATATGAAGAAGAGGTGGCAAGAATACACAGCATAATACAGAAAGGATCTTCAGGACCCAGATAAACACGATGATCTGATCACTCCCCTAGACCCAGACATCCTGGAATGTGAAGTCAAGTGGGCCTTCGGAAGCATCACGACAAACAAAGCTAGTGGAGGTGATGGAATTCTAGTCGAATTATTTCCAATCCTAAAAGATGATGCTGTGAAAGTGCTGCACTCAGTAGGCCAGCAATTCTTTCCACAGGACTGAAAAAGATGAGTTTTCAATCCCAAAGGAGGGCTATAGCAAATAATGCTCAACTACTGCACAATTGCACTCATCTCACATGCTAACAACTTAATGTTCAAAATTCTCCAAGCCAGGCTTCAACAGATTGTGAGCCATGAACTTCCAGATGTTAAGCTGGATTTAGAAAAGGCAGAGGAACAAGAGATCAAATTTCAAACCTCCACTGGACCAACGAAAAGCAAGCGAGTTCCAGGAAAACATCTATTTCTGCTTTGATGACTATGCCAAAGACTTTGTGTGGATCACAACAAACGGTGGAAAATTCTTCAAGACATGAGAATACCAGACCACCTGATATGCCTCCTGAGACATCTGTAGGCAGGTCAAGAAGCAGCAGTTACAGCTGGACATGGAAAAACAGACTGGCTCCATATCAGGAAGGAGTACATCAAGGCTATATATTGTCACCCTGCTTATTGATCTTATATGCAGAGTACCTCATGAGAAACGCTGTGCTGGAGGAAACACAAAGTGGAATCAAGATTGCCGGGAGAAATATCAATAACCTCAGATATGCCGATGACAGCACCCTTATGGCAGAAAGCATGAACAAAAGAGCCTATTGATGCAAGTGACAGAGGACATTGAAAAACTTGGCTTAAAACTGAACATTCAGAAAACTAAGATTATGGTATCTGGTCCCATCCCTTCTTGACAAATAGAAGAGGAAACAGTGACAAATAATATGTTGGTCTCCAAAATCAATACAGATGGTGATGGTAGCCACGAAATTAAGAGATGCTTGCTCCCTGGAATAAAAGGTATGAGCAGGCTAGACAGCTTATTAAAAAGCAGAGGCATTACTTTGTCAAAAAAAAAAAAAAAAAAACAAAAAGGTCCCTCTAGTCAGTTCAGTTCAGGTCAGTTTAGTCGCTCAATCATGTCTGACTGTTTGTGACCCCATGAATCACAGCATGCCAGGCCTCCCTGTCCATTGCCAACTCCTGGAGCTCACCCAAACCCACGTCCATCGAGTCGGTGATGCCATCCAATCATCTCATCCTCTGTCGTCCCCTTCTCCTCCTGCCCGCTATCGTTCTCAACATCAGGGTCTTTTCCAATGAGTACACTCTTCACACGAGGTGGCCAATGTATTGGAGTTTCAGCTTCAACCTCAGTCCTTCTAATGTACACCCAGAACTGATCTCCTTTAGGATGGACTGGTTGGATCTCCTTGCAGTCCAAGGGACTCTCAAGAGTCTTCTCCAACACCACAATTCAAAAGCATCAATTCTTTGGCGCTCAGCTTTCTTCACAGTCCAACTCTCACATCCATACATGACCACTGGAAAAACCATAGCCTTGTCTAGACGGACCTTTTTTCGCAAAGTAATGTCTCTGCCTTTTGATATTGTGGCTAGGCTGTTCATAACTTTCCCTCTAAGGAGTAAGCGTCTTTCAATTTCAGGGTGAGAGTCACCATCTTCAGTGATTCTGGAGCCCCCCAAAATAAAGTCTGACACTGTTTCCACTGTTTCCCCATCTATTTGCCATGAGGTGATGGGACCAGATGCCATGACCTTAGTTTTCTGAATGCTGAACTTTAAGCCAACTTTTTCACTCTCCTCTTTCACTTTCATCAAGAGGTGTTTTAATTCCTCTTCACTTTCTGCCATATGGGTGGTGTTATCTGCATCCCTGAGGTTATTGATATTTCTCCCAGCAATCATGACTGCAGCTTGTGCGTCTTCCGGCCCAGGGTTTCTCATGATGTACTCTGTATATAAGTTAAATAAGCAGGGGGACAATATACAGCCTCGACGTACTTCTTTTCGTATTTGGAACCAGTCTGTTGTTCCATGTCCAGTTCTAACTGTTGTTCCTGAGCTGCATACAGATTTCTCAAGAGAAAGGTCAAGTGGTCTGGTAATCCAATCTCTTTCAGAATTTTCCACAGTTTATTGTGATCCACACAGTCAAAGTGTTTGGCATAGTCAATAAAGAAGAAATAAATGTTGTTCTGGAATTTTCTTGCTTTTTTGATGATTCAGCAGACGTTGGCAATTCCATCTCATTCAGGTTTGTTCTCAATCAAATCCTTTATGATTATACAACATAAATGAGAAATAGATTAAAGGGACTAGATCTGATAGACAGAGTGCCTGATGATCTATGGACGGAAGTTCGTGACTGAAGACCATCCCCATGGAAATGAAATGCAAAAAAAGGAAAATGGCTGTCTGAGGAGGCCTTACAAATAACTATGAAAAGAAGAGAAGTGAAAAACAAAGGACAGAATGAAAGTAATTCCCATTTGAATTAGAGCTCGAAAGAATAGCAAGGAGAGATAAGAAAGCCTTCCTCAGCGATCAATGCAAAGAAATAGAGGAAAACCACAGAATGGGAAAGATTAGAGATCTCTTCAAGAAAACTAGAGTTACCAGGGGAACACTTCATGCACAGATGGGCTCGATAACGGACAGAAATGATAGGGACCTAGCAGAAGCAGAAGCTATTAATAAGAGGTCGCAAGAATACACAGAACTGTATATATCTATATCCATATATCTATATCTTCAAGATGCAGATAAGCACAGTGGTACGATCACTCACCTAGAGCCAGACATCCTGGAATATGAAGTCAAGTGGGCTTTACAGAGCATCACTAGGAACAAAGCTAGTGGAGGTGCTGGAATTCCAGTTGAGTTATTTTGAAATCCTGAAGGATGATGCTGTGAACGTGCTACACTCAATACGCCAAAAATTTTGGAGAACTCCGCAGAGGCCACAGGACTGGAAAAGGTCAGTTTTCATTCCAATCCCAAAGAAAGGCAGTGCCAAAGAATGCTCAAACTACCGCACAATTGCACTCATCTCCCACGCTAGTAAATCAAGGCTCAAAATTCTCCAAGCCATGCTCCAGCAATATGTGAACTGTGAACTTCCGGATGGTGAAGCTGGTTTTAGAATAGGCAGAGGAACCGTCCAGTCGAAGCTATGGTTTTTCCAGTAGTCATGTATGGATGTCAGAGCTGGAGTAGAAAGAAAGTTGAGCACCAAAGAATTGATGCTTTGAAACTGTGATGTTGGTGAAGACTCTTGAGAGTCCTTTGGACTGCAAGGAGATCCAACCAGTCCACCCTAAAGGACATCAGTCCTGCATGTTCATTGGAAGGACTGATGCTGAAGCTGTAACTCCAATAATTTGGCCACCTGATGCGAAGGACTGACTGATTAGAAAGACCACCCTTATGGCAGAAAGTGAAGAAGAACAAAAGAGCCTCTTGATGAAAGTGAAAGAGGAGAGTGAAAAAGTTGGCTTAAAGCTGAACGTTCAGAAAACTAAGATCATGGCATGTGGTCCCATCACTTCATGGGAAATAGATGGGGAAACAGTGCAAAGAGTGTCAGACTTTATTTTGGGGGGCCCAAAAAGCACTGTTGATGGTGACTGCAGCCATGAAATTAAAAGATTTTTACTGCTTGGAAGGAAGGTTATGGCCAACCTAGATAGCATATTTAAAAGCAGGGACATTACTTTGCCAACAAAAGTCCGTCTAGTCAAGGCTATGGTTTTTCCAGTGGTCATGTATGGATGTGAGATTCGGACGGTGAAAAAGCTGAGTGCCACAGAATTGATGCTTTTGAGCTGTGGTGTTGGAGAAGACTCTTGAGTGTTCCTTGGACTGCAAGGAGATCCAGTCAATCCATTTTAAAGGAGATCAATCCTGGGTGTTCATTGGAAGGTCTGATGATCCGGCTGAAACTGCAGTACTTTGGCCATCTCATGTGAAAAGTTGACTCATTGGAAAAGACCCTAATGCTGGGTAGGATTGAGGGCAGGAGGAGAAGGGAATGACAGAGGATGAGATGGTTGGATGGCATCACTGACTCAATGGATATGGGTTTGGGTAAACTCCGAGAGTTGGTGATGGACAGAGAGGCCTGGTGTGCTGCAATTCATGGGGTCGCAAAGACTCGGACACGATTGAAAGACTGAACTGAACTTAACTGATGTTGGGAAAGATCAAATGTGGGAGGAGAAGGGGACAACAAAGGACAGGTTGGTTGGATGGCATCACCAACTCAATGGACATGAGTTTGAGTAAACTCCGGGGTGTTGGTGATGGACAAGGAGGCCTGACTTGCAGCAGTCCATGGGCTCGCAAAGGATCGGACACAACTAAGCCACTGAACAGACTGACTGAACTCAAAATCAAAGAAAGGGATTCTGGGAAATGTAGCTCCAGACTAGGCAAATTAACACAGCGGAGCACAGAGCACTTGACTTACTAAACCCTTCTGCTTCACTTAGTAGGGTGAACTGAGCTTTGAAAATCCGACCTTACTGATAAAGAGATTTTGGACAAGTCTGCAGTGAGGAGACTTTTAGTCACTGCTTTAATTTTCCATTGTACGAATCTGCACTAGAAACAGCCTGGATGTCATTTTCCCCACCTGCCTTGCAGTCAGAACGTAACCATGGGACCTAGGCTCAATCAATTAGACGCACCCAGATGGTACCCAGGCTCAGCCAATCAAATACATCCAGATGGCACTTAAGACCAATTAGGTACAGCCACATCAAATGTAGGCTTAGCCAATGGATACACTTACAGGTGAAAGCAGTGCAACTGGGTTCTGATGCATAGAATTCAATCTAGACGAGGTGGAAGGGACATAAGCCATGTCACTAGTGGCAGCCACTGTGTCTGGAGCCAGTGGTAGTGACAGTTCAGTTCAGTCACTCAGTCCAGTCCGACTCTCTGCGACCCCATGAACTGCAGCATGCCAGGCCTCCCTGTTCATCACCAACACCTGAAGTTCACCCAAACCCATGTCCATTGAGTTGGTGATGCCATCACACCATCTCATCCTCTGTCATCCCCTTCTTCTCCTGCCCTCAATCTTTCCCAGCATCAGGGTCTTCTCCAATGAGTGACAGAAGATCCTGCACTCAAACTCTATATTGTTCATGGCTGTCTCTCCAGCCATCCCTCTCAGAAATCTCAGTCACTTAATATCCTTTAATAAGTTTCTTTCCTGCTCAAAGTTACCTCTAATGAATTCTATTCTTTCCAGTAGAAAGCTGACACCCCTCTAACTTCATTTAACCATCTAGCCTCTTTCCAAAACTAGATAAAATAAGGAACAATGTCCACCCCCATGGGCAGTGGAGTCAGGGAGATGCATTTTGTCAAATTACTATGGTGCCACAGACTCTGGGCCAGTGTCACCTGTGAGGGGGTCACTGACCTGGGTTGTGAGTCGGGTAGACCCATCTGAATCCTGGCTGTGGTGCTGACTGGCCTGTTGTGTGACATTGCGCATATCACTTTCCTCATCTCGAGAACTGACTGTGCTTAGTGTTGCCTCCTGGGGATATCATAGAGACCAAAAGATTCCTCTACGGAGCAATCTCTCAACCACACAGCTCAGCATGTTGGACACACCCACACCAGTGATGATAAAAGGAATAAGAGTGACCTTTCTTTTGCTGGATTAAAGAAGGTAAATAATAATAGAGGTGGTGTCCTCATGTAGTCCCAGATGAAGATGGTCTGTGAATGCTGCAGTTTAGAAAAGTTACATGTTTTTGGTTTTATATTTTTTAGTTTTCTATTTTTTTATTATATTTATTTTAATTGGAGGCTAATTATGGTACAATATCGTAGTGGTTTTGCCATGCATTGACATGAGTCAGCCACGGGTGTACATGGGTTTCCCATCCTGAACCCCCTCACCCCAATTGCATCCCTCTGGGTCATCCCAGTGCACCAACTCTGAGCACCCTGTCTCATGCATTGCACCTGCACTGGAGGTCTGTTTCACATATGAAAATATACATGTTTCATGTTATTCTCTGAATCCATCCCAGACTTGCCTTCTCTCACAGAGTCCAGAAGACTCTTCTATACATCTGTGTCACTTTTCCTGTCTTTCACATAGGGTTATCATCACTATCTTTCTGAATTCCATATGTGTGTGTGTGTGTGTGTGTGTGTGTGTGTGTGTGTGTGTGTTATTGGTGTTTTTCCTTCTGGCTTACATCGCTCTGTTTAATAGGGTCCAGTTTCATCCACCTCGTTAAAACTGGTTCAAATGCATTCTTTTGAATGGCTTAGTAATATTCCATTGTGTATATGTACCACGGCTTTCTTAGCCATTCGTCTGCTGTTGTACATCTGGGTTGCTTCCGTGTCCTGGCTATTATAAACAGTGCTAGGGTGAACATTGGGGTACACGTGTCTCTTTCAATTCTGGATTCCTCGGGGTGTATGCCCAGCAGTAGGACTGCTGAGTCATATGGCAGTTCCATTTCCAGGTTTTTAAGGAATCTCCACACTCTTCTCTATAGTAGCTCTAATAGTTCGCATTTCCATCAACGGTGTAAGAGGGTTCCCTTTTCTCCACACCCTCTCCAGGATTTATTGTTTGTAGACGTTTGGATAGCAGCTATTCTGACTGGTGTGAGATGGTACCACATTATGGTTTTGCTTTGCATTTCTCTGATAATGAGTGATGTTAAACATCTTTTGAAGAGTTTGTTAGCCATCTGTATGTCTTCTTTGGAGAAATGTCTGTTTAGTTCTTTGGCCCCTTTTTTTGATTGGCTCGCTTATTTTTCTGGAATTGAGCTGCAGGCGTTGCTTGTATAGTTTTGAGATTAATTCATTGTCAATTGCTTCATTTGCTATAATCTTGGCCCATTCTGAAGGCAGTCTTCTTCCCTTGCTTATAGTTTCCTTCACTGTGCAAAAGCTTTTCAGTTTATTTAGGTCCCATTGGCGTATGTTTGCTTTAATTTCCATTACTCTGGGAGGTGGCTCATAGAGGATCCTGCTGTGATTTCTGTCAGAAAGTGTTTTGCCTGTGTTTTCCTCTAGGAGTTTTCTACTTTATGGTCTTACATTTAGATCTTTAATCCATTTTGAATTTATTTTTGTGTACGGTGCTAGAAAGTGTTCTAGTTTTCCTCTTGTACAAGTGGTTGACCAGTTTTCCCAGCACAACTTGTTAAAGAGATTGTCTTGTCTTCATTGTATATTCTTGCCTCCTCTATCAAAGATAAAGTGTCCATAGGTACGTGGCTTGGACCTCTGGGCTTGCAATTTTGATCCATTTATCTATACTTCTGTCTTAGTGCTAGAACCACGCTGTCTTGATGACTGTAGCTTTGTAGTATAGCCTGAAATCAGGCAGGGTGATTCCTCCAGGTCCATTCTTCTTTCTCAAGATTGCTTTGGCTATTCGAGGTTTTTTTGTAATTCCATACAAATTGTGAAATTATTTCTTCTATTTCCCTGAAAAATACCATTGGTGGCTTGATAGGGATTGCATTGAATCTATAGATTGCTTTGGGTAGTATACTCATTTTCACTATATTGATTCTTTCACTCCATGAACATGGTATATTCCTCCATCTATTTGTGTCCTGTTTGACTTCTTTCACCAGTGTTTTATAGTTTTCTATATGTATATATAGGTCTTTTGTTTCTTTAGGTAGATATATTCCTCAGTATTTTATTGTTTTCATTGGAGTGGTGAATGGAATGGTTTCTTTAAGTTTTCTTTCAGTTTTCTCCTTGTTAGTGTATAGGAATGCAAGGGATTTCTGCGTGTTCATTTTGTTTCCTGCAACTTTACTATATTCATTGATTAGCTCTAGTAATTTTCTGGTGGAGTGTTTAGGATTTTCTCTGTAGAAGATCATGGCATCTGCAAACAGTGAGTGTTTTACTTCTACTTTTCCAATCCGGGTTCCTTTTATTTCTTTTTCTGCTCTGATCGCTGTGGCCAAAACTCCCAAAACTATGTTGAATAGGAGTGGTGAGAGTGGGCACCATTGTACTGATCCTTACTTTAGGGGCATTGCTTTCAATTTTTCACCATTGAGGATAATGTTTGCTGTGGGTTTGTCGTATATATCTTTTATTATTTTGAGATTTGTTCCTTCTATGCCTGCTTTCTGGAGGGTTTTGGTGATAAATGGATGTTGAATTTTGTCCAAGGGTTTCTCTGCATCTATTGAGATAATCACATGATTTTTATTTTTCAATTTGTTAATGTGGTGTATTATGTTGATTAGTTTGTGGATATTGAAGAATCCTTGCATCCCTGGGATAAAGCCCACTTGGTCATGATGTATGATCGTTTTAGTATGTTGTTGGATTCTGCTTGCTAGAATTTTGTAAAGGATTTTTGCATCTATGTTCATCAGTGATATTGCCCTGTGGTTATATTTATTTATGTATTTATTTATTTATGTATTTATTTATGTATTTTCGTGGCATCTTTGTCTGGTTTTGGTATTAGGGTGATGGTGGCCTCATAGAATGAGTTTGGAAGTTTCCCCTCCTCTGCAATTTCCTGGAAGCATTTGAGTATGATAGGTATTAGCTCTTCTCTCAATTTTTGGTAGAATCCAGCTGTGAAGCTGTCTGGTCCTGGGCTTCTGTTTGCTGGAAGATTACTGATTACCCTTTCAATTTCCGTGCTTGTGATGGGTTTGTTAGGATTTTGTTTTTCTCCCTCGTTCAGTTTTCAGAAGTTGTACTTTTCTAAGAATTTGCCCACTTCTTCCAAGTTGTCCATTTTATTGGCATATAGGGGTTGATAGTAGTCTCTTATGATCCTTTGTATTTCTGTGTTGTCTGTTGTGAACTCTCCATTTTCATTTCTAATTTTGTTGATTTGATTCTTCTCCCTTTGTTTCTTGATGAGTCCGGCTAATGGTTTGTCAATTTTATATATCTTCTCAAAGAACCAGCTTTTAGCTTTGTTGATTTTTGCTCCGGTCTCATTTGTTGCTTTTACATTTATTTCTGCTCTATTATATGATTTCTTTCCTTCTACTAAGCCTGGGGTTCTTGAATTCTTCCTTCTCTAGTTGCTTTAGGTGTAGAGTTAGGTTATTTGTTTGACTTGGTTCTTCTTTCTTGAGGTAAGCCGCTTTTGCTATGAACCTTTGCCTTTGCACTCATTCTACAGCTTCCCATAGGTTTTGGGTTGTTGCGTTTTCATTTTCATTTGTTTCTATGCATATTTTGATATCTTTTTGGATTTCCTCTGCGATTTGTTGCTTATTTAGCAGTGTGGTGTTCAGCCTTCATATGTTTGAATTTTAAATAGTGTTTCTCTTGCAGTTGACATCTAGTCTCAGTGTACTGTGGTCAGAAAATATGATTGGAATGATTTCACGGTTTTTTGAATCTACCAAGGCCGGACTTATGGCTGAGGATGTGATCAGTCCTGGAGAAGTTTCCATATGTACTTGAGAAAAAGGTGAAACCCATTGTTTGGTCAGAAATTATGCTTGGAATGATTTCAAGGTTTTTTGAATCTACCAAAGCTGGACTTATGGCCGAGGATGTGATCTGTCCTGGAGAAGTTTCCATACGTACTTGAGTAAAAGGTGAAACCCATTGTTTTGTGGTGAAATGTCGTATCGATATCAATTATGTCTAACTGGTCCATAGTATCATTTAAAGTTTGTATTTCCTTGTTAATTTTCCGTTTACTTGATCTATCCATAGGTGTGAGTGGGGTAGCAAAGTCTTCCACTATGACTGTGTTATCGTTAATTTCCCTTTCATGCTTGTTAGCCTTTGCCTTACATATTGTGGTTCTCCTATGTTGGGTGCATATGTATTTATAATCGTTATATCTTCTTCTCAGATTGATGTTTTTATCATTATGTAGTGTCCCTCTTTGTGTCTTTTCACAGGCTTTATTTTAAAGTCTATTTTGTCTGATATGTGTATTGCTACTCCTGCTTTCTTCTGGTCTCGATTTGCTTGGAATACTTTTTTTCCAGCCCTTCACTTTCAGTCTGTATGTGCCCCTTGTTTGGAGGTGGGTCTGTTGTAGACAACATAAACAGTGGTCTTGTTTGTGTATCCTTTCAGCTAGTCTTTGCCTTTTGGTTGGGGCACTCGACCCATTTACAGTTAAGGTAACTGTTGATAAGTATGATCCTGTTGCCATTTGATTTGCTGTTTGGGGTTCGAGTTTATACAACCTTTCTGTGTTTCCTGCCTAGAGAAGATCCTTTAGCATTTGTTGAAGAGTGAAAAGAAGAGTTGGGAATAGATGTCTCTACAGTATCTTCATTAGTCCGAGGTAATAAGAAGAAGCATGTTAAAGCAAGGGGTAATGTGGATGATCAAAACTCTGACTTTCATCCTGAAACTTGAGGACAGAGTGTATTTTCAGCCTGCACAAGTTTAAATGTGCCATTCATACAAAAGCCTTCTACCATCCAGATAGCTGCTGAAACAAGTGCCCCAACTTGAAATGATTTCTCTTCTCCATCGTAAATATCAGTTAGACCACAGGAGCATACTGTGATACATCAATCTGCAGCTGCTTTAGGTGTTGTTGTTGTTTTAATTGAAGAGAAATTGCTTTACAGAATTTTGCTGTATTCTGTCAGAATTCAAAATAAATCAACCATAGAGGCACATATATCCCCTCCCTCTGGGAGTACCCTCCCATTTCCCTCCCCATCCCACAATCTAGCTTGAGCATTTGTCATGGGATTTCACATAGCAGCTGCACTAAATCAAATGGCTCTAGTGAAAATTTTGCAGCTATGTCTACTTCTCTTTCTCCGTACCGCAACTTATGTCCATTACAGAACAGTTAGTTTGGACCGAGGGTGGAGCCTTCTAACTTTCCAGGTTGGTATGGTAATATGTCAGCCCATGCCCGTCCTTTTCCTAAACTACGACAGTCAGGCAATTTAGTTTTCCCAGTGCCAAAGATCCCTGATACATCTGCTGCTTCTCTTTCAAGATCCACTCATCAACCATCTTCGTTATTTGAAAACTGTCCTAATACAACTGATGTACCAAATAGGTGTTGGATTATGGAGGATACCAAAGTGTAAAATTAATGTTGGGAGATGTCAACAAATTCCTACAATTCTCTTATTTGAAGAAAAAAGTTACATATTCATCTTCATAGGGCCAATTTCTATTTTGGAATAATTAAGAGTAAAATGAGTCTTTCTTTCCGTGCCTGACTATTTTACTCTGCATAATATAAACACTTCTGTGCAAGGTCATAAAATAAACACTACACTTGCTTTCACTGAAACCCACAGTCAGTTGATTGACTTCATTGCATAGAAGTGAGCAGACCCATGTTTGGTTTGGTAACAGTCCTGAATGTTAAGAATATGTGTATAGAAGGGTGATCAATCACTTTTATTTCAGGAACCAAGTAGACTTATTGATGTGATTTTTCTGTGTAAAAATTCTTTAGCAATGACATTTTGCAGGTTTCATGTTTTTGGTTACTGTTTATGCAAGCAGCCTTTATTTTAAGTTGATGTAGAAGTAAACACTGGTTGAACATTGCCCTTCAATTGCTAGAAGACCAGTGACTTTATGATGTCAGAGCTACTCTTCAATTGCTAGGAGACCAGTGACTTTGTGATGTCACAGCTTTTGACTTTGAGAGCCATGCTGATGGTCTTGAGAGTTTATCTCTGTACGCCAGACAAGCAGCACTTGAATTTGGAGTGTGTAAAGTCAGACAAATGAGAAAAGTATCTGAAGAAAGATCTCTCTGAGATGGCACACATTCCTTCAGAAATTCAAGATGTGCCTCGTAAAGATGTATCAAGTGGTTCCAAAACCTCCATTGGATCGTCTTCGTGTGATTACACACTTACTGGGGACTCAGTTTTGAGATCTATGATTGAAGAATATGCTTTTCAGGCTTTGTCTAAGGAAGCTGGGATAAAAAGGCCACACTACACATTTTCTGTCTCTGAAAGAAATGAGTTGAATGATTTTCTTTCCCTCACTTTTCCACAAAAACTCTGGACTATAGTTGAAAGTGATCAGTTTGAATCTATTTGGTGGGATGAGAGTGGCACTTCTATAGTGATCAACGAAGAACTCTTCAAGAAAGAAGTCTTGGAAAGAAAGGCCCCTTTCAGAATATTTGAAACTGATAGTATGAAAAGTTTAGTTAGCCAGCTTAAACTTTATGGGTTTAGTAAAAAGCGACAAACTTTTCAAAGATCTGCTTCACTCCCTGACTTTCTGGAAGAAGAAAACAATGTCTCTGTTTTGAGCAAGGTAATCCAAAATTTCCACTTACTGTCAATATGTAAGATTAAATCATGTGACTTAGAAAGCATGTTCACATATGTAGCTAAAACCGAATTTAAAATTGAGATAGCAAACTGTTGAACACGTTTTATTTTTTGAAGTTGAGAACAGCTGGAGGTTAAAATATTTGATACTTAATACACTCTCCTAGCAACTTGAAATCAGATACATGTCCTCAAGCTACTTTAAGTGGTATTTACTGTATATATACAACATATTTTTTAGTTGAGGAGCATACTTGTTTCTAACATGTAAGGTGTTAAAACTACTAATGGAGGTGTTGTCTTTGATTCTATTTAATTGGCATCATTAAAGGAATACATTTTTATAGTTTAACTTTGCTTGTCAGTTTTACCTTCGTTTATAAAAAACTAAATAATTGTATCCTTTGATTTTAGTTACAGATCTACCATAATCCAAATTTCAAAAGAGGCTATCCCCAACTTTTAGGAAGAATGAAAAGAAGAGTTGGGATTAGCAATGTGTTTCCGAAACCTTCACTAGTTCCAGATTACGAGAAGAAGCATGTTAAAGCAAGGGTCAACATAGATGATCGTAACTCTGGTTTTCATGCTCAAACTAGTGGAGAGAGTCCATTTTCAGCTTCCACCAGTTTAAGTGTGCCTTTCCCACAAAAGACTTATACCAGCCAGATAGTCCCTAAAACAAGCGCCCTATTTCCACGTGACTTTCCTTCCCCATCAATATCAGTTAGACAAAGAGAACAGAACGTGGTAGATCAACCTGCTGTTTTAAACCAGTTGAGCATTTTTAATTGGCACTTCCATAGCACCTACACTCAAGCAAATGGCCACGTTGAGGACTTTGCTACTACCGATACATCTACTTCTCAGAACCACATCGTATCTCCATTATGGAGCAGTTCTTTTGGACTGATGGTGGAGCCTTCTACATTTCCAGACAGGTATAGCGATATGTCAGCCCATGACAGTCCTCTTCCTAACCAGCAACAGAGAGGCAACTCAAGGTCCCCAGTGCCAACGATCGCTTATACACCCACCTCCTCTCTTTCAAGTCAATTCATCAACGATATTCCTTATGTGAAAACCATGCTAATTAAAACTGACCTATCAAATAAGTATCAGCTTATGGAACCTAATGAAGATTAAAATTTACGTTGGGAGATGTCAACAAATACCTACAATTCTTGTATTTGAACAATAAAGTTACACGTTCCTCTGCACAGTTTTGTTTTCTATTTTGAAACAATGAAGAGTAAATTAAGGCTTTATTTCAATGTCTGGCTATTTCTCTGCACTCTTTTATAAACTCTTCAGTTCAAGAAAACATCCGTTAGGCATCCTAGGTAAATGGCACCTAGCCTATTGTTTCTAAGCAAGAAAATGAGAACAAAGGGAAAAGAGGTAATGGATGTAAAGTGATTTGGGAAATCATCCCTGCTGAAATGAATGGGTGTCTAAATGAGGATGGTACGGGTGAAGGAACACATACAAATAAAATCACAACAAGTGCACCTACACAGTACGAACCTTAGTGCATTCACAGTTACATGATATTCTATTACGTATCGGGAGAGTCTTAAGATAGAGAAGGAAATGGTGCCCCGCTCCAGTATTCTTGCCTGGAGAATTCCGTGGAAAGGGGCTCCTGGTGGGCTGCTGTCCATAGGGTCGCACAGAGTTGCACACAACTGAAGTGACTTAGCAGCAGCAGAGTCTTAAGACATTAGACAGGAGATTGTCTTCATTCTAGAAATTCATTTCATACTTGAAAATATAAATATTGTAGCATGTCCAAAATTAGGAGAACCGTTATACCATCACTGTGATACCAACGATTACAGGACATAATCAGTGACTGGACCATGGCCAGCACAAGATAGGTATTTTACAAGTGGTACTGTATAGGGTCATTTTAGCTCTGCTCTCCTTAAGGCGTACCTTTATTTCCTGCCACCATGATTCCACCCTATATTTCCTAATGCATATTTAGATTTTGCTTATCTGTTCTCTCAGAGACAAAATAAATTCCTCTGGTGATTGCAGCACCTCAGGATGGTTAACAAGTTCTTTGAAGACATGATATTTGTTTTCCGTAGTAGTTTCAGTACCATTCTCTTACACCGTGCTTCTGGAGCTACAATCACACACACTGCTTTCAGATGTGCTAAGCCCCTTCTTACAACTTTGCCTCAACTCTTTCTTGGGGTTGGAAGGAACCTCTGTTCGCCCTCCTACCAAGGTGAGCACGGATATCAGGTCTTCAATGTGTTTGGGGTCTACCCTCTTTTCTTTGTGTATCTTTCACATCAGCTAAAACGTGTACTTACTGAATTATCAACAAGGAAATGTAACCACGAATCAAATGCTATATACATTACTCAACAACATCCTATAACCTGCACTATTATCATAATTGACCTTTCCTACTTACTGAGAATCTTTTCCCGGTTGATAAATATATATCTTATATGTTCATGAATGTCAAATGTGGGAATTCAAATTATAAAATGATTGCTGCTCTCATGAAGTTTACAGTCTATAAGAACCCATACTAGTCATGTTGTTTCAGGCCCCAGTTCCCTAAAATTCAGTAGTAGTTATAGAGATATTTATGAAAAAAACAAACAAACAAAAAAGAATCATTCATTTTAATTCTCTAGAAAAGTCATGGAGTAAGGAGGGATCAAAATCAATGGCTGATCCTTCACATAGTTCACAATGAAAGAAGATGAGCAGAGTGTCTGCCAGTTGGACCCCCCAGACTGTCATGAACACTACCTAGAAATCTTGGCAATCTCCACTTTGTGGCCATTTCTTTAGACAGTAGTAGCAATATCAAGTCATGGCCCTGTTTTGGTATGGTAACCCACATAGGACAACACCAAGTTAAGTTCACCGTTCTCATGTTTGGGGCTAATGCAGAGTGAAAGCTGTGGGCTATTTGTGTAGATAAGGGAGGTGTCCAAACAGCACACGCTTTTTCTTTCACTGAAAACTTTCATTAAATTTGGCTGAGAACACTATACTTTAGAGAGGTAAGCATTTTGCAGCAATTGTAAGAGTTATTGAAATCAGTGTCCTTAGTTATCCTTTCAAGCGCAAAGTCCAATGGTCTGGTTTTCGATTTCAGGCATCTTACTATGGAGCCAAATTTGCATGCTTTGAGAAATAGCACCTTAAAAGCAATCACATCTTCTATTTCATTGCCGTGTACTGATTATTCCTGCTCACTCCCTTTGATCTTCTTTTCCTGTTCTGCTTTGAGGGGCAGGTCCTTCTCAAAAAGAATAGGATTAATTCGCTTAGTGCTCTGTGGTAACTTGGAAAAGGCATGGATAAGGACATGCAATATATTATGTGGGAAAGCTACTGTTTTTGTTCCCTCCTGAAAACATAGTATTAAATTGTACCTCAATTGTCCTACCACGGGAAGCCTGGTTACATGATGCATTACCTTGGTGATCAATTCCCATATGGCTTTAACATATCAGTACCTTTAATTCTCAAAAGCTTATAGAGAAAGTATCTCAATACAGTAGGGAAATATTATACATGAGTTCAGTGTTCTTTCCCGTACTTATTTATTTTATAATTTGTGCCTAAAATAGTAAAAGTGAGAACAAAAATTCAAGTGAGTTAACGCAGTGAGTTAAACACAGAAGATTGAGACAAGAAGTAGAAAAATTGATGGGAGAAGATCAGAGGATGAAATTGGGTGCTTATAATGGAACAAGCAACTGTGTAACTGCAGGGCCTAAATAGCTCAATATGACTTCACTACAAATTATTTTCATTTTAGCAAATCACAGAATAGTCTTACATGCAAAGTATTTTAAGATCCCATGGAATGCACAACAAAGGTATATCTTTTAAAGCATTCTGATTTAAAATGTCGCTAGAGACATATCATTCAAGTAGAAAATGATTTCCAAAATTAAGCCTAGAGACAAGTATCAGAGAAACTTTGGGAAGTTCATAGGTGTCCTCCAGTGAGTCCTTGGGTTTTCTTTTCTTTTTGTAATTGTGTTTAAGCATACAAGATCGTGACTGTGCTTGCGTGTGTGTGCATCAGATTAAGAATGTGTTAGTGAGTGTATGTCTGGGCTCTCTTTTGGACTTTTATGTTAGAAATTTCAGCTGAAGAAACAGTTCATTCAAGCTACCAATGGTATTTTTCACAGAACTGGAACAAATCATCTCACAATTTGTATGGAAATATAAGAAACCTCGAATAGCCAAAGCAATCTTGAGGAAGAAGAATGGAACTGGAGGAATCAACCTGCCTGACTTCAGGCTCTACTACAAAGCCACAGTCATCAAGACAGCATGGTACTGGCACAAAGATAGAAATATAGATCAATGGAACAAAATAGAAAGCCCAGAGATAAACCCACGCACCTATGGACACCTTATCTTCGACAAAGGAGGCAAGAATATACAATGGAGAAAAGACAATCTCTTTAACAAGTGGTGCTGGGAAAACTGGTCAACCACTTGTAAAAGAATGAAACTAGAACACTTCCTAACACCGTACACAAAAATAAACTCAAAATGGATTAAAGATCTAAACATAAGACCAGAAACAATAAAACTCCTAGAGGAAAACATAGGCAAAACACTCTCCGACATAAATCACAGCAGGATCCTCCATGACCCACCTCCCAGAATATTGGAAATAAAAGCAAAAATAAACAAATGGGACCTAATTAAAATTAAAAGCTTTTGCACAACAAAGGAAACTATAAACAAGGTGAAAAGACAGCCTTCAGAATGGGAGAAAATAATAGCAAACAAAGCAACAGACAAACAATTAATATCAAAAATATACAAGCAACTTCAGCAGCTGAATTCCAGAAAAATAAACGACCCAATCAAAAAATGGGCCAAAGAACTCAACAGACATTTCTCCAAAGAAGACATACAGATGGCTAACAAACACATGAAAAGATGCTCAACATCACTCATTATTAGAGAAATGCAAATCAAAACCACAATGAGGTATCATTTCACACCAGTCAGAATGGCTGCTATCCAAAAGTT
This sequence comes from Giraffa tippelskirchi, assembly GCF_054371585.1. Lineage (NCBI taxonomy): Eukaryota > Metazoa > Chordata > Mammalia > Artiodactyla > Giraffidae > Giraffa > Giraffa tippelskirchi. Next base: position 19,255,013 of record NC_137290.1, read on the forward strand.
TACAAGCAATAAATGCTGGAGAGGGTGTGGAGAAAAGGGAACCCTCTTACACTGTTGGTGGGAATGCAAACTAGTACAGCCACTATGGAGAACAGTGTGGAGATTCCTTAAAAAACTGGGAATAGAACTGCCATATGACCCAGCAATCCCACTGCTGGGCATATACACCCAGGAAACGAGAATTGAAAGGGACGCGTGTACCCCAATGTTCATCGCAGCACTGTTTACAATAGCCAGGACATGGAAGCAACATAGATGTCCATCAGCAGACGAATGGATAAGGAAGCTGTGGTACATATACACAATGGAATATTACTCAGCCATTAAAAAAAATACATTTGAATCGGTTCTACTGAGATGGATGAAACTGGAGCCCATTATACAGAGTGAAGTAAGCCAGAAAGAAAAACAACAATACAGTATACTAATGCATATATATGGAATATGAAAGATGGTAACGATAACCCTATATGCGAGACAGAATAAGAGACACAGATGCATGGAACAATTTTATGGACTCTGAGGGAGAAGGTGAGGGTGGGACGTTCTGGGAGAATAGCATTGAAACATGTATATTATCATATGTGAAACAGAACACCATTCCATGTTCGATGCATGTGACAAGGGCTCAGGGCCGGGGCAATGGGATGATCCAGAAGGATGGAATGGGGAGGGAGGTGGGTGGGGGGTCCAGGAAGGGGAACACATGTAAACCCATGGCTGATTCATGTCAATGTATGGCAAAAACTATTACAATATTGTAAAGTAATTAGCCCCCAACTAAAATAAATAAATTTATAAAAAAAAAAAACAAAAAACAAAAAACAAAAATACAGCCAGGCACAAATTAAACTGCCCATTCAAAACTCTTCTTTCTCTTTTCAAAGTGCAAGACAAACGGATGCGTCAAAGGTTGAAAGCATTTCAATAATAACCAAGCTACTCCGCCCAAACATAGTTAAAAACTATGGTACTCTCCCAATCAACCCAGCAAAAGATGAGTGGGACCTTAGGTATCTATGATGTCTGGCAATAACAAAACACCCACCCTCTAATACGGCAGTACTCAAGAAGGCCATGTAGAGGCCTGCAGTTTCAACCAGGCCTTCCTGTAATAGGATACGACCTTCCTATAGGAGGCTGCACACTCACCAGTAATGAACACTCTTAGGCATCAAATGAAACTAAGGACGAAACCTGGAATTCTCTTCCCACATGGTGGAAGTCCCCTTCCCCCTTCCCAAGTGGATGTGATAGACAGTTAAAATAAAAGGAAGTTATAACATGGCTGACATTCTTCTTACATAATACCTGAAATGTCCAAGCCCCACCACACTACTAAGCAGCTGACTATACAGGTCTTCTGGTCTCAAATCTGTGTGACAATCATCACATGAGAATTTTATGAATATTTGAGATGCATTGATAGTGCGGATCTGTAAAGCTAAACGTCTTTGAGATCTGACTCAAATAGGAAAACTGTGTACTCCCTGTCTTCAGTTTTATGGGGATTTCACATGCATTCACACACTTCCACAATGCTCAACCTTCATCTGAAGACAAAAACTGTGACATTAAGAGAAGAGGAATGGTCTATTCACAGAGAAGGCCAGCGGTAAAGTCAAAATGGATCCAGTTTCCTGCCTACATCCCTGCTCAGTAATGTAACCGCTTGTAAGCATTCCTAAGGGCGACTAGGATACACAAGTCAAAGATGCTTCTCCCAGGATTACAGAGTTGGATTGAGAACTGTAAGTTTGTTTACCTCTCATCCCATTCTTAAGATCACAAACCATAACTGTTAACCCATCAGAAGATGGGCAGCTCTAGCACATATTTAGAGACAATGCCTGCTTCTGCCTAAGACCAAGGTTGTAGATCCAAGTGGCATATAGGGTACGGTTTCCATCTCAGGATACCACATGACTCCCCAGGGATTCTCCTTCTCTGGAAAGCTCTCAAGAGATGTTGTGAGAAGAATATTTTGAGGGTGGAAAACAAGGAAACCGACAAGAGTTGTGTTCTTTCTAATTGTCCTCAGTCTCACTTTTCATCCCATGTATAATGACAAAGTCTCCCAAGCACTGCCAATACCAATTTGTTGATGTTCTTCAGCCACTCAGTCTTGTCTGACTCTTTGTGACTCCATGTACAGCAAGAACCCTGGGTTCCCTTGCCTTTCAAATCACCAGTTTACTCAAACCCATGACTTTTGAGTCACTGATGCTTTGCAGCCATCTCACCCTCTGGCATTCCCTTCTCGTCCTTCCCTCAATCTTTCCCAGCATCAGTTTCTTCCCAGTGATTTCACTCTAGGCCCTAGATGGTCAATATATTGGCTCTTCATGGTCAGCGTCAGAACTTCCGTGAATAGTATGAGTTGAACTCCTTCATGCTTGGCTAGTTTGAACTCCATGCTCGCAACGGAACTCTCACACATCTTCTCCAGACCCACTACTGCAAAGCATCGATATTTTGGCACTCAGTTCCTGTGGTCCTGCTCACTCCTCCATACGTTACTCCTGAAAATCAACTTTGCCCATTCGGATCTTTTTCAGTAATCACTCAGCTTATTAACATGGTGTCTAGACTGGTCGTAGCTTTTCATCCAAGTGGCAAGTGCCTTTTCGTTTCGTGGCTGAAGTCACTCCCCGCAGTGTTATCAGAGGTCAAGAAAGTGAAACCTGTCACTGAGTCAATTGTATCCTATTGCTAGATCTCAAAATGTTTGGGCCACATTCCATGGTCTTATTTTTAGTGTTCATTGGTTTGTGTTTAGATTGAGTTTTAATCCAGCTTTTCCTGTCACCTCATCAGAAGGCTCTTTAGTCCCTAGTGTTTTTCAGCCATTTGTGTGTTGTCATCTTATAACTAAGGTTATTCACACTTCTCACAGTAATTCTGTTTCCAGCTTCAAATTCTTTCAGCAAGTTATTGTCCATGGTATACTCTGCACAGAAGTCAAATAAGCTGGGTGACAATATATAGCCTCGATGTATTTCCTTCCCTATTTTGTACCAGTCCGTTGTTCCTTCTCCAGTTCCAACTGTTGTTTCTTGACCTGCGTGCACCTTTCCCAGGAAACAGGTATGGTGGTCTTATATTCTTATCTCTTTAAGAATTTTCCACAGTTTGTTGTGACCCACACAGTCTAAGGGCTTCCCCTGTGATTCAGATGGTAAAGCATCTGCCTGCAATGGGGGAGGCCCAAGTTCGATCGCCGGGTCTGGAAGATCCCCTGGAGAAAGAAATGGTAGGCTACAGTCCATGGGGTCGCAAAGAGTCAGACGCAAATGAATGACCTCACTTTCACATGCAGTCTAAGCCATTAACAGAGACAATAAAGGAGATGTAAATGACTTTATGAAACACCCTTGTTTTTTCTATGATCCAGACTCCAATTAAGGTTTACCTATTAAGATTAAATGACTAACTACACCTGCCTGCTCGCTCTCTCTCTGTTTCAAGTTGTTGCTGCTACTGCTGCTAAGTCGCTTCAGTCGTGTCCGACCCTGTGCGACCCCAGAGACGGCAGCGTACCGGGCTCCTCCGTCCCTGGGATTCTGCAGGCAAGAACACTGGAGTGGGTTTCCATTTCCTGCTCCAATACATTTAAGTGAAAATCGAAAGTGAAGTCACCCAGTTGTGTCCGACTCTTCACGACCCCATGGACTGAAGCCTACCAGGCTCCTACGCCCATGGGATTTTCCAGGCAAGAGTACTGGAGTGAGATGCCATTGCCTTCTCCATTTTTCAAGCTATCATCTACCAACTGTTACATTCCTGGGCACTTGCCATCTTCTTGTGGGCTCTCCTGGTGGCTCAGTTGGCAAAGCAACTGCCTGCAATCTGGAGACCTGGGTTCACTCCCTGGGTCGCGAAGATCTCCTGCAGAAGGAAATGGGAACCCACACCAGTACGCTTGCCTGCAAAGTTAGTATTAAATTATGACCATGCCCATCTCTGACCTTTGACACCCACTTGAAACAGTCAAGTTTCCAGAGCAGAAATAAGGAATCTGTGCTCCGGGAAAAAGTCGGGACAATTTGACAAATAGCTAGATATTTTGAGGAACGGACATTTTGAGCCCAATATCTGTATCATCTTTTATCTGGAAAGGAACTATGTTTCCTCAAACTGATGACAATTCCTCATTAGCAGAAATTTCAGGAAAAATAACTCGGCTTATCTGCATGTTCGAAGTCAATGTTGTACCAGTTATGTGTGTATGCACGAAAGCTCCCATTAAACAGATAAATTCACATCAACTAAAGTTTGTTGCTTTACTGGCATGCATAAATGAATTACAGAGCCTGCCTAGAAAGAAAATCAGAAGTTCTAATTGGGCAGATAATAAGAAGACGTTGAGAGCAACTCTCTTCATGGGGGCATCACAAATAATACTTCTATAAAGGCAACAGTTCCCCGAGCGCATCCAATGAATATTAGCAGAAGACCTTGCTCAACTATATGGGAACAAGACATAACTGGGAAGAATGGAAGGAAGATGGGAGAAGGAGGATGAGAGGAATAGAACCAAACCTGTGTCTTGTGGTGGGAGATGGAGAAGCAGGGGATAGATTGAGGATTCAGGTAAGTCACCTCAGTAAACTTAAATTACTTTTGACTGAAAGGAAGCAAGGTGAAGAAGCTGATGAAATATAGCTTGTCTAGAGTGAGAATCAAACAGAGAATGTGTGGTGTGGTCCTACATGTCCCAAACGGCCATGCAGGTCAACCAGTGTTCATAGGGCCTGGAAGATGAAACATGGGGTTAGAAAGCCAACCTGGGAGTGAAGTGTGTTTGACTGCGTAGAGATGGAGTGATGGATCTGGGATGTCAAAGTGCATAGGAAGGAATGCTTTTTGAAAAATCCCAAACTGACAGAGAAGCGGGACCTTAGGGTTCAGTCACACAGAGGAGGTAACACCATTGAATCCTCCCCCTCCCCACCCCCACCCTTTCCCACAAGCTGAGACCTACTATCAGGCAATAGAAAACAACTAGCTAGAACTAACACTCATGCTTCTGCCACCACAGGCTAGAAAACGATCCCAGTAGGGCCATAAATTTTCTGCCTGTGGTTGCAGACTCTTTGTCTATGGCATACAAAAGGGACAATAGATTTCCAATGAATGAAAATATTCAGGCTCTGGCAGCACTAAAAGCAAATAGGAGTTATCCCAGATTAGAGTCTGACCTGTCCCTACTGAAGATCCAAAGTTATTTCTGCCCTCGTTTGGGCACGCTTTCTCAAGAGGTGGAGCTGTGCTGTGGCTCGTGTTCAGGACCAGAACACTGACAGCAGGGACCCTAATAACATTCATTATACTGACCATGTTATGCTACGCTGTGTGGCTGGTTCACTCGTTTTCTCACTTGTAGGCTTTCTCATTATTCTTGATTATTTACTGTTTTAAGATTGTTTACATCACATATTTGTTTTTTTTATTTTTTTAATAAATTTATTTATTTTAGTTGGGGGCTAATTACTTTACAATATTGTAATAGTTTTTGCCATACATTGACATGAATCAGCCATGGGTTTACATGTGTTCCCCTTCCTGGACCCCCCACCCACCTCCCTCCCCATCCCATCCCTCTGGATCATCCCATTGCCCTGGCCCTGAGCCCTTGTCTCATGCATCAAACATGGAATGGTGTTCTGTTTCACATATGATAATATACATGTTTCAATGCTATTCTCCCAGAACGTCCCACCCTCACCTTCTCCCTCAGAGTCCATAAAATTGTTCTATGCATCTGTGTCTCTTATTCTGTCTCGCATATAGGGTTATCATTACCATCTTTCAAATTCCATATCTTTTCACACCAGTCAGAATGGCTGCAAGCCATTTCACACCAGTCAAAAGTCTACAAGCAATAAATGCTGGAGAGTCGTTACCATCTTTCAAATTCCATATCATTTCACACCAGTCAGAATGGCTGCTATCCAAAAGTCTACAAGCAATAAATGCTGGAGAGGGTGTGGAGAAAAGGGAACCCTCTTACACTGTTGGTGGGAATGCAAACTAGTACAGCCACTATGGAGAACAGTGTGGAGATTCCTTAAAAAACTGGGAATAGAACTGCCATATGACCCAGCAATCCCACTGCTGGGCATATACACCGAGGAAACCAGAATTGAAAGAGACGCGTGTACCCCAATGTTCATCTCAGCACTGTTTACAATAGCCAGGACATGGAAGCAACCTAGATGTCCATCAGCAGACGAATGGATAAGGAAGCTGTGGTACATATACACAATGGAATATTACCCAGCCATTAAAAAAAATACATTTGAATCGGTTCTACTGAGATGGATGAAACTGGAGCCCATTATACAGAGTGAAGTAAGCCAGAAAGAAAAACAACAATACAGTATACTAATGCATATATTTATTTTTTGTATGTATATAACATGTACTTTGTTTTCCTCCTTTCTGTGCCTTTTGTTGATGTCGTTTCTTGTCATGTTTGTTTTAATAGGTATATATTTCTATGTTAACTGTGATTTTCTGTTGTTCTGTGGGAAAGCTCTTGTCGTTTTTGTCAGATTTCTTTCTTTATTTTTTACGTGGCACTCTGCTCTAGTGTTGTTTTATGTCTTGCAAGTTATTCGCTTAGTTGTATTATTGGTTCTATGTTCTTCCCTATTGTGATTTTTGCTTGTGTTATTTTCTTTTTTTGTTATTATTATTTTTTTCTTTGATTTTGGTTTCTTACAATTTGTCTGACTTCCTTTGTTTCCTCTGTCTAATCTTTTACTATGTGATCTTGGTTCTGTGACCAGAAGTTGGGCCTGTTCTTCTAGAGTTTCAGCCCCATATCGAAGACCATAGAGTACCAGAGAATTCCTGGTTCCAGCGAATATTAATTGGTGAGAGTGTCTATGAAGGCTTCCATCGCAAACTAAGAACCAATTCCACTCAAAAGGCTATATTATCCAGAGCTGATGCCTCATGCCACACAAAAAAGCAGAACAGAAACACAAGCCATATCATCCACAGATGGACTGCCTAAAGTCAGACTAAACCCGTACATACCTGCAAAAGATACCACCGTGAGAGAGAGAAGTGTCAGCTGTGGAATATAGATGCCAGAGAATATAGTTGCCAGTCCCTCCCCCTCCAAGGACACAGAAACCACTGCACCAAACTTATCCAGTCAGGGTGCATTTGGAAGCAAGAACTGCAACCCTGCACCCTGGGAAGAAAAGACCATTAACATAGGAAGATAAACAAATGTGAAGAAAGTCAAGTACGTTGCAGGCAAAGAAACAATGTTAAAACACATGAGACATAATTAAAGAGGAAATAGGAATTGTCACTGAAAAAGAATTGAGAGGAACGATAGTAAAGATGATCAAACATCTCAGAAAATAAATGTAAATCATGTAAGAAACATTTAAGAAGGGTGTGTGAATGATAGCACAATAACTGCTGTATGTGTGCTGTAGGCTCATCCATGCCTTTGTACAGCAGAAGCCAGAACAACATTGGAAAATAATTATCTTCCAAATTAAAAACGAAGTATTAAAAGAAAAACAGACTTTAAATAACACAACAGACCTGGCAATTCAACTGAAACTTAAGTAGATTTCTTCGAAAAACCAGCAGAAGGCAGTTCCTTTTCAAGGGCAAATGAAATATGTCCGGATAAATCAGAAACTGGATCACAAATCAGGCCTTGGCAAATTTAAGTTAATCAAAATGTTATCAAGCTTTTTTTTTTTTTTTAACTGCAATATATGTTACGATTTAAATGTCAGTCATGGTGTGTGGTGGGGACAAAACAAAAAGAAACAAACAAAAATATAAATAACAAAGACAAAACAAACAAACAAACAAACACCTGAATACATTCAGTCTCATGCATATACCTCTTCATGGCCAAGAAATACACGAAAAATCAGACAGAAAAAAATATATATATATGTGTATATATATATTCATAGAAACAAATGACAATAAAAATGCGATTGCATAAAACCTATGAAACAGGATAAAACACTAAAATAGTAAATATTATAATAAAGGAATGTCTCAAGTAATCAACCTAACAGTACAACTGAGACAATTAGAGAAAGAAGAAGAAACAGAAAACCCAAATTAGTTTTGGGAAAAGAAAAAAAAGTCACTGAGACTAGAACAGGAAAACAAAAGAAAAAATATAAACAATAGCAAAGATCAATAATGCTAAAAGGGAGCTCTTGGAGAGCATAAAGAAAATACATAAATCATGAGCCAGACTCATCAACAAAAAAAGGGAGAACACTCTAATCAATAAAGTTAGACATGAGAAAGGAGACATTATAACCGATACAACAGAAACATCAAAGGATCATAAGAGACTACAACAAACAAGTTTAAGCCAATAAAATGTAGAATCTGGAAGCCACAGACTAATTCTTCGGAACTCAAGTAAGATGAAACATAAAATATTAACAAGCATTACAAGCTCTAATATTGAAACTGTTACAAAAAATTTTCCAGTTAACAAACTCAAGGTCCAGATGGTGTCACAGATAAATTTTATGAACCATTAAGAGAAATGTTAACACATACACTTCTAAAACTCTTCCAAAATACTACAGTGGTAGGAAAATGCACAAACTCATCCTACGAGTACAGCATCACCCTGATAGAAGACCCAGAGGTAACACAGAAAAGGAAAATTATAGGCCACTATCACACAGTTGAACATAGATGCAAACATCCTCAACCAAATACTCCCAAGAAGAATCCAACAGCACATTAAAAGTATCCAACAGCTTAATTAAGTGAGGTTTTCCCCAATATGCAAACATCCTCCAGGATCTGCGTATCAGTCCATCAGATACACCATAACAAATTGAAGGATTAAAACCATATGATCACCTCAATAGATGCTGAAAAATCTTGGATGAAATTCAAAAATCATGTGTGATAAAAAACTCTCCCGAAACTGAGCATAGCAAAAATTACCTCAACATAATAAAGGCACACAAATCAAAACTACAATGAAGTATCATATCACACCATCGAGCATGGTGATCATTATAAAATCGACAACAGGGTACTTGGCTAGTGTTCCAGAAGCTAAGACACCATGATCCTAAATCAAGGGTTCCATGTTTGATCCCTGGTCAGGAAATTAGATTCCACATGCAGCTATTAAACCCTGATGTAAACAAATGAAGAAGTAAATGTGTGTGTGTGTATGCATTCATATTCATAAATTAACAAATATGTGTTTACACTATACTATACATTCATAATATAGATGTTACATAAAAATAATTATATTATAAATTAACAAGTATATACACAAACACACACACACAAATATAAATCTTAAAACAATAAATGAAGGATATGATGTGGAAGAAAGGGAACCCTTCACAGCGTTGTTAGGAATGTAAATAAATACTGACATGATACCACAGAGTATGAAAGTTCTTTAGAAAACTAGCAATAAAACTACCATATGACCCCCAAATCACATTATTAGACATATACCCAAATGAAACCACCTTTGAAGAAAAAAGGTGTATCCCAGTATCCATTTCAATACCATTTACAGTAGACAAGTTATGTAAGCAATCTGGGTGTCCATTTACTGAAGAATGGATAAAGAAGTTATGGCACATGCTCAGGATGGAAACTTTCTCGTGCACAAAAAGGAAAAAAAAAACAATGGATTATTTCTAGAGATATGGATGGATCTAGAGCCTATTATACAGAGTGAAGTAATTCAGAAAGCAGAAGTCCAATATTGTAGATTAATGCATATATGTGGAATCTAGAAAACTGGTTCTGAAGAATCTATTTGAAGGGTGGGAAAAGAAATGCAGAGGTAAAGAACAGACTTGGACACAGAAGTGGAAGGAGATAGTGGAATGGATCGAGCAAGATGCCCAAGCATATGTATAATACCAAGTATGAAGTAGTTAGCCAGTGAGAGGCTCCTCCTCAGGACTCTGGGGTGCCCTAGGGAAGTGGATTGTGGAGTAGGAGAGGAGGCTTAAGAGCAGGTGGGAGGGCTTCTCAAAAGGGAGGCTCATGCATATATACTGATAGATGATTTACATTGTTTTACAGCAGAAAGTACCAGCCATTGTAAAGCAATCACACTCCAATTTCAACTTGTTTCTTAAATTGGAAAATGGATGTCAGTCCTTGGCCAACTTGGGCAAGTAGCAAGAAATGCATCACAGTGCATAAGTCAAGTATAATGTGTACCAGTGCATATGTCAAGTAAAATCTGCACCAAAGACTGCTTTCGTATGTATAGACAAAACATAAAGCAAAAACTTAACAATTCAGAGCTAACCTAGCCAGAATAAACTCAGACTCTAGACATAAGTGTTCCTCACTTCATTTGATTGGCAATGTTTCTCAAAGGAAAGAGCAGTTACCAAATGATGTCAACAATTTATAGAAACACAAATTCCTTCATGTTTTAGTACACAATAGTAAACCTTTGACATTCAGAACTATCCTAAGTAGGAAATTATAAATGTAGTTTGAAAGTTTGAAATGCTGTACAAGGATCACTTCTTTTTTAAATCCTGGAATCTGTGTGACTGACTGGGAAAAATGCACAGCCTAAAATTTGAGAATTTTGTTTTATTCATCTAGACTTTAGTCCTGAGGAGGATTTACTCCTGAGGAGCAACTTCTCAAGTATTTCTGAAAGACCATTCTGAAGAGGGAATGGAAGTGCCAGGGTGTATAAAAGTTTCACAATGATCATGGAGGCAGCATGTTCATATATTGTGGTTAATTAAAGAAAACTGGACATCTCAAGTTAATGGGTTTAGCATGATTCTACCTATGGCAAGATGCAGGAATCTGGGCTTCTTGAGATAATTTCTTCAATAGGCACTATAACTAGGGCCAGTGTCCTGTTCTTTTCTGTGTCAGAGTCACTTCTGGCAGCACAATTGGTGGCAGCTGTGGTAATTGAAGGCTTGATGATGGGCGGCCTGACTTCATCCAGAGTCCTCTCAGGGCTCACATTCAGGGATGGCTGCAATGGCTTATGACTTGATGACTGCAACATCCTTTGGTTACTGATAAGGCTGACAGCATACTTAGTTCACAGTGTGCTCTACTCTCTACACCCTCAGAAAATGTTACTGTTTGTAGTAGAGTCATATACCCCAAGACAAGCTGACTGTGGGCTTTTACCTCAACAGGACCTAAAGTGGCCTTAATATAATGAGAAAAGAGTTAATACAGGTTAATGCAAGTCCCAACGAGATAGGAAAGAGAAAGGGACATCAAATTTTCAAGAACATGGCTAGAAACTCTTCCTGATCAAGGAAGAGTAAACAGGGGAGGTTTGTGGTGCTTTCCAAACACATATGTTTATATATATAAAGATATGTGTATATATATATATCTTCACTGATGTATACGCATAGACATGTTTACGTATACTATGCATATATGCATCTCTACTCATATGTGCGTGTATATATCTATATCTATATATAGATAAATATATATGTATGTATACACATAGTTATATATCTATGTATATCTGAATATTCTCTAGAATATTCTCAAGCATAGCTTTAATATTAAGGCATAAAACAATTAAATTTTAAATTGTACCACCTATATTCTCTGACTACCAAGACATGGAGCTAAAGCTCAAAAATGGCATACATTTTTGCAAATGTGTCATTTGTGGAATATTTTAGAAGGCATTTCTAAGGAATGGTTGAGTCAATGCCTGAGTCACAAGGGAAATTAGAAAAATAATCTGAGATAAATGAAAGAGAAACCTCAACATACCAGATCATTGGATACGGCAAAAGTTCATACCTGTAGTAAATACTTACAGTGAAATATACATTGATACCTATAACAGCAAAAGTATATACCTATACCTTAAGAATACTTATATATATGTATATAGATATATATGCATATGAATATAGATATATGTATATATATATGTGTTTGTTTGTATTTATATATGTGTATATACATAAGTATGTATGTGTATGTATGTATGTATATATATATATAATATATTTATCACTAATTATTTTCCAGTTGTCACTAGTGATAAACAACCTAGCTTCTAATGCAGAAGTCATAAGAGGCACAGCTTCAATCCCTGGCTTGGGAAGATGTTCTGGAGGAAGGCATGGAAACCCACTCTTGTGTACGCACCACGAGAATCCGATGGATTGAGGGATACCCATGTGCGATAGGCTGTGCGCCGAAGAGAGTCAGACAGGAGCGTAGGAACTTAGCGCATGAATATCACTGTCACTGATTGCTAATATATATAGGACACTTCTGCCTTTCATACATTGTTATTGACATGCTCAGAAAATTAATCAGTATAAGACATCAAAAATTATCTGATTCTAAATGTTTATTTATGGTTAATGATTTCGAATTCAACCTCCATTTAATGAATCTATTCAGAATTTTCAGTTTTTAAAAATTGTTTTAATCACTCTGTTCTTTTAGCCATTCGACTGTTTCACATAACTTAAGTCTTCTCCTGGCATAAATATGTGTCCATATTACCTAACAAGTGTCTTTATTTAGTATGATTACATTGCAATGGGATCTTTTTCATTCTCATTTCAATAACTGGATCTTCTCTCATTTTGTTTGCTCAGTTTACCTAATATCTTCCAATTTTATTTATTTTGTTTTTGTTGATTTTTCTCTGTTTTTGAAATATGTATATAATTTTATTCCCATACTAGGCTTCATTGTTTTCCTCTTTCTCTTTGCTGTGAGTTTTGATTCCCCCCTCCCCTAGTTTCTGTAGCAGGCAGATATTAGCTTCTTCTCAGGTTTGCAGAGCTTCCATTTTAATGTGTATATATATCTGTTGTGTCTGATGATGTGGGTACGTTGCGTTTTCATTTTCATTCACCACAGTGTATTTTCTAATTTGCCCTGTGACTTATTCTTTCAAACTTTGGTCCCTTAGGGATATGTGGTTTAATTTTCCACACAATACAATTTCCAACTTTTTTCCCATTACTGATTTCAATTTACATTTATTGGATGTCAGAAAACATATTTTGTATGATTTCAATTATTAAGAACTATTTTAAGGCTTAAGGTAAAACCTATTCTCGAAAATATTCTGGAGAATATTCTAATTGAACATGGGAGGGTTGTGTATTCTTCTGTTCTTGTTAGAAGGAATGATCTGCTCAGTGTGTTAAGTCCTCTTGGTTTATATGGTCATTTAGATTTTCTCTTCCCTCAGTGGTCTTATGTTCTTCTACTGTTATTTAGATATTTATTTTTGGACTAATCTAAATGCTCAGTTCAGTTCAGCCACTCAGTCGTATCCAACTCTTTGCAACCCCGTGAATCACAACACGCCAGGCTTCCCTGTCTATCACCAACTCCCGGAGTTTACCCAACTCATGACCATCGAGTCAGTGATGCCATGCAGCCATCTCATCCTCTGTCATCCCCTTCTCCTCCTGCCCCCAATCCTTCCCAGCGTCAGGGACTTTTCCAATGAATCAACTCTTTGCATGAGGTGGTCAAATCATTGGAGTTTCAGCTTCAACATCTGTCCTTCTAATGAACACCTAGGATTGATCTCCTTCAGGATGAACTGATTGGATCTCCTTGTAGTCCAAGTGACTCTCAAGAGTCTTCTTCAACACCACAGTTCAAAAATATTTCAAAAAAATACTTATGGCTAGAGATCTGCAATTTTTACACTTCATGATAGCCAAAAGGCTGAGACAATATTCAAACATTTTTAATGTTTGATTTGGGTACCTGGATCTCTTTGATGAGGTGAGCATATGCTGTATTGGATCATTAATATGAAAGGTAATATGACAAAATATATAATTAATATTGTATAATCATGTTTAATATCATTTGTCTCAAAACATTTTTAATTAAAAGACCTATGTGTCTACAATTAGTATTGCCACTAGGGCCCTTTATTGTTTATTGCTTGGATAAAATTTTCCTTGCAAACTCATTCTTAAAATGTATTCAATTCTAAGATTTGTCTCTTTCAGAGCCTATAGTTGTCATATTAAAAAAAAATTACACCATCTTCTATTATACCACATTAATGGTTATTTGTTACTACTTTAATTAAATATATTTTAGAGTGATTTTAAGAAGTAATTCTAGAGACTTTGATTGTCATTGTTCAGTCACTATGTTGTCTCCAACTCTTTTGTGACTCCATGGACTGTAGCACAAAAGGCCTCCCTGTCTTTCACTCTCTCCCAGAGTTTGTTCAAACACATGTGGCCATTGCATTGCTGATACCGTCCAACCATCTCATCTTCTATTCCTCCCTTCTGCTCCTGTCATCAGTCTTTCCAAGCATCATGGTCTTTTCCAGTGAGTTTGCTCTTTGCATCAGTTGGCCACAATGGTGATGTTTCAGCTTCATCATTAGTCCTTCAAGTGAATACTCAGGGGTAATCTCCCTTAACATTGATTGGCTTCATCTGCTTGCAGTTCAAGGGACCCCTAAGGGTCTTCTACAGCAGTACAGTTGGGAGGCATCAATTCTTCATCTCTCAGGCTTCTTTACACTCCAGCGCTCACATCAGCACATGACTACTGGATAAACAATAGGGGTTTATGAAGTGGGGAACTTTGTTAGTTACGTGAATGTCTCTTCTTTTTAATGCAATATCTAGGTTTACATAGCTTTTCTTCCAAGAAGGAAGTGTCTTTTAATTTGATGACTGCAGTCACCATTCACAGTGATTTTAGAGCCCAGGAAAATTAAGTCTGTCACTGATTCCAGGTTTCACCCTTCTCTTTGCCAAGTAGTAATGGGACAATATGCGGTGATCTTAGTTTTTTGAATGTCGAAGTTTCAGCAAGGTATTTCACCCTCCTCATTCAAACTCAAGAGGCTGTTTACTCCCTCTTCAATTTTCTTTTTAGAGTGGTACTGTCTATATCTGAGATTGGTGAGGTTTCTGCCAGCTACCTTGATTCCAGTTTGTGATCCATCCAGCCTGATATTTTGTATAGTATTCTCTGCATATATATTTCATATAAACAGAATCTAAAGCTTAAGCACACTCATTTCTCAGTTTTGAACTAGCCAATTGTTCCATGTCTGGTTCAAGCTCTTGTGTCTTGACCCAAGTACATATTTCTCATGTTAAGAAGGTCTGATAATAATCACAGTCCATTGTGATCCACAGTCAATGGCTTTAGTGCAGTCAATGAGGCAGATGCAATTTTTTTCCTGAAATTTCCTTGCCTTCTCTAGGATCCAGTGAATGTTGGAATTTTTTTTGTCTGGTTCATCTAGCTTTTCCAAATCTAGGTTGCACATCTGCAAATTATTGGTTCATGTACTGCTGGAGGATGTTGAGTATTATGTTACTAATACATGAAACAAGCACAATTGTATGGTAGTTTGAACATACTTTGGCATTGTCCTTTGTTATTGGAATTAAAACTGACCTATTCCACACTCGTTGCCAATGATGAATTTTCCAAACCTGATGACATATGAAGTAAGTGGCCGTTTTAACAGTTTCGTGGTAATGAATTCTCACAGCTTTTGGTTCAAATGTTGATTTATCCTTCATATCTGAATGTCATCCTTATTAGATTTAGGTTTGACTCTTTCATCACTTTAAGTATGTGAAACTATTTTGTCCTGGTGTGAAGAGGAAAGAGCAGCTGGTATCCTTATGTGAATCTACCTGTATGTTATTTATTTATTTTCCCTTGTGGCCTTGATGTTTACTTCTTGTGTTTCTTTTTCTTAGTTTAATAAATATGCCTTGTGGATTGTTTCACGTTGAGTATATCATCTTTTAGATATTCTGGGATATTGGGACATAGAGAAATATCTTTCCCCCATCTAAGGGAGGTTTTCAAATTTTATCTCAAAAATTTCCTCAAAGCAGTTATTTTTCTTTCTTGCTTATTTGTTTTGATGTTCTCCATCCAGACAGCTCTGAATCTAATGGTGGGACATTTAACATTGTTCCAGAAGTCTCAGAGATTTCCCTCACTGCTTTCATTTTTCCCACTCTATTTCATTGATTTCTACCATTCTACCTTCCATCTAGCTAGTCCTTTCTGCTCTCTGTTCTTCTACTGTCATTCCCAGCAGAGTATTTGTTTTAATCTCTGTTTCCTTCGATTATTACTGATTGATACTTTATTTCTTCTGTATCCTTGTTAAATATTCTTAGATCTTCTCAATCCATGTGTTCAGTGTATTTACAGGCAACTCCACTTGTTTTTCTAGATTTTAGGTCATCCTTACAATTATTATTCTGATTTTTTTTTCAGGAAGAATTCCTTCTCTTTTATTTATTTATGTATTTATTTTATTTGTTTATTTTGGTTTGGTGGTGCTTTATCATGGGCCTTCACCTTCTGCATATTTTTCATTCTTTCATTCTGCTTAGATTGCTGTGGTCAGGGTCCCTTTTCTGCAGGCTGGAGGGTTTTGGCTGCTCGTTGTTGTGCAGTCTGCTGCTGTGTTTGGGGTTCGCCCCAGTGACTTGTCAATATTTAATGAATTGGGAAATGCGTGTCTGTGCTCTGGTGAGTGGAGCTGTATCTCCTCTCTCTGGACTGCAATGAGACGTTCAATAATGTGTTTTGGTTCTCTTTGTGTTTGGTATGGCTTTGGACAGCCCAGTTTTTTAGAGTACTGGAATGGGTTGCCATTTCCTTCTCCAGGGGATCTTCCCCACTTGGGGATCAAACCCAGGTCGCCTGCATTGCAGGCAGATGCTTTATTCTCTGAGCCACCAGGGAAGCCCCCCAGTTTTTAATATTCATTGTTCTGTTCCTGCTTTCCTGGAGATTAGGTGTGGGATCTCTTGCATTGAACTTGCTGGCTTGTGTATTTATTTTGGTTTCCATGTAGGCATGGATACTTTTGGGTGTGTGATTGTCTCTTAATGTTCCTTGGTAACAGGGGTCTGACGATGAACACAGTTCTGGAATTGATATCTTCATCTTAGCTTTCAGTTCCCTGTTACACTAACAACAAGAATTCTACATCCACACAGCACAAAAGATCAAACCCCAAGCTTAATTGTTAAACAGCTCTCCACACCCAGAAAGAGCCAAAGGGATTCAGAGTCATGAAGAGAAGAAAAAATAGACGTGGGAGATGTAGGTGCCTAGGAGGAGAAAAGGAAAAGTCAAAATAGGAGAGACAGACGACTCAGGAGTTAAATCCCTAAGTGAAAATAGATTCCAAATATTAGATTCCTAACACATTTCAACAAGCAAAATTAAAAACCTATAATAGAGATTAGACTCCTCTAAATATTGTAAAACTTATGGATCCAAAATCATTTTCAAAGATAGTATATATATATATATATAAATTTGAAAAGATACATTTTCATTTTTTAGAAAGGAGATAGTAGTTCATAGAAATGAAATAAAGTAATTCCAAAGAATAGCAAGGAGAGATAAGAAAGCCGTCCTCCGTGATCAATGCAAAGAAATAGAGGAAAACAACATATTGGGAAAAACTAGAGATGGCATCAAGAAAATTAGAGATCCCAAGGGAACATTTCATGCAAAGATGGGCTCAATAAAGGACAGAAATTGTATGGACCTAACAGAAACAGAAGATATTAAGAAGAGGTGGCAAGAATACACAGAATAACTGTACAAAAAAGATCTTCACGACCCAGATAACCACGATGATGTGATCACTCACCTAGAGCCAGGCATCCTGGAATGTGAAGTCAAGTGGGCCTTAGAAAACATCCCTATGAACAAAGCTAGTGGAGGTGATGGAATTCCAGTTGAGCTATTTCAAATTCTGAAAGATGATGCTGTGAAAGTGCTACACTCAATATGCCAGCAAACTTGGAAAACACAGCAGTGGCCACAGGACTGGGAAAGTTCAGTTTTTGTTCCAATCCCAAAGAAATGTAATGCCAAAGATTGCTCACACTACTGTACAATTGCACTCATCTCACATGCTAGTAAAGTAGTGCTCAAATTCTCCAAACCAGGCTTCAGCAATATGTGAACAGTGAACTTCCAGGTGTTCAGGCTGGTTTTAGAAAAGGCAGAGGAACCAGAGATCAAATTGCCAACATGCACTGGATCATCAAAAAAGCAACAGAGTTCCAGAAAAACATCTATTTCTGCTTTATTGTCAATGCCAAAGCCTTTGACTGCGTGGAACACAATAAACTGTGGACAATTCTGAAAGAGATGGGCATACCAGACCATCTGACCTGTTTCTTGAGAAACCTGTATGCAGGTCAGGAAGCAACAGTTAGAACTGGACATGGAACAACAGACTGGTTCCAAATAGGAAAAGGAGTACGTCAAGGCTGTATATTGTCTTCCTGCTTATTTAACTTCTCTGCAGAGTACATCATGAGAAACGCTGGGCTGGAAGAAACACAAGCTGGAATCAAGATTACTGGGAAAAATATCAATAATCCCATATATTCAGATGACACCACCCTTATAGCAGAAAGTGAAGAAGAACTAAAAAGCCTCTTCGTGACAGTGAAAGAGGAGAGAGAAAAAGGTGGCTTAAAGCTAAACGTTCAGAAAACGAAGATCATGGCATCTGGTCCAATCATTTCATGGGAAATAGATGGGGAAACAGTGAAAACAGTGTCAGACTTTATTTTTGGGGGTTTCGAAAACACTGCTGATGGTGATTGCAGCCATGAAATTAAAAGAAGCTTACTCCTTGGAAGGAAGGTTATGACCAACATGTATAGCATATTTAAAAAGGAGAGACATTACTTTGACAACAAAGGTTCATTTAGTCAAGGCTATGGTTTTTCCAGTGGTCATGTAGGGATGTGAAAGTTGGATGGTGAAGAAAGCTGAGCACCGCAGAATTGATGCTTTTGAACTGTGGTGTTGGAGAAGACTCTTGAGAGTCCCTTGGACTACAAGGAGAACCAATCAATCCATCCTAAAGGAGATCAGTCCTGGGTGTTCATTGGAAGGACAGATGTTGAAGCTGAAACTCCAATACTTTGGCCACCTCATGCGAAGGGTTGACTCATTGGACAAGACCCTAATGCTGGGTAGGAGGAGAAGTGGACGACAGAGGATGAGATGATTGGATGGCATCACTGACTCGATGGACAAGGGTTTGGGTAGAATTCGGGATTTGGAGAAGGACAGAGAGGCCTGGCCTGCTGCAATTCACGGTGTTGTAAAGAGTCGGACACGACTAGGGACTGAACTGAACTGAACTGAACTGAACTGATTGAGGTGATCATATGGTTTTAATCCTTCAATTTGTTATGGTGTATCTGATGGACTGATACGCAGATCCTGGAGGATGTTTGCATATTGGGGAAAACCTCACTTAATTAAGCTATTGGATACTTTTAATGTGCTGTTGGATTCTTCTTGGGAGTATTTGGTTGAGGATGTTTGCATCTATGTTCAACTGTGTGATAGTGGCCTATAATTTTCCTTTTCTGTGTTACCTCTGGGTCTTCTATCAGGGTGATGCTGTACTCGTAGGATGAGTGTGTGCATTTTCCTACCACTGTAG
Source organism: Giraffa tippelskirchi (assembly GCF_054371585.1). Taxonomy (NCBI): domain Eukaryota; kingdom Metazoa; phylum Chordata; class Mammalia; order Artiodactyla; family Giraffidae; genus Giraffa; species Giraffa tippelskirchi. The sequence continues at coordinate 19,274,517 of NC_137290.1, forward strand.
TATTTTGGAAGAGTTTTAGAAGTGTATGTGTTAACATTTCTCTTAATGGTTCATAAAATTTATCTGTGACACCATCTGGACCTTGAGTTTGTTAACTGGAAAATTTTTTGTAACAGTTTCAATATTAGAGCTTGTAATGCTTGTTAATATTTTATGTGTCATCTTACTTGAGTTCCGAAGAATTAGTCTGTGGCTTCCAGATTCTACATTTTATTGGCTTAAACTTGTTTGTTGTAGTCTCTTATGATCCTTTGATGTTTCTGTGGTATGGGTTATAATGTCTCCTTTCTCATGTCTAACTTTATTGATTAGAGTGTTCTCCCTTTTTTTGTTGATGAGTCTGGCTCATGATTTATGTATTTTCTTTATGCTCTCCAAGAGGTCCCTTTTAGCATTATTGATCTTTGCTATTGTTTATATTTTTTCTTTTGTTTTCCTGTTCTAGTCTCAGTGACTTTTTTTTTTTCCCAAAACTAATTTGGGTTTTCTGTTTCTTCTTCTTTCTCTAATTGTCTCAGTTGTGCTGTTAGGTTGATTACTTGAGACATTCCTTTATTATAATATTTACTCTTTTAGTGTTTTATCCTGTTTCATAGGTTTTATGCAATCGCATTTTTATTGTCATTTGTTTCTATGAATATATATATATATATTTTTTTTTTCTGTCTGATTTTTCGTGTATTTCTTGGCCATGAAGAGGTATATGCATGAGACTGAATGTATTCAGGTGTTTGTTTGTTTGTTTGTTTTGTCTTTGTTATTTATATTTTTGTTTGTTTTTTTTTGTTTTGTCCCCACCACACACCATGACTGACGTTTAAATCGTAACATATATTGCAGTAAAAAAAAAAAAAAAAAGCTTGATAACATTTTGATTAACTTAACTTTGCCAAGGCCTGATTTGTGATCCGGTTTCTGATTTATCCGGACATATTTCATTTGCCCTTGAAAAGGAACTGCCTTCTGCTGGTTTTTCGAAGAAATCTACTTAAGTTTCAGTTGAATTGCCAGGTCTGTTGTGTTATTTAAAGTCTGTTTTTCTTTTAATACTTCGTTTTTAATTTGGAAGATAATTATTTTCCAATGTTGTTCTGGCTTCTACTGTACAAACGCATGGATGAGCCTACAGCACACATACAGCAGTTATTGTGCTATCATTCACACACCCTTCTTAAATGTTTCTTGCATGATTTACATTTATTTTCTGAGATGTTTGATCATCTTTACTATCGTTCCTCTCAATTCTTTTTCAGCGACAATTCCTATTTCCTCTTTAATTATGTCTCATGTGTTTTAACATTGTTTCTTTGCCTGCAACGTACTTGACTTTCTTCACATTTGTTTATCTTACTATGTTAATGGTCTTTTCTTCCCAGGGTGCAGGGTTGCAGTTCTTGCTTCCAAATGCACCCTGACTGGATAAGTTTGGTGCAGTGGATTCTGTGTCCTTGGAGGGGGAGGGACTGGCAACTATATTCTCTGGCATCTATATTCCACAGCTGACACTTCTCTCTCTCACGGTGGTATCTTTTGCAGGTATGTACGGGTTTAGTCTGACTTTAGGCAGTCCATCTGTGGATGATATGGCTTGTGTTTCTGTTCTGCTTTTTTGTGTGGCATGAGGCATCAGCTCTGGATAATATAGCCTTTTGAGTGGAATTGGTTCTTAGTTTGCGATGGAAGCCTTCATAGACACTCTCACCAATTAATATTCGCTGGAACCAGGAATTCTCTGGTACTCTATGGTCTTCGATATGGTGCTGAAACTCTAGAAGAACAGGCCCAACTTCTGGTCAGAGAACCAAGATCACATAGTAAAAGATTAGACAGAGGAAACAAAGGAAGTCAGACAAATTGTAAGAAACAAAAATCAAAGAAAAAAATAATAATGACAAAAAAAGAAAATAACACAAGCAAAAATCACAATAGGGAAGAACACAGAACCAATAATACAACTAAGCGAATAACTTGCAAGACATAAAACAACACTAGAGCAGAGTGCCACGTAAAAAATAAAGAAAGAAATCTGACAAAAACGACAAGAGCTTTCCCACAGAACATCAGAAAATCACAGTTAACATAGAAATATATACCTATTAAAACAAACATGACAAGAAACGACATCAACAAAAGGCACAGAAAGCAGGAAAACAAAGTACATGTTATATACATACAAAAAATAAATATATGCATTAGTATACTGTATTGTTGTTTTTCTTTCTGGGTTACTTCACTCTGTATAATGGGCTCCAGTTTCATCCATCTCAGTAGAACCGATTCAAATGTATTTTTTTTAATGGCTGGGTAATATTCCATTGTGTATATGTACCACAGCTTCCTTATCCATTCGTCTGCTGATGGACATCTAGGTTGCTTCCATGTCCTGGCTATTGTAAACAGTGCTGAGATGAACATTGGGGTACACGCGTCTCTTTCAATTCTGGTTTCCTCGGTGTATATGCCCAGCAGTGGGATTGCTGGGTCATATGGCAGTTCTATTCCCAGTATTTTAAGGAATCTCCACACTGTTCTCCATAGTGGCTGTACTAGTTTGCATTCCCACCAACAGTGTAAGAGGGTTCCCTTTTCTCCACACCCTCTCCAGCATTTATTGCTTGCAGACTTTTGGATAGCAGCCATTCTGACTGGTGTGAAATGATATGGAATTTGAAACATGGTAACGATAACCCTATATGCGAGACAGAATAAGAGACACAGATGCATAGAACAATTTTATGGACTCTTAGGGAGAAGGTGAGGGTGGGACATTCTGGGAGAATAGCATTGAAACATGTATATTATCATATGTGAAACAGAACACCATTCCATGTTTGATGCATGAGACAAGGGCTCAGGGCCAGGGCAATGGGATGACCCAGAGGGATGGGATGGGGAGGGAGGTGGGTGGGGGGTCCAGGAAGGGGAACACATGTAAACCCATGGCTGATTCATGTCAATGTATGGCAAAAACTATTACAATAATGTAAAGTAATTAGCCCCCAACTAAAATAAATAAATTTATTAAAAAAATAAAAAAAAAAACAAATATGTGATGTAAACAATCTTAAAACAGTAAATAATCAAGAATAATGAGAAAGCCTACAAGTGAGAAAACGAGTGAACCAGCCACACAGCGTAGCAAAACATGGTCAGTATAATGAATGTTATTAGGGTCCCTGCTGTCAGTGTTCTGGTCCTGAACACGAGCCACAGCACAGCTCCACCTCTTGAGAAAGCGTGCCCAAACGAGGGCAGAAATAACTTTGGATCTTCAGTAGGGACAGGTCAGACTCTAATCTGGGATAACTCCTATTTGCTTTTAGTGCTGCCAGAGCCTGAATATTTTCATTCATTGGAAATCTATTGTCCCTTTTGTATGCCATAGACAAAGAGTCTGCAACCACAGGCAGAAAATTTATGGCCCTACTGGGATCGTTTTCTAGCCTGTGGTGGCAGAAGCATGAGTGTTAGTTCTAGCTAGTTGTTTTCTATTGCCTGATAGTAGGTCTCAGCTTGTGGGAAAGGGTGGGGGTGGGGAGGGGGAGGATTCAATGGTGTTACCTCCTCTGTGTGACTGAACCCTAAGGTCCCGCTTCTCTGTCAGTTTGGGATTTTTCAAAAAGCATTCCTTCCTATGCACTTTGACATCCGAGATCCATCACTCCATCTCTACGCAGTCAAACACACTTCACTCCCAGGTTGGCTTTCTAACCCCATGTTTCATCTTCCAGGCCCTATGAACACTGGTTGACCTGCATGGCCGTTTGGGACATGTAGGACCACACCACACATTCTCTGTTTGATTCTCACTCTAGACAAGCTATATTTCATCAGCTTCTTCACCTTGCTTCCTTTCAGTCAAAAGTAATTTAAGTTTACTGAGGTGACTTACCTGAATCCTCAATCTATCCCCTGCTTCTCCATCTCCCACCACAAGACACAGGTTTGGTTCTATTCCTCTCATCCTCCTTCTCCCATCTTCCTTCCATTCTTCCCAGTTATGTCTTGTTCCCATATAGTTGAGCAAGGTCTTCTGCTAATATTCATTGGATGCGCTCGGGGAACTGTTGCCTTTATAGAAGTATTATTTGTGATGCCCCCATGAAGAGAGTTGCTCTCAACGTCTTCTTATTATCTGCCCAATTAGAACTTCTGATTTTCTTTCTAGGCAGGCTCTGTAATTCATTTATGCATGCCAGTAAAGCAACAAACTTTAGTTGATGTGAATTTATCTGTTTAATGGGAGCTTTCGTGCATACACACATAACTGGTACAACATTGACTTCGAACATGCAGATAAGCCGAGTTATTTTTCCTGAAATTTCTGCTAATGAGGAATTGTCATCAGTTTGAGGAAACATAGTTCCTTTCCAGATAAAAGATGATACAGATATTGGGCTCAAAATGTCCGTTCCTCAAAATATCTAGCTATTTGTCAAATTGTCCCGACTTTTTCCCGGAGCACAGATTCCTTATTTCTGCTCTGGAAACTTGACTGTTTCAAGTGGGTGTCAAAGGTCAGAGATGGGCATGGTCATAATTTAATACTAACTTTGCAGGCAAGCGTACTGGTGTGGGTTCCCATTTCCTTCTGCAGGAGATCTTCGCGACCCAGGGAGTGAACCCAGGTCTCCAGATTGCAGGCAGTTGCTTTGCCAACTGAGCCACCAGGAGAGCCCACAAGAAGATGGCAAGTGCCCAGGAATGTAACAGTTGGTAGATGATAGCTTGAAAAATGGAGAAGGCAATGGCATCTCACTCCAGTACTCTTGCCTGGAAAATCCCATGGGCGTAGGAGCCTGGTAGGCTTCAGTCCATGGGGTCGTGAAGAGTCGGACACAACTGGGTGACTTCACTTTCGATTTTCACTTAAATGTATTGGAGCAGGAAATGGAAACCCACTCCAGTGTTCTTGCCTGCAGAATCCCAGGGACGGAGGAGCCCGGTACGCTGCCGTCTCTGGGGTCGCACAGGGTCGGACACGACTGAAGCGACTTAGCAGCAGTAGCAGCAACAACTTGAAACAGAGAGAGAGCGAGCAGGCAGGTGTAGTTAGTCATTTAATCTTAATAGGTAAACCTTAATTGGAGTCTGGATCATAGAAAAAACAAGGGTGTTTCATAAAGTCATTTACATCTCCTTTATTGTCTCTGTTAATGGCTTAGACTGCATGTGAAAGTGAGGTCATTCATTTGCGTCTGACTCTTTGCGACCCCATGGACTGTAGCCTACCATTTCTTTCTCCAGGGGATCTTCCAGACCCGGCGATCGAACTTGGGCCTCCCCCATTGCAGGCAGATGCTTTACCATCTGAATCACAGGGGAAGCCCTTAGACTGTGTGGGTCACAACAAACTGTGGAAAATTCTTAAAGAGATAAGAATATAAGACCACCATACCTGTTTCCTGGGAAAGGTGCACGCAGGTCAAGAAACAACAGTTGGAACTGGAGAAGGAACAACGGACTGGTACAAAATAGGGAAGGAAATACATCGAGGCTATATATTGTCACCCAGCTTATTTGACTTCTGTGCAGAGTATACCATGGACAATAACTTGCTGAAAGAATTTGAAGCTGGAAACAGAATTACTGTGAGAAGTGTGAATAACCTTAGTTATAAGATGACAACACACAAATGGCTGAAAAACACTAGGGACTAAAGAGCCTTCTGATGAGGTGACAGGAAAAGCTGGATTAAAACTCAATCTAAACACAAACCAATGAACACTAAAAATAAGACCATGGAATGTGGCCCAAACATTTTGAGATCTAGCAATAGGATACAATTGACTCAGTGACAGGTTTCACTTTCTTGACCTCTGATAACACTGCGGGGAGTGACTTCAGCCACGAAACGAAAAGGCACTTGCCACTTGGATGAAAAGCTACGACCAGTCTAGACACCATGTTAATAAGCTGAGTGATTACTGAAAAAGATCCGAATGGGCAAAGTTGATTTTCAGGAGTAACGTATGGAGGAGTGAGCAGGACCACAGGAACTGAGTGCCAAAATATCGATGCTTTGCAGTAGTGGGTCTGGAGAAGATGTGTGAGAGTTCCGTTGCGAGCATGGAGTTCAAACTAGCCAAGCATGAAGGAGTTCAACTCATACTATTCACGGAAGTTCTGACGCTGACCATGAAGAGCCAATATATTGACCATCTAGGGCCTAGAGTGAAATCACTGGGAAGAAACTGATGCTGGGAAAGATTGAGGGAAGGACGAGAAGGGAATGCCAGAGGGTGAGATGGCTGCAAAGCATCAGTGACTCAAAAGTCATGGGTTTGAGTAAACTGGTGATTTGAAAGGCAAGGGAACCCAGGGTTCTTGCTGTACATGGAGTCACAAAGAGTCAGACAAGACTGAGTGGCTGAAGAACATCAACAAATTGGTATTGGCAGTGCTTGGGAGACTTTGTCATTATACATGGGATGAAAAGTGAGACTGAGGACAATTAGAAAGAACACAACTCTTGTCGGTTTCCTTGTTTTCCACCCTCAAAATATTCTTCTCACAACATCTCTTGAGAGCTTTCCAGAGAAGGAGAATCCCTGGGGAGTCATGTGGTATCCTGAGATGGAAACCGTACCCTATATGCCACTTGGATCTACAACCTTGGTCTTAGGCAGAAGCAGGCATTGTCTCTAAATATGTGCTAGAGCTGCCCATCTTCTGATGGGTTAACAGTTATGGTTTGTGATCTTAAGAATGGGATGAGAGGTAAACAAACTTACAGTTCTCAATCCAACTCTGTAATCCTGGGAGAAGCATCTTTGACTTGTGTATCCTAGTCGCCCTTAGGAATGCTTACAAGCGGTTACATTACTGAGCAGGGATGTAGGCAGGAAACTGGATCCATTTTGACTTTACCGCTGGCCTTCTCTGTGAATAGACCATTCCTCTTCTCTTAATGTCACAGTTTTTGTCTTCAGATGAAGGTTGAGCATTGTGGAAGTGTGTGAATGCATGTGAAATCCCCATAAAACTGAAGACAGGGAGTACACAGATTTCCTATTTGAGTCAGATCTCAAAGACGTTTAGCTTTACAGATCCGCACTATCAATGCATCTCAAATATTCATAAAATTCTCATGTGATGATTGTCACACAGATTTGAGACCAGAAGACCTGTATAGTCAGCTGCTTAGTAGTGTGGTGGGGCTTGGACATTTCAGGTATTATGTAAGAAGAATGTCAGCCATGTTATAACTTCCTTTTAGTTTTAACTGTCTATCACATCCACTTGGGAAGGGGGAAGGGGACTTCCACCATGTGGGAAGAGAATTCCAGGTTTCGTCCTTAGTTTCATTTGATGCCTAAGAGTGTTCATTACTGGTGAGTGTGCAGCCTCCTATAGGAAGGTCGTATCCTATTACAGGAAGGCCTGGTTGAAACTGCAGGCCTCTACATGGCCTTCTGGAGTACTGCCGTATTAGAGGGTGGGTGTTTTGTTATTGCCAGACATCATAGATACCTAAGGTCCCACTAATCTTTTGCAGGGTTGATTGGGAGAGTACCATAGTTTTTAACTATGTTTGGGCGGAGTAGCTTGGTTATTATTGAAATGCTTTCAACCTTTGACGCATCCGTTTGTCTTGCACTTTGAAAAGAGAAAGAAGAGTTTTGAATGGGCAGTTTAATTTGTGCCTGGCTGTATTTTTGTTTTTTGTTTTTTTTTTTTTTTATAAATTTATTTATTTTAGTTGGGGGCTAATTACTTTACAATATTGTAATAGTTTTTGCCATACATTGACATGAATCAGCCATGGGTTTACATGTGTTCCCCTTCCTGGACCCCCCACCCACCTCCCTCCCCATTCCATCCTTCTGGATCATCCCATTGCCCCGGCCCTGAGCCCTTGTCACATGCATCGAACATGGAATGGTGTTCTGTTTCACATATGATAATATACATGTTTCAATGCTATTCTCCCAGAACGTCCCACCCTCACCTTCTCCCTCAGAGTCCATAAAATTGTTCCATGCATCTGTGTCTCTTATTCTGTCTCGCATATAGGGTTATCGTTACCATCTTTCATATTCCATATATATGCATTAGTATACTGTATTGTTGTTTTTCTTTCTGGCTTACTTCACTCTGTATAATGGGCTCCAGTTTCATCCATTTCAGTAGAACCGATTCAAATGTATTTTTTTAATGGCTGAGTAATATTCCATTGTGTATATGTACCACAGCTTCCTTATCCATTCGTCTGCTGATGGACATCTAGGTTGCTTCCATGTCCTGGCTATTGTAAACAGTGCTGCGATGAACATTGGGGTACACGCGTCCCTTTCAATTCTCGTTTCCTGGGTGTATATGCCCAGTAGTGGGATTGCTGGGTCATATGGCAGTTCTATTCCCAGTTTTTTAAGGAATCTCCACACTGTTCTCCATAGTGGCTGTACTAGTTTGCATTCCCACCAACAGTGTAAGAGGGTTCCCTTTTCTCCACACCCTCTCCAGCATTTATTGCTTGTAAACTTTTGGATAGCAGCCATTCTGACTGGTGTGAAATGATACCTCATTGTGGTTTTGATTTGCATTTCTCTAATAATGAGTGATGTTGAGCATCTTTTCATGTGTTTGTTAGCCATCTGTATGTCTTCTTTGGAGAAATGTCTGTTGAGTTCTTTGGCCCATTTTTTGATTGGGTCGTTTATTTTTCTGGAATTCAGCTGCTGAAGTTGCTTGTATATTTTTGATATTAATTGTTTGTCCGTTGCTTCATTTGCTATTATTTTCTCCCATTCTGAAGGCTGTCTTTTCACCTTGTTTATAGTTTCCTTTGTTGTGCAAAAGCTTTTAATTTTAATTAGGTCCCATTTGTTTATTTTTGCTTTTATTTCCAATATTCTGGGAGGTGGGTCATGGAGGATCCTGCTGTGATTTATGTCGGAGAGTGTTTTGCCTATGTTTTCCTCTAGGAGTTTTATTGTTTCTGGTCTTATGTTTAGATCTTTAATCCATTTTGAGTTTATTTTTGTGTACGGTGTTAGGAAGTGTTCTAGTTTCATTCTTTTACAAGTGGTTGACCAGTTTTCCCAGCACCACTTGTTAAAGAGATTGTCTTTTCTCCATTGTATATTCTTGCCTCCTTTGTCGAAGATAAGGTGTCCATAGGTGCGTGGGTTTATCTCTGGGCTTTCTATTTTGTTCCATTGATCTATATTTCTATCTTTGTGCCAGTACCATGCTGTCTTGATGACTGTGGCTTTGTAGTAGAGCCTGAAGTCAGGCAGGTTGATTCCTCCAGTTCCATTCTTCTTCCTCAAGATTGCTTTGGCTATTCGAGGTTTCTTATATTTCCATACAAATTGTGAGATGATTTGTTCCAGTTCTGTGAAAAATACCATTGGTAGCTTGAATGAACTGTTTCTTCAGCTGAAATTTCTAACATAAAAGTCCAAAAGAGAGCCCAGACATACACTCACTAACACATTCTTAATCTGATGCACACACACGCAAGCACAGTCACGATCTTGTATGCTTAAACACAATTACAAAAAGAAAAGAAAACCCAAGGACTCACTGGAGGACACCTATGAACTTCCCAAAGTTTCTCTGATACTTGTCTCTAGGCTTAATTTTGGAAATCATTTTCTACTTGAATGATATGTCTCTAGCGACATTTTAAATCAGAATGCTTTAAAAGATATACCTTTGTTGTGCATTCCATGGGATCTTAAAATACTTTGCATGTAAGACTATTCTGTGATTTGCTAAAATGAAAATAATTTGTAGTGAAGTCATATTGAGCTATTTAGGCCCTGCAGTTACACAGTTGCTTGTTCCATTATAAGCACCCAATTTCATCCTCTGATCTTCTCCCATCAATTTTTCTACTTCTTGTCTCAATCTTCTGTGTTTAACTCACTGCGTTAACTCACTTGAATTTTTGTTCTCACTTTTACTATTTTAGGCACAAATTATAAAATAAATAAGTACGGGAAAGAACACTGAACTCATGTATAATATTTCCCTACTGTATTGAGATACTTTCTCTATAAGCTTTTGAGAATTAAAGGTACTGATATGTTAAAGCCATATGGGAATTGATCACCAAGGTAATGCATCATGTAACCAGGCTTCCCGTGGTAGGACAATTGAGGTACAATTTAATACTATGTTTTCAGGAGGGAACAAAAACAGTAGCTTTCCCACATAATATATTGCATGTCCTTATCCATGCCTTTTCCAAGTTACCACAGAGCACTAAGCGAATTAATCCTATTCTTTTTGAGAAGGACCTGCCCCTCAAAGCAGAACATGAAAGGAAGATCAAAGGGAGTGAGCAGGAATAATCAGTACACGGCAATGAAATAGAAGATGTGATTGCTTTTAAGGTGCTATTTCTCAAAGCATGCAAATTTGGCTCCATAGTAAGATGCCTGAAATCGAAAACCAGACCATTGGACTTTGCGCTTGAAAGGATAACTAAGGACACCGATTTCAATAACTCTTACAATTGCTGCAAAATGCTTACCTCTCTAAAGTATAGTGTTCTCAGCCAAATTTAATGAAAGTTTTCAGTGAAAGAAAAAGCGTGTGCTGTTTGGACACCTCCCTTATCTACACAAATAGCCCACAGCTTTCACTCTGCATTAGCCCCAAACATGAGAACGGTGAACTTAACTTGGTGTTGTCCTATGTGGGTTACCATACCAAAACAGGGCCATGACTTGATATTGCTACTACTGTCTAAAGAAATGGCCACAAAGTGGAGATTGCCAAGATTTCTAGGTAGTGTTCATGACAGTCTGGGGGGTCCAACTGGCAGACACTCTGCTCATCTTCTTTCATTGTGAACTATGTGAAGGATCAGCCATTGATTTTGATCCCTCCTTACTCCATGACTTTTCTAGAGAATTAAAATGAATGATTCTTTTTTGTTTGTTTGTTTTTTTCATAAATATCTCTATAACTACTACTGAATTTTAGGGAACTGGGGCCTGAAACAACATGACTAGTATGGGTTCTTATAGACTGTAAACTTCATGAGAGCAGCAATCATTTTATAATTTGAATTCCCACATTTGACATTCATGAACATATAAGATATATATTTATCAACTGGGAAAAGATTCTCAGTAAGTAGGAAAGGTCAATTATGATAATAGTGCAGGTTATAGGATGTTGTTGAGTAATGTATATAGCATTTGATTCGTGGTTACATTTCCTTGTTGATAATTCAGTAAGTACACGTTTTAGCTGATGTGAAAGATACACAAAGAAAAGAGGGTAGACCCCAAACACATTGAAGACCTGATATCCGTGCTCACCTTGGTAGGAGGGCGAACAGAGGTTCCTTCCAACCCCAAGAAAGAGTTGAGGCAAAGTTGTGAGAAGGGGCTTAGCACATCTGAAAGCAGTGTGTGTGATTGTAGCTCCAGAAGCACGGTGTAAGAGAATGGTACTGAAACTACTACGGAAAACAAATATCATGTCTTCAAAGAACTTGTTAACCATCCTGAGGTGCTGCAATCACCAGAGGAATTTATTTTGTCTCTGAGGGAACAGATAAGCAAAATCTAAATATGCATTAGGAAATATAGGGTGGAATCATGGTGGCAGGAAATAAAGGTACGCCTTAAGGAGAGCAGAGCTAAAATGACCCTATACAGTACCACTTGTAAAATACCTATCTTGTGCTGGCCATGGTCCAGTCACTGATTATGTCCTGTAATCGTTGGTATCACAGTGATGGTATAACGGTTCTCCTAATTTTGGACATGCTACAATATTTATATTTTCAAGTATGAAATGAATTTCTAGAATGAAGACAATCTCCTGTCTAATGTCTTAAGACTCTGCTGCTGCTAAGTCACTTCAGTTGTGTGCAACTCTGTGCGACCCTATGGACAGCAGCCCACCAGGAGCCCCTTTCCACGGAATTCTCCAGGCAAGAATACTGGAGCGGGGCACCATTTCCTTCTCTATCTTAAGACTCTCCCGATACGTAATAGAATATCATGTAACTGTGAATGCACTAAGGTTCGTACTGTGTAGGTGCACTTGTTGTGATTTTATTTGTATGTGTTCCTTCACCCGTACCATCCTCATTTAGACACCCATTCATTTCAGCAGGGATGATTTCCCAAATCACTTTACATCCATTACCTCTTTTCCCTTTGTTCTCATTTTCTTGCTTAGAAACAATAGGCTAGGTGCCATTTACCTAGGATGCCTAACGGATGTTTTCTTGAACTGAAGAGTTTATAAAAGAGTGCAGAGAAATAGCCAGACATTGAAATAAAGCCTTAATTTACTCTTCATTGCTTCAAAATAGAAAACAAAACTGTGCAGAGGAACGTGTAACTTTATTGTTCAAATACAAGAATTGTGGGTATTTGTTGACATCTCCCAACGTAAATTTTAATCTTCATTAGGTTCCATAAGCTGATACTTATTTGATAGGTCAGTTTTAATTAGCATGGTTTTCACATAAGGAATATCGTTGATGAATTGACTTGAAAGAGAGGAGGTGGGTGTATAAGCGATCGTTGGCACTGGGGACCTTGAGTTGCCTCTCTGTTGCTGGTTAGGAAGAGGACTGTCATGGGCTGACATACCGCTATACCTGTCTGGAAATGTAGAAGGCTCCACCATCAGTCCAAAAGAACTGCTCCATAATGGAGATACGATGTGGTTCTGAGAAGTAGATGTAGCGGTAGTAGCAAAGTCCTCAACGTGGCCATTTACTTGAGTGTAGGTGCTATGGAAGTGCCAATTAAAAATGCTCAACTGGTTTAAAACAGCAGGTTGATCTACCACGTTCTGTTCTCTTTGTCTAACTGATATTGATGGGGAAGGAAAGTCATGCGGAAATAGGGCGCTTGTTTTAGGGACTATCTGGCTGGTATAAGTCTTTTGTGGGAAAGGCACACTTAAACTGGTGGAAGCTGAAAATGGACTCTCTCCACTAGTTTCAGCATGAAAACCAGAGTTACGATCATCTATGTTGACCCTTGCTTTAACATGCTTCTTCTCGTAATCTGGAACTAGTGAAGATTTCGGAAACACATTGCTAATCCCAACTCTTCTTTTCATTCTTCCTAAAAGTTGGGGATAGCCTCTTTTGAAATTTGGATTATGGTAGATCTGTAACTAAAATCAAAGGATACAATTATTTAGTTTTTTATAAACGAAGGTAAAACTGACAAGCAAAGTTAAACTATAAAAATGTATTCCTTTAATGATGCCAATTAAATAGAATCAAAGACAACACCTCCATTAGTAGTTTTAACACTTTACATGTTAGAAACAAGTATGCTCCTCAACTAAAAACTATGTTGTATATATACAGTAAATACCACTTAAAGTAGCTTGAGGACATGTATCTGATTTCAAGTTGCTAGGAGAGTGTATTAAGTATCAAATATTTTAACCTCCAGCTCTTCTCAACTTCAAAAAATAAAACGTGTTCAACAGTTTGCTATCTCAATTTTAAATTCGGTTTTAGCTACATATGTGAACATGCTTTCTAAGTCACATGATTTAATCTTACATATTGACAGTAAGTGGAAATTTTGGATTACCTTGCTCAAAACAGAGACATTGTTTTCTTCTTCCAGAAAGTCAGGGAGTGAAGCAGATCTTTGAAAAGTTTGTCGCTTTTTACTAAACCCCTAAAGTTTAAGCTGGCTAACTAAACTTTTCATACTATCAGTTTCAAATTTTCTGAAAGGGGTCTTTCTTTCCAAGACTTCTTTCTTGAAGAGTTCTTTGTTGATCACTATAGAAGTGCCACTCTCATCCCACCAAATAGATTCAAACTGATCACTTTCAACTATAGTCCAGAGTTTTTGTGGAAAAGTGAGGGAAAGAAAATCATTCAACTCATTTCTTTCAGAGACAGAAAATGTGTAGTGTGGCCTTTTTAACCGAGCTTCCTTAGACAAAGCCTGAAAAGCATATTCTTCAATCATAGATCTCAAAACTGAGTCCCCAGTAAGTGTGTGATCACACGAAGACGATCCAATGGAGGTTTTGGAACCACTTGATACATCTTTACGAGGCACATCTTGAATTTCTGAAGGAATGTGTGCCATCTCAGAGAGATCTTTCTTCAGATACTTTTCTCATTTGTCTGACTTTACACACTCCAAATTCAAGTGCTGCTTGGCTGGCGTACAGAGATAAACTCTCAAGACCATCAGCATGGTTCTCAAAGTCAAAAAGCTGTGACATCACAAAGTCACTGGTCTCCTAGCAATTGAAGAGTAGCGCTGACATCATAAAGTCACTGGTCTTCTAGCAATTGAAGGGCAATGTTCAACCAGTGTTTACTTCTACATCAACTTAAAATAAAGGCTGCTTGCATAAACAGTAACCAAAAACATGAAACCTGCAAAATGTCATTGCTAAAGAATTTTTACACAGAAAAATCACATCAATAAGTCTACTTGGTTCCTGAAATAAAAGTGATTGATCACCCTTCTATACACATATTCTTAACATTCAGGACTGTTACCAAACCAAACATGGGTCTGCTCACTTCTATGCAATGAAGTCAATCAACTGACTGTGGGTTTCAGTGAAAGCAAGTGTAGTGTTTATTTTATGACCTTGCACAGAAGTGTTTATATTATGCAGAGTAAAATAGTCAGGCACGGAAAGAAAGACTCATTTTACTCTTAATTATTCCAAAATAGAAATTGGCCCTATGAAGATGAATATGTAACTTTTTTCTTCAAATAAGAGAATTGTAGGAATTTGTTGACATCTCCCAACATTAATTTTACACTTTGGTATCCTCCATAATCCAACACCTATTTGGTACATCAGTTGTATTAGGACAGTTTTCAAATAACAAAGATGGTTGATGAGTGGATCTTGAAAGAGAAGCAGCAGATGTATCAGGGATCTTTGGCACTGGGAAAACTAAATTGCCTGACTGTCGTAGTTTAGGAAAAGGAGGGGCATGGGCTGACATATTACCATACCAACCTGGAAAGGTAGAAGGCTCCACCCTCGGTCCAAACTAACTGTTCGGTAATGGACATAAGTTGCGGTACGGAGAAAGAGAAGTAGACATAGCTGCAAAATTTTCACTAGAGCCATTTGATTTAGTGCAGCTGCTATGTGAAATCCTATGACAAATGCTCAACCTAGATTGTGGGATGGGGAGGGAAATGGGAGGGTACTCCCAGAGGGAGGGGATATATGTGCCTCTATGGTTGATTTATTTTGAATTCTGACAGAATACAGCAAAATTCTGTAAAGCAATATCTCTTCAATTAAAACAACAACAACAACACCTAAAGCAGCTGCAGATTGATGTATCACAGTATGCTCCTGTGGTCTAACTGATATTTACGATGGAGAAGAGAAATTATTTCAAGTTGGGGCACTTGTTTCAGCAGCTATCTGGATGGTAGAAGGCTTTCGTATGAATGGCACATTTAAACTTGTGCAGGCTGAAAATACACTCTGTCCTCAAGTTTCAGGATGAAAGTCAGAGTTTTGATCATCCACATTACCCCTTGCTTTAACATGCTTCTTCTTATTACCTTGGACTAATGAAGATACTGTAGAGACATCTATTCCCAACTCTTCTTTTCACTCTTCAACAAATGCTAAAGTATCTTCTCTAGGCAGGAAACACAGAAAGGTTGTATAAACTCGAACACCAAACGGCAAATCAAACAGCAACAGGATCATACTTATCAACAGTTACCTTAAATGTAAATGGGTCGAGTGCCCCAACCAAAAGGCAAAGACTAGCTGAAAGGATACACAAACAAGACCACTGTTTATGTTGTCTACAACAGACCCACCTCCAAACAAGGGGCACATACAGACTGAAAGTGAAGGGCTGGAAAAAAGTATTCCAAGCAAATCGAGACCAGAAGAAAGCAGGAGTAGCAATACACATATCAGACAAAATAGACTTTAAAATGAAGCCTGTGAAAAGACACAAAGAGGGACACTACATAATGATCAAAACATCAATCCGAGAAGAAGATATAACGATTATAAATACATATGCACCCAACATAGGAGAACCACAATATGTAAGGCAAAGGCTAACAAGCATGAAAGGGAAATTAACGATAACACAGTCATAGTGGAAGACTTTGCTACCCCACTCACACCTATGGATAGATCAAGTAAACGGAAAATTAACAAGGAAATACAAACTTTAAATGATACTATGGACCAGTTAGACATAATTGATATCGATACGACATTTCACCTCAAAACAATGGGTTTCACCTTTTACTCAAGTACGTATGGAAACTTCTCCAGAACAGATCACATCCTCGGCCATAAGTCCAGCTTTGTTAGATTCAAAAAACCTTGAAATCATTCCAAGCATAATTTCTGACCAAACAATGGGTTTCACCTTTTTCTCAAGCACATATGGAAACTTCTCCAGGACTGATCACATCCTCAGCCATAAGTCCGGCCTTGGTAGATTCAAAAAACCTTGAAATCATTCCAATCATATTTTCTGACCACAGTACACTGAGACTAGATGTCAACTGCAAGAGAAACACTATTAAAAATTCAAACATATGAAGGCTGAACAGCATACTGCTTAATAAGCAACAAATCGCAGAGGAAATCCAAAAAGATATCAAAATATGCATAGAAACAAATGAAAATGAAAACGCAACAACCCAAAACCTATGGGACGCTGTAGAATGAGTTCAAAGGCAAAGGTTCATAGCAAAAGCGGCTTACCTCAAGAAAGAAGAACCAAGTCAAACAAATAACCTAACTCTACACCTAAAGCAACTAGAGAAGGAAGAATTCAAGAACCCCAGGCTTAGTAGAAGGAAAGAAATCATATAATAGAGCAGAAATCAATGTAAAAGCAACAAATGAGACCGGAGCAAAAATCAACAAAGCTAAAAGCTGGTTCTTTGAGAAGATATATAAAATTGACAAACCATTAGCCGGACTCATCAAGAAACAAAGAGAGAAGAATCAAATCAACAAAATTAGAAATGAAAATGGAGAGTTCACAACAGACAACACAGAAATACAAAGGATCATAAGAGACTACTATCAACCACTATACGCCAATAAAATGGACAACTTGGAAGAAGTGGGCAAATTCTTAGAAAAGTACCACTTCTGAAAACTGAACCAGGAAGAAAAACAAAATCCTAACAAACCCATCACAAGCACGGAAATTGACAGGGTAATCAGTAATCTTCCAGCAAACAGAAGCCCAGGACCAGACGGCTTCACAGCTGGATTCTACCAAAAATTGAGAGAAGAGCTAATACCTATCATACTCAAATGCTTCCAGGAAATTGCAGAGGAGGGGAAACTTCCAAACTCATTCTATGAGGCCACCATCACCCTAATACCAAAACCAGACAAAGATGCCATGAAAATAAATAAATAAATACATAAATAAATATAACCACACGGCAATATCACTGATGAACATAGATGCAAAAATCCTTTACAAAATTCTAGCAAGCAGAATCCAACAACATACTAAAACGATCATACATCATGACCAAGTGGGCTTTATCCCAGGGATGCAAGGATTCTTCAATATCCACAAACTAATCAACATAATACACCACATTAACAAATTGAAAAATAAAAATCATGTGATTATCTCAATAGATGCAGAGAAACTCTTGGACAAAATTCAACATCCATTTATCACCAAAACCCTCCAGAAAGCAGGCATAGAAGGAACAAATCTCAACATAATAAAAGATATATACGACAAACCCACAGCAAACATTATCCTCAATGGTGAAAAATTGAAAGCAATGCCCCTAAAGTAAGGATCAGTACAATGGTGCCCACTCTCACCACTCCTATTCAACATAGTTTTGGGAGTTTTGGCCACAGCGATCAGAGCAGAAAAAGAAATAAAAGGAACCCGGATTGGAAAAGTAGAAGTAAAACACTCACTGTTTGCAGATGCCATGATCTTCTACAGAGAAAATCCTAAACACTCCACCAGAAAATTACTAGAGCTAATCAATGAATATAGTAAAGTTGCAGGAAACAAAATGAACACGCAGAAATCCCTTGCATTCCTATACACTAACAAGGAGAAAACTGAAAGAAAACTTAAAGAAACCATTCCATTCACCACTCCAATGAAAACAATAAAATACTGAGGAATATATCTACCTAAAGAAACAAAAGACCTATATATACATATAGAAAACTATAAAACACTGGTGAAAGAAGTCAAACAGGACAAAAATAGATGGAGGAATATACCATGTTCATGGAGTGAAAGAATCAATATAGTGAAAATGAGTATACTACCCAAAGCAATCTATAGATTCAATGCAATCCCTATCAAGCCACCAATGGTATTTTTCAGGGAAATAGAAGAAATAATTTCACAATTTGTATGGAATTACAAAAAACCTCGAATAGCCAAAGCAATCTTGAGAAAGAAGAATGGACCTGGAGGAATCACCCTGCCTGATTTCAGGCTATACTACAAAGCTACAGTCATCAAGACAGCGTGGTTCTAGCACAAAGACAGAAATATAGATAAATGGATCAAAATTGCAAGCCCAGAGGTCCAAGCCACGTACCTATGGACACTTTATCTTTGATAGAGGAGGCAAGAATATACAATGAAGACAAGACAATCTCTTTAACAAGTTGTGCTGGGAAAACTGGTCAAGCACTTGTACAAGAGGGAAACTAGAACACTTTCTAGCACCGTACACAAAAATAAATTCAAAATGGATTAAAGATCTAAATGTAAGACCATAAAGTAGAAAACTCCTAGAGGAAAACACAGGCAAAACACTTTCTGACAGAAATCACAGCAGGATCCTCTATGAGCCACCTCCCAGAGTAATGGAAATTAAAGCAAACATACGCCAATGGGACCTAAATAAACTGAAAAGCTTTTGCACAGTGAAGGAAACTATAAGCAAGGGAAGAAGACTGCCTTCAGAATGGGCCAAGATTATAGCAAACGAAGCAATTGACAATGAATTAATCTCAAAACTATACAAGCAACGCCTGCAGCTCAATTCCAGAAAAATAAGCGAGCCAATCAAAAAAGGAGCCAAAGAACTAAACAGACATTTCTCCAAAGAAGACATACAGATGGCTAACAAACTCTTCAAAAGATGTTTAACATCACTCATTATCAGAGAAATGCAAAGCAAAACCATAATGTGGTACCATCTCACACCAGTCAGAATGTCTGCTATCCAAACGTCTACAAACAATAAATCCTGGAGAGGGTGTGGAGAAAAGGGAACCCTCTTACACCGTTGATGGAAATACGAACTATTAGAGCTACTATAGAGAACAGTGTGGAGATTCCTTAAAAACCTGGAAATGGAACTGCCATATGACTCAGCAGTCCTACTGCTGGGCATACACCCCGAGGAATCCAGAATTGAAAGAGACACGTGTACCCCAATGTTCACCCTAGCACTGTTTATAATAGCCAGGACACGGAAGCAACCCAGATGTACAACAGCAGACGAATGGCTAAGAAAGCCGTGGTACATATACACAATGGAATATTACTAAGCCATTCAAAAGAATGCATTTGACCCAGTTTTAACAAGGTGGATGAAACTGGACCCTATTAAACAGAGCGATGTAAGCCAGAAGGAAAAACACCAATAACACACACACACACACACACACACACACACACACACACACACACACATATGGAATTCAGAAAGATAGTGATGATAACCCTATGTGAAAGACAGGAAAAGTGACACAGATGTATAGAAGAGTCTTCTGGACTCTGTGAGAGAAGGCAAGTCTGGGATGGATTCAGAGAATAACATGAAACATGTATATTTTCATATGTGAAACAGACCTCCAGTGCAGGTGCAATGCATGAGACAGGGTGCTCAGAGCTGGTGTACTGGGATGACCCAGAGGGATGGAATTGGGGTGAGGGGGTTCAGGATGGGAAACCCATGTACACCCGTGGCTGACTCATGTCAATGCATGGCAAAACCACTACGATATTGTACCATAATTAGCCTCCAATTAAAATAAATATAATAAAAAATAGAAAACTAAAAAATATAAAACCAAAAACATGTAACTTTTCTAAACTGCAGCATTCACAGACCATCTTCATCTTGGACTACATGAGGACACCACCTCTATTATTATTTATTTTCTTTAATCCAGCAAAAGAAAGGTCACTCTTATTCCTTTTATCATCACTGGTGTGGGTGTGTCCAACATGCTGAGCTGTGTGGTTGAGAGATTGCTCCGTAGAGGAATCTTTTGGTCTCTATGATATCCCCAGGAGGCAACACTAAGCACAGTCAGTTCTCGAGATGAGGAAAGTGATATGTGCAATGTCACACAACAGGCCAGTCAGCACCACAGCCAGGATTCAGATGGGTCTACCCGACTCACAACCCAGGTCAGTGACCCCCTCACAGGTGACACTGGCCCAGAGTCTGTGGCACCATAGTAATTTGACAAAATGCCTCTCCCTGACTCCACTGCCCATGGGGGTGGACATTGTTCCTTATTTTATCTAGTTTTGGAAAGAGGCTAGATGGTTAAATGAAGTTACAGTGGTGTCAGCTTTCTACTGGAAAGAATAGAATTCATTAGAGGTAACTTTGAGCAGGAAAGAAACTTATTAAAGGATATTAAGTGACTGAGATTTCTGAGAGGGATGGCTGGAGAGACAGCCATGAACAATATAGAGTTTGAGTGCAGGATCTTCTGTCACTCATTGGAGAAGACCCTGATGCTGGGAAAGATTGAGGGCAGGAGAAGAAGGGGATGACAGAGGATGAGATGGTGTGATGGCATCACCAACTCAATGGACATGGGTTTGGGTGAACTTCAGGTGTTGGTGATGAACAGGGAGGCCTGGCATGCTGCAGTTCATGGGGTCGCAGAGAGTCGGACTGGACTGAGTGACTGAACTGAACTGTCACTACCACTGGCTCCAGACACAGTGGCTGCCACTAGTGACATGGCTAATGTCCCTTCCACCTCGTCTAGATTGAATTCTATGCATCAGAACCCAGTTGCACTGCTTTCACCTGTAAGTGTATCCATTGGCTAAGCCTACATTTCATGTGGCTGTACCTAATTGGTCTTAAGTGCCATCTGGATGTATTTGATTGGCTGAGCCTGGGTACCATCTGGGTGCGTCTAATTGATTGCGCCTAGGTCCCATGGTTACGTTCTGACTGCAAGGCAGGTGGGGAAAATGACATCCAGACTGTTTCTAGTGCAGATTCGTACGATGGAAAATTAAAGCAGTGACTAAAAGTCTCCTCACTGCAGACTTGTCCAAAGTCTCTTTATCAGTCAGGTCGGTTTTTCAAAGCTCAGTTCACCCTACTAAGTGAAGCAGAAGGGTTTAGTAAGTCAAGTGCTCTGTGCTCCGCTGTGTTAATTTGCCTAGTCTGGAGCTACATTTCCCAGAATCCCTTTCTTTGATTTTGAGTTCAGTCAGTCTGTTCAGTGGCTTAGTTGTGTCCGATCCTTTGCGAGCCCATGGACTGCTGCAAGTCAGGCCTCTTTGTCCATCACCAACACCCCGGAGTTTACTCAAACTCATGTCCGTTGTGTTGGTGATGCCATCCAACCAACCTGTCCTTTGTTGTCCCCTTCTCCTCCCACCTTTGGTCCTTCCCAGCATCAGTTAAGTTCAGTTCAGTCTTTCAGTCATGTCCGAGTCTTTGCGAGCCCATGGACTGCTGCAAGTAGACCTCCTAGTCCATCACCAACGCCCCAGAGTTTACTCAAACTCATGTCCATTGAGTTGGTGATGCCATCCAACCAACCTGTCCTTTGTTGTCCCCTTCTCCTCCCACATTTGATCTTTTCCAACATCAGTTAAGTTCAGTTCAGTCTTTCAATCGTGTCCGAGTCTTTGCGACCCCATGAATTGCAGCACACCAGGCCTCTCTGTCCATCACCAACTCTCGGAGTTTACCCAAACCCATATCCATTGAGTCAGTGATGCCATCCAACCGTCTCATCCTCTGTCATCCCCTTCTCCTCCTGCCCTCAATCCTACCCAGCATTAGGGTCTTTTCCAATGAGTCAACTTTTCGCATGAGATGGCCAAAGTACTGCAGTTTCAGCCGACTCTTCAGACCTTCCAATGAACACCCAGGATTGATCTCCTTTAGAATGGATTGACTGGATCTCCTTGCAGTCCAAGGAACACTCAAGAGTCTTCTCCAACACCACAGCTCAAAAGCATCAATTCTGTGGCACTCAGCTTTTTCACCGTCCGAAATTCACATCCATACATGACCACTGGAAAAACCATAGCCTTGACTAGACGGACTTTTGTTGGCAAAGTAATGTCCCTGCTTTTAAATATGCTATCTAGGTTGACCATAACCTTCCTTCCAAGCAGTAAGCATCTTTTAATTTCATGGCTGCAGTCACCATCAACAGTGCTTTTGGGGCCCCCCAAAATAAAGTCTGACACTCTTTGCACTGTTTCCCCATCTATTTCCCATGAAGTGATGGGACCACATGCCATGATCTTAGTTTTCTGAACGTTCAGCTTTAAGCCAACTTTTTCACTCTCCTCTTTCACTTTCATCAAGAGGCTCTTTTGTTCTTCTTCACTTTCTGCCATAAGGGTGGTCTTTCTAATCAGTCAGTCCTTCGCATCACGTGGCCAAATTATTGGAGTTACAGCTTCAGCATCATTCCTTCCAATGAACATGCAGGACTGATGTCCTTTAGGGTGGACTGGTTAGATCTCCTTGCAGTCCAAAGGACTCTCGAGGGTCTTCACCAACATCACAGTTTCAAAGCATCAATTCTTTGGTGCTCAACTTTCTTTCTACTCCAGCTCTGACATCCATACATGACTACTGGAAAAACCATAGCTTCGACTGGACGGTTCCTCTGCCTATTCTAAAACCAGCTTCACCATCCGGAAGTTCACAGTTCACATATTGCTGGAGCATGGCTTGGAGAATTTTGAGCCTTGATTTACTAGCGTGGGAGATGAGTGCAATTGTGCGGTAGTTTGAGCATTCTTTGGCACTGCCTTTCTTTGGGATTGGAATGAAAACTGACCTTTTCCAGTCCTGTGGCCTCTGCGGAGTTCTCCAAAATTTTTGGCGTATTGAGTGTAGCACGTTCACAGCATCATCCTTCAGGATTTCAAAATAGCTCAACTGGAATTCCAGCACCTCCACTAGCTTTGTTGCTAGTGATGCTCTGTAAGGCCCACTTGACATCATATTCCAGGATGTCTGGCTCTAGGTGAGTGACCGTACCACTGTGCTTATCTGCGTCTTGAAGATATAGATATATGGATATAGATATATACAGTTCTGTGTATTCTTGCGACCTCTTATTAATAGCTTCTGCTTCTGCTAGGTCCCTATCATTTCTGTCCGTTATCGAGCCCATCTGCACATGAAGTGTTCCCCTGGTAACTCTAGTTTTCTTGAAGAGATCTCTAATCTTTCCAATTCTGTGGTTTTCCTCTATTTCTTTGCATTGATCGCTGAGGAAGGCTTTCTTATCTCTCCTTGCTATTCTCTCGAGCTCTAATTCAAATGGGAATTACTTTCATTCTGTCCTTTGTTTTTCACTTCTCTTCTTTTCATAGTTATTTGTAAGGCCTCCTCAGACAGCCATTTTCCTTTTTTTGCATTGCATTTCCATGGGGATGGTCTTCAGTCACGAACTTCCGTCCATAGATCATCAGGCACTCTGTCTATCAGATCTAGTCCCTTTAATCTATTTCTCATTTATGTTGTATAATCATAAAGGATTTGATTGAGAACAAACCTGAATGAGATGGAATTGCCAACGTCCGCTGAATCATCAAAAAAGCAAGAAAATTCCAGAACAACATTTATTTCTTCTTTATTGACTATGCCAAACCCTTTGACTGTGTGGATCACAATAAACTGTGGAAAATTCTGAAAGAGATTGGATTACCAGACCACTTGACCTTTCTCTTGAGAAATCTGTATGCAGCTCAGGAACAACAGTTAGAACTGGACATGGAACAACAGACTGGTTCCAAATACGAAAAGAAGTACGTCGAGGCTGTATATTGTCCCCCTGCTTATTTAACTTATATACAGAGTACATCATGAGAAACCCTGGGCTGGAAGACGCACAAGCTGCAGACATGATTGCTGGGAGAAATATCAATAACCTCAGGGATGCAGATAACACCACCCATATGGCAGAAAGTGAAGAGGAATTAAAACACCTCTTGATGAAAGTGAAAGAGGAGAGTGAAAAAGTTGGCTTAAAGTTCAGCATTCAGAAAACTAAGGTCATGGCATCTGGTCCCATCACCTCATGGCAAATAGATGGGGAAACAGTGGAAACAGTGTCAGACTTTATTTTGGGGGGCTCCAGAATCACTGAAGATGGTGACTCTCACCCTGAAATTGAAAGACGCTTACTCCTTAGAGGGAAAGTTATGACCAGCCTAGCCACAGTATCAAAAGACAGAGACATTACTTTGCGAAAAAAGGTCCGTCTAGACAAGGCTATGGTTTTTCCAGTGGTCATGTATGGATGTGAGAGTTGGACTGTGAAGAAAGCTGAGTGCCAAAGAATTGATGCTTTTGAATTGTGGTGTTGGAGAAGACTCTTGAGAGTCCCTTGGACTGCAAGGAGATCCAACCAGTCCATCCTAAAGGAGATCAGTTCTGGGTGTACATTAGAAGGACTGAGGTTGAAGCTGAAACTCCAATACTTTGGCCACGTCGTGTGAAGAGTGTACTCATTGGAAAAGACCCTGATGTTGAGAACGATAGCGGGCAGGAGGAGAAGGGGACGACAGAGGATGAGATGATTGGATGGCATCACCGACTCGATGGACGTGGGTTTGGGTGAGCTCCAGGAGTTGGCAATGGACAGGGAGGCCTGGCATGCTGTGATTCATGGGGTCACAAACAGTCGGACTTGATTGAGCGACTAAACTGACCTGAACTGAACTGACTAGAGGGACCTTTTTTTTTTTTTTTTTGACAAAGTAATGCCTCTGCTTTTTAATAAGCTGTCTAGCCTGCTCATACCTTTTATTCCAGGGAGCAAGCATCTCTTAATTTCGTGGCTACCATCACCATCTGTATTGATTTTGGAGACCAACATATTATTTGTCACTGTTTCCTCTTCTATTTGTCAAGAAGGGATGGGACCAGATACCATAATCTTAGTTTTCTGAATGTTCAGTTTTAAGCCAAGTTTTTCAATGTCCTCTGTCACTTGCATCAATAGGCTCTTTTGTTCATGCTTTCTGCCATAAGGGTGCTGTCATCGGCATATCTGAGGTTATTGATATTTCTCCCGGCAATCTTGATTCCACTTTGTGTTTCCTCCAGCACAGCGTTTCTCATGAGGTACTCTGCATATAAGATCAATAAGCAGGGTGACAATATATAGCCTTGATGTACTCCTTCTTGATATGGAGCCAGTCTGTTTTTCCATGTCCAGCTGTAACTGCTGCTTCTTGACCTGCCTACAGATGTCTCAGGAGGCATATCAGGTGGTCTGGTATTCTCATGTCTTGAAGAATTTTCCACCGATTGTTGCGATCCACACAAAGGCTTTGGCATAGTCAACAAAGCAGAAATAGATGTTTTCCTGGAACTCGCTTGCTTTTTGTTGGTCCAGTGGAGGTTTGAAATTAGATCTCTTGTTCCTCTGCCTTTTCTAAATCCAGCTTAACATCTGGAAGTTCATGGCTCACAATCTGTTGAAGCCTGGCTTGGAGAATTTTGAACATTAAGTTGTTAGCATGTGAGATGAGTGCAATTGTGCAGTAGTTGAGCATTATTTGCTATAGCCCTCCTTTGGGATTGAAAACTCATCTTTTTCAGTCCTGTGGAAAGATTTGCTGGCCTACTGAGTGCAGCACTTTCACAGCATCATCTTTTAGGATTGGAAATAATTCGACTAGAGTTACATCACCTCCACTAGCTTTGTTTGTCGTGATGCTTCCGAAGGCCCACTTGACTTCACATTCCAGGATGTCTGGGTCTAGGGGAGTGATCAGATCATCGTGTTTATCTGGGTCCTGAAGATCCTTTCTGTATTATGCTGTGTATTCTTGCCACCTCTTCTTCATATCCTCTGCTTCTGTTAGGTCCATGCCATTTCTGCCCTTTATTGTGCCCTTCTTTGCATGAAAAGTTCCTGCCTGTAAAGTTGGTCACTCGAATTTTCTCAACGAGAACTCTCGTCTTTCCCATTCTATTGTTTTCCACTATTTCTTTGCATTGATTGCTGAGGAAAGCTTTCTTACCTCTCCTCGCTTTTCTTTGGATCTCTGCATTCAAATGAGTATATCTGTCCTTTCCTACTTTGCCTTCCGTTTCTCATCTTTTCATAGCTGTTTGTAAGGCCTCCTCAGAGAACCATTTTGCCTTTTTGCGTTTCTATTCCTTGGGGATGGCCGTGATCCCTGCCTCGTGTACAATGTCATGAATCTCTGTCCATAGTCCTTCAGGCACTCTTTCTATGAGATCTAATCACTTGAATCTCTTTCTCCCTTCCACTGTGTAATCGAATCACAGGGACTTGATTTAGGTCATATCTGAATGGTCCAGTGGTTTTCCCTACTTTCCTCAAGGTAAGTCTGAAATTGGTAATAAGGAGTTCATGATCAGAGTCACAGTCAGCCCCACGTCTTGTTTGTGCTGACCCTGTACAGCTTCTCCCTCTCTGGCTGCAAAGCACATAATCAATCTGATTTCAGTATTGACCCTCTGGTGATGCCCATGTGTAGAGTCTTCTCTTGTGTTCCTGGAAGAGGGTGTCTGCTGAGACTGGTGCAATCTTTTGCCAAAACTCGCTTAGCCTTTGTCCTGCTTCATTCTGTGCTATAAGGCCAACGTTGCCTGTTACTCCGGGTCCTTCCTGGCTTCCTACTTTTGCATTCCAGGCCCCTATAATGAAAAAGACATCTTCTGGGGTTGTTAACTCTAGAAGGCCGGGTAGATCTTCATAGAACCGTTCAACTTCAGCTTCTTCAGCATTACGTGTTGGGGCGTAGACTTGGATTATCATGATATTGAATAGTTTGGCTTGGAAACGAACAGAGATCGTTCTGCCCTTTCAGAGATTGCATCCTAGTACTGCATTTCAGGCTCTGTTGTTGACCATCAAGGCTACTCCATTTCTTCTAAGGGATTCCTACCCACAGTAATAGATATAATGGTCACTTGAGTTAAATTCACCCATTCAGGTCCATTTTACTTTGCCGATTCCAGAAATGTCGATGGTCACTCTTGCCGTCTCCTGTTTGACCACTTCCTATTTGCCTTGATTCAGGGACCTAACATTCCAGGTTCCTTTGCAATATTGCTGTTTACAACACCGGACTTTACTTCCATCACCAGTCTCATCCCCCACTGGGTGTTGTTTTTGCTTTGGCATCTTCCCTTCATTCTTTCTGAAGATATTTCTCCACTGATCTCTAGTAGCATTTTGGACACCTACTGACCTGGGGAGCTCATTGTTCAGTGTCCTGTTTTGATTTCTGTTCATGGGGTTCTGACAAGACGTGGTCCACTGGAGAAGGGAATGACAAACTACTTCAGTATTCTTGCCTTGAGAACCCCATGGACAGTATGGAAAAGTTCCGAGGTAGAATTGACCAAAAGAGTAACTTGAGAGAGGGTTTGAAAGTAGAAAGGGAGCATCAGTCCCTCCTCTTGCAAGGGTGCTGTGCTTTGATGTGGTGACAAGTAGGCGCAGACATGCCTGCAGGCTCTGGCGTGTCCTTGCTGTCGTCTGGGATGCATCCACAACTCCCTCCTGACTCCTGGGCCTCAGCACCCGCCCTGTCACTGGACACTTGGCTGCAGAGGTAATGGTTTCCTCTCCATTTCTCTACTGTTGGCCCTCAGCAGCCTCACTTTGGTGACTAGACTCTATGGCCTCTCCGTTTGCTTGGTTGGTGGCTCTGGAAGTCCCTTTTCAGACCTCACTTCTCAACCTGCTCCCACAGCTGACATAGAAGGCTCATTAATAATTCTCAGAATAATTTGTGCATGCACGTGTGTGTCCTAAATCGCTTCAGTCATGTCCGACTCTGTGTGGCCCTGTGCACTGTAGCCCACCTCTGGATTCCTCTGTCCATAGAATTCTCCAGGCAAAAATACTGCAATGGGTTACCATGTCCTCCTCCAGGGAATCTTCTCTACACAGAGAGAAGATTAACTCACATCTTTTGCATCTCCTGCACGTGGCTTCTTCATCACTAGTACCATACCCCAAACACATGGGCTGGATCTAGCTTCCCTTCTTGGGTGTGACTGATTGTTGTTCAGTCAGTAAGTCTTTGCAATTCTTTGCAATCCAGTGGACTGCAGCATCTCAGGCTCCTCTCTCCTCCACTTTCTCCGTGACTTTGTTCAAATTTCCTAGGGCATGAATGATAACGTTATGAGTATTTAACTACTCACAGGAAGGCTCAGGAAGACACACTGCAGGACTGGGCCCCAAGGGACCACTGCCACAGGATCACGAGGCCCTACTCCTCTCCCCAGCAATTTTTCCTTTCTTAACTTTCCATAAGTGCAGTTGTCTCATGGACACAGCTGATGAGTGGACCCTTAAAGGCTTCAGATCCCTGGCTGCAAGGGAGTCTGGGAAATGGAATTTTCATCGCTCCAGCCTCTTCAATTCAGGAGGGTGAGCAGCAAGAGGAATGCATGTTGAAAAGCCATTTCTCACACAGAGATATGCCTGGGGATCGAATCTTTGACGTTACCATCTGGCCCAGGGTTTCCTTGTCAGGCCATGATGGTAGTGGGAGATCTCTGCCTCCCCAGCCCTGCAGATAATCCAAGGCCAGGCTAACTGGTCACCAGACTCGTTAATATGAACCAGTACTCACCTTGGTTCACCTTGATGAAATGAAGGAGGAGAAGCGAACTTTATTTACCCAGCGTTATTTACATTCCTGGTCACTTATGTACATAGCGCCTCATCCCATGCATTTTGCAGCTGAGGACGCATCAGACCCAAAGAGACTGAGGAAACTACCTCAGGTCACACAGCTAGTTATGGCAGAAGCTGGACCTGAGCCATCCTGTGGACCAAAGAATGCCTGCTCCTCACCATTACTGTATGCCTGCTGATATTGGGAGAAGCTTTTGTATAAAAGCCGTTCATTCTAATTAGGCACTTTTTCTTGGCTGAGCAGTTTCAGGTGCTGGGGACATGATGGTGGGCAAAACAGGTGGCGGTAGATAAAGGGTATTGGTTGAGATGGGGTTTGTAAACGCTCAACAAGTCAGGGACTAGAAACAGATTTGGGGTTAAGTTGATATTGATGTAGTTTCTTTGTATTTAAATATGTGAGACAAGATTTGTGCATCTACTTTTTTTGTTTTGAAATGGACGTCCCTTGGTTTAGCTTTTGTTTTTCCTCTTTTGGAAAATATATTTATTTTGGACTGTGCCAGATCTTCGTTGCCAAGAGAGAGCTTTCTCTAGTTGCGGTGCATGTGCCTCTCCTTGTGGTGGCTTCTCTTGTTCCAGGGTATGGGCTCTAGAATGCAAGTTCAGCAGTTTTCATGGGCTTAGTTGTCCCACAGCATGTGAAGTCTTCCAGATCAATGGTCGAACGTGTGTCCTCTATACTGGCAGGCAGATTCTTAACCACTCGACCACCAGGAAAGTCCTGTCTTTCCTTCTTGAAAAATATTTCTCCCGTCTGAAAAAAACACAGACTATGGCAATTGATGGTTTGTCTCAGTGTCTGGGACACAAAATGGCATCGTGATTGTTGTTTTTTAGTTGCTAAGTTGTGTCCGACTCTTTGAGATGCCATGGACTGAAACTTGCCAGGACCCTCTGTCCATGCACGGTGGGGACTGTGGCAAAGTAATGAACCTGGAGAGCAGCTGGAAGTGGCAGTTTGGGTGTGGCTCCTGCTGGTCACGTGCATACATAGGTCCACGTGTTGCCAGATTGCCCACTTTCAATGATAAGTTGAAAATTCATATTTTGAGTTATGTCTTCCAATGATACATTTTATATAGTTGTAACAAAACTTGCAAACCTATTGTGAAAATTAGGCCAATGTCTCTGTGGGTCAGATCTGGCCTGTGAGCTGTCAGTTTGCATCTTGTGTGGAAGAGCCTTAATTTAGGCATCAGAGATGCTGGGTTGCAGTCTGGGCTCTGCTGCCTTCCAGTAGCTGGGGTCAGAGGCAAGCCACAACACTTTCTGGACCTCAGTTTCCCATTCTGTAAAATGGGACTTCTGAGAACCACATGGTCTGCCGAACCCTTTACTAAACCAATATTTTCTAAACGGTGGGTCCTAGAGTCAATTTAGTAGATTGTTACTTGCATCTTTTAAATAGAAAACAGGACAGGATGGAAACTAAGTGGATATATCATGGTATTATAGGTTAGCATTGCCTTGTGGAACATATTTTAGCTTACACACATAATATGCACACACATGTATCTATATCATACTGGGTCTTGATGTAATATTCATTTCTTATGCAGAGGGACTGAAAGGGAAGCTTTCAAACAAAGTGTTGTTCATGTCTTAATGCGCTCAATGCTGGCAACATTTCTGTGAGGTGGGTTTTCACCTCAACCCCATTTTACAGGTGAGAACGCTGAAGTGCAGGGAGTGAAGTTCCCACAAACAGGAAAAGGAATAGCTGGGACTTGACCCCAGGCCACATCTGAACCATGTGCTATCTGACCTCTCCAGACAGCAACTGTGTGATCACGATGAAGGAGTTAACGCAAGTCAAGGGCTTAGCTGGGTGCCTGGGACAGAGCAGGTGTTGAATAAATGTAGAAGCCAGACTTGTGTGTGCAGCTCCTTATTCAGCCACACCATGTGGTGTATAGGAACCCATGGGCTATGAGAGAGAGGGGGGCTGGGCTTCTGCGGTCCTGATACCCGTCGGGCGGTGAAGAGGGTATAAGGGCAAAGAGACACCCCCACCCTGTAGTCCGAGTTCCCCCAATACACATTGTTGCCCAAATACTTGATGGTTACGTTTTAAAATCACTATTTGGTTGCAGCTGGCTTATCCGTCATCCTTGAATGATCTGGTACATAGTTTGCTATCTTGAATTTATGGATTAATCATCCCCCCCACACACACACCATTTTGTCAAACAATTTAAACTATCACGGCGACGGTGTTATTAAACATTAGAGCAGTTATCTTTTATACTCGGGCTGAGTGTGGCAAGAAGTGCTTCTGGGGTCGTGGCTGCTGATGGCTCTTGAGGCACCACAGCAGGTCACTTAATCCTTAACTTTGGGGCCTGAACAGATCCTCGAAGGTGCTGCAATATCAAGGAAGCACTCCCGCAAAGCAGGGGTGCAGCCCAAGAAGATACTTCTGGAATCCTTGCAGTGCTATTTCCATGCCTAACTTTGGGTGGCCCCTGCGGGCAGTTCGGGCCGATGGCGGGGTCGCACTGCCCTCTGGTGGTCACTGGCGAGCACAGCTTCACGGGTGCTGATCTGGCCCCATCGTCGGTGCTGTGGGCGCTGCAGCAGAATGGCGGAGCGCTCTGAACTCAGATTTCCCTTTACCCAGAAAGAATTGTCTGTCTATCCCCATCCTAGGAGTTTCCCCAAATCCCTGTGAGTAAAAATGGCAGGCTGTATTGTCTATGGGTCCGTTTATAAGGGCTTGGAGATCTGGGGTGACAGAAATCAAAAGCAAGGTGGAAGGCACGGGAGAAGCTAGGAAGGACCACGAGGGGCCCTTTACGGGACCTGGGGACGTCGTCCGTCCTCATCTGCGTCGGGAGAGAATGGTTTCCAGCGGGAAGGATGGAAGCACGGTGTCTGGTCAAAAACAGCTGATTATGGGCTGTCTAAGGAACGTGAAGGCATTTTCTCATGTGATACCCTACACACAGTGTACTGAACCAAGCTCAAGTGGTTATCATCATGATATTTTCTTACAGATGATTAAACTTGGGTACCCATCCCCCAGATCAGGATGATTCTTCAAAATAGAAGTCGGATTATGCCCGTCTCCTCCTTTAAACTCTCTGGCGTCTTCTCACTGGATTTGGAAGAAGATCCAAACTCCAACCGAATAAAAAGTCCCACAGCCAATAAATATCAGTCCACTGCTGGTGGATATTCGGCTTGTTTTCATTCTTTGCTATTACAGACGGTGTTGTAGAAAAGAACTCTATACAGAATATGCATGCTCACTTAAATATATCTGTCGATAGATACTCAGAAGTGGAATTACTGAGTCGAACTTACAAATTGCATAGATATTGCCAACTTTTCTCCTTAGGAGTTGTACCAGTTTCAGCTTCCACAAGCAATGCACGAAGCCCCACAGCTCAACCAGCACTGTGAGTCATTAAACATTCAAACGTTTGTCAATCCGATGCGAAAAGTTGTATCTCAGTATATTTGCATTTCTCTTACGATGAGCGAACTTGAACATCTGTATAAGTTTAAGGAACAGTTGCACTTTTAACAAATATATTAAAATGTGTGTACATGCCCTAGGATCTTTTTTTTTTTTTATTTGGGTTGCTGGTTTACTCTTTATTTGTAAGAGATTTTTATATATCAAGGGGGATTTACACTTGCTGTTGTCTGTGATTTGAATTTCAATTTGACTTTTGTCTCTTATTTTTATTTTTATAATAGTATCTATTTATGACTGTGCTGGGTCTCATTGCTGCCAGGGCTTATCTCTAGTTGGGGAATGCGGGCCTCCTCTCTAGTTGTGGTGCACAGGCTTCTCATTGCAGTGGCTTCTCTTGTTGTGGAGCACAGGCTGTAGGGCAAGTGGGCTTCAGTAGCTGGGGCTCCTGGGCTCTGAGCACAGGATCAGTAAGTTGTAGTGCATGGGTCTAGTTGCCCCTGGACATGTAGTAACTTCCCAAACCTGATATCGAACTGGCATTTCCTGCATTGGCAGGTGGATTCTTTACCACTGAGGCACCAGGGAAGCCTTACTTATGTATTTTAGTAACTTTTTTAAGGTGGTCAAATGTCTCAACTTTGTTTTGTTTTGTTTGAAAGCACCATGTCTTATTCAAATATGCGTCTATTGTTCTTGGGACACTGCCAATGCATTGTAGATGCTCAATTATTATCTGATGGAGTAAAAATATCTGCTCCACTTGAATGATTGGTTTTGTAAGTAGACATCTGAGTCCATGAGATATAATACTACTATTTATTATGTGTTATATATATTGGGATGCTTTTGGCTGCAAATAACTAAGGAAGAAGAAACTCAAAATATTTCAACCATAAGGACATTTTAATCTCACAGCATACATTTAACCTATCTTTCCTAAGCACTTGTCCTTCTAAGAATTAACCAATGTTCAATTAATAGAAATCTTTGTTTAATCATTTCTGCCACATCTTTTACCTCATGTAGATTATTGTCTACAAATGAAGCCAAGTTAGAGGAAACAGTGTCCAGGGATAGAGACAAAGAGACTGAATTTAAAAGAATTTAAAGATACTCCTTGAATTCTGCATTTGGGGTGTTGGTGGTCATGGGGTCTGAGATCACACATTCCTCAACCTTTCAGCCAAGTAGGCCAATTTCTTTTAAAGCCACTTTGATGGTACTTATGCTATTTGCCATTGAAAAATTCCCATGTTAGCTCTCTGACTTCTAACTCCCTTGTGAAACAAACACCTTCATCCCTGGAGTTTGACCTGAAAACTTCTTTGATTTTCTGTCCTTCTGCTGAGCTAGCCAGGAAGTTCTGGTGTCATGCTCACACTTCTAGAAAGCCAAGGGTTTTTGTTTGGGAGTTTTGCATAGTGCAGCTACTCTACTTCTAAGAGGATTCCAGAGGCCTGCAAGATACTGCTGGATAAAGAGTGAAGGCAAGAAGCCTGGGACCACTGAATCTTAGCTACCCATCCATCCATCCATCCATCCATCCATCCATCCATCCATCCATCCTTCCATCCATCTACCCAACACCCTCCAATCCATCCATCATCCATTCATCCATCCATCTATCATCCAACATTCATTAATTGCTATCTCTCTTATACATTGAGAAAGATAGTGCCTTTGTCCACTGAGAGCTCTGAGTCATCCCAGAATTCAGAATGAAACATTTACAGACTGTGGACTGTCAGCACCAGCCTTTAACATTCAATCATCACAATAGAAAAGTAGGTGACCACCTAGGCAGTTAATTTCAGAAATAAAGAACAGGTCTGTTTCTCCCCAAACCTCTCTCTGTGTGGACAGCTTCAAGAGTCTACTATTCATGACACTAATGGAAGCCTTTTAAAATACAATTTCTTTTTTTATTAAGTGATTTAGTCTTTGTTAATTCTCAACAGAATTTTTCTTGAAAGCATTTGTTTCTTTTTTTTGTTTCTCTTTTATCAGTAGGGCTGAAAAAAGGTAGGAGAACTTTATTATTGGTTTGTTTTTTTTTCAATTTGTTAAAATATACTTGATTTACAGTGCCGTGTCAGTCTGCAAATCAGCAAAGTGTCTCAGTTATACACATGTACACATTCTTTTTCTACATTCTTTTCCATTACGGTTTATCACAGGATACTGAATATTGTCCCCTGTGCTATCCATTAGGACCTTGTTGTGTATCCACTGTAAACGTAGTAGTTTGCATCTACCAACCCCAGATTCCCAGCCCATCCCTATCCCCTCCATCCTTGGCAACTACAACTCTGTTCTCTACCTGACAGCAGGTGTGATGGTGGCTGGAAGGGACGAGTGGATAGCACGTGGTTAAAAGTGGGTACCGAGGTGCCTAGGTTATCAAACAATGAGAAAACAGGGAGGATCCAGGAGCACATGACTGATTCCCTGGATGGTTCTGCTGCAGTCTCTTTCTTCTCGAGCCAGAAGTCAATTCATTCAGTACAACATTTACACTCATTAGAAGAAACTAATTCAGCAGATTACAGTGAGGTTGATCCGTGTTTTTGGCAGCTAACTCAAGGGATTCTTTACCTTCATTTAACTATCTGTCTATCTAACCATTATACCATTTTTGCAACTACATATCCAACCATCGCAGTATTACTATCAATCACCCATCAACCATTAGTCATTCTATCCACCTACCCATTCCATTACTCATCCATCCATTTAGCCACTCATTCATCCACTTAAGCATCTATCCAACTTTCCATCTCACCATACAACCACTCACACATCCAGACAAGCATCCATCCGTCCACCTCACCGTATCACCATTTAGTCATCAATACACTTCAGTCACTCTGTGTTATATGACGAATTAAGACACTGTGAACCACAGCACACCAGGTCTCCCTGTCCATCACCAACTCCCGGAGTCCACCCAAGCCAATGTCCATAGAGTCAGTAATGCCATCCAACCAGGTCATCCTCTGTCGACCCCTTCTCCTCCCGCCCTCAATCTTTCTCAGCATCAGGGTCTTTTCTAGTGAATCAGCTCTTCGCCTGAGGTGGCCAAAGTATTGGAGTTTCAGCTTCAACATCCGTCCTTCCAGTGAACACTCAGGACTGATCTCCTTTAGGATGGACTGGTTGGATTTCCTTGCAAACCAAGGGACTCTCAAGAGGCTTCTCCAACACCACAGTTCAAAAGGATCAATTCTTCTGTGCTCGGCCCTCTTTATACTCCAACTCTCACTTGTTTACACCACCCCTGGAAAAACCATAGCCTTGACTGAACAGAACTTTGTTGGCAAAATAACTTCACTGCTTTTTAATATGCTGTCTAGGTTGGTCATAACTTTCCTTCCAAGGAGTAAGCGTTTTTTAATCTCATGGCTGCGGTCACCATCTTCAGTGATTTTGGAGTCCAGAAAAAGAAAGTCAGCCAATGTTTCTACTGTTTCCACATCTGTTTGCCATACAGTGATAGGACCAGATGCCATGATCTAAGGCTTCTGAATGTTGAGCTTTAAGCCAACTGTTTCACTCTCCTCTTTCACTTTCATCAAGAAGCTCTTAGGTTCTTCTTCAGGTTCTGCCATATAGGGGGTGTCATCTGCGTATCTGAGGCTATTGACATTTCTCCCGGTAATTTTGATTCCATCTTGTGCTTCCTTCAGCCCAGCGTTTCTCTTGATGTACTCTGCATACAAGTTAAATAAGTAGGGGGACAAATTAAAGCCTTGACGTACTCCTTTTCCTATTTGGAACCAGTCTGATATTCCATGTCCATTTCTAACTGTTGCATCCTGACCTGTATACAGATTTCTCAAGAGGCAGGACAGGAGGTCTGACGGATAGGGATGCTTGATGAATTTTTGGACCAACTGAAACAACACTGCAGATGGTGATGGCAGCCATGAAATTAAAAAACACTTAGTCCTGGGAAGGAGTGTTATGAGCAGCCTAGGCAGCATATTAAAAGACAGAGATGTTACTTTGTCAACAAACGTCCGTCTGGTCTGCTGCTGCTGCTGCTCAGTCGCATCAGGCATGCCCGGCTCTGTGAGACCCCATAGACGGCAGCCGACCAGCCTCTGCCGTCCCTGGGATTCTGCAGGCAAGCACACTGTAGTGGATTGCCATTACTTTGTCCAGTGCATGGGAGTGAAAAGTAAGAGTTCGCTCATCCGTGTCTAACTCTTTGCAACCCTATGGACCGAAGCCTACCAGGCTCCTCCATCCGTGGGATTTTCCAGGCAAGAGTACTGGAGTAGGGTGCCACCTCCTTCTCCACCATCTAGTCAAGGCTATGGTTTTTCCAGTGGTCATGCATGGATGTGGATGGCATCACTGACTCTTTGTACCTGGGTTTGGGTGGACTCTGGGAGTTGGTGATGGGCAGGGAGGCCTGGTGTGCTGTGCTTCATTGGGTTGCAAAGAATCGGATATGACTGAGCGACTGAACGGAACTGAACTCAACTGAATCAACCTAAGGTACACCTAGGTCTAATCTTGTTAGGTGAGCAAGTGTTTACGTCTTCATTACAGCTAAAAGATACTCAAGGCCAGCTCAAGATAGTCACCAGCCTTCAATTTTTTATTGAGTGAATAGACGGTGCTTGATGAATATACATGAATGCCCCCAGTTCCGTGCACTGTGAGGTTGTATGCCTACAGGGTAGAAACTATACCAGTGTCCTTTTGGTTCCAGGAGCACCATACACCCTTTCCTGCCTCTGGGGGCTCTACACTTTTGATAGCTGGGTCAGGACAGCCTCTCTGGAGGGGTGACATTTAAGTAAGTGCCAGAGAAGGGGAAGGCTGGGGCCATGCAAATAGAAGGGTAGGTAGTCAAAGCTGGAAGAAGCACAAGCTGGAGTCAAGATTGCCGGGAGAAATATCAATAACCTCAGATATGCATACGACACAACCCTCATGGCAGGAAGTGAAGAAGAACTAAAGAGCCTCTTGACGAAAGTGAAAGAAGAGAGTGAAAAAGTTGGCTTAAAGCTCTACAAGTTTAGAAAACTAAGATCATGGCATCTGGTCCCATCACTTCATGGGGAAAAATGGGGAAACAGCGGAAATTGTGTCATACTTTGGGGGTGGGGGAGCTTCAAAATCACTGCTGATGGTGATGGCAGCCATGCAATTAAAAGAAGCTTACTCCTTGGAAGGAAGGTGATGACCAAACTAAATAGCATAGTTAAAAGCAGAGACATTACTTTTCCAACAAAGGTGCATCTAGTCAAGGCTATGGTTTCTCCAGTGGTCATGTAAGGACGTGAGAGTTGGATGGGGAAGAAAGGTGAGCTCCGAAGACTTGATGCTTTTAAACTGTGGTGCTGGAGAAGACTCTTGAGAGTCCCTTGGACTGCAAGCAGATCCAACCAGTCCATCCTAAAGGAGATCAGTCCTGAGTGTTCATTGGAAGGACTGATGTTGAAGCTGAAACTCCAATACTTTGGCCACCTAATGTGAAGGGTTGACTCATTGGAAAAGACAATCGTGCTGGAAATGAAGCAAAAAGTGATCCATCATGGGCAACAGATGCTCTCTCTTTAATGCCTTTCAGCTCCCCCACTCTCCTCCCCTCAGCCTGGCTGAGCCTTTCATTCTCTGCAAAGATGGATGTTGGTGGCTGCATGGCCAATCCAGTCCCTGTTTAAACTATGTAATTTATTTTTCCTGAAGGAAATGAGCAAAGGGGAAGAGACTATCTCAGCAGCCTCCCTGCCAGGCCTGGTGGCTGCAGAACCCAGGTGGATTTGCAACTGGTGGAGAGGTGGAGACAAATAACCTGCTAAAATGGAGATATTAACAATACCGTCAGCCGGAACAGCCAAAGCCCCCTGTCCTGTCACCGTGTTTCACACGGCTCAGGTGCCCATGGCCTGGGCTAATGAGGCCCATCCATCAGGCTGGGAGAGCTGCTGGCACACAGACTTTCTCATTAGCGGGCTGAAGCTGCTGCTTGAGACACTGGTGGGAATTTTCAGGGGAGCTTGTCATATGGGGGTGCTGTATCCTAGTTTTCTTTGGTGGACTCCACTCTCTTCTAACCAGCTCAGGGGTGCAGAACAACAGTGTTTGATATTCCTAAGTCCACCTCCTTCCTACCAGGTGTATGGAGCAAAACACATAGCAGTTTACCTGTACCAGCTGTGTGACTTTAAAGAAATTAATTAATCTTTCTGAATCTCAAACATGTCCTTTATAAAATGAAGTGGGATGGTGCCCACTTTGTCAGGGGAGGGATTGGAGGATTAAATAAATAAATATTTATTCGTAAATAAAGAGTAATGGGTAAGGCCTGGGATTAGGTAGGGTGGCAATTACAGCCCCCCCCCCACCTGCTGGCTGTGATGGAGCCTACTGGCTGGCTCCCTACATTCATTCTCCCCTTCTCTCTCAGAAAATGCTCCCGTATTTGTTTGTTTCCTCGCTAGGCAGGAGTGGCTGAGAATAAAGGCTACATCTTCCAGCTCCTTTTGTGGTAAGGTGTGATTTTCTGATGCACAAATCTGGCCATTGGGATTTGAGCAACAGCGATGTTGAACTGTGTCAGCTGTGCTCTTAAAGGGAAGAAGAGTCCGTCCCTCTCCCCTCCCCCTTTACTTTCCTGGTGCAGGGGTAGTGCAGAACTTGAGGGCTGAGAAGCCACCTTGGACTGTGTGGTAAGAACAGTACTTGGATTGGCAGAGCATCAAGACAGAGGGCGCCTGTTTCCCTGGTGCTGTTCCAGCTCTATAGGCAGCTAATGAGACAAAGAGACAGCTCTCGATTTTTTCAGCTGCTGGCTGGCATCTCTGGCAACACAAAGTCAATCTGACAGAAACTGGCCCTGTTGGGGACTACCTCATCCACTCCCTCAGCCTGCATTCAGTGACACACTGCTCCTGTGGACTTTGCACAAACAAGACGTTGAGGTGAGTTTTCGTTATGAGGGCAGATTTTTTTTTCTTATTTAATTATTCAGTTCAGTTCAGTCGCTCAGTCGTGTCCAACTCTTTGCAACCCCATGAATTGCAGCACGCCAGGCCTCCCTGTTCATCACCAACTCCTGGAGTCCAACCAAACCCATCTTCATTGAGTCAGTGATGCCATCCAACCATGTCATCCTCTGTGGTCCCCTTCTCCTCCCACCCCCAACCCTACCCAGCATTAGGGTCTTTTCCAATGAGTCAACCCTTCGCATGAGGTGCCAAAAGTATTGGAGTTTCAGCTTCAACATCAGACCTTCAAATGAACACCCAGGGTTGATCTCTTTTAGGATGGATTGATTGGATCTCCTTGCAGTCCAAGGGACTCTCAAGAGTCTTCTCCAACACCACAGTTCAAAAGCATCAATTCTGTGGTGCTCAGCTTTCTTCACCGTGCAACTCTCACATTCATACATGACCAGTGGAAAAACTACAGCCTTGACTAGATGGATTTTTGTTGGCCAAGTAATGTCTCTGCTTTTAAATATGCTTTCTAGGTTGGCCATAACCTTC
Source organism: Giraffa tippelskirchi (assembly GCF_054371585.1). Taxonomy (NCBI): domain Eukaryota; kingdom Metazoa; phylum Chordata; class Mammalia; order Artiodactyla; family Giraffidae; genus Giraffa; species Giraffa tippelskirchi. Next base: position 19,314,324 of record NC_137290.1, read on the forward strand.
CTTCCAAGGAGTAAGCATCTTTTAACTTCAGTCACCTCAGCAGTGATTCTGGAGCCCAAAAAATAAAGTCTGACACTGTTTCCACTGTTTCCCCATCAATTTCCCATGAAGTGATGGGACCAGATACCATGATCTTAGTTTTCTGAACGTTGAGCCTTAAGCCAACTTTTTCACTCTCCTCCTTCACCTTCATCAAGAGGCTCTTTAGTTCTTCTTCACTCTTTGCCATAGGGTGGTGTCATCCGCATATCTGAGGTTATTAATATTTCTCCTGGAAATCTTGATTCCAGCTTGTGTTTCTTGCAGCCCATCATTTCTCATGATCTACTCTGCATATAAGTTAAATAAGCAGGGGGACAATATACAGCCTTGATATACTCCTTTTCCTATTTGGAATCAGTCTGTTGTTCCATGTCCAGTTCTAACTGTTGCTTCCTGACCTGCATACAGGTTTCTCAAGAGACACGTCAGATGGTCTGGTACTCCCATCTCTTTCAGAATTTTCCACAGTTTATTGTAATCCACACAGTCAAAGGCTTTGGCATAGTCAATAAAGCAGCAATATATGTTTTTCTGGAACTCTCTTGCTTTTTTGATGATCCAGCGGATATTGGCAATTTGATCTCTGGTTCATCTCCCTTTTCTAAAACCAGCTTGAAGATCTGGAATTTCACGGTTCAGGTATTGCTGAAGCCTGGCTTGCAGAATTTTGAGCATTTCTTTACTAGCATGTGAGATAAGTGCAATTGTGCTGTAGTTTGAGCATTCTTTGACATTGCCTTTCTTTGGGATTGGAACGAAAACTGACCTTTTCCAGTCCTATGGCCACTGCTGAGTTTTCCAAATGTGCTGGCATATCGAGTGCAGCACTTTCACAGCGTCACCTTTGAGGATTTGAAATAGCTCAACTGGAATTCCATCACCTCCACTAGCTTTGTTTATAGTTATGCTTTCTAAGGCCCACTTGATTTCACATTCCAGGATGTCTGGCTCTAGGTGAGTGATCACACCATCGTGATTATCTGGGTCGTGAAGATCTTTTTTTTGTACAGTTCTTCTGTGCATTCTTGCCACCTCTTCTAAATATCTTATGCCTCTGTTAGGTCCATACCATTGCTGTCCTTTATCAAACCTATCTTTGCATGAAATGTTCCTTTGGTATCTCTAATTTTCTTGAAGATATCTCTAGTCTTTCCCAATCTGTTGTTTTCCTCTATTTCTTTGCACTGATCGCTTTCTTATCTCTCCTTGCTATTCTTTGGAACTCTGCATTGAGATGGGAATATCCTTCTTTTTCTCCTTTGCTTTTTGCTTCTCTTCTCTTCCCAGCTATCTGTAAGGCCTCCTCAAACAGCCATTTTGCTTTTTTGTGTTTCTTTTCCATGGGGATTTTCTTGATCCCTGTCTCCTGCACAATATCACGAACCTGTGTCCGTAGTTCATCAGGCACTCTGTCTATCAGGCCTAGTCCCTTAAATCTATTTGTCACTTCCACTGTATACTCATAAGGGATTTGATCTAGGTCATACCTGAATGGTCTAGTGGTTTTCCCTACTTTCTTTAATTTAAGTCTGAATTTGGCAATAAGCAGTTCATGATCTGAGCCACAGTCTGGTCCCAGTCTTGTTTTTGCTAACTGTATAGGTACTTGCAAATTTAGCTCAAATGAATCCTTTTATACTTCTAAATTTTAGTAATGCTTTTTCACCTTAAAATCCATTTGCTTGACAGGAATAAACTGGGGGAAATTCTGAAAGAGATGGGAATACCAGACCATCTGGCCTGTCTCTTGAGAAACCTGTATGCATGTCAGGAAGCAACAGTTAGAACTGGACATGGAACAACAGACTGGTTCCAAATAGCAAAAGGTGTACGTCAAGGCTGCCTATTGTCACCCTGTATATTTAAGTTATATGCAGAGTAGATCATGAGAAACGCTGGGCTGGAAGAAACACAAGCTGGAATCAAGATTGCCAGAAGAAATATCAATGACCTCAGATATGCAGATGACACCACCCTTATGGCAGAAAGTGAAGAAGAGCTAAAGAGGCTCTTGATGAAAGTGAAAGAGGAGAGTGAAAAAGTTGGCTTAAAACTCAACATTCAGAAAATCAAGATCATGGCATCTGGTCCCATCACTTCATGGGAAATAGATGGGGAAACAGTGGAAACAGTGTCAGAATTTATTTGGGGGGGGGTTAAATATTACTGCTGATGGTGATGGCCCCCATGAAATTAAAAGACGCTTCCTCCTTGGAAGGAAGCTTATGTCCAATTTAGATAGCATATTTAAAAGCAGAAACATTTCTTTGCCAACAAAGTTCCGTCTAGTCAAGGCTATGGTTTTCCCAGTGGTCATGTATGGATTGAGAGTTGGACGGTGAAGAAAGCTGAGAGCGGAAGAATTGATGCCTTTGTACAGTAGTGCTGGAGAAGACTCTTGAGAGTCCCTTGGACTGCAAGGAGATCCAACCAGTCCATCCTAAAAGAAATCAGTCCTGAGTGTTCATTGAAAGGTCTGATGTTGAAGGTGAAACTCCAATACTTTGGCCTCCTCATGTGAGAGTTGACTCATTGGAAAAGACCCTAATGCTGCGTAGGATTTGGGACAGGATAAGAAGACGAAGACAGATGATGAGATGTTTGGATGGCATGACCGACTCGATGGAGATGTGTTTCGGTAAACTCCGAAAGTTGGTGATGGACAGGGAGGCCTGGCGTGCTGCGATTCATGGGGTCACAAAGAGTCGGACATGATTGAGCAACTAAACGATACTGAGTACAGCTGCATTGGCTTTCATTGTCAGTATATATATATATATATATATTCTTATTGTGTATTTTTCAACTGTTGTATATATTAGGAATCTTTCATATTTAGCCAGCTTTAAACAAACAAAGAAAAAAGAAACTGTCAGAAAATCTCTTGCGTTGAAACTTTGCCTTATTCCCATTTATTGTGATGAAATTTGGCCTTTTTGGATATCAGTTTACTTTGTGTCTTCTATTTGTCAGACTTCCCTTGTTTTCTTGTATCACTTCTTTGCCATATTTTAAAAATGTATTTATCTTTTCATGTGTTGGTTTTCATTTCCATGAGGGCTTTCTCTAGCTTAAGGTGGCAGGGGCTACTCTTTAGTTGTGGCGTTGAGGCTTCTCATTGCAGTGGCTTCTGTTGTTGTCCAGCATTGGCTCAGGTCAAGTGGACTCAGTAATTAAGCCTCCCGTGCTCTAGAACACAGACTCAGTAGTTGGAATGCATGAGCTCAGCTGCTCCATGGCATATGGGATTCTCCTGGATCAGGGATGGAACCAGTGATTCCTGCATTGGCAGGTGGATTTTTTACCACTGAGCCCCCAAGGAATTCCCCTCTTCTTTGCTTTATTTTTAATTACATTCTTTGCTCATTCTGTCTTTCCCCTTTGTTATGTGCAAAGTCAGGTTCCTGTTTTCTTTCTCTGCTGACTCCCCTGGAGAGAGACCCTCCTCTGAGTTTCTGCAGATGGATGTAGCTTTCTCCCCCACACCCACAGGCCCAGGGAGTATTAATGACACCCTCTTTGGGTTCCTGAGGGCTAACTCTGCACAGGTCCTCTGCTGACCCCCTTGGCATCTGTTCTCTGTAGGTGTGACAGAGAAAAAGGCAGTTCAGAGAGGGTTGTCACTGGCTGAAGGCCACACAGCTAACAATGGCAGAGCAGGGATTCAGGGCAAAATGCGCTCTCCTTGTCACCTGTTTCTGTGAGAGGCAGGTGGCTGTAGGGTGAAGCGAGGGAGAGACCTGGGACACAGAATTGAAAGAGGCACCTCCAGGACTTCCCTGGGTGTCCAGTGGTTCATACTCTGTGCTTTCACTGCAGGGGGCATGGGTTCAAGCTCTGCTTGGAGAACTAAGATCTCAAAAAAAAAAAAAAAAGGAACTATTTTATTCAGCTTTCCTCATAACTCTGTTGGTAAAGAATCTGCCTGCAATGCAGGAGACCCCAGTTCCTGGGTTGGGAAGATCCCCCGGAGAAAGGGATAGGCTACCTTATCCAGGATTCTTGGGCTTCCCTGGTGGCTCAGCTCGTAAGGAAACTGCCTGCCATGCAGAAGACCTGGGTTTGGTCCCTGGGTCAGGAAATCCCCTGGAGAAGAGAAAGGACACCCCCTCTAGTATTCCGGCCTGGAGAATTCCATGAACAATATAGCCTAAGGGGTCACAAAGAGTTCGATATGACTGAGCGAATCCACTTCACTTCACTTCAGTTTATAAAGCGGCATCTCTGTCAGCTCTACCTCTTCGTGGCTCACTAAGGGAGGGCGGCCTTAGACCAGCAGTTCTTGAAGAAGAAGGAGTTACTGTGACAAATTCTAGGGGTGTTGTTTTTGACTGTTGTCATGATATGGGGGGCCACTATATATGGGGGCAGGTGCCTGCTTCATGGCATACACGTTAGACGTGAATGATTCTCAAATGTCCTGCCAGATATTTAGGTAAGTCCAAACCCATTCATAATACCCCGAGTGGAGGCCCTTATCTGCACTTTGTCCCATAAGTTTAATAAAAGATTTCCAGGGCTGCAATTATGGTGCAAACTGGAGAAGTCAATATTTTGTTTTATTCAGAGCCTAACCATGGGTTGCTTTGCAGTTTGTGACAATCACATGATGGCCACAGTACCTCGATGGCTTTGTGAATGGCCGAGACTGCACACTTGTGTCCTCCTGCATTTGCCAGGCTGAATCCTCAGTGAGGGCACATTTGGGTGCAAGTGTGAGTGCTCAAACATTTACCTACGGGAGCATGCATTGTTGTGAGTATAAATACATGTGTGTGCTCAGTTGTGTTCAACTCTTTGTGATGCTATAGACCCCAGGCTCTTTTGTCCTGGGATTCTCCAGGCAAGAATACTGGAGTGGGTTGCCATGGCCTCCTTCAGGGGACCTTCCTGACCCAGGGATCAAACCTGTGTCTCTTATGTCTGCTACATAAGGTCTGCCTAAGTAGACCTTATGTCTACTGCATATGGGGGAATCTTTACCACTACCGCCACCTGAGGAACTGAATCCTTGAGTATAAATGACCTACTCTTAGTTCTTTAAAAAAAAAAAATTATGTGGACCATTTTTAAGCTCTGTATTTAATTTCTTATCATCACTTCCTTTATGTTTATGATAACATAAACACTTGTTTTATATTTTGGTCTTGAGACACGTGGGATCTTAGCTCCATGTGGATAGAAGCTGCACCCGCTGCGTTGGAAGGTCAAGTCTTATGCACTGGACCACCAGGCAGTTCACTCCCTATTTCACTTTGTGTTACTGGATGTTGATCTCCAGGACAGTTTGTTGTTTTTTTTTTAATTTCCTGGGACAGAACATTTTGGTTTTAAGATGGTTTTATTATCCATCAGTATTTCATTTCAGGATAGTAAATGATCATTTCAAAACATCTGCTACACCACCCTAGGAAACCCCCTTTAATGTGAGAAGGCAAGTGAATAGCAGTGACAGCTCTATGGACTTCTCTTTCATTCTCCAAGTAAGAATGAGAGGGCAGGTAGTGGGGTGTCCACGACCAGGAGCCTAAGCAGGTCCTCAATCTAACTGATAGAAGCAAAGTTTCTTTTGATCACTCTCACATGCTCAGGGTAGAGTTTCTTCTCAATTAGATCTGTACTTGGAAAACGGGCTCTAGACTCCCCCTCCTACCCCAGCAGAGGGCTTCACATAGGCTCACCTGAGACCAGCTCTCGACCCCGTACACCCATTCTGGAACCATGTGGTAATTCATTAGGTTCGCACCACTGATTTGTTCAGACCCTGGTATATCACCCTTATCAGTCAGTTCACTCTCTTAGTCATGTCTGATTCTCTGCGACCCCATGGAATGCAGTACGCCCTTCCGTACACTTCCCTGTCCATCACCAACACCCAGAGTTTGCTGAAACGCCTGTCCATTGAGTCAGTGACGCCATCCCACCAGCTCATCCTCTGTCGTCCCCTTCTCCTCCTGCCTTCAATCTTTCCCAGCATCAGAGTCCTTTCCAATCAGTCACTACTTCCCATCACGTGGCCTAGGTATTGGAGCTTCAGCATCAGTCCTTCCAATGAATATTCCAAATGGATTACCTTTAAAATGGACTGGTTGGATCACATTGCAGTCCAAGGGAGTCTCAACAGTCTTCTCCAGCAACACAGTTCAAAAGCATCAATTGTTCGGTGCTCAGCTTTTCTCATGGTCATCCTTATAGCTATTACTAATATTGTCTCCTCCAAACTGAATATATGCCATGCCATATCATGTGGCATGCAGAATCTCAGTTCCCCATGCAGGCGTCAAACCTGTGCCCCTGCATTGGGGTCCCTGAACCACCAGTGTTAAGGACAGACAGGTAACAAAATTCCTCTATATCAATTCACTGTTAACGTTAAAGAAATCTTCTTTAAAAAGAAGTGCTTGAACAAAAAGTTGAAGTGCCTCTGAAGGCCCCAGGCACCTCCATGACCCCACCATCCCCACCCCACCCCTTGCCTTTTGCTTGGTGCATCCTTGAGGGCACTCTGGCTCTCCACAGGAAGCTCCAGCCTTTGGACCTTTGAACTCCTTGCTTCCTCTCGGGAAATTCCGTCCTTCTTATGCTCACTGGGCTTACTTCCTCTCCTCCCACCTGTGTCCTGCTGTCACCTCGAAACCAGGCCGGCCTTGATCACCACCTACCCTCCCATCCTGACCACCCCTAGACACTCCTCTGTTCTCCATTCTCCACTTTATTTTTCTCCAAAGATCTGGTGGTCAATTGACACACTTGTTACACTTAGGTGCTGACTGCTTGTAGCCAGGCTGTGAGCTTAGTGAAGAATGAGACGGCCTGTGTGTTCTGCTCACTGCCCATGCACAGTGACTGTGCATGAGATGCCAGCACACAGTAGGTGCTCAGCTAATGGAACGTACATTCCACATGGAAGGTCGTTGATGAAACCATGTGTCACAAAGGTAAATGTTTCTTGACAAGAGAGGAGGAGAAATATTGGGAGCTGGTGGAGGGAATTGCGGGCAGGCCTGGCTGAGCTGGAGGGTGGGAGTGCGAGCTGGGAGGGAATGCTTCCTCTAGAGTGAGCCGGAGCTGGAAAAGGATGAGTCCAAAGAGCTGGGCAAGGGGAGGAGCCTTCCAGGAGGCTGGAACGGTATATGTATTTTTATCCCCATTTCACCGACTTAGAAACTAAGGCTTGGGGAGTAAGAAAGTGGCAGCATTGGGACTAGAAATGGGTTTTATCCAGTCAGAGGCCCGAAGTTCTTCCTGGGACTTTACTCTTTCTGAGAACGGGGTCAAGGTGTAGATGGCATATTTTATTATCCGCCTACTCAAATTGTATTCCCTTTACCAGCCAGTAGCTGCTTAGAGTCATCATGATAATCAAAAACATCCCCATGTGCCTCCTGGGGGAGAAGCAGCCTCACCTGTAAAGAGTCAAAGACTTAGAGAACTTAAGAAATAGTGATCAAGGGTCATTGGTGAATCAACCCTGTCTCCAGCACCTTCCAGGTTTCTTGTACAATATGATAAACCAATCCTCTCCTGACACTGAAGCTGGTGGCTTTCGTAACTTGTCCACACATTAGAATCCCCCAGGGAACTCAGTAAGTCCCAATGCCAAGCAGCAGCTAGGCCAAAAAAGCAGAACGGTAAATTCGTCAGGGGATCCCAATAGGAGTCACGCTTGAGAACCAATGTTTTCACGAATCACCTGGGAGTCTTGTTAAAGACACAGATCTGACCCAGATGCCTTGGGAGGGGCTTGGAGTCCACATTTCTAACAAGCTCCCAGGAGATGAACTCGTGTGGCTGCTCCAGGGACCACAGTCTGAGTAGTCAGGGCGAAGCCCGAGGTCCTCAACTTCCAACAAGCATCAGAATCACCTGGAGGTCCAGTTAAGATTCAGAGGGCCAAATCCCACCCCAGAGCTGTCAATCTGACAGGTTTGAGATGGGGACCAAAGAATCTGCATTTCCAAGACCCTGCATGTGACCCTGATGCTGCTGGTCCAAGGACCACATGTGGAGCACCACGGTGGGGCTGGAGGCATAATCATGGACGGGCAACACAAGTCATCTCTCCGTCAGCTTCCCCAGACCCAAAGTGGGGATGATGAGATCCTCTCCCAGAGGGTGTCATGAGGGCAACACTGAGTGAGCTAGGATTTGTAAGCCTCTTGGAAGCTGGCACCGAGCAGGTGGGATATGAATGATAGCATCCATTCTTAATGAATTTCCCTTGGTCCTGGGGTGCTCCTGGAGCCCAGGCAGACAGACCCTTCAACCACCATGGATGGCCCTCTCCCTGGCCCACTCACTGCCGACACTGTTTCTGTAGGCATTGTATATCTCCTTCACCCAATGGTCACAGAAGGCCAGCTTTCTGATCCAGTCCACAGCATAGTGCACACTGGAACCAAGGCACAAGCTGGCTCCCGGGGCGGAACTGTGGAAGCCATCAGTGGAGAAGTTGCAAGTGCTGGGGAGACGGAAGAGGGCAGGGGGATGGAGAAGAGACAGTGTCACTGTGGAGAGCTGGGAGCTTTTTACCAGGAGACCCATGGGTGGGCTTAGGGCTGTGTTTCACTCTGTCCCCGAGTGCGTGAGAGTACTGTGAGTATCTGTCTTCTGGGAGAAGCAGGATCAGAGCTTCCATTAACTTCCCAAACAACAGTGGCTCCCTGTGCTCATGCCCAGTCAGCCTCCATTCTCTTTTCTTCCGGTATCAAAGAACATCTTTGGTTTTTTGAGGGGCAGTCATCCAGTCCCCTGCATGCACTGAGTGACCAAGCCAAAGAAAATCCCTCTATCTCCCACTTTGGGCTTTGGGGCACGAACACAATTACAAAATGTGGTTGGCCTTAGTTCATCCCAAGAGTAGGGTGCAGAAGAAAATACCAGTGGGCTCTTGATATTTTGATCCCCAAATTTGCTTGTTTCACATGCCTTGAAAGGCCTGGCTGCTAACCCTTTCTTCCTATTTTGTGAGCATCTCCGTATCTTTCTATAGGCATTCCTCATGTTAATTTTATCTTTTCAATTAGGCGGAGTCAGACTTCTCTGCTGGTCCAGTGGTTGGGAATCCAGTTGGCAATGCAGGGGGACACAGGTTCAATCCCTGGCCCCAGGAGATTTCACATGCTATAGAGTAGTTAAGCCCCCAGGCCACAACTACTGACAACATATTCTAGAGCCTTTGCTCCGCAACAGGAGAAGCTACCTCAATGAGAAGACTGCACTCTGCAATGAGGAGTAGCTCCTGCTTGCTCCAACTATAGAAAGCCTGTTCACAGTGTTGAGGCAAAAAAGAAAAAAAAGTAATAATAATAATAACAATAATAATAATCAGGCAGAGTCAATTGCATACGTACAGAGTACTTTGCATACAGTACCCTCCTTCAGCATGAAGCATGCCCCGGGAACACATCCGAGTGTCATGGGATGTTAATGACAGGAGTGGCAGCTGAGAGCCAGAAAGGGAGTTGTGGGAAATTTGTCACCGATAGCAGCTAGAGTATGAAAATGAAAATCCCAGCTCTCACGGAACACCGGTGATTTTCTTTCCCTCCACCAGAAGCCTGGTATAGGTCTGCAAAATCACTGGACATCCCAAGGCAATATGTAGACCAAAAACTTCAAAAAAACTTTTCAGAGAGTAAAAGCCTGAGTGGGGAGCAGTCAGCATGGTACACCAGGGCCTCTTAATGGGTGGATTTGGCTGACACTTTTCTTTTTCTCTTATTTTGCTGTTTCTGGATTTTCTGTGATGAGTTTAAGGGTAGAGATATGATGTACTAGGAATGAAAAAAATGCTTGGGAATTGTACCTAAGGTATTCCCAGATTAATGCCAGTGCTGCCACAGAGAAAACGAATTTGGAAATGGGAAGCACAGGATCATTCTCTCCTGTGCTTTAGGCTCAGCTTGAATATCAAACCGGAGACAACAAAATCCATGCAGGATCCACAGAGATGCCTTGAGTGATACCTCAACTTTGAAAGCAAATTTCACCACTGGGGCAGGCAGACCAGAAGAACGCTGACTTAATGTGAAAGGGCTCAGTGGCAGACTCTAGCGTTCTCTCCAGGAGAGGCTGGAAAGACAATCACAGAGATATCAATGGGCTGACAGAAGCTGTTCTTCAGATATCTTCAAATTCTTGCCAATATGCCCAGTAAACATACACTCAAGCACATACACTTTCACTTTAGTCATTTTTCACAGACATTTGTGAGTGTGTACAAGATTAGAAGCAAGTAAGTGATAATGTCAGGAAGTGGTGTTTTGGAGATGGTGGGAATAGGGGTGATCACAGTCTCTGCTCTGCTCTTTACCGAATTACTCAGATTTAAAAAGATGAGGAATTCCCTGGTAATCCAGTGGTTAGGATTCCGTGCGTTCCCTGCTGAGGGTGTGGGTTCATTCTCTGGTCAGGGTACAGGGAGCCCATAAGCTCTGTAGAATGACAAAAAAAAAAAAAAGAATAATCAAACAAAAATCGTGTGCAATTAACTTGATAGACCACTAGCTTGATATCATGGTATTGAACATCCTAACTTCTGAGATCTTGAGAAGATCACCAAAAAATGTTTTCTGCATGAAGATAAGTTGTGGCTGTTCTAATAACTTGCCGGTATAACTCTGTTCCCAGAGCTGACCGCCTGTGTCTCCCAGAGACACTTGGGTTAACACGCCCACTGCTGTTCTGTGTGCAGACTCTCCTCCCCACCATCCATGCACCACAAGGGAGCCTCCACAGTGGATCTGATGTAGTGGATGCTGGCCAGGAAGCCCTGCCTATGCTGGGACCATCTTCCTTGAGTACTAGAAAGTGAAATTATGAAATCCTTCTTCTTCTCCACGAAAGATACCAGTGGGTTTATTACACAGAGGTGTTGCTGTCACTTTTTTCTCATCCCCTCCCTTGGGTGGCAGTAATCTGGGGCTAAAGAGAAAGAAAATACCGCCAACTACTGAAAGGGAGCAGACAACATCTAATCAGAAAGACAGAGAGCCATTTAGTGAGGATTACTCACTGTGCTTGTCACTTTTTGAGCACATTCTTAACTTTATGAGGAAGGGGTTATGTGACTTTATCCCATCAGGGCTTCTCTTTTCCAGAACCTATGAGTTTTCTTTTCACCTGAGAATTTTGATTTATTGGATGTTTTGGAAAATATAAGGTTACTTCTCATTAGAGTGACCACCACTATGACTAACGTAAAATGGAAATCATCACCTAGCTTCTTGTATATAGACAACTACAAGGCCTCTTACTCTTTTTTTTTTCACTTTTAACTCATTATTTTATCAAGTAAAGGGAATTTTATGTTTTTGTATCCGCTGATACAGTAAGGGAAAGTTTTTGGATATTTCATGATGCTTTATAAAAATATTAAAACCCTTTTTCCTGAAATTTAATATTTTCCGTTTTGAAATAGTATTTAAAACCATGGATATGACTAACCTAATGAGCGAGATTTGACTAGAAGTTTTTGCATATGTTGTAAAAATTCATACTTTTTATGAAAGTCAGTGGATTTTGATAAATTACAATACAAGGACCATGTCCCTAGGAAGATACATTATAAGACGCAATGTTCCTAAGTTTTGAAATGCAAATGCCGTTACTAAGGACAATCCTATTCCCCAAGAACCTATGCTTTTTGCCACATGCTCCTCCTTCTCTACTGTCAAGGTTCTCATCTTGCTACATGACTTTTTTTTTTTTAATTTCTTTCAACCTCTTTTCTGTGGATTTTTTTTTTTTTAAGAGGCTGTGGAAGAGTAGCTTCAGATCATTTCCCATCCAGTGGTCTGAGCACTGAAGTCTCTGGTAGGGAGCCGCTGGGCAGGCATAGACGATATCTGTGTGCCTCTAGACCACAAGATATTAAGAAGAGGTGGCAAGAATACACAGAAAAACTGTACACAAAGATGTTCACGATGCAGATAATCACAATGGTGTGATCACTCTCCTAGAACAAGACATTCTGGAATATGAATTCAAGTGGGCCTTACAAAGCATTACTAGGAACAAAGCTAGTGGAGGTGCTGGAATTCCAGTAGAGCTATTTTGAAATCCTGAAAGATGATGCTATGAACGTGCTGAACTCAATATGCCAACAAATCAGGAGAACTCCGCAGTGGCCACAGGATTGGAAAAGTTCAGTTTTCATTCCAATCTCGAAGAAAGGCAGTTGCAAAGAATGCTCAAACTACCGCACAATTGCACTCATCTCCCACACGAGTAAATTAATGCTCAAAATTATCCAAGCCATGCTCCAGCAATATGTGAACCATGAACTTCCAGATGTTCAAGCTGGTTTTACAAAAGGCAGAGGAATAGCATAGTCGAAGCTATGGTTTTTCCAGTAGTCATGTATGGATGTCAGAGCTGGAGTAGTAAGAAAGTTGAGAACCAAAAGAATTCATGCTGTGAAACTGTGGTATTGGAGAAGACTCTCGAGAATCCCTTGGACTGCAAGGAGATTCAACCAGTTCACCCTAAAAGGAATCAGTCCTGAATATTCATTGGAAGGACTGATGCTGAGCTGAAACTCCAATAGTTTGGCCATCTGACATGAAGGACTGACTGATTCGAAAGACCCTGATGCTGGGAAAGATCAAAGGTGGGAGGAGAAGGGGACAACAGAAGACGAGTTGGTTGAATGGCATCACCAACTCAATGGACACGAGTTTGAGTGAACCGCGGGGTGTTGATGATGGACAGGGAGGCCTGACTTGAAGCAGTCCATTGGCTCGCAAAGAAATGGACACAACTACGCCACTGAACAGACTGACTGAACTCAAAATCAAAGAAAGGGATTCTAGGAAATGTAGAACTAGCCTAGACAAATTAACACAGCAGAACACAGACCACTTGACTTACTAAACCCTTCTGCTTTACTTAGTAGGATGAATTGAGCTTTGAAAAGCTGACCTGACTGATAAAGAGACTGTGGACAAGTCTGCAGGGAGGAGACTTTTTAGTCAATGCTTTAATTGTCCATCTTACAAATCTGCACTAGAAACAGTCAGAATCTCATTTTTGCCACCTCCTTTGCAGTCAGAATGTAACCATGTGATATAGGCTCAATCAATTAGATGCACCTAGATGGTACCCAGGCTCAGCCAATCAAATACATCCAGATGGCACCTAAGACTCAATTACTACAGCCACATGGAATGCAGGCTTAACCAATGGATACACCTACAGGTGAAAGCAATGCAAGTGGATTCTGATGCATAGAATTCAATCTAGCAGAGGTGCAAGAGACATAAGCCATCTCACTAGTGACAGCCGCTGAGTCTGAAGCCAGTGGTAGTGACAGTTCAGTTCAGTTCAGTCACTCAGTCGAGTCCGACTCTCTGCGACCCCATGAACTGCAGCATGCCAGGCCTCCCTGTCCATCACCAACTCCCAAAGTCCACCCAAACCCATGTCCATTGAGTTGACGATGCCAACCCACCTTCTTATCCTGTGCCATGCCCTTCTTCTCCTGCCCTCAATCTTTCCCAACGTCAGGGTCTTTTCCAATGAGTGACAGAAGATCCTGCAATTAATTTCTATATTGTCATGGCTGCCTCTCCAGCCTTCCCTCCCAGAAATCTGTGTCACTTAATATTCTTAATAAGTTTCTTTCCTGCTCAAAGTTACCTGTAATGGATTTTATTCTTTTCAAGTAGAAAGCTGACACCCCTCTAACTTCATTTAACCATCAAGCCTCTTTGCAAAACTAGACTAAGTAAGGAACAATGTCCAACCCCATGGGCAGTGGAGTCAGGGAGAGGCATTTTGTCAAATTATTATAGTGCCACAGACTCTGGGCCAGTGTCCCTCTGAGGGGGTCACTGACCTGGGTTGTGAGTCGGGTAGACCCATTTGAATCCAGGCTGTGGTGCTGACTGACCTGTTGTGTGACATGGAGCATATCACTTTCCTCATCTTGACAGTGGACTATGATTAGTACTTGCCTCCTCGGGTTGTCATGGAGACCAAAAGATTCCTGTACGGAGCAATCTCTCAACCACACAGCTCAGCACGTGGGATACACCCACACCAGTGATGCTAGAAGGAACGAGAGTCACCTTTCTTTTGCTGGATTAAAAAAAAATCAGTAATAATAGAGGTGGTGTCCTCATGTAGTCCAAGATGAAGATGGTCTGTGAACACTGCAGTTTAGAAAACAGTTACATGTTTTTCGTTTTGAATTTTTTAGTTTTCTTTCTTTTTTTAATTTATTTATTTTAATTGGAGGCTAATTAGTCTACAATATTGTAGTGGTTTTGCCACACATTGACATGAATCAGCCACGGTTGTGCATGTGTTTCCCATCCTGAACCCCTCACCCGTCCAATCCTATCCCTCTGGGTCACCCCAGTGCCACAGCCCTGAACACTCTATCTCATGCATCGGACTTGGACTGGAGGTCTGTTTCATATATGGAAATATACATGTTTCAACACTATTCTCCGAATCCACCCCACACTTGCCTTCTCTCACAGAGTCCAAAAGACTGTTCTATACATCTGTGTCTCTTTTCCTGTCTTGCATATAGGGTTATCATTACCATCTTTCTGAAGCCCATATATATATATATATACCTATGGCATAGGTATGTGTGTGTGTGTGTGTGTGTGTGTGTGTGTGTGTGTGTTATTGGTGCTTTTCTTTCTGGCTTACTTCACTCTGTATAATAGGGTCCAGTTTCATCCACCTCGTTAGCACTGATTCAAATGCATTCTTTTGGATATATGAGTAATATTCCATTGTGTATATATATCACAGCTTTCTTATCCATTCTTCTGCTGATGGACATCTGGGTTGCTTCTGTGTCCTGGCTATTATAAACAGTGCTGCGATGAACATTGGGGCACATGTGTCTCTTTCAGTTCTGGTTCCCTTGGGGCTTACGTCCAGGAGTAGGACTGCTGTTACATATGGCTGTTCCATTTCCAGTTTTTTTTTTAAGGAATCTCCACACTGTTCTCCATAGTAGCTCTACTAGTTTGTATTCCCAACAACAGTGTAAGAGGGTTCCCTTTTCTCCACACCCTCTCCAGGATTTATTGTTTGTAGACGTTTGGATAGCAGCCTTTCTGCCTGGTGTGAGATGGTACCTCATTATGGTTTTGATTTGCATTGCCCTGATAATGAGTGATTTGAGCATCTTTTCATGTGTTTGTTAGCCATCTGTATGTCTTCTTTGGAGAAATGTCTGTTTAGTTCTTTAGCCCATTTTTTGAATGGCTCGCTTATTTTTCTGGAATTGAGCTGCAGGCATTGCTTGTATAGTTTTGAGATTTATTCATTGTCAGTTGCTTCGTTTGCTATTATTTTCGCCCATTGTGAAAGCCATCTTTTTCCCTTGCTTAGAGTTTCCTTCTTTGTGCAAAAGCTTTTAAGTTTAATGAGGTCCCATTTGTGTATTTTTGCTTCTATTTCCATTACTCTGGGATATAGGTCATAGAGGATCCTGCTGTGATTTCTGTCAGAAAGTATTTTGCCTGTGTTTTCCTCTAGGAGTTTTATAGTTTGTGGTCTTACGTTTAGATCTTTAATCTATTTTGAATTTATTTTTGAGTACGGTGTTAGAAAGTGTTCTAGTTTCATTCTTTTACAAGTGGTTGACCAGTTTTCCCGGCATGCTTGTTAAAGAGATTGTCTTGTCTTCATTGTACATTCTTGCCTCCTCTGTCAAAGATAAAGTATCCATAGGTGCGTGGATTTATCTCTGGGCTTGCTATTTTGATTCATTTATCTATATATCTTTTTTGTGTGTGTGCCAGGACCACACTGTCTCGATGACTGTAGCTTTGTAGTATAGCCTGAAATCAGGCAGGGCATTTCCTCCAGGTCCATTCTTCTTTCTCAACATTGCTTTGACTATTAGAGGTTTTTTGTAATTCCATACAAATTGTGAAATTATTTCTTCTAGTTCCCTGAAAAATACCGTCGGTAGCTTGATAGGGATTGCATTGAATCTATAGTTTGCTTTGGGTAGTATACCTATTTTCAGTATATTGATTCTTTCAATGCATGTACATGGTCTATTTCTCCATCTCTTTGTGTCCAGTTTGATTTCTTTCACCAGTGTTTTCTAGTTTTCTATATGCAGGACTTTTGTTTCTCTAGGTAAATATAGTCCTCACTATTTTATTCTTTTCGGTGCAATGGTGAATGGAATTGTTTCTTTAATATTTCTTTCAGTTTTCTCCTTGTTAGTGTACAGGAATGCAAGGGATTTCTGCGTGTTCATTTTGTGTCCTGCAAGTTTACTATATTCGTTGATTAGCTCTAGTAATTTTCTGGTGGAGTGTTTCGGGTTTTCTATGTAGAGGATCATGGCTTCTGCAAACGGTGAGAGTTTTACTTTTTCTTTTCCAATCCGGATTCCTTGTATTTGTTTTTCTGCTCTGATCCCTCTTGGCCAAAACTTCCAAAACTATGTTGAATAGTAGTGGTGAGAGTGCACATCCTTATCTTGATCCTGACTTTAGGGGCAATGCTTTCAATTTTTCATCATTGAGGATAATGTTTGCTGTGGGTTGGCCATATATAGCTTTAATTATGTTTAGGTATGTTCTTTCTATGCCTGCTTTCTGGAGTGTTTTAATGATAAATGGATGTTGAATTTCGTTCAAGACTTTCTCTGCAGCTATTGTGATAACCATATTTTTTTTTATCTTTCAATTTGCTAATGTGGTGTATTATGTTGATTGATTTGTAGATATTGAAGAACCCTTGTATCCCTGGGATAAAGCCCACTTGGTCATGATACATGATCGTTTTAATATGCTGTTGGATTCTGCTTGCTAGAATTTTGTTAAGGATTTTGCATCTATGTTCATCAGTGATATTGGCCTGTAGTTATCTCTTTTTTTGTGGCATCTTTGTCTGGTGTTGGTAGTAGGGTAATGGTGGCTTCATAGAATGAGTTTGGAAGTCTGCATTCCTCTGCAACTGGAAGAGTTTGAGTACTATAGATATTAGCTCTTCTCTCAATTTTTGGTATAATCCAGCTGTGAAGCCGTCTGGTCCTGGGCTTCTGTTTGCTGGAAGATTACTGATTACACTTTCCATTTCCGTGCTTGTGGTGGGTCTGTAAAGATTTTCTGTTTCTTCCTGACTCCGTTTTCGAAAGTTGTACTTTTCTAAGAATTTGTCCACTTCTTCCAAGTTGTCCATTTTATTGGCATATAGTTACTGATAGTAGTCTCTTATAATCATTTGTATTTCTGTGTTGTCTGTTGTGATCTCTCCATTTTCATTTTTAATTTGTTGATTAGATTCTTCTCCCTTTGCCTCTTGATGAGTCCGGCTAATGGTTTGTCAATTTTATTTATCTTCTCAAAGAATCAGCTTTTAGCTTTGTTGATTTTTGCTCTAGTCTTTTTTGTTTCTTTTACATTTATTTGTGCCCTATTTTATCATTTCTTTGCTTCTATTAACCCTGGGGTTCTTCATTTCTTACTTTTCTAGTTGCTTTAGGCAGAGGGTTAGGGTATTTGTTTAACTTTTTTCTTGTTTCTTGAGGTAAGGCTGTTTTGCTCTGAACCTTCGCCTTAGCAGTGATTTTACAATGCCGCATAGGTTTTGGCTTGTTGTGTTTTCATTTTCAATTGCTTCTATGCGTATTTTGATGTCTTTTTGATTTCCTCTGTGATTTGTTGGTTATTTACCAGCGTGACATTCAGCCTCCATATGTTTGAATTTTTAACAGTTTTTCTCCTGCAGTTGACATCTAGTCTTACTGCACTGTGATCAGAAAATATGCCTGGAATGATTTCAAGGTTTTTTGAATTTATCAAGGCTGGACTTATGGCCAAGGATGTGATCTCTTCTGGAGAAGTTTCCATGTGTACTTGAGAAAAAAATGTGAAATTCATTGTTCGGTGTAAAATTAGTATAGATATCAATTAGGTTTCTCTGTTCTAATGTATCATTTAAAGTTTGTGTTTCCTTGTTGATTTTCTGTTTACTTGATCCATCCATAGGTGTGAGTGTGGTATTAAAATCTTCCACTATTATTGTGTGATTGTTAATCTTCCCTTTCATGCTTGTTAGCATTTTCCTTACATATTGCTGTTCTCTTATGTTGGGTGTTTATGTATTTTTAATCATTACATTTTCTTCTCGGTTTGATGTTTTGATCATTATATAGTGTACTTCTTTGTCTCTTCCACAGGCTTTATTTTAAAGTGTATTTTATATGATATGAGTATTGCTACCCCTGCTTTCTTCTGTTTTTTTTTCCCCCCAACCCTTCACTTTCAGTCTGTATGTGTCCCTTGTTTTGAGGTGGGCCTTTTGTAGACAACATAAGTAGCGGTCTTGTTTTTGTATCCATTCAGCTAGTCTCTGTCTTTTGATTGCGGCATTCAACCCATTTACCTGTAAGGTAATTATTGACAGGTATGATCCTGTTGCCATTTGCTTTACTATTTTCGGTTCAGGTTTATGCAACCTTTCTGTTTTTCCTGCCTAGAGAAGATCTTTAGTATTTGTTGAAGAGCTAGTTTGGTGGTGCTGAATTTTCTCCACTTTTACTTGTCTGTAAAGCTTTTGATTTCTCCTTCATATTTGACTCTGATCCTTGCAGGGTACAGTAATCTGGGTTGAAAGTTTTTCTCTTTCATCACTGGAAGCATGTCCTGCAATTCCCTTCTGGCCTGAAGAGTTTCTGTTGAAAGATCAGCTGTTATTCTTATGAGAATCCTTTTGTGTGTAATGTGTTGTTTTTCCCTGGCTGCTTTTAATATTTGTTCTTTGTGTTTGATCTTTGTTAATTTGATTAATATGTGTCTTGGGGTGTTTCACTTTATGTTTATCCAGCCTGGGACTTTCTGGGTTTCTTGCATGTGGGTGACTATTTCCTTTCCCTTTTTAGGGAATTTTTCAACTATTATCTTCTCAAGTATTTTCTCATGGCATTTCTTTTTCTCTTCTCCTTCTGGGACTCCTCTGATTCAAATGTTGGGGCCTTTAACATTGTCCCAGAGGTTTCTGAGGTTGTTCTCTATTCTTTTAATTCTTTTTTTTTTCTATTTTCCTCTCTGCTTCATTTATTTCTACCATTCAATTCTACCTCAGTTATCCTATCTTCTGCCTCTGTTATTCTACTTTTCTTTCCCTCCAGAGAGTTTTTGATCTCATATATTCCATTATCCATTATTGATTGGCTCTTTTTTTTTTTTTCCATCTAGGTCCCTGTTCAATGATTCACCATCATCTCAATCCTTCTCTGCAGGCTATTTATCTGTAACTCCATTTTGTCTTCCAGATTTTGGATCTTTTTTAACCTCCTTATTCTGAATTCTTTTTCCGGAAGACTCTCTATCTCCTCCTCTTTTGCTTGGTTTGGTGCACATTTATCATGTTCCTTTCCTGCTGATTTACATGTTTAAACCCCAACCTTGACTAACACACTTAAAAAATGATGAAAAGGACAAATTTTGTTACATCTCATTTACCATATTAAAAAAAAAAATGTGAAATACCCAAAGCAATTATACACTTTAAATGCTATCTCAATAAATCCTTTTTAAAATGTCAACCAACTTGGCTTCCCAGTTCCTTCTGATCATAATTCAGCCCCCATACCCCTTGATTTCTTTTCATTCTCTGATCTCATCAGCTCCATCTCCAATGCTGAATCCCTCATTCTGGCCCCCTCATCTTTCTCCTACCCTGAGAAGATCCAGAAGCCCCCTCAGGTTTTTTTAGTTGCTCTCCCTTCTACCTTGGGTGTTCTTCCAATAAAGGTACAGGCTCTGAGATCTAGCTGCCCAGCAGAATCACCTGAAGAACTTATGAATGCCCCAACCCCACCTGAGAGAGTCAGATATCGTTACTTGGGGGAAAGAGGGTGGCACCTGAACATTTATTGTTGTTTTAATACTTGCCAGGCACTTCTAACATTCAGCCGGCACTACTAAATCACTGCTGAAGACATCGTGCTCAGTTCCCACATAAAGGTTTCAGTTCAAAGGCCAGTTCTACAAGAGGCCGTCCCCAATCACACCAACTACTTCCCTTCCATATGCTACATATTTGATTCTGTCCCACCTAAGATTCTATCATATACAGATCTGCTTCCCAGTGAGAATGTCAGATGGATGAAGGCAGAGCCTGTGTCCTCAGTGCTTGGTTCCCCACAGATGCTCAGCACACAACTGTTTCATGAATGACCCTCCACCGGTGCCCTCCTGGGTCTAGCTCCCGCTCTAAGGGCTGCAGTTCTCCATGACGACCATTAGGTGGCGATAGTGCCTGGCTGCATTAAAGGTCATCTCTAGACCCACCAATGGAGAAGGCAATGGCAACCCAATCCAGTGCTCTTGTCTGGAAGATCCCATGGATGGAGGAGCCTGGTAGGCTGCAGTCCATGGAGTCGTGAAGAGTCAGACACGACTGGGCAACTTCATTTTCACTTTTCGCTTTCATGCATTGGAGAAGGAAATGGCAACCCACTTCAGTGTTCTTGTCTGGAGATTTCCAAAGACAGGGGAGCCTGGTGGGCTGCCATCGATGGGGTCCCACAGACTCGGGCACAACTGAAGGGACTTAGCAGCAGCAGGAGACCTACCAGGCCAAATGTGCAGGTCGGGGCAGTGGTAGAAGGGGGTACGTGGTGGGGCCCATCTTGCCCTGTGCTAAGCCATTGCTCAGAGAAAGGAGAAAGGACCACGGCAGACAGTTGGTGGCCTCCCTCTCCTCCTCATTTCTAGACTCTGAGCCACTGAGCCCTGAAAACAGCCCACTCAGACTAAAGTCAGAGGCAGAAGGTCCTGCTTCCCTGTCTGGAACCTCCAAGTCCTGGCCAGTCCCCGAGCCCCGGATGTAACCTCCTGAGATGAATTCCATAGGTCCCTCACCTAGCTGATGACTTGCACACAAGGCTGGTCTGCTGGCCATGGCTGGTATCAGCAGACAACCTGAATATCCATCAACTGGGAGTTGTGACACACACTGCCACCTTCCACGTGGCAGGCTCCCATACCCCGAGAGAAGAATAAGGAAGCTCTTGTAAGGTCTTCTCTAAACCAGTTCCATTCCATTCCTTTCACAACACCAGCCAGGGATGGCTTGAGGGGCCAAACATGCCCTGCTTTTGTCTAGCCATGGAGCTGAGGAGTGTTCCCAAGTTTAAATGATGGAAAAAAAAATACTTATGTGACCCATGAAGATGAAATGACCAGTATGTGCCTGGGCAGAGTCAAGGTCACACGTTGCCCGCAGAGCTCCTTGTAGCTCAGGTTGCCATCTTGGCTACTGAAAGACAAATTCATTCCCTGCCAGTGTTCTTCTGAGACTGACCCCAGATTTCCCTTCTGTCTCCATCTCTGTCAGTAAATTCTCTAGAACTGAACTTCCCAGGAAAGCTGCAAGTGGGGACATTTATTTATAATGTGGAGAGAAACCTTCCTGACCTCATGTGACCCCGTCTCCGTCTTTGGCCCAAACCTGATACATCCATCCTGACCAAATGGAAAACTGTCAGTTCGAGGAAGAGCAAGGCATATTTTTTCCAAAACAGCTTCATTTAAAAAAGGTGAAGATTCTGAAAAAAATAGGGGGTGGGGAGAACCCATAAGAACATACCTCGTGAATCTACTGGTTCAGTCACAAAGAAACACCCTCATCAGAGAAGATATTTAAGTTTCATACAAATGTTATACAAAGAAATTGTGAAAAAAATACTTCCGTATGCGAAAAGCAATTATGCTTCACAAATAAGGCTAGGTTTTTGTTTCTTTTGACAACTGCAATTGACAAATGTTCTTTCTTGTTTTCCTCTAGTACCCTCTTTTTTATTTCTTTTTATTATGAGTAACTAGCTGGAAACTATACAGTTCACATCCTCTTATCAATAATGAAGAGAAAGGAAACAAGATTAAAGTGTACAACAAAATGTACTGAAATGATACCGTACAATTAATTTTTATCCTATACATACATCACCTTTTTGCTTTGTTCAATGCTTCTTGAACATACATACAAAATGGTACTATAGCATACAGAGTGTAACGGCAGAGTGGTGTCCTGCTTCCCCTCAAACTGCTTTTGTTTCATATTGACATATAAACCTAAAATTCCATCATATAAAGATTACATACATGCTTCATCTCAGGCTCAAATGTCCTCCGAGTGTGTCTCGCCTTTGACTTTTCACTTCTATGAAGCATGGCCATCTCTTACCAAGAAGGTGTGAGTGTCTTTAAAGGAACCACAAAGCAAAGAAAATCTCTGTTTTGGAGCTTCGGACTTGAATGCTTTCTACGGTCTTCTCTTCTGCAAACTGCGGTGAGCGGGGTTGTTTCTAGTTAATCATCTGTAAACAAAGATATGGGTTTTTCCTTTTTTTCTTTTGTCCCTTTTATTGGAGTAGAGTCATCATGGAAATCACATCAGATTAATGAGCACATCTATGTGCTCTTCTGGTCCAGAGAGCTCCCCCTTTTTTTTTTTTTTTTTTTATTTTAAAAGCAGGTATTTCTTGTCTTTTATTTTTTATTTATTTTTTTTAATAAATTTATTTATTTTAGTTGGGGGCTAATTACTTTACAATATTCTAATAGTTTTTGCCATACATTGACATGAATCAGCCATGGGTTTCCATGTGTTCCCCTTCCCGGACCCCCCACCCACCTCCCTCCCCATCCCATCCTTCTGGATCATCCCATTGCCCCGGCCCTGAGCCCTTGTCACATGCATCGAACATGGAATGGTACTCTGTTTCACATATGACAATACACATGTCTCAATGCCATTCTCCCAGAACGTCCCACCCTCACCTTCTCCCTCAGAGTACATAAAATTGTTCCATGCGTCTGTGTCTCTTATTCTGTCTCTCATATAGGGTTATCGTTACCATCTTTCAAATTCCATATATATGCATTAGTATACTGTATTGTTGTTTTTCTTTCTGGCTTACTTCACTCTGTATAATGGGCTCCAGTTTCATCCATCTCAGTAGAACCGATTCAAATGTATTTTTTTTAATGGCTGAGTAATATTCCATTGTGTATATGTACCACAGCTTCCTTATCCATTCGTCTGCTGATGGACATCTAGGTTGCTTCCATGTCCTGGCTATTGTAAACAGTGCTGCGATGAACATTGGGGTACACGCGTCTCTTTCAATTCTGGTCTCCTCAGTGTATATGCCCAGCAGTGGGATTGCTGGGTCATATGGCAGTTCTATTCCCAGTTTTTTAAGGAATCTCCACACTGTTCTCCATAGTGGCTGTACTAGTTTGCATTCCCACCAACAGTGTAAGAGGGTTCCCTTTTCTCCACACCCTCTCCAGCATTTATTGCTTGTAGACTTTTGGATAGCAGCCATTCTGACTGGTGTGAAATGATACCTCATTGAGGTTTTGATTTGCATTTCTCTAATAATGAGTGATGTTGAGCATCTTTTCATGTGTTTGTTAGCCATCTGTATGTCTTCTTTGGAGAAATGTCTGTTTAGTTCTTTGTCCCATTTTTTGATTGGGTCGTTTATTTTTCGGGAATTCAGCTGCAGAAGTTGCTTGTATATTTTTGAGATTAATTGTTTGTCTGTTGCTTCATTTGCTATTATTTTCTCCCATTCTGAAGGCTGTCTTTTCACCTTGTTTATAGTTTCCTTTGTTGTGCAAAAGCTTTTAATTTTAATTAGGTCCCATTTGTTTATTTTTGCTTTTATTTCCAATATTCTGGGAGGTGGGTCATGGAGGATCCTGCTGTGATTTATGTCGGAGAGTGTTTTGCCTATGTTTTCCTCTAGGAGTTTTATTGTTTCTGGTCTTACGTTTAGATCTTTAATCCATTTTGAGTTTATTTTTGTGTACGGTGTTAGGAAGTGTTCTAGTTTCATTCTTTTACAAGTGGTTGACCAGTTTTCCCAGCACCACTTGTTAAAGAGATTGTCTTTTCTCCATTGTATATTCTTGTCTCCTTTGTCGAAGATAAGGTGTCCATATGTGCGTGGGTTTATCTCTGGGCTTTCTATTTTGTTCCATTGATCTATATTTCTATCTTTGTGCCAATACCATACTGTCTTGATGACTGTGGCTTTGTAGTAGAGCCTGAAGTCAGGCAGGTTGATTCCTCCAGTTCCATTCTTCTTCCTCAAGATTGCTTTGGCTATTCGAGGTTTCTTATATTTCCATGCAAATTGTGAGATGATTTGTTCTAGTTCTGTGAAAAATACCATTGGTAGCTTGATAGGGATTGCATTGAATCTGTAGATTGCTTTGGGTAGAATACTCATTTTCACTATATTAATTCTTCCAATCCATGAACACGGTATATTTCTCCATCTGCTTGTGTCCTCTTTGATTTCTTTCATCAGTGTTTTATAGTTTTCTATATATAAGTCTTTTGTTTCTTTAGGTAGATATATTCCTAAGTATTTTATTCTTTTTGATGCAATGGTGAATGGTATTGTTTCCTTAATTTCTCTTTCTGTTTTCTCATTATTGGAGTATAGGAATGCAAGGGATTTCTGTGTGTTAATTTTATATCCTGCAATTTTACTATATTCATTGATCAACTCTAGTAATTTTCTAGTAGAGTCTTTAGGGTTTTCTATGTAGAGGATCATGTTATCTGCAAACATTGAGAGTTTTACTTCTTCTTTTCCTATCTGTATTCCTTTTATTTCTTTTTCAGCTCTGATTGCTGTGGCCAAAACTTCCAAAACTATGTTGAATAGTAGTGGTGAAAGTGGGCATCCTTGCCTTGTTCCTGACTTTAGGGGAAATGCTTTCAATTTTTCACCATTGAGGATAATGTTTGCTGTGGGTTTGTCATATATAGCTTTTATTATGTTGAGATATGTTCCTTCTATTCCTGCTTTCTGGAGGGTTTTAATCATAAATGGATGCTGAATTTTGTCAAAGGCTTTTTCTGCATCTATTGAGATAACCATATGGTTTTTTTCTTTCAATTTGTTAATGTGGTGTATTACATTGATTGATTTGCGGATGTTAAAAAAACCTTGCATTCCTGGGATAAAGCCCACTTGGTCATGATGTATGATCTTTTTAATATGATGTTGGATTCTGTTTGCTAGAATTTTATTAAGGATTTTTGCATCTATGTTCATCAGTGATATTGGCCTGTAGTTTTCCTTTTTTGTGACATCTTTGTCTGGTTTTGGAATTAGGGTGATGGTGGCCTCATAGAATGAGTTTGGAAGTTTACCATCTTCTGCAATTTTCTGGAAGAGTTTGAGTAGGATAGGTGTTAGCTCTTCTCTAAATTTTTGGTAGAATTCCGCTGTGAAGCCGTCTGGTCCTGGGCTTTTGTTTGCTAGAAGATTTCTGATTACAGTTTCGATTTCCGTGCTTGTGATGGGTCTGTTAAGATCTTCTATTTCTTCCTGGTTCAGTTTTGGAAAGTTATACTTTTCTAAGAATTTGTCCATTTCTTCCTAGTTGTCCATTTTATTGGCATATAGCTGTTGGTAGTAGTCTCTTATGATCCTTTGTATTTCTGTGGAGTCTGTTGTGATCTCTCCATTTTCATTTCTAATTTTGTTGATCTGATTCTTCTCCCTTTGTTTCTTGATGAGTCTGGCTAATGGCTTATCAATTTTGTTTATCTTCTCGAAAAACCAGCTTTTAGTTTTGTTTATTTTTGCTATGGTCTCTTTTGTTTCTTTTGCATTTATTTCTGCCCTAATTTTTAAGATTTCTTTCCTTCTACTGACCCTGGGGTTTTTCATTTCTTCCTTCTCTAGTTGCTTTAGGTGTAGAGTTAGTTCATTTATTTGATTTTTTTCTTGTTTCTTGAGGTACGCCTGTATTGCTATGAACCTTCCCCTTAGTATTGCTTTTACAGTGTCCCATAGGTTTTGGGTTGTTGTGTTTTCATTTTCATTCGTTTCTATGCATAATTTGATTTCTTTTTTGATTTCTTCTGTGATTTGTTGGTTATTCAGAAGCGTGTTGTTTAGCCTCCATATGTTGGAACTTTTAATAGTTTTTTTCCTGTAATTGAGGTCTAATCTTACTGCATTGTGGTCAGAGAAGATGGCTGGGATGATTTCAATTTTTTTGAATTTACCAAGGCTAGATTTATGGCCCAGGATGTGATCTATCCTGGAGAAAGTTCCATGTGCACTTGAGAAAAAGGTAAAATTGATTGTTTTGGGGTGGAAACTCCTGTAAATATCAATTAAATCTAATTTGTCTATTGTATCATTTAAAGTTTGTGTTTCCTTGTTAATTTTCTGTTTAGTTGATCTATCCATATGCGTGAGTGGAGTATTAAAGTCTCCCACTATTATTGTGTTATTGTTAATTTCCCCTTTCATACTTGTTAGTATTTGCCTTATATATTGTGGTGCTCCTATGTTGGGTGCATATATATTTATGATTGTTACGTCTTCTTCTTGAATTGATCCTTTGATCTTTATGTAGTGTCCTTCTTTGTCCCTTTTCACATCCTTTATTTTAAAGTCTATTTTATCTGAAATGAGTATTGCGACTCCTGCTTTCTTTTGGTCTCCGTTTGCATGGAATATGTTTTTCCATCCTTTCACTTTCAGCCTGTGTGTGTCCCTAGTTTTGAGGTGGGTCTCTTGTAGACAGCATATATAGGGGTCTTGTTTTTGTATCCATTCTGCAACCCTTTGTCTTTTGGTTGGGGCATTCAACCCATTTACATTTAAGGTAATTATTGATAAGTATGATCCCGTTGCCATTTACTTTGTTGTTTTGAGTTCGTGTTGAAACATCCTTTCTGTGTTTCCTGTTTAGAGAAGACCCTTTAGCATTTGCTGGAGAGCTGGTTTGGTGGTGCTGAATTCCCTCAGCTCTTGCTTGTCTGTAAAGCTTTTGAATTCTCCTTCATATCTGAATGAGATCCTTGCTGGGTACAGTAATCTGGGTTGTAGATTATTCTCTTTCATTACTTTAAGTATGTCCTGCCATTCCCTTCTAGCCTGAAGGGTTTCTATTGAAAGATCAGCTGTTATCCTTATGGGGATCCCCTTGTGTGTTATTTGTTGTTTTTCCCTTGCTGCTTTTAATATTTGTTCTTTGTGTTTGATCTTTGTTAATTTGATTAATATGTGTCTTGGGGTGTTTCGCCTTGGGTTTATCCTGTTTGGAACTCTCTGGGTTTCTTGGACTTCTGTGACTATTTCTTTCCTCAGTTTAGGGAAATTCTCAACTATTATCTCCTCGAGTATTTTTTCATGGCCTTTCCTTTTATCTTCTTCTTCTGGGACTCCTATGATTCGAATGTTGGGGCGTTTCATATTGTCCCAGAGGTCCCGGAGGTTTTCCTCATTTCTTTTGATTCTTTTTTCTTTTTTCCTCTCTGCTTCGTTTATTTCCATCATTCTATCTTCTACCTCACTTATCCTATCTTCTGCCTCCGTTATTCTACTGTTGGTTCCCTCCAGAGTGTCTTTTATCTCCTTTATTTCATTATTCATTCTATATTGATTCCTTTTTATTTCTTTTAAGTCCTTGATAAACATTTCTTGCATCTTCTCAATCTTTGTCTCCAGGCTATTTATCTGTAACTCCATTTTGCTTTCAAGATTTTGGATCATTTTTATTATCCTTATTCTAAATTCTTTTTCAGATAGAGTCCCTATCTCCTCCTCTTTTGTTTGGCTTTGTGGGCATTTCTCATTTTCCTTTACTTGCTGAGTATTTCTCTGCCTTTTCATCTTGTTTAGATTGCTGTGTTAGGCGTGGCCCTTCTGTATTCTGGTAGCATGAAGTTCCTCTTTGTTGTGGAGGTTCCTCACTGCGGTTGGGGTTGGACAGGTGGCTTGTCAAGGTTTCCTGGTTGGGGGAGCTTGTGTCGGTGTTCTGGTAGGTGGAGCTGGATTTCTGCTCTCTAGAGTGTAATGGAGTGACCAGTATTAATTTTTGAGATGTCTATGGATTTGGTGTGCCTCTGGGAAGCCTGTATATTGATGCTCAGGTCTATGTTCCTGCGTTGCTGGAGAATTTGCGTGGTATGTCTTGCTCTGGAACTTATTGTCTCTTGGGTGGAGCTTGGTTTCAGTGAATTTATGGAGGCTATTGGATGGTCTCTTATTAATTAATGTTTCCCCTGGTTTTCAGTCTTATTCTTGCAGTAGCCTCAAGACTTCTCCTTCCATACAGCCTCAATAATAAAACTTTTAGGTTAATGGTGAAAAGATTCTCCACAGTGAGGGATACCCAGAAAGGTTCACTGAGTTACATGGAGAGATGAGGTGGGGGGGGTGGGTTGAGGTGACCAGGAGGGGAAGAGGGGAATTCAAATGTGGAGAGAGCAATCTAGCCAGTAAGCACTTCCCTCTGTGCTTTCCACAGTTTGGAACCCTCAGAGTGATTCACAGAGATACATAGAGAGGGGGGAGGAAGGTAACAGAGGTGAGCATGAGTAGAAAGGGAGGAATTAAGAGGGGAGAGAGAGATCTGGGCAGTATCCTGTTCCTAAAGTGTTCTCCGGTACCCAGAACACCCTCAGAGATTCACAGAATTGGGTTGAGAAGAGAAGGAGGAGGGTGGGAGATAGAGGTTCCCTGGGGGAGAAGAAAGAGCATCAATAGGGGGAGAGAGTGATCAGGCCAGTGATCACACTCCTGAGTAAAAATGGGTCCTAAAGATTGGGTTCTTAAATGTACAAAGTTGATATCAAATATGTAAAACAAAGATTAAAAATCTAGAGTAGAGGTCAGACTCTTATAAAACTTACAATCTAAAAAAAAAAAAAAGAAAAGAAAAAAGGAAACAGTGTAAAAAGAAAAAAAACAGTAAAACAGTAAAAAAAGAAACAGTAAAAAAATGTAGAACAGGAAAAAAACATTAAAAAAAAAGAAAACACAAAAGGTATAAGATATATGTATGTAGTTTGCTTCAAAAATAGGTTTTTTTTTTTTTGCAAGTTAATAGTGGGTTATGAAAATGAAAGTTAAAGGTGTAATAGAGGACTTGAAGAAAAAGGAAAGAAGAGAAAAAAAATTTTTTTTAATTAAAAAAAAATTAAAAAAAAAATAATAATAATAGTAAAAAATATATATATCCCGGACTTTCTCTGGAGCTGTTGTGAGCAGTGTGGGATCTGCTCAGTTTTAGATAGATCCTTATTCCTGCTTATACTTTTCAAGATCTATAGGTCCTTTTTAATGCAGTCGGTATTAACTACAGGGATCTTAATCTGTTGGCCTGTCCCTTCCAAAGCGCTTCCCTCTGTTTATTTGGCTTCTGTTTGGAGATCTCTTCAGTATCTAATTTCCGCCCTCTTTTGAAGATAATGCGCAGTTTTTGTGAAAGCCTGACGTCCTCAGCCAGCCTTCAGAAGTAGTTTTGTGAAGTTTGGTCAGCGTTCAGATGTTCTTTCGATAAATTTGTGGAGGAGAGAGTGGTCTCCCCGTCCTATTCCTCCGCCATCTTAGCCCCTCCTCCCGAGAGCTTCCCTTTTAAAACATGGTAACATAGCACTTGAAATGGGCCAGTGGGTGCATGTGATGTGTCCATAGCAGCACTAAACTCCGTGCTGGAAATTCCTGATCCCAATGTGCTGTGTACAGACATAAAATGGAAACAGCTCACAGGGTGTCACAGAGAAGGAGCTGTGCACCGTAAAGCAACCCCTGTCCCCTCTCTGTACCCCTGTGTCAGACTGGCTGGGTGATCATCCTTTCTCCAGCATCCAAACATTCTTTTTGTTGTTGTGTGTGTCTTTTGTTTTGTTTTGTTTTGCTTTTCTCTCTCTCTCTCTCTCTTTTAAAGAAGTTAAAGTTAGTACAAGTGTGAAAAGGGGAAGCTACTCTAGGCTTGATGACAGTCACAAATTGTATATTATTTACAACTAAAGCAAAGATTTCATGTGGGTGGAACATTCCACAGTGAAGGGTAATGCCAGACATGATATAATGTGCCCTGCCCTCCATACCAGTTGCAGAGGCCAAGTCAGAGGGTGGCAGTCCTCCTGTCTCATGTTTCTTTGCCATTTCTGGTTTCCCTGGTGTCTGGATTTTTTCCCTCTATGGAGTGGGTGGTGTGTGTCCTAGCATGTCCCTAGGCACAGAAGGTGTCCAGGTGGGACTCTTTCAGGATGAGGCTCCTTGAACTGGTACCAGTGTTCTGCTCAGAGCGGGCTGAGCCTCGCTTCTCCTCACTGCCGCTCAAGCAAGTGGATTTACTGCTCTGGGAACGGTCTGGGAGGGGGAAAGCCAAGGGGAAAGGGAGATTTAGCTTTCCTGCCCATCCATGGCCATTCCTGCCCACCCCCTTCTACTTGATCTGCACCTGCTTTCCCAGGAAGCCACCTTCCCCTCCCAACTCTCCAACACACAGGGGGGAAATCCTGCCACTGTTTACTGATCTGGATTTTTGGGTCTTTAAGGATTTAACAAGAGCTGGTTGGAAAAACAGAAGGGCTTTGTGCTCAGAAAAAATAAAGATGAGGGGGGAAACGTACTAACGTATCGAGAAAGGGGTTTCTTATGCAGTAATTGGGACCAGGCACTCTTACTGCATGTGTAGACACAAAGTACCCCAAGCTCTTGTCATATTTAACCTTGGGCACCAAGAAAGGCACTGAGATTTGGTGTTCAGTCTACTTAATCCTGTTAACGGAGTTTCTTTCATCACTGTATAGACAACTTGAAAGCAGACTTATACCTCAACCAGCCAAAGGAAAAAGAGTGAAGACCAGAATGGTTAAGCCCACCTGGGCTTAACGGTTAAGCCCAACTGGCTCCGAGTATGGACAAGCTAATGGGTCAACAGAGGATGAAAGAACCACAGTAAGGGCTAAGGGAGTTTCAAGGACACGTGCACCATAAGGAGCTACATCGTGGATGAGTAAGACGTGAGGACACTGAAGGAAGAGCCAAATGAGGTGTCTGTCCAGCGGGGAGACACCCAGCCTGCAGGCTCAGTGGGATGGCCGACTCTGAGAGACCCACCAGCACATCACTGAGATCTCATCATATATTAGATCGTTTACCAAGTTCAGACAGATTGGGACAAAACTTTTTTTTTTTTTAACTTCTTGAGGTGGGATGATAATATATGAACACAAGAGGTCGACTATCAAGCTTAGAGACAGAATCAGAGTGGGAGAGCAAGGGACCAGATCACCACATAGAAGGGTAAGTACTCTTATCGTCGCCTAGTGATAGGCAGAATGTGTATGGTTCTGAGCTCTGGTTCGAGAAGAGAAGCAGCAAAGACAGTGATAAGGATCTCCCAAGTTACATATTCACTCAGGAGAGAACACATTCTCGTCACTTGTATCTATGACCCAAAGGGAGCGCTATTGTGGTGGGCAGAGCTGGGTTCCCGGGTGGAGCTATCTTAGGGTTCTTGAGTCCAAATCCACCCCTTCTTAGACATTCTTCCCTACTCGTGACACCTACATTGTTACTCCTCTGGAAAGTCGGTGATTGAGCTGGTCATCACGACACGGAAACTCTGACAACAATGTACTCAAGTCACATCGAATCTCCCCAGCTCTGACAAAGATGTACTCAAGTCACATTGAATCTCCCCAGCTCTGCTGAAGGCAGAGAACAGCTAGGCAGCGGGGCTTAGCTTACTTAGCACAGGAGCCACATCCCAGAGCCAGGCCACCTGAGTAAGTGCAGAGCCTGACCTCTCCCATGGACAGGACAGGGCACGCTGGCTGATTCAGCCAATCACTGCAGAGGAAATGGGTGTTACTTCAGCACTCACCATGAAAATAGCAAGGATGAAGCCCCTTCAAGAAGCCAGATCGGGAATTCCCTGGCAGTTCGGTGGTTAGGACCTCGTGCTTTCACTGCCAAGGGTACAGGTTCAATCTCTGCTTGGGGAACTAAGATCTCATGAGCTGGTTAGCATGGTCAAAAAATAAATAAATAAATAAAATAAAATAAAAGCAGGAGAGAGAGAGAAGCCAGACCATCCATCCTCTCTCTCTCATATCCTCCTGCTGTTTCCAATGGCCATCAGGAGCACAGTGAGGAAGAAACCAGGCAAAGCCAAGACCCATCACTCAGAAACATACATGCTCACAAAGAAAACACACACACACATTCACTCAGGAGACGAGCACACTGCCTGCTGGGAAAAGATCCCCATTGGCTGTCATGAAGTTGGTTCATACTTCCACTTCTGCACTGGGTAGTTTGTGTGAGGCTGGTGCTCTGTGATGTTTGGGGGCAGAGGCAGGTGGTTTGTCACACCTGTTGCTAACTGAAGATACAGCAAGGCAACGTCAGAGACTGGCAGAGAGCTAGAGTCTGGAAGAGAGCTCAAGTCCGTACAAACCCACCAGCTCTCTATCCTGCTGTCCAACAGGCTACTGATCTTAGAACTGGAGAGCTTCTGAGTCAGTGTTGCCATTTTCCAAATTGAGGCAGTCATAGAAGACTAAGGCTTTTACAAATGTATATTAAACCATGAACTAAGATCACTGGACGCTGAACGAGATTACAGGTGGAAATAAGGCATACCATGATGTAAAAGCCATAAATTCCCAGAAGTTTGAAAGCAAATTTCCTTCAGAACCACTCTGCCAAGAGCTTAGTTCATCCAGGGAAACTGTAGGTGCTGGCTCCACCACACTTAGGTGGCAAGGCTCCATCAAAGGAACCTAGATTATTTAGGCTAAGTATAACCATGAATCTACTGCCAAGGCTGATGAGAGATCAGGAAAGAGAGTGTGATGGAGGTGCCTGGAGTGACAAGGGTTGAGGAAGGAGCCACAGGTGAGATTTTACTGGACCATACCTCAGCCATGATGGTAGGACTCAGACACATACTTATTTGAAATGGAAGAGCCCAAAATGTGCGCCATGAAGTGTCTCAAGAAAACAACCCTTATGGCAAAGAATTTGGCAGGGAAATGGTTGAAGATATGCGAGTGGTGAGCGGGGAGAAAAAACACCCAGGGAAAAGTAAGGCTATACAGAGATGGAAATGTAATCACAGTGCACTAGTTGACTCTGACACCAACAGCACGACCATAATGATGGACACACAGATGGTCATCTGGCAAGGTTTATGACTCAGCCAACAGCCGGAACTGAGGTGGGCCATCTGCAGTTATAGAATAGAATGCACAAGATCTCTCCACCTTGGTGATGGGAACTCAGAGCAGGAAAATGGAAAAGTCTGAAAATGACAGTGGAGGAGAGGTGAGGGAATAAATGTACACCAAGAGAGGGGTCCAGAGACAGTTTCCTCCAGCTGGGAGAACAAGGACTAAGGAATAAGTGTTGTACTGGAGCAAGGAAGCCTATAGAGCACATCAAACAGTGACAGAGTGGTCTTGGAGAGAGGGGAGAAGAGAGGTGATAAGTGACCCCAATTCTCATCTTCAAAAGTCACAAGTCAACACACAACGTCTAGATAAAGTCAAGAAACAGCAATATGAGGAAATAAGTTATCTATAAATAAGTACAGGATGCAAAAAATAGCCATGAAGACTGGGGCAAGGAATTGTTTTTCCCTGTGTGATTTTACTTTCTCTGACTACACACATCCCGTCGTATCAGGGATGGTACAGGGGATTCATCCCACGACCCACCATGGACACCAGATTGCATGGAAACTTAATCTCATGGCCAGCCCTCCATAGCCACATCCACAGATTCAACCAGCTACAGATTGTGTAGAAATTCATTCATTACAGGAACATAATTCCGCTCAGATTTGGACTGCATAATCCAAACCCATGTTGTTCAAGGGTCAACTCGATATGCATGCATCACTTTAAAATCTTAAGATGAAGAGACAAGTGAACAGGAGAGTGATATGGACACCCAAAGGAAGTTCCTAACTCCTGTTTAACCTTTCTTTCTCTCAACTAGACCCTCATCTTAACCAGCCTGGTTCCAGAGGTTGATAAAGAGCACAGGAACCTCCATGTTTGTAACGCTCAGCTTTCCTCCAGCTTCCACCCACACTGTCAGCAAGCAGTGAGCACATACAGAAGTCGTCAGGCATATGAGGAATGAGAAAATGAGCTGGTCTGCCTGCTTTGACACAAGCCTTCAGCCAGAAGGCTGTGGAGTGCAAACAGGGGGAAATGAACAGGCGTGAGCTCACAGTCCTGATCAGGCATCCAGGAACGTCCAGCTCAGCTCACACTCTAGAATAATCCTGAAACACTCCCTAACAAATGCTGACAATTGAGGCTCCTTCCCTCTGTCCCCTCTAGTCATCAGGCTCCCTGAGATGTTCTTCTCCTACTCCAGCCTCTGCACCAACTCACCAGCATCTCTAGACCCTTACCTCTTCTCTCCACCCTCCCTTTTCATCCCCTCACACACTAGGGTGCTTCAGGTCGGGTGGTCAACCAATGATGGTCCACAGGCAAAATCCAGCCCAATGCCTGCTTTCCCAAGTGCAAGTTCACTGCAGCACAGGAACGTCTCTTTATGTGCCATCTCTGGCTGCTTTCATCTGACAACAGCAGTTCTGATAAAAACTGGTGGTCCACCAACCCCTAGGCCAGGAAACACCTCATTCACCTCACAACTGCCAGATGCTGTATCTCCCAACCACGTTTGTACATGCAAGCCTCCTTGTCACACCAGATTCTGTACCCCACAGCATCACCAATCCTCCTCTTCCCATGTGGATGACACCACTGTGCTGGTCCAAATCCCCAACAGGGCTCCCTGCCTGCAGCAGTGTTTTCCCAACTTGAACCCTTCCACCGACCAACCACCTCCACGGCTTTGACACATCCAACGTCCCCCTACTTATGGCTCAGCTAATGTTTCTAAACTCACTTTCCACTTAAGTCAAACAAAAACTCTTCTATCAACACCAAAAGCAGGAAATCAGAATACCTGCCCTACACAGACGGCAACTCTACAAATCAACATAAGGAAAACTCAACTGTAGCAGAAAACTCGAGGTGGGTGCTGTGCTGCTGTTGAAGTCTCAAGCCTCCTCTGCCATTGTTAAAAAGAGAAGCTAGAAGAAGGGATGAGGAAGACACCTCAGCTCCAAACTCAACGTGTCCTCCAGATGCAGTCACAAGACCCGAGTGAGAGTGAGAAGGGAATTGACAGGCGGTTCAGTCATACTTCCATGCCTATTCATCTTCATATTCCCCCGAAAATCAGCTCATGCCACTCTCTCATCATGTCTCCTGGATCTAAACCCCGCTTCCAGTGCCACTGGGAAACCTCCAGCCACTCTAACAAGATACATCATTTCTTGCTCTAAGTACTCAATATGCAGAAACTAACTAACAAACAAAAGTTTGGTTTTCAGCTGAAGACAATAATCTGGGAGAGAGAAAGACCCTGGAGCTGAAGGACCCTGAAAGAAGCAGAACTGTTCTCACTGAGGATGAACCATTTTAGAATGCCCTAAAACTTACTTGAGAGGTTGCAGGGGAAAGCCTAAAGAACACAGCTCAAACTCCAGAGAAGAGAACTAGAAAAGTTAGTGCCAGATAATCTACCCAAAACAGCCTGCCAGGTTATTCCTCGATAAGAAATATTTCTACAGAAAGATCACTTCCGTAGAAATGCTTTTCTCCTCTGAAGGCCTCCACGGAATGTGGATGCTGGGACCTCAGGGACAAGTTCACACAGTTTAATTTACTATGGTCATTTCTGAGGGCAGAAGAACTGTCTAAACCAAATGTATCTTCTGCCCCACCTCAGTTCAGGAATACAAACTCTCTCTGTCTTTGATTCAGAACTGAAAAAAACAAAACAAAACACAGCAAAAAAAAAAAAAAAACTAACACAAATAAGGTAAATTCTCAACTTGGAGAAATGCCTCAAAGCTGCTTGCTAAGCCATCCTTCACCTCTACTGACCAGCCCAGGGTTCCCTCAAAGATCCCTAAGGAGCCACAGTTTGCAAACCACTTCCCTGAACCCTTCAGACTCCCCTGGAGGAGATGGCTCCCCTGCCCCTGCGGAACATGAGAGTACATACAACCGTCAGGGGGCCATGTACCAGAGTCTAGCTTGGAGCATAAGAGAAAGGAGAGGGTATTTCCTTGGACCCAGAGAGGTCAAGGATCTAGAAACACAGAAAAAGACAGATGGAGCCAAGGCACTGTTTTAAACAGGGCCTCCCCAGTACCCCACCCCATGGAAGCCCGGGGATACATAGGGGTGCTCATCATGGCCCCGACAACACCTTAATGCCCTCTGCCTGGCATGCTCAGGGAGGGAAGGCCAGGCCAGTCAGTGTGGCCTAAGCCCTGTGCCCTTTTCTGCTCCATCTCCCTGGACACAGAACTAGGGAGGCCCCTTACTCAATGCTAGAGCCTCAGCTTCAAGAACACTGTTTGTCAACTCCCCCCTCTCTGACCTATTCTACTCTCTGGATTTCTATCCTATCCCCAAAGGATGTACAGCCATCCCCTAGTACCCAAGGTGGAATGGTTCCAGGACCCCCCAAGGATACTAAAATCCAAGGACGTGCAAGTTCCTTATATAAAATGGCCTAGAAGGATGAATACAACTGTGCCTTTGTATACAACGGTTCCACATTCATGTATTCAACCAAACAGAGGTGGAATTTTGGTTGTTTGCATGTACACATGAGAAATCCATGGATAGAGAAGGCTACCTATATACTAAATCATATTATATCAATTCACTTTTATTCCACAATAACCTCTTCCTAGGAAATGATATCAATAAAGTCAAAGAGGTTTGACTTTGGGATGAATTGATGTTTTTCCCTGATACACACAAATTAAAATCATAATGACTACAAATGTAAAAAAATGACCAATGTGTCCTCTAAAATAACATCTGCATGCAATCAATATGGCACCCCCTGGGAAAATCAGAAATTTGATGTCTGTGTCCAATATGGCAATCACCAGCCACCCATGGCTATTGTATCTACATTCATTATCATTAAATTAACCTGAAATCCAGGTTTTGGTCACACTAGCCCCAGTTCAACAGTTCATTGTTCAAGTGCCACATGAGGCTGGTCGCAGGTTTTCACAATGGGCAGAGGGGATGTAGAACATTCCCATCATCACAGAAGGTTCTACTAGACAACCCTTGCCCTCTACATGCAGCCTGAAGACAGACAACTTCCCACATCACAGGAATCACCATGGTATTGGGAGGGGGCTGCTCTGAGATTCTGTTTGGCCCTAGGTGTGTGCAATGGATACTGACCGAGCCACTGTCCTTGCATTTCTCAGCTGGCGTCCCCTTCGCTTTCAAGGCGCTGGTTTACAGGGGGGCTGCCTGAGTTTCGGAGGAAGTGCCCTGGGATAACTTATTTAGTGTTTCCGTGTTCACATCGGGGTCTACTTCCTGCTGAGGGGTGGTAGTTGAGTGCAGAGGGGGAGAGAAGTCATATATACGCCGAGCATAGTAGTTCCCAGGACTGCGGGGAACCCTGCTCTGTGCAAACCACCATGTGTTAAGACATGCCAACCAGCTCCACCCAGGTTACAGTGTGGTCCCTGAATAGCTGGATCGAAGCCTTCCCAGACACAGGAATTCCAGACTGTGTTTGAAGATATGTTCATTTTTAAGAGTGAGAGAGAAGAGTGAAATGGTTGACTGAAAGCTCAACGTTCAGAAAATTAAGATCACGGCAACTGGTCCCATCACTTCATAGGAAATGGATGGGGAAACAGTGTCAGACTTTTTTTTTGTGGAGCTCCAAAATTACTGAAGATGGTGATTGCAGCCGTGAAATTAAAAGGCACTTATTCCTTGGAAGGAAATTTAGGACCAACCTAGATAGCATATTAAAAAGCAGAGACATTACTTTGCCAACCAAAGTCCATCTAGTCAAGGCTATGGTTTTTCCAGTAGTCATGAATGAATGGGAGAGTTGGACTGTGAAGAAACCTGAGCCCTGAAGAATTGATGCTTTAGAACTGTAGTGCTGGAGAAGGCTCTTGACAGTCCCTTGGACTGCAAGGAGATCCAACCAGTCCATCCTAAAAATCAGCCCTGGGTGTTCAATGAAATTATTGATGTTGTAGCTGAAACTCCAATTCTTTGGCCACCTGATACTAATGGTTGACTCACCAGAAAAGACCCTAACGCTGGAATAACTGGGAGCAGGAGGAGAAGGGGACAACAGGAGATGAGGTGGCTGGATGGCATCACCACCATCCAGCAGAGTTTGGGTAAACTCTGGGAGTTGCTGAACGACAGGGAGGCCTGGTGTGGTGCCATTCTAGGGCTCGCAAAGAGCGGGACATGACAGATTGACTGAACTGAAAGTCGCGCATTCGTGTCTGACTCTCTGCGACCCCATGAATTGCAGCACACCAGGCCTCCCTGTCCATCACCAACTCCCGGAGTCCACCCAAACCCATGTTTATCGAGTAGGTGATGCCATACAACCATCTCATCCTCTGTCGTCCTCTTCTCCTCCCTCCCCCAATCCTACCCAGCATTAGAGTCTTTTCCAATGAGTCAACCCTTTGCATGAGGTGGCCAAAGTATTGGAGTTTCAGCTACAACATCAGACCTTCCAATGAACACCCGGGATTCATCTCTTTTAGGATGGATTGATTGGATCTCCTTGCAGTCCAAGAGACTCTCAAGAGTCTTCTCCAACACCACAGTTCAAAAGCATCAATTCTGTGGCACTCAGCTTTCTTCACCGTCCAACTCTCACATCCATACATGACCACTGCAAAAACCATAGCCTTGATTAGACGGACTTTTGTTGGCAAAGTAATGTCTCTGCTTTTAAATATGCTATCTAGGTTGACCATAACCTTCCTTCCAAAGAGTACGTGT
The DNA here is from genome assembly GCF_054371585.1 of Giraffa tippelskirchi. NCBI lineage: Eukaryota > Metazoa > Chordata > Mammalia > Artiodactyla > Giraffidae > Giraffa > Giraffa tippelskirchi. The sequence goes on from NC_137290.1 coordinate 19,353,054, forward strand.
CTTTTAATTTCATGGCTGCAGTCACCATCAGTTTTATTAAATCATTCTGGAGATATAAGCATGTTTGTGAAGCAAATAGTACGACTGTTCCAATTTCATAATTTCCTATTTTAGACGAGTGTGCACCCCCATGCACTTGCTATCACCCTGTTACAGCATAGTTGAAAGGTTTTCACAGACCACATGGACCACAAATCCTAAAACGTTTATTCTCTAGACCTTCTTAAAAAAAGCTTACGAACCCCTGCCTATCCGTCTCAAACTTGGGTCATTTATCTACCACCCTTGAAAAATTTAGCAATCCACTGACACATTTCCTTGTCACATTATTTATGTTATTTGTGTTTAAATATATTCTTTGAAGTGGAGACTTCTTCTAAACACAGAACTCTAGTATTGGCCATAAATGAGCACTAAGTATAAAATATTACTAACACATATTATTAATCAAGTCTTACTAGGTGGTGTCTCCAGCTAGAGTTTCTTGGCCTGGGATCTGCTTGCTGTGTTTTGGAAAGAGATTTAAAAGGCAGATTAGTTCCAAAGCAGCACTTTGTCCTTCACATAAGCACTAGTGATTGTTATAGCCTTGAGTCCAAGATGGGCTCCATGGTGGGGGCTGTCTAGTATATTGTACATTGTGCATTGCAGAATGGGGTAGAAGATGTGTTTGATTTGTGTGTGTGTGTGTGTGTGTGTCTGCTTAGTCACTCACATTTCTGACGCTTTGCAACCCCATGAAATGTAGCCTGCCAGACTCCTCTGTCTGTGGCCTTCTCCAGGCAAGAATACTGGAGTGTGTTGCCATTTCGTTCTTCAAGGGATGTTCTCGACCCAGGGATCAAATCCAGGTCTCCTGCATTGCAGGCAGTTTCTTTACCACCTTAGCTACCAGGGATGACCACATTGCTTGGGGCAGAGACAAATATTGCCCCAAGCAGGGAACCACAGCAAACCACATGAAGCTAAAGTCATCTGGGCTGTCATTACAAGCTCCATTCACACAAGTGAATGCATCCAAGTAAACTGGAGGGTGGAGACAATGGTGCCTGGAGACTTGGCTATGTGTCTGCCTGCTACTCTCGTGTATGTAGGAGTCATATGTGGTGAGTGAACGTGGCAAGCGCCCTGTGATCCAGGAAGAGCCAAGGACCCGTCCACCACAGTCGGGTCCAGGGGACACTCTTAGTCCCACCTGACTGGGTGCAAGACTTCATGTGCTCGGGCCAGTGGGCTTTCTGGCAGGGGTAGTCAGAGTAGCTGGTATTCCACAGCAGTAGAAAACATCCTCCTTCTTGCAGTTGGTACAACACAGCTTCCTCTTGGTCTCGGCCACTGCCTGCTGCTTCTCCAGCTCCAGTTGCTTCTTCACCTCAGCAATGAGCTGGTCCTGCTCCTGTTCTAGGCTCTGCCACATCTCTGCCTTTTTCAACTCTGCCAGAGGAGGGGAGGGGAGAGGATACTGACTTCATCGCCCATCCCAAGCCATGGGTTCATTCACACCAGGTCAGAAGGTGAATCCTAACAGGTGTGAAACCTTGGGTCGGGGTTGCCCTGGTCATATGAGCCCGTGCAGAGAATCACCCAGCTTCCCTGAGCTCCAATGTCTTCATCTGTAAAATGGGCATCCACCATGCTGACCACGAATATAAGCATGATCATGAACGTCAGGTCCTGAGGATACTGAAAATGGGGCCCTGCGGTGATTCTGTAGGAAGTACTCACATAAAACCTCTGAAAAATGTCCACTCAATTCACTTTGAAATTTATCATTTGTATAAGCTTTTTTCTCTATCAAATACAGAGTACCTATGATCTGTAGGCACTGTTGTAAACACTTTATAAATGTGAACTCTTTTAATCCTTACTCCAACCTTAAGGAGGTGTATACTCCTATAATACCCATTTCACAGATGAGGAAACTGAGGCACACAGCTAAGATGAGCAGAGCTGTGGCTACAACTTGGATATATTTCTTTTCTGATGTGTTTAGTGGCAGCAGATCTAATCTTCCAGACAGGGCATCAGGACTGATCATTGGGCTGACAGGACAATGATCAAACTGCTCAGGCTACTGAGATTTCTCTCAGTTTTACAACAGATCAGAGCTCACAAGCAGGAGAAGCTACCACAGTTGTTGTCATGAATTTGTTGCTGATGTTGGTATTTGGAAGAGAGGAAAACGGGTTTCTGCCAGCTCCTGCTTCATACCTGGTTTCTCCAGGTTAGACTCCCTAAGATGCCGTGTTCTCCCTAAGATTGGTAAGGCGGCCTGGACTACTTTTGACTGAGTGCACATTTGGGCCTAACTCTAGACATGCCAAGAAGTTCCTATCCAAACCTTTGTCAGTGGAGGCCAGGTCAGCAGCACTTACCCAAGTTGTATTTCATGTCCAAGAGCTCCTTTTGGTGCAGCCACTGTATACCCCCCCCCCATGCAGTTATATATTTACTCCTCATTCAAATTCTCCATTATTATATTTTTTAATTTTTTTAAATATAAATTTATTTATTTTATTTGGAGGCTAATAACTTTCCAATATTGTAGTGGTTTTGACATACATAGAGATGAATCTGCCACGGGTGTACATGTGTTCCTCATCCTGAACCCACCCCACACCTCACTTCCCATCCCATCCCTCTGGGTCATCCCAGTGCACCAGCCCCGAGCACCCTGTCTCATGCATCAAAAATGGACTGGTGATTCATTTTGCATGCGATGATATACATGTTTCAATTCCATTCTCCCAAATCATCCCACACTTTCCCTCTCCCAAAGAGTCTAAAATACTGTTCTATACCTTTGTGTCTCTTTCCCTGTCTGTCTCGCATTTAGGGTTATCATTACCATCTTTCTGAATCATATATATATATATATATGTATATATGCATTAGTATGCTGTATTTGTGTTTTTATTTCTGGCTTACTTTACTCTGTATAATAGGCTCCAGTTTCATCCACCTCATTAGACCTGATTTAAATGTTTTTTTTGTTGTTGTTGTTGTTTTATAAATTTATTTATTTTAGTTGGGGGCTAATTACTTTACAATATTGTAATAGTTTTTGCCATACATTGACATGAATCAGCCATGGGTTTACATGTGTTCCCCTTCCTGGACCCCCACCCACCTCCCTCCCCATCCCATCCCTCTGGGTCATCCCATTGCCCCGGCCCTGAGCCCTTGTCTCATGCATCGAACATGGAATGGTGTTCTGTTTCACATATGATAATATACATGTTTCAATGCTATTCTCCCAGAACGTCCCACCCTCACCTTCTCCCTCAGAGTCCATAAAATTGTTCTATGCATCTGTGTCTCTTATTCTGTCTCCATATAGGGTTATCGTTACCATCTTTCAAATTCCATATATATGCATTAGTATACTGTATTGTTGTTTTTCTTTCTGGCTTACTTCACTCTGTATAATGGGCTCCAGTTTCATCCATCTCAGTAGAACCGATTCAAATGTATTTTTTTTAATGGCTGAGTAATATTCCATTGTGTATATGTACCACAGCTTCCTTATCCATTCGTCTGCTGATGGACATCTAGGTTGCTTCCATGTCCTGGCTATTGTAAACAGTGCTGCGATGAACATTGGGGTACACGCGTCTCTTTCAATTCTGGTTTCCTCGGTGTATATGCCCAGCAGTGGGATTGCTGGGTCATATGGCAGTTCTATTCCCAGTTTTTTAAGGAATCTCCACACTGTTCTCCATAGTGGCTGTACTAGTTTGCTTTCCCACCAACAGTGTAAGAGGGTTCCCTTTTCTCCACACCCTCTCCAGCATTTATTGCTTGTAGACTTTTGGATAGCAGCCATTCTGACTGGTGTGAAATGATACCTCATTGTGGTTTTGATTTGCATTTCTCTAATAGTGAGTAATGTTGAGCATCTTTTCATGTGTTTGTTAGCCATCTGTATGTCTTCTTTGGAGAAATGTCTGTTTAGTTCTTTGTCCCATTTTTTGATTGGGTCGTTTACTTTTCTGGAATTCAACTGCAGAAGTTGCTTGTATATTTTGGAGATTAATTGTTTGTCTGTTGCTTCGTTTGCTATTATTTTCTCCCATTCTGAAGGCTGTCTTTTCACCTTGCTTATAGTTTCCTTTGTTGTGCAAAAGCTTTTCATTTTAATTAGGTCCAATTTGTTTATTTTTGCTTTTATTTCCAATATTCTGGGAGGTGGTTCATGGAGGATCCTGCTGTGATTTATGTCGGAGAGTGTTTTGCCTATGTTTTCCTCTAGGAGTTTTATAGTTTCTGGTCTTACGTTTAGATCTTTAATCCATTGTGAGTTTATTTTTGTGTACGGTGTTAGGAAGTGTTCTAGTTTCATTCTTTTACAAGTGGTTGACCAGTTTTCCCAGCACCACTTGTTAAAGAGATTGTCTTTTCTCCATTGTATATTTTTGCCTCCTTTATCGAAGATAAGGTGTCCATATGTGCGTGGGTTTATCTCTGGGCTTTCTATTTTGTTCCATTGATCTATATTTCTATCTTTGTGCCAGTACCATACTGTCTTGATGACTGTGGCTTTGTAGTACAGCCTGAAGTCAGGCAGGTTGATTCCTCCAGTTCCATTAAGCAAACATTATCCTCAATGGTGAAAAATTGAAAGCATTTCCCCTAAAATCAGGAACAAGAAAATTACTAGAGTTAATCAATGAATATAGTAAAGTTGCAGGATATAAAATTAACACACAGAAATCCTTTGCATTCCTATACTCCAATAATGAGAAAACAGAAAGAGAAATTAAGGAAACAATACCATTCACCATTGCAACAAAAAGAATAAAATACTTAGGAATATATCTACCTAAAGAAACAAAAGACTTATATATAGAAAACTATAAAACACTGATGAAAGAAATCAAAGAGGACACAAACAGATGGAGAAATATACCGTGGTCATGGATTGGAAGAATTAATATAGTGAAAATGAGTATACTACCCAAAGCAATCTATAGATTCAATGCAATCCCTATCAAGCTACCAATGGTATTGTTCACAGAACTAGAACAAATCATCTCACAATTTGTATGGAAATATAAGAAACCTCGAATAGCCAAAGCAATCTTGAGGTAAATGTATTCTTTTTAATGGCTGAGTAATATTCCATTGTGTATATGTACCACAGCTTTCCTATCCATTTGTCTACTCATTGACATCTAGATTGCTTCCATATCCTGGCTATTATGAACAGGGCTGCAGTGAACACTGGGGTATACGTGTCTCTTTCAATTCTGGTTTCCCCTTTGTTTCTCAATCCTCAGCCTGTGGATCTGTATGGAGACAGAAAGCCTTATAAAGTGCATCTGGGCGTTTGCTGTGAATAGGGCTTGGAAGCTCCAGCTATCACGATAGGGTTAATGTCATGTGTTGAGTCAAAGAGCGGGAAGCCTGGTCTCTGCTCGCCTCCCCCAGATGGTTGTCAGTTGGTTAACTCAAATTCATGAGAAATTCTGCTTAAACAAACAAACAAACAAATAAAAAACAAATACCAGTGGTCCATCTTTTCTAAGAGATGCTCCAGTAAAAGCCATTTAAAGTCAAAAAGACCAGATTTTCAAAGTAAATAGTACAGTGAGTGACCTACTTATGAACAGGTTCCATTCCTAGAGCATGTTCCTAAGTCCAATTTCTTTGTAGAAGTCCAACAAAGTTAGCCTAAGCAACCAACTAACACAATCAGCTAGATAGTACAATACCAGGTACATCACTGCTGCTTTTATGCTTTCTTATGGACATCCTGGGCTTGAAATAAAGATACTGTAATACTGCACTCTGTACAGTAAAGCACACAAAGCACAACGACTTGTAGAGGATGTGTGCGGGTGACAATGTACGCCAGGGAGGTGAACTAACTTACAGGATTAAACATGCAAACATTCACGTCTTTCAAAATTCCCAACTTGAAGGTTCACACATAAGACACTTCAGTTCCATTCAGCCCCTCAGTCATGTCCAGCGCTCTGCGACTCCGTGAACTGCAACACGCCAGTCCTCCCTGTCCATCACCAACTCCCGAAGTCCACCCAAACCCATGTTCTTTGAGTCGGTGATGCCATCCAACCATCTCATCCTCTGCCGTCCCCTTCTTCTCCTGCCTTCAATCCTTCCCAGCACCAGGGTCTTTGCAAATGAGTCAGCTCTTTGCATCCAGTGGCCAAAGTATTGGACTTTCAGCTTCAGCATCAGTCCTTCCAATGTACGCCCAGGACTGATCTCTTTAGCATGGGCTGGTCGGATCTCCTGCAGTCCAAGGGCCTCTTAAGTGTCTTCTCCAACACTACAGCTCAAAAGCTTAAATTCTTCTGTTCTCAGCCCTCTGGTTATCCCAATTCTCACATCCACACATGCCCCCTGAAGAAACCATAGCCTTAACTAGACTGATCTCTGTTGACAAAGTGATGTCTCTGTTTTTTAATATGCTGTCAAGCTTGGTCATAACTTTCCTTTCAAGGTGCTGGGAAAGCTGGTCAACCACTTGTAAAAGAATGAAACTAGAACACTTCCTAACACCATACACAAAAATTAACTCAAAAAGGAGTAGGCATCTTTTAATTTCATGTCTGCAAACAGCATCTGCAGTGATTTTGGAGCCCAGAAAATTTAAGTCAGCCACTGTTTCCACTCTTTCCCCATCCATTTGCCAAGAAGTGATGCCAGCAGATGGCATGATCTTAGTTTTCTGAATGTTGAGCTTTAAGCCAACTTACAGAAAAATACATATGCATACGTGAATTAGAAAAACATCTTATGGTTAACAATACCTCTGAGAAAGGGTGGAGAATGAAATATGAATTCAATCAAGACTGTAGATTTTTGTGTGTCTAGGCATCCATTTCACTTCATTCTAAGAAGACATGTATGCACTGTTTGTAAAATGAGAAAAGAAAAAAGAAAAGTAAAACAGCAAGCTGCAAATTAATTTTTAAAAATAATGCCAAATGGAACGTGTCAGACCTCTAGGATACAGTGGCCAGGCAACCAAGGGGAAGTAAACAAATAAAACAAGGACTATTTTTCTCCTGTCCATGTGGCAAAAAAAAGAGCTGGTGCCATGGAGTGCAGAGTAGGGAGGCTCGGTACATTTCACAGCCTGTCTGTTCTGATATGTCGTCCTCTTGGAAGACTGAGGCTGCTGCTGCTAGCTTTGCTGCTGCTTCTGCTGGTGCTGCATCTTCTGCGCGTGCCTCTTTTGGGAGGACGTTTGAAACTTACTTGATGAGTTCCACACAACCTGCTGCATGGCCAGGGCAGTCTCCTTTGGTAAAACTGGCCTCTGCTTTTTCACTGGGTTTCTCATGCTGCTGCTGGTGGTGGTGGTGGTGGTGGTGGTTGCTGGGCCGTGACTGTGCAGACGGTGCCGTTGGTGGGCGTGACCCCAGCCGTGGAAGTTTGGGAGGATGAGTGGGTGAGGACCAGCATTTCGGGGGGAGACTGGCTGCCCACTGTTGTGGATGATGGAGCTTCACCTACGACGGAAGCCAACACATGAAAAAACAAAACAGAAAGTAGACGGGACTCAGGCTGACCTGCAGGGTCTCCAGGTCAGTGAGTTCTAGGTGACCATCCCAGGCTGTCATGCCAAGGGCCTCCCCATGAATGGGCATATTCTTGCTTTATATGCTTAGGCCACTTCTTCAGCATGTGCAACTTCAAATATCAAACTCCTTGGGTTACTCAAATGTGGGCTTGCTCACATTTGAGAAACTTGTCAAGGCCTCTGAGGGACTGAGGCCAACATGACCCACCCCTTGGCCTGGAGTTGCCCACCTGTTAGTCGATGACCCACTGGCTGAACAGAATCGCTGCAAGTACCTTGTTTCACAGTTAGAGTTCAGTAAGCACTTTGAGAAAGACTTAGCCAAAGTCCCTCTGGTCATTAACAGGAATCCTTTGCTTGGACAGGAAACCTACAGAGCCTGTACCCCAAGGAACCAGACAGCCTCCCAGTGGCCAAAGCACTGAATACCAATGAACCACCCAGAATGAAGAGTATTCCCTTTCATCTCTTCTAATTCCTTCCCGAAGAGTCTCAGTGTGGTCCTGGCAGTCTTGACACCTACCACTCAAGGGAACTCCACACCAAGGACAGAACCATCCCCAGCACAATGGTATTTATGGAGACTTTAGAAGCCTTGCTTTCGTTTTGACTGTAGTTCTCCATTTTGCATCTTTTATGCACAGCACAAAATACTGTTTTCCCTACTGTGTGCTAGTTAAGTTTAAGTTCCAAATTGAGTTCATTTTTTTTAAACAGCTGCTGCTTCAGATAAAAAATATATACTAGGGCAATAAGTGAACAAGCAGGTTTTGGGAATGACAAAAATAATGACTACGAGTGGCTGAGTTTGAAAAATGCTGCCTTTTGGAGTGCATCTACTGGGAGAAAATGAGCTATGAGAGTGGAGGGCAGGATTTCAACAGACAGCAGGGAAAATTTGGAAGAGAACAGTTTTAGCCAAGACATGCCCAGGAATAGGCAGAATTTTGGAGGGTGAGGTCAGGCAGTGAGAAGGGCTGGCCCGGGGATGACCACAGGAGTGTTCATCTGTAAGCGAAGGGGTCCGTTACGACTGCAGGGGCCCCAGGCACTGGACAGATGAACATCCATCCCCAGAGAGGATTCCCTCGGGTTCACACAAAAAAACACGGATGCAAGTCAGCATCCTTGGTCTCAGACGATGTGCCTGGACATAAAACTAGGTTTAATAAGGACTGAAAGTGAGTTCGCTCCGTCGTGTCCAACTCTTTTGCAACCTCATGGACTGTAGCCCTCCAGGCTCCTCTGTCCATGGGAATTCCCAGGCAAGAATACTGGAGTGGGTTGTTATTTCTTTCCCCAGGGTATCTAACCAACCCAGGGAAAGAAACCTGGGCCTCCAGGATTGCATGCAGATTCTTTATTATCTGAGTCACCAAGCAAGCCCTTAATGACAACACCTTTTTTGGGGGGCTCAGCATGCTTCCACTGCATGACTCCATGCCTGTCATTTTTAGATTTCTGTCACCCAGAAAAAACGTGAGTTCTTGATTATTCTAGGGGAAATTTTCAGTTAACTGTTGTTCTAGGAAAACCAAGGAGTGTGAAAGGAGAAGAGTGCTGACAGGCTGCTTTTCCACCCGAGGGGGGAGGGGTTCTTGGTGGTTACACAACTGACTGGCCCTCTTGCTCCTCCGGGGAAGAATTCAGCCCAAGTCCTGGGCCAGAACACAGGGTGGGACTGAGAGAAGATCTCTACCTAGAGTGAGGTTGCCCCCACCCGTTCCCAGGACAACCTTTCAGATATCGGTCACAGCCTCTACCCCTTCCCCTTGCAGGAGCAGAAGTGGCTTTGAGCTTGCCCCTTTTAAAAGGCAGAGATCCCACAGGCAAGGCTTCTAACTTGCAAAAGCAACGTTAGTGCCTCTCTTTTCTGCCATGTGGTTAAGAAATATACTGTCCTTGTGGATAAGCTAGTCTGATACCTTCTTGGGCAAAGGGCAACCACAAAAAGGCCCTTTCTCTCTCTCATCTTGCAAAAGCAAACAACTGGCTTTGTAGAGTGGTAACTTCTCTGGAAGAGTCCCATTCGGGCTCTTTTTCAAATTAAAATAACAAACAAACAAACAACAACAACAAAGCAGGAGTATGCAATCTGAAAACTTTCCAGGCTTGACACACTTTGGGGGAGTTTTCATTTAGTCACTAAAACGCTTTAATTTCTAAAGGATATGGAAGGTTTACTGGGATGGTGGGGAGGAAGAGGAAAGGCCATGGAAAATTCCATTGGTCCTAAAAATTTTGGAGTATATACTCACCTGCAGTCTCAAAAAGAAGTGACTTTCTTAAAAGTCAACACTCCAAAGGCGACCCCACCCAACTAGCCTACTTATATCAGACTTAGGTTACTGTCTTGTACATTAAAAAAGGACTTTTTCAGAGAAGGCTGGAAACGACTGATATGACACATGTAAGTGGAGTCAAGGTCCTGAAGCAAGCTCCATTAGCCTCTGCTCTGGCATCTCTAGCTAGAAAAGCCATCTTTCGATCTGAGGATTCAGTTTCTCTGTATAAGCTGCACTTCTAACTGAAGATCACTTGGAGGTCACCAAGCACTCTTCAAAGCACCAGTCACTTAATAAACACATAAGTGAAATCACACCTTTGAAAAGATGCTCAACTGCAGAGTCTGACAGGAAGCCAATTCTTCAAGACCGAAATCATCCTCAGGTGGCTCTGGATTTCAACTTCTGTGAAGTTCCTCTAACTGACCTATTGTTTCAGAATCATCCTCTACATAAAATTCCCACCACGTTCAGAGGATCCTAGAGAAACTTCCTTCCGACACCAGTGAGAGGAACAGCTCAGCTTCATTTTATCACCTGGAGTGCCTTGTATTTGGGGGGGGGGGCATGAGCTCTTTTAAAGCACTCATATGTTTTTTCCCTTTTCATTTCAACTGCAGGAAGCTCAGGGCCAAAAGGGAAGAGTGACTTTGCTAATTCTGAAGGCTGACATAGTTATTTCTGTATGTAAAATTTCCCTACATCTCTCACTATTTCATGTTCATTTTTCTCGGTGTCTTGATTTCCATTTTATCAGTATATCTGAAATCCTTTCTGGAAGCAGTGAAAAAATCCACAACTAAACAAACAGTCGACTTCAGAAAGAAAGGAATAGTTTAAATCTATCACTCATAGGAACACTGCCATCTGGGACCCAACAATTCCACAAACTTCATGGAGAAAATGCTACTCCTGTTACTCTCTGCAGCATCAGAAGTGGTCCCTCAAACCGCAGTCCACACAGAATTGGATGTTTCAGATGCCACTCATAATTTTAAGGGATGAAGTGGTGATCCATCCTTCCTGACCGACTCAACTGCTCTCTATCATCCTACCCTGCATCACTGAGAGATATTCCATCCTCTTTCAATGAATTCCAGGAACTGAGGTTCAGCAACAGTTCACAATGATACAAACACAGAGGATAAAAGTTCAAAACCCATCCCCCCTCCTGCTTTAAGCAGTGAGACTAAGAAAACCCCAGGGCACACACAACTGAGAAGATGGGTCCTATCAGAAGCTGCCTCTTGTCTGTTTTGTCACTAAGTCGTGTCCAGCTCTTTTGTGATCCCATGGACTATATAGACCACCAGACTCCTCTGTCCATGTAATTCTCCAGGGAAGACTACTGGAGTAGGTTGTCATTGCCTTCTGGGGATCTTCCCAATCCAAGGATCAAATTTGCGTCTCCTGCATTGGCAAGCAGATTCTTTACCACTGAGCTACATAATTAAAACTGGCTATCCGTGTATGTAACTCACAAAGTACAAGAGGTTTTATGGCTACAGTCTCCAACTTGTTCTTAGGCCATGTTTCTCCTGGGCTCTTAATTAATTCTTATCTTTCTCGGGCATATCAACAGCCACTTCCCAAGCCAGCGGAGAAATTCACTGACTGCTTCACCAACGGGCCAAATATCTTTTAAATCATTCCTATGTTCCACTGGTATGGATCTATCAGAAGCAGAAGATATTAAGAAGAGGTGGCAAGAATACACAGAAGAACTGTACAAAAAAGATCTTCACGACCCAGATAATCATGATGGTGTGATCACTCACCTAGAGCCAGACATCCTGGAATGTGAAATCAAGTGGGCCTTAGAAAGCATCACTATGAACAAAGCTATTGGAGGTGACGGAATTTCAGTTGAGTTATTTCAAATCCTCAAAGGTGATGCTGTGAAAGCGCTGCACTCGATATGCCAGAAAATTTGGAAAACTCAGCAGTGGCCACAGGACTGGAGGAGGTCAGTTTACGTTTCAATCCCAAAGAAAGGCAATGGCAAATAATGCTCAAACTACCGCACAATTGCACTCATCTCACAGGCTAGCAATATAATGCTCAAAATTCCCAAGCCAGGCTTCAGCAATACATGAACTGTGAACTTCCAGATGTTCAAGCTGGTTTTAGAAAAGGCAGAGGAACCAGAGATCAAATTGCCAATATCCGCTGGATCATCGAAAAAGCAAGAGAGTTCCAGAAAAACATCTATTTCTGCTTTATTGACTATGCCAAAGCCTCTGACTCTGTGGATCACAATAAACTGTGGAAAATTCTGAAAGAGATGGGAATACCAGACCATCTGACCTGTCTCTTGAGAAACCTGTATGCAGGTCAGGAAGCAACGGTTAGAACTGGACATGGAACAACAGACTGGTTCCAAATAGGAAAAGGAGTACGTCAAGGCTGTATATTGTCCCCCTGCTTATTTAACTTCTCTGCAGAGTACATCATGAGAAACGCTGGGCTGGAAAAAACACAAGCTGGAATCAAGATTGCTGGGAGAAATATCAGTAAACTCAGATATGTGGATGACACCACCCTTATGGCAGAAAGTAAAGAAGAACTAAAGAGCCTCTTGATGAATTTGAAAGAGGACAGTGAAAAAGTTTGCTTAAGGCTCAACGTTCAGAAAACTAAGATCATGGCATCTGGTCCCATCACATCATGGGAAATCAATGGGGAAACAGTGGAAAGCGTGTCAGACTTTATTTTTTGGGCTCCAAAATCACTGCTGCTGGTGATTGCAGCCATGAAATTAAAAGATGCTTACTCCTTGGAAGGAAGGTTATGGCCAACCTAGATAGCATATTTAAAAGCAGAGACATTACTTTGCCAAGAAAAGTCCGTCTAGTGAAGGCTATGGTTTTTCCAGTCGTCATGTATGGATGTGAGTGTTGGACGGTGAAGAAAGCTGAGCGCCGAAAAATTGATGCTTTTGAACTATGGTCTTGGAAAAGACTCGTGAGAGTCCCTTGGACTACAGGAGATCCAATCAATCCATCCTAAAAGAGATGAATCCTGGGTGTTCATTGGAAGGTCTGATGTTGTAGCTGAAACTCCAATACTTTGGCCACCTCATGCGAAGTGTTGACTCATTGGAAAAGACCCTAATGCTGGGTAGGATTGGGGGCGAGAGGAGAAGGGGACGACAGAGGGTGAGATGGATGGATGGCATAACCGATTCGATGGACATGGGTTTGGGTAGACTCCGGGAGTTAGTGATGGACAGAGAGGCCTGGCGTGCTGCAATTCATGGGGTCACAAAGAGTCAGACACGAATGAGCAACTGAACTGAACTGGACTGATGTTCCACTGTAGCGTCTACCAACATGCCTGGGGTGTCTCAAGTTTGAAAGAAGCCACCGTTGGTTCAGTCCCTAACAGCAGTAAAGGGAGAACTGCTAAGACTCAGGCAGCAGTTCACAACTAGGTGAGATTTAGCTTTGTCAAGACACTTTTGAAGTCCTCCACTGGGTAGATGCTACTGACATCCAGTTGGTAAAGACCAGGGATACTGCTAAACATCCTTCAATAAACAGGGCAAAGAACTGCCCAGCATAAAATGTCAATAGCGCCAAGGTTGAGAGGCCTTGGGCCCATGTCAGCTAAATGCAAATATGGCAGAAAACAGGCTCTGGTGCGCATCATACAATGCCCCTTGGATTTCTACAGACCTGAAGAAGAACTCAGCAGTCTGGTGCCGCTCACACGGAAAACCTTACACTCTAGTAAGAAAATGTATTTTGAGATGCCTGGGCAGTGTGAGGGGAGGTAAGGGAGAATAAACTCATCAAGGTCTTTGAACTGAACGCTTTTCTCCATTTCAGCCCTGTCCAACGTCTTAGCATTGATAACCACTTGAGGCATGTAAGTGAATATATTGGAAAGGAAACTGCTTAGGTTCAAAATGACCTGACTGCTGGAAGCACCTATTACTTTCTAAGAGACTTCTCCTGTGCTCAAAATCAACCACATTGGGTATCAAGAAGGTTAAAGGTAGGCAGGCCCAGCTCAAGTCCTTGTCCTGCTCAGTAACTAGCTATGTGACTTGGAGATACCCCAAGCTTTGTTGTGCACACTTCATGATGTCTGAGGGTGACATGACATGTGATAGTATAAATGGCAATGTGGCATTCAAAAACCAAATCAAGAAAGCAGAAACTGATACAGTCACTTACCCTCCTGCTTGGGAGATGTTTCTTTGGGTTCCTTCCTAGGTTTTCGACTCTCCAGTGCAGAAAGGTCTTCTCTTAAATCTGTGACAAATCCGCTCTCTGAATCAGAATCCAGGCCCAAATGCACTCTTGGGGAGTCAGTCTCACGTTTCCCTTCAGCTTATCCTTTGTGGGATGAGGAAAGAATTTTGCTTTGTCTGAAAAGTCCTTCTCAAGCTGGGGGCTCATCTTCTCCTTGACTGATCTTGGCCTTCTCACTGGCTGGTGACATGCTTTCAGCTCCTCTTCTATCTCTACTGGGTTTGCCAATTTGGACTTTCTTCTTTACTTTTTTTTTTTTGAAAGCAGATGGCTCTTTTCCCATCTGAGACAACTCTGTGTCTTCAGCAACTTCTGGCTCATTCTTGGACCTCTGCTCCTCATCACTGATAGGGTCACTTTCGCTACTATCTGACTTCTCTGTATTCCTGGAATCGCTGGGCTTGACAGTCATATAAACATCTTCTGAGATTTCACTTATGCCTACATTAAAAAAAAAAAAAAGAAAACAGGATGTAGCATGCTCACAGAAAAAGGAACAGGACCAGAAAACCACAAATATTTAACATGCTCAATGCTGAAATTAAAAAAAAAAAAAAATCACATTGCCTCACACTGGCCTGGTGGTGTTAGCAGTAGACTTAAGTTGCAGGTGAATACAAGTGACAAATGGAACTTGCCTGGAGAGTGTTTCAGTTACTGACATTCAAAAATGACATCGGACCAAACCACGTGCATTTCTAATTTATACAGAGCTCAATCTTGGCAGCATAGGTAAGTACTGGGAAACATAGAATGGGAGGGATGGAAGGGAACACTACACAGGATTTGTTAAAACTGATCAATTTTCAGTTCAGTTGAGTTCAGTCGCTCAGTCTCGTCTGACTCTTTGCAACCACATTAACAGCAGCACTCAAGGCCTCCCTGTCCACCACCATCCCCCGGAGTGCACCTAAACTCATGTCCATTGAGTCGGTGATGCCATCAAACCATCTCATTCTCTGTTGTCCCCTTCTCCTCCTGCCCTCAATCTTTCCCAGCATCAGGGTCTTTTCTAATGAGTCAGCTCTTCGCATCAGGTGGCCAAAATATTGGAGTTTCAGCTACAACATCAGTCCTTCCAAGGAACACTCAGGACTGATCTCCTTTAGCATGGACTGTTTGGATCTCCTTGCAGCCCAAGGGACTCTCAAGAGTCTTCTCCAACACCACAGTTCAAAAGCATCAATTCTTCAGCTCTCAGCTTTCTCTATAGTTCAACTCTAGCATTCACACATGACAACTGCAAAAGCCATAACCTTGACTAGACAGACCCTTGTTGACAAAGTAATGTCTCTGTTTTTAATATGCTGTCTAGCTTCATCATAACTTTCCTTCCAAGGAGTAAGTGTCTTTTAATGACATGGCTGCAATCAGCATCTGCAGTGATTTTGGAACCCAGAAATATAAAGTCAGCCACTGTTTCCTCATTTATTTGCCATGAAGTGATGTGACTGGATGTCATGATCTTAGTTTTCTGAATGTTGAACTTTAAGCCAACATTTTCACTCTCCTCTTTCACTTTCATCAAGAGGCTTTTTAGTTCTTCTTCACTTTCTGGCATAAGGGTGGGGTCATCTGCCTGTCTGAGGTTATTGATATTTCTCCCAGCCATCTTGATTCCAGCTTGTGCTTCTATTTTACAGATTAGAAATAAAAGAGGGCCTGAGAAATCCCTTGTCCTGGGACACAAAGAAAACCAAGACAGAGAGGCGAGGCTAGAGACATGGATTCTTGAGTCACCACTTGGGCTCTTCCCACATATTCCCAAAGCGTTAAGTCTTTTACTCTTTCTGTCCATGACTCAAAGAAATAAGCCAAGCTTTAAAGCAGGGATTGCAAACTCACAGTGCAAGAGCCACGTGGGGCAAGCAGATGTGTTATTTAGGAAGCAATGATTTGACCCAATGCTTTCCAATCTTTCGTTATTTGTCGCTTTTAACTTAGAATGTGCGGCCAATTCAGAAACCCGGAAGTTTCACACAGAAATTAAGATTTTAGGCTTGCCTGAAAGAGCAGAATACCTGGCCATTCTCGGTCACAGGGCTTCAAGCCTGGCTGGGGCTGAGAAGTACTGTCCCATTTCGGTTGGGGGAGCACTGTCTCCAGGTCACCCAGCTGCCCAGCCCCCATCTTGCTCCCTGCCCTGGAGCAGAGTCAACCATCATTGTGCTTCTACTTTTTTTCTACTTGTAACTGAGTCCAGAGGAAAGGCACCCATTTCCATGTCTCAAGGAAAAGGAAAAACGATAAAACAACAGGAGTTTCCTACATATACAAGCAAAAATTGGCAAAAGTCTATTTCTAACAATAATTTCATTTAACCTCTTTGTATTTCCTACTCCCAATAGTGAGCGTCATCCATCTGTAGGTAAATAATCCGTTACCCTACAAGCTTGAAAAGAGGAAATCCCCATCAACTCTGTATTGTCTTCATTCTAGAGCAATGGTTACCATGAGTGGGATCATGGAAGAGAAAATCGTAAAAGGGCAAGAGCCACAAACAGCCCAGCAGGATCAGGAGTGAACTATATCCACCTCCTCCAGGGCTCAAAGGGAAAGAATCAAAAAATCCAATCTGGTTTGATTTCTGGATCTCAGGGCTGGTGCAGTTGGTAACTAATGTTCGGACCCAAGAATGACAAGCATGACCACATTTGCTTGGATACTGGAGCCCAAAGGCGGTGAATTCAGATCCTGCTCCTCTGCTTCTATTAGTTGTGTGACCCTGAACGGGTGGACTACCTCTCTGAGCCTCAGTTTCTTCCCCTGGACAATGGGTTTGATAACATTATCAACCTTCCAGGACAATCTTTGCACAGTGCCGGGGGGATAGGAAGTCCTCCGTAACTCCTTACTGACAATAACAAATCGAGGAGCTAGACTAGCTGCCTGGAAGAACCCAAGAAAGATATGGACTGCATAGTTCATCCACGTCACTCAATGTCCTAACCAAATGGGCAATCCAGCAAGGAGTGCTTTGGTTAGACAGCCTAGGTGACATCCAACGACAGCTCCTTTCTCACCCAAAGGTCCAGAGCACCCAGTGACAAAGAAATCTGAAGATTCCTTTAAAAACTGTAAATAGAATGGCCACACGACCCAGCAATCCCATTGCTGGACTTACACACCGAGGAAACCAGAACCGAAAGCGACTCGTGTACCCCAATGTTCATCGCAGCCGTGTTTACAATAACTAGCACATGGAAGCAACCTAGATGTCTATCGGCAGATGAATGGAGATGAAGGCTCTGACCCATACGCACAATGGAATTTTACTCAGCCATTAAAAAGAATGCATTGGAATCAGTTCTAATGAGGTGGATGAAACTGGAGCCTATTATACAGAGCGAAGTAAGCCAGAACGATAAAACACCAATAGAGTAAATTAACGCATATATATATGGAACTTAGAAAGATGGTAATGATGACCCTATATGTGAGACAGCAAAAGAGACACAGATGTAAAGAAGAGACTGTTGGACTCGGCCGGAAAAGGCGAGGGTGGGATGATTTGAGAGAATAGCATTGAAACATGTATAGTATGTGAAATAGATCACCAGTCCAGGTTTGATGCGTGAGACAAGGTGCTCAGGGCTGGTGCACTGGGATGAATGACTCTGAGGGATGGGATAGGGAGGGAGATGGGAGGGTCGGGATGGGGAACGCATGTACACCCAGGGCTGCATCATGTGAATGTATGGCAAAAGCCACTACACTATTGTAAAGTAATTAGCCTCCAATTGCTATAAATTTTAAAAAAGAGGTAAAAAATAAAAAGAAAGATTAGAAAATATTTTAACTAAGTGATAATAAAAACACAGCGTATCAGAATTCATGAGATGCATGTCTAGAAGTGTTCACAATTTTAAATGCTTCTATTAAAAATGAATAAAAGCCTAAGGCAATGGAAAAGAGAAAAAACAAAAACAAAAACCTCCCTCAAAGCGTTCAGCAAAGGCTATGTATAGGAAAGGTGAGGGATAGGTGTGATTAGCTCTTGCAAATTTCTTGCTGTCAGATCTTATGTTCTTGAAGTAAGGTGGTGGTCAGCTAACTGTGTTCCTGTAATCCTTGAGGGAAGCAAATATTATTCCCTATTCCCTATTTCCTGAAAAGATAGGTCCCAAGCTTGACGTTCACCCTCCATGGTCCTGGTTGGGGGGGGGGGGAGGGGTCCCTGTGCAGGCTGGTTTTTCTAGTCATGGAGCATTCATCTAGCACCCACTCTTGTTACTTCCAGCAGTGCTCAGTCCTAGGTGGAAGAGGTAATTCTCAGTTCTCTGTGCCCTCCTCTTACCAAGGCCCCCATACACTGCCCAGCCACCTTCAATGAGGGAGCCAGGTACCCAGCATGTAGCTGACCCTCAGCCTCTTCAGTCTACCCAGTTGGAGAGCTGGGTCCTGTAGACTGTGACCCATGCAGATTGCCACAACCATTCGGTCATGGAGGTGGGGATGGAACACGTTGGCCATTGCTTTCAAACCTGGTCCAGACCAGTCAGTGGCTTCAGCAAGGGCTCTGGGACTCTGCAAGACACAGCCTGTTCCCAAGCTCCACAGTTCATTCCCCATCCCAAGGCCCAAGGGCCTAGAGGGCTCTATGGGAAGGCTGTAATATATCTCACTACACTCTGCTCAGAGGCTTTCTGTTGGTGGTATTGGGGTTTCTAACGCCACTGAAGGTCTTGGGCTGAGGTCTGCAGCACCGTTTTCCACCCTGCCTCTATTACAGTATCTTCCTTGATGAGCTTATTCAACCTGGGACTAAAAGTTGGTAACTTGGACCATCACGGACCATTTCCAGTAGCCCAAGGACCACATTCTACTCTGTTTCTATAATGAAGGGATTTCAACTTCACAATGTCATGTGATGTAAAAGATTTCTTCTTCCTCTAACTGAAATATTTAACTTAGAATAATGTCTCAATGGATATATATTGCAAACGAGGCTACCATTTATTTATTCACTGCTGGAATTATACTTGATGTGTAAGGTGATTGAAACAATTATCATTGGGGTATAGTTGCATTACAATGATGCTTTAGTTTCTGAGTACGTATGTCCAAGTGAATCCATTTTAGGTGTACACATATCCCCTCGTTTTTGGATTTCCTTCCCATTTAGGTCACCACAGAGCAGAGTCGAGTCCCCTTGTTCTTTCACTTTTCTCATACTGTAACATTTTCGTAAATGCTAACTGGAGGTTAATTACTATACAATATCGTGATGGTTTCTGCCATGCATCAACATTAATAAGCCATAAGTATATCTGGGTCACACCCATCCTGGAGCCTCTCCCACATCCCCTCCTATGCTATATTTCTGGGTTGTTCCAGAGCACTGCTTTGCATTCCCTGCTTCGTGCCAAGGAAAATCTGAAAGATGATTTTTCTGTATGAAATATGTAATTTTCTTTATCTCACATGTGAGAACATGGGTGCAGATTTTTCTACGTGAAATAGGAAATATGTACTTCATGTTTGAAAATCTACTTGTATAATTTTTTCATCATATATGGAATCTTGTCTGTTTCACATGTGGATATCTGTGCACACTTTTTCCTACATGAATGGGGAATTCCAGATAGTTCAGATATGAAAAGTTGAGCATATGCTTTCCTGTCTGACCTCTGAAGTTGTATCCATTTCCTATGTAAAAATCTCAATGAAATTTTACTGACATGAAGTATGCAATTAAGATATGGGAACCAACAGGAAATTGGAATTCTATTTCATAAAAGAAATTCTGGGCACCACTGTTTCTTCATGAAATACTTAATTCTTTGTATTTCTTACATAGAAAACAATGACTGTCCACCATGAAATAGGGAGATCTCTGTATTAACTGCATCAAAATCTAGGCACTAATTTTCCTTCATGAAACTTGAACTTCTCTATATTTCACATCTGATAATCAGAATGAACATTTCCCTATGAGAAATAAGGAAATCTCTGCATTTCATGTAAACCATTGGTTCTTCAGTCTCTGAAACACCTGTTTGCATTTGTGTCCCTGTGTGTTACATGTGTGTGTGTACACATATGTGCTTGTGTCACCTGTTCCTGTGTGTGTGTGTGCGTGTGTGTGGCCTAATGTAGGTGCTCAGTGTGAAACACCAGACATCCTAGGAGGCAGAGTGTGAGCATTGCATCTATCCAGGCACTTAACGTGAGTGTGCCCACGTTAGCTATGTGGCCGAGAGGAAGAGAGTAAGCAATGGTCAGGAGGAGCACTTTACTCCACTTGAAACACTTGCAGGAGGAGCTCTGCTTCTCTGGGAATTGCATCCGCAGGAGCACATCCTTAGCCGCTGGGGTGCCTGCTTTAAGCTGTGGGGCAGGGGAAAGGCCAAGAGCTGACAGGCAGCAGGCCAGGGGCTCCAGGGTGGTTTGGCTTGGGGCTGCATTGTGGGGCCCAAAGAGCGAGCCAAGGAAAGTGTGCTGCTTCATCCTCAGAGTATGGCTGCATTCCTGACACTGCTCAAGCCTAAGGCACACGGTTAGGGACGGACTCTGCAGGCGGTGAACTTTGGTGAGGTCAGCGGTAACAGCGCCTCCCCCGCCGATCCCCACCCCCCACCACACCCACCCACGCTCTGCCCGTGGCTTGCCGTTTAGATCCAAGGTGAGCACCTGTGTCCCTGACGTACCCACGAACCTTGTGTCACCTGTGTGAACCCCTGAGCACACAGAGTCGCCCGCTTCCCCAGTGGCAATTTCAAGCTTGACGGTGGCTGCAGTGTCACCTTCAGATTCCTTGCCTTCGACTCCAGCTGGCCTGGCTTGCCCAGTCGCTGGTCTGGCACATCTATACTGTTGGTCAGGCAAACGGCTTGTGTGGACCGGCGCACTGTGCACTGAGCCAAGTTGGGCCCCTGTGTGCCCAGAATCGCAAGGGGTGTGTCCCGTGAATGAACGCCTTTTGACTCCATTTGATTGGGTCTGTGATGAGGTCTGGAGGTCAGGGTATAGAGTTCAGCTCCGTCCCGCCACCATATTACCCGTGCGTGGTGGCACACGGTTCTGCGCATGCCTGTCTCCCTTTCCCTGCTCATTGGCTGTGGGCAAGTAACCAGTTGGTTGTGCCACATAGACTGCGGCTGGTTGGCGGGCTTTGCCGGCCACCAGCTGTGCTCTCACGTCCAGCTTCTTTGTGGCTCTGGGCTACGGCCAGAACACCATGGAGAGTGAGATGAGGCCAGAGGAAGGCGGCAGCACCCCGGGTTCCTGGGTCTTAGTTGTGAGCCCGGGTCTTCTCGAGGGAGGGACCCTGGGGCCTACCAGCGCGGTGGGGGCGGCAGAGGCAATGCAGGCCGCAGGTAGTGCACCAGGCGAAGAGGCCGCCCTCTTCTGGGTGGAGGCGGTAGAGAAAGGTGCAGCCCTGGAGGAGGGAGAGTTGGCGGGATTCGGGCAGGAGTTCCAGCTGCTGGTGTTAGACATCATGGAGGAGGTGGAGGTGGTGGCCTACGAGGAGTAGGAGCAGGTGTCCTCGCAGGAGCAGGTGTCCTCGCAGGAGCAGGGCCAGGAACATCCAAGCCCCAGAGCCCCCAGGGATCAGCCCGCACTGGAGGCCCTGCCGGCCCTGCAGCTGGAGCTGGATTTCTTGAATAAGAAAGCCCAAAGGGCCCGCGCTCGCCTGAAACACAAGAACTGCCAGAGGCGGAAGCTGCATCTAGAACACAGAAGTGCCATCATCGAGGGAATCCGTGGATTCTGGGTCGAAGTTGTATCCCTTGGTGTGGTGCTTGTGAATTTTTTTTTTTTTTCAATCTGGGTAATTGCAGAAGCAGTTTAGAGATCTGGCAGTTCTGGTACAAAATGTATTTTTTGGATGCTGAGTATTGGTTACCATTCTGTGTATCTGTTCCCGATATAAGGTGTGATGTCCTTGCTGTTCTGGGTAGCACAAATTGCTACTTGGGCTTTATTTGCAGAGGTCCCAATCAGAATTGTCATTAGCACCAGGGACTCTTCAGAGAAAAGGCTTGTCTGGGATCCAGGTCTTCTCTGAAAAGCTGCATGAATTTGGCGGTGAGGTTGGGATGTGTAAATGCTCATGCTGCTTGTACGTAGGAGTGCCTGTTTTCCAGAAGTAAGCGAAGTTTTAGGAGGCTGAGATGGAGCTTAGGGCCTTTCCTGTTAGGAACAGAACCTGCTCTGGTAGTGCATTTATAGGCACAGCCTTGGGGCTTGTCATGCCTTCATACAGTCTGCGTTAACAGAAATGTGACGAGTTAACTCGTCGCAAGATGAATTCAGACAGCGCCATTCTACACTTTAGGCTAGATTTGTCCTTCCAGCACTTTTTTCCTCTAGCATCTAGAGGCTCCTTGACATAAAGCAGTTTATGAACCACCCTCAAATGTCAGCTATGATGGCTGACCAAGATGAAGACATACTTCACTTCATGACCAACTTAAAGGTCAGGCAGGGGACACTGATAATTGTGGGGGGAAGGTGACTGCGGAGGGGAGAGGACATGATTTACCCCTGAAAACAGGAAAGGACAGCTCTTCTGTAAAGGGGTTTCACACCCATCCACCCCTACCCTACTCCCCACACTTTGTCCTGGCAGGTGGAGGAACTCAGGCATCCCTCTCATCACTGCAAGATCACATTGTCCTTCTGGAAGAATAGGTATTTCCAGAATGAAGTGATTGTTAAGGATTATCTCATTAATGTCACTGGTAAGAGGCAGCTCCTTGGATTTGGTGGGTGGGGGCAGAAAAGTGTAGGTTGAATTGGAAAGTGATTTAGGTCTTTCTCCCATACTCCTTTTCCTGCAGGATATCGAGCATCTCATTCCACCCTAATTCACTGGAACCAGGGATTTGAACGCAAGGCATACAGCCGCAGGCACCATGACAGCAGCGTTAACTTCTTCAACTGGCCCTTTGACCACAATTTCACAGGATCTGACCGGATTGCTGAGGTAGGGTCCCACGCGGCCACTGGGCCAGAACTGGTGATGTATGTTGGAATTCTTGGCGGTGTACAGGAGGGCTCAGGGTCTGGCCAGCCCCGTGCTGACCTAGCTCATTGCCCTGACAGTTCATCATAAAGGATCTCTGGCCCAATCCCATGTGGTACTATATGAGGAGGAAGGCTCTGACACGAGAGGTACTGGGAGGACGAGAGGCGAGGAGCCCAGGGATTGGGCACTGGCATAAGTGTTTTCCAGAAACTTGGGTCACTTATTTCACTTGTGGAGAAAGTGAGACTCTGTGGAATGCAGAGTAACACCATGGAATGAGGGAATCAGCAAGAGACAGCAGAAGTAGAGAACTGTAGTGAAAAACAGGTTCTAAGTAGAGAAGCTTGAGGTAGATGAAGTGTCCTGGTCAGGGCAATGTCACTCCAATTTATATCTGGCTCAGCTGCACATCTCTGAACTGGCATTCCATGGCCAACAAGGCAACCCTCAGGCTCCTCTTAAATTGGGGCCCACGTACTATTGAAATCCTCTTTCTACAACGGTCTGTGAGTCTCCTTTCTGCTAGGCTGTTCCCCACTGACCATCATTTGATTCCATTTTGATCATCACACTTGTTTCTATTTTTGTTTTCTTTTACATTTTCCCCACATGCCACTCGCATTCTGAGAATACTGACCACTGTGTAGGATTATGGAGAATAGTCTTTTAACTTATTTATTTTACCTGGAGGATGATTACTTTACAAAACCATGATGGTTTTTTTCCTACATTGGCCAACACGAATCACCCATAGATATACACGTGTCCCCCCAAATGCTGAACCCAACCCCCACTGCCTTCCCCTACCTGTCTTTCTGGGTTGTCCCACAACATGACTTTGGTTGCCTAGCTTCACGCATCAAATTTGCGCTGGTCGTCTATTTTGCATAAGGTAATGTAAATGTTTGAGGGCTATTTTCTCAAATTAACCCAGACTCACATTCCACCACGGAGTCCAGATTCTGTTCTTTATATGTCTGTGTCTTATTTGCTGTTCTGCATGTTCGATGTCTGGTACCACCTACGTGGTCCTAAACTCCATATATTTGTACTAACGTGCAGTATTTGCTTTTTCTCTTTCTTTCTTCACACTCTTAATAGGCTCCATATTCATTCCAACTCATTAGGACTGAGTTCAAGGCATTCCTTTTTAGAGCTGAGAAACATACCATTGTGTATATGTACCCCAACTCCCTTAACCCTTCATCTGCCGATGGCCATATAGGTTGCTTGCATATCCTAGCTCTTGTAAATAGTTGTACAGTGAAGATTGGGGTGCGTGGTTTAAAAACCTGTATGCAGATCAGGAAGCAACAGTTCGAACTGGACATGGAAAAACAGACTGGTTCCAAATAGGAAAAGGAGTACATCAAGACTCTACGTTGTCACCCTGCCTGTTTAACTCTCTATGCAAAGTACATCATGAGAAACGCTAGGCTGGAAGAAACACAAGCTAGAATCAAGTTTGCCAGGAGAAATATCAATAACCTCAGATATGCAGATGACACCACCCTTATGGCAGAAAGTGAAGAAGAACTAAAGAGCCTCTTGATGAAAGTGAAAGAGGAGAGTGAAAAAGTTGGCTTAAAGCTCAACGTTAAGAAAACTAAGATCATGGCATCTGGTCCCATCACTTCATGGGAAATAGATGGGGAAACATTGGAAACGGTGTCTGACTTTATTTTGGGGGGGGTCCAAAATCACTGCTGATGATGATTGCAGCTGTGAAATTAAAAGACACTTACTCCTTGGAAGGAAGGTTATGGCCAACCTAGATAGCGTATTTAAAAGCAGAGACATTACTTTGCCAACAAAAGTCCGTCTAGTCAAGGCTATGGTTTTTTCAATGGTCATGTATGGATGTGAGAGGTGGACGGTGAAGAAAGCTGAGCGCCGAAGAATTGATGCTTTTGAACTGTGGTGTTGGAGAAGACTCTTGAGAGTCCATTGGACTGCAAGGAGATGCCATCAGTCCATCCTAAAGGAAATCAATCCTGGGTGTTCATTGGAAGGATTGATGTTGAAGCTGAAACTCCAATACTTTGGTCACTTCATGCAAAGTGTTGACTCATTGGAAAAGACCCTAATGCTGAGTAGGATTGGCGGGAGGAGGACAAGGGGACTACCGAGGATGAGATGGTTGGATGGCATCACTGACTCGATGGACATAGGTTTGGGTAGACTCCTGGAGTTGGTGATGGACAGAGAGGCCTGGAGTGCTGCAATTCATGGGGTCACAAAGAGTCAGACACGACTGTCCGACTGAACTGAACTGAACCGAACTGAGAGAGGAAATATAAAAGTTCACAGACTCTCTCTCCTGGAAACTGACTTGAAAGGTTAAAGCTGTCTTTAGTGTTGTTCCGGGGGGCTAGGTTGACATATATGTATCTGTTTCTCTGTCCGTTTTGAAAGGAAACCCCCGATTTTGAGAAACTTATGTTGGAGTGTCCCCCTTTACCTAAAATAGAAAACCTAAGAAGGTGCTTCACATGAAGATCAATGGCCAACTAGTCCTCTCTGACATGAAAGTAATGAAGAGTGGTCTGCTGGTGAAACAGATCGAGAGGGAGAAACCAGTAAACATGAAATAATTCTGAAGGATAAATAGAAAGCATCAACCGTAGGTGTCTGTGTATTGTTCGGCCAGGTCCTCAGGACAGATACTTCAACTCCATGTAGGATTCTCACTTTAACGCGTGGGAATTACCAGACCATGGAGAGTTATAGAGGGGGTTAAGTCATATGTTGGGGTTGTGTCAGGGGACAAGTTCTTCCTGTGGGGTGGGGTTGGGGAGGAAGGAGAAGGAAGAGGAGGGGCCATTAACTGTGGGTCTGGCAACTTGACAAGGGAAATGTGGATGTTCATGGAAAGGGTCTGGTGAACAAGAGCCAGAGATCAAAATAGTGGGACACAACTTTGTTGGAAGGTGGTGCCCCAGGTATCATCACTGTTGGATATCATCAGGCATTTTAAGAGTACAGGACAAGGAAAAAGCCTTAACATGCAACTCACTATGAACCACATAGCCTCCTTGTGTATATGACTGCACAGTTCACCTTTTCTCAGAGTCAGCTTCCCAGGCCTAGGGTTCCAGGTAACATCTTAGGGGATGGCGGCATAAAGTATATGGAGGGGCTGTGGCCCAGAGCAAAAGTGAGGGGGTGGGAAGGCAGTAAGGATATTAATTTCTGGCAAAAGTGACCAGGGGAAAAGATAAATCACCAGGAAACAGACAAACAAAACAGATCCCATCGTGTATGTTTGAGCTCATGTGAACTCTGTTCTTTTTTCCAAGAAC
The DNA here is from genome assembly GCF_054371585.1 of Giraffa tippelskirchi. Classification (NCBI taxonomy): domain Eukaryota; kingdom Metazoa; phylum Chordata; class Mammalia; order Artiodactyla; family Giraffidae; genus Giraffa; species Giraffa tippelskirchi. The sequence continues at coordinate 19,379,429 of NC_137290.1, forward strand.
TCAGTTTAGGTACAAAGTCTGCAGGGGCAGAAGTCAGGGGAATGGGGATGGTAAACAGGCTAAGTCCAGCCTACCCAGCCGTGCACTCTGTGTCGCATGATGGCTCAGTGCTTAATATCCTTTTTTCCAGGAAGGCTTAAGCTCTGTGCCCAAGGCCCTCTGTCAGGCCTAGGTGCAGAAATAACATTTTTCCACAAACCCTCTGGTGACAGTGTCTATTCCTTGCTGAATGGCTCAGCACTGGCTGTATAAAACCACAAGTGGCCTTCTTCTGGGCTTTGTCGCTACTCTGTGGGCCAAGGGCCAATGGGAACACCTGGAGAATACAGAGCTTACGGAGGGACTGGTCGAACTTAGGGTGGCCCTTTCCAGGTAGATGGCTGCTTTCCGGAATCACGTCCACCTCTGGATTGGGCAAAGGACAGACTGGCACAAAGGGAGTAGGGAGAGGTCAATGTTTGTCCTCTCACCCCAGATACAATGGCTCCAACGTGGGCATTCCTGTGGGTGATATTTCTGTCTCACATGGAGTTCTCACTCCAAAAATTGTCTCCCGACAGCAGCATCTCTTTGGAGGGCAAAGGGTAAAGGATGAACGTCAAAGTTCATGGGTTTATGGATGCCCCCTTCAAGGTGCACTGAATGAGATCTCCTGCTCAGGGCCAACTTTTGCATTTGAATATCTGCACCCTAGTATGCCCCTTCTACAGAGGAGCATCTACAGTTCCAGAAGGCAAGGCTTGTCCTTCTCTGGGTGCTTTCTGTACAAGCAGCGCAGCAAACAATGGAAACATGTCTTCTTACTTTCTTAATGTGTAATCTTCAAAGGATCCTGGGGGCTCCGGCAGGCTGGTACCTGTCTTTCTCAGCGCCAGTTCAAAACAAAACAACACAAAGCAGAAACTATGCTGTAATAAGTCTGCTGTGGGTGTGGGATGGTGTATTGGTGCATGTTTTGGGGGACCTTAGTCTGGGCTCATTCTAGGGGCTGCATGGTAGTTATCCACATTCAGAAGTTTTAGTAAGGCATTTCAAAGAAGTTAAAGACAAGAAACGTTAAGGACAGGGTTCCCCAACACCTACTATCTCCTGTCTTCAGTATCAGTGCTTCAGTACCAGGGGTAGCTTTAGCTCTAACCTGTCGTGGAGTGAAGAGTGCAGAGATAGTCATGGATCGGTTAGTAAACCTGAACTATGCATGGTTGACTTGATGGTCATTCTCTGGAAACTTGCCATGACATGTGTCCCCATGTCTTTCGGGCTTTCACTTGGGCCCTAAGGTCTAGGCGCTATTACATTTGACTGCACACTTGGACGTGTTGTGTAAGGTTTTCTTCCACTGAATATCAATGCGTGTGAGACTTGGCGGATTACTGATAATTTCTTGAGCATTCTGGCTCAATCACCCTGAGCTGCATTTGTTTCCTGTTCCCTGGATATGTTCATGTTTTCCTCTGTTTAGAATGAAGATTGGGTGTCTCTGTTGTGCCTGCCCATGAATGTGAGTTGATGTTTCTTCCCGTGGGTCTGCCTATGACTCCTGTCTTCTTTGATGTGGCACCAATGCCTGTGCCATTATACACAGCTCTGCTGCAATAGCTATGTCAGTTCTTGCATGGCCCTATTCAACATACATGAATTGTGTTGCTTGCATTCACTTTTGTTTTTTAAGTTTGTGTGTCTTTGTCAGATTGTGTGTGAATTGGATGATTTCTTTCATTCCTGGATCAAATGTTTCCAACCTCTTGAATTCTGACTTTTTTTTTTTAAGAGATACACGATATTTGTGAACAGCAAGAAATGCTTTATCGCAGGAATAGTTAACAGTGACCCACGTTTGGAAACAGCAATACCCACATATTTACAGAAATGCCCGTTGGGCAAGAATATCCCTCGTTGAAATGAGAATATGAATCAGGATCACAAAAGGCAAAGATGTTGCAGGAATGCATCTGTCAGAAAATTTTTCGTCTGTCAGGAGAGATTTGGGGTTGATTGTTAAGTGTTCTATAAACACTGCTGCAGAAAAGAAGGACATTGACTATTACCACTTCTTGCAGTGATCGTTAATCTGACATTACCCATGCAGAATTTCTTCATGATTTTAAGTGAAGCATCACTCAGGCAGTAAGAGTTGGGGCTTGCCTTTCTGTGAATAGGAATTTGTTAAAGAATTCTTGTCCTCGGTGACCTTCTATAGCCTGGGGAAAGGGGCTTGCATGATCAAGTACAAGTTCAAAGCCCCTTGCTATTTCTGTGCTTTTTCTGGAAGGAAAGCACAGGGAATGGAATGATGCCAATGTGATTGGCACTGTGAACCAGTCTGTTGTGATGGGAGTAGAGATCAGAGGCACACGTCACTCAACCGTCCACAGTGAGGACTTCCAGCCCTGCCAAACTCTTTGAATGTCAGTCCCCCTCATGAGAAAATCCCATTCACCTTCCAGGATTATCATAGAAGTAGAATAGGATGCTGATTTGATCAACTAGTGAGGGAAAAAAATAATAATAACTGGGCCCAAAAAAGAGGGGTGCTTACCAAAGTCCATTACACTGGACAAGTAAGCAATTAGTTGCATATCTGTGCGAGTTTCTTTTCAGGATTGTTTGTGTGTGTATGTGGGTAGGTGGGTGGGTGAGCATGCAGACACATGTGCGCTGACACAAATGTGTGTGTGAGCTGTCTGAACTGGTCTGGCTGGGGGATGGAAGAATGGACACTGAAAACGCGAAAGAGCTTGTGTAAGATGTAAAGATCATAGGGCAGCAGAAGCACTGACGCCATGGAAAAAAGCCCAGGGATCTCACCGACAGAGCAAGCTAGAAGTGTAAACAGGCTTGTAAGTGTAAACATGGATCCCTGAGCAGAAAGGAGAGGCAAGAACAAAGCACCTGGGTGCAGTCATGGAGGATGCAAAGGAGCAGAGAAATGCAGTGGGCCAGATTCCCAGGCACAGAAGAGGGGCTATGCACAGCCCCTAGGACACCCAGCTACAAAGGGTTTTCTGTCCTTCTCAAGTGCAGGACCATTCTATCCTCGACATGACCAGGCATCTGAGCACAGCTTGCCCTTTTCTGTAAGGTTTGGGAGACTGGTGGCACTGTAGCATAAGCACCTGCTACATGCAGTTTGTCAGTTTGAAACATCACTCCTTAAAAGGGTGTCTTGGGTTGATCCTCTCACCCCTCCCAGTCCCACGGGCCTGGGCTGATGGTGTAGGCTGGGCTGTGTTCTCACGGGGAGGCTGGATGAGAACAGAACCACTTTGAAAGGGCCTCTGTACAATAAATGGACAGACTTCAATTCCTCTGGCAATGGAGAGCCGTGGCCCTTGGTGGGGCGCTATCCTTAGCATCTCTGTATAAATTTCTCTCAACAGAGAGAATTCCATGTCTGTATCACATTTAGACATGAGGGCCAAAGTGTTCTATGTGAAGCATGGAAGTTGGTATTTCACATCTGAATACATGCATGTAGATTTCCTGAATGAAATACAGAATTCGCTGCATTTCGCCTGGGAATATCTCACCACAAACTTTCCAAATTGAGAATGGAATTCCCTATATTTTACACTATGAAAATGTATGCACATATTAAAACATAATGTGACACACATGAGAAGCAAACTACTAAACGATGGAAAAGATAAAAGATATACTCGCTCTATATATCCTAGCAAATCAGCTCATGACAAAGTTTCCAAAATAATGAGTAGTCCTCAAGTAAGACCTGATGAAAACCTTTGTCACACTTTGTCCTAAATTCACCTGGTAACTAGGAGAGCTCTCAGTGTCTGTTAACTTGCTTCACACACAAGAAAAAAACTGCTCATCCTTTTATGAGTGTATGTGGTTTTGAAGTGAGACATTATCTCAAGAGATTCTGTTAACCTCCATAGACTTAAGAGATAAGGTGTTACTGTAACTAAATACCCCTGTACCCAACAACCTTGGGCCAAGCAATATCGAAACATTAAAGTTTAAAGCAGAGTATGTTTTACTGCAGAGCCATGCAAGAAGTGTGGCTTATGCCTTTAAAAACCTCAATCTACCTAAAGAGAAAAAAGAGCTACATATAGAAAAGTATAAAGCACTGATGAAAGAAATCAAACAGTACACAAATAGATGGATAAATATACCGTGTTCATGGATCAGAAGAATCAATATAGTGAAAACGAGTATACCACCCAAAGCAATCTATAGATTCAATGCAATCCCTATCAAGCTACCAGCGGTATTTTTCAGAGAACTAGAAAAAATAATTTCACAATTTGTATGGAAATACAAAAAACCTCGAATAGCCAAAGAAATCTTGAGAATGAAGAATGGAATAGGAGGAATCAACCTGCCTGACTTCAGGCTATGCCACAAAGTTACAGTCATCAAGATAGTATGGTACTGGCACGAAGACAGAAACATAGATCAATGGAACGCAATAGCAAGCCCAGAGATAAATTCATGCACCTATGGAAACCTTATCTGTGACAAAGGAGGAAAGAATATAAAATGGAGAAAAGACAATTTCCTTAATACGTGGAGCTGGGAAAACTGGTCAACCACTTGGTAAAGAATGAAACTAGAACACTTTCTAACACCGTACACAAAAATAAACTCAAAATGGATTGAAGATCTGAATGTAAGACCACAAACTATAAAACTATAAGAGTCCTAGAGGAAAACATAGGCAAAACACTATCCGACACAATTCACAGCAGGATCCTCTATGACCCACCTCCAAGAATAATGGAAATAAAAGCAAAAATAAACAAATAGGACCTAATGAAACTTAAAAGCTTTTGCACAACAAAGGAGACTAGAAGCAAGGGGGAAAAGCCTGCCTTCAGAATGGGAGAAACTAATAGCAAACGAACCAACTGACAAAGAATTAATATCAAAAGTATGCAAGCAACACCTGCAGCTCAAGTCCAGAAAAATAAGCGAACCAATCAAAAATTGGGCCAAAGAACTAAACAGACATTTCTCCAAAGAAGACATACAGATGGTAACAAACACATGAAAAGATGCTCAACATCACTCATTATCAGAGAAATGCAAATCAAAACCTCAACGAGGTAGCATCTCACACTGGTCAGAATGCCTGCCATCCAATAATCTACAAACAATAAATGCTGGAGAGGGTACGGAGAAAAAGGAACCCTCTTACACTCTCAGTGGGAATGCAAACTAGTACAGCCACTATGGAGAACAGTGTGGAGGTTCTGCCATATAACACAGTGAACCCACTGATGGGCATATACACCGAGGAAGCCAGAACTGAAAGAGACATGCTGCTGCTGCTGCTGCTAAGTCGTTTCAGTCGTGTCCGACTCTGTGCGACCCCATAGACGGCAGCCCACCAGGCTCCGCCGTCCCTGGGATTCTCCAGGCAAGAATACTGGAGTGGGCTGCCATTTCCTTCTCCAATGCATGAAAGGGAAAAGTGAAAGTGAAGTCGCTCAGTCGTGTCCGACTCTTAGCGACACCATGGACTGTAGCCTACCACGCTCCTCCGTCCAGGGGATTTTCCAGGCAAGAGTACTGGGGTAGGGTGCCATTGCCTTCTCCGGAAAGATACATGTGTACCCCAATATTCATCGAAGCCCTGTTTATAATAGCCAGGACACAGAAGCAACCCAAATGGCCATCAGCAGACGAATGGATAAGAAATCTGTGATACATATACACAATGGAATATTACTCAGCCATTAAAATGAATGCATTTGACTCCCTTCTAACGAGGTGGATTAAACCGGAGCCTATTATACAGAGTGAAGTAAATCAGAAAGCAAAACACCAATACAGTATACTAACACATATATATGGAATTTAGAAAGATGCTAGCGATAACCCTATATGCAGGACAGCAAAACAGACACAGATGTATAGAACAGATTTTTGGACTCTGTGGGAGATTGCAAGGGTGGAATGATTTGGGAGAATGACCTTGAAACATGTATATTATCATATGTCAACCCAGATCATATACCATATCATGTCATATGCCAGGCCAGATTTGATGCATGAGACAAGGTGCTCGGGGCTGGTGCACTGGGAGGACCCAGAAGGATGGGATGGGGAGGGAGGAGTGAAGGGGCCTCAGGATGGGGAACACATGTGCACCCGTGGCGGATACATGTCAATGTATTCAGAAACCACTTAGATATTGTAAAGTAATTAGCGCCCAATTAAAATAAATAAATTTATATTAAAAAAATAAAAGTTACCTGAAAATAAACTACTTACATTTTCGTCAAAAAGAAAAAAAAAAAGAATGCTCTTGAACTAACAAGTCTTGGGAACTGAACTTCATGCCATTCTGCCCCTTCAGTTTGGACTAGGCATCAGGTTTTTTTTGTTTGTTTCTTTGTTTTTTGACTACTGAAAAGATGGAGTAGATTTCCTTCCAGTCTTTACATCTACTTAGACATAATCTTTCACATTTTTTTAATGAAACAATGCATCTATTTCTGTTAAAATGTTTATTGTGAGCAAAAACCAACCAACCAAACAACAAAAAAGAAATTGGTGCCCAGATTTTCACATGAGAAACAGAGATAATGCCATCATTCATGCAGGAAAATCTGCACCCTGATTTTCAGATGTGAAATATAAATAAGTCCCTATTTTATGTAATGAAAACTGTGCTGTGATGTAGATGTTGGAAAATTTGTGAAATTCATATTTAATATAGGAAAATGGATGCCCAGATTTTCTGATGTGAAATACACAGAATTTCAAAACTTCTTGTAGTAATACAGACATGCAGATATTCATAAATAAAATACAGAGAATTTCATATATTACGCTGAAAAAAAAATGGCTTCCAGAGTCTCATATATGACATATACAGAGGTGCATTTTTCATATGGGAAAATCAAAACCTAGAAATACAAATGTCACTCCAGTTATTTATGCAATTCATGTAGAAATATTGGCACCCAGATTCTCATGTGTGAAATATAGATTATTCCATATATCATGCAAGGCAGCCTTCACGCAGATTTTCAGAAGTGAAATCCAGAGAATTCCAAACTTCAATAGGGAAATCTGTGGCCAGATTTTCATATATGAAATATAGTTGATTCTATATTTGACTGCCTGGCCCAGATATCAATTTCTGAATCACGGAAAATTGCATATTTTATATGTCAAAATCTGACACAAATATTCACATGTGAATAACTGACATTTTGTATCTCACATGAGAAAATATGTCCCCAGATTTTCCAATGCAAAATATACAGAATTCCATATTTCATACTGAAGAGCTTCATGCAAGTTTTCCTGGGTGAAATACAGAGAGTTTCACACCTCAAGCATGAAAACCACTTTATATATGAAATAGAAATTTCTACATTTCTTTAGGAAAATCGATGCCAAGTGTTTCAATTGTTAAATATACAGTATTTTGTAGCTCATGAAGCAAAGCCAATATCCGCTGGATCATCGAAAAAGCAAGAGAGTTCCAGAAAAACATCTATTTCTGCATTATTGACTATGCCAAAGCCTTTGACTGTGTGGATCACAATAAACTGTGCAACATTCTGAAAGAGATGGGAATACCAGACGATCTGACCTGTCTCTTGAGAAACCTGTATGCAGGTCAGGAAGCAACAGTTAGAACTGGACATGGAACAACAGACTGGTTCCAAATAGGAAAAAGAGTACATCAAGGCTGTATATTGTCTCCCTGCTTATTTAACTTCTCTGCAGAGTACATCATGAGAAACGCTGGGCTGGAAGAAACACAAGCTGGAATCAAGATTGCTGGGAGAAATATCAATAACCTCAGATATGCAGATGACACCACCCTTATGGCAGAAAGTGAAGAAGAACTAAAGAGCCTTTTGATGAAGGTGAAAGAGGAGAGTGAAAAAGTTGGTTTAAAGCTCAATGTTCAGAAAACTAAGATCATGGCATCTGGTCCCATCACTCCATGGGAAATAGATGGGGAAACAGTGGAAACAGTGTCAGACTTTACTTTTTTTGGCTCCAGAATCACTGCTGATGGTGACTGCAGCCATGAAATTAAAAGACGCTTACTACTTGGAAGGAAGGTTATGGCCAACCTAGATAGCATGTTTAAAAGCAGAGACATTACTTTGCCAACAAAAGTCCGTATAGTCAAGGCTATGGTTTTTCCAGTGGTCATGTATGGATGTGAGAGTTGGACGGTGAAGAAAGCTGAGCACCACAGAATTGATGCTTTTGAACTGTGGTGTTGGAGAAGACTCTTGAGAGTTTCTTGGACTGCAAGGAAATCCAATCAATCCATCCTAAAAGAGATCAATCCTGGGTGTTCATTGGAAGGTCTGATGTTGTAGCTGAAGCTCCAATACTTTGGCCACCTCATGCGAAGGGTTGACTCATTGGAAAAGACCCTAATGCTGGGTAGGATTGGGGGCGGAAGGAGAAGTGGACGACAGAGGATGAGATGGTTGGATGGCATCACCGACTCGATGAAAATGGGTTTGGGTAGACTCCGGGAGTTGGTGATGGACAGAGAGGCCTGGCGTGCTGCAATTCATGGGGTCCCAGAGAGTCGGACACGACTGAGCGACTGAACTGTACTGAACTGAAGCGAAGCAAAGTCAGCACACAGGTTTTCAGATGAGAAATATGAAAAATTCCATATTTCATGTTACAAAACATGATCTTATTTATTGCCAATTCTATGTGAAATACAAGAATTTCATATTTCAGGGGAAAATGCTCTGTGCCTCGAGTTTCAAATGCGAAAGTAGAGATATCCATATTTCCTGTAGGAAAATCAGTGCCTAGATTGTCATTCATGAAATATAAAGAACTGAATATCTCATGTAGAAAAATCGTGACCCAGATTTTCCTAAATGAGATATAAAAAGTTCATTATCTCATGGATTAGGTCTCTGCCAAGATTTTTTTTTTACGTGAAATATAAAAGTCTATCCCACAAATGCAGATGCTGAAGAAGATGAAATAATCAGTTCTCATGAAAACTTACAAGACCTTGTGGAACTAACATCAAATGAAAGAGATCCTTATCATCATCAGTTCAGTTCAGTTCAGTCGCTCAGTCGTGTCCGACTCTCTGCGACCACATGAACTGCAGCACGCCAGGCCTCTCTGTCCATCACCAACTCCAGGAGTCTACCCAAACCCATGTTCATCGAGTCGGTGATACCATCCAACCATCTCACCCTCTGTCGTCCCCTTCTCCTCCCGCCCCCAATCCTACCCAGCATTAGGGTCTTTTCCAATGAGTCAACCCTTCGCATGTGGTGGCCAAAGTATTGGAGTTTCAGCTACAACATCAGACCTTCCAATGAACACCCAGGATTGATGTCTTTTAGGATGGATTGATTGGATCTCCTTGCAGTCCAAGGGACTCTCAAGAGTCTTCTCCAACACCACAGTTCAAAAGCATCAATTCTGCGGTGCTCAGCTTTCTTCACCGTCCAACTCTCACAACCATACATGACCACTGGAAAAACCATAGCCTTGACTAGACGGACTTTTGTTGGCAAAGTAATGTCTCTGCTTTTAAACATGCTATCTAGGTTGGCCATAACCTTCCTTCCAAGGAGTAAGCGTCTTTTAATTTCATGGCTGCAGTCACCATCAGCAGTGATTCTGTAGGCAAAAAAAGTAAAGTCTGACACTGTTTCCACTGTTTCCCCATCTATTTCCCATGAAGTGATGGGACCAGATGCCATGATCTTAGTTTTCTGAACGTTGAGCTTTAAACCAACTTTTTCACTCTCCTCCTTCACCTTCATCAAGAGGCTCTTTAGTTCTTCTTCACTTTCTGCCATAAAGGTGGTGTCATCTGCATACCTGAGGTTATTGATATTTCTCCCGGCAATCTTGATTCCAGCTTGTGTTTCCTCCAGCCCAGCGTTTCTCATGATGTACTCTGCATAGAAGTTAAATAAGCAGGGGGACAATATACAGCCTTGACATACTCCTTTTCCTATTTGGAACCAGTCTGTTGTTCCATGTCCAGTTCTAACTGTTGCTTCCTGACCTGCATACAGGTTTCTCAAGAGACAGGTCAGATGGTCTGGTATTCCCATCTCTTTCAGAATTTTGCACAGTTTATTGTGATCCACACAGTCAAAGGCTTTGGCATAGTCAATAAAGCAGAAATAGATGTTTTTCTGGAACTCTCTTGCTTTTTCGATGATCCAGCAGATATTGGCAATTTGATCTCTGGTTCCTCTGCCTTTTCTAAAACCAGCTTGAACATCTGGAAGTTCACAGTTCACGTATTGCTGAAGCCTGGCTTGGAGAATTTTGAGCATTACTTTACTAGCATGTGAGATGAGTGCAATTGTGCGGTAGTTTTAGCATTCTTTGGCATTGCCTTATCATCGTAGGGGGTTGGAATTCAAAAGTAGGAAGTCAAGAGGTACCTGGAGAGACAGGCAAGTTTGACCTTGGAGTAAAAAGTGAAGCAAGGCACGGACTAATCAAATTCTGTCAAGAAATGCACTGGTCATAGCAATCATCTTTTACAACAACAGAAGAGACGGCCTTACAGAAGTATGTCACCAAATGGTCTCTGCTGATATCAGATTGATTATATTCTTGGTAGCAATCAGGGAGGAGAAGCTGCATACGATCAGCAAAAACAAGACCTGTGGATCATCATCAGATCATCATCTTCTCATGGCAAAATGCAGGCTTAAACTAAACTGAGAGGAGTTGGGGTGGGTGCAGAGGGCAGAACGACTAGGTCAGCAAGGTACAATTTAAATGAAATCCCCTCTCAATATGCAGTGTAGATAACAAATAGTTTCAAGGGTTTAGATCTAGTAAACAGTGTCTAAAGTACTGTGGAAGGAGGCCCAAAATATTGTACAAGGAGCAAACCATCCCAACGAAAACTAAAAGCATGAAGGCACAGTGACTGTCTGAGGAGTGTTTCCAAGTTGCTGTGGAAAGGAGAGAAGCAAAAAGCATGCGGACAATGCAAAGGTACCCCAACTAAGTGCAGAGTTTCAGAGAATAACAAGGGGAGACAAGCAGGACTTCTTCAATAAACAATGCAAAGAAATAGAAGAAAACAATAGAAAGGAAAGACTAGAGATCTCTTCAAGAAAATTGGAGGTATCAAAAGGACATTTCATCCAAAGATGAGCATGATAAAGGACAGAAACAGTAAAGACCGAAACTAAGTAGAAGAGATCAAGATGAGATGGAAGAATATACAGAAGTGTAGAAAAACAGGCCTAAACGACTCAGATAAGCATGATGTTGTGACCATTCACCCAGAGCCAGCCATTCAGGAGTGTGAAATCAAGTGAGGTGATGGAGTTCCAGCAGAGCTACTTAAAGTTCTAAAAGACAATGCTATCAAGGTGCTGCACTCAGATCAGTTCAGTTGAGGTCAGTCGCTCAGTCGTGTCTGACTCTTTGTGACACCATGAATCACAGTATACCAGGCCTCCCTGTCCATCACCGACTCCCGGAGTTCACCCAAACCTATGTTCATCGAGTCGGTGATGCCATCCAACCATCTCATCTTCTGTCATCCCCTTCTCCTTCTGCCCCCAATCCTTCCCAGCATTAGGGTATTTTGCAATGAATCAACTCTTCACATGAGGTGGCCTAAGTACTGGAGTTTCAGCTTGAACATCAGTCCTTCCAATGAACACCCAGGACTGATCTCCTTTAGGATGAACTGGTTGGATCTCCTTGCAGTCCAAGGGACTCTCAAGAGTCTTCTCCAACACCACAGTTCAAAAGTACCAATTCTTCCGTGCTCAGCTTTCTTCACCGTCCAGCTCTCACATCGATATATGACCACTGGAAAAACCATAGCCTTGACTAGACGGGCCTTTGTTGGCAAAGTAATGTCTCTGCTTCTAAATATGGTATCTAAGTTGATCATAACCTTCCATCCAATGAGCAAGTGTCTTTTAATTTCATGGCTGCTATCACCATCAGCAGTGATTTTGGAGCCCCCAAAATTAAAGTCTTTCACTGTTTCCCCATCTATTTCCCATGAAATGATGGGGGCAGATGTATGATCTTAGTTTGCTGAACGTTGAGCTTTAAGCCAACTTTTTCACTCTCCTCTTTCACTTTCATCAAGAGGTTCTTTAGTTCTTCTTCACTTTCTGCCATAAGGTGGTGTCATCTGCATATCTGAGATTATTGCTAGTTCTCGCGGCAATCTTGATTCCAGCCTGAGTTTCTTCCAGCCCAGCGTTTCTCATGATGTACTCTGCATATAAGTTAAATAAGCAGGGTGACAATATACAGCCTTGACGTTCTCCTTTTCCTTTTTGGAAGCAGTCAGTTGTTCCATGTCCAGTTCTAACTGTTGCTTCCTAACCTGCATACAGGTTTCTCAAGAGACAGTTCAGATGGTCTGGTATTCCCATCTCTTTCAGAATTTTCCACAGTTTATTGTGATCCACTCAGTCAAAAGCTTTGACCTAGTCAATAAAGCAGAAATAGGTGTTTTTTCTGAAACTGTCTAGCGTTTTCGATGATCCAGCGGATGTTGGCAATTTGATCTCTGGTTCCTCTGCCTTTTCTAAAACCAACATGAACATCTGGAAGTTCACAGTTCACGTATTGCTGAGGTCTGGCTTAGAGAATTTTGAACATTACTTTACTAGTGTGTGCGGTGAGTGCAATTGTACGGTTTTTGAGCATTCTTTGGCATTGCATTTCTGTGACATGGGAATGAAACGGACCTTTTCCCGTCCTGTGGCCACTGCTAAATTTTCCAGATTTGCTGCCATATCGAGTGCAGCACTTTCACAGCATCATCTCTGATGATTTAAAATAGCTCAACTGGAATTCCATCACCTCCACTAGCTTTGTTCATAGTGATGCTTTTACTTTATTTTTTTTTCTTTTATTTTAGTTGGGGGCTAATTACTTTACAATATTGCAGTAGTTTTTGCCATTCATTGACATGAATCAGCCATGCGTTTACATGTGTTCCCCTTCCTGGAACCCCCTCCCACCTCCCTCTCCATCCCATCCCTCTGGGTCATCCCATTGCCCCAACCCTGAGCATTTGTCTCATGCATTGAACAGGGAATGGTGTTCTGCTTCACATATGATAATAACCATGTTTCAATGCTATTCTCCCAGAACGTCCCATCCTCACCTTCTCCCTCAAAGTCCGTAAGACTATTGTATGCATCTGTCTCTCTTATTCTGTCTCACATATAGGGTTATCGTTACCATCTTTCAAATTCCATATATATGCATTAGTATACTGTATTGGTGTTTTTCTTTCATACTGATGTTTTTAAGGCCCACTTGACTTCACATTCCAGGATATCTGGCTGTAGTGAATGATTGCACCTTTCTGATCATCTGGGACGTGAACATCTTTTTTTTACAGTTTTTCTGTGTATTCTTGCCACGTCTTCTTAATATCTTCTGCTTCTCTCAGGTCCATACCATTTCTGTTTTTTATCGAGCCCATCTTTGCATGAAATGTTCCCTTGATATCTCTAATTTTCTTGAAGAGATCGCTAATCTTTCCCACTCTGATGTTTCCTCTGTTTCTTTGCATTGATCACTGAGGAAGGCTTTCTTATATCACTTTGCTCTTGTTTGGAACTCTGCATTCAGATGGGAATATCTTTCCTTTTCTCCTTTGCTTTTTTCTTCTCTTCTTTTCCCAGCTATTTTTCAAGCCTCTTCAGAAAGCTATTTTGCTTTTGTGCACTTCTTTTCAATGGGGATCGTCTTGAGCCCTGTCTCCTTTACAGTGTCGCGAACGTCTGTCCATAGTTCATCAGGCACTCTATCAGATCTAGTCCCTTAAATCTATATGTCACTTCCACTGTTTAATTATAAGGGATTTGATTTAAGTCATGCATGAATGGTCTAGTGGTTTTCCCTACTTTCTTCAATTTAAGTCTGAAGTTGGCAATAAGGAGTTCATGATCTGAGCCACAGTCTGTTCCCGGTCTTTATTTTTTTGCTGAATGTATAGAGCTCCTCCATCTTGGCTGCAAAGAATATATTCAATCTGATTTCGATGTTGACCATCTGGTGATCTCCATGGGTAGAGTCTTCTCTTGTGTTGTTGGAGGAGGGTGTTTGCTATGACCAGTGCTGAACTCGAGATGTCAGCAAATCTCGAAAACCTAACAACTGCCACAGGCCTGGAAAACGTCAATCCTTTTCCCAGTTCCCAAGAAGGGTAGGACTGAAGAACGTTCAAACCACCACACAATTGTGTTTGTCTCCCATGCTAAAAATGTATGCTCAAAATCCTTCATGCTAGGCTTCAGCATTACATGAGCTGAGAAATTCCAGATCTTCGGGTAGCTTTAGAAACAGCAGAGGAGCCAGAGCTCAAGTTGTCACCATTTGCTGGATGAGAGAAATAGCAAATTAATTCCAGAAAAACCTCTACCTCTTTTTCACTGACGACTCTATACAGTCTTTGATTGTATGGATCATAACAAATTGTGAGAAACCCTTAAAGAGATGGGAATACAGGACCATCTTTTACCAGGATCCTGAGAGACCTGTAGGCAGATCAAGAACCAAGCGTTAGAACCACATATGGAAAAACTGACTGCTTCAGGATTGAGAAAGGATGAAAAGGCTGTTGATTGTCACCTTGTTTATTTAACTTAAGTTCATAGCACATCATGAGAAATGCCAGGCTGGATGAGTTGCACGTGGAATCATGATTGCTGGGAGAAATGTCAACCACCTACGATATGCGTATGAATACCACTCTAATGATAGAAAACAAAGAGGGACTAAAGAATCTCTTGATGGGGGTGAAGGAGGACAGTGCAAATGCAGGCATAAAACTCAGTATAAAAACGCAGCTCACAATATCCGTTTCCATCACTTCATGGCAAATAGAAAGGGGAAACGGGAAAGCTGTGCCAGATTCCCTCTTCCTGGGCTCTAAAATCTCTGCATATGGTGACTGCAGCCATGAAATCAGAAAACCAATTCTTATTGGCAGGAAAGCTCTGACACACCTAGACAGTGTGTAAAAAAGCAAAGCTATCACGTTGTTGACAAAGGTCCATAGAGTCGAGGCTACGGTCTTTCTGGTAGTCACTTATGGTTGTCTGAGATGGACCACAGTGGAGGCAGAGCGCCAAAGAACTGATGCTTTTTGAACTGTGGGGCTGGAGAAGACTCTTGTGAATCCCTTGGACAGCAAGGAGACCAAACCAGTCAATCTTCAAGGAAATCAACCCTAAATACTCATTGGAAGGACCACTGCTGAAGCTGAAGCTCTAAAACTTTGTCCACCTGATGCGAAGAGCCAACTCACTGGAAAAGACCCTGATGCTGGGAAAGACTGAGGTCAGAATGCAAAGCCAGAAACAAGGATGAGATGGTTGGATGGCATCATCGATGCAATGGATATGAACCTGGGCACACTCCGGCAGATAGTGGAGGACAGGGAGACCTGGTGTGCTGCCACCCACAGCTTCGTAAAGTGTCAGACACGACGTGGCCACTGAACAACGATGTGGAAGTGTCCTAATTTCATTCTTTTACCTTTAGCTGTCAAGATTTTCCAGCATCACTTATGAAAGAGATTATCTTTGCTCCATTGCATATTTCTGCCTCCTTTGTCATAGATTAGGGGACCCATTTGGGCATGAGATTATCTCCTGGTTTTCTGTCGTGTTCCATTTCTCTACATTCCTGTTTCTGTGTTAGTTCCATACCACACTGATTACTGCAGCTTTGTAGTATAGACTGAAATCAGGGAGTCTGAATCCTCCAGCTCTTGTTTTTCTCTCTCAAGGCAACATGGTTCTTCAAGGTCTTCTGTATTTCCATACAAGTTGTATAACTTTTTTGTTCTACTATCTGTGAAAAATGCCATTGGTAATTTCGTAGGAATGGCAGTGAATCTGCAAACTGCATTTTGTAGTGTAGCCATTTTCGCAATATTTTTTCTTCCAGTACATGAGAATGGTGTATCTCACTATCTCTTTATATCACCGTTGTTTCATCCATGCCTTATTTTTTTCTGTGCACCAGTTTGTTCCCAGCCTAGGTAGGTTTGTTCCCAGAAATTTTTCTCTTCTTGGTTCCATGGTGAATGGGATTGCTTCCTTCGTTTCTATTTTTTTTTTATTTTTTGTTGTTATTTTATAGGAAAGCAAGAGTGTTCTGTGTGTTATCTTTGTATCCATCCAATACCCTAACGTCCTGGATTAGTTCTAGTCATTTCCTGGTGGTATCTTTGGATTCTCTGGGCATAGTATCATGCCACGTGCAAACAATGACAGTTTCACCTCTTCTTTCCCAGTTCGTTTGAAAATTGTTTTCTTCTTCTCCTCTGATTGCTCTCACTTGGATTCCAGAGACTATGCTGAGTAACAATGGTGAGAGTGGGCATCTTTATCTTATTCATAACATTAGGGGACATGCTCTCAGGTTTTTACCATTGGGAATCTTGTGTGCAGTGGATTTATTCAATGTGGTGGCCTTTATTAGGTTGAAAAAGATTCCCTGTGATCCCACTGCCTGTACAGGTTTTTGCATACACCCATCATGAATGGGTGTTGAATGTTGTCAAAAGTGTTTTCTGCATCTGTATCCTAAAGAGTTTCAAGGCCTCTTCTTGGAAAACTTAGTTATCTTTCAGTGTTCTTTCTTCCTTTCACCCCCTGATGCAAAGAGCTGACTCAGTAGAAAATGCCCCGATGCTGGGATAGATTGAAGGTGAAAGGAGAAGTGGTCAGCAGATGATGAAATGGCTAGATAACATCACCAACCCTATGGACATGAATCTGAACAAATTCTGGGAAATAGGGAAGGGAAGTCTGGCAGACTAGAGTCCATGGGGTTCCAAAGAGTTGGGTATGACTTACTGACTGAATAACAACACAAATTCTCTCCTTCTGTGATTGACACTACTATTCATTCTTGATTACTTCCTTTTCTAATGCACTTCACCCTATCCATACCTCAGTTTTGTTAATTTTACCCCTTATCATGCTTTAGATTCAGCTACATACCACTGTCTTTATTGCCACTCACCTGGCAGAACATGGGCAGATTTCTCAAATGCAGATGACTCAGTGGACGGCAATCCATTCTCTAGCATCCACGTATGTTCCTCGGACACTGTCTACCTTGCTACAGAGAAAATTGTCACTCACCAGCTAAGCCATGTGATGGCAAGCAAGATCTTGAGAAGAGCCTATGAGGACTCTGGATTCTACCTTATTCTCAATCTTCACGTTGTTCCTTTATTCTTCAATCACACTGACCTTTCAATCTGTTCTCTTTTCTTCTTAGCCTCACCATCTGTGCCTATGCCATTCTACTGCTCCCCTTGATTTCTCTTGTTTGTTAATGCCTATGAGATCTTATTTTAACTTCCTCTTGAAGCTTTTTCTGACTTTACAGATTGTTATTAGGCTACTATGGTAGATTGACCTGTTCAATGCAATTTGATAGATTGTCTTCTCTGACTGGAATAGACGATCATCTCCCAAGTCTATTTCACTTGGGATTTTATTTGATTCTCTTCTGGAATAGAGATCTGTATTTGAAACATACAACCTAAATAATGGAATCAATAAGAAACATGTTTAAACTAACTAATCTTGATAAACTCTGGACTCGAAGACAGATTATTAAGATTCTATCCCTCGAAAAAATGAAGTATATTGTTTATAAGTTAAAATCACCAACTGTGGGTGTCCATCTCAAGATCAGCTAAAGAAATATCATCAGCTTCTAAGAAAACCATATCTTTCCATGACTTATGTGGCCAAGGAACGTCAAATAGGGGGGAAAAAAATGAAAAAACAAACAAACAAACAAAGTAATCTCACAGGTCTGTACAAAGGATAGTAAATAGCAGCAGACAGCGGCATTTCACCGTAAGAGAAATTGAGACTAGAGTATAAATATTTTTCCCTTTCCTTTTCTTGCCGAATGGTAGTTACTATTCTGTGGTGGGAATGTTTTCCATCAGATTACCTAAAAGCAGAGGCCATGTTTGTTACTCAGATGACTCAATGGTGAGGGGTTTCCAGGAGAAATGGAATAAGAGAAGCAGGATATAGCAGAGGGGAAACAAAATCTAATGTCAAGCAGAGACCAAGTTGCACCAGGCTTTATCTCATTTTGTATTAAGACATCTGCTTCCATGTCACTCAGTCCAAATCTCACCCATAGATGTGAGAATTTCATCGCTTGGATGAGGAGGCTTTCCTGTGACCAAAGGCAACTTTCCAGAAAAGGGAACCTTTCACAAACATTAGTGGCCAGGATTTATGGTGTTGAGGGTTGCCTAGTGAAAGAGACCTGAGTTCAGTTCAGTTCAGTCGCTCAGTCGTGTCCGACTCTTTGCGACTCCATGAATTGCAGCACGCCAGGCCTCTCTGTCCATCACCAACTCCCAGAGTCTACCCAAACCCATGTTCATCGAGTCGGTTATACCATCCAACCATCTCATCCTCTGTCGTCCCCTTCTCCTCCCGCCCCCAACCCTACCCAGCATTAGGGTCTTTTCCAATGAGTCAACCCTTCGCATGTGGTGGCCAAAGTATTGGAGTTCCAGCTTCAACATCAGACCTTCCAATGAACACCCAGGATTGATGTCTTTTAGGATGGATTGATTGGATCTCCTTGCAGTCCAAGGGACTCTCAAGAGTCTTCTCCAACACCACAGTTCAAAAGCATCAATTCTGCGGTGCTCAGCTTTCTTCACCGTCCAACTCTCACATCCATACATGACCACTGGAAAAACCATAGCCTTGACTAGACGGACTTTTGTTGGCAAAGTAATGTCTCTGCTTTTAAATATGCCATCTAGGTTGGCCATAACCTTCCTTGCAATGAGTAAGCGTCTTTTAGTTTCATGACTGCAATCACCATCAGCAGTGATTTTGGAGACCCCCAAAATAAAGTCTGACACTGTTTCCACTGTTTCCCCATCTATTTCCCATGAAGTGATGGGACCAGATGCCATGATCTTACTTTTTTGAATGTTGAGCTTTAAGCCAACTTTTTCACTCTTCTCTTTCACTTTCATCAAGAGGCTCTTTAGTTCTTCTTCACTTTCTGCCATAAGGGTGGTG
Source organism: Giraffa tippelskirchi (assembly GCF_054371585.1). Classification (NCBI taxonomy): domain Eukaryota; kingdom Metazoa; phylum Chordata; class Mammalia; order Artiodactyla; family Giraffidae; genus Giraffa; species Giraffa tippelskirchi. The sequence goes on from NC_137290.1 coordinate 19,398,475, forward strand.
TCATCTGCATATCTGAGGTTGTTCATATTTCTCCTGGCAATCTTGATTCCAGCTTGTGTTTCTTCCAGCCCAGCCTTTCTCATGATGTACTCTGCATAGAAGTTAAATAAGCAGGGTGACTATATACAGCCTTGACGTACTCCTTTTCCTGTTTGGAACCAGTCTGTTGTTCCATGTGCAGTTCTAACTGTTGCTTCCTGACCTGCATACAGGTTTCTCAAGAGACAGGCTTTGGCATAGTCAATAAAGCAGAAGTAGATGTTTTTCTGGAACTCTCTCGCTTTTTCGATGATCCAGTGGATATTGGCTGGATATAGGTATATCCAGGTCTAGTCCCTTAAATCTATTTGTCACTTCCACTGTATACTCATAAGGGATTTGATCTAGGTCATACATGAATGGGCTAGTGGTTTTCCCTACTTTTTTCAAATTAACTCTGAATTTGGCAATAAGCAGTTCATGAGCTGAGCCACAGTTTTCCCCCAATCTTGTTTTTGCTGACTGTATAGAGCTTCTCCATCTGTGGCTGCAAAGAATATAATCAATCTGATTTTGGTGTTGACCATCTGGTGATGTCCACGTGTAGAGTCTTCTCTTGTGTTGTTGGAATAGGGTGTTTGCTATTACCAGTGCATTCTCGTGGCAAAACTCTATTAGCCTTTGCCCTGCTTCATTCTATACTCCAAGGCCAAACTTGCCTGTTACACCAGTGTTTCTTGACTTCCTACTTTTGCATTCCAGTCCCCTATAATGAAAAGGACATCTTTTTTGAGTGTTAGTTCTCGAAGGCCTTGTAGGTCTTCATAGATTCAACTTCAGCTTCTTCGGCGTTACTGGTCGGGACGTAGACTTGGATTACCATGATATTGAATGATTTGCCTTGGAAACAAACATAGATCATTCTATCGTTTTTGAGATTGCATCCAAGTACTGCATTTTGGACTCTTTTGTTGACCATGGTGTCTACTCCATTTCTTCTAAGGGATTCTTGCCCACAGTAGTAGATATAATGGTCATCTGAGTTAAATTCACCCATTCCACTCCATCTTAGTTGGCTGATTCCTAGAATGTCGACGTTCACTATTGCCATCTCCTGTTTGACCACTTCCAATTTGCCTTGATTCACGGACCTAACATTCCAGGTTCCTATGCAGTATTGCTCTTTACAGCATCGGACTTTGTGTTTATCACCAGTCACATCCACAGTTGGATATCGTTTTTGTTTTGGCTCCATCCCATCATTCTTTCTGGAGTTATTTCTCCACTGATCTCCATTAGCATATTGGGCACCTACTGACCTGGGGCGTTCATCTTTCAGTGTCCTATCTTTTTGCCTTTTCATACTGTTCATGGGGTTCTCAAGGCAAGAATACTGAAGTGGTTTGCCATGCCCTTCTCCAGTGGACCACTTCCTGTCAGGTGTAGGTATAGTCTGATATAGGTATAGGTATAGTCTGGTGCGTTCTACCCAGCAGGCCACACTGCCTCTCGTTTTTACCACTGGTCTTCCTACTTATTGTATGTCTGAAACAGAGGCTATCTCTGACCCTTGGACCACTAAAATTTGCCACGAAGAAGCCCCACACACCGATTATAGGAGTTGGAAAGTGTCAGTTGCTCAATGGTGTCCGATCTTGGCGACCCCACGGACCGGACCCCACCAGGCTCTTCTGTCCATAGAATTTTCCAGCCAAGAATACTGGAATGGGTAGACAGTTCCTTTGCCAGGGGATCTTGACAAATTGAACCTCGGTCTCCCACGTTGCAGGCAGATATCTTACTGTCTGAGCCGTGCACATCAAGGACAATGAGAATACCAGGTATTTCACTGACTAGCCACCATACTCAAAGTCCAAGGTCCAGGGTCCAATTGCCCTATTGAATGGTTCCTTTAATGGTTGCTACTAGTAATCCATGCTCTAAAGTCAAAGTGAAAGTTGCTCAGGCGTGTCAGAGTCTTTGCGACTCCATGGACTCAGCAGCCCGTGGAATCTTCTAGGCCAGAATACTGGTGTGGGTAGCCTATCCCTTCTCCAGCAGATCTTCCTGATCCAGGAATCGAACCGGAGTCTCCTGCATTGCAGGCGGACTCTTTACCAACTGAGCTATCAGAGAAGCCCAATCCGGGCAGTAAGGTCAACCTCTAAACTGTATGTCCTATTATGTGATGTGCACAGAATCAGATATGTACGAGTAAGAAGGCTTCTAAGGAGCAAAATAATCAAGTGGTTGCTATTGAAAATATCTATATATGAAAGAGTTTAGAAGTTCCAGGGAAATGTCTTGATTATGAAGCTTGCAGGGAAAGGAAAAAAAAAAAAAGAAGACAGAGCTTTGCAGGCCCACATTCATTCCATAATTCAGCTCCAACAGCTTAAATAGTATCTATTGCATACACTGTTCTCTGAGGCAGAAAAGGTTAAAGCTTAGAGTTTGGCAACTGGCAATCTGATCCAATTGCTAATCTAATCCACAGACCGGGAGCTGACTGTGACTCAGATCATGAACTCTATTATACTCTTTGCAGCCAAAGATGGAGAAACTTCATAGAGTCAGCACACAAAAGATCGGAAGCTCTCTATGGCTCAGATCATGAACTCCTTATTACCAAATTCAGACTTAAATTGAAGAAAGTGGGGAACACCACTAGACCATTCAGGTATGACATAAATCAAATCTCTTATGATTATGCAGTGGGAGTAAGACACAAACTGAAGGGACTAGATCTGATAGAAAGAGTGTCTGATGAACTATGGACGAAGATTCATGACACTGTACAGGAGACATGGATCAAGACCATCCCAACAAGAAAAAAAAATACAAAAAAGGAAAATGGCTGCCTAACGAGACCTTACAAAGAGCTGTGAAAAGAAGAGAAGTGAAAAGCAAAGGAGAAAAGGAAATATATACCTATTTGAATGCACAATTCCAAAGAATAGCAAGGAGAGTTAAGAAAGCCTTCCTCAGTGATCAGTGCAAAGAAATAGAGGAAAACAATAGAATGGGAAGACTTGAGATTTCTTCAAAAAGTTAGAGATACCAAGGGAACATTTCATGCAAAAATGGACTTGAAAAAGAACCAAAATGGTATGTACCTTACAGAAGCAAAATACATTAATTAGTGGCGACAAGAATACACAGAACTGTACAAAAAACCTTCATGACCAAGATAATCACCATGGTGTGATCACTCACCTAGAGACATGCATCCTGGAATGTGAAGCCAAGTGGGCCTTAGGAAGAAGCACTACGTATAAAGCTAGTGGTAATTATGGAATTCCATTTTTAAATCCTAAAAGATGATGCTGTGAAAGTTCTACACTCAATATGTCAGCAAATTTGGAAAACTCAGAGGTGCCCACAAGACTGCAAAGTGTCAGTTTTCATTCCAATCCCAAGGAAAGGCAATGCAAAAGAATATTCCTTGCTTGGACCTACAATAAACACCACACTACACTTGCTTTCACCACAGCTCACAGTCAGTTGTTTGACTTTACTGCACACAAGCAAGCTCACCCAAGTTTTTTTGGTAAAAGTATTGACTTCTAAGAGTGTGTGTACCAAAGAGTGATACAATAATTTTATTTCAAGAACCAAGTAGACTTATTGATGTAATTTGTTTGTGTAAAATTTCTTGAGGAATGAAATTTTGCAAGTTTCATGTTTGTGGTTTCTATTTAAGTAAGCAGCCTATATTTTCAGTACAGTTCAGTCGCTCAGTCATGTCCGACTCTTTGCAACCCCATGAACTGCAGCACGCCAGGCCTCTCTGTCCATCACCAACTCCAGGAGTCTACCCAAACCCATGTTCATTGAGTCGGTGATGCCATTCAACCATCTCATCCTCTGTCATCCCCTTCTCCTTCCGCCCCCAATCCTATCCAGCATTAGGGTCTTTTCCAATGAGTCAACACTTCGCATGAGGTGGCCAAAGTATTGAAGCTTCAGCTTCAACATTAGACCTTCCAATGAACACCCAGGATTGATCTCTTTTTGGATGGATTGATTGGATCTCCTTGCAGTCCAAGGGAATCTCAAGAGTCTTCTCCAATGCCACAGATCAAAAGCATCAATTCTGTGGTGCTCAGCTTTCTCCACCGTCCAAGTCTCACATCCATACATGACCACTGGAAAAACCATAGCCTTGACTAGATGGGCTTTTGTTGGCCAAGTAATGTCTCTGGTTTTAAATATGCTATCTAGGTTGGCCATAACCTTCCTTCCAAGGAGTAAGCATCTTTTAATTTCATGGCTGCAGTCACCATCAGCAGTGATTCTGGAGCCCAAAAAAGTACAGTCTGACACTGTTTCCACTGTTTCCCCGTCTATTTCCCATAGAGTGATGGGACCAGATGCCATGATCTTAGCTTTCTGAACGTTGAGCTTTAAGCCAATTTTTTCACTCTCCTCCTTCACCTTCATCAAGAGGCTCTTTAGTTCTTCTTCACTTTCTGCCATAAGGTTGATGTCATTCGCATATCTGAGGTTATTGATATTTCTCCCGGCAATCTTGATTCTAGCTTGTGTTTCTTCCAGCCCAGTGTTTCTCATGATGTACTCTGCATATAAGTTAAATAAGCAGGGTGACACTATACAGCCTTGATGTACTTCTTTTCCTATTTGGAACCAGTCTGTTATTCCATGTCTAGTTCCAACTGTTGCTTCCTAACCTGCATACAGGTTTCTCAAGAGACAGGTCAGATGGTCTGGTATTCCCATCACTTTCAGAATTTTCCACAGTTTATTGTGATCTACACAGTCAAAGGCTTTGACATAGTCAATAAAGCAGAAATAGATGTTTTCCTGGAACTCTCTTGCTTTTTCAATGATCCAGCAGATACCTGCAATTTGATCTCTGGTTCCTCTGCCTTTTCTAAAACCAGCTTGAACATCTGGAATTTCATGGTTCACGTATTGCTGTAGCCTGGCTTGGAGAATTTTGAGCATTACTTTACTAGCATATGAGATGAGTGCAATTTTGCGGTAGTTTGAGCATTCTTTGGCATTTCCTTTCTTTGAGATTGGAACTAAAACTGACCTTTTCCAGTCCTGTAGCCACTGCTGAGTTTCCCAAATTTTCTGGCATATTGAGTGCAGTAGTTTCACAGCATCACCTTTGACGATTTGAAATAGCTCAACTGGAATTCCATCACCTCCACTAGCTTTGTTGATAGTGATGCTTTCTAAGGCCCACTTGACTTCACATTCCAGGATGTCTGGCTCTAGGTGAGTAATCACACCATTGTGGTCTTCTGGGTCGTGAAGATCTTTTTTGTACAGTTCTTCTGTGTATTCTTGCCACTTCTTCTTAATATCTTCTGCTTCTGTTAGGTCCATACCATTTCTGTCCTTTATTGAGCCTATCTTTGCACGAAATTTTCCCTTGGTATCTCTAATTTTCTTGAAGAGGTCTCTAGTCTTTCCTGATCTATTGTTTTCCTCCATTTCTTTGCACTGATCGCCGAGGAAGGCTTTCTTATCTCTCCTTGCTATTCTTTGTAACTCTGCATTGAGATGGGAATATCTTTCCATTTCTCCTTTGCTTTTCGCTTCTCTTCTCTTCCCAGATATCTGTAAGGCCTCCTCAGGCAGCCATTTTGCTTTTTCGCATTTCTTTTCCATGGGGATTTTCTTGATCCCTGTCTCCTGTACAATGTCACGAACCTCTGTCCATAGTTCATCAGGCACTCTGTCTATGAGGTCTAGTCCCTTAAATCTATTTGTCACTTCCACTGTATACTCATAAGGGATTTGATCTAGGTCATACCTGAATGGTCTAGTGGTTTTCCCTACTTTCTTCAATTTAAGTCTGAATTTTGCAATAAGCAGTTCATGATCTGAGCCACAGTCTGCTCCTGGTCTTGATTTTGCTGACTGTATACAGCTTCTCCATCTTTGGCTGCAAAGAATATAGTCAATCTGATTTCTGTTGCAGCTGTGATGGCTCAGCGCAGAAGCGAGGCAGCTGCGACGGCTCAAAGCAGAAGCATGGCCGAGAGGAGCTAGGCTGGGCCAGGGGCCGGGAGCTGGGGTCGGCGGCCGAGAGGGGCTAGGCCGGGCTGGGGCCGAGGGGCCAGGGTTGGCCGCCGAGAGGGCCTAGCCAGGGCCAGGAGCCTGGGGCGGCGGCCTACAGGGTCTAGGCTGGGCCGGGGGCTGGCGGCGGCGTCCTTCAGGGCCTACGCCTGGCCAGGGGCTGGGGGCCAGGGCGGCGGCCGAGAGGGGCTAGGCCGGGCTGGGGTCCGGGGTCCAGGGGTGGTGGCCGAGTGGGGCTAGACCGGGCCGGGGGACGGGTACCAGGGGCGGCAGCCGACAGGGGCTAGGCAAGGCCTGGAGCCGGGGGCGGCGGCCGAGAGGGCCTAGGCCGGGCCAGGGCTCGGGGGCCGGGGGGGCGGCAGCCGAGAGGGGCTAGGCCGGGCTGGGAGCCGAATCCGGCGGCCGACAGGGGATAAGCTGGGCCTGGGGCCGGGGGCGGCGGCCGACAGGGCCTAGGCCAGGGCAGGGGCTGGGGCTGGCGGCGGCGGTGGAGGCAAGAGGAATTACCCAAGGCCCAAGGTAAGAGAAACCCAAGTAAGACCGTAAGTGTTGCGAGAGGGCATCAGAGGGCAGACACACTAAAACTAAAACTACAGAAAACTAGCTAATCTGATCACACGGACCACGGCCTTGTCTATCTCAATGAAACTAAGCCATGCCATGTGGGGCCACCCAAGATGGATGGGTTATGGTGTAGAGGTCTGACAGATTGTGGTCCACTGGAGAAGGGCATGGCAAACCACTTCAGTATTCTTGCCTTGAGAACCCCATGAACAGTATGAAAAAAGAAAAAGAAAAACACTTAGAAGTAGAATTTGTTATACAAGTAGAATTTGTTATACAAAAGGAGACAATATAACTGATACTACAAAAACAACAAATTATCAGAAGAGACTACAACAAACAATTATAAGTCAATAAAGTTTAGAATCTGAAATCCATGGACAAACTCTCAGAATTTCAAATAAGAAGAAATAGAAAATATTAGCACAGCTATTAGAAACACTAATATTGAAAGTGTGATGGAAAAATTTTCCAGTAAACACAATTAAAGCCATATGGCTTTCCAGGGAAATTTTATGAACCATTGAGAGAACTGCTAACATTTAAGCTTCTGAAACTCTTCCACAATTCTAAAGTAGAAGGAAAACCCAGAAACTCATCCTACAAGGTCACCATCACCCTGATACCGACAGCAAGATAACACAGAAAAGGAAAGTTAGAGACCAATATCACATAGATGAACAGAGTCAAACATCATTAACAAAATGCGACCAAAAAAATCCATCAATCCCTTAAAAGGATCGAACACCATTATTAAGTGGGGTTTATCCAAAATATGCAAACATTCTTCAGTAGCTGCATATCAATATATATTAAAGGATTAAAACTACATGATCATCTCAACAGATGTTGTAAAACCTTTGACATGATTTAACAAGTGTTTGTGATAGAAACTCCCGAAACTGACCATAGCAAAAACTACCTCTACTTAACAAAGGCACACAGATCAAAACTACAGTGAAGTATCACCTCATACCATTCTAAATGCCCATCGATAAAAACAAATCCACAATAGGGGGCTTCCCTGCTAGTCCAGTGGCTAAGACATCATAATCACAATGCAGGTGTCCCAGATTTGGTCCCTGGTCATGGAACTAGATTCCACATGCAGCAAATGACATTTGTCACAACCAAATAAAGAAGTAAATATATGTATATGTATATATATGTATGTGTGTGTGTGTATAATTGTGTAATAATATATAAAGGAGATGGTATAGAGAATAGGGAATCCTCCTGCCCTCCTGCACTATTGTTAGGAATGTAAATGAATGCTGCCCCGTTGCCTAACATTATGGGAGTTATTTAGATAACCAAGAATAAAACTACTATATAACCCAACAATCCCACTATTTGGTATAAACTCAAAGGAAACTATAATTGAAAAAGATATGTACTCCAGTAACCATTGTAATGCCATTTATAATAGCCAATAAAGGGAAGCAACCTTAGTGCCCATGGAACGAAAAATGGATAAAGAAGCTATGTTACATATATAGGACGAAAAATTACCCATAAAAAGAAACAAAATTGGATTATTTGTAGAGTTACAAATGAATCTAGAGCCTATGATGCAGTGAAATAATTCAGAAACAGAAGGACCAATATTGAATATGAAATCTCTAAAACAGGTACTGAAGAATCCGTTTGGAGGGTAGAAAGAGATGCAGTCATACAAAACAGACTTGTGAACACAGAGTGGGATGGAGAGAATGGAATGATTTGAACAAATTGCACTGACAGATGTAAAATACCAAATATGTAGTAGGTAGCTAATGATAGCTAATGTAGTAGATAGCACTTCCTGCTCAGTGCTATGAAGTGCTTTAGTGGAGTGTGTTGTGGGCTAGGGGAGCAGACCCCTGAGGGATATGGGAGGACTGTTCAAAAGGGAGACTCAGCTATATTCACGAATAACTGATTTATTTTGCTGTGCAGCAGAAATAAACACAGCATTGTATATTTATTATACTACAAATTTTAACCATTTTCTTTCAAGTGAAGATAGAAAATCAGTCCTCGGCCAACTTGTGCAAGTGACAAGAAAAGCATCACAGTGTGTGTCATGGAAAATGTGTAACCGGGACTGCCTTAGTATGTATAGACAAAGAAAAAAACAAACAAACAGAAACTTAAAATACAGAGCTAAGTTACCCAGAATAAATTCAGGCTCTACACTTAGGTGTCCCTTCACTTCACCCTTGTCATTGTTTCTAAAAGTAAAGAAAATGTTTTTTAAAATAATGTAAACATGTATGGTTATATGTTTTCGTAAACTTATGTCACAAATTTATGAAAACATAAATTCCCTCAGGTTTTAATAAGTAGTAGCAAGCCTTTGAGTTTCAGAACATTGCTAGGTAGGAATTAGTAAACATAGGCTAAAGCTGAGATGCTGCACAAGAATTTCCTTTTTTTTAAATTTTTTTTGCAATTCTAGAATGTGTGCTAATGACTGAGAAAACTGCATAGCCTAAAAGTGACTAATTATGTTTTCTTCATCAGGACTTTCTTTTTTTTTTTTTTTTCTGTTGGTACATATTTTATTGCTTCATTTATTTTTGTTGCTGAGCAATATTTCATCCCATAGATGATACCACATTTTATTTATACATTCATCAGTTGATGAACATTTGGATTGTTCCCACTTTTTAGCTATTATGACTAATACTGCTATGATCCTCCTCTTGAGGACATATGTTTTCATTAACCTTGTATATATTCCTAGGAGTGGAATTGCTGGATTATGTGGTAACTCAATATTTGGACTTTTGAGTAACTGCAAGTCTATTTTTTTTAGAGGCTGCATCAATTTCCAATTTCTCCACATCCTCATCAACACTTTTTATTGTCATATATATCATATCTCCATCATAATGAGCATGAAATGGTATTTCATTGTGGCTTTGAGTTGCATTTCTCTGATGACTAATGATGTCAGAGCATCTTTTCATGAGCTTGTTGGACAACTGTACCTCTTCTTTGGAGAAATGTCTGTCTAGATTCTTTGCCCATTTTAAATTGGGTGTTTGTCTTTTTTTATTATTGAGTTGTAAGAGTTCTTAATCATATTCTAGACTTTCATCCTAAGAAGGTTTTAATCACGTGGAGCAACTTCTTAAGTAATGCGAAAAGACTGCTCTGAAGAAGGATCAGAGGAGCCAGGTTTTACAGAAGTTTTGGTACAATGATCAGGTATGGAGATTGTGCAAATATTATGGTCAACGAAATAAAATCAGAACACATCAAGTGAATGGATTGAGATATTTTCTACCTATGGGAAGATGCAAGAATCTGGGCCCCTTGAAATAATTCCTTTGTTAAGCACCTTAACTATGCTGGGAAAGATTGAGGGAAGGATGAGAAGGGAGCGACAGAGGGTGAGATGGCTGCAAAGCATCACTGACTCAAAAGTCATGGGTTTGAGTAAACTGGTGATTTGAAAGGCAAGGGAACCCAGGGTTCTTGCTGTACATGGAGTCACAAAGAGTCAGACAAGACTGAGTGGCTGAACAACATCAAAAAATTGGTATTGGCAGTGCTTGAGGGGCTTTGTCATTATACATGGGATGATAAGTGAGACTGAGGATAATTAGAAAGAACACAACTCTTGTCGGTTTCCTTGTTTCCTTCCCTCAAAACATACTTCTCACAATGTTTTTTGAGACCTTTGCAGAGAAGGAGAACTCCCGAGGTGTCATGTGGCATCCTGAGATGGAAACCTTACCCTATATGCCACTTGGATCTACAACCTTGGTCTTAGGCAGAAGCAGGCATTGTCTCTAAATATGTGTTAGAGCTGCCCATTTTTTTTTTTTGTATGTTTATTTATTTTAGCTGGGGGCTAATTACTTTACAATATTGTAGTAGTTTTTGCCATACATTGACATGAATCAGCCATGGGTTTATATATGTTCCCCTTCCTGGACCCCCCTCCTCCCCATTCCATCCCTCTGGGTCATCCCATTGCCTCAGTCCTGAGCATTTGTCTCATGCATGGAACATGGAATGGTGTTCTGTTTGACATATGATAATATACATGTTTCAATGTTATTCTCTCAGAACGTCCCACCCTCACCTTCTCCCTCAGAGTCCATAAGACTGTTCTATGCATCTGTGTCTCTAATTCTGTCTCACATATAGTGTTATCAATATCATCTTTCAAATTCCATATATATGCATTAGTATACTGTATTGGTGTTTTTCTTTCTGGCTTATGTATTAACAGTCATGATATGTGATCTTAAGGAAGGGGTGAGAGGTAAACAAACTTATAGCTTCTCAATCAATCTCTGTAATCCTGGGAGAAGCATCTTTGACTTGTGCATCCTAGTCACCCTTAGGAATGCTTGCAAGGGATTACATTACTGAGCATGGATGTAGGCAGGAAGCTGGATCCATTTTGAATTTACCACTTGCCTTTTCTGTGAACAGACCATTCCTCTTCTCTTAATGTCACAGTTTTTTCTTCAGATGAAGGTTGAGCATTGTGTGTGTGAATGCATGTGAAATCCCCAACTGGTGAGTGTGCAGCCTCCTATAGGAAGGTAGTATCCTATTACAGGAAGGCCCGGTTGAAACTCCAGGCCTCTACATGGCCTTCTTTGCTACTGCCATATTAGAGGCTGGGTGTTTTGTTACTGCCAGACATAATAGATACTTAAGGTCCCACTCATCTTTTGCTGGGCTGATTGGGAGAGTTTCAAAGTTTTTAATTATGTTTGGATGGAGTAGCTTGGGTATTATTGAAATGTTTTCAACCTTTGATGCATCCGTTTATCTTGCACTTTGAAAAGAAAAAGAAGACTTTTGAATGAGCATTTTAATTTGTACCTGTTTATACTTTTGAATGAATTATTTCTTCAGCAGAAATTTCTAACATAAAAGACCAAAAGAGAGCTCAGACATATACTCACAAACACATTCTTAATCTGATGTACACACACACGCACAGTCACAATCTTATATGCTTAAACACAATTACAAAAAGAAAAGAAAACCCAAGGACTCACTGAAGGACACCTATGAACTTCCCAGAGTTTCTCTGATACGTCTCTAGGCTTAGTTTTGGAAATTATTTTGTACTTGAATGATTTCTCTCTAGCGACTTTTTAAATCAGAATGTTTTAAAAGATATAACTTTGTTGTGCATTCCGTGGGATCTTGAAATGTTTTGCATGTAAGACTATTCTGTGATTTGCTAAAATGAAAATAATTTGTAGGGTAACAATACTGAAGTCATATTGACCTATTTAGGTCCTGCTGTTACACATTTGCTTGTTACATTGTAAACATCCAATTTTATCCTCTGATCATCTCCCATCAGTTTTTCTACTTCTTGTCTCATCTTCTGTGTTTAATTCCCTTAAATTTTGTTCTCACTTTTACTATTTTAGGCACCAATTATAAAATAAATAAGTAAAGGAAAGAAAATTGAACTCTTGTACAATATTTCCCTAATGTATTGAGCTATTTTCTCTATCAGCTTTTGAGAATTAAAGGTACTGATATGTTAAAGCCATATGGGAATTGATCAACAAGGTAATGTATCATGTAACCAGGCTTCCCGTGGTAGGGCAATTGAGGGACAATTTAATAATACGTTTTCAGGAGGGAACAAAAACAGTAGCTTTTCCACACGATATAGTGAATGGCCTTATGCCTTTTCCCAGTTACCACAGAGCACTAAGGGAATTAATCCTGTTCTTTTTGAGAAGGACCTGCCACACAAAGCAGAACAGGAAAGAAGATAAAAGGGAGTGAGAAGGAATAATCAGTAAATGACAATGAAATAGAAGACGTGATTGCTTTAAGGTGCTATTTCTCAAAGCATGCAAATTTGACTACAAAGTAAGATGCCTGAAATCGAAAACAAGACCATTGGATTTTGGGCTTGAAATGACAACGAAGGACACCAATTTCAATAACTCTTATAATGGCTACAAAATGCTTACCTCTCTAAAGCATAGTATTCTCAGCCAAATTCAATGAAAACTTTCAGTGAAAGAAGAAGAGTGTGCTGTGTGGACACCTCCCTTATCTACACAAATATTCCACAGCTGTCACTGTCCATTAGCCCCAAACATGAGAACGGTGAACTTTAACTTGGTGTTGTCCTGTATGGGTTACCATACCAGAACAGGGCCATGACTTAACATTGCCACCACCGTCTAAAGGAATGGCCACAAAGTGGAGATTGCCAAGATCCCGAGGTAGTGTTCATGAGAGTCTGCATAGTCCAAAGGCAGACACTCTGCTCATCGTATTTCGTTGTGAACTATATGAAGGATCAGCCATTGATTTTGATCCCTCCTTACTCCATTACTCTTATAGATGATTTAAATGAATGATTCTTTTTTGTTTGTTTGTTTGTTTTTTCATAAGTATCTCTATAACTACTACTGAGTTTTAGGGAACTGCGGCCTGAAACAACATGCTCAGTATGGGTTCTTAGAGACTGTAAACTTCATAAGAGCAGCAATCATTGTATAATTTGAATTCCCACATTTGACATTCATGTAAATATAATATATATATTTCTCAACTGGGAAAATTTTCTCAGTAAGTAGGAAAGGCCAATTATGATAATAGTGCAGGTTGTAGGCTGTTGTAGAGTAATGTATATAGCATTGGATTGGTGATTACTTTTCATTATTGATAATTCAGTAAGTACTTACAAAATGTCATTTGCAGGGTCTACGTTTTAGCTGATGTGAAAGATACATAAAGAAAAGGGGGTAGACCCAAAACACATTGAAGCCCTGATACCTGTGCTCACCTTGGTAGGAGGGCGAACAGAGGTTCCTTCCAACGTCAAGAAAGAGTTGAGACAAAATTGTGAGAAGGGGCTTAGCACATCTGAAAGCAGTGTGTGTGATTGTAGCTCCAGAAGCAAGGTGTAACAAAACGATAATGAAACTACTACGGAAAACAAATATCTTGTCCTCAAAGAACTTAACCATCCTGAGATGCTGCAATCACCACAGGAATTTATTTTGTCGTGAGGGAACAGATAAACAAAATATAAATATTCATCAGGAAATATAGGGTGGAATCACCGTGGCAGGAAATAAAAGTATGCTTTAAGGAGAGCAGAGCTAAAATGACACTATACAATACCACTTGTAAAATATCTATCTTGTGCTGAGCATTGTCCAGTCACTGATTATGTCCTGTAATGTTTGGTATCACAGTGACGGTATAACGGTTATCCTAATTTTGGACATGCTACAATATCTATATTTTCAAGTATGAAATGAATTTCTATAATGAAGACACTCTCCTGTCTAATGTCTTAAGACTCTGCTGCTGCTAAGCCGTTTGACTTGTGTCCAACTCTGTGCAACCCTATGGACAGCAGCCCACCGGGAGCCGTTTTGCAGGGAATTCTCCAAGGGCAAGAATACTGGAGCGGGGCACCATTTTCTTCTCCATCTTAAGACCCTCAGTTCAGTTCAGTCACTCACTCGTGTCCGACTCTCTGTGACCCCATGATTTGGAGCACGCCAGGCTTCTCTGTCCATCACCAACTCCCGGAGGCTACCCAAACCCATGTTCATCGAGTCGGTGATGCCATCCAAACATCTCATCCTCTGTCGTCCCCTTCTCCTCCTGCCCCCAATCCTACCCAGCATTAGGGTCTTTTCCAATGAGTCAACCCTTTGCATGAGGTGGCCAAAGTATTGGAGTTTCAGCTTCAACATCAGACCTTCCAATGAACACCCAGGATTGATCTCTTTTAGGAGGGATTGTTTGGATCTCCTTGCAGTCCAAGGGACTCTCAAGAGTCTTCTCCAACACCACAGTTTAAAAGCATCAATTCTGCGGTGCTCAGCTTTCTTCACCGTCCAACTCTCACATCCATACATGACCACTGGAAAAACCATAGCCTTGACTAGACGGACTTTTGTTGGCAAAGTAATGTCTCTGCTTTTAAACATGCTATCTAGGTTGGCCATAACCTTCCTTCCAAGGAGTAAGCGTCTTTTAATTTCATGGCTGCAGTCACCATCTGCAGTGATTCTGGAGGCAAAAAAAGTAAAGTCTGACACTGTTTCCACTGTTTCCCCATCTATTTCCCATGAAGTGATGGGACCAGATGCCATGATCTTAGTTTTCTGAACGTTGAGATTTAAGCCAACTTTTTCACTCTCCTCCTTCATCTAGAGGCTCTTTAGTTCTTCTTCACTTTCTGCCATAAGGGTGGTGTCATCCGCATATCTGAGGTTATTGATATTTCTCCCGGCAATCTTGATTCCAGCTTGTGTTTCCTCCAGCCCAGCGTTTCTCATGATGTACTCTGCATATAAGTTAAATAAGCAGGGATACAATATACAGCTTTGACCTACTCCTTTTCCTATTTGGAACCAGTCTGTTGTTCCATGTCCAGTTCTAACTGTTGCTTCCTGACCTGCATACAGGTTTCTCAAGAGACAGGTCAGATGGTCTGGTATTCCCATCTCTTTCAAGATATACCACAGTTTATTGTGATCTACACAGTCAAAGGCTTTGGCATAGTCAATAAGGCAGAAATAGATGTTTTTCTGGAACTCTCTTACTTTTTCGATGATCTAGCGGATATTGGCAATTTGATCTCTGGTTCCTCTGCCTTTTCTAAAACCAGCTTGAACATCTGGAATTTCACGGTTCACGTATTGCTGAGGCCTGGCTTGGAGAATTTTGAGCATTACTTTACTAGCATGTGAGATGAGTGCAATTGTGCGGTCGTTTGAGCATGCTTTGGCATTGCCTTTCTTTGGGATTGGAACGAAAACTGACCTTTTCCAGTCCTGTAGCCACTGCTGAGTTTTCCAAATTTGCTGGCATATCTAGTGCAGCACTTTCACAGCATCACCTTTGATGATTTGAAATAGCTCAACTGGAATTCCATCACCTCCACTAGCTTTGTTCGTAGTGATGCTTTCTAAGGCCCACTTGACTTCACATTCCAGGATGTCTGGCTCTAGGTGAGTGATCACACCATCGTGATTATCTGGGTCATGAAGATCTTTTTTGTGCAGTTCTTCTGTGTATTATTGCCACCTCTTCTTAATATCTTCTGCTTCTGTTAGGTCCATACCATTTCTGTCGTTTATCGAGCCTATCTTTGCATGAAATGTTCCTTTGGTATCTCTAATTTTCTTGAAGAGGTCTCTAGTCTTTCCCAATCTATTTTTTTCCTCTATTTGTTTGCACTGATCGCTGAGGAAGGCTTTCTTAGCTCTCCTTGCTATTCTTTGGAACTCTGCATTCACATGAGAATATCTTTCCTTTTCTCCTTTGCTTTTCGCTTCTCTTCTCTTCCCAGCTATCTATAAGGCCTCCTCAGACAGCCATTTTGCTTTTTTTGCATTTCTTTTCCATGGGGATTTTCTTGATCCCTGTCTCCTATACAATGTCCTGAACCTGTGCCGTAGTTCTTCAGGCACTCTGTCTATCAGGCCTAGTCCCTTAAATCTATTTGTCACTTCCACTGTATACTCATAAGGGATTTGATCTAGGTCATACCTGAATGGTCTAGTGGTTTTCCCTACTTTCTTTAATTTAAGTCTGAAGTTGGCAATAAGCAGTTCATGATCTGAGCCACAGTCTGCTCCCAGTCTTGTTTTTGCTGACTGTATAGAGCTTCTCCATCTTTGGCTGCAAAGAATATAATCAATCTGATTTCGGTGTTGACCATCTGGTGATGTCCACGTGGAGAGTCTTCTCTTGTGTTGTTGGAATAGGGTGTTTGCTATTACCAGTGCGTTCTCGTTGCAAAACTCTATTAGCCTTTGCCCTGCTTCATTCTGTACTCCAAGGCCAAACTTGCCTGTTTCGCCAGGTGTTTCTTGACTTCCTACTTTTGCATTCCAGTCCCCTATAATGAAAAGGACATCTTTTTTGAGTGTTAGTTCTAGAAGGTCTTGTTAAGACCCTACCTACACCTTATAGAATATCATGTAAATGTGAATGCACTAAGGTATGTACTGTGTATGTGCACTTTTTAATTTTATTTGTATGTCTTCCTGCACCCGTACCATCCTCATTTAGACACCCATTCATTTCAGCAGGGATGATTTCCCAAATCACTTTACATCCATTACCTCTTTTCCCTTTGTTCTCATTTTCTTGCTTAGAAACAATAGATTCGGTGCCATTTACCTAGGATGCCTAACGGATGTTTTCTTGAACTGAAGAGTTTATAAAAGAGTGCAGAAAAATAGCCAGACATTGAAATAAAGCCTTAATTTACTCTTCATTGTTTCAAAATAGAAAACAAAACTGTGCAGATGAACGTGTAACTTTATTGTTCAAATACAAGAATTGTAGGTATTTGTTGACATCTCCCAACGTAAATTTTAATCTTCATTAGGTTCCATAAGCTGATACTTATTTGATAGGTCAGTTTTAATTAGCATGGTTTTCACATAAGGAATATAATTGATGAATTGACTTGAAAGAGCGGAGGTGGGTGTATAAGCGATCATTGGCACTGGGGACCTTGAGTTGCCTCTCTGTTGCTGGTTAGGAAGAGGACTGTCATGGGCTGACATATCGCTATACCTGCCTGGAAATGTAGAAGGCTCCACCATCAGTCCAAAAGAACTGCTCCGAAATGGAGATAGAATGTGGTTCTGAGAAGTAGAGGTAACGGTAGTAGCAAAGTCCTCAATGTGGCCATTTACTTGAGTGTAGGTGCTATGGGAGTGCCAATAAAAACGCTCAACTGGTTTAAAAGAGTAGGTTGATCTACCACATTCTGTTCTGTTTGTCTAACTGATATTGATGATGGAGAAGATAAGTCACCCGGAGAAAGGGCGCTTGTTTTAGGGACTATCTGGCTGGTATATGTCTTTTGTGTGAAAGGCACACTTAAACTTGTGGAAGCTGAAAATGGACTCTCTCCACTAGTTTCAGGATGAAAACCAGAGTTACGATCATCTATGTTAACCCTTGCTTTTACATGCTTCTTCTTGTAATCTCGAACTAATGAAGATTTTGGAAACACATTGTTAATCCCAACTCTTCTTTTCATTCTTCCTAAAATTTGGGGATAACCTCTTTTGAAATTTGGATTATGGTAGACCTGTACCTAAAATCAAAGGATACAATTATTTCATTTTTTTATACACCAAGGTACCCTTGAAAAGCAAAGCTAAACTATAAAAATGTATTCCTTTAATGATACCAATTAAAGAGCATCAAATAAAACGTCTCCATTAGTAGTTTTAACACCTTACATGTTAGAAACAGGTATGCTCCTCAGTTAAAAAAATATGTTGTTATATATACAGTAAATACCACTTAAAGTAGCTTGAGGACAAGTATCCGGTTTCAAGTTGCTAGGAGAGTATGTTAAATATCAAATATTTTAACCTCCAGCTGTTCTCAACTTCAAAAAATAAAATGTTTTCAACAATTTTCTATCTCAATTTTAAATTCAGTTTTAGCTATATATGTGAACATGCTTTGTAAGTCACATGAATTAATCTTACATATTACCAATAAGTGGAAATTTTGGAATACCTTGCTCAAAAGAGAGACATTGCTTTCTTCTTCCAGAAAGTCAGGTAGTGAAGCAGATCTTTGATAAGTTTGTCGCTTTTTACTAAACCCATAAAGGTTAAGCTGGCGAACTAAACTTTTCATACTATCAGTTTTAAATATCCTGAAAGGGACCTTTCTTTCCAAGACTGCTTTCTTAAAGAGTTCTTCATTGATCACTATAGAAGTGCCACTCTCATCCCACCAAATAGATTCAAACTGTTCACTTTCAAGTATAGTCCAGAGTTTTTGTGGAAAAGTTAGTGAAAGAAAATCATTTGTTTCAGAGACAGAAAATATGTAGCATGGCCTTTTTATCCCAACTTCCTCAGACAAAGCCTGAAAAGCATATTCTTCAATCATAGATCTCAAAACTGAGTCCCCAGTTAGTGTGTAATCACACAAAGAAGATCTAATGGAGGTTTTGGAACCAGTTGATTCATCTTTAAGAGGCACATCTTGAATTTCTGAAGGAATATGTGCCATCTCAGAGAAATCTTTTTTCAGATACTTTCCTCATTTGTCTGATTTTACACACTCCAACTTCAAATGCTGCTTGGCTGGCATACACAGATAAACTCTCTAGACCATCAACATGGTTCTCAAAGTCAAAAAGCTGTGACATCACAAAGTCACTGGTCTCCTAGCAACTGAAGGGTAGCTCTGACATCATAAAGTCACTGGTCTTCTCACAATTGAAGGGCAATGTTCAACCAGTGTTTACTTCTACATCAACTTAAAATAAAGGTTGCTTACATAAATAGTAACCAAAAACATGAAACCTGTAAAATGTCATTCCTAAAGTATTTTTACACAGAAAAATCACATCAATAAATCTACTTCGTTCCTGAAATAAAAGTGATTGATCACCCTTCTATACACATTCTTAACATTCAGACTGTTACCAAACCAAACATGGGTCTGCTCACTTTGATGCAATAATGTCAATCAACTGACTGTGGGGTTGAGTGAAAGCAAGTGTACTGTTTTTTGTATGACCTTGAAGAGAAGTGTTTATATTACTGCGAGTAAAATAGGAACTTAAATTAAGACTCATTTTACTCTTATTTTTTTCAAAATAGAAATTGGCAATATGAAGATGAATATGTAACTTTATTCTTCAAATAAGAGAATTGTAGGAATTTGTTGACATCTCCCAACATTAATTTTACACTTCAATATCCTCTATAATCTGACACCTATTTGGTAGATGAGTTGTCTTAGGACAGTTTTCAAATAATGAAGATGGTTGATGAGTGGATCTTGAAAGAGAAGCAGCAGATGTATCAGGGATCTTTGGCACTGGGAAAAATAAATTGTCTGACTGTTGTAGTTTAGGAAAAGGATGGTCATGGGCTGACATATTACCATACAAACCTGTAAAGGTAGAAGGCTCCATCCTCAGTCCAAACTAACTGTTCTGTAATGGAGATATGTTATGGTACAGAGAAATAGAAGTAGACATAGCTGGAAAATTTTCACTGGAGCCATTTGATTTAGTGTAGTGGCTATGTGTAGTCCCGTGACAAATGATCAACCTAGATTGTTGGATGGGGAGGGAGATGGGAGGGTATTCCCAAAGGGAAGGGATATATGTGCCTGTATGTTTGATTTATTTTGAATTCTGACAGAATACAGAAAAATTCTGTAAAATTATTCTTCAATTAAAACAACGACAACAACTAAAGCAGCACCAGATTGCTGTATCACAATATGCTTCTGTGTCCTAACTGATATTTATGATGGAGAAGAAAAATCACTTCAAGTTCGGGCACTTGTATCAGGAGCTCTCTGGATGGTAGAAGGCTTTCATAGGAATGGCACACTTAAACTTGTTCAGGCTGAAAATATACACTGTCCTCTAGTTTCAGGATGAAAGTCAGAGTTTTGATCATCCACATTACCCCTTGCTTTAACATGCTTCTTATAATCTCAGACTAATGAAGATAATGTAGAGACATTTTTATTCCCAACTCTTCTTTTCATTCTTACTAAATTTGAGGATTACCTCATTCAAAATTTCGATTATGATAGAATGCAACTAACATCAAAGGAAAACATTTATCTAGTAAATTTTTAAACACAGGTAAATCAGAAAAACTAAGAAAAATCGATTCCTTTAATCATAAGAAGTTAATAGCATCAAATAACCCCCTGTATTAGTATTTTTAAAAACTTACATAACAGTAAAAATTATTCTCCTCAAGTAAAATATGTTACAAATCTCCAGTAAATACAACTTTAAATGGCTTCATACTTGTGTCTTGTTCGAAGTTTTTCTCTCTCTCTCTTTTTTTTTTTTGTGAAAATGTAATTTCAAGCCTGTTTATTAAGCTGGCAAAACAATTGCCACACCCAAGAGAGTAAATGAACTATTTGGTATAAGTTTCAGGCTGAACAATTTCGGTCCTCTTGCTCAAGGCTATGCCATTACCTTGCTCATCTTCTGTTATTCTTTCTATAATAAGAGCTGGATTTCGAATATCTGATGAGACCTTCAGCCATAAAATTGCAACTGTAAAGTGTTTAAAGATATTGTTCTAAGAAAGCAGCTGCTATCTTTACATTGGATAAAATTTTAAAAATTAAAGTTCCAGTAGCAAAGGAACATATCTGAACAATATTCCTAGTGGTCAACTACTTAAATTTGGGATACAGCTACTACCTTTTTTTAGAAAAATATATTACCCTTTAATGGGTAAAATAGATGCAAAATGCACAGTGCATAGGTCATAATCAGGCTACTCTAGATAGCCTAACAATGAAAGTCAATGTTGTATACATCAGAATATCTTCCCCATACCTCAATAGGTAAAATTTTATTTCATCACTAACTTTTTGTTCCAAATATTACAATAGAAAGCATGGATGAATCAGATTTCTGTCCCTTCATACCATGGTGGTTCAGCTGCCTGCCCCCTCTCCATGTCATATCTTCTTGGTATTGTCATCCTTTGCATTTGCCTAGTTTCCATATTAGGGGGGAAAAAAAGAAAAACCCGATATCTTGAACAGTCTTAAGACATTACGTTAATGTCAAAGTATTTCACAGGTTGGGTATTTTATCAACATTTCACCAAGTTTTCACAGAATCATAGTAAACACGATTTCAGTAGGAAAATTAAAATCATCAGTATTACATAAAATGAGTAGCTATTGTGTTAGAAAACATGTAGAGAGTAATTTCTTATCTTAAACACTGAGGGAAAACAAAGTTACAAGAAAACAATAGTTGTCACTAATTATACAGAAACATTTGCTAAACAGTACATTTGAATAGTCAGTATTACAAGAAATAAGATCATGGCGTCTGTTCCCACTAGTTCAAGGCAAATAAAACGGGAACATGCAGAAAAAAATGAGAGATTTCACTTTCTGTGGCTCTAAATTCATTGCAAATGGTGACGACAACCTTAAAATTACAAGACAGTTGCTTCTTGACAGAAAAGCTGTGACAAATTTAGAATTTTTTTAAAAAAAAACTAAGACATGATTTGGCCAGTAGAGGCCAATAGAGTCACAACCACTGTCTTTCCAAAGACATGTACAGGTGTGAGAACACCAAAGTATTGTTTAGTTTCAACTACTCTGCTGTGGTGGCCTAGTGAGAGTTCCTTGGACTGCAGGAAGATCAATCCAGTGAGTCTTAAGGTGATCAGCACTGAAGATTCATTGAAAGGTCTGATGCTGAAAATAAAGCTCCAAACCTTGTCCATCTGAGGCAAAGAGCTGACACATTAGAATAGACACTGATCTTTAGAAAATGTTGAAAGCAGGAGGAGCAATAGGTAAGAAAGGATGAGACATTTGGAGAGCATCAGCGATTCATAGGACATGATCTTGGGAAGTCTATGGGAGATGGTGAGGGACAGAGACGCCTGATGTGTTACAGTCCAAGGGGACACAAAGAGTCAAAGATGACTTAGTGGCTGAAGAACAGCAACACTTCAGTTAATAAAATGGCACTTGCATATTGAAGTTTGATTCCAAAATATCAGAGGAATAGGAGACAAAGACCACTCTCTCCCCAATGAGTTCATCTAAGGATCAACTACACATGGAAGAACTTTCAGAAAACAAATTGTGAACACGGTTGACTGGCCCAAGATACCGAGAAAGTCAAACATGTCTTTTCAAAAGGAGGTAGACAAAATAAAAGAGGTATAAAAAGAGACAAAGTATTTAGGGGCTGAGGCTGGTCTTGGAGAGGATGTTGTAAAAGAGTAGTAAACCCTCTGAGAACAGTGACAGTGGAGAACTCTGGGATCACATAGAGCAACATAATCAAGGGAAAGAAAAACAAAAACACATGTCCTTAAGTGAAACTACCAGCAGAGAAGAAGCTCAGATGCTCCTGTCCACTGTCATTGAGGTGGACCTGGGAGGGATATCTGGGCTGTATCATCTTCCCTATGGTAAAGACCCAGCTTTAATGCTCTGAGGACAATCTGACAGAGGTGAGGTGATGTAGCAACCTAAGCCATGGGTATACTAGAGACAAAAATGCAAAAAGGGGCCATTCTTGAGAGAAGTCTCGAAGGCCACATAGAGAAAACTGACACACTCACAGCACAAATATTACACATTACAGATATCAAAGGTGTGTAACATACTTAACATTTATGGCCCTTTTCTCCACGGAGGCAGAGAGGAATGTTTGGACCAGTGAGAAAAGAAAGCAAGATGCTGCAGTTGTATTAGCCTCTGAGAAAACATCTCCCTCCAAGATCTGAGCAGGCTACCAGTTGCTAATCATGTCTTCATGCATTCATGTACAGTTTACATAGGAGAGAAGGGTCAGAGCCTGAGTTCAGCACCCCTCCAGAGACACACACACTCTTGCAATTTGTCCTGATGGCAAAGCCAATAATAAAGAAAAGTTACATGTCTCTAAATCAGTTTAGTTCAGCTCAGTCACTCACTCATGTATGACTTTTGCAACTGCATGAGTCGCAGCATGCCAGGCCTTTCTGTCCAACACCAACCATGATTCAAAATCATGTCCTTCTAGTCAGTGATACCATCTAGCCATCTCATCCTCTGTCTTCCCCTTCTTCTCATGCCCTCAATCCTTCCCAGCATCAGGGTCTTTTCCAGTGAGTCAACTATTCGCATGAGGTCGCCAAACTATTGGAGATTCTGCTTCAACATCAGTTCTTCCAAAGAATATCCAGCACTGATCTCCTTTAGGATGGACTGATTGGACCTTCTTGCCATCCAAGGGACTCTCAAGAGTCTTCTCCAACACCACAGTTCAAAAGCAATTCTTCAGCGCTGAGGCTTCTTCACCGTCCAACTCTCACATCCATACATGACCACTGGAAAAACCATAGCCTTGACTAGACGGACCTTTGTTGGCAAAGTAATATCTCTGCTTTTCAATATGCTATCTAGTTTGGTTACAATCTTCCTTCCACGAAGTAAGCCTCTTCTAATTTCATGGCTGGATTCACCATCAGCAGTGATTTTGGAGCCCAAAATGATAACGTCTGACACAGTTTGCACGGTTTCCCCATATATTTCCCGTGAAGTGATGGGACCAGATATCATGATCTTAGTTTTCTGATTGTTGAGCTTTAAGCCAACTTTTTCACTCTCTTCTTTCACTTTCGTCCAGAGGCTCTTTCGTTCTTCTTTGCTTTCTTCCATAATAAAAGTTGCATGTCTCTAAATCAGTTCCGTTAAGCTCAGTCCCTCAGTCGTGTCTGACTTTTGCAACCATTTGAATTGCAGCACGCCAGGCCTTCCTGTCCATCACCAACTTCTGGAGCTTATCCAAACTCATCTCCTTCGAGTCAGTGAAACCATCCAGCCATCGCATCCTCTGTCGTCCCCTTCTCCTCCTGTACCCCAATCCTTCCCAGCATCAGGGTCTTTTCCAATGAGGCAAATCTTCTCATGAGGTCACCAAACTATTGCAGAATCAGCTTCAACATCAGTCCTTCCAATGAACACCCAGGACTGATGGCCTTTAGGATGGACTGGTTGGACCTTCTTGCAGTCCAAGAGACTCTCAAGAGTCTTCTCCAACACCACAGTTCCAAAAGCATCAATTCTTGAGTGCTCAGCGTTCTTCACTTTCCAACTCTCACATCCATACATGACTACTGGAAAAACCATAGCCCAGACTAGACGGACTTTGTTGGCAAAACGATGTCTCTGCTTTTTAATATTCTATCTTGATTGGTCATAACTTTCCTTCCAAGGAGTAAGGGTCTTTTAATTGCATGGCTGCTAAATAGCCTGGAGTTAAAACTCCCCGTAATGTCCTCTAAACCATTCAATGAAAAACAAAGAACTGTCTCACCTGAAAGAAACATAGACATTAAGGCCGTTATACCCAGCTCCAAGTGGGTCTAGCCTCTGGCCGATCTCCAAAATTCCTTGCTCCAGCCATTTAAGAGATGTCTACTCAAAACAACCTTGGAGAAGAACAGGCCCCCTTAAGAGAGTAGCTTTCCACATATATGCCTATATATACTTACTCTTTTCTTGGATTAGTGCAGCAGCTCATTTATCTTACTGCTGCCCCTTTTTGCCTCATTAAAGGTGACCTGTTCCTATGAAGTGCCAGTCTCATTATTTTTCTGAACCTCACCTTCTCTAACTCCCTTACCCTAAAAACAAACCGAGTGGCTGGGACATGATAGATACTTAAGATGCATGGCCTATATTGGACAGTGCCTTGCCTGCCACCCAATTGCCTGAGAAACTTGGACCTGGGAGGGAAACAAAGCACATAGTCGAATGTGGTCAGTGCCCTTGCACACCACCCGAGAACTTGAGTGGCTTAGACTTGGGACATGCGTGAAACAGAGGGCCCACTTTGGACAGTGACCTCGCGGATCACCTGGGAACCTGAGCAAGGTGGACCCAGAAAGTGCATGTCACATTAGTCAATAGCAAGCCCACTTTGGTGGCCCATCCACCTTAAGCACCCCACATAACCCAGTGGTATTTGTTTTCAGTGTCCTCCCCGTCTCCACCAGCACCACCACTGCACCGCTGAGCAAGTGAGGTCGAATAACAGCCTTCTGTCCCCTCGTGTGATGGTGCAAACTACTGCTGCTGCTTCTGCTAAGTCGCTTCAGTGTTGTCCAACTCTGTGTGACTCCATAGACAGCAGCCCATCAGGTTCCCCCGCCTCTGGGTTTCTCCAGGCAAGAACATGGGAGTGGGTTGCCATTTCCTTCTCCAGGTGCAAACTAGTCATAAGTAAATTAGTCATGAAAGAGAGCTGCAAACTGAAGAAGTAAGAATAATCAAAGAAGGGCGAAGTACCCCAAAAGTTACAGGTGCAACAAATGGAAGCACTGAAGTTAATGCAGAAACTGTGTAATCCAGAGACAACAATAGCTTTTGACAACAAGTAGAAGGAGGACAAAGAGGCTATCTGACACTGGTCTGACACAACAAAGCTCAGAGCAACTTTAGAGAAATTGTTAGACTATTCTCTATTATTTTCATGTTTTGTTGTTGTTGTTGTTGCTCTTTATCATTCCCTTTACTTTCATTTCTATACACTACATTATAATTTTGAGAATGACTTTGGCTTCCATCTTTCTTCCAGTATTTATAGTAGTTTAAATTCTATTCTAGGTACTTAATCTTTGCTTTTTGATTTTTTTAAATCAATGATTATACCTTTAGGAATTTGATCTTTAGAACTGATTTCCATTTACGGATTTAATTCCTGAGTTGACTGTACTCTTCCATTTTTACTCTCCCTTTTCTCCTCTTAGAAATCTTTATCTCCCTCCTCAACTTGTTCTGCTCTGTATAATTCTATGAATCCCTTTGACTGTTTTTGGCTATGGAGAACTGCTTCACCATCAACCTTGGGTTTTATCTTCTGTTCTGTGGATGCAGAATTCTTGACGCTACTGTAACTCAGGGACCAAAACCCAGAGGCCACGAGGTCAATTCCAGATCTTTAGATCATTTTTGAACCTCTGACATCAGTGAACATTAAACGAGAAATGCATCCAAAAGTTCCCATGCCTACATGGAAATCAAGCCCTAAGCTGAAGCCAGTAATTTCAGTGCACGACAACCCACAGCGATTCTTCAGCAAAGCTGAAACACAAAAATAAATATTACAAAAGGTGCTGCATGAAGCCATATCAAAGTCACAGACACCACAAAGCACATTATAGGACAATTGATTGCACTTCAGAGAGAAGTGATCAAGCTCCACCTGACAGACCACAGGAACAAGATCCCCCAAGAATTAAACCTTGACAACTTACAGGTCCAATCCCACCCACAAAGATCAGCTTCCACAGCAAAGTGGAGTCATAGCCCTCCAGCCTGCAGAAAGGGGACCCAAACCACAGGATCTAAACAAAATGAAATGGGAGAGAGATATGCAGCCGGTGAAGGAACATGATAAAAACCCACCAAAATAAACAAAGGAAGAGGAGATAGGAAGTCTTCCTGAAAAGGAGCTCAGAATAATGATAGTAAAGATGACCAAAAGCTTGAACGCTAAATGGAGTCACCAGTAATTAGAACTGGGGGCCCACACTGAGAAGAAATAAACATATTTACCATGGATCTATAACGAATAAAGAAAAGTCAAGCAGTAATGGTCAGTGCAAAAATGGAGATTAACAACACCCTGGAAGGAACCAACAGTAGAATAACTGAGAGAGAGAAAGAACTATTAAGCTGGAGGTAGAAAAGAGGAAATAAACGAAACACAGTGTGGTGTGCAAAAAAAAAAAAAAAAGAAAGAAAAGGAAACAGGAAAAGCTCTGTGCATTCTGTGAAAATATTAAATCCTACGATGAGAATTGTAGGTCTCCAAATGGAGAAGACTAAAAAAAAAAGAAAAAAAAAAGGGGGGAGAGGTTGCTCCATGAGAAAATTCTTGAAGAGATAAAAGTAAAGAACCTTCATTAAATGGAGAAAGAAATAGCTCCCTCAGTCCCAACACACCAGAGAGTCCCACATAGGATGAATCCAAACTGAAACACCCCACAACAAATATTTTAATTAAACACAGAAAATTTAAACACACACACACAAACAAAAGCAAACATCAAGTACCACGAGAAGAAAGACATAAATATTATACATTTGGATCCCCTTAAGGATAGCTGCTGATCTTTCAGTAGAAATTCTTTTGTCCAATAGAGGATGGTAGCACATTCTCAAAATGATGAATGAGCCAAATATAAAACCAACAAGGATCTCATTCAGATATGAAGGAGAAATTGAATGATTTAATCCAAAACTGCACACATTCATTAACATGAATTTGCTAAACTGTTAAGGATGCTGTTAAATTGGGGCCCTGGGTTCATATGTCATCAGATTTGGAAATCTCAAGCACAGCCATGAGATTGGAAAAGGTCAGTTTTCATTCCAACACCAAAGAAGGGTAAAGCTAGAGTGTTCAAACAAGCATGCACTCTTGCTCCTTTCACATGCTAGCTAGGTAATACTCAAAATTTGTAGGCAGTACATAAACCACGAAATCCCACATGTGAAAGCTAAATTTGGAAACAATAGATGAGCCAGAGAACAATTTGGGAACATTCATTGGCTTCTAGAGGAAACAACGGGATTTCAGAAAAGCATTTACTTCTGCTTCAGTGATTCCACCAAAGACATTAGCTGAGTGTGTCACAGTAAACTGTGGACAGTTTGAAAGAGACAGGAGTCACAGACAATCTTACCTCTCACCTGAGAAACGTGTACTTAGGTCAAGATGGAAGAATTGGAAAAAGACATGGAACAATTGACCAGTTTAAACCTGGGAAAAGATAGTGACAGAACTGATGATTATCACTCTGCTTATGTGAAATATATGCAGACTATACTATTCAAAATGCCGGGCTGGATGAATAATAAGCTGAAATCAAGGTTTCTGCGATAAGCTTTAACAACCTTACATATTCAGATGGGAACACTGTAGGAAGAGAAAGTGAAGAGGAACTAAAGAGTGTCTTGATGAGGATGAATGAGGAAAGTGAAAAACTTTGCTGAAAACTCAACATTCAAAAAGCCAAAACCAGGGAATCTGGTCCCATCACTACTTGGCAAATAGAAGAGAAAAACGTGGAATCAGTGACAGACTTAATTTTGGGGGCTCCAAAAATGACAGTGAATGGAGACTGCAGTCATCAAATTAACAGATACTTGCTTCTTGGAGGAAAAGCAATGAAAAACCTAGACTTTTTTTGTTAAAAAGTGGTGCTGGGAAAACTGGTCAACCACTTGTAAAAGAATGAAACTAGAACACTTCCTAACGCCGTACACAAAAATAAACTCAAAATGGATTAAAGATCTAAACGTAAGACCAGAAACTATAAAACTCCTAGAGGAAAACATAGGCAAAACACTCTCCGACATAAATCACAGCAGGATCCTCCATGAACCACCTCCCAGAATATTGGAAATAAAAGCAAAAATAAACAAATGGGACCTAATTAAAATGAAAAGCTTTTGCACAACAAAGGAAACTATAAGCAAGGTGAAAAGACAGCCTTCAGAATGGGAGAAAATAATAGCAAACAAAGCAACAGACAAACAATTAATATCAAAAATATACAAGCAACTTCTGCAGCTGAATTCCAGAAAAATAAACGACCCAATCAAAAAATGGGACAAAGAACTAAACAGACATTTCTCCAAAGAAGACATACAGATGGCTAACAAACACATGAAAAGATGCTCAACATCACTCATTATTAGAGAAATGCAAATCAAAACCACAATGAGGTATCATTTCACACCAGTCAGAATGGCTGCTATCCAAAAGTCTACAAGCAATAAATGCTGGAGAGGGTGTGGAGAAAAGGGAACCCTCTTACACTGTTGGTGGGAATGCAAACTAGTACAGCCACTATGGAGAACAGTGTGGAGATTCCTTAAAAACCTGGGAATAGAACTGCCATATGACCCAGCAATCCCACTGCTGGGCATATACACCGAGGAAACCAGAATTGAAAGAGACGCGTGTACCCCAATGTTCATCGCAGCACTGTTTACAATAGCCAGGACATGGAAGCAACCTAGATGTCCATCAGCAGACGAATGGATAAGGAAGCTGTGGTACATATACACAATGGAATATTACTCAGCCATTAAAAAAATACATTTGAATCGGTTCTACTGAGATGGATGAAACTGGAGCCCATTATACAGAGTGAAGTAAGCCAGAAAGAAAAACAACAATACAGTATACTAATGCATATATATGAAATTTGAAAGATGGTAACGATAACCCTATATGCGAGACAGAATAAGAGACACAGATGCATGGAACAATTTTATGGACTCTGAGGGAGAAGGTGAGGGTGGGACGTTCTGGGAGAATAGCATTGAAACATGTATATTATCATATGTGAAACAGAACACCATTCCATGTTCGATGCATGTGACAAGAGCTCAGGGCCGGGGCAATGGGATGATCCAGAAGGATGGGATGGGGAGGGAGGTGGGTGGGGGGTCCAGGAAGGGGAACACATGTAAACCCATGGCTGATTCATGTCAATGTATGGCAAAAACTATTACAATATTGTAAAGTAATTAGCCCCCAACTAAAATAAATAAATTTATATAAAAAAAAAAAGACATATAGGAATAGAGCAAAGGTGTAATGTGTCAAGATATGTGAGGATGTAGCCAGGTTTCCCTAGGTTGGATGATTGAGGCATAATTTGATAATATGTGCCAATTTGATATTATTCAGGAGTGCATAGAAGCAGAGGCTTGTCAACTTGAGATATCTTGATGCCAATATCCATGCCTTTTTTTTTAAATAAATGTATTTATTTTAGTTGGGAGCTAATTACTTTACAATATTGTAGTAGTTTTTGCCATACATTGACATGAATCAGCCATGGGTTTACATGTGTTCCCCATCCTGAACCCCCCTCCCACCTCCCTCCCCATACCATCCCTCTGGGTCATCCCATTGCCCCATCCTTGAGCATTTGTCTCATGCATCGAACATTGAATGGTGTTCTGTTTCACATATGACAATATACATGATTCAATGCTATTGTTCCAGAACTTCCCACCTCACCTTCTTCCTCAGAGTCCATAAGACTGTTCTATGCATCTGTGTCTCTTATTTTGTCTCGCATATAGGGTTATCGTTACCATCTTTCAAATTCCATAAATATGCATTAGTATACTGTATTGGTGTTTTTCTTTCTGGCTTACTATCCATACCTTTTATTAGCTATCCCAAAGGACTATAGAGATTAATCCTGTTATCTTTCGGAAGGACCTTTCACTCAAGGTAGAATATGAAAAGAAGCTGAAAGGGAGTCAGAAGGAATAGTCTGTAGAAGGCAATTAAATCGAACATGCAATCACGTTTATGTAGATTCTGCTCAAAGCATGCACTTTTGCCTACATATCACGATGCCTGAAATCTAAACTGAGGCTATTTTACTTAGTGCTTGAAATGATAATTAAGGACACCAATTTCAGTGACTCAGATTTGCTGCAAAATGCTTAATTCTCTAATGCATAATATTCTGACCTGCATTTTAAAGACAATTTTCAGTGCAAGAAGAAGAATGTGCTCCTGTGAACAACTCCCTTATCTACGCAAAGATTCCCCAGACCTCACTGTGCATTAGCTGCAAGAATGAGAATGATGACCTTAACTTGGTGTTGCCCTATGTGGAGTAGCAAACAAACATACGGACATGACTCGATGTTGCCACCACTGCCTAAGGGAATGGCTACAAGTGAGATCGCCCACAGTTCTAAATAGAGTTCATAAGAGTCTGGGTAGCACAGGCCAGCAAGCAGATACTCTGCTCAGAGTATTTCATTGCACAATATATTAAGCAGCAGCCATTGATTTTGGGCCACGCTTTCTCCATGATTTTGCTAGATGATTAAACTGAATGCTAACATTTTGTTTTATATTTATGTATAATTCCTATTGAATTTTATGGAAGTGCAGGCTGAAGCAACATGCTTAGAATGAGTTCTAATAGACTGTAAATTTCTTGAGAAGATACAATCATTCTATAATTTGAATTATCTCATTTGCCTTGCACATAAATATAATACATATTTGATAAAGCAAAAAATTCTCAGTCAATTATAAGGGTCATTTATAGCAATACTGGAGGATATGGGATGTTGTTGAGTAATGAATATATCTTTTGATTGGTTATTACACTTCTTTACTGCTAACCCAGAAAGTACTTAAAATACTTCATTTGGCAGGCACTATATGTTTGCTGATGTGCAAGATACATAAGGAAATGTGTGTAAATACATAGAAGGCCTGATATCTGTGCTTACTTTGGTAGGTAGGCTAACAGGTGCCTTCCAACTGCAAGAAAAGGTTGAAGCAAAGTGGTGAGAAAGGGCTTAACATGACTGAAAGTAGTTTGCCTTCTGCAGCTACGGAAGGACAGTGAAAGAGGCATTTAATGAAGCTACTAAAGCAAGCAGATATTAGGTCTTCCAAGAATATCTGAACCAAACTGAGGTGTTGCATTCCACAGAAGGATGTAAGTCTGTCTTTGCAGGAACAGGCAAGAAACATGAAAATATACATTTGGAAAAATAATGTGAAATCCTGTTGGTAGGAAATAAACATATGCATCAAAGACAGAAGAGCAAATGTGACCGTTTATAATACCATATGTAAAATATCTATTTTGTGCTATGTTACAATTTTTCACTCTGTCATCTTCTCTCTGATATTATCATCCTGATCACGATTACTGAGCAGGCTACACCACATATATTTTCAAGTGTGAAACATACTTTTTAATGGAGATAACCTCATGTCTAACTTTTTTCTTTTAAGTGAGAGACTAGGATGCAGCTGAGACAGCAGTAAGATACATACTGTGCATTTGCTTTTTCTCAGATAGATTTGTATCTCTGCTTTCTCCCATACCATCCTAATTTTGATATCCATTCAGATCAGCCTGAGTGATTTCAAAAGTCACTTTATCCATGACTTCTTTGCCTTTTGCTTTCATTTCCTTTTTTTTTTTCAAACAATTGATTATATATAATTTACATAGGATGCTTATCAAAAAGTTCCTGGAAGTAAAGTGTTTATATTAAAATGCAGTCCAATAGCCAGATATTGAAGGAAAGTGTAATTTTACTCTTATTAAAAAAAACTAAGATGAGCATATATCTTATTGTTGAAATAAGAGATGTAAGAATTTATTAACGTGTACCAGCATTAATTTCACTCTTCATTACCCTGCATAATCTGACACTTGTTTGTTAGATCATTGTAATTTGCATAATTTTCATATAAGAAAGACAGTTGATGAGTTAACCTTGAAAGAGAGGCAGCAGATGTATCGGCGATCATTGGCGCTGGGAACCATGAATTTCCTGTATGTTCCAGCTTAGAGAAAGGACCATAATGTGCTGACATATCTCTGTACCTAACTGGAAAGTTAGACATCTCAATCATTAGTCCAAAATAACTGCTCTGTCATGGAGATAAGATGTGGTACTGTGACATAGAGGTAGTCATAGTAGCAAACTTCTCAATATGATCATTTGTTTGATGTAGCTGTTATGTGAGTGTTGATAGAAAAATGTTCAAGTGATTGAAAACCATAGGTTGATCTATCACAGTTTGCTCTGGTGGCCTAACTGATATTGATGATGGAGAAGAAAAATCCCTTTGATTTGGGGCACGTGTATTACCAATCATCTGGCTAGTAGAAGGTTTTAGTATGAAAGGTACACTTAAACTTGTTGAGGCTGAAAATACACTCCTCTAGTTTCAGAAGGAAAAGCAGAGGAAAACTAGATTGTGACAATCCACATTGTCCCTTGCTTTAACATGCTTCTTCTTGTCATCATTTATTATAATGAAGATAGTGGAGAGATATTTTTAATTCCAGTTTATTGTTTTCATTCTTACAAAAAGCTGAGGATAGCCTCGTTTAAAATTCAGATTATGATAAAACTGTTTCTAAATCCCAAGAAGAAAATTAGTGAGTTTATAAAGCACGGTAAAATGAAAAAGCATAGCTCAAATATAAAACCGATTCATTTAAGCATACAAAGTTATTAGCAACTAAACACCTCCATTAGCAGTTTTAAATACATACATATTCGAATTTATTGTGTTCCACAAGTAAAAATATATTGTATAGTAACAGTAAATAACACTTTCAGTGGCTCCAGGATTTCTTTCCAGTTGAAACTTGCTAGGAAATTTTTGAAATTGCAAATGTTTCAACCAATTCTTTCTGCATAAATGCATCTAAGGATCATTGGCACATGGAACAACTTCCATAGAACAACTTGTTAACTCTGTTGCCTGGCCCTTCAACTCAGTTCAGTTCAGTTCATTTCAGTTGCTCAGTCGTGTCCGACTCTTTGCGACTGCATGAACCACAGCATGCCAGGCCTCCCTGTCCATCAACAACTCCCAGAATTTACCCAAACTCATGTCTATTGAGTCAGTGATGCCATCCAGGCATTTCGTCCTCTGTCGTCCCCTTCTCCTCTTGCCCACAATCCTTCCCAGCATTACGATCTTTTCTAATAAGTCAGTTCTTTGCAAGAAAGTATTGGAGTTTCAGCTTCAGCATCAGTCCTTCCAATGAACACCCAGGGCTGATCTCCTTTAGCATGGACTGGTTAGTTCTCCTTGCAGTCCAAGGGACTTTCAAGAGTCTTCTCCAAGAACATAGTTTAAAAACATCAAGTCTCCGGTGCTCAGCTTACTTCACAGTCCAGCTCTCACATCCATACGTGACTACTGGAAAAACCATAGCATTGACTGAATGGACTTTGTTAGCAAAGTAATTTCCCTGATTTTTATTTTATTTTATTTTTTAAAATTAGTTTATTTATCTATTTTTTAACTTTTCAACATTGTATTTGTTTTGCCTTACATTGACATGTATCCACCATGGATGTACATGTGTTCCCCTTCCAGAATCCCCCTCCCGCCTCCCTCACCATCCCATCCCTCTGCGTCATCCTGGTGCACCAGTCCCTTGTACTCTGTAATATGCTATCTAGGTTGGTCATAACTTTCCTTCCAAGGAGTAAATGACTTTTAATTTCATGGCTCCAACCACAATCTGTAGTAATTTTGGAGCCCAAAAATACAATGTTTGACACTGTTTCCACTGTTTCTCCATCTATTTGCCATGAACTGATAGAACCAGTTGCCATGATCTTAGTTTTTCTGAATGTTGAGCTTTAAGCCAACTTTTTCACTCTTCTCTCTCACTTTCATCTAGAGGCACTTTAAGTCTTCTTCACTTTCTGCCATAATGGTGGTGTCATCTACGTATCTGTTGTTATTGATAATTCTCCCAGCAGTCTTGTTTCCAGCTTGTGCTTCGTGAGAGCCCAGCGTTTCTAATGATGTACTCTGCATGTAAGTTTTATAAGTAGGGCCAATATAGAGCCTTGAATTTTTCCTTTCCCTATTTGGAACCAGTCTGTTGTTCCATGTCCAGTTCTAACTGCTGCTTCCTGACCTACATAGAGGTTTCTCAAGAGCCAGGTCAGGTGGTCTGGTATGCCCATCTCTTTTAGACATTTCAACAGCTTACTGTGACCCATACAGTCAAAGGCTTTGGCATAGTCAATAACGCAGAAATAGATGGGTTTTTTGTGTGTTTGTTTCTGGAACTCTCTTGCGTTTTTCGATGATCCACCGGATATGTTGGTAATTTGATCTCTGGTTCCTCTGCCTTTTCTAAAACCAGCTTGAACATCTGGAAGTTTATGGTTCATGTATTGCTGAAGCCTGGCTTGGAGAATTTTGAACATTACTTTACTAGCATGTGAGATGAGTGCAATTGTGCGGTAGATTGTGCAGTCTTTGGCACTGCCTTTCCTTGGGATTGGGAGAAAATTGACCTTTTCCAGCCCTGTGGCTGCTGCTGAGTTTTCCAAATTTGCAGGCATATTGAGTGCAGCACTTTCACAGTATCATCTTTCAGGATTTGAAATAGCCCAACTGGAATTTCACCACCTAGATGTCCAGAAAGGCAAACAAATTTCTTCAAGAGGTGGAAGGACAAACTATAAGAAACATAAACAGAGATAAATTACTCTGGGGATGGATTCCCATTTTGTAGAGGGAATCGTAAAGGAGGAGAAGCTTGCACACAATAGGAAACCCTCTCACATCGATGTCAATGGGGAGCTTGTGAGCACAGAGGGCAGCCTACCTGGGGAGAACAAAACAAAAACAAAAACACAGACTATATCCTTAAATGCAATTATCCACAAAGAAGTGACTCAGAAACTCCTGTACACGATCATTTAATGGGTCTTAAAAGGTAGGCCCAGACCATATCATCTACCCCGCGGTAAAGGCCAGCCTTTAATGTCTTGAGGACAATTTGACAGAGCAAAGGTGGTATAGCAACCTAAACTGTGGGGAAACTAGAGATAAAAATTATGGGAAAAAAAAAAAAACTTTCTTCCAAAAAGGCTGTAAGGCCACATAGTGAATGCTGTCATGCTCACAAAACAAGCATTTACACACTGGAAAATACACAAGGAGACCACGTCAGCCACCTTTTACGACCTTTTTGCCAGGGAGGCAGAGTGCAATGTGTGTGACAGCAAGAGGCAGAAGCCAAGGCGCTGCTCATATCTCAGCCACAGAGACGACATCTCCCACCAAGCTCTGAATAGGCTGCCGATTGTTCACCGTGTCTTCCTGGGTTCATGGACAGTTCACATTGGCCAGCAGCCTCACAGCCTGAGATCGGCTCCATTCTGGAGACAAGTGGCACACCTGCAACCGTGCCCTTTTGGCACAGCCAGCAAAGAGAGTGCCTGGGACCATACAGGTGAGTAAGATGCATAGCCCATCTGGGACAGTGCCTTGCTCACCACCCACTCACTTGATCCTCACGGACCTTGCCAGGGGACAAAGCACATAGACAATCAAAATCAGTTGCCTTGCAGAAAACCTGAGAAACTGAGTTGCTTAGACCTGGAAAGTGTATGAAATGCAGGGCTCGTTTGGTTCAGTGGACCTGTGGAACAGCCAGGTACCTGAACAGAGTGGATCAAGAAACTACATGACACCTTTGGAAATGGTAACCCCACAGTGGTCCATCCATTCAAAAATCCACAGATATCTCAGTGGTAATTGTTTTCAATGTTCCCATTCTCACCACCAAACCACTGAGCATGTGAGCTTGAATGGGGGTCGCTGCTCCCTCACCTCAGGGTGGAAAATCAACACAGAATTGACTTGCAAACAAAGGAAGTGAAATTAAATGAAGAAGGGTAAAATACCCCAGAAGTAACATGTGCAACAGATTAAAACTCAGCAGCTAATATGGAGATTGTTCAGTTGAGGGTCAATCGTAGCCATTCATGACAAGTAGAATCTGGAACAAGTGACTATCTGACACTGAACTGCATCACATAACAAACAACTCAAAGGAAGTACCTAGACCTCTCTTTAAATTATGCTTATCATTTTTAAGTTTGTTTTCATTATTATTTCCTTAACTTTCATTTCTATATTTTGTCCACGTTATGCAAAGGGCTGACTCATTTGAAAAGACCCTGATGCTGGGAAAGATTGAAGGTGAGAGGAGAAGGGTACAAAGGGGAGGAGATGATTTGATGGCATCACCGACTCAATGGACATGAGTTTGAGTACTCTCCAGGAACTGGTGAGACACAGCAAGGCCTAGTATACTGCAGTCCATGCGGTTGCAAATGACTGAATAACTGAAGTGAAGTGAAATGAATGATTGCCTTTCTAATAATAATAATAATAATACTAAGCAAACCTATTTATTAAAATATTTCATATATATACATTTCATATATAGTAAGGTAGAAAACAACTGTGATCTGGGAGTCTACTCTCTTTCTAAGCTCTTAATTTGTTTTTAAATTTGCTATCAATGATATAACCTTAGGAATCTAACCTTTAGGATCTGTTTTAATTTATGTTTTTTAATCCCGAGTTGACTGCTGTATCCCACTTTGATTCTCCATTTTCTTCTCCCAGACACCTCTATATCTCCGCTCTGTGTATTTCTGTGAATCCTATTTTTTACTTCTGACTATGGAGAGTTGCTTCACCATTAACCTTGATTTTTATTTTCAGTTTTGTATGCACACAGAATTCTTGATGATACTGTAATCAATTCAGTTGCTCAGTCATGCCCAACTCTTTGCCCACAAATCCTTCCCAGGATAAGGGTCTTTTCAATTGATTCAGCTCTTTGCATCAGGTGGCCGAAGTCTTGGAGTTTCAGCTTCAACATCAGTCCTTCCAATGAACACTCAGGAGTGATTGGCTTTAGGATGGACTGGCTGGATCTCTTTGCAATCCAAGGGACTCTCAAGAGTCTTCTCCAACAACACAGTTCAAAAGAATCAATTCTTTGATAACTACGGGGAGCCCAGCTCCTCATTTACCCAGAGACTTCATTTTTTGTCATCCTAATCTCAAGCTCACATTAGAAAGAAAGGGAAAATAGGAACTTCCTTGGTACCTGCAGGTACAGACATTAACACTCCATATTCCAAATGCAGGGAGCCCAGGTTTGATCTCTAGTCAGGGAACTAGATTCCACATGCCACAACTAAGGGTTCCCATGCCACCAAGGAAGGTCAAAGATCCCGCGTCTCACAAATAAGACCCTGCCTAGCCAAATAAATATTTATAGAATGGGAAAATAGAAGACAGACAGATACTCCAGGTGGTGTGCTGTATCTCCTTTTGGCTGCTTGCATCTATCTGAGGAATAGGGACTGATTAGTCTTGCACATGAACGTGCATCTTATTGCTCAGGTAGGGTGCCAACTCCTCCTCACACTGACTGTGGGCAAAGGCCTCTACTTAATGACTCAGGTCCAAAGTTCCCACCTGTCCCTACCACCAACTCAATCCCCATGTCTGCTGTGGGTCTTTGTTTGACCAAGCTGGCCCAGATTCCCAAGGATCCATGAGCTTGCATTTCTTGAATTCCTTCCCCTCTTCCTCTGCTGTCACCTCTAGTGACCCCCAAACCATAGCAAGGGGACAAAACGGTGGAAGCAGCAAAGTCCCAGAAAACAGTGAGAGACTATGCAGACAGGAAACATTGTCTTTCACCCTGACATCACCTCCGATAGACCCGAATGCTCTTGGGCTCTGATAAGGGGTGCCAAGTTCCTCTGACTGATCCCTGAAAGCAGGTCAGAAAGGATGTGGGATCCCTCAAGGATCACTCAGGAACAAAGATGAGCCACCTCTGAGGTAGTTCCACTGGCTCTGAGCTCACTGCTGACTTCTCCCATCTCTTTGCTATCCCTACCCAGAACGTCACCTCCATCCACCAACCTGGTACAAAGACCAAGGTACAGACTGAATGCTGGAATGCAGGGCTCCTCCAAAGCCTTCATTCTCCCCCTTAACATGACCCTTGCATGTTGCCCTGCACCCAAGAAGCCGGGGGGGGGGGAGTGATGCTCATAATTCCACACACCAGAGACTTACCATTTTAAGGGGCCACAGGCAGTCACCCCAAATCCCCACCCAACCCACTTACTCATAGGAGACAGGAGGCCCAAATTGCTCTAACTTCATTTTTCACCATAATGAGGCAAGATTAGGAAGGGCCTTGTCCCAAGGACACACTTGGGGTCGACCACCAGGGAGAATCCAAAAGTGAGCTTTCAAAGTAAACTGGGACAGCAATCTTGTCATTAAAGAAATAGCTCTAAAAATTCTCATGCGAGTGTGCACGTGTGCATTCATGTGCTTGTCTGTTGTGTGTGTACCTGCTGATCTGGGGCCCTTCAGAGAGACTCTCAGGGCCAGGACTGAAGATGCTTGCAAGGAGAATGGCTGAATGTGCAGCTACTTTAGAGAGGGAAGAATGTGCATTCAATTTTACTGGAGAGGCCTCTTACAAACTGAACAGACAGCATGAAAGAGGGATAAATGAACGACTGAGCGACTGAACTGAACTGAACTGATGATGATAAGGATCTCTTTCATTTGATGTTAGTTCCACAAGGTCTTGTAAGTTTTCATGAGAACTGATTATTTCAGCTTCTTCAGCCTCTGCATTTGTGGGATAGACTTTTATATTTCACGTAAAAAAAAAAAATCTTGGCAGAGACCTAATCCATGAGATAATGAACTTTTTATATCTCATTTAGGAAAATCTGGGTCACGATTTTTCTACATGAGATATTCAGTTCTTTATATTTCATGAATGACAATCTAGGCACTGATTTTCCTACAGGAAATATGGATTTCTCTACTTTCGCATTTGAAACTCGAGGCACAGAGCACTTTCCCCTGAAATATGAAATTCTTGTATTTCACATAGTATTGGCAATAAATAAGGTCACGTTTTGTAACATGAAATATGGAATTTTTCATATTTCTCATCTGAAAACCTGTGTGCTGACTTTGCTTCGCTTCAGTTCAGTTCATTTCAGTCATTCAGTCGTGTCTGACTCTCTGCGACCCCATGAATTGCAGCACGCCAGGCCTCTCTGTCCATCACCAACTCCCGGAGTCTACCCAAACCCATTTTCATCGAGTCGGTGATGCCATCCAACCATCTCATCCTCTGTCATCCACTTCTCCTTCCGCGCCCAATCCTACCCAGCATTAGGGTCTTTTCCAATGAGTCAACCCTTCGCATGAGGTGGCCAAAGTATTGGAGCTTCAGCTTCAACATCAGACCTTCCAATGAATACCCAGGATTGATGTCTTTTAGGATGGATTGATTGGATCTCCTTGCAGTCCAAGAAACTCTC
The DNA here is from genome assembly GCF_054371585.1 of Giraffa tippelskirchi. NCBI lineage: Eukaryota > Metazoa > Chordata > Mammalia > Artiodactyla > Giraffidae > Giraffa > Giraffa tippelskirchi. The sequence continues at coordinate 19,438,327 of NC_137290.1, forward strand.
AAGAGTCTTCTCCAACACCACAGTTCAAAAGCATCAGTTTGGCGGTGCTCAGCTTTCTTCACCGTCCAACTCTCACATCCATACATGACCACTGGAAAAACCATAGTCTTGACTAGATGGACTTTTGTTGGCAAAGTAATGTCTCTGCTTTTAAACATGCTATCTAGGTTGGCCATAACCTTCCTTCCAAGGAGTAAGGGTCTTTTAATTTCATGGCTGCAGTCACCAGCAGCAGTGATTCTGAAGCCAAAAAAAGTAAAGTCTGACACTGTTTCCCCATCTATTTCCCATGGAGTGATGGGAGCAAATGCCATGATCTTAGTTTTCTGAACGTTGAGCTTTAAACCAACTTTTTCACTCTCCTCTTTCACCTTCATCAAAAGGCTCTTTAGTTCTTCTTCACTTTCTGCCATAAGGGTGGTGTCATCTGCATATCTGAGGTTATTGATATTTCTCCCAGCAATCTTGATTCCAGCTTGTGTTTCTTCCAGCCCAGCGTTTCTCATGATGTACTCTGCAGAGAAGTTAAATAAGCAGGGGGACAATATACAGCCTTGACGTACTCCTTTTCCTATTTGGAACCAGTCTGTTCTTCCATGTCCAGTTCTAACTGTTGCTTCCTGACCTGCATACAGGTTTCTCAAGAGACAGGTCAGATGGTCTGGTATTCCCATCTCTTTCAGAATGTTGCACAGTTTATTGTGATCCACACAGTCAAAGGCTTTGGCATAGTCAATAAAGCAGAAATAGATGTTTTTCTGGAACTCTCTTGCTTTTTCGATGATCCAGCGGATATTGGCTTTGCTTCATGAGCTACAAAATACTGTATATTTAACAATTGAAACACTTGGCATCGATTTTCCTAAAGAAATGTAGAAATTTCTATTTCATATATGAAGTGGTTTTCATGCTTGAGGTGTGAAACTCTCTGTATTTCACCCAAGAAAACTTGCATGAAGCTCTTCAGTATGAAATATGGAATTCTGTATATTTTGCATTGGAAAATCTGGGGACATATTTTCTCATGTGAGATACAAAATGTCAGTTATTCACATGTGAATATTTGTGTCAGATTTTGACATATAAAATATGCAATTTTCCGTGATTCAGAAATTGATATCTGGGCCAGGCAGTCAAATATAGAATCAACTATATTTCATATATGAAAATCTGGCCACAGATTTCCCTATTGAAGTTTGGAATTCTCTGGATTTCACTTTTGAAAATCTGCGTGAAGGCTGCCTTGCATGATATATGGAATAATCTATATTTAACACATGAGAATCTGGGTGCCAATATTTCTACATGAATTGCATAAATAACTGGAGTGACATTTGTATTTCTAGGTTTTGATTTTCCCATATGAAAAATGCACCTCTGTATATGTCACATATGAGACTCTGGAAGCCATTTTTTTTTCAGCGTAATATATGAAATTCTCTGTATTTTATTTATGAATATCTGCATGTCTGTATTACTACAAGAAGTTTTGAAATTCTGTGTATTTCACATCAGAAAATCTGGGCATCCATTTTCCTATATTAAATATGAATTTCACAAATTTTCCAACATCTACATCACAGCACAGTTTTCATTACATAAAATAGGGACTTATTTATATTTCACATCTGAAAATCAGGGTGCAGATTTTCCTGCATGAATGATGGCATTATCTCTGTTTCTCATGTGAAAATCTGGGCACCAATTTCTTTTTGTTGTTTGGTTGGTTGGTTTTTGCTCACAATAAACATTTTAACAGAAATAGATGCATTGTTTCATTAAAAAAAATGTGAAAGATTATGTCTAAGTAGATGTAAAGACTGGAAGGAAATCTACTCCATCTTTTCAGTAGTCAAAAAACAAACAAACAAAGAAACAAACAAAAAAAACCTGATGCCTAGTCCAAACTGAAGGGGCAGAATGGCATGAAGTTCAGTTCCCAAGACTTGTTAGTTCTAGGGCATTCTTTTTTTTTTTCTTTTTGACGAAAATGTAAGTAGTTTATTTTCAGGTAACTTTTATTTTTTTAATATAAATTTATTTATTTTAATTGGGCGCTAATTACTTTACAATATCTAAGTGGTTTCTGAATACATTGACATGAATCCGCCACGGGTGCACATGTGTTCCCCATCGTGAGGCCCCTTCACTCCTCCCTCCCCATCTCATCCTTCTGGGTCCTCCCAGTGCACCAGCCCCGAGCACCTTGTCTCATGCATCAAATCTGGCCTGGCATATGACATGATATGGTATATGATCTGGATTGACATATGATAATATACATGTTTCAAGGTCATTCTCCCAAATCATTCCACCCTTGCAATCTCCCACAGAGTCCAAAAATCTGTTCTATACATCTGTGTCTGTTTTGCTGTCCTGCATATAGGGTTATCGCTAGCATCTTTCTAAATTCCATATATATGTGTTAGTATACTGTATTGGTGTTTTGCTTTCTGATTTACTTCACTCTGTATAATAGGCTCCGGTTTAATCCACCTCGTTAGAAGGGATTCAAATGCATTCATTTTAATGGCTGAGTAATATTCCATTGTGTATATGTATCACAGATTTCTTATCCATTCGTCTGCTGATGGCCATTTGGGTTGCTTCTGTGTCCTGGCTATTATAAACAGGGCTTCGATGAATATTGGGGTACACATGTCTCTTTCCGGAGAAGGCAATGGCACCCTACCCCAGTACTCTTGCCTGGAAAATCACCTGGACGGAGGAGCGTGGTAGGCTACAGTCCATGGTGTCGCTAAGAGTCGGACACGACTGAGCGACTTCACTTTCACTTTTCCCTTTCATGCATTGGAGAAGGAAATGGCAGCCCACTCCAGTATTCTTGCCTGGAGAATCCCAGGGACGGCGGAGCCTGGTGGGCTGCCGTCTATGGGGTCGCACAGAGTCGGACACGACTGAAACGACTTAGCAGCAGCAGCAGCATGTCTCTTTCAGTTCTGGCTTCCTTGGTGTATATGCCCATCAGTGGGTTCACTGTGTTATATGGCAGAACCTCCACACTGTTCTCCATAGTGGCTGTACTAGTTTGCATTCCCACTGAGAGTGTAAGAGGGTTCCTTTTTCTCCGTACCCTCTCCAGCATTTATTGTTTGTAGATTATTGGATGGCAGGCATTCTGACCAGTGTGAGATGCTACCTCATTGAGGTTTTGATTTGCATTTCTCTGATAATGAGTGATGTTGAGCATCTTTTCATGTGTTTGTTAGCCATCTGTATGTCTTCTTTGGAGAAATGTCTGTTTAGTTCCTTGGCCCAATTTTTGATTGGTTCGCTTATTTTTCTGGACTTGAGCTGCAGGTGTTGCTTGCATACTTTTGATATTAATTCTTTGTCAGTTGGTTCGTTTGCTATTAGTCTCTCCCATTCTGAAGGCAAGCTTTTCCCCTTGCTTCTAGTCTCCTTTGTTGTGCAAAAGCTTTTAAGTTTCATTAGGTCCCATTTGTTTATTTTTGCTTTTATTTCCATTATTCTTGGAGGTGGGTCATAGAGGATCCTGCTGTGAATTGTGTCGGATAGTGTTTTGCCTATGTTTTCCTCTAGGACTCTTATAGTTTTATAGTTTGTGGTCTTACATTCAGATCTTCAATCCATTTTGAGTTTATTTTTGTGTACGGTGTTAGAAAGTGTTCTAGTTTCATTCTTTACCAAGTGGTTGACCAGTTTTCCCAGCTCCACGTATTAAGGAAATTGTCTTTTCTCCATTTTATATTCTTTCCTCCTTTGTCACAGATAAGGTGTCCATAGGTGCATGAATTTATCTCTGGGCTTGCTATTGCGTTCCATTGATCTATGTTTCTGTCTCCGTGCCAGTACCATACTATCTTGATGACTGTAATTTTGTAGCATAGCCTGAAGTCAGGCAGGTTGATTCCTCCTATTCCATTCTTCATTCTCAAGATTTCTTTGGCTATTCGAGGTTTTTTGTATTTCCATACAAATTGTGAAATTATTTTTTCTAGTTCTCTGAAAAATACCGCTGGTAGCTTGATAGGGATTGCATTGAATCTATAGATTGCTTTGGGTGGTATACTCGTTTTCACTATATTGATTCTTCTGATCCATGAACACGGTATATTTATCCATCTATTTGTGTACTGTTTGGTTTCTTTCATCAGTGCTTTATACTTTTCTATATGTAGCTCTTTTTTTCTCTTTAGGTAGATTGAGGTTTTTAAAGGCATAAGCCACACTTCTTGCATGGCTCTGCAGTAAAACATACTCTGCTTTAAACTTTAATGTTTCGATATTGCTTGGCCCAAGGTTGTTGGGTACAGGGGTATTTAGTTACAGTAACACCTTATCTCTTAAGTCTATGGAGGTTAACAGAATCTCTTGAGATAATGTCTCACTTCAAAACCACATACACTCATAAAAGGATGAGCAGTTTTTTTCTTGTGTGTGAAGCAAGTTAACAGACACTGAGAGCTCTCCTAGTTACCAGGTGAATTTAGGACAAAGTGTGACAAAGGTTTTCATCAGGTCTTACTTGAGGACTACTCATTATTTTGGAAACTTTGTCATGAGCTGATTTGCTAGGATATATAGAGCGAGTATATCTTTTATCTTTTCCATCGTTTAGTAGTTTGCTTCTCATGTGTGTCACATTATGTTTTAATATGTGCATACATTTTCATAGTGTAAAATATAGGGAATTCCATTCTCAATTTGGAAAGTTTGTGGTGAGATATTCCCAGGCGAAATGCAGCGAATTCTGTATTTCATTCAGGAAATCTACATGCATGTATTCAGATGTGAAATACCAACTTCCATGCTTCACATAGAACACTTTGGCCCTCATGTCTAAATGTGATACAGACATGGAATTCTCTCTGTTGAGAGAAATTTATACAGAGATGCTAAGGATAGCGCCCCACCAAGGGCCACGGCTCTCCATTGCCAGAGGAATTGAAGTCTGTCCATTTAATGTACAGAGGCCCTTTCAAAGTGGTTCTGTTCTCATCCAGCCTCCCCGTGAGAACACAGCCCAGCCTACACCATCAGCCCAGGCCCGTGGGACTGGGAGGGGTGAGAGGATCAACCCAAGACACCCTTTTAAGGAGTGATGTTTCAAACTGACAAACTGCATGTAGCAGGTGCTTATGCTACAGTGCCACCAGTCTCCCAAACCTTACAGAAAAGGGCAAGCTGTGCTCAGATGCCTGGTCATGTCGAGGATAGAATGGTCCTGCACTTGAGAAGGACAGAAAACCCTTTGTAGCTGGGTGTCCTAGGGGCTGTGCATAGCCCCTCTTCTGTGCCTGGGAATCTGGCCCACTGCATTTCTCTGCTCCTTTGCATCCTCCCTGACTGCACCCAGGTGCTTTGTTCTTGCCTCTCCTTTCTGCTCAGGGATCCATGTTTACACTTACAAGCCTGTTTACATTTCTAGCTTGCTCTGTCGGTGAGATCCCTGGGCTTTTTTCCTTGGCGTCAGTGCTTCTGCTGCCCTATGATCTTTACATCTTACACAAGCTCTTTCGCGTTTTCAGTGTCCATTCTTCCATCCCCCAGCCAGACCAGTTCAGACAGCTCACACACACATTTGTGTCAGCGCACATGTGTCTGCATGCTCACCCACCCACCTACCCACATACACACACAAACAATCCTGAAAAGAAACTTGCACAGATGTGCAACTAATTGCTTACTTGTCCAGTCTAATGGACTTTGGTAAGCACCCCTCTTTTTTGGGCCCAGTTATTATTATTTTTTTCCCTCACTAGTTGATCAAATCAGCATCCTATTCTACTTCTATGATAATCCTGGAAGGTGAATGGGATTTTCTCATGAGGGGGACTGACATTCAAAGAGTTTGGCAGGGCTGGAAGTCCTCACTGTGGACGGTTGAGTGACGTGTGCCTCTGATCTCTACTCCCATCACAACAGACTGGTTCACAGTGCCAATCACGTTGGCATCATTCCATTCCCTGCGCTTTCCTTCCAGAAAAAGCACAGAAATAGCAAGGGGCTTTGAACTTGTACTTGATCATGCAAGCCCCTTTCCCCAGGCTATAGAAGGTCACTGAGGACAAGAATTCTTTAACAAATTCCTATTCACAGAAAGGCAAGCCCCAACTCTTACTGCCTGAGTGATGCTTCACTTAAAATCATGAAGAAATTCTGCATGGGTAATGTCAGGTTAACGATCACTGCAAGAAGTGGTAATAGTCAATGTCCTCCTTTTCTGCAGCAGTGTTTATAGAACACTTAACAATCAACCCCAAATCTCTCCTGACAGACGAAAAATTTTCTGACAGATGCATTCCTGCAACATCTTTGCCTTTTGTGATCCTGATTCATATTCTCATTTCAACGAGTGATATTCTTGCCCAACGGGCATTTCTGTAAGTATGTGGGTATTGCTGTTTCCAAACGTGGGTCACTGTTAACTATTCCTGCGATAAAGCATTTCTTGCTGTTCACAAATATCGTGTATCTCTTAAAAAAAAAAAAAGTCACAATTCAAGATGTTGGAAACATTTGATCCAGGAATGAAAGAAATCATCCAATTCACACACAATCTGACAAAGACACACAAACTTAAAAAACAAAAGTGAATACAAGCAACACAATTCATGTATGTTGAATAGGGCCATGCAAGAACTGACATAGCTTTTGCAGCAGAGCTGTGTATAATGGCACAGGCATCGGTGCCACATCAAAGAAGACAGGAGTCATAGGCAGACCCACGGGAAGAAACATCAACTCACATTCATGGGCAGGCACAACAGAGACACCCAATCTTCATTCTCAACAGAGGAAAACATGAACATATCCAGGGAACAGGAAACAAATGCAGCTCAGGGTGATTGAGCCAGAATGCTCAAGAAATTATCAGTAATCCGCCAAGTCTCACACGCATTGATATTCAGTGGAAGAAAACCTTACACAACACGTCCAAGTGTGCAGTCAAATCTGATAGCGCCTAGACCTTAGGGCCCAAGTGAAAGCCCGAAAGACATGGGGACACATGTCATGGCAAGTTTCCAGAGAATGACCATCAAGTCAACCATGCATAGTTCAGGTTTACTAACCGATCCGTGACTATCTCTGCACTCTTCACTCCACGTCAGGTTAGAGCTAAAGCCACCCCTGGTACTGAAGCACTGGTACTGAAGACAGGAGATAGTAGGTGTTGGGGAACCCTGTCCTTAACGTCTCTTGTCTTTATCTTCTTTGAAATGCCTTACTAAAACTTCTGAATGTGGATAACTACCATGCAGCCCCTAGAATGAGCCCAGTCTAAGGTCCCCCAAAGCATGCACCAATACACCATCCCACACCCACAGCAGACTTATTACAGCATAGTTTCTGCTTTGTGTTGTTTTGTTTTGAACTGGCGCTGAGAAAGACAGGTACCAGCCTGCCGGAGCCCCCAGGATCCTTTGAAGACTACAGATTAAGAAAGTAAGAAGACATGTTTCCATTGTTTGCTGCGCTGCTTGTACAGAAAGCACCCAGAGAAGGACAAGCCTTGCCTTCTGGAACTGTAGATGCTCCTCTGTAGAAGGGGCATACTAGGCTGAAGATATTCAAATGCAAAAGTTGGCCCAGAGCAGGAGATCTCATTCAGTGCACCTTGAAGGGGGCATCCATAAACCCATGAACTTTGACGTTCATCCTTTACCCTTTGCCCTCCAAGGAGATGCTGCTGTCGGGAGACAATTTTTGGAGTGAGAACTCCATGTGAGACAGAAATATCGCCCACAGGAATGCCCACATTGGAGCCATTGTATCTGGGGTGAGAGGACAAACATTGACCTCTCCCTACTCCCTTTGTGCCAGTCTGTCCTTTGCCCAATCCAGAGGTGGACGTGATTCCGGAAAGCAGCCATCTACCTGGAAAGGGCCACCCTAAGTTCGACCAGTCCCTCCGTAAGCTCTGTATTCTCCAGGTGTTCCCATTGGCCCTTGGCCCACAGAGTAGCGACAAAGCCCAGAAGAAGGCCACTTGTGGTTTTATACAGCCGGTGCTGAGCCATTCAGCAAGGAATAGACACTGTCACCAGAGAGTTTGTGGAAAAATGTTATTTCTGCACCTAGGCCTGACAGAGGGCCTTGGGCACAGAGCTTAAGCCTTCCTGGAAAAAAGGATATTAAGCACTGAGCCATCATGCGACACAGAGTGCACGGCTGGGTAGGCTGGACTTAGCCTGTTTAACATCCCCATTCCCCTGACTTCTGCCCCTGCAGACTTTGTACCTAAACTGAGTTCTTGGAAAAAAGAACAGAGTTCACATGAGCTCAAACATACACGATGGGATCTGTTTTTGTTTGTCTGTTTCCTGGTGATTTATCTTTTCCCCTGGTCACTTTTGCCAGAAATTAATATCCTTACTGCCTTCCCACCCCCTCGCTTTTGCTCTGGGCCACAGCCCCTCCATATACTTTATGCCCCCATCCCCTAAGATGTTACCTGGAACCCTAGGCCTGGGAAGCTGACTCTGAGAAAAGGTGAACTGTGCAGTCATATACACAAGGAGGCTATGTGGTTCATAGTGAGTTGAATGTTAAGGCTTTTTCCTTGTCCTGTACTCTTAAAATGCCTGATGATATCCAACAGTGATGATACCTGGGGCACCACCTTCCAACAAAGTTGTGTCCCACTATTTCGATCTCTGGCTCTTGTTCACCAGACCCTTTCCATGAACATCCACATTTCCCTTGTCAAGTTGCCAGACCCACAGTTAATGGCCCCTCCTCTTCCTTCTCCTTCCTCCCCAACCCCACCCCACAGGAAGAACTTGTCCCCTGACACAACCCCAACATATGACTTAACCCCCTCTATAACTCTCCATGGTCTGGTAATTCCCACGCGTTAAAGTGAGAATCCTACATGGAGTTGAAGTATCTGTCCTGAGGACCTGGCCGAACTATACACAGACACCTATGGTTGATGCTTTCTATTTATCCTTCAGAATTATTTCATGTTTACTGGTTTCTCCCTCTCGATCTGTTTCACCAGCAGACCACTCTTCATTACTTTCATGTCAGAGAGGACTAGTTGGCCATTGATCTTCATGTGAAGCACCTTCTTAGGTTTTCTATTTTAGGTAAAGGGGGACACTCCAACATAAGTTTCTCAAAATCGGGGGTTTCCTTTCAAAACGGACAGAGAAACAGATACATATATGTCAACCTAGCCCCCCGGAACAACACTAAAGACAGCTTTAACCTTTCAAGTCAGTTTCCAGGAGAGAGAGTCTGTGAACTTTTATATTTCCTCTCTCAGTTCGGTTCAGTTCAGTTCAGTCGGACAGTCGTGTCTGACTCTTTGTGACCCCATGAATTGCAGCACTCCAGGCCTCTCTGTCCATCACCAGCTCCAGGAGTCTACCCAAACCTATGTCCATCGAGTCAGTGATGCCATCCAACCATCTCATCCTCGGTAGTCCCCTTGTCCTCCTCCCGCCAATCCTACTCAGCATTAGGGTCTTTTCCAATGAGTCAACACTTTGCATGAAGTGACCAAAGTATTGGAGTTTCAGCTTCAACATCAATCCTTCCAATGAACACCCAGGATTGATTTCCTTTAGGATGGACTGATGGCATCTCCTTGCAGTCCAATGGACTCTCAAGAGTCTTCTCCAACACCACAGTTCAAAAGCATCAATTCTTCGGCGCTCAGCTTTCTTCACCGTCCACCTCTCACATCCATACATGACCATTGAAAAAACCATAGCCTTGACTAGACGGACTTTTGTTGGCAAAGTAATGTCTCTGCTTTTAAATATGCTATCTAGGTTGGCCATAACCTTCCTTCCAAGGAGTAAGTGTCTTTTTATTTCACGGCTGCAATCATCGTCAGAAGTGATTTTGGACCCCCCCCCAAAATAAAGTCAGACACCGTTTCCAATGTTTCCCCATCTATTTCCCATGAAATGATGGGACCAGATGCCATGATCTTAGTTTTCTTAACGTTGAGCTTTAAGTCAACTTTTTCACTCTCCTCTTTCACTTTCATCAAGAGGCTCTTTAGTTCTTCTTCACTTTCTGCCATAAGGGTGGTGTCATCTGCATATCTGAGGTTATTGATATTTCTCCTGGCAAACTTGATTCTAGCTTGTGTTTCTTCCAGCCTAGCGTTTCTCATGATGTACTTTGCATAGAGAGTTAAACAGGCAGGGTGACAACGTAGAGCCTTGATGTACTCCTTTTCCTATTTGGAACCAGTCTGTTTTTCCATGTCCAGTTCGAACTGTTGCTTCCTGATCTGCATACAGGTTTTTAAACCACGCACCCCAATCTTCACTGTACAACTATTTACAAGAGCTAGGATATGCAAGCAACCTATATGGCCATCGGCAGATGAAAGGTTAAGGGAGTTGGGGTACATATACACAATGGTATGTTTCTCAGCTCTAAAAAGGAATGCCTTGAACTCAGTCCTAATGAGTTGGAATGAATATGGAGCCTATTAAGAGTGTGAAGAAAGTCAGAAAGAGAAAAAGCAAATACTGCATGTTAGTACAAATATATGGAGTTTAGGACCACGTAGGTGGTACCAGACATCGAACATGCAGAACAGCAAATAAGACACAGACATATAAAGAACAGAATTTGGACTCCGGGGTGGAATGTGAGTCTGGGTTAATTTGAGAAAATAGCCCTGAAACATTTACATTACCTTATGCAAAATAGACGACCAGCGCAAATTTGATGCGTGAAGCAAGGCAACCAAAGTCATGTTGTGGGACAACCCAGAAAGACAGGTAGGGGAGGGCGGTGGGGGTTGGGTTCAGCATTTGGGGGGACACGTGTATATCTATGGGTGATTCGTGTTGGCCAATGTAGGAAAAAAACCATCATGGTTTTGTAAAGTAATCATCCTCCAGGTAAAATAAATAAGTTAAAAGACTATTCTGCATAATCCTACACAGTGGTCAGTATTCTCAGAATGAGAGTGGCATGTGGAAAAAATGTAAAAGAAAACAAAAATAGAAACAAGTGTGATGATCAAAATGGAATCAAATGATGGTCAGTGGGGAACAGCCTAGCAGAAAGGAGACTCGCAGACCGTTGTAGAAAGGGGATTTCAATAGTAGGTGGGCCCCAATTTAAGAGGAGCCTGAGGGTTGCCTTGTTGGCCATGGAATGCCAGTTCAGAGATGTGCAGCTGAGCCAGATATAAATTGGAGTGACATTGCCCTGACCAGGACACTTCATCTACCTCAAGCTTCTCTACTTAGAACCTGTTTTTCACTACAGTTCTCTACTTCTGCTGTCTCTTGCTGATTCCCTCATTCCATGGTGTTACTCTGCATTCCACAGAGTCTCACTTTCTCCACAAGTGAAATAAGTGACCCAAGTTTCTGGAAAACACTTATGCCAGTGCCCAATCCCTGGGCTCCTCGCCTCTCGTCCTCCCAATACCTCTCATGTCAGAGCCTTCCTCCTCATATAGTACCACACGGGATTGGGCCAGAGATCCTTTATGATGAACTGTCAGGGCAATGAGCTAGGTCAGCACGGGGCTGGCCAGACCCTGAGCCCTCCTGTACACCGCCAAGAAATCCAACATACATCACCAGTTCTGGCCCAGTGGCCGCGTGGGACCCTACCTCAGCAATCCGGTCAGATCCTGTGAAATTGTGGTCAAAGGACCAGTTGAAGAAGTTAACGCTGCTGTCATGGTGCCTGCGGCTGTATGCCTTGTGTTCAAATCCCTGGTTCCAGCGAATTAGGGTGGAATGAGATTCTCGATATCCTGCAGGAAAAGGAGTATGGGAGAAAGACCTAAATCACTTTCCAATTCAACCTACACTTTTCTGCCCCCACCCACCAAATCCAAGGAGCTGCCTCTTACCAGTGACATTAATGAGATAATCCTTAACAATCACTTCATTCTGGAAATACCTATTCTTCCAGAAGGACAATGTGATCTTGCAGTGATGAGAGGGATGCCTGAGTTCCTCCACCTGCCAGGACAAAGTGTGGGGAGTAGGGTAGGGGTGGATGGGTGTGAAACCCCTTTACAGAAGAGCTGTCCTTTCCTGTTTTCAGGGGTAAATCATGTCCTCTCCCCTCCGCAGTCACCTTCCCCCCACAATTATCAGTGTCCTCTACCTGACCTTTAAGTTGGTCATGAAGTGAAGTATGTCTTCATCTTGGTCAGCCATCATAGCTGACATTTGAGGGTGGTTCATAAACTGCTTTAGGTCAAGGAGCCTCTAGATGCTAGAGGAAAAAAGTGCTGGAAGGACAAATCTAGCCTAAAGTGTAGAATGGCGCTGTCTGAGTTCATCTTGCGACGAGTTAACTCGTCACATTTCTGTTAACGCAGACTGTATGAAGGCATGACAAGCCCCAAGGCTGTGCCTAAAAATGCACTACCAGAGCAGGTTCTGTTCCTAACAGGAAAGGCCCTAAGCTCCATCTCAGCCTCCTAAAACTTAGCTTACTTCTGGAAAACAGGCACTCCTACGTACAAGCAGCATGAGCATTTACACACCCCAACCTCACCGCCAAATTCACGCAGCTTTTCAGAGAAGACCTGGATCCCAGACAAGCCTTTTCTCTGAAGAGTCCCTGGTGCTAATGACAATTCTGATTGGGACCTCTGCAAATAAAGCCCAAGTAGCAATTTGTGCTACCCAGAACAGCAAGGACATCACACCTTATATCGGGAACAGATACACAGAACGGTAACCAATACTCAGCATCCAAAAAATACATTTTGTACCAGAACTGCCAGATCTCTAAACTGCTTCTGCAATTACCCAGATTGAAAAAAAAAAAAAAATTCACAAGCACCACACCAAGGGATACAACTTCGACCCAGAATCCACGGATTCCCTCGATGATGGCACTTCTGTGTTCTAGACGCAGCTTCCGCCTCTGGCAGTTCTTGTGTTTCAGGCGAGCGCGGGCCCTTTGGGCTTTCTTATTCACAAAATCCAGCTCCAGCTGCAGGGCCGTCAGGGCCTCCAGTGCGGGCTGATCCCTGGGGGCTCTGGGGCTTGGATGTTCCTGGCCCTGCTCCTGCGAGGACACCTGCTCCTGCTCCTCATAGGCCACCACCGCCACCTCCTCCATGATGTCTAACACCAGCAGCTGGAACTCCTGCCCGAATCCCGCCAACTCTCCCTCCTCCAGGGCTGCACCTTTCCCTACCGCCTCCACCCAGAAGAGGGCGGCCTCTTTGCCTGGTGCACTACCTGCGGCCTGCATTGCCTCTGCCGCCCCCACCGCGCTGGTAGGCCCCAGGGTCCCTCCCTCGAGAAGACCCGGGCTCACAACTAAGACCCAGGATCCCGGGGTGCTGCCGCCTTCCTCTGGCCCCGTCTCACTCTCTATGGTGTTCTGGCCGTAGCCCAGAGCCACAAAGAAGCTGGACGTGAGAGCACAGCTGGTGGCCGGCAAAGCCCGCCAACCAGCCGCAGTCTACGTGGCACAACCAACTGGTTACTTGCCCACAGCCAATGAGCAGGGAAAGGGAGACAGGCATGCGCAGAACCGTGTGCCACCACGCACGGGTAATATGGTGGCGGGAAGGAGCTGAACTCTATACCTTGACCTCCAGACCTCATCACAGAACCAATCAAATGGAGTCAAAAGGCGTTCATTCACGGGACACACCCCTTGGAATTCTGGGCACGCAGGGGCCCAACTTGGCTCAGTGCACAGTGCGCCGGTCCACACAAGCCGTTTGCCTGACCAACAGTATAGATGTGCCAGACCAGCGACTGGGCAAGCCAGGCCAGCTGGAGTCGAAGGCAAGGAATCTGAAGGTGACACTGCAGCCACCGTCAAGCTTGAAATTGCCACTGGGGAAGCGGGCGACTCTGTGTGCTCAGGGGTTCACACAGGTGACACAAGGTTCGTGGGTACGTCAGGGACACAGGTGCTCACCTTGGATCTAAACGGCAAGCCACGGGCAGAGCGTGGATGAGTTTGGTGGGGGGTGGGGATCGGCGGGGGAGGCGCTGTTACCGTTGACCTCACCAAAGTTCACCGCCTGCAGAGTCCGTCCCTAACCGTGTGCCTTAGGCTTGAGCAGTGTCAGGAATGCAGCCATACTCTGAGGATGAAGCAGCACACTTTCCTTTGCTCGCTCTTTGGGCCCCACAATGCAGCCTCAAGCCAAACCACCCTGGAGCCCCTGGCCTGCTGTCTGTCAGCTCTTGGCCTTTCCCCTGGCCCACAGCTTAAAGCAGGCACCCCAGCGGCTAAGGATGTGCTCCTGCGGATGCAATTCCCAGAGAAGCAGAGCTCCTCCTGCAAGTGTTTCAAGTGGAGTAAAGTGCTCCTCCTGACCATTGCTTACTCTCTTCCTCTCGGCCACATAGCTAACGTGGGCACACTCACGTTAAGTGCCTGGATAGATGCAATGCTCACACTCTGCCTCCTAGGATGTCTGGTGTTTCACACTGAGCACCTACATTAGGCCACACACACACACACACAGGAACAGGTGACACAAGCACATATGTGTACACACACACATGTAACACACAGGGACACAAATGCAAACAGGTGTTTCAGAGACTGAAGAACCAATGGTTTACATGAAATGCAGAGATTTCCTTATTTCTCATAGGGAAATGTTCATTCTGATTATCAGATGTGAAATATAGAGAAGTTCAAGCTTCATGAAGGAAAATTAGTGCCTAGATTTTGATGCAGTTAATACAGAGATCTCCCTATTTCATGGTGGACAGTCATTGTTTTCTATGTAAGAAATACAAAGAATTAAGTATTTCATGAAGAAACAGTGGTGCCCAGAATTTCTTTTATGAAATAGATGTCCAATTTCCTGTTGGTTCCCATATCTTAATTGCATACTTCATGTCAGTAAAATTTCATTGAGATTTTTACATAGGAAATGGATACAACTTCAGAGGTCAGACAGGAAAGCATATGCTCAACTTTTCATATCTGAACTATCTGGAATTCCCCGTTCATGTAGGAAAAAGTGTGCACAGATATCCACATGTGAAACAGACAAGATTCCATATATGATGAAAAAATTATACAAGTAGATTTTCAAACATGAAGTACATATTTCCTATTTCACGTAGAAAAATCTGCACCCATGTTCTCACATGTGAGATAAAGAAAATTACATATTTCATACAGAAAAATCATCTTTCAGATTTTCCTTGGCACGAAGCAGGGAATGCAAAGCAGTGCTCTGGAACAACCCAGAAAAATAGCATAGGAGGGGATGTGGGAGAGGCTACAGGATGGGTGGGACCCCGATATACTTACGGCTTCTTAATGTCGATGCATGGCAGAAACCATCACGATATTGTATAGTAATTAACCTCCAGTTAACATTTACGAAAATGTTACAGTATGAGAAAAATGAAAGAACAAGGGGACTCGACTCTGCTCTGTGGTGACCTAAATGGGAAGGAAATCCAAAAACGAAGGGATATGTGTACACCTAAAATGGATTCACTTGGACATACGTACTCAGAAACTAAAGCATCATTGTAATGCAACTATACCCCAATGATAATTGTTTCAAACACCTTACACATCAAGTATAATTCCAGCAGTGAATAAATAAATGGTAGCCTCGTTTGCAATATATATCCATTGAGACATTATTCTAAGTTAAATATTTCAGTTAGAGGAAGAATAAATCTTTTACATCACATGACATTGTGAAGTTGAAATCCCTTCATTATAGAAACAGAGTAGAATGTGGTCCTTGGGCTACTGGAAATGGTCCGTGATGGTCCAAGTTACCAACTTTTAGTCCCAGGTTGAATAAGCTCATCAAGGAAGATACTGTAATAGAGGCAGGGTGGAAAACGGTGCTGCAGACCTCAGCCCAAGACCTTCAGTGGCGTTAGAAACCCCAATACCACCAACAGAAAGCCTCTGAGCAGAGTGTAGTGAGATATATTACAGCCTTCCCATAGAGCCCTCTAGGCCCTTGGGCCTTGGGATGGGGAATGAACTGTGGAGCTTGGGAACAGGCTGTGTATTGCAGAGTCCCAGAGCCCTTGCTGAAGCCACTGACTGGTCTGGACCAGGTTTGAAAGCAATGGCCAACGTGTTCCATCCCCACCTCCATGACCGAATGGTTGTGGCAATCTGCATGGGTCACAGTCTACAGGACCCAGCTCTCCAACTGGGTAGACTGAGGAGGCTGAGGGTCAGCTACATGCTGGGTACCTGGCTCCCTCATTGAAGGTGGCTGGGCAGTGTATGGGGGCCTTGGTAAGAGGAGGGCACAGAGAACTGAGAATTACCTCTTCCACCTAGGACTGAGCACTGCTGGAAGTAACAAGAGTGGGTGCTAGATGAATGCTCCATGACTAGAAAAACCAGCCTGCACAGGGACCCCTCCCCCCAACCAGGACCATGGAGGGTGAACGTCAAGCTTGGGACCTATCTTTTCAGGAAATAGGGAATAGGGAATAATATTTGCTTCCCTCAAGGTTACAGGAACACAGTTAGCTGACCACCACCTTACTTCAAGAACATAAGATCTGACAGCAAGAAATTTGCAAGAGCTAATCACACCTATCCCTCACCTTTCCTATACATAGCCTTTGCTGAACGCTTTGAGGGAGGTTTTTGTTTTTGTTTTTTCTTTTTTCCATTGCCTTAGGCTTTTATTCATTTTTAATAGAAGCATTTAAAATTGTGAACACTTCTAGACATGCATCTCATGAATTCTGTTACGCTGTGTTTTTATTATCACTTAGTTAAAATATTTTCTAATCTTTCTTTTTATTTTTTACCTCTTTTTTAAAATTTATAGCAATTGGAGGCTAATTACTTTGCAATAGTGTAGTGGCTTTTGCCATACATTCACATGATGCAGCCCTGGGTGTACATGCGTTCCCCATCCCGACCCTCCCATCTCCCTCCCCATCCCATCCCTCAGAGTCATTCATGCCAGTGCACCAGCCCTGAGCACCTTGTCTCATGCATCAAACCTGGACTGGTGATCTATTTCACATACTATACATGTTTCAATGCTATTCTCGCAAATCATCCCACCCTCGCCTTTTCCCGCCGAGTCCAGCAGTCTCTTCTTTACATCTGTGTCTCTTTTGCTGTCTCACATATAGGGTCATCATTACCATCTTTCTAAGTTCCATATATATATATGCGTTAATTTACTCTATTGGTGTTTTATCTTTCTGGCTTACTTCGCTCTGTATAATAGGCTCCAGTTTCATCCACCTCATTAGAACTGATTCCAATGTATTCTTTTTAATGGCTGAGTAAAATTCCATTGTGCGTATGGGTCAGAGCCTTCGTCTCCATTCATCTGCCGATGGACATCTAGGTTGCTTCCATGTGCTAGTTATTGTAAACACGGCTGCGATGAACATTGGGGTACACGAGTCGCTTTCGGTTCTGGTTTCCTCGGTGTGTAAGTCCAGCAATGGGATTGCTGGGTCGTGTGGCCATTCTATTTACAGTTTTTAAAGGAATCTTCAGATTTCTTTGTCACTGGGTGCTCTGGACCTTTGGGTGAGAAAGGAGCTGTCGTTGGATGTCACCTAGGCTGTCTAACCAAAGCACTCCTTGCTGGATTGCCCATTTGGTTAGGACATTGAGTGACGTGGATGAACTATGCAGTCCATATCTTTCTTGGGTTCTTCCAGGCAGCTAGTCTAGCTCCTCGATTTGTTATTGTCAGTAAGGAGTTACGGAGGACTTCCTATCCCCCCGGCACTGTGCAAAGATTGTCCTGGAAGGTTGATAATGTTATCAAACCCATTGTCCAGGGGAAGAAACTGAGGCTCAGAGAGGTAGTCCACCCGTTCAGGGTCACACAACTAATAGAAGCAGAGGAGCAGGATCTGAATTCACCGCCTTTGGGCTCCAGTATCCAAGCAAATGTGGTCATGCTTGTCATTCTTGGGTCCGAACATTAGTTACCAACTGCACCAGCCCTGAGATCCAGAAATCAAACCAGACTGGATTTTTTGATTCTTTCCCTTTGAGCCCTGGAGGAGGTGGATATAGTTCACTCCTGATCCTGCTGGGCTGTTTGTGGCTCTTGCCCTTTTACGATTTTCTCTTCCGTGATCCCACTCATGGTAACCATTGCTCTAGAATGAAGACAATACAGAGTTGATGGGGATTTCCTCTTTTCAAGCTTGTAGGGTAACGGATTATTTACCTACAGATGGATGACGCTCACTATTGGGAGTAGGAAATACAAAGAGGTTAAATGAAATTATTGTTAGAAATAGACTTTTGCCAATTTTTGCTTGTATATGTAGGAAACTCCTGTTGTTTTATCGTTTTTCCTTTTGCTTGAGACATGGAAATGGGTGCCTTTCCTCTGGACTCAGTTACCAGTAGAAAAACAGTAGAAGCACAATGATGGTTGACTCTGCTTCAGGGCAGGGAGCAAGATGGGGGCTGGGCAGCTGGGTGACCTGGAGACAGTGCTCCCCCAACCGAAATGGGACAGTACTTCTCAGCCCCAGCCAGGCTTGAAGCCCTGTAACCGAGAATGGCCAGGTCTTCTGCTCTTTCAGGCAAGCCTAAAATCTTAATTTCTGTGTGAAACTTCCGGGTTTCTGAATTGGCCAGCACATTCTAAGTTAAAAGCGACAAATAACGAAAGATTGGAAAGCATTGGGTCAAATCATTGCTTCCTAAATAACACGTCTGCTTGCCCCACGTGGCTCTTGGGCTGTGAGTTTGCAATCCCTGCTTTAAGGCTTGGCTTATTTCTTTGAGTCATGGACAGAAAGAGTAAAAGACTTAACGCTTTGGGAATATGTGGGAAGAGCCCAAGTGGTGACTCAAGAATCCATGTCTCTAGCCTCGCCTCTCTGTCTTGGTTTTCTTTGTGTCCCAGGACAAGGGATTTCTCAGGCCCTCTTTTATTTCTAATCTGTAAAATAGAAGCACAAGCTGGAATCAAGATGGCTGGGAGAAATATCAATAACCTCAGATAGGCAGATGACCCCACCCTTATGCCAGAAAGTGAAGAAGAACTAAAAAGCCTCTTGATGAAAGTGAAAGAGGAGAGTGAAAATGTTGGCTTAAAGTTCAACATTCAGAAAACTAAGATCATGACATCCGGTCACGTCACTTCATGGCAAATAAATGAGGAAACAGTGGCTGACTTTATATTTCTGGGCTCCAAAATCACTGCAGATGCTGATTGCAGCCATGTCATTAAAAGACACTTACTCCTTGGAAGGAAAGTTATGATGAAGCTAGACAGCATATTAAAAACAGAGACATTACTTTGTCAACAAGGGTCTGTCTAGTCAAGGTTATGGCTTTTGCAGTTGTCATGTGTGAATGCTAGAGTTGAACTATAAAGAAAGCTGAGAGCTGAAGAATTGATGCTTTTGAACTGTGGTGTTGGAGAAGACTCTTGAGAGTCCCTTGGGCTGCAAGGAGATCCAAACAGTCCATGCTAAAGGAGATCAGTCCTGAGTGTTCGTTGGAAGGACTGATGTTGTAGCTGAAACTCCAATATTTTGGCCACCTGATGCGAAGAGCTGACTCATTAGAAAAGACCCTGATGCTGGGAAAGATTGAGGGCAGGAGGAGAAGGGGACAACAGAGAATGAGATGGTTTGATGGCATCACCGACTCAATGGACATGAGTTTAGGTGCACTCCGGGAGATGGTGGTGGACAGGGAGGCCTTGAGTGCTGCTGTTAATGTGGTCGCAAAGAGTCAGACGAGACCGAGCGACTGAACTCAACTGAACTGAAAATTGATCAGTTTTAACAAATCCGGTGTAGTGTTCCCTTCCATCCCTCCCATTCTATGTTTCCCAGTACTTACCTATGCTGCCAAGATTGAGCTCTGTATAAATTAGAAATGCACGTGGTTTGGTCCGATGTCATTTTTGAATGTCAGTAACTGAAACACTCTCCAGGCAAGTTCCATTTGTCACTTGTATTCACCTGCAGCTTAAGTCTACTGCTAACGCCAACAGGCCAGTTTGAGGCAATGTGATTTTTTTTTTTTTTTTAATTTCAGCATTGAGAATGTTAAATATTTGTGGTTTTCTGGTCCTGCTCCTTTTTCTGTGAGCATGCTACATCCTGTTTTCTTTCTTTCTTTTTTTTAATGTAGGCATAAATGAAATCTCAGAAGGTGTTTATATGACTGTCAAGCCCAGCGATTCCAGGAATACAGAAAAGTCAGATAGTATCGAAAGTGGCCCTATCAGTGATGAGGAGCAGAGGTCCAAGAATGAGCCAGAAGTTGCTGAAGACACAGAATTGTCTCAGATGGGAAAAGAGCAATCTGCTTTCAAAAAAAAAAAAAAGAAAAGAAGAAAGTCCAAATTGGCAAACCCAGTAGAGATAGAAGAGGAGCTGAAAGCATGTCACCAGCCAGTGAGAAAGCCAAGATCAGTCAAGGAGAAGATGAGCCCCCAGCTTGAGAAGGACTTTTCAGACAAAGCAAAATTCTTTCCTCATCCCACAAAGGTTAAGCTGAAGGGAAAAGGTGAGACTGATTCCCCAAGAGTGCATTTGGGCCTGGATTCTGATTCAGAGAGCGGATTTGTCACAGATTTAAGAGAAGACCTTTCTGCACTGGAGAGTCAAAAACCTAGGAAGGAACCCAACGAAACATCTCCCAAGCAGGAGGGTAAGTGACTGTATCAGTTTCTGCTTTCTTGATTTGGTTTTAGAATGCCACATTGCCATTTATACTATCATATGTCATGTCACCCTCAGACACCATGAAGTGTGCACAACAAAGCTTGGGGTATCTCCAAGTCACCTAGCTAGTTACTGAGCAGGACAAGGACTTGAGCTGGTCCTGGCTACCTTTAACCTTCTTGATACCCAATGTGGTTGATTTTGAGCACAGGAGAAGAAGTCTCTTAGAAAGTAATAGGTGCTTCCAGCAGTCAGGTCATTTTGAACCTAAGCAGTTTCCTTTCCAATATGTTCACTTACATGCCTCAAGTGGTTATCAATGCTAAGATGTTGGACAGGGCTGAAATTGAGAAAAGTGTTCAGTTCAAAGACCTTGATGAGTTTATTCTCCCTTACCTCCCCTCACACTGCCCAGGCATCTCAAAATACATTTTCTTACTAGAGTGTAACGTTTTCCGGGTGAGCGGCACCAGACTGCTGAGTTCTTCTTCAGGTCTGTAGAAATCCAAGGGGCATTGTATGATGCGCACCAGAGCCTGTTTTCTGCCATATTTGCATTTAGCTGACATGGGCCCAAGGCCTCTCAACCTTGGCGCTATTGACATTTTATGCTGGACAGTTCTTTGTCCTGTTTATTGAAGGATGTTTAGCAATATCCCTGGTCTTTACCAACTGGATGTCAGTAGCATCTACCCAGTGGAGGACTTCAAAAGTGTCTTGACAAAGCTAAATCTCACCTAGTTGTGAACTGCTGCCTGAGTCTTAGCAGTTCTCCCTTTACTGCTGTTAGGGACTGAACCAGCAGTGGCTTCTTTCAAACTTGAGACACCCCAGGCATGTTGGTAGACCCTACAGTGGAACATCAGTCCAGTTCAGTTCAGTTGCTCATTCGTGTCTGACTCTTTGTGACCCCATGAATTGCAGCACTCCAGGCCTCTCTCCATCACTAACTCCCGGAGTCTACCCAAACCCATGTCCATCGAATCGGTTATGCCATGCATCCATCTCACCCTCTGTCATCCCCTTCTCCTCCCACCCCCAATCCTACCCAGCATTAGGGCCTTTTCCAATGAGTCAACACTTCGCATGAGGTGGCCAAAGTATTGGAGTTTCAGCTACAACATCAGACCTTCCAATGAACACCCAGGATTCATCTCTTTTAGGATGGATTGATTGGATCTCCTGTAGTCCAAGGGACTCTCAAGAGTCTTTTCCAACACCATAGTTCAAAAGCATCAATTCTTCGGCGCTCAGCTTTCTTCACCGTCCAACACTCACATCCATACATGACCACTGGAAAAACCATAGCCTTGACTAGACGGACTTTTGTTGGCAAAGTAATGTCTCTGCTTTTAAATATGTTATCTAGGTTGGCGATAACCTTCCTTCCAAGGAGTAAGCGTCTTTTAATTTCATGGCTGCAATCACCAGCAGCAGTGATTTTGGAGCCCAAAAAATAAAGTCTGACACTCTTTCCACTGTTTCCCCATTAATTTCCCATGAAGTGATGGGACCAGATGCCATAATCTTAGTTTTCTGAACATTGAGCCTTAAGCAAACTTTTTCACTGTCCTCTTTCAAATTCATCAAGAGGCTCTTTAGTTCTTCTTTACTTTCTGCCATAAGGGTGGTGTCATCCACATATCTGAGTTTATTGATATTTCTCCCAGCAATCTTGATTCCAGCTTGTGTTTCTTCCAGCCCAGCATTTCTCATGATGTACTCTGCAGAAAAGTTAAATAAGCAGGGGGACAATATACAGCCTTGACGTACTCCTTTTCCTATTTAGAACCAGTCTGTTGTTCCATGTCCAGTTCTAACTGTTGCTTCCTGACCTGCATACAGGTTTCTCAAGAGACAGGTCAGATGGTCTGGTATTCCCATCTCTTTCAGAATTTTGCACACTTTATTGAGATCCACACAGTCAGAGGCTTTGGCATAGTCAATAAAGCAGAAATACATGTTTTTCTGGAACTCTCTTGCTTTTTCGATGATCCAGCAGATATTGGCAATTTGATCTCTGGTTCCTCTGCCTTTTCTAAAACCAGCTTGAACATCTGGAAGTTCACAGTTCATGTATTGCTGAAGCCTGGCTTGGAGAATTTTGAGCATTATATTACTAGCCTGTGAGATGAGTGCAATTGTGCGGTAGTTTGAGCATTATTTGCCATTGCCTTTCTTTGGGATTGAAACGAAAACTGACCTCCTACAGTCCTGTGGCCACTGCTGAGTTTTCCAAATTTTCTGGCATATCGAGTGCAGCGCTTTCACAGCATCACCTTTGAGGATTTGAAATAGCTCAACTGAAATTCCATCACCTCCAATAGCTTTGTTCATAGTGATGCTTTCTAAGGCCCACTTGATTTCACATTCCAGGATGTCTGGCTCTAGGTGAGTGATCACACCATCATGATTATCTGGGTCGTGAAGATCTTTTTTGTACAGTTCTTCTGTGTGTTCTTGCCACCTCTTCTTAATATCTTCTGCTTCTGTTAGATCCATACCAGTGGAACATAGGAATGATTTAAAAGATATTTGGCCCGTTGGTGAAGCAGTCAGTGAATTTCTCCGCTGGCTTGGCAAGTGGCTGTTGATATGCCCAAGAAAGATAAGAATTAATTAAGAGCCCAGGAGAAACATGGCCTAAGAACAAGTTGGAGATTGTAGCCATAAAACCTCTTGTACTTTGTGAGTTACATACACGGATAGCCAGTTTTAATTATGTAGCCCAGTGGTAAAGAATCTGCTTGTCAATGCAGGAGACGCAAATTTGATCCTTGGATTGGGAAGATCCCCAGAAGGCAGTGACAACCTACTCCAGTAGTCTTCCCTGGAGAATTACATGGACAGAGGAGTCTGGTGGTCTACATAGTCCATGGGATCACAAAAGAGCTGGACATGACTTAGTGACAAAACAGACAACAGGCAGCTTCTGATAGGACACATCTTCTCAGTTCTGTGTGCCCTAGGGTTTTCTTAGTCTCACTGCTTAAAGCAGGAGGGGGGATGGGTTTTGAGCTTTTATCCTCTGTGTTTGTATCATTGTGAACTGTTGCTGAACCTCAGTTCCTGGAATTCATTGAAAGAGGATGGAATATCTCTCAGTGATGCAGGGTAGGATGATAGAGAGCAGTTGAGTCGGTCAGGAAGGATGGATCACCACCTCATCCCTTAAAATTATGAGTGGCATCTGAAACATCCAATTCTGTGTGGATTGCGGTTTGAGGGACCACTTCTGATGCTGCAGAAAGCAACAGGAGTAGCATTTTTTCCATGAAGTTTGTGGAATTGTTGGGTCCCAGATGGCAACTATTCCTTTCTTTCTGAAGTCGACTGTTTGTTTAGTTGTGGATTTTTTCACTGCTTCCAGAAAGGATTTCAGATATACTGATAAAATGGAAATCAAGACACCGAGAAAAATGAACATGAAATAGTGAGAGATGTAGGGAAATTTTACATACAGAAATAACTATGTCAGCCTTCAGAATTAGCAAAGTCACTCTTCCCTTTTGGCCCTGAGCTTCCTGCAGTTGAAATGAAAAGGGAAAAAACATATGAGTGCTTAAAAGAGCTCATGCCCCCCCCCCCCCCCAAATACAAGGCACTCCAGGTGATAAAATGAAGCTGAGCTGTTCCTCTCACTGGAGTCGGAAGGAAGTTTCTCTAGGATCCTCTGAACGTGGTGGGAATTTTATGTAGAGGATGATTCTGAAACAATAGGTCAGTTAGAGGAACTTCACAGAAGTTGAAATCCAGAGCCACCTGAGGATGATTTTGGTCTTGAAGAATTGGCTTCATGTCAGACTCTGCAGTTGAGTATCTTTTCAAAGGTGTGATTTCACTTATGTGTTTATTAAGTGACTGGTGCTTTGAAGAGTGCTTGGTGACCTCCAAGTGATCTTCAGTTAGAAGTGCAGCTTATACAGAGAAACTGAATCCTCAGATCGAACGATGGCTTTTCTAGCTAGAGATGCCAGAGCAGAGGCTAATGGAGCTCGCTTCAGGACCTTGACTCCACTTATGATATGTGTCATATCAGTCGTTTCCAGCCTTCTCTGAAAAAGTCCTTTTTTAATGTACAAGACAGTAACCTAAGTCTGATATAAGTAGGCTAGTTGGGTGGGGTCGCCTTTGGAGTGTTGACTTTTAAGAAAGTCACTTCTTTTTGAGACTGCAGGTGAGTATATACTCCAAAATTTTTAGGACCAATGGAATTTTCCATGGCCTTTCCTCTTCCTCCCCACCATCCCAGTAAACCTTCCATATCCTTTAGAAATTAAAGCGTTTTAGTGACTAAATGAAAACTCCCCCAAAGTGTGTCAAGCCTGGAAAGTTTTCAGATTGCATACTCCTGCTTTGTTGTTGTTGTTTGTTTGTTTCTTATTTTAATTTGAAAAAGAGCCGGAATGGGACTCTTTCAGAGAAGTTACCACTCTACAAAGCCAGTTGTTTGCTTTTGCAAGATGAGAGAGAGAAAGGGCCTTTTTGTGGTTGCCCTTTGCCCAAGAAGGTATCAGACTAGCTTATCCACAAGGACAGTATATTTCTTAACCACATGGCAGAAAAGAGAGGCACTAACGTTGCACTAACTCACCAGTTTTACCAAAGGAGACTGCCCTGGCCATGCAGCAGGTTGTGTGGAACTCATCAAGTAAGTTTCAAACGTCCTCCCAAAAGAGGCACATGCAGAAGATGCAGCACCAGCAGAAGCAGCAGCAAAGCTAGCAGCAGCAGCCTCAGTCTTCCAAGAGGACGACATATCAGAACAGACAGGCTGTGAAATGTACCGAGCCTCCCTACTCTGCACTCCATGGCACCAGCTCTTTTTTTGCCACATGGACAGGAGAAAAATAGTCCTTGTTTTATTTGTTTACTTCCCCTTGGTTGCCTGGCCACTGTATCCTAGAGGTCTGACACGTTCCATTTGGCATTATTTTAAAAATTAATTTGCAGCTTGCTGTTTTACTTTTCTTTTTTCTTTTCTCATTTTACAAACAGTGCATACATGTCTTCTTAGAACGAAGTGAAATGGATGCCTAGACACACAAAAATCTACAGTCTTGATTGAATGCATATTTCATTCTCCACCCTTTCTCAGAGGTATTGTTAACCATAGGGTCTTTTTCTAATTCACGTATGCATATGTATTTTTCTGTAAGTTGGCTTAAAGCTCAACATTCAGAAAACTAAGATCATGCCATCTGCTGGCATCACTTCTTGGCAAATGGATGGGGAAAGAGTGGAAACAGTGGCTGACTTAAATTTTCTGGGCTCCAAAATCACTGCAGATGCTGTTTGCAGACAAGAAATTAAAAGATGCTTACTCCTTTTTGAGTTTATTTTTGTGTATGGTGTTAGAAAGTGTTCTAGTTTCATTCTTTTACAAGTGGTTGACCAGCTTTCCCAGCACCTTGAAAGGAAAGTTATGACCAAGCTTGACAGCATATTAAAAAACAGAGACATCACTTTGTCAACAGAGATCAGTCTAGTTAAGGCTATGGTTTCTTCAGTGGGCATTTGTGGATGTGAGAACTGGGATAACAAGAGGGCTGAGAACAGAAGAATTTAAGCTTTTGAGCTGTAGTGTTGGAGAAGACACTTAAGAGGCCCTTGGACTGCAGGAGATCCGACCAGCCCATGCTAAAGAGATCAGTCCTGGGCGTACATTGGAAGGACTGATGCTGAAGCTGAAAGTCCAATACTTTGGCCACTGGATGCAAAGAGCTGACTCATTTGCAAAGACCCTGGTGCTGGGAAGGATTGAAGGCAGGAGAAGAAGGGGACGGCAGAGGATGAGATGGTTGGATGGCATCACCGCCTCAAAGAACATGGGTTTGGGTGGACTTCGGGAGTTGGTGATGGACAGGGAGGACTGGCGTGCTGCAGTTCACGGAGTCGCAGAGCGCTGGACATGACTGAGGGGCTGAATGGAACTGAAGTGTCTTATGTGTGAACCTTCAAGTTGGGAATTTTGAAAGACGTGAATGTTTGCATGTTTAATCCTGTAAGTTAGTTCACCTCCCTGGCGTACATTGTCACCCGCACACATCCTCTACAAGTCGTTGTGCTTTGTGTGCTTTACTGTACAGAGTGCAGTATTACAGTATCTTTATTTCAAGCCCAGGATGTCCATAAGAAAGCATAAAAGCAGCAGTGATGTACCTGGTATTGTACTATCTAGCTGATTGTGTTAGTTGGTTGCTTAGGCTAACTTTGTTGGACTTCTACAAACAAATTGGACTTAGGAACATGCTCTAGGAATGGAACCTGTTCATAAGTAGGTCACTCACTGTACTATTTATTTTGAAAATCTGGTCTTTTTGACTTTAAATGGCTTTTACTGGAGCATCTCTTAGAAAAGATGGACCACTGGTATTTGTTTTTTATTTGTTTGTTTGTTTTTTTAAGCAGAATTTCTCATGAATTTGAATTAACCAACTGACAACCATCTGGGGGAGGCGAGCAGAGACCAGGCTTCCCGCTCTTTGACTCAACACATGACATTAACCCTATCGTGATAGCTGGAGCTTCCAAGCCCTATTCACAGCAAACGCCCAGATGCACTTTATAAGTCTTTCTGTCTCCATACAGATCCACAGGCTGAGGATTGAGATACAAAGGGGAAACCAGAATTGAAAGAGACACGTAAACCCCAGTGTTCATTGCAGCCCTGTTCATAATAGCCAGGATATGGAAGCAATCTAGATGTCAATGAGTAGACAAATGGATAGGAAAGCAGTGGTACATATACACAATGGAATATTACTCAGCCATTAAAAAGAATACATTTACCTCAAGATTGCTTTGGCTATTCGAGGTTTCTTATATTTCCATACAAACTGTGAGCTGATTTGTTCTAGTTCTGTGAACAATACCATTGGTAGCTTGATAGGGATTGCATTGAATCTATAGATTGCTTTGGGTAGTATACTCATTTTCACTATATTAATTCTTCCAATCCATGACCACGGTATATTTCTCCATCTGTTTGTGTCCTCTTTGATTTCTTTCATCAGTGTTTTATAGTTTTCTATATATAAGTCTTTTGTTTCTTTAGGTAGATATATTCCTAAGTATTTTATTCTTTTTGTTGCAATGGTGAATGGTATTGTTTCCTTAATTTCTCTTTCTGTTTTCTCATTATTGGAGTATAGGAATGCAAAGGATTTCTGTGTGTTAATTTTATATCCTGCAACTTTACTATATTCATTGATTAACTCTAGTAATTTTCTAGTAGAGTCTTTAGCGTTTTCTATGTAGAGGATCATGTCATCTGCAAACAGTGAGACTTTTACTTCTTCTTTTCCTATCTGTATTCCTTTTATTTCCTTTCCTGCTCTGATTGCTGTGGCCAAAACTTCCAAAACTATGTTGAATAGTAGTGGTGAAAGTGGGCATCCTTGCCTTGTTCCTGACTTTAGGGGAAATGCTTTCAGTTTTTCACCATTGAGGATAATGTTTGCTTAATGGAACTGGAGGAATCAACCTGCCTGACTTCAGGCTGTACTACAAAGCCACAGTCATCACGACAGTATGGTACTGGCACAAAGATAGAAATATAGATCAATGGAACAAAATAGAAAGCCCAGAGATAAACCCACGCACATATGGACACCTTATCTTCGATAAAGGAGGCAAGAATATACAATGGAGAAAAGACAATCTCTTTAACAAGTGGTGCTGGGAAAACTAGTCAACCACTTGTAAAAGAATGAAACTAGAACACTTCCTAACACCGTACACAAAAATAAACTCAAAAAGGATTAAAGATCTAAACGTAAGACCAGAAACTATAAAACTCCTAGAGGAAAACATAGGCAAAACACTCTCCGACATAAATCACAGCAGGATCCTCCATGACCCACCTCCCAGAATATTGGAAATAAAAGCAAAAACAAACAAATGGGACCTAATTAAAATGAAAAGCTTTTGCACAACAAAGGAAACTATAAGCAAGGTGAAAAGACAGCCTTCAGAATGGGAGAAAATAATAGCAAACGAAGCAACAGACAAACAATTAATCTCAAAAATATACAAGCAACTTCAGCAGCTGAATTCCAGAAAAATAAACGACCCAATCAAAAAATGGGCCAAAGAACTAAATAGACATTTCTCCAAAGAAGACATACAGATGGCTAACAAACACATGAAAAGATGCTCAACATTACTCACTATTAGAGAAATGCAAATCAAGACCACAATGAGATATCATTTCACACCAGTCAGAATGGCTGCTATCCAAAAGTCTACAAGCAATAAATGCTGGAGAGGGTGTGGAGAAAAGGGAACCCTCTTACACTGTTGGTGGGAATGCAAACTAGTACAGCCACTATGGAGAACAGTGTGGAGATTCCTTAAAACCTGGGACTAGAACTGCCATATGACCCAGCAATCCCACTGCTGGGCATATACACCGAGGAAACCAGAATTGAAAGAGACGCGTGTACCCCAATGTTCATCGCAGCACTGTTTACAATAGCCAGGGCATGGAAGCAACCTCGGTGTCCATCAGCAGACGAATGGATAAGGAAGCTGTGGTACATATACACAATGGAATATTACTCAGCCATTAAAAAAAATACACTTGAATCGGTTCTACTGAGATGGATGAAACTGGAGCCCATTATACAGAGTGAAGTAAGCCAGAAAGAAAAACAATAATACAGTATACTAATGCATATATATGGAATTTGAAAGATGGTAACGATAACCCTATATGCGAGACAGAATAAGAGACACAGATGCATAGAACAATTTTATGGACTCTGAGGGAGAAGGTGAGGGTGGGACGTTCTGGGAGAATAGCATTGAAACATGTATATTATCATATGTGAAACAGAACACCATTCCATGTTCGATGCATGAGACAAGGGCTCAGGGCCGGGGCAATGGATGACCCAGAGGGATGGGATGGGGAGGGAGGTGGGTGGGGGGTCCAGGAAGGGGAACACATGTAAACCCATGGCTGATTCATGTCAATGTATGGCAAAAACTATTACAATATTGTAAAGTAATTAGCCCCCAACTAAAATAAATAAATTTATTAAACAACAACAACAACAAAAAAAACATTTAAATCAGGTCTAATGAGGTGGATGAAACTGGAGCCTATTATACAGAGTAAAGTAAGCCAGAAATAAAAACACAAATACAGCATACTAATGCATATATATATACATATATATATATACATATATATATATATGATTCAGAAAGATGGTAATGATAACCCTAAATGCGAGACAGACAGGGAAAGAGACACAAAGGTATAGAACAGTATTTTAGACTCTTTGGGAGAGGGAAAGTGTGGGATGATTTGGGAGAATGGAATTGAAACATGTATATCATCGCATGCAAAATGAATCACCAGTCCATTTTTGATGCATGAGACAGGGTGCTCGGGGCTGGTGCACTGGGATGACCCAGAGGGATGGGATGGGAAGTGAGGTGTGGGGTGGGTTCAGGATGAGGAACACATGTACACCCGTGGCAGATTCATCTCTATGTATGTCAAAACCACTACAACATTGGAAAGTTATTAGCCTCCAAATAAAATAAATAAATTTATATTTAAAAAAATTAAAAAATATAATAATGGAGAATTTGAATGAGGAATAAATATATAACTGCATGGGCGGGGGATATCCAGTGGCTGCACCAAAAGGAGCTCTTGGACATGAAATACAACTTGGGTAAGTGCTGCTGACCTGGCCTCCACTGAAAAGGTTTGGATAGGAACTTCTTGGCATGTCTAGAGTTAGGCCCAAATGTGCACTCAGTCAAAAGTAGTCCAGGCCGCCTTACCAATCTTAGGGAGAACACGGCATCTTAGGGAGTCTAACCTGGAGAAACCAGGTATGAAGCAGGAGCTGGCAGAAACCCGTTTTCCTCTCTTCCAAATACCAACATCAGCAACAAATTCATGACAACAACTGTGGTAGCTTCTCCTGCTTGTGAGCTCTGACCTGTTGTAAAACTGAGAGAAATCTCAGTAGCCTGAGCAGTTTGATCATTGTCCTGTCAGCCCAATGATCAGTCCTGATGCCCTGTCTGGAAGATTAGATCTGCTGCCACTAAACACATCAGAAAAGAAATATATCCAAGTTGTAGCCCCAGCTCTGCTCATCTTAGCTGTGTGCCTCAGTTTCCTCATCTGTGAAATGGGTATTGTAGGAGTATACACCTCCTTAAGGTTGGAGTAAGGATTAAAAGAGTTCACATTTATAAAGTGTTTACAGCAGTGCCTACAGATCATAGGTACTCTGTATTTGATAGAGAAAAAAGCTTATACAAATGATAAATTTCAAAGTGAATTGAGTGGACATTTTTCAGAGGTTTTATGTGAGTACTTCCTACAGAATCACCGCAGGGCCCCATTTTCAGTATCCTCAGGACCTGACGTTCATGATCATGCTTACATTCGTGGTCAGCGTGGTGGATGCCCATTTTACAGATGAAGACATTGGAGCTCAGGGAAGCTGGGTGATTCTCTGCACGGGCTCATATGACCAGGGCATCCCCGACCCAAGGTTTCACACCTGTTAGGATTCACCTTCTGACCTGGTGTGAATGAACCCATGGCTTGGGATGGGCGATGAAGTCAGTATCCTCTCCCCTCCCCTCCTCTGGCAGAGTTGAAAAAGGCAGAGATGCGGCAGAGCCTAGAACAGGAGCAGGACCAGCTCATTGCTGAGGTGAAGAAGCAACTGGAGCTGGAGAAGCAGCAGGCAGTGGCCGAGACCAGGAGGAAACTGTGTTGTACCAACTGCAAGAAGGAGGATGTTTTCTACTGCTGTGGAATATCAGCTACTCTGACGACCCCTGCCAGAAGGCCCACTGGCCCGAGCACATGAAGTCTTGCACCCAGTCAGGTGGGACTAAGAGTGTCCCCTGGACCCGACTGTGGTGGACGGGTCCTTGGCTCCTCCTGGATCACAGGGCGCTTGCCACGCTCACTCACTACAAATGACTCCTACATACATGAGAGTAGCAGGCAGACACGTAGCCAAGTCTCCAGGCACCATTGTCTCCACCCTCCAGTTTACTTGGATGCATTCACTTGTGTGAATGGAGCTTGTAATGACAGCCCAGATGACTTTAGCTTCATGTGGTTTGCTGTGGTTCCCTGCTTGGGGCAGTATTTGTCTCTGCCCCAAGCAATGTGGTCATCCCTGGTAGCTAAGGTGGTAAAGAAACCGCCTGCAATGCAGGAGACCTGGATTTGATCCCTGGGTCGAGAACATCCCTTGAAGAACGAAATGGCAACACACTCCAGTATTCTTGCCTGGAGAAGGCCACAGACAGAGGAGTCTGGCAGGCTTCATTTCATGGGGTTGCAAAGCGTCGGAAATGTGAGTAACTAAGCAGACACACACACACACACAAATCAAACACATCTTCTACCCCATTCTGCAATGCACAATGTACAATATACTAGACAGCCCCCACCATGGAGCCCATCTTGGACTCAAGGCTATAACAATCACTAGTGCTTATGTGAAGGACAAAGTGCTGCTTTGGAACTAATCTGCCTTTTAAATCTCTTTCCAAAACACAGCAAGCAGATCCCAGGCCAAGAAACTCTAGCTGGAGACACCACCTAGTAAGACTTGATTAATAATATGTATTAGTAATATTTTATACTTAGTGCTCATTTATGGCCAATACTAGAGTTCTGTGTTTAGAAGAACTCTCCACTTCAAAGAATATATTTAAACACAAATAACATAAATAATGTGACAAGGAAATGTGTCAGTGGATTGCTAAATTTTTCAAGGGTGGTAGATAAATGACCCAAGTTTGAGAAGCTTAGGCAGTGGTTCGTAAGCTTTTTTTAAGAAGGTCTAGAGAATAAACGTTTTAGGATTTGTGGTCCATGTGGTCTGTGAAAACCTTTCAACTATGCTGTAACAGGGTGATAGCAAGTGCATGGGGGTGCACACTCGTCTAAAAAAGGAAATTATGAAATTGGAACAGTCGTACTATTTGCTTCACGAACATGCTTATATCTCCAGAATGATTTAATAAAACTGATGGTGACTGCAGCCATGACATTAAAAGACACTTACTCTTTGGAAGGAAGGTTATGGTCAACCTAGATAGCATATTTAAAAGCAGAGACATTACTTTGCCAACAAAAGTCCGTCTAATCAAGGCTATGGTTTTTGCAGTGGTCATGTATGGATGTGAGAGTTGGACGGTGAAGAAAGCTGAGTGCCACAGAATTGATGCTTTTGAACTGTGGTGTTGGAGAAGACTCTTGAGAGTCCCTTGGACTGCAAGGAGATCCAATCAATCCATCCTAAAAGAGATCAATCCTGGGTGTCCATTGGAAGGTCTGATGTTGTAGCTGAAACTGCAATACTTTGGCCACCTCATGCGAAGGGTTGACTCATTGGAAAAGACTCTAATGCTGGGTAGGATTGCGGGCGGGAGGAGAAGGGGACGACAGAGGATGAGATGGTTGTATGGCATCACCTACTCGATAAACATGGGTTTGGGTGGACTCCGGGAGTTGGTGATGGACGGGGAGGCCTGGCGTGCTGCAATTCATGGGGTCGCAGAGAGTCAGACACGAATGAGCGACTTTCAGTTCAGTCAACCTGTCATGTCCCACTCTTTGCGACCCCTAGAACGGCACCACACCAGGCCTCCCTGTCGTTCAGCAACTCCCAGAGTTTACCCAAACTCTGCTGGATGGTGGTGATGCCATCCTCATCTCCTGTTGTCCCCTTCTCCTCCTGCTCCCAGTTATTCCAGCGTTAGGGTCTTTTCTGGTGAGTCAACCGTTAGTATCAGGTGGCCAAAGAATTGGAGTTTCAGCTACAACATCAATAATTTCATTGAACACCCAGGGCTGATTTTTAGGATGGACTGGTTGGATCTCCTTGCAGTCCAAGGGACTCTCAAGAGTCTTCTCCAGCACTACAGTTCTAAAGCATCAATTCTTCAGGGCTCAGGTTTCTTCACAGTCCAACTCTCCCATTCATTCATGACTACTGGAAAAACCATAGCCTTGACTAGATGGACTTTGGTTGGCAAAGTAATGTCTCTGCTTTTTAATATGCTATCTAGGTTGGTCCTAAATTTCCTTCCAAGGAATAAGTGTCTTTTAATTTCATGGCTGCAATCACCATCTTCAGTAATTTTGGAGCTCCAGAAAAAAAAAAGTCTGACACTGTTTCGCCATCCATTTCCTATGAAGTGATGGGACCAGTTGCCGTGATCTTAATTTTCTGAACGTTGAGCTTTCAGTCAACCATTTCACTCTTCTCTCTCACTCTTAAAAATGAACATATCTTCAAACACAGTCTGGAATTCCTGTGTCTGGGAAGGCTTCGATCCAGCTATTCAGGGACCACACTGTAACCTGGGTGGAGCTGGTTGGCATGTCTTAACACATGGTGGTTTGCACAGAGCAGGGTTCCCCGCAGTCCTGGGAAATACTATGCTCGGCGTATATGTGACTTCTGTCCCCCTCTGCACTCAACTACCACCCCTCAGCAGGAAGTAGACCCCGATGTGAACACGGAAACACTAAATAAGTTATCCCAGGGCACTTCCTCTGAAACTCAGGCAGCCCCCCCTGTAAACCAGCGCCTTGAAAGCGAAGGGGACGCCAGCTGAGAAATGCAAGGACAGTGGCTCGGTGAGTATCCATCGCACACACCTAGGGCCAAACAGAATCTCAGAGCAGCCCCCTCCCAATACCATGGTGATTCCCGTGATGTGGGAAGTTGTCTGTCTTCAGGCTGCATGTAGAGGACAAGTGTTGTCTAGTAGAACCTTCTGTGATGATGGGAATGTTCTACATCCCTTCTGCCCATTGTGAAAACCTGCGACCAGCCTCATATGGCACTTGAACAATGAACACTTGAACTGGGGCTAGTGTGACCAAAACCTGGATTTCAGGTTAATTTAATGATAATGAATGTAGATACAATAGCCATGGGTGGCTGGTGATTGCCATATTGGACACAGACATCAAATTTCTGATTTTCCCAGGGGGTGCCATGTTGATTGCATGCAGATGTTATTTTAGAGGACACATTGGTCACTTTTTACCTTTGTAGTCATTATGATTTTAATTCATGTGTATCAGGGAAAAACATCAATTCATCCCAGAAGTCAAACCTCTTTGACTTTATTGATATCATTGCCTAGGAAGAGGTTATTGTGGAATAAAAGTGAATTGATATAATATGATTTAGTATATAGGTAGCCTTGTCTATCCATGGATTTCTCATGTGTACATGCAAACAACCAAAATTCCATCTCTGTTTGGTTGAATACATGAATGTGGAACCGTTGGATACAAAGGCACAGTTGTATTCATCC
Source organism: Giraffa tippelskirchi (assembly GCF_054371585.1). Classification (NCBI taxonomy): domain Eukaryota; kingdom Metazoa; phylum Chordata; class Mammalia; order Artiodactyla; family Giraffidae; genus Giraffa; species Giraffa tippelskirchi. The sequence continues at coordinate 19,473,252 of NC_137290.1, forward strand.
TTCTAGGCCATTTTATATAAGGAACTTGCACGTCCTTGGATTTTAGTATCCTTGGGGGGTCCTGGAACCATTCCACCTTGGGTACTAGGGGATGGCTGTACATCCTTTGGGGATAGGATAGAAATCCAGAGAGTAGAATAGGTCAGAGAGGGGGGAGTTGACAAACAGTGTTCTTGAAGCTGAGGCTCTAGCATTGAGTAAGGGGCCTCCCTAGTTCTGTGTCCAGGGAGATGGAGCAGAAAAGGGCACAGGGCTTAGGCCACACTGACTGGCCTGGCCTTCCCTCCCTGAGCATGCCAGGCAGAGGGTGTTAAGGTGTTGTCAGGGCCATGATGAGCACCCCTATGGATCCCCGGGCTTCCCTGGGGTGGGGTACTGGGGAGGCCCTGTTTAAAACAGTGCCTTGGCTCCATCTGTCTTTTTCTGTGTTTCTAGATCCTTGACCTCTCTGGGTCCAAGGAAATACCCTCTCCTTTCTCTTATGCTCCAAGCTAGACTCTGGTACATGGCCCCCTGATGGTTGTATGTACTCTCATGTTCCGCAGGGGCAGGGGAGCCATCTCCTCCAGGGGAGTCTGGAGGGTTCAGGGAAGTGGTTTGCAAACTGTGGTTCCTTAGGGATCTTTGAGGGAACCCTGGGCTGGTCAGTAGAGGTGAAGGATGGCTTAGCAAGCAGCTTTGAGGCATTTCTCCAAGTTGAGAATTTACCTTATTCGTGTTAGTTTTTTTTTTTTTTTTTGCTGTGTTTTGTTTTGTTTTTTTCAGTTCTGAATCAAAGACAGAGAGAGTTTCTATTGCTGAACTGAGGTGGGACAGAAGATACATTTGGTTTGGACAGTTCTTCTGCCCTCAGAAATGACCATAGTAAATTAAACTGTGTGAACTTGTCCCTGAGGTCCCAGCATCCACATTCTGTGGAGGCCTTCAGAGGAGAAAAGCATTTCTACGGAGGTGATCTTTCTGTAGAAATATTTCTTATCGAGGAATAACCTGGCAGGCTGTTTTGGGTAGATTATCTGGCACTAACTTTTCCAGTTCTCTTCTGTGGAGTTTGAGCTGTGTTCTTTAGGCTTCCCCCTGCAACCTCTCAAGTAAGTTTTAGGGCATTCTAAAATGGTTCATCCTCAGTGAGAACAGTTCTGCTTCTTTCAGGGTCCTTCAGCTCCAGGGCCTTTCTCTCTCCCAGATTATTGTCTTCAGCTGAAAACCAAACTTTTGTTTGTTAGTTAGTTTCTGCATATTGAGTACTTAGAGCAAGAAATGATGTATCTTGTTAGAGTGGCTGGAGGTTTCCCAGTGGCACTGGAAGCGGGGTTTAGATCCAGGAGACATGATGAGAGAGTGGCATGAGCTGATTTTCGGGGGAATATGAAGATGAATAGGCATGGAAGTATGACTGAACCGCCTGTCAATTCCCTTCTCACTCTCACTCGGGTCTTGTGACTGCATCTGGAGGACACGTTGAGTTTGGAGCTGAGGTGTCTTCCTCATCCCTCCTTCTAGCTTCTCTTTTTAACAATGGCAGAGGAGACTTGAGACTTCAACAGCAGCACAGCACCCACCTCGAGTTTTCTGCTACAGTTGAGTTTTCCTTATGTTGATTTGTAGAGTTGCCGTCTGTGTAGGGCAGGTATTCTGATTTCCTGCTTTTGGTGTTGATAGAAGAGTTTTTGTTTGACTTAAGTGGAAAGTGAGTTTAGAAACATTAGCTGAGCCATAAGTAGGGGGACTTTGGATGTGTCAAAGCCGTGGAGGTTGTTGGTCGGTGGAAGGGTTCAAGTTGGGAAAACACTGCTGCAGGCAGGGAGCCCTGTTGGGGATTTGGACCAGCACAGTGGTGTCATCCACATGGGAAGAGGAGGATTGGTGATGCTGTGGGGTACAGAATCTGGTGTGACAAGGAGGCTTGCATGTACAAACGTGGTTGAGAGATACACCCTCTGGCAGTTGTGAGGTGAATGAGGTGTTTCCTGGCCTAGGGGGTGGTGGACCACCAGTTTTTATCAGAACTGCTGTTGTCAGATGAAAGCAGCCAGAGATGGCACATAAAGAGACGTTCCTGTGCTGCAGTGAACTTGCACTTGGGAAAGCAGGCATTGGGCTGGATTTTGCCTGTGGACCATCATTGGTTGACCACCCGACCTGAAGCACCCTAGTGTGTGAGGGGATGAAAAGGGAGGGTGGAGAGAAGAGGTAAGGGTCTAGAGATGCTGGTGAGTTGGTGCAGAGGCTGGAGTAGGAGAAGAACATCTCAGGGAGCCTGATGACTAGAGGGGACAGAGGGAAGGAGCCTCAATTGTCAGCATTTATTAGGGAGTGTTTCAGGATTATTCTAGAGTGTGAGCTGAGCTGGAGGTTCCTGGATGCCTGATCAGGACTGTGAGCTCACGCCTGTTCATTTCCCCCTGTTTGCACTCCACAGCCTTCTGGCTGAAGGCTTGTGTCAAAGCAGGCAGACCAGCTCATTTTCTCATTCCTCATATGCCTGACGACTTCTGTATGTGCTCACTGCTTGCTGACAGTGTGGGTGGAAGCTGGAGGAAATCTGAGCGTTACAAACATGGAGGTTCCTGTGCTCTTTATCAACCTCTGGAACCAGGCTGGTTAAGATGAGGGTCTAGTTGAGAGAAAGAAAGGTTAAACAGGAGTTAGGAACTTCCTTTGGGTGTCCATATCACTCTCCTGTTCACTTGTCTCTTCATCTTAAGATTTTAAAGTGATGCATGCATATCGAGTTGACCCTTGAACAACATGGGTTTGGATTATGCAGTCCAAATCTGAGCGGAATTATGTTCCTGTAATGAATGAATTTCTACACAATCTGTAGCTGGTTGAATCTGTGGATGTGGCTATGGAGGGCTGGCCATGAGATTAAGTTTCCATGCAATCTGGTGTCCATGGTGGGTCGTGGGATGAATCCCCTGTACCATCCCTGATACGACGGGATGTGTGTAGTCAGAGAAAGTAAAATCACATAGGGAAAAACAATTCCTTGCCCCAGTCTTCATGGCTATTTTTTGCATCCTGTACTTATTTATAGATAACTTATTTCCTCATATTGCTGTTTCTTGACTTTATCTAGTCGTTGTGTGTTGACTTGTGACTTTTGAAGATGAGAATTGGGGTCACTTATCACCTCTCTTCTCCCCTCTCTCCAAGACCACTTTGTCACTGTTTGACGTGCTCTATAGGCTTCCTTGCTCCAGTACAACACTTATTCCTTAGTCCTTGTTCTCCCAGCTGGAGGAAACTGTCTCTGGACCCCTCTCTTGGTGCACATTTATTCCCTCACCTCTCCTCCACTGTCATTTTCAGACTTTTCCATTTTCCTGCTCTGAGTTCCCATCACCAAGGTGGAGAGATCTTGTGCATTCTATTCTATAACTGCAGATGGCCCACCTCAGTTCCGGCTGTTGGCTGAGTCATAAACGTTGCCAGATGACCATCTGTGTGTCCATCATTATGGTCGTGCTGTTGGTCTCAGAGTCAACTAGTGCACTGTGATTACATTTCCATCTCTGTATAGCCTTACTTTTCCCTGGGTGTTTTTTCTCCCCGCTCACCACTCGCATATCTTCAACCATTTCCCTGCCAAATTCTTTGCCATAAGGGTTGTTTTCTTGAGACACTTCATGGCGCACATTTTGGGCTCTTCCATTTCAAATAAGTATGTGTCTGAGTCCTACCATCATGGCTGAGGTATGGTCCAGTAAAATCTCACCTGTGGCTCCTTCCTCAACCCTTGTCACTCCAGGCACCTCCATCACACTCTCTTTCCTGATCTCTCATCAGCCTTGGCAGTAGATTCATGGTTATACTTAGCCTAAATAATCTAGGTTCCTTTGATGGAGCCTTGCCACCTAAGTGTGGTGGAGCCAGTGCCTACAGTTTCCCTGGATGAACTAAGCTCTTGGCAGAGTGGTTCTGAAGGAAATTTGCTTTCAAACTTCTGGGAATTTATGGCTTTTACATCATGGTACGCCTTATTTCCACCTGTAATCTCGTTCAGCGTCCAGTGATCTTAGTTCATGGTTTAATATACATTTGTAAAAGCCTTAGTCTTCTATGACTGCCTCAATTTGGAAAATGGCAACACTGACTCAGAAGCTCTCCAGTTCTAAGATCAGTAGCCTGTTGGGCAGCAGGATAGAGAGCTGGTGGGTTTGTACGGACTTGAGCTCTCTTCCAGACTCTAGCTCTCTGCCAGTCTCTGACGTTGCCTTGCTGTATCTTCAGTTAGCAACAGGTGTGACAAACCACCTGCCTCTGCCCCCAAACATCACAGAGCACCAGCCTCACACAAACTACCCAGTGCAGAAGTGGAAGTATGAACCAACTTCATGACAGCCAACGGGGATCTTTTCCCAGCAGACAGTGTGCTCGTCTCCTGAGTGAATGTGTGTGTGTGTGTGTGTTTTCTTTGTGAGCATGTATGTTTCTGAGTGATGGGTCTTGGCTTTGCCTGGTTTCTTCCTCACTGTGCTCCTGATGGCCATTGGAAACAGCAGGAGGATATGAGAGAGAGAGGATGGATGGTCTGGCTTCTCTCTCTCTCCTGCTTTTATTTTATTTATTTATTTATTTATTTTTTGACCATGCTAACCAGCTCATGAGATCTTAGTTCCCCAAGCAGAGATTGAACCTGTACCCTTGGCAGTGAAAGCACGAGGTCCTAACCACTGAACTGCCAGGGAATTCCCGATCTGGCTTCTTGAAGGGGCTTCATCCTTGCTATTCTCATGGTGAGTGCTGAAGTAACACCCATTTCCTCTGCAGTGATTGGCTGAATCAGCCAGCGTGCCCTGTCCTGTCCATGGGAGAGGTCAGGCTCTGCACTTACACAGGTGGCCTGGCTCTGGGATGTGGCTCCTGTGCTAAGTAAGCTAAGCCCCGCTGCCTAGCTGTTCTCTGCCTTCAGCAGAGCTGGGGAGATTCGATGTGACTTGAGTACATCTTTGTCAGAGCTGGGGAGATTCGATGTGACTTGAGTACATTGTTGTCAGAGTTTCCGTGTCGTGATGACCAGCTCAATCACCGACTTTCCAGAGGACTAACAATGTAGGTGTCACGAGTAGGGAAGAATGTCTAAGAAGGGGTGGATTTGGACTCAAGAACCCTAAGATAGCTCCACCCTGGAACCCAGCTCTGCCCACCACAATAGCGCTCCCTTTGGGTCATAGATACAAGTGACGAGAATGTGTTCTCTCCTGAGTGAATATGTGACTTGGGAGATCCTTATCACTGTCTTTGCTGCTTCTCTTCTCGAACCAGAGCTCAGAACCACACACATTCTGCCTATCACTAGGCGATGATAAGAGTACTTACCCTTCTAGGTGATGATCTGGTCCCTTGCTCCCCCACTCTGAGTCTGTCTCTAAGCTTGATAGTCGACCTCTTGTGTTCATATATCATCATCCCACCTCAAGAAGTTAAAAAAAAAAAAAAAGTTTTGTCCCAATCTGTCTGAACTTGGTAAACGATCTAATATATGATGAGATCTCAGTGATGTGCTGGTGGGTCTCTCAGAGTCGGCCATCCCACTGAGCCTGCAGGCTGGGTGTCTCCCCGCTGGACAGACACCTCATTTGGCTCTTCCTTCAGTGTCCTCACGTCTTACTCATCCACGATGTAGCTCCTTATGGTGCACGTGTCCTTGAAACTCCCTTAGCCCTTACTGTGGTTCTTCCATCCTCTGTTGACCCATTAGCTTGTCCATACACGGAGCCAGTTGGGCTTAACCGTTAAGCACAGGTGGCTTAACCATTCTGGTCTTCACTCTTTTTCCTTTGGCTGGTTGAGGTATAAGTCTGCTTTCAAGTTGTCTATACAGTGATGAAAGAAACTCCGTTAACAGGATTAAGTAGACTGAACACCAAATCTCAGTGCCTTTCTTGGTGCCCAAGGTTAAATATAACAAGAGCTTGGGGTTCTTTGTGTCTACACATGCAGTAAGAGTGCCTGGTCCCAATTACTGCATAAGAAACCCCTTTCTCGATACGTTAGTACATTTCCCCCCTCATCTTTATTTTTTCTGAGCACAAAGCCCTTCTGTTTTTCCAACCAGCTCTTGTTAAATCCTTAAAGACCCAAAAATCCAGATCAGTAAACAGTGGCAGGATTTCCCCCCTGTGTGTTGGAGAGTTGGGAGGGGAAGGTGGCTTCCTGGGGAAGCAGGTGCAGATCAAGTAGAAGGGGGTGGGAAGGAACGCTAAATCCCTCTTTCCCCCTCCCAGACCATTCCCAGAGCAGTAAATCCAAGCTTGCTGGAGTGACAGTGAGGAGAAGCGAGGCTCAGCCCGCTCTGAGCAGAACACTCGTACCAGTTCAAGGAGCCTCATCCTGAAAGAGTCCCACCTGGACACCTTCTGTGCCTAGGGACATGCTAGGACACACACCACCCACTCCATAGAGGGAAAAAATCCAGACACCAGGGAAACCAGAAATGGCAAAGAAACATGAGACAGGAGGGCTGCCAACCTCTGGCTTGGCCTCTGCACCTGGCATGGAGGGCAGGGCGCATTATATCATGTCTGGCATTACCCTTCACTGTGGAATGTTCCACCCACATGAAATCTTTGCTTTAGATGTAAATAATATACAATTTGTGACTGTCATCAAGCCTAGAGTACCTTCCCCTTTTCACACTTGTACTAACTTTAACTTCTTTAAAAAAGAGAGAGAGAGAGAGAGAGAAAGAGAAAAGCAAAACAAAACAAAACAAAAGACACACACAACAACAAAAAGACTGTTTGGATGCTGGAGAAAGGATGGTCACCCAGCCAGTCTGACACAGGGGTACAGAGAGGGGACAGGGGTTGCTTTACGGTGCACAGCTCCTTCTCTGTGACACCCTGTGAGCTGTTACCATTTTATGTCTGTACACAGCACATTGGGATCAGGAATTTCCAGCACGGAGTTTAGTGCTGCTATGGACACATCACATGCACCCACTGGCCCATTTCAAGTACTATGTTACCATGTTTTAAAAGGGAAGCTCTCTGGACCAGAAGAGCACATAGATGTGCTCATTAATCTGATGTGATTTCCATGATGACTCTACTCCAATAAAAGGGACAAAAGAAAAAAAGGAAAAACCCATATCTTTGTTTACAGATGATTAACTAGAAACAACCCCGCTCACCGCAGTTTGCAGAAGAGAAGACCGTAGAAAGCATTCAAGTCCGAAGCTCCAAAACAGAGATTTTCTTTGCTTTGTGGTTCCTTTAAAGACACTCACACCTTCTTGGTAAGAGATGGCCATGCTTCATAGAAGTGAAAAGTCAAAGGCGAGACACACTCGGAGGACATTTGAGCCTGAGATGAAGCATGTATGTAATATTTCTACGATGGAATTTTAGGTTTATATGTCAATATGAAACAAAAGCAGTTTGAGGGGAAGCAGGACACCACTCTGCCGTTACACTCTGTATGCTATAGTACCATTTTGTATGTATGTTCAAGAAGCATTGAACAAAGCAAAAAGGTGATGTATGTATAGGATAAAAATTAATTGTACGGTATCATTTCAGTACATTTTGTTGTACACTTTAATCTTGTTTCCTTTCTCTTCATTATTGATAAGAGGATGTGAACTGTATAGTTTCCAGCTAGTTACTCATAATAAAAAGAAATAAAAAAGAGGGTACTAGAGGAAAACAAGAAAGAACATTTGTCAATTGCAGTTGTCAAAAGAAACAAAAACCTAGCCTTATTTGTGAAGCATAATTGCTTTTCGCATACGGAAGTATTTTTTTCACAATTTCTTTGTATAACATTTGTATGAAACTTAAATATCTTCTCTGATGAGGGTGTTTCTTTGTGACTGAACCAGTAGATTCACGAGGTATGTTCTTATGGGTTCTCCCCACCCCCTAATTTTTTCAGAATCTTCACCTTTTTTAAATGAAGCTGTTTTGGAAAAAATATGCCTTGCTCTTCCTCGAACTGACAGTTTTCCATTTGGTCAGGATGGATGTATCAGGTTTGGGCCAAAGACGGAGACGGGGTCACATGAGGTCAGGAAGGTTTCTCTCCACATTATAAATAAATGTCCCCACTTGCAGCTTTCCTGGGAAGTTCAGTTCTAGAGAATTTACTGACAGAGATGGAGACAGAAGGGAAATCTGGGGTCAGTCTCAGAAGAACACTGGCAGGGAATGAATTTGTCTTTCAGTAGCCAAGATGGCAACCTGAGCTACAAGGAGCTCTGTGGGCAACGTGTGACCTTGACTCTGCCCAGGCACATCCTGGTCATTTCATCTTCATGGGTCACATAAGTATTTTTTTTTCCATCATTTAAACTTGGGAACACTCCTCAGCTCCATGGCTAGACAAAAGCAGGGCATGTTTGGCCCCTCAAGCCATCCCTGGCTGGTGTTGTGAAAGGAATGGAATGGAACTGGTTTAGAGAAGACCTTACAAGAGCTTCCTTATTCTTCTCTCGGGGTATGGGAGCCTGCCACGTGGAAGGTGGCAGTGTGTGTCACAACTCCCAGTTGATGGATATTCAGGTTGTCTGCTGATACCAGCCATGGCCAGCAGACCAGCCTTGTGTGCAAGTCATCAGCTAGGTGAGGGACCTATGGAATTCATCTCAGGAGGTTACATCCAGGGCTCGGGGACTGGCCAGGACTTGGAGGTTCCAGACAGGGAAGCAGGACCTTCTGCCTCTGACTTTAGTCTGAGTGGGCTGTTTTCAGGGCTCAGTGGCTCAGAGTCTAGAAATGAGGAGGAGAGGGAGGCCACCAACTGTCTGCCGTGGTCCTTTCTCCTTTCTCTGAGCAATGGCTAAGCACAGGGCAGGATGGGCCCCACCACCTACCCCCTTCTACCACTGCCCCGACCTGCACAGTTGGCCTGGTAGGTCTCCTGCTGCTGCTAAGTCCCTTCAGTTGTGCCCGACTCTGTGGGACCCCATCGATGGCAGCCCACCAGGCTCCCCTCTCCCTGGAAATCTCCAGACAAGAACACTGACGTGGGTTGCCATTTCCTTCTCCAATGCATGAAAGCGAAAAGTGAAAATGAAGTTGCCCAGTCGTGTCTGACTCTTCACGACTCCATGGACTGCAGCCTACCAGGCTCCTCCATCCATGGGATCTTCCAGACAAGAGCACTGGATTGGGTTGCCATTGCCTTCTCCATTGGTGGGTCTAGAGATGACCTTTAATGCAGCCAGGCACTATCGCCACCTAATGGTCGTCATGGAGAACTGCAGCCCTTAGAGCGGAAGCTAGACCCAGGAGGGCACCGGTGGAGGGTCATTCATGAAACAGTTGTGTGCTGAGCATCTGTGGGGAACCAAGCACTGAGGACACAGGCTCTGCCTTCATCCATCTGACATTCTCACTGGGAAGCAGATCTGTATATGATAGAATCTTAGGTGGGACAGAATCAAATATGTAGCATATGGAAGGGAAGTAGTTGGTGTGATTGGGGACGGCCTCTTGTAGAACTGGCCTTTGAACTGAAACCTTTATGTGGGAACTGAGCACGATGTCTTCAGCAGTGATTTAGTAGTGCCGGCTGAATGTTAGAAGTGCCTGGCAAGTATTAAAACAACAATAAATGCTCAGGTGCCACCCTCTTTCCCCAAGTAACGATATCTGACTCTCTCAGGTGGGGTTGGGGCATTCATAAGTTCTTCAGGTGATTCTGCTGGGCAGCTAGATCTCAGAGCCTGTACCTTTATTGGAAGAACACCCAAGGTAGAAGGGAGAGCAACTAAAAAAACCTCAGGGGGCTTCTGGATCTTCTCAGAATAGGAGAAAGTTGAGGGGGCCAGAATGAGGGATTCAGCATTGGAGATGGAGCTGATGAGATCAGAGAATGAAAAGAAATCAAGGGGTATGGGGGCTGAATTATGATCAGAAGGAACTGGGAAGCCAGGTTGGTTGACATTTTAAAAAGGATTTATTGAGATAGCATTTAAAGTGTATAATTGCTTTGGGTATTTCACATTTTTTTTTTAATATGGTAAATGAGATGTAACAAAATTTTTCCTTTTCATCATTTTTTAAGTGTGTTAGTCAAGGTTGGGGTTTAAACATGTAAATCAGCAGGAAAGGAACATGATAAATGTGCACCAAACCAAGCAAAAGAGGAGGAGATAGAGAGTCTTCCGGAAAAAGAATTCAGAATAAGGAGGTTAAAAAAGATCCAAAATCTGGAAGACAAAATGGAGTTACAGATAAATAGCCTGCAGACAAGGATTGAGATGATGGTGAATCATTGAACAGGGACCTAGATGGAAAAAAAAAAAGAGCCAATCAATAATGGATAATGGAATATATGAGATCAAAAACTCTCTGGAGGGATAGAAAAGTAGAATAACAGAGGCAGAAGATAGGATAACTGAGGTAGAATTGAATGGTAGAAATAAATGAAGCAGAGAGGAAAATAGAAAAAAAAAAGAATTAAAAGAATAGAGAACAACCTCAGAAACCTCTGGGACAATGTTAAAGGCCCCAACATTTGAATCAGAGGAGTCCCAGAAGGAGAAGAGAAAAAGAAATGCCATGAGAAAATACTTGAGGAGATAATAGTTGAAAAATTCCCTAAAAAGGGAAAGGAAATAGTCACCCACATGCAAGAAACCCAGAAAGTCCCAGGCTGGATAAACATAAAGTGAAACACCCCAAGACACATATTAATCAAATTAACAAAGATCAAACACAAAGAACAAATATTAAAAGCAGCCAGGGAAAAACAACAAATTACACACAAAGGGATTCTCATAAGAATAACAGCTGATCTTTCAACAGAAACTCTTCAGGCCAGAAGGGAATTGCAGGACATGCTTCAAGTGATGAAAGAGAAAAACTTTCAACCCAGATTACTGTACCCTGCAAGGATCACATTCAAATATGAAGGAGAAATCAAAAGCTTTACAGACAAGTAAAAGCGGAGAGAATTCAGCACCACCAAACTAGCTCTTCAACAAATACTAAAGATCTTCTCTAGGCAGGAAAAACAGAATGGTTGCATAAACCTGAACCGAAAATAGTAAAGCAAATGGCAACAGGATCACACCTGTCAATAATTACCTTACATGTAAATGGGTTGAATGCCGCAATCAAAAGACAGAGACTAGCTGAATGGATACAAAAACAAGACCGCTACTTATGTTGTCTACAAAAGGCCCACCTCAAAGCAAGGGACACATACAGACGGAAAGTGAAGGGTTGGGGGGAAAAAAAAACAGAAGAAAGCAGGGGTAGCAATACTCATATCATATAAAATGCACTTTAAAATAAAGCCTGTGGAAGAGACAAAGAAATACACTATATAATGATCAAAACATCAAACCGAGAAGAAAATGTAATGATTAAAAATACGTAAACACCCAACATAAGAGAACAGCAATATGTAAGGAAAATGCTAACAAGCATGAAAGGGAAGATTAACAATAACACAATAATAGTGGAAGATTTTAATACCACACTCACACCTATGGATGGATCAAGTAAACAGAAAATCAACAAGGAAACACAAACTTTAAATGATACATTAGAACAGAGAAACCTAATTGATATCTATACTAATTTTACACCGAATAATGAATTTCACATTTTTTCTCAAGTACACATGGAAACTTCTCCAGAAGAGATCACATCCTTGGCCATAAGTCCAGCCTTGATAAATTCAAAAAACCTTGAAATCATTCCAGGCATATTTTCTCATCACAATGCAGTAAGACTAGATATCAACTGCAGGAGAAAAACTGTTAAAAATTCAAACATATGGAGGCTGAATGTCACGCTGGTAAATAACCAACAAATCACAGAGGAAATCAAAAAGACATCAAAATATGCATAGAAGCAATTGAAAATGAAAACACAACAAGCCAAAACCTATGGGACATTGTAAAATCACTGCTAAGGCGAAGGTTCAGAGCAAAACAGCCTTACCTCAAGAAACAAGAAAAAAGTTAAACAAATAACCTAACCCTCTGCCTAAAGCAACTAGAAAAGTAAGAAATGAAGAACCCCAGGGTTAATAGAAGCAAAGAAATCATAAAATAGGGCACAAATAAATGTAAAAGAAACAAAAATGACTAGAGCAAAAATCAACAAAGCTAAAAGCTGATTCTTTGAGAAGATAAATAAAATTGACAAACCATTAGCCGGACTCATCAAGAGGCAAAGGGAGAAGAATCTAATCAACAAATTAAAAATGAAAATGGAGAGATCACAACAGACAACACAGAAATACAAGTGATTATAAGAGACTACTATCAGTAACTATATGCCAATAAAATGGACAACTTGGAAGAAGTGGACAAATTCTTAGAAAAGTACAACTTTCGAAAACGGAGTCAGGAAGAAACAGAAAATCTTTACAGACCCACCACAAGCACGGAAATGGAAAGTGTAATCAGTAATCTTCCAGCAAACAGAAGCCCAGGACCAGACGGCTTCACAGCTGGATTATACCAAAAATTGAGAGAAGAGCTAATATCTATAGTACTCAAACTCTTCCAGTTGCAGAGGAATGCAGACTTCCAAACTCATTCTTTGAAGCCACCATTACCCTACTACCAACACCAGACAAAGATGCCACAAAAAAAGAGATAACTACAGGCCAATAACACTGATGAACATAGATGCAAAATCCTTAACAAAATTCTAGCAAGCAGAATCCAACAGCATATTAAAACGATCATATATCATGACCAAGTGGGCTTTATCCCAGGGATACAAGGGTTCTTCAATATCTACAAATCAATCAACATAATACACCACATTAGCAAATTGAAAGATAAAAAAACATATGGTTATCACAATAGCTGCAGAGAAAGTCTTGAACGAAATTCAACATCCATTTATCATCAAAACACTCCAGAAAGCAGGCATAGAAAGAACATACCTAAACATAATTAAAGCTATATATGGCCAACCCACAGCAAACATTATCCTCAATGATGAAAAATTGAAAGCATTGCCCCTAAAGTCAGGATCAAGATAAGGATGTGCACTCTCACCACTACTATTCAACATAGTTTTGGAAGTTTTGGCCAAGAGGGATCAGAGCAGAAAAACAAATACAAGGAATCCGGATTGGAAAAGAAAAAGTAAAACTCTCACCGTTTGCAGATGCCATGATCCTCTACATAGAAAACCCGAAACACTCCACCAGAAAATTACTAGAGCTAATCAACGAATATAGTAAACTTGCAGGATACAAAATGAACACGCAGAAATCCCTTGCATTCCTGTACACTAACAAGGAGAAAACTGAAAGAAATATTAAAGAAACAATTCCATTCACCATTGCACCGAAAAGAATAAAATAGTGAGGACTATATTTACCTAGAGAAACAAAAGTCCTGCATATAGAAAACTAGAAAACACTGGTGAAAGAAATCAAACTGGACACAAAGAGATGGAGAAATAGACCATGTACATGCATTGAAAGAATCAATATACTGAAAATAGGTATACTACCCAAAGCAAACTATAGATTCAATGCAATCCCTATCAAGCTACCGACGGTATTTTTCAGGGAACTAGAAGAAATAATTTCACAATTTGTATGGAATTACAAAAAACCTCTAATAGTCAAAGCAATCTTGAGAAAGAAGAATGGACCTGGAGGAAATGCCCTGCCTGATTTCAGGCTATACTACAAAGCTACAGTCATCGAGACAGCGTGGTCCTGGCACACACACAAAAAAGATATATAGATAAATGAATCAAAATAGCAAGCCCAGAGATAAATCCACGCACCTATGGATACTTTATCTTTGACAGAGGAGGCAAGAATGTACAATGAAGACAAGACAACCCCTTTAACAAGCATGCCGGGAAAACTGGTCAACCACTTGTAAAAGAATGAAACTAGAACACTTTCTAACACCGTACTCAAAAATAAATTCAAAATAGATTAAAGATCTAAACGTAAGGCCACAAACTATAAAACTCCTAGAGGAAAACACAGGCAAAATACTTTCTGACAGAAATCACAGCAGGATCCTCTATGACCTATATCCCAGAGTAATGGAAATAGAAGCAAAAATACACAAATGGGACCTCATTAAACTTAAAAGCTTTTGCACAAAGAAGGAAACTCTAAGCAAGGGGAAATGATGGCTTTCACAATGGGCGAAAATAATAGCAAACGAAGCAACTGACAATGAATAAATCTCAAAACTATACAAGCAACGCCTGCAGCTCAATTCCAGAAAAATAAGCGAGCCATTCAAAAAATGGGCTAAAGAACTAAACAGACATTTCTCCAAAGAAGACATACAGATGGCTAACAAACACATGAAAAAATGCTCAAATCACTCATTATCAGGGAAATGCAAATCAAAACCATAATGAGGTACCATCTCACACCAGGCAGAAAGGCTGCTATCCAAACGTCTACAAACAATAAATCCTGGAGAGGGTGTGGAGAAAAGGGAACCCTCTTACACTGTTGTTGGGAATACAAACTAGTAGAGCTACTATGGAGAATAGTGTGGAGATTCCTTAAAAAAAAAACTGGAAATGGAACAGCCACATGTAACAGCAGTCCTACTCCTGGACGTAAGCCCCAAGGGAACCAGAACTGAAAGAGACACATGTGCCCCAATGTTCATCGCAGCACTGTTTATAATAGCCAGGACACGGAAGCAACCCAGATGTCCATCAGCAGAAGAATGGATAAGAAAGCTGTGGTATATATACACAATGGAATATTACTCATATATCCAAAAGAATGCATTTGAATCAGTGTTAACGAGGTGGATGAAACTGGACCCTATTATACAGAGTGAAGTAAGCCAGAAAGAAAAGCACCAGTAACACACACACACACACACACACACACACACACACACACACACACACATACATATGCCATATGTATATATATATATATATGGGCTTCAGAAAGATGGTAATGATAACCCTATATGCAAGACAGGAAAAGAGACACAGATGTATAGAACAGTCTTTTGGACTCTGTGAGAGAAGGCAAGTGTGGGGTGGATTCGGAGAATAGTGTTGAAACATGTATATTTCCATATATGAAACAGACCTCCAGTCCAAGTCCGATGCATGAGATAGAGTGTTCAGGGCTGTGGCACTGGGGTGACCCAGAGGGATAGGATTGGACGGGTGAGGGGTTCAGGATGGGAAACACATGCACAACCGTGGCTGATTCATGTCAATGTGTGGCAAAACCACTACAATATTGTAGACTAATTAGCCTCCAATTAAAATAAATAAATTAAAAAAAGAAAGAAAACTAAAAAATTCAAAACGAAAAACATGTAACTGTTTTCTAAACTGCAGTGTTCACAGACCATCTTCATCTTGGACTACATGAGGACACCACCTCTATTATTACTGATTTTTTTTTAATCCAGCAAAAGAAAGTTGACTCTCGTTCCTTCTAGCATCACTGGTGTGGGTGTATCCCACGTGCTGAGGTGTATGGTTGAGAGATTGCTCCATACAGGAATCTTTTGGTCTCCATGACAACCCGAGGAGGCAAGTACTAATCATAGTCCACTGTCAAGATGAGGAAAGTGATATGCTCCATGTCACACAACAGGTCAGTCAGCACCACAGCCTGGATTCAAATGGGTCTACCCGACTCACAACCCAGGTCAGTGACCCCCTCAGAGGGACACTGGCCCAGAGTCTGTGGCACTATAATAATTTGACAAAATGCCTCTCCCTGACTCCACTGCCCATGGGGTTGGACATTGTTCCTTACTTAGTCTAGTTTTGCAAAGAGGCTTGATGGTTAAATGAAGTTAGAGGGGTGTCAGCTTTCTACTTGAAAAGAATAAAATCCATTACAGGTAACTTTGAGCAGGAAAGAAACTTATTAAGAATATTAAGTGACACAGATTTCTGGGAGGGAAGGCTGGAGAGGCAGCCATGACAATATAGAAATTAATTGCAGGATCTTCTGTCACTCATTGGAAAAGACCCTGACGTTGGGAAAGATTGAGGGCAGGAGAAGAAGGGCATGGCAGAGGATAAGAAGGTGGGTTGGCATCGTCAACTCAATGGACATGGGTTTGGGTGGACTTTGGGAGTTGGTGATGGACAGGGAGGCCTGGCATGCTGCAGTTCATGGGTTCGCAGAGAGTCGGACTCGACTGAGTGACTGAACTGAACTGAACTGTCACTACCACTGGCTTCAGACTCAGCGGCTGTCACTAGTGAGATGGCTTATGTTCCTTGCACCTCTGCTAGATTGAATTCTATGCAATAGAATCCACTTGCATTGCTTTCACCTGTAGGTGTATCCATTGGTTAAGCCTGCATTCCATGTGGCTGTAGTAATTGAGTCTTAGGTGCCATCTGGATGTATTTGATTGGCTGAGCCTGGGTACCATCTAGGTGCATCTAATTGATTGAGCCTATATCACATGGTTACATTCTGACTGCAAAGGAGGTGGCAAAAATGAGATTCTGACTGTTTCTAGTGCAGATTTGTAAGATGGACAATTAAAGCATTGACTAAAAAGTCTCCTCCCTGCAGACTTGTCCACAGTCTCTTTATCAGCCACCTCAGCTTTTCAAAGCTCAATTCATCCTACTAAGTAAAGCGGAAGGGTTTAGTAAGTCAAGTGGTCTGTGCTCTGCTGTGTTAATTTGTCTAGGCTAGTTCTACATTTCCTAGAATCCCTTTCTTTGATTTTGAGTTCAGTCAGTCTGTTCAGTGGCGTAGTTGTGTCCATTTCTTTGCGAGCCAATGGACTGCTTCAAGTCAGGCCTCCCTGTCCATCATCAACACCCCGCAGTTTACTCAAACTCATGCCCATTGAGTTGGTGATGCCATCCAACCAACTCGTCTTCTGTTGTCCCCTTCTCCTCCCACCTTCGATCTTTCCCAGCATCAGGGTCTTTCGAATCAGTCAGTCCTTCATGTCAGATGGCCAAACTATTGGAGTTTCAGCTCAGCATCAGTCCTTCCAATGAATATTCAGGACTGATGTCTTTTAGGGTGAACTGGTTGAATCTCCTTGCAGTCCAAGGGATTCTCGAGAGTCTTCTCCAATACCACAGTTTCACAGCATGAATTCTTTTGGTTCTCAACTTTCTTACTACTCCAGCTCTGACATCCATACATGACTACTGGAAAAACCATAGCTTCGATTATGCTATTCCTCTGCCTTTTGTAAAACCAGCTTGAACATCTGGAAGTTCATGGTTCACATATTGCTGGAGCATGGCTTGGATAATTTTGAGCATTAATTTACTCGTGTGGGAGATGAGTGCAATTGTGCGGTAGTTTGAGCATTCTTTGCAACTGCCTTTCTTTGGGATTGGAATGAAAACTGAACCTTTCCAATCCTGCGGCCACTGCAGAGTTCTCCTGATTTGTTGGCATATTGAGTTCAGCACGTTCATAGCATCATCTTTCAGGATTTCAAAATAGCTCTACTGGAATTCCAGCACCTCCACTAGCTTTGTTCCTAGTAAAGCTTTGTAAGGCCCACTTGAATTCATATTCCAGAATGTCTGGTTCTAGGAGAGTGATCACACCATTGTGATTATCTGCATCGTGAACATCTTTTTGTACAGTTTTTCTGTGTATTCTTGCCACCTCTTCTTAATATCTTGTGGTCTAGAGGCACACAGATATCGTCTATGCCTGCCCAGCGGCTCCCTACCAGAGACTTCAGTGCTCAGACCACTGGATGGGAAATGATCTGAAGCTACTCTTCCACGGCCTCTTAAAAAAAAAAAATCCACAGAAAAGAGGTTGAAAGAAATTAAAAAAAAAAACAAAAAAACAAAGTCATGTAGCAAGATGAGAACCTTGACAGTAGAGAAGGAGGAGCATGTGGCAAAAAGCATAGGTTCTTGGGGAATAGGATTGTCCTTAGTAATGACATTTGCATTTCAAAACTTAGGAATGTGGCGTCTTACAATGTATCTTCCTAGGGACATGGTCCTTGTATTGTAATTTATCAAAATCCACTGACTTTCATAAAAAGTATGAATTTTTACAACATATGCAAAAAATTCTAGTCAAATCTCACTCATTAGGTTAGTCATATCCATGGTTTTAAATACTATTTCAAAACGGAAAATATTAAATTTCAGGAAAAGGGGTTTTAATATTATTATAAAGCATCATGAAATATCCAAAAACTTTCCCTTACTGTATCAACGGATACAAAAACATAAAATTCCCTTTACTTGATAAAATAATGAGTTAAAAGTGAAAAAAAAAGAGTAAGAGGCCTTGTAGTTGTCTATATACGAGAAGCTAGGTGATGATTTCCATTTTACGTTAGTCATAGTGGTGGTCACTCTAATGAGAAGTAACCTTATATTTTTCAAAACATCCAATAAATCAAAATTCTCAGGTGAAAAGAAAACTCATAGGTTCTGGAAAAGAGAAGCCCTGATGGGATAAAGTCACATAACCCCTTTCTCATAAAGTTAAGAATGTGCTCAAAAAGTGACAAGCACAGTGAGTAATCCTCACTAAATGGCTCTCTGTCTTTCTGATTAGATGTTGTCTGCTCCCTTTCAGTAGTTGGCGGTATTTTCTTTCTCTTTAGCCCCAGATTACTGCCACCCAAGGGAGGGGATGAGAAAAAAGTGATAGCAACACCTCTGTGTAATAAACCCACTGGTATCTTTCATGGAGAAGAAGAAGGATTTCATAATTTCACTTTCTAGTACTCAAGGAAGATGGTCCCAGCATAGGCAGGGCTTCCTGGCCAGCATCCACTACATCAGATCCACTGTGGAGGCTCCCTTGTGGTGCATGGATGGTGGGGAGGAGAGTCTGCACATAGAACAGCAGTGGGCGTGTTAACCCAAGTGTCTCTGGGAGACACAGGCGGTCAGCTCTGGGAACAGAGTCATACCAGCAAGTTATTAGAACAGCCACAACTTATCTTCATGCAGAAAACATTTTTTGGTGATCTTCTCAAGATTTCAGAAGTTAGGATGTTCAATACTATGATATCAAGCTACTGGTCTATCAAGTTAATTGCACACGATTTTTGTTTGATTTTTCTTTTTTTTTTTTTTCTCATGCTACAGAGCTTATGGGCTCCCTGTACCCTGACCAGAGAATGAACCCACACCCTCAGCAGGGAATGCACGGAATCCTAACCACTGGATTACCAGGGAATTCCTCATCTTTTTTTTTTTTTTTTTAATTTTATTTCTTTTTTTTTTTTTTTAATAAATTTATTTATTTTAGTTGGGGGCTAATTACTTTACAATATTGTAATAGTTTTTGCCATACATTGACATGAATCAGCCATGGGTTTACATGTGTTCCCCTTCCCGGACCCCCCACCCACCTCCCTCCCCATCCCATCCTTCTGGATCATCCCATTGCCCCGGCCCTGAGCCCTTGTGGTACATATACACAATGGAATATTACTCAGCCATTAAAAAAAATACATTTGAATCGGTTCTACTGAGATGGATGAAACTGGAGCCCATTATACAGAGTGAAGTAAGCCAGAAAGAAAAACAACAATACAGTATACTAATGCATATATATGGAATTTGAAAGAGGGTAACGATAATCCTCATCTTTTTAAATCTGAGTAATTCGGTAAAGAGCAGAGCAGAGACTGTGATCACCCCTATTCCCACCATCTCCAAAACACCACTTCCTGACATTATCACTTACTTGCTTACAATCTTGTACACACTCACAAATGTCTGTGAAAAACGACTAAAGTGAAAGTGTATGTGCTTGAGTGTATGTTTACTGGGCATATTGGCAAGAATTTGAAGATATCTGAAGAACAGCTTCTGTCAGCCCGTTGATATCTCTGTGATTGTCTTTCCAGCCTCTCCTGGAGAGAACGCTAGAGTCTGCCACTGAGCCCTTTCAGATTAAGTCAGCGTTCTTCTGGTCTGCCTGCCCCAGTGGTGAAATTTGCTTTCGAAGTTGAGGTATCACTCAAGGCATCTCTGTGGATCCTGCAGGGATTTTGTTGTCTCCGGTTTGATATTCAAGCTGAGCCTAAAGCACAGGAGAGAATGATCCTGTGCTTCCCATTTCCAAATTCGTTTTCTCTGTGGCAGCACTGGCATTAATCTGGGAATACCTTAGGTACAATTCCCAAGCATTTTTTTCATTCCTAGTACATCATATCTCTACCCTTAAACTCATCACAGAAAATCCAGAAACAGCAAAATAAGAGAAAAAGAAAAGTGTCAGCCAAATCCACCCATTAAGAGGCCCTGGTGTACCATGCTGACTGCTCCCCACCCAGGCTTTTACTCTCTGAAAAGTTTTTCTGAAGTTTTTGGTCTACACATTGCCTTGGGATGTCCAGTGATTTTGCAGACCTATACCAGGCTTCTGGTGGAGGGAAAGAAAATCACCGGTGTTCCATGAGAGCTGGGATTTTCATTTTCATACTCTAGCTGCTATCGGTGACAAATTTCCCACAACTCCCTTTCTGGCTCTCAGCTGCCACTCCTGTCATTAACTTCCCATGACACTCGGATGTGTTCCCAGGGCATGCTTCATGCTGAAGGAGGGTACTGTATGCAAAGTACTCTGTACGTATGCAATTGACTCTGCCTGATTATTATTATTGTTATTATTATTATTACTTTTTTTTCTTTTTTGCCTCAACACTGTGAACAGGCTTTCTATAGTTAGGGCAAGCAGGAGCTACTCCTCATTGCAGAGTGCAGTCTTCTCATTGAGGTAGCTTCTCCTGTTGCGGAGCAAAGGCTCTAGAATATGTTGTCAGTAGTTGTGGCCTGGGGGCTTAACTACTCTATAGCATGTGAAATCTCCTGGGGCCAGGGATTGAACCTGTGTCCCCCTGCATTGCCAACTGGATTCCCAACCACTGGGCCAGCAGAGAAGTCTGACTCCGCCTAATTGAAAAGATAAAATTAACATGAGGAATGCCTATAGAAAGATACGGAGATGCTCACAAAATAGGAAGAAAGGGTTAGCAGCCAGGCCTTTCAAGGCATGTGAAACAAGCAAATTTGGGGATCAAAATATCAAGAGCCCACTGGTATTTTCTTCTGCACCCTACTCTTGGGATGAACTAAGGCCAACCACATTTTGTAATTGTGTTCGTGCCCCAAAGCCCAAAGTGGGAGATAGAGGGATTTTCTTTGGCTTGGTCACTCAGTGCATGCAGGGGACTGGATGACTGCCCCTCAAAAAACCAAAGATGTTCTTTGATACCGGAAGAAAAGAGAATGGAGGCTGACTGGGCATGAGCACAGGGAGCCACTGTTGTTAGGGAAGTTAATGGAAGCTCTGATCCTGCTTCTCCCAGAAGACAGATACTCACAGTACTCTCACGCACTCAGGGACAGAGTGAAACACAGCCCTAAGCCCATCCATGGGTCTCCTGGTAAAAAGCTCCAAGCTCTCCACAGTGACACTGTCTCTTCTCCATCCCCCTGCCCTCTTCCGTCTCCCCAGCACTTGCAACTTCTCCACTGATGGTTTCCACAGTTCTGCCCCAGGAGCCAGCTTGTGCCTAGGTTCCAGTGTGCACTATGCTGTGGACTGGATCAGAAAGCTGGCCTTCTGCGACCATTGGGTGAAGGAGATATACAATGCCTACAGAAACAGTGTCGGCAGTGAGTGGGCCAGGGAGAGGGCCATCCATGGTGGTTGAAGGGTCTGTCTGCCTGGGCTCCAGGAGCACCCCAGGACCAAGGGAAATTCATTAAGAATGGATGCTATCATTCATATCCCACCTGCTCAGTGCCAGCTTCCAAGAGGCTTACACATCCTAGCTCACTCAGGGTTGCCCTCATGACACCCTCTGGGAGAGGATCTCATCATCCCCACTTTGGGTCTGGGGAAGCTGACGGAGAGATGACTTGTGTTGCCCGTCCATGATTATGCCTCCAGCCCCACCGTTGTGCTCCACATGTGGTCCTTGGACCAGCAGCATCAGGGTCACATGCAGGGTCTTGGAAATGCAGATTCTTTGGTCCCCATCTCAAACCTGTCAGATTGACAGCTCTGGGGTGGGATTTGGCCCTCTGAATCTTAACTGGACCTCCAGGTGATTCTGATGCTTGTTGGAAGTTGAGGACCTCGGGCTTCGCCCTGACTACTCAGACTGTGGTCCCTGGAGCAGCCACACGAGTTCATCTCCTGGGAGCTTGTTAGAAATGTGGACTCGAAGCCCCTCCCAAGGCATCAGGGTCAGATCTGTGTCTTTAACAAGACTCCCAGGTGATTCGTGAAAACATTGGTTCTCAAGCGTGACTCCTATTGGGATCCCCTGACGAATTTACCGTTCTGCTTTTTTGGCCTAGCTGCTGCTTGGCATTGGGACTTACTGAGTTCCCTGGGGGATTCTAATGTGTGGACAAGTTATGAAAGCCACCAGCTTCAGTGTCAGGAGAGGATTGGTTTATCATATTGTACAAGAAACCTGGAAGGTGCTGGAGGCAGGGTTGATTCACCAATGACCCTTGATCACTATTTCTGGAGTTCTCTAAGTCTTTGACTCTTTACAGGTGAGGCTGCTTCTCCCCCAGGAGGCACATGGGGATGTTTTTGATTATCATGATGACTCTAAGCAGCTACTGGCTGGTAAAGGGAATACAATTTGAGTAGGCGGATAATAAAATGTGCCATCTACACCTTGACCCCGTTCTCAGAAAGAGTAATGTCCCAGGAAGAACTTCGGGCCTCTGACTGGATAAAACCCATTTCTAGTCCCAATGCTGCCACTGTCTTACTCCCCAAGCCTTAGTTTCTAAGTCGGTGAAATGGGGATAAAAATACATATACCGTTCCAGCCTCCTGGAAGGCTCCTCCCCTTGCCCAGCTCTTTGGACTCACGCTTTTCCAGCTCCGGCTCACTCTAGAGGAAGCATTCCCTCCCAGCTCGCACTCCCACCCTCCAGCTCAGCCAGGCCTGCCCGCAATTCCCTCCACCAGCTCCCAATATTTCTCCTCCTCTCTTGTCAAGAAACATTTACCTTTGTGACACATGGTTTCATCAACGACCCTCCATGTGGAATGTAAGTTCCATTAGCTGAGCACCTACTGTGTGCTGGCCTCTCATGCACAGTCACTGTGCATGGGCAGTGAGCAGAACACACAGGCCGTCTCATTCTTCACCAAGCTCACAGCCTGGCTACAAGCAGTCAGCACCTAAGTGTAACAAGTGTGTCAATTGACCACCAGATCTTTGGAGAAAAATAAAGTGGAGAATGGAGAACAGAGGAGTGTCTAGGGGTGGTCAGGATGGGAGGGTAGGTGGTGATCAAGGCCGGCCTGGTTTCAAGGTGACAGCAGGACACAGGTGGGAGGAGAGGAAGTAAGCCCAGTGAGCATAAGAAGGACGGAATTTCCCGAGAGGAAGCAAGGAGTTCAAAGGTCCAAAGGCTGGAGCTTCCTGTGGAGAGCCAGAGTGCCCTCAAGGATGCACCAAGCAAAAGGCAACGGGTGGGGTGGGGATGGTGGGGTCATGGAGGTGCCTGCGGCCTTCAGAGGCACTTCAACTTTTTGTCCAAGCACTTCTTTTTAAAGAAGATTTCTTTAACGTTAACAGTGAATTGATATAGAGGAATTTTGTTACCTGTCTGTCCTTAACACTGGTGGTTCAGGGACCCCAATGCAGGGGCACAGGTTTGACGCCTGCATGGGGAACTGAGATTCTGCATGCCACATGATATGGCATGGTATATATTCAGTTTGGAGGAGACAATATTAATAATAGCTATAAGGATGACCATGAGAAAAGCTGAGCACCGAACAATTGATGCTTTTGAACTGTGTTGCTGGAGAAGACTGTTGAGACTCCCTTGGACTGCAGTGTGATCCAACCAGTCCATTTTAAAGGTAATCCATTTGGAATATTCATTGGAAGGACTGATGCTGAAGCTCCAATACCTAGGCCACGTGATGGGAAGTAGTGACTGATTGGAAAGGACTCTGATGCTGGGAAAGATTGAAGGCAGGAGGAGAAGGGGACGACAGAGGATGAGCTGGTGAGATGGCGTCACTGACTCAATGGACAGGCGTTTCAGCAACCTCTGGGAGTTGGTGATGGACAGGGAAGTGTACGGAAGGGCGTACTGCATTCCATGGGGTCGCAGAGAATCAGACATGACTAAGAGAGTGAACTGACTGATAAGGGTGATATACCAGGGTCTGAACAAATCAGTGGTGCGAACCTAATGAATTACCACATGGTTCCAGAACTGGTGTACCGGGTCGAGAGCTGGTCTCAGGTGAGCCTATGTGAAGCCCTCTGCTGGGGTAGGAGGGGGAGTCTAGAGGCCCTTTTCCAAGTACAGATCTAATTGAGAAGAAACTCTACCCTGAGCATGTGAGAGTGATCAAAAGAAACTTTGCTTCTATCAGTTAGATTGAGGACCTGCTTAGGCTCCTGGTCGTGGACACCCCACTACCTGCCCTCTCATTCTTACCTGGAGAATGACAGAGAAGTCCATAGAGCTGTCACTGCTATTCACTTGCCTTCTCACATTAAAGGAGGTTTCCTAGGGTGGTGTAGCAGATGTTTTGAAATGATCATTTACTATCCTGAAATGAAATACTGATGGATAATAAAACCATCTTAAAACCAAAATGTTCTGTCCCAGGAAATTAAAAAAAAAAAAACAAACTGTCCTGGAGATCAACATCCAGTAACACAAAGTGAAATAGGGAGTGAACTGCCTGGTGGTCCAGTGCATAAGACTTGACCTTCCAATGCAGCGGGTGCAGCTTCTATCCACATGGAGCTAAGATCCCATGTGTCTCAAGACCAAAACATAAAACAAGTGTTTATGTTATCATAAACATAAAGGAAGTGATGATAACAAATTAAATACAGAGCTTAAAAATGGTCCACATATTTTTTTTTTTTTAAAGAACTAAGAGTAGGTCATTTATACTCAAGGATTCAGTTCCTCAGGTGGCGGTAGTGGTAAAGATTCCCCCATATGCAGTAGACATAAGGTCTACTTAGGCAGACCTTATGTAGCAGACATAAGAGACACAGGTTTGATCCCTGGGTCAGGAAGGTCCCCTGAAGGAGGCCATGGCAACCCACTCCAGTATTCTTGCCTGGAGAATCCCAGGACAAAAGAGCCTGGGGTCTATAGCATCACGAAGAGTTGAACACAACTGAGCACACACATGTATTTATACTCACAACAATGCATGCTCCCGTAGGTAAATGTTTGAGCACTCACACTTGCACCCAAATGTGCCCTCACTGAGGATTCAGCCTGGCAAATGCAGGAGGACACAAGTGTGCAGTCTCGGCCATTCACAAAGCCATCGAGGTACTGTGGCCATCATGTGATTGCCACAAACTGCAAAGCAACCCATGGTTAGGCTCTGAATAAAACAAAATATTGACTTCTCCAGTTTGCACCATAATTGCAGCCCTGGAAATCTTTTATTAAACTTATGGGACAAAGTGCAGATAAGGGCCTCCACTCGGGGTATTATGAATGGGTTTGGACTTACCTAAATATCTGGCAGGACATTTGAGAATCATTCACGTCTAACGTGTATGCCATGAAGCAGGCACCTGCCCCCATGTGTAGTGGCCCCCCATATCATGACAACAGTCAAAAACCACACCCCTAGAATTTGTCACAGTCACTCCTCCTTCTTCAAGAACTGCTGGTCTAAGGCCGCCCTCCCTTAGTGAGCCACGAAGAGGTAGAGCTGACAGAGATGCCGCTTTATAAACTGAAGTGAAGTGAAGTGGATTCGCTCAGTCATATAGAACTCTTTGTGACCGCTTAGGCTATATTGTTCATGGAATTCTCCAGGCCGGAATACTAGAGGGGGTGTCCTTTCTCTTCTCCAGGGGATTTCCTGACCCAGGGACCAAACCCAGGTCTTCTGCATGGCAGGCAGTTTCCTTACGAGCTGAGCCACCAGGGAAGCCCAAGAATCCTGGATAAGGTAGCCTATCCCTTTCTCCGGGGGATCATCCCAACCCAGGAACTGGGGTCTCCTGCATTGCAGGCAGATTCTTTACCAACAGAGTTATGAGGAAAGCTGAATAAAATAGTTCCTTTTTTTTTTTTTTTGAGATCTTAGTTCTCCAAGCAGAGCTTGAACCCATGCCCCCTGCAGTGAAAGCACAGAATCTGAACCACTGGACACCCAGGGAAGTCCTGGAGGTGCCTCTTTCAATTCTGTGTCCCAGGTCTCTCCCTCGCTTCACCCTACAGCCACCTGCCTCTCACAGAAACAGGTGACAAGGAGAGCACATTTTGCCCTGAATCCCTGCTCTGCCATTGTTAGCTGTGTGGCCTTCAGCCAGTGGCAACCCTCTCTGAACTGCCTTTTTCTCTGTCAAACCTACAGAGAACAGATGCCAAGGGGGTCAGCAGAGGACCTGTGCAGAGTTAGCCCTCAGGAACCCAAAGAGGGTGTCATTAATACTCCCTGGGCCTGTGGGGGTGGGGGAGAAAGCTAAATCCATCTGCAGAAACTCAGAGGAGGGTCTCTCTCCAGGGGAGTCAGCAGAGAAAGAAAACAGGAACCTGACTTTGCACATAACAAAGGGGAAAGACAGAATGAGCAAAGAATGTAATTAAAAATAAAGCAAAGAAGAGGGGAATTCCTTGGGGGCTCAGTGGTAAAAAATCCACCTGCCAATGCAGGAATCACTGGTTCCATCCCTGATCCAGGAGAATCCCATATGCCATGGAGCAGCTGAGCTCATGCATTCCAACTACTGAGTCTGTGTTCTAGAGCACGGGAGGCTTAATTACTGAGTCCACTTGACCTGAGCCAATGCTGGACAACAACAGAAGCCACTGCAATGAGAAGCCTCAACGCCACAACTAAAGAGTAGCCCCTGCCACCTTAAGCTAGAGAAAGCCCTCATGGAAATGAAAACCAACACATGCAAAGATAAATACATTTTTAAAATATGGCAAAGAAGTGATACAAGAAAACAAGGGAAGTCTGACAAATAGAAGACACAAAGTAAACTGATATCCAAAAAAGCCAAATTTCATCACAATAAATGGGAATAAGGCAAAGTTTCAACGCAAGAGATTTTCTGACAGTTTCTTTTTTCTTTGTTTGTTTAAAGCTGGCTAAATATGAAAGATTCCTAATATATACAACAGTTGAAAAATACACAATAAGAATATATATATATATATATACTGACAATGAAAGCCAATGCAGCTGTACTCAGTATCGTTTAGTTGCTCAATCATGTCCGACTCTTTGTGACCCCATGAATCGCAGCACGCCAGGCCTCCCTGTCCATCACCAACTTTCGGAGTTTACCAAAACACATCTCCATCGAGTCGGTCATGCCATCCAAACATCTCATCATCTGTCTTCGTCTTCTTATCCTGTCCCAAATCCTACGCAGCATTAGGGTCTTTTCCAATGAGTCAACTGTCACATGAGGAGGCCAAAGTATTGGAGTTTCACCTTCAACATCAGACCTTTCAATGAACACTCAGGACTGATTTCTTTTAGGATGGACTGGTTGGATCTCCTTGCAGTCCAAGGGACTCTCAAGAGTCTTCTCCAGCACTACTGTACAAAGGCATCAATTCTTCCGCTCTCAGCTTTCTTCACCGTCCAACTCTCAATCCATACATGACCACTGGGAAAACCATAGCCTTGACTAGACGGAACTTTGTTGGCAAAGAAATGTTTCTGCTTTTAAATATGCTATCTAAATTGGACATAAGCTTCCTTCCAAGGAGGAAGCGTCTTTTAATTTCATGGGGGCCATCACCATCAGCAGTAATATTTGAGCCCCACCCCTAAATAAAGTCTGACACTGTTTTCCCATCTATTTCCCATGAAGTGATGGGACCAGATGCCATGATCTTGATTTTCTGAATGTTGAGTTTTAAGCCAACTTTTTCACTCTCCTCTTTCACTTTCATCAAGAGCCTCTTTAGCTCTTCTTCACTTTCTGCCATAAGGGTGGTGTCATCTGCATATCTGAGGTCATTGATATTTCTCCTGGCAATCTTGATTCCAGCTTGTGTTTCTTGCAGCCCAGCGTTTCTCATGATCTACTCTGCATATAACTTAAATATACAGGGTGACAATAGGCAGCCTTGACGTACACCTTTTGCTATTTGCAACCAGTCTGTTGTTCCATGTCCAGTTCTAACTGTTGCTTCCTGACATGCATACAGGTTTCTCAAGAGACAGGCCAGATGGTCTGGTATTCCCATCTCTTTCAGAATTTTCCCCAGTTTATTACTGTCAAGCAAATGGATTTTAAGGTGAAAAAGCATTACTAAAATTTAGAAGTATAAAAGGATTCATTTGAGCTAAATTTGCAAGTACCTATACAGTCAGCAAAAACAAGACCGGGAGCAGACTGTGGCTCAGATCATGAACTGCTTATTGCCAAATTCAGACTTAAATTAAAGAAAGCAGGGAAAACCACTAGACCATTCAGGTGTGACCTAGATCAAATCCCTTATGAGTATACAGTGGAAGTGACAAATAGACTTAAGGGACTAGGCCTGATAGACAGAGTGCCTGATGAACTACGGACACAGGTTCGTGACATTGTACAGGAGACAGGGATCAAGAAAATCCCCATGGAAAAGAAACACAAAAAAGCAAAATGGCTGTTTGAGGAGGCCTTACAGATAGCTGGGAAGAGAAGAGAAGCAAAAAGCAAAGGAGAAAAGGAAGGATATTCCCATCTCAATGCAGAGTTCCAAAGAATAGCAAGGAGAGATAAGAAAGTGATCAGTGCAAAGAAATAGAGGAAAACAACAGATTGGGAAAGACTAGAGATATCTTCAAGAAAATTAGAGATACCAAAGGAACATTTCATGCAAAGATAGGTTCGATAAAGGACAGCAATGGTATGGACCTAACAGAGGCATAAGATATTTAGAAGAGGTGGCAAGAATACACAGAAGAACTGTACAAAAAAGATCTTCACGACCCAGATAATCACGATGGTGTGATCACTCACCTAGAGCCAGACATCCTGGAATGTGAAATCAAGTGGGCCTTAGAAAGCATAACTATAAACAAAGCTAGTGGAGGTGATGGAATTCCAGTTGAGCTATTTCAAATCCTCAAAGGTGACGCTGTGAAAGTGCTGCACTCGATATGCCAGCACATTTGGAAAACTCAGCAGTGGCCATAGGACTGGAAAAGGTCAGTTTTCGTTCCAATCCCAAAGAAAGGCAATGTCAAAGAATGCTCAAACTACAGCACAATTGCACTTATCTCACATGCTAGTAAAGAAATGCTCAAAATTCTCCAAGCCAGGCTTCAGCAATACGTGAACCGTGAAATTCCAGATGTTCAAGCTGGTTTTAGAAAAGGCAGATGAACCAGAGATCAAATTGCCAATATCCGCTGGATCATCGAAAAAGCAAGAGAGTTCCAGAAAAACATATATTGCTGCTTTATTGACTATGCCAAAGCCTTTGACTGTGTGAATTACAATAAACTGTGGAAAATTCTGAAAGAGATGGGAGTACCAGACCATCTGACGTGTCTCTTGAGAAACCTGTATGCCGGTCAGGAAGCAACAGTTAGAACTGGACATGGAACAACAGACTGATTCCAAATAGGAAAAGGAGTACATCAAGGCTGTATATTGTCCCCCTGCTTATTTAACTTATATGCAGAGTAGATCATGAGAAATGATGGGCTGCAAGAAACACAAGCTGGAATCAAGATTTCCAGGAGAAATATTAATAACCTCAGATATGCGGATGACACCACCCTATGGCAGAGAGTGAAGAAGAACTAAAGAGCCTCTTGATGAAGGTGAAGGAGGAGAGTGAAAAGGTTGGCTTAAGGCTCAACGTTCAGAAAACTAAGATCATGGCATCTGGTCCCATCACTTCCTGGGAAATAGATGGGGAAACAGTGGAAACAGTGTCAGACTTTATTTTTTGGGCTCCAGAATCACTGCTGATGGTGACTGAAATTAAAAGATGCTTACTCCTTGGAAGGAAGGTTATGGCCAACCTAGAAAGCATATTTAAAAGCAGAGACATTACTTGGGCAACAAAAATCCATCTAGTCAAGGCTACGGTTTTTCCACTGGTCATGTATGAATGTGAGAGTTGCACGGTGAAGAAAGCTGAGCACCACAGAATTGATGCTTTTGAACTGTGGTGTTGGAGAAGACTCTTGAGAGTCCCTTGGACTGCAAGGAGATCCAATCAATCCATCCTAAAAGAGATCAACCCTGGGTGTTCATTTGAAGGTCTGATGTTGAAGCTGAAACTCCAATACTTTTGGCACCTCATGCGAAGGGTTGACTCATTGGAAAAGACCCTAATGCTGGGTAGGGTTGGGGGCGGGAGGAGAAGGGGACCACAGAGGATGACATGGTTGGGTGGCATCACTGACTCAATGATCATGGGTTTGGGTGGACTCCAGGAGTTGGTGATGAACAGGGAGGCCTG
Organism: Giraffa tippelskirchi; assembly: GCF_054371585.1. Taxonomy (NCBI): domain Eukaryota; kingdom Metazoa; phylum Chordata; class Mammalia; order Artiodactyla; family Giraffidae; genus Giraffa; species Giraffa tippelskirchi. The sequence goes on from NC_137290.1 coordinate 19,503,590, forward strand.
GAGTGCTGCAATTCATGGGGTTGCAAAGAGTTGGACACGACTGAGAGACTGAACTGAACTGAATAATTAAACAAGAAGAAAAAAAAATCTGCCCTCATAACGAAAACTCACCTCAATGTCTTGTTTGTGCAAAGTCCACAGGAGCAGTGTGTCACTGAATGCAGGCTGAGGGAGTGGATGAGGTAGTCCCCAACAGGGCCAGTTTCTGTCAAATTGACTTTGTGTTGCCAGAGATGCCAGCCAGCAGCTTAAAAAATCGAGAGCTGTCTCTTTGTCTCATTAGCTGCCTATAGAGCTGGAACAGCACCAGGGAAACAGGCGCCCTCTGTCTTGATGCTCTGCCAATCCAAGTACTGTTCTTACCACACAGTCCAAGGTGGCTTCTCAGCCCTCAAGTTCTGCACTCCCCCTGCACCAGGAAAGTAAAGGGGGAGGGGAGAGGGACGGACTCTTCTTCCCTTTAAGAGCACAGCTGACACAGTTCAACATCGCTGTTGCTCAAATCCCAATGGCCAGATTTGTGCATCAGAAAATCACACCTTACCACAAAAGGAGCTGGAAGATGTAGCCTTTATTCTCAGCCACTCCTGCCTAGCGAGGAAACAAACAAATACGGGAGCATTTTCTGAGAGAGAAGGGGAGAACGAATGTAGGGAGCCAGCCAGTAGGCTCCATCACAGCCAGCGGGGGTGGGGGGGCTGTAATTGCCACCCTACCTAATCCCAGGCCTTACCCATTACTCTTTATTTACGAATAAATATTTATTTATTTAATCCTCCAATCCCTCCCCTGACAAAGTGGGCACCATCCCACTTCATTTTATAATGGACATGTTTGAGATTCAGAAAGATTAATTAATTTCTTTAAAGTCACACAGCTGGTACAGGTAAACTGCTATGTGTTTTGCTGCATACACCTGGTAGGAAGGAGGTGGACTTAGGAATATCAAACACTGTTGTTCTGCACCCCTGAGCTGGTTAGAAGAGAGTGGAGTCCACCAAAGAAAACTAGGATACAGCACCCCCATATGACAAGCTCCCCTGAAAATTCCCACCAGTGTCTCAAGCAGCAGCTTCAGCCCGCTAATGAGAAAGTCAGTGTGCCAGCAGCTCTCCCAGCCTGATGGATGGGCCTCATTAGCCCAGGCCATGGGCACCTGAGCAGTGTGAAACACGGTGACAGGACAGGGGGCTTTGGCTGTTCCGGCTGACGGTATTGTTAATATCTCCATTTTAGCAGGTTATTTGTCTCCACCTCTCCACCAGTTGCAAATCCACCTGGGTTCTGCAGCCACCAGGCCTGGCAGGGAGGCTGCTGAGATAGTCTCTTCCCCTTTGCTCATTTCCTCCAGGAAAAATAAATTACATAGTTTAAACAGGGACTGGATTGGCCATGCAGCCACCAACATCCATCTTTGCAGAGAATGAAAGGCTCAGCCAGGCTGAGGGGAGGAGAGTGGGGGAGCTGAAAGGCATTAAAGAGAGGGCATCTGTTGCCCATGATGGATCACTTTTTGCTTCATTTCCAGCACGATTGTCTTTTCCAATGAGTCAACCCTTCACATTAGGTGGCCAAAGTATTGGAGTTTCAGCTTCAACATCAGTCCTTCCAATGAACACTCAGGACTGATCTCCTTTAGGATGGACTGGTTGGATCTGCTTGCAGTCCAAGGGACTCTCAAGAGTCTTCTCCAGCACCACAGTTTAAAAGCATCAAGTCTTCGGAGCTCACCTTTCTTCCCCATCCAACTCTCACGTCCTTACATGACCACTGGAGAAACCATAGCCTTGACTAGATGCACCTTTGTTGGCAAAGTAATGTCTCTGCTTTTAACTATGCTATTTAGTTTGGTCATCACCTTCCTTCCAAGGAGTAAGCTTCTTTTAATTGCATGGCTGCCATCACCATCAGCAGTGATTTTGAAGCTCCCCCACCCCCAAAGTATGACACAATTTCTGCTGTTTCCCCATTTTTCCCCATGAAGTGATGGGACCAGATGCCATGATCTTAGTTTCTAAACTTGTAGAGCTTTAAGCCAACTTTTTCACTCTCTTCTTTCACTTTCGTCAAGAGGCTCTTTAGTTCTTCTTCACTTCCTGCCATGAGGGTTGTGTCGTATGCATATCTGAGGTTATTGATATTTCTCCCGGCAATCTTGACTCCAGCTTGTGCTTCTTCCAGCTTTGACTACCTACCCTTCTATTTGCATGGCCCCAGCCTTCCCCTTCTCTGGCACTTACTTAAATGTCACCCCTCCAGAGAGGCTGTCCTGACCCAGCTATCAAAAGTGTAGAGCCCCCAGAGGCAGGAAAGGGTGTATGGTGCTCCTGGAACCAAATGGACACTGGTATAGTTTCTACCTTGTAGGCATACAACCTCGCAGTGCACGGAACTGGGGGCATTCATGTATATTCATCAAGCACCCTCTATTCACTCAGTAAAAAATTGAAGGCTGGTGACTATCTTGAGCTGGCCTTGAGTATCTTTTAGCTGTAATGAAGACGTAAACACTTGCTCACCTAACAAGATTAGACCTAGGTGTACCTTAGGTTGATTCAGTTGAGTTCAGTTCCGTTCAGTCGCTCAGTCATATCCGATTCTTTGCAACCCAATGAAGCACAGCACACCAGGCCTCCCTGCCCATCACCAACTCCCAGAGTCCACCCAAACCCAGGTACAAAGAGTCAGTGATGCCATCCACATCCATGCATGACCACTGGAAAAACCATAGCCTTGACTAGATGGTGGAGAAGGAGGTGGCACCCTACTCCAGTACTCTTGCCTGGAAAATCCCACGGATGGAGGAGCCTGGTAGGCTTCGGTCCATAGGGTTGCAAAGAGTTAGACACGGATGAGCGAACTCTCACTTTTCACTCCCATGCACTGGACAAAGTAATGGCAATCCACTACAGTGTGCTTGCCTGCAGAATCCCAGGGACGGCAGAGCCTGGTCGGCTGCCGTCTATGGGGTCGCACAGAGCCGGGCATGCCTGATGCGACTGAGCAGCAGCAGCAGCAGACCAGACAGACGTTTGTTGACAAAGTAACATCTCTGTCTTTTAATATGCTGCCTAGGCTGCTCATAACACTCCTTCCCAGGACTAAGTGTTTTTTAATTTCATGGCTGCCATCACCATCTGCAGTGTTGTTTCAGTTGGTCCAAAAATTCATCAAGCATCCCTATCCGTCAGACCTCCTGTCCTGCCTCTTGAGAAATCTGTATACAGGTCAGGATGCAACAGTTAGAAATGGACATGGAATATCAGACTGGTTCCAAATAGGAAAAGGAGTACGTCAAGGCTTTAATTTGTCCCCCTACTTATTTAACTTGTATGCAGAGTACACCAAGAGAAACGCTGGGCTGAAGGAAGCACAAGATGGAATCAAAATTACCAGGAGAAATATCAATAGCCTCAGATACGCAGATGACACCCCCTATATGGCAGAACCTGAAGAAGAACCTAAGAGCTTCTTGATGAAAGTGAAAGAGGAGAGTGAAACAGTTGGCTTGAAGCTCAACATTTAGAAGCCTTAGATCATGGCATCTGGTCCTATCACTTTATGGCAAACAGATGTGGAAACCGTAGAAACATTGGCTGACTTTCTTTTGCTGGACTCCAAAATCACTGAAGATGGTGACCGCAGCCATGAGATTAAACAACGCTTACTCCTTGGAAGGAAAGTTATGACCAACCTAGACAGCATATTAAAAAGCAGTGAAGTTATTTTGCCAACAAAGTTCTGTTCAGTCAAGGCTATGGTTTTTCCAGGGGTGGTGTAAACAAGTGAGAGTTGGAGTATAAAGAGGGCCGAGCGCAGAAGAATTGATGCTTTTGAACTGTGGTGTTGGAGAAGCCTCTTGAGAGTCCCTTGGTCTGCAAGGAAATCCAACCAGTCCATCCTAAAGGAGATCAGTCCTGGGTGTTCACTGGAAGGACGGATGTTGAAGCTGAAACTCCAATACTTTGGCCACCTCAGGCGAAGAGCTGATTCACTAGAAAAGACCCTGATGCTGAGAAAGATTGAGGGCGGGAGGAGAAGGGGTCGGCAGAGGATGACCTGGTTGGATGGCATTACTGACTCTATGGACATTGGCTTGGGTGGACTCCGGGAGTTGGTGATGGACAGGGAGACCTGGTGTGCTGTGGTTCACAGTGTCTTAATTCGTCATATAACACAGAGTGACTGAAGTGTATTGATGACTAAATGGTGATACGGTGAGGTGGACGGATGGATGCTTGTCTGGATGTGTGAGTGGTTGTATGGTGAGATGGAAAGTTGGATAGATGCTTAAGTGGATGAATGAGTGGCTAAATGGATGGATGAGTAATGGAATGGGTAGGTGGATAGAATGACTAATGGTTGATGGGTGATTGATAGTAATACTGCGATGGTTGGATATGTAGTTGCAAGAATGGTATAATGGTTAGATAGACAGATAGTTAAATGAAGGTAAAGAATCCCTCGAGTTAGCTGGCAAAAACACGGATGAACCTCACTGTAATCTGCTGAATTAGTTTCTTCTAATGAGTGTAAATGTTGTACTGAATGAATTGACTTCTGGCTCGAGAAGAAAGAGACTGCAGCAGAACCATCCAGGGAATCAGTCATGTGCTCCTGGATCCTCCCTGTTTTCTCATTGTTTGATAACCTAGGCACCTCGGTACCCACTTTTAACCACGTGCTATCCACTCGTCCCTTCCAGCCACCATCACACCTGCTGTCAGATAGAGAACAGAGTTGTAGTTGCCAAGGATGGAGGGGATAGGGATGGGCTGGGAATCTGGGGTTGGTAGATGCAAACTACTACGTTTACAGTGGATACACAACAAGGTCCTAATGCATAGCACAGGGGACAATATTCAGTATCCTGTGATAAACCGTAATGGAAAAGAATGTAAAAAAAGAATGTGTACATGTGTATAACTGAGACACTTTGCTGATTTGCAGACTGACACGGCACTGTAAATCAAGTATATTTTAACACATTGAAAAAAAAAAAAACCAAGAATAAAGTTCTCCTACTTTTTTCAGCCCTACTGATAAAAGAGAAACAAAAAAAAGAAACAAATGCTTTCAAGAAAAATTCTGTTGAGAATTAACAAAGACTAAATCACTTAATAAAAAAAGAAATTGTATTTTAAAAGGCTTCCATTAGTGTCACGAATAGTAGACTCTTGAAGTTGTCCACACAGAGAGAGGTTTGGGGTGAAACAGACCTGTTCTTTATTTCTGAAATTAACTGCCTAGGTGGTCACCTACTTTTCTATTGTGATGATTGAATGTTAAAGGCTGGTGCTGACAGTCCACAGTCTGTAAATGTTTCATTCTGAATTCTGGGATGACTCAGAGCTCTCAGTGGACAAAGGCACTATCTTTCTCAATGTATAAGAGAGATAGCAATTAATGAATGTTGGATGATAGATGGATGGATGAATGGATGATGGATGGATTGGAGGGTGTTGGGTAGATGGATGGAAGGATGGATGGATGGATGGATGGATGGATGGATGGGTAGCTAAGATTCAGTGGTCCCAGGCTTCTTGCCTTCACTCTTTATCCAACAGTATCTTGCAGGCCTCTGGAATCCTCTTAGAAGTAGAGTAGCTGCACTATGCAAAACTCCCAAACAAAAACCCTTGGCTTTCTAGAAATGTGAGCATGACACCAGAACTTCCTGGCTAGCTCAGCAGAAGGACAGAAAATCAAAGAAGTTTTCAGGTCAAACTCCAGGGATGAAGGTGTTTGTTTCACAAGTGAGTTAGAAGTCAGAGAGCTAACATGGGAATTTTTCAATGGCAAATAGCATAAGTACCATCAAAGTGGCTTTAAAAGAAATTGGCCTACTTGGCTGAAAGGTTGAGGAATGTGTGATCTCAGACCCCATGACCACCAACACCCCAAATGCAGAATTCAAGGAGTATCTTTTAAATTCTTTTAAATTCAGTCTCTTTGTCTCTATCCCTGGACACTGTTTCCTCTAACTTGGCTTCATTTGTAGACAATAATCTACATGAGGTAAAAGATGTGGCAGAAATGATTAAACAAAGATTTCTATTAATTGAACATTGGTTAATTCTTAGAAGGACAAGTGCTTAGGAAAGATAGGTTAAATGTATGCTGTGAGATTAAAATGTCCTTATGGTTGAAATATTTTGAGTTTCTTCTTCCTTAGTTATTTGCAGCCAAAAGCATCCCAATATATATAACACATAATAAATAGTAGTATTATATCTCATGGACTCAGATGTCTACTTACAAAACCAATCATTCAAGTGGAGCGGATATTTTTACTCCATCAGATATTAATTGAGCATCTACAATGCACCGGCAGTGTCCCAAGAACAATAGACGCATATTTGAATAAGACATGGTGCTTTCAAACAAAACAAAACAAAGTTGAGACATTTGACCACCTTAAAAAAGTTACTAAAATACATAAGTAAGGCTTCCCTGGTGCCTCAGTGGTAAAGAATCCACCTGCCAATGCAGGAAATGCCAGTTCGGTATCAGGTTTGGGAAGTTACTACATGTCCAGGGGCAACTAGACCCATGCACTACAACTTACTGATCCTGTGCTCAGAGCCCAGGAGCCCCAGCTACTGAAGCCCACTTGCCCTACAGCCTGTGCTCCACAACAAGAGAAGCCACTGCAATGAGAAGCCTGTGCACCACAACTAGAGAGGAGGCCCGCATTCCCCAACTAGAGATAAGCCCTGGCAGCAATGAGACCCAGCACAGCCATAAATAGATACTATTATACAAATAAAAATGAGACAAAAGTCAAATTGAAATTCAAATCACAGACAACAGCAGGTGTTAATCCCCCTTGATATATAAAAATCTCTTACAAATAAAGAGTAAACCAGCAACCCAAATAAAAAAAAAAAGATCCTAGGGCATGTACACACATTTTAATATATTTGTTAAAAGTGCAACTGTTCCTTAAACTTATACAAAGATGTTCAAGTTCACTCATCGTAAGAGAAATGCAAATATACTGAGATACAACTTTTCGCATCGAATTGACAAACGTTTGAATGTTTAATGACTCACAGTGCTGGTTGAGCTGTGGGGCTTCGTGCATTGCTTGTGGAAGCTGAAACTGGTACAACTCCTAAGGAGAAAAGTTGGCAATATCTATGCAATTTGTAAGTTCGACTCAGTAATTCCACTTCTGAGTATCTATCGACAGATATATTTAAGTGAGCATGCATATTCTGTATAGAGTTCTTTTCTACAACACCGTCTGTAATAGCAAAGAATGAAAACAAGCCGAATATCCACCAGCAGTGGACTGATATTTATTGGCTGTGGGACTTTTTATTTGGTTGGAGTTTGGATCTTCTTCCAAATCCAGTGAGAAGACGCCAGAGAGTTTAAAGGAGGAGACGGGCATAATCCGACTTCTATTTTGAAGAATCATCCTGATCTGTGGGATGGGTACCCAAGTTTAATCATCTGTAAGAAAATATCATGATGATAACCACTTGAGCTTGGTTCAGTACACTGTGTGTAGGGTATCAAATGAGAAAATGCCTTCACGTTCCTGAGACAGCCCATAACCAGCTGTTTTTGACCAGACACCGTGCTTCCATCCTTCTCGCTGGAAACCATTCTCTCCCGACGCAGATGAGGACGGACGACGTCCTCAGGTCCCGTAAAGGGCCCCTCGTGGTCCTTCCTAGCTTCTCCCGTGCCTTCCACCTTGCTTTTGATTTCTCTCACCCCAGATCTCCAAGCCCTTATAAACGGACCCATAGACAACACAGCCTGCCATTTTTACTCACAGGGATTTGGGGAAACTCCTAGGATGTGGATAGACAGACAACTCTTTCTGGGTAAAGGGAAATCTGAGTTCAGAGCGCTCCGCCACTCTGCTGCAGCGCCCACAGCACCGACGATGGGGCCGGATCAGCACCCGTGAAGCTGTGCTCGCCAGTGACCACCAGAGGGCAGTGCGACCCCGCCATCGGCCCGAACTGCCCGCAGGGGCCACCCAAAGTTAGGCATGGAAATAGCACTGCAAGGATTCCAGAAGTATCTTCTTGGGCTGCGCCCCTGCTTTGCGGGAGTGCTTCCCTGATATTGCAGCACCTTCGAGGATCTGTTCAGGCCCCAAAGTTAAGGATTAAGTGACCTGCTGTGGTGCCTCAAGAGCCATCAGCAGCCACGACCCCGGAAGCACTTCTTGCCACACTCAGCTCGACTATAAAAGATAACTGCTCTAATGTTTAATAACACCGTCGCCGTGATAGTTTAAATTGTTTGACAAAATGGTGTGTGTGTGTGTGGGGGGGGGTTAATCCATAAATTCAAGATAGCAAACTATGTAGCAGTTCATTCAAGGATGACGGATAAGCCAGCTGCAACCAAATAGTGATTTTAGAACGTAACCATCAAGTATTTGGGCAACAATGTGTATTGGGGGAACTCGGACTACAGGGTGGGGGTGTCTCTTTGCCCTTATACCCTCTTCACCGCCCGACGGGTATCAGGACCGCAGAAGCCCAGCCCCCCTCTCTCTCATAGCCCATGGGTTCCTATACACCACATGGTGTGGCTGAATAAGGAGCTGCACACACAAGTCTGGCTTCTACATTTATTCAACACCTGCTCTGTCCCAGGCACCCAGCTAAGCCCTTGACTTGCGTTAACTCCTTCATCGTGATCACACAGTTGCTGTCTGGAGAGGTCAGATAGCACATGGTTCAGATGTGGCCTGGGGTCAAGTCCCAGCTATTCCTTTTCCTGTTTGTGGGAACTTCACTCTCTGCACTTCAGCGTTCTCACCTGTAAAATGGGGTTGAGGTGAAAACCCACCTCACAGAAATGTTGCCAGCATTGAGCGCATTAAGACATGAACAACACTTTGTTTGAAAGCTTCCCTTTAAGTCCCTCTGCATAAGAAATGAATATTACATCAAGACCCAGTATGATATAGATACATGTGTGTGCATATTATGTGTGTAAGCTAAAATATGTTCCACAAGGCAATGCTAACCTATAATACCATGATATATCCACTTAGTTTCCATCCTGTCCTGTTTTCTATTTAAAAGATGCAAGTAACAATCTACTAAATTGACTCTAGGACCCACCGTTTAGAAAATATTGGTTTAGTAAAGGGTTCGGCAGACCATGTGGTTCTCAGAAGTCCCATTTTACAGAATGGGAAACTGAGGTCCAGAAAGTGTTGTGGCTTGCCTCTGACCCCAGCTACTGGAAGGCAGCAGAGCCCAGACTGCAACCCAGCATCTCTGATGCCTAAATTAAGGCTCTTCCACACAAGATGCAAACTGACAGCTCACAGGCCAGATCTGACCCACAGAGACGTTGGCCTAATTTTCACAATAGGTTTGCAAGTTTTGTTACAACTATATAAAATGTATCATTGGAAGACATAACTCAAAATATGAATTTTCAACTTATCATTGAAAGTGGGCAATCTGGCAACACGTGGACCTATGTATGCACGTGACCAGCAGGAGCCACACCCAAACTGCCACTTCCAGCTGCTCTCCAGGTTCATTACTTTGCCACAGTCCCCACCGTGCATGGACAGAGGGTCCTGGCAAGTTTCAGTCCATGGCATCTCAAAGAGTCGGACACAACTTAGCAACTAAAAAACAACAATCACGATGCCATTTTGTGTCCCAGACACTGAGACAAACCATCAATTGCCATAGTCTGTGTTTTTTTCAGACGGGAGAAATATTTTTCAAGAAGGAAAGACAGGACTTTCCTGGTGGTCGAGTGGTTAAGAATCTGCCTGCCAGTATAGAGGACACAGGTTCGACCATTGATCTGGAAGACTTCACATGCTGTGGGACAACTAAGCCCATGAAAACTACTGAACTTGCATTCTAGAGCCCATACCCTGGAACAAGAGAAGGCACCACAAGGAGAGGCCCATGCACCGCAACTAGAGAAAGCTCTCTCTTGGCAACGAAGATCTGGCACAGTCCGAAATAAATATATTTTCCAAAAGAGGAAAAACAAAAGCTAAACCAAGGGACCTCCATTTCAAAACAAAAAAAGTAGATGCACAAATCTTTTCTCACATATTTAAATACAAAGAAACCACATCAATATCAACTTAACCCCAAATCTGTTTCTAGTCCCTGACTTGTTGAGCATTTACAAACCCCATCTCAACCAATACCCTTTATCTACCGCCACCTGTTTTGCCCACAATCATGTCCCCAGCACCTGAAACTGCTCAGCCAAGAAAAAGTGCCTAATTAGAATGAACGGCTTTTATACAAAAGCTTCTCCCAATATCAGCAGGCATACAGTAATGGTGAGGAGCAGGCATTCTTTGGTCCACAGGATGGCTCAGGTCCAGCTTCTGCCATAACTAGCTGTGTGACCTGAGGTAGTTTCCTCAGTCTCTTTGGGTCTGATGCGTCCTCAGCTGCAAAATGCATGGGATGAGGCGCTATGTACATAAGTGACCAGGAATGTGAATAACGCTGGGTAAATAAAGTTCGCTTCTCCTCCTTCATTTCATCAAGGTGAACCAAGGTGAGTACTAGTTCATATTAACGAGTCTGGTGACCAGTTAGCCTGGCCTTGGATTATCTGCAGGGCTGGGGAGGCAAAGATCTCCCACTACCATCATGGCCTGACAAGGAAACCCTGGGCCAGATGGTAACGTCAAAGATTCGATCCCCAGGCATATCTCTGTGTGAGAAATGGCTTTTCAACATGCATTCCTCTTGCTGCTCACCCTCCTGAATTGAAGAGGCTGGAGCGATGAAAATTCCATTTCCCAGACTCCCTTGCAGCCAGGGATCTGAAGCCTTTAAGGGTCCACTCATCAGCTGTGTCCATGAGACAACTGCACTTATGCAAAGTTAAGAAAGGAAAAATTGCTGGGGAGAGGAGTAGGGCCTCGTGATCCTGTGGCAGTGGTCCCTTGGGGCCCAGTACTGCGGTGTGTCTTCCTGAGCCTTCCTGTGAGTCTGTAAATACTCATTACGTTATCATTCATGCCCTAGGAAATTTGAACAAAGTCACAGAGAAAGCGGAGGAGAGAGGAGCCTGAGATGCTGCAGTCCACTGGATTGCAAAGAATTGCAAAGACTTACTGACTGAACAACAATCAGTCACACCCAAGAAGGGAAGCTAGATCCGGCCCATGTGTTTGGGGTATGGTACTAGTGATGAAGAAGCCACGTGCAGGAGATGCAAAAGATGTGAGTTAATCTTCTCTCTGTGTGGAGAAGATTCCCTGGAGGAGGACATGGTAACCCATTGCAGTATTTTTGCCTGGAGAATTCTATGGACAGAGGAAGCCAGAGGTGGGCTACAGTGCACAGGGCCTCACAGAGTCGGACATGACTGAAGGGATTTAGGACACACACGTGCATGCACAAATTATTCTGAGAATTATTAATGAGCCTTCTATGTCAGCTGTGGGAGCAGGTTGAGAAGTGAGGTCTGAAAAGGGACTTCCGGAGCCACCAACCAGGCAAACGGAGAGGCCATAGAGTCTAGTCACCAAAGTGAGGCTGCTGAGGGCCAACAGTAGAGAAATGGAGAGGAAACCATTACCTCTGCAGCCAAGTGTCCAGTGACAGGGAGGGTGCTGAGGCCCAGGAGTCAGGAGGGAGTTGTGGATGCATCCCAGACGACAGCAAGGACACGCCAGAGCCTGCAGGCATGTCTGCGCCTACTTGTCACCACATCAAAGCACAGCACCCTTGCAAGAGGAGAGACTGCTGCTCCCTTTCCACTTTCAAACCCTCTCTCAAGTTACTCTTTTGGTCAATTCTACCTCGGAACTTTTCCATACTGTCCATGGGGTTCTCAAGGCAAGAATACTGAAGTAGTTTGTCATTCCCTTCTCCAGTGGACCACGTCTTGTCAGAACCCCATGAACAGAAATCAAAACAGGACACTGAACAATGAGCTCCCCAGGTCAGTAGGTGTCCAAAATGCTACTAGAGATCAGTGGAGAAATATCTTCAGAAAGAATGAAGGGAAGATGCCAAAGCAAAAACAACACCCAGTGGGGGATGAGACTGGTGATGGAAGTAAAGTCCGGTGTTGTAAACAGCAATATTGCAAAGGAACCTGGAATGTTAGGTCCCTGAATCAAGGCAAATAGGAAGTGGTCAAACAGGAGACGGCAAGAGTGACCATTGACATTTTCGGAATCGGCAAAGTAAAATGGACCTGAATGGGTGAATTTAACTCAAGTGACCATTATATCTATTACTGTGGGTAGGAATCCCTTAGAAGAAATGGAGTAGCCTTGATGGTCAACAACAGAGCCTGAAATGCAGTACTAGGATGCAATCTCCAAAAGGGCAGAACGATCTCTGTTCGTTTCCAAGCCAAACTATTCAATATCATGATAATCCAAGTCTACGCCCCAACACGTAATGCTGAAGAAGCTGAAGCTAAACGGTTCTATGAAGATCTACCCGGCCTTCTAGAGTTAACACCCCCAGAAGATGTCTTTTTCATTATAGGGGCCTGGAATGCAAAAGTAGGAAGCCAGGAAGGACCCGGAGTAACAGGCAACGTTGGCCTTATAGCACAGAATGAAGCAGGACAAAGGCTAAGCGAGTTTTGGCAAAAGATTGCACCAGTCTCAGCAGACACCCTCTTCCAGGAACACAAGAGAAGACTCTACACATGGGCATCACCAGAGGGTCAATACTGAAATCAGATTGATTATGTGCTTTGCAGCCAGAGAGGGAGAAGCTGTACAGGGTCAGCACAAACAAGACGTGGGGCTGACTGTGACTCTGATCATGAACTCCTTATTACCAATTTCAGACTTACCTTGAGGAAAGTAGGGAAAACCACTGGACCATTCAGATATGACCTAAATCAAGTCCCTGTGATTCGATTACACAGTGGAAGGGAGAAAGAGATACAAGTGATTAGATCTCATAGAAAGAGTGCCTGAAGGACTATGGACAGAGGTTCATGACATTGTACACGAGGCAGGGATCACGGCCATCCCCAAGGAATAGAAACGCAAAAAGGCAAAATGGTTCTCTGAGGAGGCCTTACAAACAGCTATGAAAAGATGAGAAACGGAAGGCAAAGTAGGAAAGGACAGATACACTCATTTGAATGCAGAGATCCAAGGAAAAGCGAGGAGAGGTAAGAAAGCTTTCCTCAGCGATCAATGCAAAGAAATAGTGGAAAACAATAGAATGGGAAAGACGAGAGTTCTCGTTGAGAAAATTCGAGTGACCAACTTTACACGCAGGAACTTTTCATGCAAAGAAGGGCACAATAAAGGGCAGAAATGGCATGGACCTAACAGAAGCAGAGGATATGAAGAAGAGGTGGCAAGAATACACAGCATAATACAGAAAGGATCTTCAGGACCCAGATAAACACGATGATCTGATCACTCCCCTAGACCCAGACATCCTGGAAAGTGAAGTCAAGTGGGCCTTCGGAAGCATCACGACAAACAAAGCTAGTGGAGGTGATGGAATTCTAGTCGAATTATTTCCAATCCTAAAAGATGATGCTGTGAAAGTGCTGCACTCAGTAGGCCAGCAAATCTTTCCACAGGACTGAAAAAGATGAGTTTTCAATCCCAAAGGAGGGCTATAGCAAATAATGCTCAACTACTGCACAATTGCACTCATCTCACATGCTAACAACTTAATGTTCAAAATTCTCCAAGCCAGGCTTCAACAGATTGTGAGCCATGAACTTCCAGATGTTAAGCTGGATTTAGAAAAGGCAGAGGAACAAGAGATCAAACTTCAAACCTCCACTGGACCAACGAAAAGCAAGCGAGTTCCAGGAAAACATCTATTTCTGCTTTGTTGACTATGCCAAAGCCTTTGTGTGCATCGCAACAAACGGTGGAAAATTCTTCAAGACATGAGAATACCAGACCACCTGATATGCCTCCTGAGACATCTGTAGGCAGGTCAAGAAGCAGCAGTTACAGCTGGACATGGAAAAACAGACTGGCTCCATATCAGGAAGGAGTACATCAAGGCTATATATTGTCACCCTGCTTATTGATCTTATATGCAGAGTACCTCATGAGAAACGCTGTGCTGGAGGAAACACAAAGTGGAATCAAGATTGCCGGGAGAAATATCAATAACCTCAGATATGCCGATGACAGCACCCTTATGGCAGGAAGCATGAACAAAAGAGCCTATTGATGCAAGTGACAGAGGACATTGAAAAACTTGGCTTAAAACTGAACATTCAGAAAACTAAGATTATGGTATCTGGTCCCATCCCTTCTTGACAAATAGAAGAGGAAACAGTGACAAATAATATGTTGGTCTCCAAAATCAATACAGATGGTGATGGTAGCCACGAAATTAAGAGATGCTTGCTCCCTGGAATAAAACGTATGAGCAGGCTAGACAGCTTATTAAAAAACAGAGGCATTACTTTGTCAAAAAAAAAAAAAAAAAAGGTCCCTCTAGTCAGTTCAGTTCAGGTCAGTTTAGTCGCTCAATCATGTCCGACTGTTTGTGACCCCATGAATCACAGCATGCCAGGCCTCCCTGTCCATTGCCAACTCCTGGAGCTCACCCAAACCCACGTCCATCGAGTCGGTGATGCCATCCAATCATCTCATCCTCTGTCGTCCCCTTCTCCTCCTGCCCGCTATCGTTCTCAACATCAGGGTCTTTTCCAATGAGTACACTCTTCACACGAGGTGGCCAACGTATTGGAATTTCAGCTTCAACCTCAGTCCTTCTAATGTACACCCAGAACTGATCTCCTTTAGGATGGACTGGTTGGATCTCCTTGCAGTCCAAGGGACTCTCAAGAGTCTTCTCCAACACCACAATTCAAAAGCATCAATTCTTCGGCGCTCAGCTTTCTTCACAGTCCAACTCTCACATCCATACATGACCACTGGAAAAACCATAGCTTTGTCTAGACGGACCTTTTTTCGCAAAGTAATGTCTCTGCCTTTTGATATTGTGGCTAGGCTGGTCATAACTTTCCCTCTAAGGAGTAAGAGTCTTTCAATTTCAGGGTGAGAGTCACCATCTTCAATGATTCTGGAGCCCCCCAAAATAAACTCTGACACTGTTTCCACTGTTTCCCCATCTATTTGCCATGAGGTGATGGGACCAGATGCCATGACCTTAGTTTTCTGAATGCTGAACTTTAAGCCAACTTTTTCACTCTCCTCTTTCACTTTCATCAAGAGGTGTTTTAATTCCTCTTCACTTTCTGCCATATGGGTGGTGTTATCTGCATCCCTGAGGTTATTGATATTTCTCCCAGCAATCATGACTGCAGCTTTTGCGTCTTCCAGCCCAGGGTTTCTCATGATGTACTCTGTATATAAGTTAAATAAGCAGGGGGACAATATACAGCCTCGACGTACTTCTTTTCGTATTTGGAACCAGTCTGTTGTTCCATGTCCAGTTCTAACTGTTGTTCCTGAGCTGCATACAGATTTCTCAAGAGAAAGGTCAAGTGGTCTGGTAATCCAATCTCTTTCAGAATTTTCCACAGTTTATTGTGATCCACACAGTCAAAGGGTTTGGCATAGTCAATAAAGCAGAAACAGATGTTGTTCTGGAATTTTCTTGCTTTTTTGATGATTCAGCAGATGTTGGCAATTCCATCTCATTCAGGTTTGTCGTCAATCAAATCCTTTATGATTATACAACATAAATGAGAAATAGATTAAAGGGACTAGATCTGATAGACAGAGTGCCTGATGATCTATGGACGGAAGTTCGTGACTGAAGACCATCCCCATGGAAATGCAATGCAAAAAAAGGAAAATGGCTGTCTGAGGAGGCCTTACAAATAACTATGGAAAGAAGAGAAGTGAAAAACAAAGGACAGAATGAAAGTAATTCCCATTTGAATTAGAGCTCGAAAGAATAGCAAGGAGAGATAAGAAAGCCTTCCTCAGCGATCAATGCAAAGAAATAGAGGAAAACCACAGAATGGGAAAGATTAGAGATCTCTTCAAGAAAACTAGAGTTACCAGGGGAACACTTCATGCGCAGATGGGCTCGATAACGGACAGAAATGATAGGGATCTAGCAGAAGCAGAAGCTATTAATAAGAGGTCGCAAGAATACACAGAACTGTATATATCTATATCCATATATCTATATCTTCAAGATGCAGATAAGCACAGTGGTACGGTCACTCACCTAGAGCCAGACATCCTGGAATATGAAGTCAAGTGGGCCTTACAGAGCATCACTAGGAACAAAGCTAGTGGAGGTGCTGGAATTCCAGTTGAGCTATTTTGAAATCCTGAAGGATGATGCTGTGAACGTGCTACACTCAATACGCCAAAAATTTTGGAGAACTCCGCAGAGGCCACAGGACTGGAAAAGGTCAGTTTTCATTCCAATCCCAAAGAAAGGCAGTGCCAAAGAGTGCTCAAACTACCGCACAATTGCACTCATCTCCCACGCTAGTAAATCAAGGCTCAAAATTCTCCAAGCCATGCTCCAGCAATATGTGAACTGTGAACTTCCGGATGGTGAAGCTGGTTTTAGAATAGGCAGAGGAACCGTCCAGTCGAAGCTATGGTTTTTCCAGTAGTCATGTATGGATGTCAGAGCTGGAGTAGAAAGAAAGTTGAGCACCAAAGAATTGATGCTTTGAAACTGTGATGTTGGTGAAGACCCTCGAGAGTCCTTTGGACTGCAAGGAGATCCAACCAGTCCACCCTAAAGGACATCAGTCCTGCATGTTCATTGGAAGGACTGATGCTGAAGCTGTAACTCCAATAATTTGGCCACCTGATGTGAAGGACTGACTGATTAGAAAGACCACCCTTATGGCAGAAAGTGAAGAAGAACAAAAGAGCCTCTTGATGAAAGTGAAAGAGGAGAGTGAAAAAGTTGGCTTAAAGCTGAACGTTCAGAAAACTAAGATCATGGCATGTGGTCCCATCACTTCATGGGAAATAGATGGGGAAACAGTGCAAAGAGTGTCAGACTTTATTTTGGGGGGGCCCAAAAGCACTGTTGATGGTGATTGCAGCCATGAAATGAAAAGATGCTTACTGCTTGGAAGGAAGGTTATGGCCAACCTAGATAGCATATTTAAAAGCAGGGACATTACTTTGCCAACAAAAGTCCGTCTAGTCAAGGCTATGGTTTTTCCAGTGGTCATGTATGGATGTGAGATTCGGACGGTGAAAAAGCTGAGTGCCACAGAATTGATGCTTTTGAGCTGTGGTGTTGGAGAAGACTCTTGAGTGTTCCTTGGACTGCAAGGAGATCCAGTCAATCCATTCTAAAGGAGATCAATCCTGGGTGTTCATTGGAAGGTCTGGTGATCCGGCTGAAACTGCAGTGCTTTGGCCATCTCATGCGAAAAGTTGACTCATTGGAAAAGACCCTAATGCTGGGTAGGACTGAGGGCAGGAGGAGAAGGGGATGACAGAGGATGAGACGGTTGGGTGGCATCACTGACTCAATGGATATGGGTTTGGGTAAACTCCGAGAGTTGGTGATGGACAGAGAGGCCTGGTGTGCTGCAATTCATGGGGTCGCAAAGACTCGGACACGATTGAAAGACTGAACTGAACTTAACTGATGTTGGAAAAGATCAAATGTGGGAGGAGAAGGGGACAACAAAGGACAGGTTGGTTGGATGGCATCACCAACTCAATGGACATGAGTTTGAGTAAACTCTGGGGCGTTGGTGATGGACTAGGAGGCCTGACTTGCAGCAGTCCATGGGCTCGCAAAGACTCGGACATGACTGAAAGACTGAACTGAACTTAACTGATGCTGGGAAGGACCAAAGGTGGGAGGAGAAGGGGACAACAAAGGACAGGTTGGTTGGATGGCATCACCAACACAATGGACATGAGTTTGAGTAAACTCCGGGGTGTTGGTGATGGACAAGGAGGCCTGACTTGCAGCAGTCCATGGGCTCGCAAAGGATCGGACACAACTAAGCCACTGAACAGCCTGACTGAACTCAAAATCAAAGAAAGGGATTCTGGGAAATGTAGCTCCAGACTAGGCAAATTAACACAGCGGAGCACAGAGCACTTGACTTACTAAACCCTTCTGCTTCACTTAGTAGGGTGAACTGAGCTTTGAAAAACCGACCTGACTGATAAAGAGACTTTGGACAAGTCTGCAGTGAGGAGACTTTTAGTCACTGCTTTAATTTTCCATCGTACGAATCTGCACTAGAAACAGTCTGGATGTCATTTTCCCCACCTGCCTTGCAGTCAGAACGTAACCATGGGACCTAGGCTCAATCAATTAGACGCACCCAGATGGTACCCAGGCTCAGCCAATCAAATACATCCAGATGGCACTTAAGACCAATTAGGTACAGCCACATGAAATGTAGGCTTAGCCAATGGATACACTTACAGGTGAAAGCAGTGCAACTGGGTTCTGATGCATAGAATTCAATCTAGACGAGGTGGAAGGGACATAAGCCATGTCACTAGTGACAGCCACTGTGTCTGGAGCCAGTGGTAGTGACAGTTCAGTTCAGTCACTCAGTCCAGTCCGACTCTCTGCGACCCCATGAACTGCAGCATGCCAGGCCTCCCTGTTCATCACCAACACCTGAAGTTCACCCAAACCCATGTCCATTGAGTTGGTGATGCCATCACACCATCTCATCCTCTGTCATCCCCTTCTTCTCCTGCCCTCAATCTTTCCCAGCATCAGGGTCTTCTCCAATGAGTGACAGAAGATCCTGCACTCAAACTCTATATTGTTCATGGCTGTCTCTCCAGCCATCCCTCTCAGAAATCTCAGTCACTTAATATCCTTTAATAAGTTTCTTTCCTGCTCAAAGTTACCTCTAATGAATTCTATTCTTTCCAGTAGAAAGCTGACACCCCTCTAACTTCATTTAACCATCTAGCCTCTTTCCAAAACTAGATAAAATAAGGAACAATGTCCACCCCCATGGGCAGTGGAGTCAGGGAGATGCATTTTGTCAAATTACTATGGTGCCACAGACTCTGGGCCAGTGTCACCTGTGAGGGGGTCACTGACCTGGGTTGTGAGTCGGGTAGACCCATCTGAATCCTGGCTGTGGTGCTGACTGGCCTGTTGTGTGACATTGCGCATATCACTTTCCTCATCTCGAGAACTCACTGTGCTTAGTGTTGCCTCCTGGGGATATCATAGAGACCAAAAGATTCCTCTACGGAGCAATCTCTCAACCACACAGCTCAGCATGTTGGACACACCCACACCAGTGATGATAAAAGGAATAAGAGTGACCTTTCTTTTGCTGGATTAAAGAAAATAAATAATAATAGAGGTGGTGTCCTCATGTAGTCCAAGATGAAGATGGTCTGTGAATGCTGCAGTTTAGAAAAGTTACATGTTTTTGGTTTTATATTTTTTAGTTTTCTATTTTTTTTATTATATTTATTTTAATTGGAGGCTAATTATGGTACAATATCGTAGTGGTTTTGCCATGCATTGACATGAGTCAGCCACGGGTGTACATGGGTTTCCCATCCTGAACCCCCTCACCCCAATTCCATCCCTCTGGGTCATCCCAGTGCACCAGCTCTGAGCACCCTGTCTCATGCATTGCACCTGCACTGGAGGTCTGTTTCACATATGAAAATATACAGGTTTCCATGTTATTCTCTGAATCCATCCCAGACTTGCCTTCTCTCACAGAGTCCAGAAGACTCTTCTATACATCTGTGTCACTTTTCCTGTCTTTCACATAGGGTTATCATCACTATCTTTCTGAATTCCGTGTGTGTGTGTGTGTGTGTGTGTGTGTGTGTGTGTGTTATTGGTGTTTTTCTTCTGGCTTACATCGCTCTGTTTAATAGGGTCCAGTTTCATCCACCTCGTTAAAACTGGGTCAAATGCATTCTTTTGAATGGCTTAGTAATATTCCATTGTGTATATGTACCACGGCTTTCTTAGCCATTCGTCTGCTGTTGTACATCTGGGTTGCTTCCGTGTCGTGGATATTATAAACAGTGCTAGGGTGAACATTGGGGTACACGTGTCTCTTTCAATTCTGGATTCCTCGGGGTGTATGCCCAGCAGTAGGACTGCTGAGTCATATGGCAGTTCCATTTCCAGGTTTTTAAGGAATCTCCACACTGTTCTCTATAGTAGCTCTAATAGTTCGCATTTCCATCAACGGTGTAAGAGGGTTCCCTTTTCTCCACACCCTCTCCAGGATTTATTGTTTGTAGACGTTTGGATAGCAGCCATTCTGACTGGTGTGAGATGGTACCACATTATGGTTTTGCTTTGCATTTCTCTGATAATGAGTGATGTTAAACATCTTTTCAAGAGTTTGTTAGCCATCTGTATGTCTTCTTTGGAGAAATGTCTGTTTAGTTTGGCCCCTTTTTTGATTGGCTCGCTTATTTTTCTGGAATTGAGCTGCAGGCGTTGCTTGTATAGTTTTGAGATTAATTCATTGTCAATTGCTTCGTTTGCTATAATCTTGGCCCATTCTGAAGGCAGTCTTCTTCTCTTGCTTATAGTTTCCTTCACTGTGCAAAAGCTTTTCAGTTTATTTAGGTCCCATTGGCGTATGTTTGCTTTAATTTCCATTACTCTGGGAGGTGGGTCATAGAGGATCCTGCTGTGATTTCTGTCAGAAAGTGTTTTGCCTGTGTTTTCCTCTAGGAGTTTTCTACTTTGTGGTCTTACATTTAGATCTTTAATCCATTTTGAATTTATTTTTGTGTACGGTGCTAGAAAGTGTTCTAGTTTCCCTCTTGTACAAGTGGTTGACCAGTTTTCCCAGCACAACTTGTTAAAGAGATTGTCTTGTCTTCATTGTATATTCTTGCCTCCTCTATCAAAGATAAAGTGTCCATAGGTATGTGGCTTGGACCTCTGGGCTTGCAATTTTGATCCATTTATCTATATTTCTGTCTTTGTGCTAGAACCACGCTGTCTTGATGACTGTAGCTTTGTAGCATAGCCTGAAATCAGGCAGGGTGATTCCTCCAGGTCCATTCTTCTTTCTCAAGATTGCTTTGGCTATTCGAGGTTTTTTGTAATTCCATACAAATTGTGAAATTATTTCTTCTATTTCCCTGAAAAATACCGTTGGTGGCTTGATAGGGATTGCATTGAATCTATAGATTGCTTTGGGTAGTATACTCATTTTCACTATATTGATTCTTTCAATCCATGAACATGGTATATTCCTCCATCTATTTGTGTCCTCTTTGACTTCTTTCACCAGTGTTTTATAGTTTTCTATATGTATATATAGGTCTTTTGTTTCTTTAGGTAGATATATTCCTCAGTATTTTATTGTTTTCATTGGAGTGGTGAATGGAATTGTTTCTTTAAGTTTTCTTTCAGTTTTCTCCTTGTTAGTGTATAGGAATGCAAGGGATTTCTGCGTGTTCATTTTGTTTCCTGCAACTTTACTATATTCATTGATTAGCTCTAGTAATTTTCTGGTGGAGTGTTTAAGATTTTCTCTGTAGAAGATCATGGCATCTGCAAACAGTGAGTGTTTTACTTCTACTTTTCCAATCCGGGTTCCTTTTATTTCTTTTTCTGCTCTGATCGCTGTGGCCAAAACTCCCAAAACTATGTTGAATAGGAGTGGTGAGAGTGGGCACCATTGTACTGATCCTTACTTTAGGGGCACTGCTTTCAATTTTTCACCATTGAGGATAATGTTTGCTGTGGGTTTGTCGTATATATCTTTTATTATGGTGAGATTTGTTCCTTCTATGCCTGCTTTCTGGAGGGTTTTGGTGATAAATGGATGTTGAATTTTGTCCAAGGGTTTCTCTGCATCTATTGAGATAATCACATGATTTTTATTTTTCAATTTGTTAATGTGGTGTATTATGTTGATTAGTTTGTGGATATTGAAGAATCCTTGCATCCCTGGGATAAAGCCCACTTGGTCATGATGTATGATGGTTTTAATATGTTGTTGGATTCTGCTTGCTAGAATTTTGTAAAGGATTTTTGCATCTATGTTCATCAGTGATATTGCCCCGTGGTTATATTTATTTATTTATGTATTTATTTATTTATTTTCGTGGCATCTTTGTCTGGTTTTGGTATTAGGGTGATGGTGGCCTCATAGAATGAGTTTGGAAGTTTCCCCTCCTCTGCAATTTCCTGGAAGCATTTGAGTATGATAGGTATTAGCTCTTCTCTCAATTTTTGGTAGAATCCAGCTGTGAAGCCATCTGGTCCTGGGCTTCTGTTTGCTGGAAGATTACTGATTACCCTTTCAATTTCCGTGCTTGTGATGGGTTTGTTAGGATTTTGTTTTTCTTCCTGGTTCAGTTTTCAGAAGTGGTACTTTTCTAAGAATTTGCCCACTTCTTCCAAGTTGTCCATTTTATTGGCATATAGGGGTTGATAGTAGTCTCTTATGATCCTTTGTATTTCTGTGTTGTCTGTTGTGAACTCTCCATTTTCATTTCTAATTTTGTTGATTTGATTCTTCTCCCTTTGTTTCTTGATGAGTCCGGCTAATGGTTTGTCAATTTTATATATCTTCTCAAAGAACCAGCTTTTAGCTTTGTTGATTTTTGCTCCGGTCTCATTTGTTGCTTTTACATTTATTTCTGCTCTATTATATGATTTCTTTCCTTCTACTAAGCCTGGGGTTCTTGAATTCTTCCTTCTCTAGTTGCTTTAGGTGTAGAGTTAGGTTATTTGTTTGACTTGGTTCTTCTCTCTTGAGGTAAGCCGCTTTTGCTATGAACCTTCGCCTTTGCACTCATTCTACAGCGTCCCATAGGTTTTGGGTTGTTGTGTTTTCATTTTCATTTGTTTCTATGCATATTTTAATATCTTTTTGGATTTCCTCTGCAATTTGTTGCTTATTTAGCAGCGTGGTATTCAGCCTTCATATGTTTGAATTTTAAATAGTGTTTCTCTTGCAGTTGACATCTAGTCTCAGTGTACTGTGGTCAGAAAATATGCTTGGAATGATTTCAAGGTTTTTTGAATCTACCAAATCTGTACTTATGGCCGAGGATGTGATCTGTCCTGGAGAAGTTTCCATATGTACTTGAGAAAAAGGTGAAACCCATTGTTTGGTGAGAAATTATGCTTGGAATGATTTCAAGTTTTTTTGAATCTACCAAAGCTGTACTTATGGCTGAGGATGTGATCAGTCCTGGAGAAGTTTCCATATGTACTTGAGAAAAAGGTGAAACCCATTGTTTGGTGAGAAATTATGCTTGGAATGATTTCAAGTTTTTTTGAATCTACCAAAGCTGTACTTATGGCCGAGGATGTGATCTGTCCTGGAGAAGTTTCCATACGTACTTGAGTAAAACGTGAAACCCATTGTTTGGTCAGAAATTATGCTTGGAATGATTTCAAGGTTTTTTGAATCTACCAAAGGTGGACTTATGGCCGAGGATGTGATCTGTCCTGGAGAAGTTTCCATACGGACTTGAGTAAAAGGTGAAACCCATTGTTTTGTGGTGAAATGTCGTATCGATATCAATTATGTCTAACTGGTCCATAGTATCATTTAAAGTTTGTATTTCCTTGTTAATTTTCTGTTTACTTGATCTATCCATAGGTGTGAGTGGGGTA
The DNA here is from genome assembly GCF_054371585.1 of Giraffa tippelskirchi. Classification (NCBI taxonomy): domain Eukaryota; kingdom Metazoa; phylum Chordata; class Mammalia; order Artiodactyla; family Giraffidae; genus Giraffa; species Giraffa tippelskirchi. The sequence goes on from NC_137290.1 coordinate 19,527,097, forward strand.
GTAAAGTCTTCCACTATGACTGTGTTATCGTTAATTTCCCTTTCATGCTTGTTAGCCTTTGCCTTACATATTGTGGTTCTCCTATGTTGGGTGCGTATGTATTTATAATCGTTATATCTTCTTCTCGGATTGATGTTTTGATCATTATGTAGTGTCCCTCTTTGTGTCTTTTCACAGGCTTTATTTTAAAGTCTATTTTGTCTGATATGTGTATTGCTACTCCTGCTTTCTTCTGGTCTCGATTTGCTTGGAATACCTTTTTTCCAGCCCTTCACTTTCAGTCTGTATGTGCCCCTTGTTTGGAGGTGGGTCTGTTGTAGACAACATAAACAGTGGTCTTGTTTGTGTATCCTTTCAGCTAGTCTTTGCCTTTTGGTTGGGGCACTCGACCCATTTACAGTTAAGGTAACTGTTGATAAGTATGATCCTGTTGCCATTTGATTTGCTGTTTGGGGTTCGAGTTTATACAACCTTTCTGTGTTTCCTGCCTAGAGAAGATCCTTTAGCATTTGTTGAAGAGTGAAAAGAAGAGTTGGGAATAGATGTCTCTACAGTATCTTCATTAGTCCGAGGTAATAAGAAGAAGCATGTTAAAGCAAGGGGTGATGTGGATGATCAAAACTCTGACTTTCATCCTGAAACTTGAGGACAGAGTGTATTTTCAGCCTGCACAAGTTTAAATGTGCCATTCATACGAAAGCCTTCTACCATCCAGATAGCTGCTGAAACAAGTGCCCCAACTTGAAATGATTTCTCTTCTCCATCGTAAATATCAGTTAGACCACAGGAGCATACTGTGATACATCAATCTGCAGCTGCTTTAGGTGTTGTTGTTTTAATTGAAGAGAAATTGCTTTACAGAATTTTGCTGTATTCTGTCAGAATTCAAAATAAATCAACCATAGAGGCACATATATCCCCTCCCTCTGGGAGTACCCTCCCATCTCCCTCCCCATCCCACAATCTAGCTTGAGCATTTGTCATGGGATTTCACATAGCAGCTGCACTAAATCAAATGGCTCTAGTGAAAATTTTGCAGCTATGTCTACTTCTGTTTCTCCGTACCGCAACTTATGTCCATTACAGAACAGTTAGTTTGGACCGAGGGTGGAGCCTTCTACCTTTCCAGGTTGGTATGGTAACATGTCAGCCCATGACCGTCCTTTTCCTAAACTACAACAGTCAGGCAGTTTAGTTTTCCCAGTGCCAAAGATCCCTGATACATCTGCTGCTTCTCTTTCAAGATCCACTCATCAACCATCTTCATTATTTGAAAACTGTCCTAATACAACTGATGTACCAAATAGGTGTTGGATTATGGAGGATACCAAAGTGTAAAATTAATGTTGGGAGATGTCAACAAATTCCTACAATTCTCTTATTTGAAGAAAAAAGTTACATATTCATCTTCATAGGGCCAATTTCTATATTGGAATAATTAAGAGTAAAATGAGTCTTTATTTCCGTGCCTGACTATTTTACTCTGCATAATATAAACACTTCTGTGCAAGGTCATAAAATAAACACTACACTTGCTTTCACTGAAACCCACAGTCAGTTGATTGACTTCATTGCATAGAAGTGAGCAGACCCATGTTTGGTTTGGTAACAGTCCTGAATGTTAAGAATATGTGTATAGAAGGGTGATCAATCACTTTTATTTCAGGAACCAAGTAGACTTATTGATGTGATTTTTCTGTGTAAAAATTCTTTAGCAATGACATTTTGCAGGTTTCATGTTTTTGGTTACTGTTTATGCAAGCAGCCTTTATTTTAAGTTGATGTAGAAGCAAACACTGGTTGAACATTGCCCTTCAATTGCTAGAAGACCAGTGACTTTATGATGTCAGCTCTACTCTTCAATTGCTAGGAGACCAGTGACTTTGTGATGTCACAGCTTTTTGACTTTGAGAACCATGCTGATGGTCTTGAGAGTTTATCTCTGTACGCCAGCCAAGCAGCACTTGAAGTTGCAGTGTGTAAAGTCAGACAAATGAGAAAAGTATCTGAAGAAAGATCTCTCTGAGATGGCACACATTCCTTCAGAAATTCAAGATGTGCCTCGTAGAGATGCATCAAGTGGTTCCAAAACCTCCATTGGATCATCTTCGTGTGATTACACACTTACTGGGGACTCAGTTTTGAGATCTATGATTGAAGAATATGCTTTTCAGGCTTTGTCTAAGGAAGCTGGGATAAAAAGGCCACACTACACATTTTCTGTCTCTGAAAGAAATGAGTTGAATGATTTTCTTTCCCTCACTTTTCCACAAAAACTCTGGACTATAGTTGAAAGTGATCAGTTTGAATCTATTTGGTGGGATGACAGTGGCACTTCTATAGTGATCAACGAAGAACTCTTCAAGAAAGAAGTCTTGGAAAGAAAGGCCCCTTTCAGAATATTTGAAACTGATAGTATGAAAAGTTTAGTTAGCCAGCTTAAACTTTATGGGTTTATTAAAAAGCGACAAACTTTTCAAAGATCTGCTTCACTCCCTGACTTTCTGGAAGAAGAAAACAATGTCTCTGTTTTGAGCAAGGTAATCCAAAATTTCCACTTACTGTCAATATGTAAGATTAAATCATGTGACTTAGAAAGCATGTTCACATATGTAGCAAAAACCGAATTTAAAATTGAGGTAGCAAACTGTTGAACACGTTTTATTTTTTGAAGTTGAGAACAGCTGGAGGTTAAAATATTTGATACTTAAAACACTGTCCTAGCAACTTGAAATCAGATACATGTCCTCAAGCTACTTTAAGTGGTATTTACTGTATATATACAACATATTTTTTAGTTGAGGAGCATACTTGTTTCTAACATGTAAAGTGTTAAAACTACTAATGGAGGTGTTGTCTTTGATTCTATTTAATTGGCATCATTAAAGGAATACATTTTTATAGTTTAACTTTGCTTGTCAGTTTTACCTTCGTTTATAAAAAACTAAATAATTGTATCCTTTGATTTTAGTTACAGATCTACCATAATCCAAATTTCAAAAGAGGCTATCCCCAACTTTTAGGAAGAATGAAAAGAAGAGTTGGGATTAGCAATGTGTTTCCGAAATCTTCACTAGTTCCAGATTACGAGAAGAAGCATGTTAAAGCAAGGGTCAACATAGATGATCGTAACTCTGGTTTTCATGCTGAAACTAGTGGAGAGAGTCCATTTTCAGCTTCCACCAGTTTAAGTGTGCCTTTCCCACAAAAGACTTATACCAGCCAGATAGTCCCTAAAACAAGCGCCCTATTTCCGCGTGACTTTCCTTCCCCATCAATATCAGTTAGACAAAGAGAACAGAACGTGGTAGATCAACCTGCTGTTTTAAACCAGTTGAGCATTTTTAATTGGCACTTCCATAGCACCTACACTCAAGTAAATGGCCACGTTGAGGACTTTGCTACTACCGCTACATCTACTTCTCAGAACCACATCGTATCTCCATTATGGAGCAGTTCTTTTGGACTGATGGTGGAGCCTTCTACATTTCCAGACAGGTATAGCGATATGTCAGCCCATGACAGTCCTCTTCCTAACCAGCAACAGAGAGGCAACTCAAGGTCCCCAGTGCCAACGATCGCTTATACACCCACCTCCTCTCTTTCAAGTCAATTCATCAACGATATTCCTTATGTGAAAACCATGCTAATTAAAACTGACCTATCAAATAAGTATCAGCTTATGGAACCTAATGAAGATTAAAATTTACGTTGGGAGATGTCAACAAATACCTACAATTCTTGTATTTGAACAATAAAGTTACACGTTCCTCTGCACAGTTTTGTTTTCTATTTTGAAACAATGAAGAGTAAATTAAGGCTTTATTTCAATGTCTGGCTATTTCTCTGCACTCTTTTATAAACTCTTCAGTTCAAGAAAACATCCGTTAGGCATCCTAGGTAAATGGCACCTAGCCTATTGTTTCTAAGCAAGAAAATGAGAACAAAGGGAAAAGAGGTAATGGATGTAAAGTGATTTGGGAAATCATCCCTGCTGAAATGAATGGGTGTCTAAATGAGGATGGTACGGGTGAAGGAACACATACAAATAAAATCACAACAAGTGCACCTACACAGTACGAACCTTAGTGCATTCACAGTTACATGATATTCTATTACGTATCGGTAGAGTCTTAAGATAGAGAAGGAAATGGTGCCCCGCTCCAGTATTCTTGCCTGGAGAATTCCGTGGAAAGGGGCTCCTGGTGGGCTGCTGTCCATAGGGTCGCACAGAGTTGCACACAACTGAAGTGACTTAGCAGCAGCAGAGTCTTAAGACATTAGACAGTATAGGGTCATTTTAGCTCTGCTCTCCTTAAGGCGTACCTTTATTTCCTGCCACCATGATTCCACCCTATATTTCCTAATGCATATTTAGATTTTGCTTATCTGTTCCCTCAGAGACAAAATAAATTCCTCTGGTGACTGCAGCACCTCAGGATGGTTAACAAGTTCTTTGAAGACATGATATTTGTTTTCCGTAGTAGTTTCAGTACCATTCTCTTACACCGTGCTTCTGGAGCTACAATCACACACACTGCTTTCAGATGTGCTAAGCCCCTTCTCACAACTTTGCCTCAACTCTTTCTTGGGGTTGGAAGGAACCTCTGTTCGCCCTCCTACCAAGGTGAGCACGGATATCAGGTCTTCAATGTGTTTGGGGTCTACCCTCTTTTCTTTGTGTATCTTTCACATCAGCTAAAACGTGTACTTACTGAATTATCAACAAGGAAATGTAACCACGAATCAAATGCTATATACATTACTCAACAACATCCTATAACCTGCACTATTATCATAATTGACCTTTCCTACTTACTGAGAATCTTTTCCCGGTTGATAAATATATATCTTATATGTTCATGAATGTCAAATGTGGGAATTCAAATTATAAAATGATTGCTGCTCTCATGAAGTTTACAGTCTATAACAACCCATACTAGTCATATTGTTTCAGGCCCCAGTTCCCTAAAATTCAGTAGTAGTTATAGAGATATTTATGAAAAAAACAAACAAACAAAAAAGAATCATTCATTTTAATTCTCTAGAAAAGTCATGGAGTAAGGAGGGATCAAAATCAATGGCTGATCCTTCACATAGTTCACAATGAAATAAGATGAGCAGAGTGTCTGCCAGTTGGACCCCCCAGACTGTCATGAACACTGCCTAGAAATCTTGGCAATCTCCACTTTGTGGCCATTTCTTTAGACAGTGGTGGCAATATCAAGTCATGGCCCTGTTTTGGTATGGTCACCCACATAGGACAACACCAAGTTAAGTTCACCGTTCTCATGTTTGGGGCTAATGCAGAGTGAAAGCTGTGGGCTATTTGTGTAGATAAGGGAGGTGTCCAAACAGCACACGCTTTTTCTTTCACTGAAAACTTTCATTAAATTTGGCTGAGAACACTATACTTTAGAGAGGTAAGCATTTTGCAGCAATTGTAAGAGTTATTGAAATCGGTGTCCTTAGTTATCCTTTCAAGCACAAAGTCCAATGGTCTGGTTTTCGATTTCAGGCATCTTACTATGGAGCCAAATTTGCATGCTTTGAGAAATAGCACCTTAAAAGCAATCACATCTTCTATTTCATTGCCGTGTACTGATTATTCCTGCTCACTCCCTTTGATCTTCTTTTCCTGTTCTGCTTTGAGGGGCAGGTCCCTCTCAAAAAGAATAGGATTAATTCCCTTAGTGCTCTGTGGTAACTTGGAAAAGGCATGGATAAGGACATGCAATATATTATGTGGGAAAGCTACTGTTTTTGTTCCCTCCTGAAAACATAGTATTAAATTGTACCTCAATTGTCCTACCACGGGAAGCCTGGTTACATGATGCATTACCTTGGTGATCAATTCCCATATGGCTTTAACATATCAGTACCTTTAATTCTCAAAAGCTTATAGAGAAAGTATCTCAATACAGTAGGGAAATATTATACATGAGTTCAGTGTTCTTTCCCGTACTTATTTATTTTATAATTTGTGCCTAAAATAGTAAAAGTGAGAACAAAAATTCAAGTGAGTTAACGCAGTGAGTTAAACACAGAAGATTGAGACAAGAAGTAGAAAAATTGATGGGAGAAGATCAGAGGATGAAATTGGGTGCTTATAATGGAACAAGCAAATGTGTAACTGCAGGGCCTAAATAGCTCAATATGACTTCACTATTGTTACCCTACAAATTATTTTCATTTTAGCAAATCACAGAATAGTCTTACATGCAAAGTACTTTAAGATCCCATGGAATGCACAACAAAGGTATATCTTTTAAAGCATTCTGATTTAAAATGTCGCTAGAGACATATCATTCAAGTAGAAAATGATTTCCAAAATTAAGCCTAGAGACAAGTATCAGAGAAACTTTGGGAAGTTCATAGGTGTCCTCCAGTGAGTCCTTGGGTTTTCTTTTCTTTTTGTAATTGTGTTTAAGCATACAAGATCGTGACTGTGCTTGCGTGTGTGTGCATCAGATTAAGAATGTGTTTGTGAGTGTATGTCTGGGCTCTCTTTTGGACTTTTATGTTAGAAATTTCAGCTGAAGAAATAGTTCATTCAAAAATACAGCCAGGCACAAATTATACTGCCCATTCAAAACTCTTCTTTTTCTTTTCAAAGTGCAAGACAAACGGATGCGTCAAAGATTGAAAGCATTTCAATAATAACCAAGCTACTCCGCCCAAACATAGTTAAAAACTATGGTACTCTCCCAATCAACCCAGCAAAAGATGAGTGGGACCTTAGGTATCTATGATGTCTGGCAATAACAAAACACCCACCCTCTAATACGGCAGTACTCAAGAAGGCCATGTAGAGGACTGGAGTTTCAACCAGGCCTTCCTGTAATAGGATACGACCTTCCTATAGGAGGCTGCACACTCACCAGTAATGAACACTCAGGCATCAAATGAAACTAAGGACGAAACCTGGAATTCTCTTCCCACATGGTGGAAGTCCCCTTCCCCCTTCCCAAGTGGATGTGATAGACAGTTAAAATAAAAGGTAGTTATAACATGGCTCACATTCTTCTTACATAATACCTGAAATGTCCAAGCCCCACCACACTACTAAGCAGCTGACTATACAGGTCTTCTGGTCTCAAATCTGTGTGACAATCATCACATGAGAATTTTATGAATATTTGAGATGCATTGATAGTGCAGATCTGTAAAGCTAAACGTCTTTGAGATCTGACTCAAATAGGAAAAGTGTGTACTCCCTGTCTTCAGTTTTATGGAGATTTCACATGCATTCAGACACTTCCACAATGCTCAACCTTCATCTGAAGACAAAAACTGTGACATTAAGAGAAGAGGAATGGTCTATTCACAGAGAAGGCCAGCGGTAAAGTCAAAATGGATCCAGTTTCCTGCCTACATCCCTGCTCAGTAATGTAACCGCTTGTAAGCATTCCTAAGGGCGACTAGGATACACAAGTCAAAGATGCTTCTCCCAGGATTACAGAGTTGGATTGAGAACTGTAAGTTTGTTTACCTCTCATCCCATTCTTAAGATCACAAACCATAACTGTTAACCCATCAGAAGATGGGCAGCTCTAGCACATATTTAGAGACAATGCCTGCTTCTGCCTAAGACCAAGGTTGTAGATCCAAGTGGCATATAGGGTACGGTTTCCATCTCAGGATACCACATGACTCCCCAGGGATTCTCCTTCTCTGGAAAGCTCTCAAGAGATGTTGTGAGAAGAATACTTTGAGGGTGGAAAACAAGGAAACCGACAAGAGTTGTGTTCTTTCTAATTGTCCTCAGTCTCACTTTTCATCCCATGTATAATGACAAAGTCTCCCAAGCACTGCCAATACCACTTTTTTGATGTTCTTCAGCCACTCAGTCTTGTCTGACTCTTTGTGACTCCATGTACAGCAAGAACCCTGGGTTCCCCTGCCTTTCAAATCACCAGTTTACTCAAACCCATGACTTTTGAGTCAGTGATGCTTTGCAGCCATCTCACCCTCTGGCATTCCCTTCTCGTCCTTCCCTCAATCTTTCCCAGCATCAGTTTCTTCCCAGTGATTTCACTCTAGGCCCTAGATGGTCAATATATTGGCTCTTCATGGTCAACGTCAAAACTTCCGTGAATAGTCTGAGTTGAACTCCTTCATGCTTGGCTAGTTTGAACTCCATGCTCGCAACGGAACTCTCACACATCTTCTCCAGACCCACTACTGCAAAGCATCGATATTTTGGCACTCAGTTCCTGTGGTCCTGCTCACTCCTCCATACGTTACTCCTGAAAATCAACTTTGCCCATTCGGATCTTTTCCAGTAATCACTCAGCTTATTAACATGGTGTCTAGACTGGTGGTAGCTTTTCATCCAAGTGGCAAGTGCCTTTTCGTTTCGTGGCTGAAGTCACTCCCCGCAGTGATATCAGAGGTCAAGAAAGTGAAACCTGTCACTGAGTCAATTGTATCCTATTGCTAGATCTCAAAATGTTTGGACCACATTCCATGGTCTTATTTTTAGTGTTCGTTGGTTTGTGTTTAGATTGAGTTTTAATCCAGCTTTTCCTGTCACCTCATCAGAAGGCTCTTTAGTCCCTAGTGTTTTTCAGCCATTTGTGTGTTGTCATCTTATAACTAAGGTTATTCACACTTCTCACAGTAATTCTGTTTCCAGCTTCAAATTCTTTCAGCAAGTTATTGTCCATGGTATACTCTGCACAGAAGTCAAATAAGCTGGGTGACAATATATAGCCTTGATGTATTTCCTTCCCTATTTTGTACCAGTCCGTTGTTCCTTCTCCAGTTCCAACTGTTGTTTCTTGACTTGCGTGCACCTTTCCCAGGAAACAGGTATGGTGGTCTTATATTCTTATCTCTTTAAGAATTTTCCACAGTTTGTTGTGACCCACACAGTCTAAGGGCTTCCCCTGTGATTCAGATGGTGAAGCATCTGCCTGCAATGGGGGAGGCCCAAGTTCGATCGCCGGGTCTGGAAGATCCCCTGGAGAAAGAAATGGTAGGCTACAGTCCATGGGGTCGCAAAGAGTCAGACACAAATGAATGACCTCACTTTCACATGCAGTCTAAGCCATTAACAGAGACAATAAAGGAGACGTAAATGACTTTATGAAACACCCTTGCTTTTTCTATGATCCAGACTCCAATTAAGGTTTACCTATTAAGATTAAATGACTAACTACACCTGCCTGCTCGCTCTCTCTCTGTTTCAAGTTGTTGCTGCTACCGCTGCTAAGTCGCTTCAGTCGTGTCCGACCCTGTGTGACCCCAGAGACGGCAGCGTACCGGGCTCCTCCGTCCCTGGGATTCTGCAGGCAAGAACACTGGAGTGGGTTGCCATTTCCTGCTCCAATACATTTAAGTGAAAATCGAAAGTGAAGTCACCCAGTTGTGTCCGACTCTTCACGACCCCATGGACTGAAGCCTACCAGGCTCCTACGCCCATGGGATTTTCCAGGCAAGAGTACTGGAGTGAGATGCCATTGCCTTCTCCATTTTTCAAGCTATCATCTACCAACTGTTACATTCCTGGGCACTTGCCATCTTCTTGAGGGCTCTCCTGGTGGCTCAGTTGGCAAAGCAACTGCCTGCAATCTGGAGACCTGGGTTCACTCCCTGGGTCGCGAAGATCTCCTGCAGAAGGAAATGGGAACCCACACCAGTACGCTTGCCTGGAAAGTTAGTATTAAATTATGACCATGCCCATCTCTGACCTTTGACACCCACTTGAAACAGTTAAGTTTCCAGAGCAGAAATAAGGAATCTGTGCTCCGGGAAAATGTCGGGACAATTTGACAAATAGCTAGATATTTTCAGGAACGGACTTTTTGAGCCCAATATCTGTATCATCTTTTATCTGGAAAGGAACTATGTTTCCTCAAACTGATGACAATTCCTCATTAGCAGAAATTTCAGGAAAAATAACTCGGCTTATCTGCATGTTCGAAGTCAATGTTGTACCAGTTATGTGTGTATGCACGAAAGCTCCCATTAAACAGATAAATTCACATCAACTAAAGTTTGTTGCTTTACTGGCATGCATAAATGAATTACAGAGCCTGCCTAGAAAGAAAATCAGAAGTTCTGATTGGGCAGATAATAAGAAGACGTTGAGAGCAACTCTCTTCATGGGGGCATCACAAATAATACTTCTATAAAGGCAACAGTTCCCCGAGTGCATCCAATGAATATTAGCAGAAGACCTTGCTCAACTATATGGGAACAAGACATAACTGGGAAGAATGGAAGGAAGATGGGAGAAGGAGGATGAGAGGAATAGAACCAAACCTGTGTCTTGTGGTGGGAGATGGAGAAGCAGGGGATAGATTGAGGATTCAGGTAAGTCACCTCAGTAAACTTAAATTACTTTTGACTGAAAGGAAGCAAGGTGAAGAAGCTGATGAAATATAGCTTGTCTAGAGTGAGAATCAAACAGAGAATGTGTGGTGTGGTCCTACATGTCCCAAACTGCCATGCAGGTCAACCAGTGTTCATAGGGCCTGGAAGATGAAACATGGGGTTAGAAAGCCAACCTGGGAGTGAACTGCGTTTGACTACGTAGAGATGGAGTGATGGATCTGGGATGTCAAAGTGCATAGGAAGGAATGCTTTTTGAAAAATCCCAAACTGACAGAGAAGTGGGACCTTAGGGTTCAGTCACACAGAGGAGGTAACACCATTGAATCCTCCCCCTCCCCACCCCCACCCTTTCCCACAAGCTGAGACCTACTATCAGGCAATAGAAAACAACTAGCTAGAACTAACACTCATGCTTCTGCCACCACAGGCTAGAAACGATCCCAGTAGGGCCATAAATTTTCTGCCTGTGGTTGCAGACTCTTTGTCTATGGCATACAAAAGGGACAATAGATTTCCAATGAATGAAAATATTCAGGCTCTGGCAGCACTAAAAGCAAATAGGAGTTATCCCAGATTAGAGTCTGACCTGTCCCTACTGAAGATCCAAAGTTATTTCTGCCCTCGTTTGGGCACGCTTTCTCAAGAGGTGGAGCTGTGCTGTGGCTCGTGTTCAGGACAAGAACACTGACAGCAGGGACCCTAATAACATTCATTATACTGACCATGTTTAGCTACGCTGTGTGGCTGGTTCACTCGTTTTCTCACTTGTAGGCTTTCTCATTATTCTTGATTATTTACTGTTTTAAGATTGTTTACATCACATATTTATTTTTTTTATTTTTTTAATAAATTTATTTATTTTAGTTGGGGGCTAATTACTTTACAATATTGTAATAGTTTTTGCCATACATTGACATGAATCAGCCATGGGTTTACATGTGTTCCCCTTCCTGGACTCCCCACCCACCTCCCTCCCCATCCCATGCCTCTGGGTCATCCCATTGCCCTGGCCCTGAGCCCTTGTCTCATGCATCGAACATGGAATGGTGTTCTGTTTCATATATGATAATATACATGTTTCAATGCTATTCTCCCAGAACGTCCCACCCTCAGCTTCTCCCTCAGAGTCCATAAAATTGTTCTATGCATCTGTGTCTCTTATTCTGTCTCGCATATAGGGTTATCGTTACCATCTTTCAAATTCCATATCATTTCACACCAGTCAGAATGGCTGCTATCCAAAAGTCTACAAGCAATAAATGCTGGAGAGGGTGTGGAGAAAAGGGAACCCTCTTACACTGTTGGTGGGAATGCAAACTAGTACAGCCACTATGGAGAACAGTGTGGAGATTCCTTAAAAAACTGGGAATAGAACTGCCATATGACCCAGCAATCCCACTGCTGGGCATATACACCCAGGAAACCAGAATTGAAAGAGACGCGTGTACCCCAATGTTCATCGCAGCACTGTTTACAATAGCCAGGACATGGAAGCAACCTAGATGTCCATCAGCAGACGAATGGATAAGGAAGCTGTGGTACATATACACAATGGAATATTACTCGGCCATTAAAAAAATACATTTGAATCGGTTCTACTGAAATGGATGAAACTGGAGCCCATTATACAGAGTGAAGTAAGCCAGAAAGAAAAACAACAATACAGTATACTAATGCATGTATTTATTTTTTGTATGTATATAACACGTACTTTGTTTTCCTGCTTTCTGTGCCTTTTGTTGATGTCATTTCTTGTCATGTTTGTTTTAATAGGTCTATATTTCTATGTTAACTGTGATTTTCTGTTGTTCTGTGGGAAAGCTCTTGTCGTTTTTGTCAGATTTCTTTCTTTATTTTTTACGTGGCACTCTGCTCTAGTGTTGTTTTATGTCTTGCAAGTTATTCGCTTAGTTGTATTATTGGTTCTCTGTTCTTCCCTATTGTGATTTTTGCTTGTGTTATTTTCTTTTTTTATTATTATTATTTTTTCTTTGATTTTGGTTTCTTACAATTTGTCTGACTTCCTTTGTTTCCTCTGTCTAATCTTTTACTATGTGATCTTGGTTCTCTGACCAGAAGTTGGGCCTCTTCTTCTAGAGTTTCAGCACCATATCGAAGACCATAGACTACCAGAGAATTCCTGGTTCCAGCGAATATTAATTGGTGAGAGTGTCTATGAAGGCTTCCATCGCAAACTAAGAACCAATTCCACTCAAAAGGCTATATTATCCAGAGCTGATGCCTCATGCCATGCAAAAAAGCAGAACAGAAACACAAGCCATATCATCCACAGATGGACTGCCTAAAGTCAGACTAAACCTGTACATACCTGCAAAAGATACCACCGTGAGAGAGAGAAGTGTCAGCTGTGGAATATAGATGCCAGAGAATATAGTTGACAGTCCCTCCCCCTCCAAGGACACAGAAACCACTGCACCAAACTTATCCAGTCAGGGTGCATTTGGAAGCAAGAACTGCAACCCTGCACCCTGGGAAGAAAATACCATTAACATAGTAAGATAAACAAATGTGAAGAAAGTCAAGTACGTTGCAGGCAAAGAAACAATGTTAAAACACATGAGACATAATTAAAGAGGAAATAGGAATTGTCACTGAAAAAGAATTGAGAGGAACGATAGTAAAGATGATCAAACATCTCAGAAAATAAATGTAAATCATGCAAGAAACATTTAAGAAGGGTGTGTGAATGATAGCACAATAACTGCCATATGTGTGCTGTAGGCTCATCCATGCCTTTGTACAGCAGAAGCCAGAACAACATTGGAAAATAATTATCTTCCAAATGAAAAACGAAGTATTAAAAGAAAAACAGACTTTAAATAACACAACAGACCTGGCAATTCAACTGAAACTTAAGTAGATTTCTTCGAAAAAGCAGCAGAAGGCAGTTCCTTTTCAAGGGCAAATGAAATATGTCCAGATAAATCAGAAACCGGATCACAAATCAGGCCTTCGCAAATTTAAGTTAATCAAAATTTCATCAAGCTTTTTTTTTTGTTTTTACTGCAATATATGTTACGATTTAAATGTCAGTCATGGTGTGTGGTGGGGACAAAACAAAAAGAAACAAACAAAAATATAAATAACAAAGAGAAAACAAACAAACAAACACCTGAATACATTCAGTCTCATGCATATACCTCTTCATGGCCAAGAAATACACGAAAAATCAGACAGAAAAAAAAAATATATATATATATATTCATAGAAACAAATGACAATAAAAATGCGATTGCATAAAACCTATGAAACAGGATAAAACACTAAAAGAGTAAATATTATAATAAAGGAATGTCTCAAGTAATCAACCTAACAGTACAACTGAGACAATTAGAGAAAGAAGAAGAAACAGAAAACCCAAATTAGTTTTGGGGAAAAAAAAAAGTCACTGAGACTGGAACAGGAAAACAAAAGAAAAAATATAAACAATAGCAAAGATCAATAATGCTAAAAGGGAGCTCTTGGAGAGCATAAAGGAAATACATAAATCATGAGCCAGACTCATCAACAAAAAAAGGGAGAACACTCTAATCAATAAAGTTAGACATGAGAAAGGAGACATTATAACCGATACCACAGAAACATCAAAGGATCATAAGAGACTACAACAAACAAGTTTAAGCCAATAAAATGTAGAATCTGGAAGCCACAGACTAATTCTTCAGAACTCAAGTAAGATGAAACATAAAATATTAACAAGCATTACAAGCTCTAATATTGAAACTGTTACAAAAAATTTTCCAGTTAACAAACTCAAGGTCCAGATGGTGTCACAGATAAAGTTTATGAACCATTAAGAGAAATGTTAACACATACACTTCTAAAACTCTTCCAAAATACTACAGTGGTAGGAAAATGCACAAACTCATCCTACGAGTACAGCATCACCCTGATAGAAGACCCAGAGGTAACACAGAAAAGGAAAATTATAGGCCACTATCACACAGTTGAACATAGATGCAAACATCCTCAACAAAATACTCCCAAGAAGAATCCAACAGCACATTAAAAGTATCCAACAGCTTAATTAAGTGAGGTTTTCCCCAATATGCAAACATCCTCCAGGATCTGCGTATCAGTCCATCAGATACACCATAACAAATTGAAGGATTAAAACCATATGATCACCTCAATAGATGCTGAAAAATCTTGGATGAAATTCAAAAATCATGTGTGATAAAAAACTCTCCCGAAACTGAGCATAGCAAAAATTACCTCAACATAATAAAGGCACACAGATCAAAACTACAATGAAGTAACATATCACACCATCGAGCATGGTGATCATTATAAAATCGACAACAGGGTACTTGGCTAGTGTTCCAGAAGCTAAGACACCATGATCCTAAATCAAGGGTTCCATGTTTGATCCCTGGTCAGGAAATTAGATTCCACATGCAGCTATTAAACCCTGATGTAAACAAATGAAGAAGTAAATGTGTGTGTGTGTATGCATTCATATTCATAAATTAACAAATATGTGTTTACACTATACTATACATTCATAATATAGATGTTACATAAAAATAATTATATTATAAATTAACAAGTATATACACAAACACACACACACACAAATATAAATCTTAAAACAATAAATGAAGGATATGATGTGGAAGAAAGGGAACCCTTCACAGCGTTGTTAGGAATGTAAATAAATACTGACATGATACCGCAGAGTATGAAAGTTCTTTAGAAAACTAGCAATAAAACTACCATATGACCCCCAAATCACATTATTAGACATATACCCAAATGAAACCACCTTTGAAGAAAAAAGGTGTATCCCAGCATCCATTTCAATACCATTTACAGTAGACAAGTTATGTAAGCAATCTGGGTGTCCATTTACTGAAGAATGGATAAAGAAGTTATGGCACATGCTCAGGATGGAAACTTTCTCGTGCACAAAAAGGAAAAAAAACCAATGGATTATTTCTAGAGATATGGATGGATCTAGAGCCTATTATACAGAGTGAAGTAATTCAGAAAGAAGAAGTCCAATATTGTAGATTAATGCATATATGTGGAATCTAGAAAACTGGTTCTGAAGAATCTATTTGAAGGGTGGGAAAAGAAATGCAGAGGTAAAGAACAGACTTGGACACAGAAGTGGAAGGAGATAGTGGAATGGATTGAGCAAGATGCCCAGGCATATGTATAATACCAAGTATGAAGTAGTTAGCCAGTGAGAGGCTCCTCCTCAGGACTCTGGGGTGCCCTAGGGAAGTGGATTGTGGAGTAGGAGAGGAGGCTTAAGAGCAGGTGGGAGGGCTTCTCAAAAGGGAGGCTCATGCATATATACTGATAGATGATTTACATTGTTTTACAGCAGAAAGTACCAGACATTGTAAAGCAATCACACTCCAATTTCAACTTGTTTCTTAAATTGGAAAATGGATGTCAGTCCTTGGCCAACTTGGGCAAGTAGCAAGAAATGCATCACAGTGCATAAGTCAAGTATAATGTGTACCAGTGCATATGTCAAGTAAAATCTGCACCAAAGACTGCTTTCGTATGTATAGACAAAACATAAAGCAAAAACTTAACAATTCAGAGCTAACCTAGCCAGAATAAACTCAGACTCTAGACATAAGTGTTCCTCACTTCATTTGATTGGCAATGTTTCTCAAAGGAAAGAGCGGTTACCAAATGATGTCAACAATTTATAGAAACACAAATTCCTTCATGTTTTAGTACACAATAGTAAACTTTTGACATTCAGAACTATCCTAAGTAGGAAATTATAAATGTAGTTTGAAAGTTTGAAATGCTGTACAAGGATCACTTCTTTTTTAAATCCTGGAATCTGTGTGACTGACTGGGAAAAATGCACAGCCTAAAATTTGAGAATTTTGTTTTATTCATCTAGACTTTAGTCCTGAGGAGGATTTACTCCTGAGGAGCAACTTCTCAAGTATTTCTGAAAGACCATTCTGAAGAGGGAATGGAAGTGCAGGGTGTATAAAAGTTTCACAATGATCATGGAGGCAGCATGTTCATATATTGTGGTTAATTAAAGAAAACTGGACATCTCAAGTTAATGGGTTTAGCATGATTCTACCTATGGCAAGATGCAGGAATCTGGGCTTCTTGAGATAATTTCTTCAATAGGCACTATAACTAGGGCCAGTGTCCTGTTCTTTTCTGTGTCAGAGTCACTTCTGGCAGCACAATTGGTGGCAGCTGTGGTAATTGAAGGCTTGATGATGGGCGGCCTGACTTCATCCAGAGTCCTCTCAGGGCTCACATTCAGGGATGGCTGCAATGGCTTATGACTTGATGACTGCAACATCCTTTGGTTACTGATAAGGCTGACAGCATACTTAGTTCACAGTGTGCTCTACTCTCTACACCCTCAGAAAATGTTACTGTTTGTAGTAGAGTCATATACCCCAAGACAAGCTGACTGTGGGCTTTTACCTCAACAGGACCTAAAGTGGCCTTAATATAATGAGAAAAGAGTTAATACAGGTTAATGCAAGTCCCAACGAGATAGGAAAGAGAAAGGGACATCAAATTTTCAAGAACATGGCTAGAAACTCTTCCTGATCAAGGAAGAGTAAACAGGGGAGGTTTGTGGTGCTTTCCAAACACATATGTTTATATATATAAAGATATATGTATATATATATATCTTCACTGATGTATACGCATAGACATGTTTATGTATACTATGCATATATGCATCTCTACTCATATGTGCGTGTATATATCTATATCTATATATAGATAAATATATATGTATGTATACACATAGTTATATATCTATGTATATCTGAATATTCTCTAGAATATTCTCAAGCATAGCTTTAATATTAAGGCATAAAACAATTAAATTTTAAATTGTACCACCTATATTCTCTGACTACCAAGACATGGAGCTAAAGCTCAAAAATGGCATACATTTTTGCAAATGTGTCATTTGTGGAATATTTTAGAAGGCATTTCTAAGGAATGGTTGAGTCAATGCCTGAGTCACAAGGGAAATTAGAAAAATAATCTGAGATAAATGAAAGAGAAACCACAACATACCAGATCATTGGATACAGCAAAAGTTCATACCTGTAGTAAATACTTACAGTGAAATATACATTGATACCTATAACAGCAAAAGTATATACCTATACCTTAAGAATACATATATATATGTATATAGATATATATGCATATGAATATAGATATATGTATATATATATGTGTGTGTTTGTATTTATATATGTGTATATACATAAGTATGTATGTGTATGTATGTATGTATATATATATATATATAATATATTTATCACTAATTATTTTCCAGTTGTCACTAGTGATAAACAACCTAGCTTCTAATGCAGAAGTCATAAGAGGCACAGCTTCAATCCCTGGCTTGGGAAGATGTTCTGGAGGAAGGCATGGAAACCCACTCTTGTGTACGCACCACGAGAATCCGATGGATTGAGGGATACCCATGTGCGATAGGCTGTGCGCCGAAGAGAGTCAGACAGGAGCGTAGGAACTTAGCGCATGAATATCACTGTCACTGATTGCTAATATATATAGGACACTTCTGCCTTTCATACATTGTTATTGACATGCTCAGAAAATTAATCAGTATAAGACATCAAAAATTATCTGATTCTAAATGTTTATTTATGGTTAATGATTTCGAATTCAACCTCCATTTAATGAATCTATTCAGAATTTTCAGTTTTTAAAAATTGTTTTAATCACTCTGTTCTTTTAGCCATTCGACTGTTTCACATAACTTAAGTCTTCTCCTGGCATAAATATGTGTCCATATTACCTAACAAGTGTCTTTATTTAGTATGATTACATTGCAATGGGATCTTTTTCATTCTCATTTCAATAACTGGATCTTCTCTCATTTTGTTTGCTCAGTTTACCTAATATCTTCCAATTTTATTTATTTTGTTTTTGTTGATTTTTCTCTGTTTTTGAAATATGTATATAATTTTTTTCCCATACTAGGCTTCATTGTTTTCCTCTTTCTCCTTGCTGTGAGTTTTGATTCCCCCCCCCCCCCCAGTTTCTGTAGGAGGCAGATATTAGCTTCTTCTCAGGTTTGCAGAGCTTCCATTTTAATGTGTATATATATCTGTTGTGTCTGATGATGTGGGTACGTTGCGTTTTCATTTTCATTCACCACAGTGTATTTTCTAATTTGCCCTGTGACTTATTCTTTCAAACTTTGGTCCCTTAGGGATATGTGGTTTAATTTTCCACACAATACAATTTCCAACTTTTTTCCCATTACTGATTTCAATTTACATTTATTGGATGTCAGAAAACATATTTTGTATGATTTAAATTATTAAGAACTATTTTAAGGCTTAAGGTAAAACCTATTCTCGAAAATATTCTGGAGAATATTCTAATTGAACATGGGAGGGTTGTGTATTCTTCTGTTCTTGTTAGAAGGAATGATCTGCTCAGTGTGTTAAGTCCTCTTGGTTTATATGGTCATTTAGATTTTCTCTTCCCTCAGTGGTCTTATGTTCTTTTACTGTTATTTAGATATTTATTTTTGGACTAATCTAAATGCTCAGTTCAGTTCAGCCACTCAGTCGTATCCAACTCTTTGCGACCCCGTGAATCACAACACGCCAGGCTTCCCTGTCCATCACCAACTCCCGGAGTTTACCCAACTCATGACCATCGAGTCAGTGATGCCATGCAGCCATCTCATCCTCTGTCATCCCCTTCTCCTCCTGCCCCCAATCCTTCCCAGCGTCAGGGACTTTTCCAATGAATCAACTCTTTGCATGAGGTGGTCAAATCATTGGAGTTTCAGCTTCAACATCTGTCCTTCTAATGAACACCTAGGATTGATCTCCTTCAGGATGAACTGATTGGATCTCCTTGTAGTCCAAGTGACTCTCAAGAGTCTTCTTCAACACCACAGTTCAAAAATATTTCAAAAAAATACTTATGGCTAGAGATCTGCAATTTTTACACTTCATGATAGCCAAAAGGCTGAGACAATATTCAAACATTTTTAATGTTTGATTCGGGTACCTGGAACTCTTTGATGAGGTGAGCATATGCTGTATTGGATCATTAATATGAAAGGTAATATGACAAAATATATAATTAATATTGTATAATCATGTTTAATATCATTTGTCTCAAAACATTTTTAATTAAAAGACCTATGTGTCTACAATTAGTATTGCCACTAAGGCCCATTATTGTTTATTGCTTGGATAAAATTTTCCTTGCAAACTCATTCTTAAAATGTATTCAATTCTAAGATTTGTCTCTTTCAGAGCCTGTAGTTGTCATATTAAAAAAAAATTACACCATCTTCTATTATACCACATTAATGGTTATTTGTTACTACTTTAATTAAATATATTTTAGAGTGATTTTAAGAAGTAATTCTAGAGACTTTGATTGTCATTGTTCAGTCACTATGTTGTCTCCAACTCTTTTGTGACTCCATGGACTGTAGCACAAAAGGCCTCCCTGTCTTTCACTCTCTCCCAGAGTTTGTTCAAACACATGTGGCCATTGCATTGCTGATACCGTCCAACCATCTCATCTTCTATTCCTCCCTTCTGCTCCTGTCATCAGTCTTTCCAAGCATCATGGTCTTTTCCAGTGAGTTTGTTCTTTGCATCAGTTGGCCACAATGGTGATGTTTCAGCTTCATCATTAGTCCTTCAAGTGAATACTCAGGGGTAATCTCCCTTAACATTGATTGGCTTCATCTGCTTGCAGTTCAAGGGACCCCTAAGGGTCTTCTACAGCAGTACAGTTGGGAGGCATCAATTCTTCATCTCTCAGGCTTCTTTACACTCCAGCGCTCACATCAGCACATGACTACTGGATAAACAATAGGGGTTTATGAAGTGGGGAACTTTGTTAGTTACGTGAATGTCTCTCCTTTTTAATGCAATATCTAGGTTTACATAGCTTTTCTTCCAAGAAGGAAGTGTCTTTTAATTTGATGACTGCAGTCACCATTCACAGTGATTTTAGAGCCCAGGAAAATTAAGTCTGTCACTGATTCCAGGTTTCACCCTTCTCTTTGCCAAGTAGTAATGGGACAATATGCGGTGATCTTAGTTTTTTGAATGTCGAAGTTTCAGCAAGGTATTTCACCCTCCTCATTCAAACTCAAGAGGCTGTTTACTCCCTCTTCAATTTTCTTTTTAGAGTGGTACTGTCTATATTTGAGATTGGTGAGGTTTCTGCCAGCTACCTTGATTCCTGTTTGTGATCCATCCTGCCTGATATTTTGTATAGTATTCTCTGCATATATATTTCATATAAACAGAATCTAAAGCTTAAGCACACTCCTTTCTCAGTTTTGAACTAGCCAATTGTTCCATGTCTGGTTCAAGCTCTTGTGTCTTGACCCAAGTACATATTTCTCATGTTAAGAAGGTCTGATAATAATCACAGTCCATTGTGATCCACAGTCAATGGCTTTAGTGCAGTCAATGAGGCAGATGCAATTTTTTTCCTGAAATTTCCTTGCCTTCTCTAGGATCCAGTGAATGTTGGAATTTTTTTTGTCTGATTCATCTAGCTTTTCCAAATCTAGGTTGCACATCTGCAAATTATTGGTTCATGTACTGCTGGAGGATGTTGAGTATTATGTTACTAATACATGAAACAAGCACAATTGTATGGTAGTTTGAACATACTTTGGCATTGTCCTTTGTTATTGGAATTAAAACTGACCTATTCCACACTCGTTGCCAATGATGAATTTTCCAAACCTGATGACATATGAAGTAAGTGGCCGATTTAACAGTTTCGTGGTAATGAATTCTCACAGCTTTTGGTTCAAATGTTGATTTATCCTTCATATCTGAATGTCATCCTTATTAGATTTAGGTTTGACTCTTTCATCAATTTAAGTATGTGAAACTATTTTGTCCTGGTGTGAAGAGGAAAGAGCAGCTGGTATCCTTATGTGAATCTACCTGTATGTTATTTATTTATTTTCCCTTGTGGCCTTGATGTTTTTCTTGTGTTTCTTTTTCTTAGTTTAATAAATATGCCTTGTGGATTGTTTCACGTTGAGTATATCATCTTTTAGATATTCTGGGATATTGGGACATAGAGAAATATCTTTCCCCCATCTAAGGGAGGTTTTCAAATTTTATCTCAAAAATTTCCTCAAAGCAGTTATTTTTCTTTCTTGCTTATTTGTTTTGATGTTCTCCATCCAGACAGCTCTGAATCTAATGGTGGGACATTTAACATTGTTCCAGAAGTCTCAGAGATTTCCCTCACTGCTTTCATTTTCCCCACTCTATTTCATTGATTTCTACCATTCTACCTTCCATCTAGCTAGTCCTTTCTGCTCTCTGTTCTTCTACTGTCATTCCCAGCAGAGTATTTGTTTTAATCTCTGTTTCCTTCGATTATTACTGATTGATACTTTATTTCTTCTGTATCCTTGTTAAATATTCTTAGATCTTCTCAATCCATGTGTTCAGTGTATTTACAGGCAACTCCACTTGTTTTTCTAGATTTTAGGTCATCCTTACAATTATTATTCTGATTTTTTTTTCAGGAAGAATTCCTTCTCTTTTATTTATTTATGTATTTATTTTATTTGTTTATTTTGGTTTGGTGGTGCTTTATCATGGGCCTTCACCTTCTGCATATTTTTCATTCTTTCATTCTGCTTAGATTGCTGTGGTCAGGGTCCCTTTTCTGCAGGCTGGGGGTTTTTGGCTACTCGTTGTTGTGCAGT
Source organism: Giraffa tippelskirchi (assembly GCF_054371585.1). Lineage (NCBI taxonomy): Eukaryota > Metazoa > Chordata > Mammalia > Artiodactyla > Giraffidae > Giraffa > Giraffa tippelskirchi. The sequence goes on from NC_137290.1 coordinate 19,549,178, forward strand.
CTGCTGCTGTGTTTGGGGTTGGCCCCAGTGACTTGTCAATATTTAATGAATTGGGAAATGCGTGTCTGTGCTCTGGTGAGTGGAGCTGTATCTCCTCTCTCTGGACTGCAATGAGACGTTCAATAATGTGTTTTGGTTCTCTTTGTGTTTGGTATGGCTTTGGACAGCCCAGTTTTTTAGAGTACTGGAATGGGTTGTCATTTCCTTCTCCAGGGGATCTTCCCCACTTGGGGATCAAACCCAGGTCTCCTGCATTGCAGGCAGATGCTTTATTCTCTGAGCCACCAGGGAAGCCCCCCAGTTTTTAATATTCATTGTTCTGTTCCTGCTTTCCTGGAGATTAGGTGTGGGATCTCTTGCATTGAACTTGCTGGCTTGTGTATTTATTTTGGTTTCCATGTAGGCATGGATACTTTTGGGTGTGTGATTGTCTCTTAATGTTCCTTGGTAACAGGGGTCTGACGATGAACACAGTTCTGGAATTGATATCTTCATCTTAGCTTTCAGTTCCCTGTTACACTAACGTCAAGAATTCTACATCCACACAGCACAAAAGATCAAACCCCAAGCTTAATTGTTAAACAGCTCTCCATACCCAGAAAGAGCCAAAGGGATTCAGAGTCATAAAGAGAAGAAAAAATAGACGTGGGAGATGTAGGTGCCTAGGAGGAGAAAAGGAAAAGTCAAAATAGGAGAGACAGACGACTCAGGAGTTAAATCCCTAAGTGAAAATAGATTCCAAATATTAGATTCATAACACATTTCAACAAGCAAAATTAAAAACCTATAATAGAGATTAGACTCCTCTAAATATTGTAAAACTTATGGATCCAAAATCATTTTCAAAGATAGTATATATATATATATATAAATTTGAAAAGATACATTTTCATTTTTTAGAAAGGAGATAGTAGTTCATAGAAATGAAATAAAGTAATTCCAAAGAATAGCAAGGAGAGATAAGAAAGCCGTCCTCCGTGATCAATGCAAACAAATAGAGGAAAACAACATATTGGGAAAAACTAGAGATGGCATCAAGAAAATTAGAGATACCAAGGGAACATTTCATGCAAAGATGGGCTCAATAAAGGACAGAAATTGTATGGACCTAACAGAAACAGAAGATATTAAGAAGAGGTGGCAAGAATACACAGAAGAACTGTACAAAAAATATCTTCACGACCCAGATAACCACGATGATGTGATCACTCACCTAGAGCCAGGCATCCTGGAATGTGAAGTCAAGTGGGCCTTAGAAAACATCACTATGAACAAAGCTAGTGGAGGTGATGGAATTCCAGTTGAGCTATTTCAAATCCTGAAAGATGATGCTGTGAAAGTGCTACACTCAATATGCCAGCAAACTTGGAAAACACAGCAGTGGCCACAGGACTGGAAAAGTTCAGTTTCCGTTCCAATCCCAAAGAAAGGCAATGCCAAAGATTGCTCACACTACTGTACAATTGCACTCATCTCACATGCTAGTAAAGTAGTGCTCAAATTCTCCAAGCCAGGCTTCAGCAATATGTGAACAGTGAACTTCCAGGTGTTCAGGCTGGTTTTAGAAAAGGCAGAGGAACCAGAGATCAAATTGCCAACATGTGCTGGATAATCAAAAAAGCAACAGAGTTCCAGAAAAACATCTATTTCTGCTTTATTGTCAATGCCAAAGCCTTTGACTGCATGGAACACAATAAACTGTGGACAATTCTGAAAGAGATGGGCATACCAGACCATCTGACCTGTTTCTTGAGAAACCTGTATGCAGGTCAGGAAGCAACAGTTAGAACTGGACATGGAACAACAGACTGGTTCCAAATAGGAAAAGGAGTACGTCAAGGCTGTATATTGTCTTCCTGCTTATTTAACTTCTCTGCAGAGTACATCATGAGAAACTGTGGGCTGGAAGAAACACAAGCTGGAATCAAGATTACTGGGAAAAATATCAATAATCCCATATATGCAGATGACACCACCCTTATAGCAGAAAGTGAAGAAGAACTAAAAAGCCTCTTCGTGACAGTGAAAGAGTAGAGAGAAAAAGGTGGCTTAAAGCTAAAGGTTCAGAAAACGAAGATCATGGCATCTGGTCCAATCATTTCATGGGAAATAGATGGGGAAACAGTGAAAACAGTGTCAGACTTTATTTTGGGGGGTTTCAAAAACACTGCTGATGGTGATTGCAGCCATGAAATTAAAAGAAGCTTACTCCTTGGAAGGAAGGTTATGACCAACATGTATAGCATATTTTAAAAGGAGAGACATTACTTTGACAACAAAGGTTCATTTAGTCAAGGCTATGGTTTTTCCAGTGGTCATGTAGGGATGTGAAAGTTGGACAGTGAAGAAAGCTGAGCACCACAGAATTGATGCTTTTGAACTGTGGTGTTGGAGAAGACTCTTTTTTTTTTTTTTTTTTTTTTTTTTATAAATTTATTTATTTTACTTGGGGGCTAATTACTTTACAATATTGTAATAGTTTTTGCCATACATTGACAAGAATCAGCCATGGGTTTACATGTGTTCCCCTTCCCGAACCCCCCACCCACCTCCCTCCCCCTCCCATCCCTCTGGATCATCCCACTGCCCCGGCCCCGAGCCCTTGTCACATGCATCGAACATGGAATGGTGCTCTGTTTCACATATGACAATACACATGTCTCAATGCCATTCTCCCAGAACGTCCCACCCTCACCTTCTCCCTCAGAGTCCATAAAATTGTTCCAGAGTCCCTTGGACTACAAGGAGAACCAATCAATCCATCCTAAAGGAGATCAGTCCTGGGTGTTCATTGGAAGGACAGATGTTGAAGCTGAAACTCCAATACTTTGGCCACCTCATGCGAAGGGTTGACTCATTGGACAAGACCCTAATGCTGGGTAGGAGGAGAAGGGGACGACAGAGGATGAGATGGTTGGATGGCATCACTGACTCGATGGACAAGGGTTTGGGTAGAATTCGGGATTTGGAGAAGGACAGAGAGGCCTGGCCTGCTGCAATACATGGGGTTGTAAAGAGTCGGACATGACTAAGGACTGAACTGAACTGAACTGAACTGAACTGAACTGATTGAGGTGATCATATGGTTTTAATCCTTCAATTTGTTATGGTGTATCTGATGGACTGATACGCAGATCCTGGAGGATGTTTGCATATTGGGGAAAACCTCACTTAATTAAGCTGTTGGATACTTTTAATGTGCTGTTGGATTCTTCTTGGGAGTATTTTGTTGAGGATGTTTGCATCTATGTTCAACTGTGTGATAGTGGCCTATAATTTTCCTTTTCTGTGTTACCTCTGGGTCTTCTATCAGGGTGATGCTGTACTCGTAGGATGAGTTTGTGCATTTTCCTACCACTGTAGTATTTTGGAAGAGTTTTAGAAGTGTATGTGTTAACATTTCTCTTAATGGTTCATAAAATTTATCTGTGACACCATCTGGACCTTGAGTTTGTTAACTGGAAAATTTTTTATAACAGTTTCAATATTAGAGTTTGTAATGCTGTGTTCATATTTTATGTTTCATCTTACTTGAGTTCTGAAGAATTAGTCTGTGGCTTCCAGATTCTACATTTTATTGGCTTAAACTTGTTTGTTGTAGTCTCTTATGATCCTTTGATGTTTCTGTGGTATCGGTTATAATGTCTCCTTTCTCATGTCTAACTTTATTGATTAGAGTGTTCTCCCTTTTTTTGTTGATGAGTCTGGCTCATGATTTATGTATTTTCTTTATGCTCTCCAAGAGCTCCCTTTTAGCATTATTGATCTTTGCTATTGTTTATATTTTTTCTTTTGTTTTCCTGTTCTAGTCTCAGTGACATTTTTTTTCCCAAAACTAATTTGGGTTTTCTGTTTCTTCTTCTTGCTCTAATTGTCTCAGTTGTACTGTTAGGTTGATTACTTGAGACATTCCTTTATTATAATATTTACTCTTTTAGTGTTTTATCCTGTTTCATAGGTTTTATGCAATCGCATTTTTATTGTCATTTGTTTCTATGAATATATATATATATATATATATATATGTTTCTGTCTGATTTTTCGTGTATTTCTTGGCCATGAAGAGGTATATGCATGAGACTGAATGTATTCAGGTGTTTGTTTGTTTGTTTGTTTTGTCTTTATTATTTATATTTTTGTTTGTTTCTTTTTGTTTTGTCCCCACCACATACCATGACTGACATTTAAATCGTAACATATATTGCAGTAAAAAAAAAAAAAAAAAGCTTGATAAAATTTTGATTAACTTAAATTTGCCAAGGCCTGATTTGTGATCCGGTTTCTGATTTATCCGGACATATTTCATTTGCCCTTGAAAAGGAACTGCCTTCTGCTGGTTTTTTGAAGAAATCTATTTAAGTTTCAGTTGAATTGCCAGGTCTGTTGTGTTATTTAAAGTCTGTTTTTCTTTTAATACTTCGTTTTTAATTTGGAAGATAATTATTTTCCAATGTTGTTCTGGCTTCTGCTGTACAAAGACATGGATGAGCCTACAGCACACATATGGCAGTTATTCTGCTATCATTCACACACCCTTCTTAAATGTTTCTTGCATGATTTACATTTATTTTCTGAGATGTTTGATCATCTTTACTATCGTTCCTCTCAATTCTTTTTCAGTGACAATTCCTATTTCCTCTTATTTATGTCTCATGTGTTTTAACATTGTTTCTTTGCCTGCAACGTACTTGACTTTCTTCACATTTGTTTATCTTACTATGTTAATGGTCTTTTCTTCCCAGGGTGCAGGGTTGCAGTTCTTGCTTCCAAATGCACCCTGACTGGATAAGTTTGGTGCAGTGGTTTCTGTGTTCTTGGAGGGGGAGGGACTGTCAACTATATTCTCTGGCATCTATATTCCACAGCTGACACTTCTCTCTCTCACGGTGGTATCTTTTGCAGGTATGTACGGGTTTAGTCTGACTTTATGCAGTCCATCTGTGGATGATATGGCTTGTGTTTGTGTTTTGCTTTTTTGCATGGCATGAGGCATCAGCTCTGGATAATATAGCCTTTTGAGTGGAATTGGTTCTTAGTTTGCGATGGAAGCCTTCATAGACACTCTCATCAATTAATATTCGCTGGAACCAGGAATTCTCTGGTACTCTATGGTCTTCGATATGGTGCTGAAACTCTAGAAGAAGAGGCCCAACTTCTGGTCAGAGAACCAAGATCACATAGTAAAAGATTAGACAGAGGAAACAAAGGAAGTCAGACAAATTGTAAGAAACCAAAATCAAAGAAAAAATAATAATAATAAAAAAAGAAAATAACACAAGCAAAAATCACAATAGGGAAGAACACAGAACCAATAATACAACTAAGCGAATAACTTGCAAGACATAAAACAACACTAGAGCAGAGTGCCACGTAAAAAATAAAGAAAGAAATCTGACAAAAACGACAAGAGCTTTCCCACAGAACAACAGAAAATCACAGTTAACATAGAAATATAGACCTATTAAAACAAACATGACAAGAAATGACATCAACAAAAGGCACAGAAAGCAGGAAAACAAAGTACGTGTTATATACATACAAAAAATAAATACATGCGTTAGTATACTGTATTGTTGTTTTTCTTTCTGGCTTACTTCACTCTGTATAATGGGCTCCAGTTTCATCCATCTCAGTAGAACCGATTCAAATGTATTTTTTTAATGGCCGAGTAATATTCCATTGTGTATATGTACCACAGCTTCCTTATCCATTCGTCTGCTGATGGACATCTAGGTTGCTTCCATGTCCTGGCTATTGTAAACAGTGCTGTGATGAACATTGGGGTACACGCGTCTCTTTCAATTCTGGTTTCCTGGGTGTATATGCCCAGCAGTGGGATTGCTGGGTCATATGGCAGTTCTATTCCCAGTTTTTTAAGGAATCTCCACACTGTTCTCCATAGTGGCTGTACTAGTTTGCATTCCCACCAACAGTGTAAGAGGGTTCCCTTTTCTCCACACCCTCTCCAGCATTTATTGCTTGTAGACTTTTGGATAGCAGCCATTCTGACTGGTGTGAAATGATATGGAATTTGAAAGATGGTAACGATAACCCTATATGCGAGACAGAATAAGAGACACAGATGCATAGAACAATTTTATGGACTCTGAGGGAGAAGCTGAGGGTGGGACGTTCTGGGAGAATAGCATTGAAACATGTATATTATCATATGTGAAACAGAACACCATTCCATGTTCGATGCATGAGACAAGGGCTCAGGGCCAGGGCAATGGGATGACCCAGAGGCATGGGATGGGGAGGGAGGTGGGTGGGGAGTCCAGGAAGGGGAACACATGTAAACCCATGGCTGATTCATGTCAATGTATGGCAAAAACTATTACAATATTGTAAAGTAATTAGCCCCCAACTAAAATAAATAAATTTATTAAAAAAATAAAAAAAATAAATATGTGATGTAAACAATCTTAAAACAGTAAATAATCAAGAATAATGAGAAAGCCTACAAGTGAGAAAACGAGTGAACCAGCCACACAGCGTAGCTAAACATGGTCAGTATAATGAATGTTATTAGGGTCCCTGCTGTCAGTGTTCTGGTCCTGAACACGAGCCACAGCACAGCTCCACCTCTTGAGAAAGCGTGCCCAAACGAGGGCAGAAATAACTTTGGATCTTCAGTAGGGACAGGTCAGACTCTAATCTGGGATAACTCCTATTTGCTTTTAGTGCTGCCAGAGCCTGAATATTTTCATTCATTGGAAATCTATTGTCCCTTTTGTATGCCATAGACAAAGAGTCTGCAACCACAGGCAGAAAATTTATGGCCCTACTGGGATCGTTTTCTAGCCTGTGGTGGCAGAAGCATGAGTGTTAGTTCTAGCTAGTTGTTTTCTATTGCCTGATAGTAGGTCTCAGCTTGTGGGAAAGGGTGGGGGTGGGGAGGGGGAGGATTCAATGGTGTTACCTCCTCTGTGTGACTGAACCCTAAGGTCCCACTTCTCTGTCAGTTTGGGATTTTTCAAAAAGCATTCCTTTCTATGCACTTTGACATCCCAGATCCATCACTCCATCTCTACGTAGTCAAACGCAGTTCACTCCCAGGTTGGCTTTCTAAACCCACGTTTCATCTTCCAGGCCCTATGAACACTGGTTGACCTGCATGGCAGTTTGGGACATGTAGGACCACACCACACATTCTCTGTTTGATTCTCACTCTAGACAAGCTATATTTCATCAGCTTCTTCACCTTGCTTCCTTTCAGTCAAAAGTAATTTAAGTTTACTGAGGTGACTTACCTGAATCCTCAATCTATCCCCTGCTTCTCCATCTCCCACCACAAGACACAGGTTTGGTTCTATTCCTCTCATCCTCCTTCTCCCATCTTCCTTCCATTCTTCCCAGTTATGTCTTGTTCCCATATAGTTGAGCAAGGTCTTCTGCTAATATTCATTGGATGCACTCGGGGAACTGTTGCCTTTATAGAAGTATTATTTGTGATGCCCCCATGAAGAGAGTTGCTCTCAACGTCTTCTTATTATCTGCCCAATCAGAACTTCTGATTTTCTTTCTAGGCAGGCTCTGTAATTCATTTATGCATGCCAGTAAAGCAACAAACTTTAGTTGATGTGAATTTATCTGTTTAATGGGAGCTTTCGTGCATACACACATAACTGGTACAACATTGACTTCGAACATGCAGATAAGCCGAGTTATTTTTCCTGAAATTTCTGCTAATGAGGAATTGTCATCAGTTTGAGGAAACATAGTTCCTTTCCAGATAAAAGATGATACAGATATTGGGCTCAAAAAGTCCGTTCCTGAAAATATCTAGCTATTTGTCAAATTGTCCCGACATTTTCCCGGAGCACAGATTCCTTATTTCTGCTCTGGAAACTTAACTGTTTCAAGTGGGTGTCAAAGGTCAGAGATGGGCATGGTCATAATTTAATACTAACTTTCCAGGCAAGCGTACTGGTGTGGGTTCCCATTTCCTTCTGCAGGAGATCTTCGCGACCCAGGGAGTGAACCCAGGTCTCCAGATTGCAGGCAGTTGCTTTGCCAACTGAGCCACCAGGAGAGCCCTCAAGAAGATGGCAAGTGCCCAGGAATGTAACAGTTGGTAGATGATAGCTTGAAAAATGGAGAAGGCAATGGCATCTCACTCCAGTACTCTTGCCTGGAAAATCCCATGGGCGTAGGAGCCTGGTAGGCTTCAGTCCATGGGGTCGTGAAGAGTCGGACACAACTGGGTGACTTCACTTTCGATTTTCACTTAAATGTATTGGAGCAGGAAATGGCAACCCACTCCAGTGTTCTTGCCTGCAGAATCCCAGGGACGGAGGAGCCCGGTACGCTGCCGTCTCTGGGGTCACACAGGGTCGGACACGACTGAAGCGACTTAGCAGCGGTAGCAGCAACAACTTGAAACAGAGAGAGAGCGAGCAGGCAGGTGTAGTTAGTCATTTAATCTTAATAGGTAAACCTTAATTGGAGTCTGGATCATAGAAAAAGCAAGGGTGTTTCATAAAGTCATTTACGTCTCCTTTATTGTCTCTGTTAATGGCTTAGACTGCATGTGAAAGTGAGGTCATTCATTTGTGTCTGACTCTTTGCGACCCCATGGACTGTAGCCTACCATTTCTTTCTCCAGGGGATCTTCCAGACCCGGCGATCGAACTTGGGCCTCCCCCATTGCAGGCAGATGCTTCACCATCTGAATCACAGGGGAAGCCCTTAGACTGTGTGGGTCACAACAAACTGTGGAAAATTCTTAAAGAGATAAGAATATAAGACCACCATACCTGTTTCCTGGGAAAGGTGCACGCAAGTCAAGAAACAACAGTTGGAACTGGAGAAGGAACAACGGACTGGTACAAAATAGGGAAGGAAATACATCAAGGCTATATATTGTCACCCAGCTTATTTGACTTCTGTGCAGAGTATACCATGGACAATAACTTGCTGAAAGAATTTGAAGCTGGAAACAGAATTACTGTGAGAAGTGTGAATAACCTTAGTTATAAGATGACAACACACAAATGGCTGAAAAACACTAGGGACTAAAGAGCCTTCTGATGAGGTGACAGGAAAAGCTGGATTAAAACTCAATCTAAACACAAACCAACGAACACTAAAAATAAGACCATGGAATGTGGTCCAAACATTTTGAGATCTAGCAATAGGATACAATTGACTCAGTGACAGGTTTCACTTTCTTGACCTCTGATATCACTGCGGGGAGTGACTTCAGCCACGAAACGAAAAGGCACTTGCCACTTGGATGAAAAGCTACCACCAGTCTAGACACCATGTTAATAAGCTGAGTGATTACTGGAAAAGATCCGAATGGGCAAAGTTGATTTTCAGGAGTAACGTATGGAGGAGTGAGCAGGACCACAGGAACTGAGTGCCAAAATATCGATGCTTTGCAGTAGTGGGTCTGGAGAAGATGTGTGAGAGTTCCGTTGCGAGCATGGAGTTCAAACTAGCCAAGCATGAAGGAGTTCAACTCAGACTATTCACGGAAGTTTTGACGTTGACCATGAAGAGCCAATATATTGACCATCTAGGGCCTAGAGTGAAATCACTGGGAAGAAACTGATGCTGGGAAAGATTGAGGGAAGGACGAGAAGGGAATGCCAGAGGGTGAGATGGCTGCAAAGCATCACTGACTCAAAAGTCATGGGTTTGAGTAAACTGGTGATTTGAAAGGCAGGGGAACCCAGGGTTCTTGCTGTACATGGAGTCACAAAGAGTCAGACAAGACTGAGTGGCTGAAGAACATCAAAAAAGTGGTATTGGCAGTGCTTGGGAGACTTTGTCATTATACATGGGATGAAAAGTGAGACTGAGGACAATTAGAAAGAACACAACTCTTGTCGGTTTCCTTGTTTTCCACCCTCAAAGTATTCTTCTCACAACATCTCTTGAGAGCTTTCCAGAGAAGGAGAATCCCTGGGGAGTCATGTGGTATCCTGAGATGGAAACCGTACCCTATATGCCACTTGGATCTACAACCTTGGTCTTAGGCAGAAGCAGGCATTGTCTCTAAATATGTGCTAGAGCTGCCCATCTTCTGATGGGTTAACAGTTATGGTTTGTGATCTTAAGAATGGGATGAGAGGTAAACAAACTTACAGTTCTCAATCCAACTCTGTAATCCTGGGAGAAGCATCTTTGACTTGTGTATCCTAGTCGCCCTTAGGAATGCTTACAAGCGGTTACATTACTGAGCAGGGATGTAGGCAGGAAACTGGATCCATTTTGACTTTACCGCTGGCCTTCTCTGTGAATAGACCATTCCTCTTCTCTTAATGTCACAGTTTTTGTCTTCAGATGAAGGTTGAGCATTGTGGAAGTGTCTGAATGCATGTGAAATCTCCATAAAACTGAAGACAGGGAGTACACACTTTTCCTATTTGAGTCAGATCTCAAAGACGTTTAGCTTTACAGATCTGCACTATCAATGCATCTCAAATATTCATAAAATTCTCATGTGATGATTGTCACACAGATTTGAGACCAGAAGACCTGTATAGTCAGCTGCTTAGTAGTGTGGTGGGGCTTGGACATTTCAGGTATTATGTAAGAAGAATGTGAGCCATGTTATAACTACCTTTTATTTTAACTGTCTATCACATCCACTTGGGAAGGGGGAAGGGGACTTCCACCATGTGGGAAGAGAATTCCAGGTTTCGTCCTTAGTTTCATTTGATGCCTGAGTGTTCATTACTGGTGAGTGTGCAGCCTCCTATAGGAAGGTCGTATCCTATTACAGGAAGGCCTGGTTGAAACTCCAGTCCTCTACATGGCCTTCTTGAGTACTGCCGTATTAGAGGGTGGGTGTTTTGTTATTGCCAGACATCATAGATACCTAAGGTCCCACTCATCTTTTGCTGGGTTGATTGGGAGAGTACCATAGTTTTTAACTATGTTTGGGCGGAGTAGCTTGGTTATTATTGAAATGCTTTCAATCTTTGACGCATCCGTTTGTCTTGCACTTTGAAAAGAAAAAGAAGAGTTTTGAATGGGCAGTATAATTTGTGCCTGGCTGTATTTTTGAATGAACTATTTCTTCAGCTGAAATTTCTAACATAAAAGTCCAAAAGAGAGCCCAGACATACACTCACAAACACATTCTTAATCTGATGCACACACACGCAAGCACAGTCACGATCTTGTATGCTTAAACACAATTACAAAAAGAAAAGAAAACCCAAGGACTCACTGGAGGACACCTATGAACTTCCCAAAGTTTCTCTGATACTTGTCTCTAGGCTTAATTTTGGAAATCATTTTCTACTTGAATGATATGTCTCTAGCGACATTTTAAATCAGAATGCTTTAAAAGATATACCTTTGTTGTGCATTCCATGGGATCTTAAAGTACTTTGCATGTAAGACTATTCTGTGATTTGCTAAAATGAAAATAATTTGTAGGGTAACAATAGTGAAGTCATATTGAGCTATTTAGGCCCTGCAGTTACACATTTGCTTGTTCCATTATAAGCACCCAATTTCATCCTCTGATCTTCTCCCATCAATTTTTCTACTTCTTGTCTCAATCTTCTGTGTTTAACTCACTGCGTTAACTCACTTGAATTTTTGTTCTCACTTTTACTATTTTAGGCACAAATTATAAAATAAATAAGTACGGGAAAGAACACTGAACTCATGTATAATATTTCCCTACTGTATTGAGATACTTTCTCTATAAGCTTTTGAGAATTAAAGGTACTGATATGTTAAAGCCATATGGGAATTGATCACCAAGGTAATGCATCATGTAACCAGGCTTCCCGTGGTAGGACAATTGAGGTACAATTTAATACTATGTTTTCAGGAGGGAACAAAAACAGTAGCTTTCCCACATAATATATTGCATGTCCTTATCCATGCCTTTTCCAAGTTACCACAGAGCACTAAGGGAATTAATCCTATTCTTTTTGAGAGGGACCTGCCCCTCAAAGCAGAACAGGAAAAGAAGATCAAAGGGAGTGAGCAGGAATAATCAGTACACGGCAATGAAATAGAAGATGTGATTGCTTTTAAGGTGCTATTTCTCAAAGCATGCAAATTTGGCTCCATAGTAAGATGCCTGAAATCGAAAACCAGACCATTGGACTTTGTGCTTGAAAGGATAACTAAGGACACCGATTTCAATAACTCTTACAATTGCTGCAAAATGCTTACCTCTCTAAAGTATAGTGTTCTCAGCCAAATTTAATGAAAGTTTTCAGTGAAAGAAAAAGCGTGTGCTGTTTGGACACCTCCCTTATCTACACAAATAGCCCACAGCTTTCACTCTGCATTAGCCCCAAACATGAGAATGGTGAACTTAACTTGGTGTTGTCCTATGTGGGTGACCATACCAAAACAGGGCCATGACTTGATATTGCCACCACTGTCTAAAGAAATGGCCACAAAGTGGAGATTGCCAAGATTTCTAGGCAGTGTTCATGACAGTCTGGGGGGTCCAACTGGCAGACACTCTGCTCATCTTATTTCATTGTGAACTATGTGAAGGATCAGCCATTGATTTTGATCCCTCCTTACTCCATGACTTTTCTAGAGAATTAAAATGAATGATTCTTTTTTGTTTGTTTGTTTTTTTCATAAATATCTCTATAACTACTACTGAATTTTAGGGAACTGGGGCCTGAAACAATATGACTAGTATGGGTTGTTATAGACTGTAAACTTCATGAGAGCAGCAATCATTTTATAATTTGAATTCCCACATTTGACATTCATGAACATATAAGATATATATTTATCAACCGGGAAAAGATTCTCAGTAAGTAGGAAAGGTCAATTATGATAATAGTGCAGGTTATAGGATGTTGTTGAGTAATGTATATAGCATTTGATTCGTGGTTACATTTCCTTGTTGATAATTCAGTAAGTACACGTTTTAGCTGATGTGAAAGATACACAAAGAAAAGAGGGTAGACCCCAAACACATTGAAGACCTGATATCCGTGCTCACCTTGGTAGGAGGGCGAACAGAGGTTCCTTCCAACCCCAAGAAAGAGTTGAGGCAAAGTTGTGAGAAGGGGCTTAGCACATCTGAAAGCAGTGTGTGTGATTGTAGCTCCAGAAGCACGGTGTAAGAGAATGGTACTGAAACTACTACGGAAAACAAATATCATGTCTTCAAAGAACTTGTTAACCATCCTGAGGTGCTGCAGTCACCAGAGGAATTTATTTTGTCTCTGAGGGAACAGATAAGCAAAATCTAAATATGCATTAGGAAATATAGGGTGGAATCATGGTGGCAGGAAATAAAGGTACGCCTTAAGGAGAGCAGAGCTAAAATGACCCTATACTGTCTAATGTCTTAAGACTCTGCTGCTGCTAAGTCACTTCAGTTGTGTGCAACTCTGTGCGACCCTATGGACAGCAGCCCACCAGGAGCCCCTTTCCACGGAATTCTCCAGGCAAGAATACTGGAGCGGGGCACCATTTCCTTCTCTATCTTAAGACTCTACCGATACGTAATAGAATATCATGTAACTGTGAATGCACTAAGGTTCGTACTGTGTAGGTGCACTTGTTGTGATTTTATTTGTATGTGTTCCTTCACCCGTACCATCCTCATTTAGACACCCATTCATTTCAGCAGGGATGATTTCCCAAATCACTTTACATCCATTACCTCTTTTCCCTTTGTTCTCATTTTCTTGCTTAGAAACAATAGGCTAGGTGCCATTTACCTAGGATGCCTAACGGATGTTTTCTTGAACTGAAGAGTTTATAAAAGAGTGCAGAGAAATAGCCAGACATTGAAATAAAGCCTTAATTTACTCTTCATTGTTTCAAAATAGAAAACAAAACTGTGCAGAGGAACGTGTAACTTTATTGTTCAAATACAAGAATTGTAGGTATTTGTTGACATCTCCCAACGTAAATTTTAATCTTCATTAGGTTCCATAAGCTGATACTTATTTGATAGGTCAGTTTTAATTAGCATGGTTTTCACATAAGGAATATCGTTGATGAATTGACTTGAAAGAGAGGAGGTGGGTGTATAAGCGATCGTTGGCACTGGGGACCTTGAGTTGCCTCTCTGTTGCTGGTTAGGAAGAGGACTGTCATGGGCTGACATATCGCTATACCTGTCTGGAAATGTAGAAGGCTCCACCATCAGTCCAAAAGAACTGCTCCATAATGGAGATACGATGTGGTTCTGAGAAGTAGATGTAGCGGTAGTAGCAAAGTCCTCAACGTGGCCATTTACTTGAGTGTAGGTGCTATGGAAGTGCCAATTAAAAATGCTCAACTGGTTTAAAACAGCAGGTTGATCTACCACGTTCTGTTCTCTTTGTCTAACTGATATTGATGGGGAAGGAAAGTCACGCGGAAATAGGGCGCTTGTTTTAGGGACTATCTGGCTGGTATAAGTCTTTTGTGGGAAAGGCACACTTAAACTGGTGGAAGCTGAAAATGGACTCTCTCCACTAGTTTCAGCATGAAAACCAGAGTTACGATCATCTATGTTGACCCTTGCTTTAACATGCTTCTTCTCGTAATCTGGAACTAGTGAAGATTTCGGAAACACATTGCTAATCCCAACTCTTCTTTTCATTCTTCCTAAAAGTTGGGGATAGCCTCTTTTGAAATTTGGATTATGGTAGATCTGTAACTAAAATCAAAGGATACAATTATTTAGTTTTTTATAAACGAAGGTAAAACTGACAAGCAAAGTTAAACTATAAAAATGTATTCCTTTAATGATGCCAATTAAATAGAATCAAAGACAACACCTCCATTAGTAGTTTTAACACTTTACATGTTAGAAACAAGTATGCTCCTCAACTAAAAAATATGTTGTATATATACAGTAAATACCACTTAAAGTAGCTTGAGGACATGTATCTGATTTCAAGTTGCTAGGACAGTGTTTTAAGTATCAAATATTTTAACCTCCAGCTGTTCTCAACTTCAAAAAATAAAACGTGTTCAACAGTTTGCTACCTCAATTTTAAATTCGGTTTTTGCTACATATGTGAACATGCTTTCTAAGTCACATGATTTAATCTTACATATTGACAGTAAGTGGAAATTTTGGATTACCTTGCTCAAAACAGAGACATTGTTTTCTTCTTCCAGAAAGTCAGGGAGTGAAGCAGATCTTTGAAAAGTTTGTCGCTTTTTAATAAACCCATAAAGTTTAAGCTGGCTAACTAAACTTTTCATACTATCAGTTTCAAATATTCTGAAAGGGGCCTTTCTTTCCAAGACTTCTTTCTTGAAGAGTTCTTCGTTGATCACTATAGAAGTGCCACTGTCATCCCACCAAATAGATTCAAACTGATCACTTTCAACTATAGTCCAGAGTTTTTGTGGAAAAGTGAGGGAAAGAAAATCATTCAACTCATTTCTTTCAGAGACAGAAAATGTGTAGTGTGGCCTTTTTATCCCAGCTTCCTTAGACAAAGCCTGAAAAGCATATTCTTCAATCATAGATCTCAAAACTGAGTCCCCAGTAAGTGTGTAATCACACGAAGATGATCCAATGGAGGTTTTGGAACCACTTGATGCATCTCTACGAGGCACATCTTGAATTTCTGAAGGAATGTGTGCCATCTCAGAGAGATCTTTCTTCAGATACTTTTCTCATTTGTCTGACTTTACACACTGCAACTTCAAGTGCTGCTTGGCTGGCGTACAGAGATAAACTCTCAAGACCATCAGCATGGTTCTCAAAGTCAAAAAGCTGTGACATCACAAAGTCACTGGTCTCCTAGCAATTGAAGAGTAGAGCTGACATCATAAAGTCACTGGTCTTCTAGCAATTGAAGGGCAATGTTCAACCAGTGTTTGCTTCTACATCAACTTAAAATAAAGGCTGCTTGCATAAACAGTAACCAAAAACATGAAACCTGCAAAATGTCATTGCTAAAGAATTTTTACACAGAAAAATCACATCAATAAGTCTACTTGGTTCCTGAAATAAAAGTGATTGATCACCCTTCTATACACATATTCTTAACATTCAGGACTGTTACCAAACCAAACATGGGTCTGCTCACTTCTATGCAATGAAGTCAATCAACTGACTGTGGGTTTCAGTGAAAGCAAGTGTAGTGTTTATTTTATGACCTTGCACAGAAGTGTTTATATTATGCAGAGTAAAATAGTCAGGCACGGAAATAAAGACTCATTTTACTCTTAATTATTCCAATATAGAAATTGGCCCTATGAAGATGAATATGTAACTTTTTTCTTCAAATAAGAGAATTGTAGGAATTTGTTGACATCTCCCAACATTAATTTTACACTTTGGTATCCTCCATAATCCAACACCTATTTGGTACATCAGTTGTATTAGGACAGTTTTCAAATAATGAAGATGGTTGATGAGTGGATCTTGAAAGAGAAGCAGCAGATGTATCAGGGATCTTTGGCACTGGGAAAACTAAACTGCCTGACTGTTGTAGTTTAGGAAAAGGACGGTCATGGGCTGACATGTTACCATACCAACCTGGAAAGGTAGAAGGCTCCACCCTCGGTCCAAACTAACTGTTCTGTAATGGACATAAGTTGCGGTACGGAGAAACAGAAGTAGACATAGCTGCAAAATTTTCACTAGAGCCATTTGATTTAGTGCAGCTGCTATGTGAAATCCCATGACAAATGCTCAAGCTAGATTGTGGGATGGGGAGGGAGATGGGAGGGTACTCCCAGAGGGAGGGGATATATGTGCCTCTATGGTTGATTTATTTTGAATTCTGACAGAATACAGCAAAATTCTGTAAAGCAATTTCTCTTCAATTAAAACAACAACACCTAAAGCAGCTGCAGATTGATGTATCACAGTATGCTCCTGTGGTCTAACTGATATTTACGATGGAGAAGAGAAATCATTTCAAGTTGGGGCACTTGTTTCAGCAGCTATCTGGATGGTAGAAGGCTTTCGTATGAATGGCACATTTAAACTTGTGCAGGCTGAAAATACACTCTGTCCTCAAGTTTCAGGATGAAAGTCAGAGTTTTGATCATCCACATCACCCCTTGCTTTAACATGCTTCTTCTTATTACCTCGGACTAATGAAGATACTGTAGAGACATCTATTCCCAACTCTTCTTTTCACTCTTCAACAAATGCTAAAGGATCTTCTCTAGGCAGGAAACACAGAAAGGTTGTATAAACTCGAACCCCAAACAGCAAATCAAATGGCAACAGGATCATACTTATCAACAGTTACCTTAACTGTAAATGGGTCGAGTGCCCCAACCAAAAGGCAAAGACTAGCTGAAAGGATACACAAACAAGACCACTGTTTATGTTGTCTACAACAGACCCACCTCCAAACAAGGGGCACATACAGACTGAAAGTGAAGGGCTGGAAAAAAGGTATTCCAAGCAAATCGAGACCAGAAGAAAGCAGGAGTAGCAATACACATATCAGACAAAATAGACTTTAAAATAAAGCCTGTGAAAAGACACAAAGAGGGACACTACATAATGATCAAAACATCAATCCGAGAAGAAGATATAACGATTATAAATACATACGCACCCAACATAGGAGAACCACAATATGTAAGGCAAAGGCTAACAAGCATGAAAGGGAAATTAACGATAACACAGTCATAGTGGAAGACTTTACTACCCCACTCACACCTATGGATAGATCAAGTAAACAGAAAATTAACAAGGAAATACAAACTTTAAATGATACTATGGACCAGTTAGACATAATTGATATCGATACGACATTTCACCACAAAACAATGGGTTTCACCTTTTACTCAAGTCCGTATGGAAACTTCTCCAGGACAGATCACATCCTCGGCCATAAGTCCACCTTTGGTAGATTCAAAAAACCTTGAAATCATTCCAAGCATAATTTCTGACCAAACAATGGGTTTCACGTTTTACTCAAGTACGTATGGAAACTTCTCCAGGACAGATCACATCCTCGGCCATAAGTACAGCTTTGGTAGATTCAAAAAAACTTGAAATCATTCCAAGCATAATTTCTCACCAAACAATGGGTTTCACCTTTTTCTCAAGTACATATGGAAACTTCTCCAGGACTGATCACATCCTCAGCCATAAGTACAGCTTTGGTAGATTCAAAAAAACTTGAAATCATTCCAAGCATAATTTCTCACCAAACAATGGGTTTCACCTTTTTCTCAAGTACATATGGAAACTTCTCCAGGACAGATCACATCCTCGGCCATAAGTACAGATTTGGTAGATTCAAAAAACCTTGAAATCATTCCAAGCATATTTTCTGACCACAGTACACTGAGACTAGATGTCAACTGCAAGAGAAACACTATTTAAAATTCAAACATATGAAGGCTGAATACCACGCTGCTAAATAAGCAACAAATTGCAGAGGAAATCCAAAAAGATATTAAAATATGCATAGAAACAAATGAAAATGAAAACACAACAACCCAAAACCTATGGGACGCTGTAGAATGAGTGCAAAGGCGAAGGTTCATAGCAAAAGCGGCTTACCTCAAGAGAGAAGAACCAAGTCAAACAAATAACCTAACTCTACACCTAAAGCAACTAGAGAAGGAAGAATTCAAGAACCCCAGGCTTAGTAGAAGGAAAGAAATCATATAATAGAGCATAAATAAATGTAAAAGCAACAAATGAGACCGGAGCAAAAATCAACAAAGCTAAAAGCTGGTTCTTTGAGAAGATATATAAAATTGACAAACCATTAGCCGGACTCATCAAGAAACAAAGGGAGAAGAATCAAATCAACAAAATTAGAAATGAAAATGGAGAGTTCACAACAGACAACACAGAAATACAAAGGATCATAAGAGACTACTATCAACCCCTATATGCCAATAAAATGGACAACTTGGAAGAAGTGGGCAAATTCTTAGAAAAGTACCACTTCTGAAAACTGAACCAGGAAGAAAAACAAAATCCTAACAAACCCATCACAAGCACGGAAATTGAAAGGGTAATCAGTAATCTTCCAGCAAACAGAAGCCCAGGACCAGATGGCTTCACAGCTGGATTCTACCAAAAATTGAGAGAAGAGCTAATACCTATCATACTCAAATGCTTCCAGGAAATTGCAGAGGAGGGGAAACTTCCAAACTCATTCTATGAGGCCACCATCACCCTAATACCAAAACCAGACAAAGATGCCACGAAAATAAATAAATAAATACATAAATAAATAAATATAACCACGGGGCAATATCACTGATGAACATAGATGCAAAAATCCTTTACAAAATTCTAGCAAGCAGAATCCAACAACATATTAAAACCATCATACATCATGACCAAGTGGGCTTTATCCCAGGGATGCAAGGATTCTTCAATATCCACAAACTAATCAACATAATACACCACATTAACAAATTGAAAAATAAAAATCATGTGATTATCTCAATAGATGCAGAGAAACCCTTGGACAAAATTCAACATCCATTTATCACCAAAACCCTCCAGAAAGCAGGCATAGAAGGAACAAATCTCACCATAATAAAAGATATATACGACAAACCCACAGCAAACATTATCCTCAATGGTGAAAAATTGAAAGCAGTGCCCCTAAAGTAAGGATGAGTACAATGGTGCCCACTCTCACCACTCCTATTCAACATAGTTTTGGGAGTTTTGGCCACAGCGATCAGAGCAGAAAAAGAAATAAAAGGAACCCGGATTGGAAAAGTAGAAGTAAAACACTCACTGTTTGCAGATGCCATGATCTTCTACAGAGAAAATCTTAAACACTCCACCAGAAAATTACTAGAGCTAATCAATGAATATAGTAAAGTTGCAGGAAACAAAATGAACACGCAGAAATCCCTTGCATTCCTATACACTAACAAGGAGAAAACTGAAAGAAAACTTAAAGAAACAATTCCATTCACCACTCCAATGAAAACAATAAAATACTGAGGAATATATCTACCTAAAGAAACAAAAGACCTATATATACATATAGAAAACTATAAAACACTGGTGAAAGAAGTCAAAGAGGACACAAATAGATGGAGGAATATACCATGTTCATGGATTGAAAGAATCAATATAGTGAAAATGAGTATACTACCCAAAGCAATCTATAGATTCAATGCAATCCCTATCAAGCCACCAACGGTATTTTTCAGGGAAATAGAAGAAATAATTTCACAATTTGTATGGAATTACAAAAAACCTCGAATAGCCAAAGCAATCTTGAGAAAGAAGAATGGACCTGGAGGAATCACCCTGCCTGATTTCAGGCTATGCTACAAAGCTACAGTCATCAAGACAGCGTGGTTCTAGCACAAAGACAGAAATATAGATAAATGGATCAAAATTGCAAGCCCAGAGGTCCAAGCCACGTACCTATGGACACTTTATCTTTGATAGAGGAGGCAAGAATATACAATGAAGACAAGACAATCTCTTTAACAAGTTGTGCTGGGAAAACTGGTCAACCACTTGTACAAGAGGGAAACTAGAACACTTTCTAGCACCGTACACAAAAATAAATTCAAAATGGATTAAAGATCTAAATGTAAGACCACAAAGTAGAAAACTCCTAGAGGAAAACACAGGCAAAACACTTTCTGACAGAAATCACAGCAGGATCCTCTATGACCCACCTCCCAGAGTAATGGAAATTAAAGCAAACATACGCCAATGGGACCTAAATAAACTGAAAAGCTTTTGCACAGTGAAGGAAACTATAAGCAAGAGAAGAAGACTGCCTTCAGAATGGGCCAAGATTATAGCAAACGAAGCAATTGACAATGAATTAATCTCAAAACTATACAAGCAACGCCTGCAGCTCAATTCCAGAAAAATAAGCGAGCCAATCAAAAAAGGGGCCAAACTAAACAGACATTTCTCCAAAGAAGACATACAGATGGCTAACAAACTCTTGAAAAGATGTTTAACATCACTCATTATCAGAGAAATGCAAAGCAAAACCATAATGTGGTACCATCTCACACCAGTCAGAATGGCTGCTATCCAAACGTCTACAAACAATAAATCCTGGAGAGGGTGTGGAGAAAAGGGAACCCTCTTACACCGTTGATGGAAATGCGAACTATTAGAGCTACTATAGAGAACAGTGTGGAGATTCCTTAAAAACCTGGAAATGGAACTGCCATATGACTCAGCAGTCCTACTGCTGGGCATACACCCCGAGGAATCCAGAATTGAAAGAGACACGTGTACCCCAATGTTCACCCTAGCACTGTTTATAATATCCACGACACGGAAGCAACCCAGATGTACAACAGCAGACGAATGGCTAAGAAAGCCGTGGTACATATACACAATGGAATATTACTAAGCCATTCAAAAGAATGCATTTGACCCAGTTTTAACGAGGTGGATGAAACTGGACCCTATTAAACAGAGCGATGTAAGCCAGAAGAAAAACACCAATAACACACACACACACACACACACACACACACACACACGGAATTCAGAAAGATAGTGATGATAACCCTATGTGAAAGACAGGAAAAGTGACACAGATGTATAGAAGAGTCTTCTGGACTCTGTGAGAGAAGGCAAGTCTGGGATGGATTCAGAGAATAACATGGAAACCTGTATATTTTCATATGTGAAACAGACCTCCAGTGCAGGTGCAATGCATGAGACAGGGTGCTCAGAGCTGGTGCACTGGGATGACCCAGAGGGATGGAATTGGGGTGAGGGGGTTCAGGATGGGAAACCCATGTACACCCGTGGCTGACTCATGTCAATGCATGGCAAAACCACTACGATATTGTACCATAATTAGCCTCCAATTAAAATAAATATAATAAAAAAAATAGAAAACTAAAAAATATAAAACCAAAAACATGTAACTTTTCTAAACTGCAGCATTCACAGACCATCTTCATCTTGGACTACATGAGGACACCACCTCTATTATTATTTATTTTCTTTAATCCAGCAAAAG
This sequence comes from Giraffa tippelskirchi, assembly GCF_054371585.1. Taxonomy (NCBI): domain Eukaryota; kingdom Metazoa; phylum Chordata; class Mammalia; order Artiodactyla; family Giraffidae; genus Giraffa; species Giraffa tippelskirchi. Next base: position 19,571,044 of record NC_137290.1, read on the forward strand.
AAAGGTCACTCTTATTCCTTTTATCATCACTGGTGTGGGTGTGTCCAACATGCTGAGCTGTGTGGTTGAGAGATTGCTCCGTAGAGGAATCTTTTGGTCTCTATGATATCCCCAGGAGGCAACACTAAGCACAGTCAGTTCTCGAGATGAGGAAAGTGATATGCGCAATGTCACACAACAGGCCAGTCAGCACCACAGCCAGGATTCAGATGGGTCTACCCGACTCACAACCCAGGTCAGTGACCCCCTCACAGGTGACACTGGCCCAGAGTCTGTGGCACCATAGTAATTTGACAAAATGCATCTCCCTGACTCCACTGCCCATGGGGGTGGACATTGTTCCTTATTTTATCTAGTTTTGGAAAGAGGCTAGATGGTTAAATGAAGTTAGAGGGGTGTCAGCTTTCTACTGGAAAGAATAGAATTCATTAGAGGTAACTTTGAGCAGGAAAGAAACTTATTAAAGGATATTAAGTGACTGAGATTTCTGAGAGGGATGGCTGGAGAGACAGCCATGAACAATATAGAGTTTGAGTGCAGGATCTTCTGTCACTCATTGGAGAAGACCCTGATGCTGGGAAAGATTGAGGGCAGGAGAAGAAGGGGATGACAGAGGATGAGATGGTGTGATGGCATCACCAACTCAATGGACATGGGTTTGGGTGAACTTCAGGTGTTGGTGATGAACAGGGAGGCCTGGCATGCTGCAGTTCATGGGGTCGCAGAGAGTCGGACTGGACTGAGTGACTGAACTGAACTGTCACTACCACTGGCTCCAGACACAGTGGCTGTCACTAGTGACATGGCTTATGTCCCTTCCACCTCGTCTAGATTGAATTCTATGCATCAGAACCCAGTTGCACTGCTTTCACCTGTAAGTGTATCCATTGGCTAAGCCTACATTTCATGTGGCTGTACCTAATTGGTCTTAAGTGCCATCTGGATGTATTTGATTGGCTGAGCCTGGGTACCATCTGGGTGCGTCTAATTGATTGAGCCTAGGTCCCATGGTTACGATCTGACTGCAAGGCAGGTGGGGAAAATGACATCCAGACTGTTTCTAGTGCAGATTCGTACGATGGAAAATTAAAGCAGTGACTAAAAGTCTCCTCACTGCAGACTTGTCCAAAGTCTCTTTATCAGTCAGGTCGGTTTTTCAAAGCTCAGTTCACCCTACTAAGTGAAGCAGAAGGGTTTAGTAAGTCAAGTGCTCTGTGCTCCGCTGTGTTAATTTGCCTAGTCTGGAGCTACATTTCCCAGAATCCCTTTCTTTGATTTTGAGTTCAGTCAGGCTGTTCAGTGGCTTAGTTGTGTCCGATCCTTTGCGAGCCCATGGACTGCTGCAAGTCAGGCCTCCTTGTCCATCACCAACACCCCGGAGTTTACTCAAACTCATGTCCATTGTGTTGGTGATGCCATCCAACCAACCTGTCCTTTGTTGTCCCCTTCTCCTCCCACCTTTGGTCCTTCCCAGCATCAGTTAAGTTCAGTTCAGTCTTTCAGTCATGTCCGAGTCTTTGCGAGCCCATGGACTGCTGCAAGTCAGGCCTCCTAGTCCATCACCAACGCCCCAGAGTTTACTCAAACTCATGTCCATTGAGTTGGTGATGCCATCCAACCAACCTGTCCTTTGTTGTCCCCTTCTCCTCCCACATTTGATCTTTTCCAACATCAGTTAAGTTCAGTTCAGTCTTTCAATCGTGTCCGAGTCTTTGCGACCCCATGAATTGCAGCACACCAGGCCTCTCTGTCCATCACCAACTCTCGGAGTTTACCCAAACCCATATCCATTGAGTCAGTGATGCCACCCAACCGTCTCATCCTCTGTCATCCCCTTCTCCTCCTGCCCTCAGTCCTACCCAGCATTAGGGTCTTTTCCAATGAGTCAACTTTTCGCATGAGATGGCCAAAGCACTGCAGTTTCAGCTGGATCATCAGACCTTCCAATGAACACCCAGGATTGATCTCCTTTAGAATGGATTGACTGGATCTCCTTGCAGTCCAAGGAACACTCAAGAGTCTTCTCCAACACCACAGCTCAAAAGCATCAATTCTGTGGCACTCAGCTTTTTCACCGTCCGAATCTCACATCCATACATGACCACTGGAAAAACCATAGCCTTGACTAGACGGACTTTTGTTGGCAAAGTAATGTCCCTGCTTTTAAATATGCTATCTAGGTTGGCCATAACCTTCCTTCCAAGCAGTAAGCATCTTTTCATTTCATGGCTGCAATCACCATCAACAGTGCTTTTGGGCCCCCCCAAAATAAAGTCTGACACTCTTTGCACTGTTTCCCCATCTATTTCCCATGAAGTGATGGGACCACATGCCATGATCTTAGTTTTCTGAACGTTCAGCTTTAAGCCAACTTTTTCACTCTCCTCTTTCACTTTCATCAAGAGGCTCTTTTGTTCTTCTTCACTTTCTGCCATAAGGGTGGTCTTTCTAATCAGTCAGTCCTTCACATCAGGTGGCCAAATTATTGGAGTTACAGCTTCAGCATCAGTCCTTCCAATGAACATGCAGGACTGATGTCCTTTAGGGTGGACTGGTTGGATCTCCTTGCAGTCCAAAGGACTCTCGAGGGTCTCCACCAACATCACAGTTTCAAAGCATCAATTCTTTGGTGCTCAACTTTCTTTCTACTCCAGCTCTGACATCCATACATGACTACTGGAAAAACCATAGCTTCGACTGGACGGTTCCTCTGCCTATTCTAAAACCAGCTTCACCATCCGGAAGTTCACAGTTCACATATTGCTGGAGCATGGCTTGGAGAATTTTGAGCCTTGATTTACTAGCGTGGGAGATGAGTGCAATTGTGCGGTAGTTTGAGCACTCTTTGGCACTGCCTTTCTTTGGGATTGGAATGAAAACTGACCTTTTCCAGTCCTGTGGCCTCTGCGGAGTTCTCCAAAATTTTTGGCGTATTGAGTGTAGCACGTTCACAGCATCATCCTTCAGGATTTCAAAATAGCTCAACTGGAATTCCAGCACCTCCACTATCTTTGTTCCTAGTGATGCTCTGTAAGGCCCACTTGACTTCATATTCCAGGATGTCTGGCTCTAGGTGAGTGACCGTACCACTGTGCTTATCTGCATCTTGAAGATATAGATATATGGATATAGATATATACAGTTCTGTGTATTCTTGCGACCTCTTATTAATAGCTTCTGCTTCTGCTAGGTCCCTATCATTTCTGTCCGTTATCGAGCCCATCTGTGCATGAAGTGTTGCCCTGGTAACTCTAGTTTTCTTGAAGAGATCTCTAATCTTTCCCATTCTGTGGTTTTCCTCTATTTCTTTGCATTGATCGCTGAGGAAGGCTTTCTTATCTCTCCTTGCTATTCTTTCGAGCTCTAATTCAAATGGGAATTACTTTCATTCTGTCCTTTGTTTTTCACTTCTCTTCTTTTCATAGTTATTTGTAAGGCCTCCTCAGACAGCCATTTTCCTTTTTTTGCATTGCATTTCCATGGGGATGGTCTTCAGTCACGAACTTCCGTCCATAGATCATCAGGCACTCTGTCTATCAGATCTAGTCCCTTTAATCTATTTCTCATTTATGTTGTATAATCATAAAGGATTTGATTGACGACAAACCTGAATGAGATGGAATTGCCAACGTCTGCTGAATCATCAAAAAAGCAAGAAAATTCCAGAACAACATCTGTTTCTGCTTTATTGATTATGCCAAACCCTTTGACTGTGTGGATCACAATAAACTGTGGAAAATTCTGAAAGTGATTGGATTACCAGACCACTTGACCTTTCTCTTGAGAAATCTGTATGCAGCTCAGGAACAACAGTTAGAACTGGACATGGAACAACAGACTGGTTCCAAATACGAAAAGAAGTACGTCAAGGCTGTATATTGTCCCCCTGCTTATTTAACTTATATACAGAGTACATCATGAGAAACCCTGGGCTGGAAGACGCACAAGCTGCAGTCATGATTGCTGGGAGAAATATCAATAACCTCAGGGATGCAGATAACACCACCCATATGGCAGAAAGTGAAGAGGAATTAAAACACCTCTTGATGAAAGTGAAAGAGGAGAGTGAAAAAGTTGGCTTAAAGTTCAGCATTCAGAAAACTAAGGTCATGGCATCTGGTCCCATCACCTCATGGCAAATAGATGGGGAAACAGTGGAAACAGTGTCAGAGTTTATTTTGGGGGGCTCCAGAATCATTGAAGATGGTGACTCTCACCCTGAAATTGAAAGACTCTTACTCCTTAGAGGGAAAGTTATGACCAGCCTAGCCACAATATCAAAAGGCAGAGACATTACTTTGCGAAAAAAGGTCCGTCTAGACAAAGCTATGGTTTTTCCAGTGGTCATGTATGGATGTGAGAGTTGGACTGTGAAGAAAGCTGAGCGCCGAAGAATTGATGCTTTTGAATTGTGGTGTTGGAGAAGACTCTTGAGAGTCCCTTGGACTGCAAGGAGATCCAACCAGTCCATCCTAAAGGAGATCAGTTCTGGGTGTACATTAGAAGGACTGAGGTTGAAGCTGAAATTCCAATACGTTGGCCACCTCGTGTGAAGAGTGTACTCATTGGAAAAGACCCTGATGTTGAGAACGATAGCGGGCAGGAGGAGAAGGGGACGACAGAGGATGAGATGATTGGATGGCATCACCGACTCGATGGACGTGGGTTTGGGTGAGCTCCAGGAGTTGGCAATGGACAGGGAGGCCTGGCATGCTGTGATTCATGGGGTCACAAACAGTCGGACATGATTGAGCGACTAAACTGACCTGAACTGAACTGACTAGAGGGACCTTTTTTTTTTTTTTTTTTTGACAAAGTAATGCCTCTGTTTTTTAATAAGCTGTCTAGCCTGCTCATACGTTTTATTCCAGGGAGCAAGCATCTCTTAATTTCGTGGCTACCATCACCATCTGTATTGATTTTGGAGACCAACATATTATTTGTCACTGTTTCCTCTTCTATTTGTCAAGAAGGGATGGGACCAGATACCATAATCTTAGTTTTCTGAATGTTCAGTTTTAAGCCAAGTTTTTCAATGTCCTCTGTCACTTGCATCAATAGGCTCTTTTGTTCATGCTTTCTGCCATAAGGGTGCTGTCATCGGCATATCTGAGGTTATTGATATTTCTCCCGGCAATCTTGATTCCACTTTGTGTTTCCTCCAGCACAGCGTTTCTCATGAGGTACTCTGCATATAAGATCAATAAGCAGGGTGACAATATATAGCCTTGATGTACTCCTTCCTGATATGGAGCCAGTCTGTTTTTCCATGTCCAGCTGTAACTGCTGCTTCTTGACCTGCCTACAGATGTCTCAGGAGGCATATCAGGTGGTCTGGTATTCTCATGTCTTGAAGAATTTTCCACCGTTTGTTGCGATGCACACAAAGGCTTTGGCATAGTCAACAAAGCAGAAATAGATGTTTTCCTGGAACTCGCTTGCTTTTCGTTGGTCCAGTGGAGGTTTGAAGTTTGATCTCTTGTTCCTCTGCCTTTTCTAAATCCAGCTTAACATCTGGAAGTTCATGGCTCACAATCTGTTGAAGCCTGGCTTGGAGAATTTTGAACATTAAGTTGTTAGCATGTGAGATGAGTGCAATTGTGCAGTAGTTGAGCATTATTTGCTATAGCCCTCCTTTGGGATTGAAAACTCATCTTTTTCAGTCCTGTGGAAAGATTTGCTGGCCTACTGAGTGCAGCACTTTCACAGCATCATCTTTTAGGATTGGAAATAATTCGACTAGAATTCCATCACCTCCACTAGCTTTGTTTGTCGTGATGCTTCCGAAGGCCCACTTGACTTCACTTTCCAGGATGTCTGGGTCTAGGGGAGTGATCAGATCATCGTGTTTATCTGGGTCCTGAAGATCCTTTCTGTATTATGCTGTGTATTCTTGCCACCTCTTCTTCATATCCTCTGCTTCTGTTAGGTCCATGCCATTTCTGCCCTTTATTGTGCCCTTCTTTGCATGAAAAGTTCCTGCGTGTAAAGTTGGTCACTCGAATTTTCTCAACGAGAACTCTCGTCTTTCCCATTCTATTGTTTTCCACTATTTCTTTGCATTGATCGCTGAGGAAAGCTTTCTTACCTCTCCTCGCTTTTCCTTGGATCTCTGCATTCAAATGAGTGTATCTGTCCTTTCCTACTTTGCCTTCCGTTTCTCATCTTTTCATAGCTGTTTGTAAGGCCTCCTCAGAGAACCATTTTGCCTTTTTGCGTTTCTATTCCTTGGGGATGGCCGTGATCCCTGCCTCGTGTACAATGTCATGAACCTCTGTCCATAGTCCTTCAGGCACTCTTTCTATGAGATCTAATCACTTGTATCTCTTTCTCCCTTCCACTGTGTAATCGAATCACAGGGACTTGATTTAGGTCATATCTGAATGGTCCAGTGGTTTTCCCTACTTTCCTCAAGGTAAGTCTGAAATTGGTAATAAGGAGTTCATGATCAGAGTCACAGTCAGCCCCACGTCTTGTTTGTGCTGACCCTGTACAGCTTCTCCCTCTCTGGCTGCAAAGCACATAATCAATCTGATTTCAGTATTGACCCTCTGGTGATGCCCATGTGTAGAGTCTTCTCTTGTGTTCCTGGAAGAGGGTGTCTGCTGAGACTGGTGCAATCTTTTGCCAAAACTCGCTTAGCCTTTGTCCTGCTTCATTCTGTGCTATAAGGCCAACGTTGCCTGTTACTCCGGGTCCTTCCTGGCTTCCTACTTTTGCATTCCAGGCCCCTATAATGAAAAAGACATCTTCTGGGGGTGTTAACTCTAGAAGGCCGGGTAGATCTTCATAGAACCGTTTAGCTTCAGCTTCTTCAGCATTACGTGTTGGGGCGTAGACTTGGATTATCATGATATTGAATAGTTTGGCTTGGAAACGAACAGAGATCGTTCTGCCCTTTTGGAGATTGCATCCTAGTACTGCATTTCAGGCTCTGTTGTTGACCATCAAGGCTACTCCATTTCTTCTAAGGGATTCCTACCCACAGTAATAGATATAATGGTCACTTGAGTTAAATTCACCCATTCAGGTCCATTTTACTTTGCCGATTCCGAAAATGTCAATGGTCACTCTTGCCGTCTCCTGTTTGACCACTTCCTATTTGCCTTGATTCAGGGACCTAACATTCCAGGTTCCTTTGCAATATTGCTGTTTACAACACCGGACTTTACTTCCATCACCAGTCTCATCCCCCACTGGGTGTTGTTTTTGCTTTGGCATCTTCCCTTCATTCTTTCTGAAGATATTTCTCCACTGATCTCTAGTAGCATTTTGGACACCTACTGACCTGGGGAGCTCATTGTTCAGTGTCCTGTTTTGATTTCTGTTCATGGGGTTCTGACAAGACGTGGTCCACTGGAGAAGGGAATGACAAACTACTTCAGTATTCTTGCCTTGAGAACCCCATGGACAGTATGGAAAAGTTCCGAGGTAGAATTGACCAAAAGAGTAACTTGAGAGAGGGTTTGAAAGTGGAAAGGGAGCAGCAGTCTCTCCTCTTGCAAGGGTGCTGTGCTTTGATGTGGTGACAAGTAGGCGCAGACATGCCTGCAGGCTCTGGCGTGTCCTTGCTGTCGTCTGGGATGCATCCACAACTCCCTCCTGACTCCTGGGCCTCAGCACCCTCCCTGTCACTGGACACTTGGCTGCAGAGGTAATGGTTTCCTCTCCATTTCTCTACTGTTGGCCCTCAGCAGCCTCACTTTGGTGACTAGACTCTATGGCCTCTCCGTTTGCCTGGTTGGTGGCTCCGGAAGTCCCTTTTCAGACCTCACTTCTCAACCTGCTCCCACAGCTGACATAGAAGGCTCATTAATAATTCTCAGAATAATTTGTGCATGCACGTGTGTGTCCTAAATCCCTTCAGTCATGTCCGACTCTGTGAGGCCCTGTGCACTGTAGCCCACCTCTGGCTTCCTCTGTCCATAGAATTCTCCAGGCAAAAATACTGCAATGGGTTACCATGTCCTCCTCCAGGGAATCTTCTCCACACAGAGAGAAGATTAACTCACATCTTTTGCATCTCCTGCACGTGGCTTCTTCATCACTAGTACCATACCCCAAACACATGGGCCGGATCTAGCTTCCCTTCTTGGGTGTGACTGATTGTTGTTCAGTCAGTAAGTCTTTGCAATTCTTTGCAATCCAGTGGACTGCAGCATCTCAGGCTCCTCTCTCCTCCGCTTTCTCTGTGACTTTGTTCAAATTTCCTAGGGCATGAATGATAACGTAATGAGTATTTACAGACTCACAGGAAGGCTCAGGAAGACACACCGCAGTACTGGGCCCCAAGGGACCACTGCCACAGGATCACGAGGCCCTACTCCTCTCCCCAGCAATTTTTCCTTTCTTAACTTTGCATAAGTGCAGTTGTCTCATGGACACAGCTGATGAGTGGACCCTTAAAGGCTTCAGATCCCTGGCTGCAAGGGAGTCTGGGAAATGGAATTTTCATCGCTCCAGCCTCTTCAATTCAGGAGGGTGAGCAGCAAGAGGAATGCATGTTGAAAAGCCATTTCTCACACAGAGATATGCCTGGGGATCGAATCTTTGACGTTACCATCTGGCCCAGGGTTTCCTTGTCAGGCCATGATGGTAGTGGGAGATCTCTGCCTCCCCAGCCCTGCAGATAATCCAAGGCCAGGCTAACTGGTCACCAGACTCGTTAATATGAACCAGTACTCACCTTGGTTCACCTTGATGAAATGAAGGAGGAGAAGCGAACTTTATTTACCCAGCGTTATTCACATTCCTGGTCACTTATGTACATAGCGCCTCATCCCATGCATTTTGCAGCTGAGGACGCATCAGACCCAAAGAGACTGAGGAAACTACCTCAGGTCACACAGCTAGTTATGGCAGAAGCTGGACCTGAGCCATCCTGTGGACCAAAGAATGCCTGCTCCTCACCATTACTGTATGCCTGCTGATATTGGGAGAAGCTTTTGTATAAAAGCCGTTCATTCTAATTAGGCACTTTTTCTTGGCTGAGCAGTTTCAGGTGCTGGGGACATGATGGTGGGCAAAACAGGTGGCGGTAGATAAAGGGTATTGGTTGAGATGGGGTTTGTAAACGCTCAACAAGTCAGGGACTAGAAACAGATTTGGGGTTAAGTTGATATTGATGTGGTTTCTTTGTATTTAAATCTGTGAGAAAAGATTTGTGCATCTACTTTTTTTGTTTTGAAATGGAGGTCCCTTGGTTTAGCTTTTGTTTTTCCTCTTTTGGAAAATATATTTATTTTGGACTGTGCCAGATCTTCGTTGCCAAGAGAGAGCTTTCTCTAGTTGTGGTGCATGTGCCTCTCCTTGTGGTGGCTTCTCTTGTTCCAGGGTATGGGCTCTAGAATGCAAGTTCAGTAGTTTTCATGGGCTTAGTTGTCCCACAGCATGTGAAGTCTTCCAGATCAATGGTCGAACGTGTGTCCTCTATACTGGCAGGCAGATTCTTAACCACTCGACCACCAGGAAAGTCCTGTCTTTCCTTCTTGAAAAATATTTCTCCCGTCTGAAAAAAACACAGACTATGGCAATTGATGGTTTGTCTCAGTGTCTGGGACACAAAATGGCGTAGTGATTGTTGTTTTTTAGTTGCTAAGTTGTGTCCGACTCTTTGAGATGCCATGGACTGAAACTTGCCAGGACCCTCTGTCCATGCACGGTGGGGACTGTGGCAAAGTAATGAACCTGGAGAGCAGCTGGAAGTGGCAGTTTGGGTGTGGCTCCTGCTGGTCACGTGCATACATAGGTCCACGTGTTGCCAGATTGCCCACTTTCAATGATAAGTTGAAAATTCATATTTTGAGTTATGTCTTCCAATGATACATTTTATATAGTTGTAACAAAACTTGCAAACCTATTGTGAAAATTAGGCCAACGTCTCTGTGGGTCAGATCTGGCCTGTGAGCTGTCAGTTTGCATCTTGCGTGGAAGAGCCTTAATTTAGGCATCAGAGATGCTGGGTTGCAGTCTGGGCTCTGCTGCCTTCCAGTAGCTGGGGTCAGAGGCAAGCCACAACACTTTCTGGACCTCAGTCTCCCATTCTGTAAAATGGGACTTCTGAGAACCACATGGTCTGCCGAACCCTTTACTAAACCAATATTTTCTAAACGGTGGGTCATAGAGTCAATTTAGTAGATTGTTACTTGCATCTTTTAAATAGAAAACAGGACAGGATGGAAACTAAGTGGATATATCATGGTATTATAGGTTAGCATTGCCTTGTGGAACATATTTTAGCTTACACACATAATATGCACACACATGTATCTATATCATACTGGGTCTTGATGTAATATTCATTTCTTATGCAGAGGGACTGAAAGGGAAGCTTTCAAACAAAGTGTTGTTCATGTCTTAATGCGCTCAATGCTGGCAACATTTCTGTGAGGTGGGTTTTCACCTCAACCCCATTTTACAGGTGAGAACGCTGAAGTGCAGGGAGTGAAGTTCCCACAAACAGGAAAAGGAATAGCTGGGACTTGACCCCAGGCCACATCTGAACCATGTGCTATCTGACCTCTCCAGACAGCAACTGTGTGATCACGATGAAGGAGTTAACGCAAGTCAAGGGCTTAGCTGGGTGCCTGGGACAGAGCAGGTGTTGAATAAATGTAGAAGCCAGACTTGTGTGAGCAGCTCCTTATTCAGCCACACCATGTGGTGTATAGGAACCCATGGGCTATGAGAGAGAGGGGGGCTGGGCTTCTGCGGTCCTGATACCCGTCGGGCGGTGAAGAGGGTATAAGGGCAAAGAGACACCCCCACCCTGTAGTCCGAGTTCCCCCAATACACATTGTTGCCCAAATACTTGATGGTTACGTTCTAAAATCACTATTTGGTTGCAGCTGGCTTATCCGTCATCCTTGAATGAACTGCTACATAGTTTGCTATCTTGAATTTATGGATTAACCCCCCCCCACACACACACACACCATTTTGTCAAACAATTTAAACTATCACGGCGACGGTGTTATTAAACATTAGAGCAGTTATCTTTTATAGTCGAGCTGAGTGTGGCAAGAAGTGCTTCCGGGGTCGTGGCTGCTGATGGCTCTTGAGGCACCACAGCAGGTCACTTAATCCTTAACTTTGGGGCCTGAACAGATCCTCGAAGGTGCTGCAATATCAGGGAAGCACTCCCGCAAAGCAGGGGCGCAGCCCAAGAAGATACTTCTGGAATCCTTGCAGTGCTATTTCCATGCCTAACTTTGGGTGGCCCCTGCGGGCAGTTCGGGCCGATGGCGGGGTCGCACTGCCCTCTGGTGGTCACTGGCGAGCACAGCTTCACGGGTGCTGATCCGGCCCCATCGTCGGTGCTGTGGGCACTGCAGCAGAGTGGCGGAGCGCTCTGAACTCAGATTTCCCTTTACCCAGAAAGAGTTGTCTGTCTATCCACATCCTAGGAGTTTCCCCAAATCCCTGTGAGTAAAAATGGCAGGCTGTGTTGTCTATGGGTCCGTTTATAAGGGCTTGGAGATCTGGGGTGAGAGAAATCAAAAGCAAGGTGGAAGGCACGGGAGAAGCTAGGAAGGACCACGAGGGGCCCTTTACGGGACCTGAGGACGTCGTCCGTCCTCATCTGCGTCGGGAGAGAATGGTTTCCAGCGAGAAGGATGGAAGCACGGTGTCTGGTCAAAAACAGCTGGTTATGGGCTGTCTCAGGAACGTGAAGGCATTTTCTCATTTGATACCCTACACACAGTGTACTGAACCAAGCTCAAGTGGTTATCATCATGATATTTTCTTACAGATGATTAAACTTGGGTACCCATCCCACAGATCAGGATGATTCTTCAAAATAGAAGTCGGATTATGCCCGTCTCCTCCTTTAAACTCTCTGGCGTCTTCTCACTGGATTTGGAAGAAGATCCAAACTCCAACCGAATAAAAAGTCCCACAGCCAATAAATATCAGTCCACTGCTGGTGGATATTCGGCTTGTTTTCATTCTTTGCTATTACAGACGGTGTTGTAGAAAAGAACTCTATACAGAATATGCATGCTCACTTAAATATATCTGTCGATAGATACTCAGAAGTGGAATTACTGAGTCGAACTTACAAATTGCATAGATATTGCCAACTTTTCTCCTTAGGAGTTGTACCAGTTTCAGCTTCCACAAGCAATGCACGAAGCCCCACAGCTCAACCAGCACTGTGAGTCATTAAACATTCAAACGTTTGTCAATTCGATGCGAAAAGTTGTATCTCAGTATATTTGCATTTCTCTTACGATGAGTGAACTTGAACATCTTTGTATAAGTTTAAGGAACAGTTGCACTTTTAACAAATATATTAAAATGTGTGTACATGCCCTAGGATCTTTTTTTTTTTTATTTGGGTTGCTGGTTTACTCTTTATTTGTAAGAGATTTTTATATATCAAGGGGGATTAACACCTGCTGTTGTCTGTGATTTGAATTTCAATTTGACTTTTGTCTCATTTTTATTTGTATAATAGTATCTATTTATGGCTGTGCTGGGTCTCATTGCTGCCAGGGCTTATCTCTAGTTGGGGAATGCGGGCCTCCTCTCTAGTTGTGGTGCACAGGCTTCTCATTGCAGTGGCTTCTCTTGTTGTGGAGCACAGGCTGTAGGGCAAGTGGGCTTCAGTAGCTGGGGCTCCTGGGCTCTGAGCACAGGATCAGTAAGTTGTAGTGCATGGGTCTAGTTGCCCCTGGACATGTAGTAACTTCCCAAACCTGATACCGAACTGGCATTTCCTGCATTGGCAGGTGGATTCTTTACCACTGAGGCACCAGGGAAGCCTTACTTATGTATTTTAGTAACTTTTTTAAGGTGGTCAAATGTCTCAACTTTGTTTTGTTTTGTTTGAAAACACCATGTCTTATTCAAATATGCGTCTATTGTTCTTGGGACACTGCCGGTGCATTGTAGATGCTCAATTAATATCTGATGGAGTAAAAATATCCGCTCCACTTGAATGATTGGTTTTGTAAGTAGACATCTGAGTCCATGAGATATAATACTACTATTTATTATGTGTTATATATATTGGGATGCTTTTGGCTGCAAATAACTAAGGAAGAAGAAACTCAAAATATTTCAACCATAAGGACATTTTAATCTCACAGCATACATTTAACCTATCTTTCCTAAGCACTTGTCCTTCTAAGAATTAACCAATGTTCAATTAATAGAAATCTTTGTTTAATCATTTCTGCCACATCTTTTACCTCATGTAGATTATTGTCTACAAATGAAGCCAAGTTAGAGGAAACAGTGTCCAGGGATAGAGACAAAGAGACTGAATTTAAAAGAATTTAAAAGATACTCCTTGAATTCTGCATTTGGGGTGTTGGTGGTCATGGGGTCTGAGATCACACATTCCTCAACCTTTCAGCCAAGTAGGCCAATTTCTTTTAAAGCCACTTTGATGGTACTTATGCTATTTGCCATTGAAAAATTCCCATGTTAGCTCTCTGACTTCTAACTCCCTTGTGAAACAAACACCTTCATCCCTGGAGTTTGACCTGAAAACTTCTTTGATTTTCTGTCCTTCTGCTGAGCTAGCCAGGAAGTTCTGGTGTCATGCTCACATTTCTAGAAAGCCAAGGGTTTTTGTTTGGGAGTTTTGCATAGTGCAGCTACTCTACTTCTAAGAGGATTCCAGAGGCCTGCAAGATACTGTTGGATAAAGAGTGAAGGCAAGAAGCCTGGGACCACTGAATCTTAGCTACCCATCCATCCATCCATCCATCCATCCATCCATCCTTCCATCCATCTACCCAACACCCTCCAATCCATCCATCATCCATTCATCCATCCATCTATCATCCAACATTCATTAATTGCTATCTCTCTTATACATTGAGAAAGATAGTGCCTTTGTCCACTGAGAGCTCTGAGTCATCCCAGAATTCAGAATGAAACATTTACAGACTGTGGACTGTCAGCACCAGCCTTTAACATTCAATCATCACAATAGAAAAGTAGGTGACCACCTAGGCAGTTAATTTCAGAAATAAAGAACAGGTCTGTTTCACCCCAAACCTCTCTCTGTGTGGACAGCTTCAAGAGTCTACTATTCGTGACACTAATGGAAGCCTTTTAAAATACAATTTCTTTTTTTATTAAGTGATTTAGTCTTTGTTAATTCTCAACAGAATTTTTCTTGAAAGCATTTGTTTCTTTTTTTTTGTTTCTCTTTTATCAGTAGGGCTGAAAAAAGTAGGAGAACTTTATTCTTGGTTTTTTTTTTTTCAATGTGTTAAAATATACTTGATTTACAGTGCCATGTCAGTCTGCAAATCAGCAAAGTGTCTCAGTTATACACATGTACACATTCTTTTTTTACATTCTTTTCCATTACGGTTTATCACAGGATACTGAATATTGTCCCCTGTGCTATGCATTAGGACCTTGTTGTGTATCCACTGTAAACATAGTAGTTTGCATCTACCAACCCCAGATTCCCAGCCCATCCCTATCCCCTCCATCCTTGGCAACTACAACTCTGTTCTCTATCCGACAGCAGGTGTGATGGTGGCTGGAAGGGACGAGTGGATAGCACGTGGTTAAAAGTGGGTACCGAGGTGCCTAGGTTATCAAACAATGAGAAAACAGGGAGGATCCAGGAGCACATGACTGATTCCCTGGATGGTTCTGCTGCAGTCTCTTTCTTCTCGAGCCAGAAGTCAATTCATTCAGTACAACATTTACACTCATTAGAAGAAACTAATTCAGCAGATTACAGTGAGGTTGATCCGTGTTTTTGCCAGCTAACTCGAGGGATTCTTTACCTTCATTTAACTATCTGTCTATCTAACCATTATACCATTCTTGCAACTACATATCCAACCATCGCAGTATTACTATCAATCACCCATCAACCATTAGTCATTCTATCCACCTACCCATTCCATTACTCATCCATCCATTTAGCCACTCATTCATCCACTTAAGCATCTATCCAACTTTCCATCTCACCATACAACCACTCACACATCCAGACAAGCATCCATCCGTCCACCTCACCGTATCACCATTTAGTCATCAATACACTTCAGTCACTCTGTGTTATATGACCAATTAAGACACTGTGAACCACAGCACACCAGGTCTCCCTGTCCATCACCAACTCCCGGAGTCCACCCAAGCCAATGTCCATAGAGTCAGTAATGCCATCCAACCAGGTCATCCTCTGCCGACCCCTTCTCCTCCCGCCCTCAATCTTTCTCAGCATCAGGGTCTTTTCTAGTGAATCAGCTCTTCGCCTGAGGTGGCCAAAGTATTGGAGTTTCAGCTTCAACATCCGTCCTTGCAGTGAACACCCAGGACTGATCTCCTTTAGGATGGACTGGTTGGATTTCCTTGCAGACCAAGGGACTCTCAAGAGGCTTCTCCAACACCACAGTTCAAAAGCATCAATTCTTCTGCGCTCGGCCCTCTTTATACTCCAACTCTCACTTGTTTACACGACCCCTGGAAAAACCATAGCCTTGACTGAACAGAACTTTGTTGGCAAAATAACTTCACTGCTTTTTAATATGCTGTCTAGGTTGGTCATAACTTTCCTTCCAAGGAGTAAGCGTTGTTTAATCTCATGGCTGCGGTCACCATCTTCAGTGATTTTGGAGTCCAGAAAAAGAAAGTCAGCCAATGTTTCTACGGTTTCCACATCTGTTTGCCATAAAGTGATAGGACCAGATGCCATGATCTAAGGCTTCTAAATGTTGAGCTTCAAGCCAACTGTTTCACTCTCCTCTTTCACTTTCATCAAGAAGCTCTTAGGTTCTTCTTCAGGTTCTGCCATATAGGGGGTGTCATCTGCGTATCTGAGGCTATTGATATTTCTCCCGGTAATTTTGATTCCATCTTGTGCTTCCTTCAGCCCAGCGTTTCTCTTGATGTACTCTGCATACAAGTTAAATAAGTAGGGGGACAAATTAAAGCCTTGACGTACTCCTTTTCCTATTTGGAACCAGTCTGATATTCCATGTCCATTTCTAACTGTTGCATCCTGACCTGTATACAGATTTCTCAAGAGGCAGGACAGGAGGTCTGACGGATAGGGATGCTTGATGAATTTTTGGACCAACTGAAACAACACTGCAGATGGTGATGGCAGCCATGAAATTAAAAAACACTTAGTCCTGGGAAGGAGTGTTATGAGCAGCCTAGGCAGCATATTAAAAGACAGAGATGTTACTTTGTCAACAAACGTCTGTCTGGTCTGCTGCTGCTGCTGCTCAGTCGCATCAGGCATGCCCGGCTCTGTGCGACCCCATAGACGGCAGCCGACCAGGCTCTGCCGTCCCTGGGATTCTGCAGGCAAGCACACTGTAGTGGATTGCCATTACTTTGTCCAGTGCATGGGAGTGAAAAGTGAGAGTTCGCTCATCCGTGTCTAACTCTTTGCAACCCTATGGACCGAAGCCTACCAGGCTCCTCCATCCGTGGGATTTTCCAGGCAAGAGTACTGGAGTAGGGTGCCACCTCCTTCTCCACCATCTAGTCAAGGCTATGGTTTTTCCAGTGGTCATGCATGGATGTGGATGGCATCACTGACTCTTTGTACCTGGGTTTGGGTGGACTCTGGGAGTTGGTGATGGGCAGGGAGGCCTGGTGTGCTGTGCTTCATTGGGTTGCAAAGAATCGGATATGACTGAGCGACTGAACGGAACTGAACTCAACTGAATCAACCTAAGGTACACCTAGGTCTAATCTTGTTAGGTGAGCAAGTGTTTACGTCTTCATTACAGCTAAAAGATACTCAAGGCCAGCTCAAGATAGTCACCAGCCTTCAATTTTTTACTGAGTGAATAGAGGGTGCTTGATGAATATACATGAATGCCCCCAGTTCCGTGCACTGCGAGGTTGTATGCCTACAAGGTAGAAACTATACCAGTGTCCATTTGG
This sequence comes from Giraffa tippelskirchi, assembly GCF_054371585.1. Lineage (NCBI taxonomy): Eukaryota > Metazoa > Chordata > Mammalia > Artiodactyla > Giraffidae > Giraffa > Giraffa tippelskirchi. Next base: position 19,587,925 of record NC_137290.1, read on the forward strand.
TTCCAGGAGCACCATACACCCTTTCCTGCCTCTGGGGGCTCTACACTTTTGATAGCTGGGTCAGGACAGCCTCTCTGGAGGGGTGACATTTAAGTAAGTGCCAGAGAAGGGGAAGGCTGGGGCCATGCAAATAGAAGGGTAGGTAGTCAAAGCTGGAAGAAGCACAAGCTGGAGTCAAGATTGCCGGGAGAAATATCAATAACCTCAGATATGCATACGACACAACCCTCATGGCAGGAAGTGAAGAAGAACTAAAGAGCCTCTTGACGAAAGTGAAAGAAGAGAGTGAAAAAGTTGGCTTAAAGCTCTACAAGTTTAGAAACTAAGATCATGGCATCTGGTCCCATCACTTCATGGGGAAAAATGGGGAAACAGCAGAAATTGTGTCATACTTTGGGGGTGGGGGAGCTTCAAAATCACTGCTGATGGTGATGGCAGCCATGCAATTAAAAGAAGCTTACTCCTTGGAAGGAAGGTGATGACCAAACTAAATAGCATAGTTAAAAGCAGAGACATTACTTTGCCAACAAAGGTGCATCTAGTCAAGGCTATGGTTTCTCCAGTGGTCATGTAAGGACGTGAGAGTTGGATGGGGAAGAAAGGTGAGCTCCGAAGACTTGATGCTTTTAAACTGTGGTGCTGGAGAAGACTCTTGAGAGTCCCTTGGACTGCAAGCAGATCCAACCAGTCCATCCTAAAGGAGATCAGTCCTGAGTGTTCATTGGAAGGACTGATGTTGAAGCTGAAACTCCAATACTTTGGCCACCTAATGTGAAGGGTTGACTCATTGGAAAAGACAATCGTGCTGGAAATGAAGCAAAAAGTGATCCATCATGGGCAACAGATGCCCTCTCTTTAATGCCTTTCAGCTCCCCCACTCTCCTCCCCTCAGCCTGGCTGAGCCTTTCATTCTCTGCAAAGATGGATGTTGGTGGCTGCATGGCCAATCCAGTCCCTGTTTAAACTATGTAATTTATTTTTCCTGGAGGAAATGAGCAAAGGGGAAGAGACTATCTCAGCAGCCTCCCTGCCAGGCCTGGTGGCTGCAGAACCCAGGTGGATTTGCAACTGGTGGAGAGGTGGAGACAAATAACCTGCTAAAATGGAGATATTAACAATACCGTCAGCCGGAACAGCCAAAGCCCCCTGTCCTGTCACCGTGTTTCACACTGCTCAGGTGCCCATGGCCTGGGCTAATGAGGCCCATCCATCAGGCTGGGAGAGCTGCTGGCACACTGACTTTCTCATTAGCGGGCTGAAGCTGCTGCTTGAGACACTGGTGGGAATTTTCAGGGGAGCTTGTCATATGGGGGTGCTGTATCCTAGTTTTCTTTGGTGGACTCCACTCTCTTCTAACCAGCTCAGGGGTGCAGAACAACAGTGTTTGATATTCCTAAGTCCACCTCCTTCCTACCAGGTGTATGCAGCAAAACACATAGCAGTTTACCTGTACCAGCTGTGTGACTTTAAAGAAATTAATTAATCTTTCTGAATCTCAAACATGTCCATTATAAAATGAAGTGGGATGGTGCCCACTTTGTCAGGGGAGGGATTGGAGGATTAAATAAATAAATATTTATTCGTAAATAAAGAGTAATGGGTAAGGCCTGGGATTAGGTAGGGTGGCAATTACAGCCCCCCCACCCCCGCTGGCTGTGATGGAGCCTACTGGCTGGCTCCCTACATTCGTTCTCCCCTTCTCTCTCAGAAAATGCTCCCGTATTTGTTTGTTTCCTCGCTAGGCAGGAGTGGCTGAGAATAAAGGCTACATCTTCCAGCTCCTTTTGTGGTAAGGTGTGATTTTCTGATGCACAAATCTGGCCATTGGGATTTGAGCAACAGCGATGTTGAACTGTGTCAGCTGTGCTCTTAAAGGGAAGAAGAGTCCGTCCCTCTCCCCTCCCCCTTTACTTTCCTGGTGCAGGGGGAGTGCAGAACTTGAGGGCTGAGAAGCCACCTTGGACTGTGTGGTAAGAACAGTACTTGGATTGGCAGAGCATCAAGACAGAGGGCGCCTGTTTCCCTGGTGCTGTTCCAGCTCTATAGGCAGCTAATGAGACAAAGAGACAGCTCTCGATTTTTTAAGCTGCTGGCTGGCATCTCTGGCAACACAAAGTCAATTTGACAGAAACTGGCCCTGTTGGGGACTACCTCATCCACTCCCTCAGCCTGCATTCAGTGACACACTGCTCCTGTGGACTTTGCACAAACAAGACGTTGAGGTGAGTTTTCGTTATGAGGGCAGATTTTTTTTTCTTCTTGTTTAATTATTCAGTTCAGTTCAGTCTCTCAGTCGTGTCCAACTCTTTGCAACCCCATGAATTGCAGCACTCCAGGCCTCCCTGTTCATCACCAACTCCTGGAGTCCACCCAAACCCATGATCATTGAGTCAGTGATGCCACCCAACCATGTCATCCTCTGTGGTCCCCTTCTCCTCCCGCCCCCAACCCTACCCAGCATTAGGGTCTTTTCCAATGAGTCAACCCTTCGCATGAGGTGCCAAAAGTATTGGAGTTTCAGCTTCAACATCAGACCTTCAAATGAACACCCAGGGTTGATCTCTTTTAGGATGGATTGATTGGATCTCCTTGCAGTCCAAGGGACTCTCAAGAGTCTTCTCCAACACCACAGTTCAAAAGCATCAATTCTGTGGTGCTCAGCTTTCTTCACCGTGCAACTCTCACATTCATACATGACCAGTGGAAAAACCGTAGCCTTGACTAGATGGATTTTTGTTGCCCAAGTAATGTCTCTGCTTTTAAATATGCTTTCTAGGTTGGCCATAACCTTCCTTCCAAGGAGTAAGCATCTTTTAATTTCAGTCACCATCAGCAGTGATTCTGGAGCCCAAAAAATAAAGTCTGACACTGTTTCCACTGTTTCCCCATCTATTTCCCAGGAAGTGATGGGACCAGATGCCATGATCTTAGTTTTCTGAACGTTGAGCCTTAAGCCAACCTTTTCACTCTCCTCCTTCACCTTCATCAAGAGGCTCTTTAGTTCTTCTTCACTCTCTGCCATAGGGTGGTGTCATCCGCATATCTGAGGTTATTAATATTTCTCCTGGAAATCTTGATTCCAGCTTGTGTTTCTTGCAGCCCATCATTTCTCATGATCTACTCTGCATATAAGTTAAATAAGCAGGGGGACAATATACAGCCTTGATGTACTCCTTTTCCTATTTGGAATCAGTCTGTTGTTCCATGTCCAGTTCTAACTGTTGCTTCCTGACCGGCATACAGGTTTCTCAAGAGACACGTCAGATGGTCTGGTACTCCCATCTCTTTCAGAATTTTCCACAGTTTATTGTAATTCACACAGTCAAAGGCTTTGGCATAGTCAATAAAGCAGCAATATATGTTTTTCTGGAACTCTCTTGCTTTTTCGATGATCCAGCGGATATTGGCAATTTGATCTCTGGTTCATCTGCCTTTTCTAAAACCAGCTTGAACATCTGGAATTTCACGGTTCACGTATTGCTGAAGCCTGGCTTGGAGAATTTTGAGCATTTCTTTACTAGCATGTGAGATAAGTGCAATTGTGCTGTAGTTTGAGCATTCTTTGACATTGCCTTTCTTTGGGATTGGAACGAAAACTGACCTTTTCCAGTCCTATGGCCACTGCTGAGTTTTCCAAATGTGCTGGCATATCGAGTGCAGCACTTTCACAGCGTCACCTTTGAGGATTTGAAATAGCTCAACTGGAATTCCATCACCTCCACTAGCTTTGTTTATAGTTATGCTTTCTAAGGCCCACTTGATTTCACATTCCAGGATGTCTGGCTCTAGGTGAGTGATCACACCATCGTGATTATCTGGGTCGTGAAGATCTTTTTTGTACAGTTCTTCTGTGTATTCTTGCCACCTCTTCTAAATATCTTATGCCTCTGTTAGGTCCATACCATTGCTGTCCTTTATCGAACCTATCTTTGCATGAAATGTTCCTTTGGTATCTCTAATTTTCTTGAAGATATCTCTAGTCTTTCCCAATCTGTTGTTTTCCTCTATTTCTTTGCACTGATCACTTTCTTATCTCTCCTTGCTATTCTTTGGAACTCTGCATTGAGATGGGAATATCCTTCCTTTTCTCCTTTGCTTTTTGCTTCTCTTCTCTTCCCAGCTATCTGTAAGGCCTCCTCAAACAGCCATTTTGCTTTTTTGTGTTTCTTTTCCATGGGGATTTTCTTGATCCCTGTCTCCTGTACAATGTCACGAACCTGTGTCCGTAGTTCATCAGGCACTCTGTCTATCAGGCCTAGTCCCTTAAGTCTATTTGTCACTTCCACTGTATACTCATAAGGGATTTGATCTAGGTCATACCTGAATGGTCTAGTGGTTTTCCCTGCTTTCTTTAATTTAAGTCTGAATTTGGCAATAAGCAGTTCATGATCTGAGCCACAGTCTGCTCCCGGTCTTGTTTTTGCTGACTGTATAGGTACTTGCAAATTTAGCTCAAATGAATCCTTTTATACTTCTAAATTTTAGTAATGCTTTTTCACCTTAAAATCCATTTGCTTGACAGTAATAAACTGGGGAAAATTCTGAAAGAGATGGGAATACCAGACCATCTGGCCTGTCTCTTGAGAAACCTGTATGCATGTCAGGAAGCAACAGTTAGAACTGGACATGGAACAACAGACTGGTTGCAAATAGCAAAAGGTGTACGTCAAGGCTGCCTATTGTCACCCTGTATATTTAAGTTATATGCAGAGTAGATCATGAGAAACGCTGGGCTGCAAGAAACACAAGCTGGAATCAAGATTGCCAGGAGAAATATCAATGACCTCAGATATGCAGATGACACCACCCTTATGGCAGAAAGTGAAGAAGAGCTAAAGAGGCTCTTGATGAAAGTGAAAGAGGAGAGTGAAAAAGTTGGCTTAAAACTCAACATTCAGAAAATCAAGATCATGGCATCTGGTCCCATCACTTCATGGGAAATAGATGGGAAAACAGTGTCAGACTTTATTTAGGGGTGGGGCTCAAATATTACTGCTGATGGTGATGGCCCCCATGAAATTAAAAGACGCTTCCTCCTTGGAAGGAAGCTTATGTCCAATTTAGATAGCATATTTAAAAGCAGAAACATTTCTTTGCCAACAAAGTTCCGTCTAGTCAAGGCTATGGTTTTCCCAGTGGTCATGTATGGATTGAGAGTTGGACGGTGAAGAAAGCTGAGAGCGGAAGAATTGATGCCTTTGTACAGTAGTGCTGGAGAAGACTCTTGAGAGTCCCTTGGACTGCAAGGAGATCCAACCAGTCCATCCTAAAAGAAATCAGTCCTGAGTGTTCATTGAAAGGTCTGATGTTGAAGGTGAAACTCCAATACTTTGGCCTCCTCATGTGACAGTTGACTCATTGGAAAAGACCCTAATGCTGCGTAGGATTTGGGACAGGATAAGAAGACGAAGACAGATGATGAGATGTTTGGATGGCATGACCGACTCGATGGAGATGTGTTTTGGTAAACTCCGAAAGTTGGTGATGGACAGGGAGGCCTGGCGTGCTGCGATTCATGGGGTCACAAAGAGTCGGACATGATTGAGCAACTAAACGATACTGAGTACAGCTGCATTGGCTTTCATTGTCAGTATATATATATATATATTCTTATTGTGTATTTTTCAACTGTTGTATATATTAGGAATCTTTCATATTTAGCCAGCTTTAAACAAACAAAGAAAAAAGAAACTGTCAGAAAATCTCTTGCGTTGAAACTTTGCCTTATTCCCATTTATTGTGATGAAATTTGGCTTTTTTGGATATCAGTTTACTTTGTGTCTTCTATTTGTCAGACTTCCCTTGTTTTCTTGTATCACTTCTTTGCCATATTTTAAAAATGTATTTATCTTTGCATGTGTTGGTTTTCATTTCCATGAGGGCTTTCTCTAGCTTAAGGTGGCAGGGGCTACTCTTTAGTTGTGGCGTTGAGGCTTCTCATTGCAGTGGCTTCTGTTGTTGTCCAGCATTGGCTCAGGTCAAGTGGACTCAGTAATTAAGCCTCCCGTGCTCTAGAACACAGACTCAGTAGTTGGAATGCATGAGCTCAGCTGCTCCATGGCATATGGGATTCTCCTGGATCAGGGATGGAACCAGTGATTCCTGCATTGGCAGGTGGATTTTTTACCACTGAGCCCCCAAGGAATTCCCCTCTTCTTTGCTTTATTTTTAATTACATTCTTTGCTCATTCTGTCTTTCCCCTTTGTTATGTGCAAAGTCAGGTTCCTGTTTTCTTTCTCTGCTGACTCCCCTGGAGAGAGACCCTCCTCTGAGTTTCTGCAGATGGATTTAGCTTTCTCCCCCACCCCCACAGGCCCAGGGAGTATTAATGACACCCTCTTTGGGTTCCTGAGGGCTAACTCTGCACAGGTCCTCTGCTGACCCCCTTGGCATCTGTTCTCTGTAGGTGTGACAGAGAAAAAGGCAGTTCAGAGAGGGTTGCCACTGGCTGAAGGCCACACAGCTAACAATGGCAGAGCAGGGATTCAGGGCAAAATGTGCTCTCCTTGTCACCTGTTTCTGTGAGAGGCAGGTGGCTGTAGGGTGAAGCGAGGGAGAGACCTGGGAAACAGAATTGAAAGAGGCACCTCCAGGACTTCCCTGGGTGTCCAGTGGTTCAGATTCTGTGCTTTCACTGCAGGGGGCATGGGTTCAAGCTCTGCTTGGAGAACTAAGATCTCAAAAAAAAAAAAAAAGGAACTATTTTATTCAGCTTTCCTCATAACTCTGTTGGTAAAGAATCTGCCTGCAATGCAGGAGACCCCAGTTCCTGGGTTGGGATGATCCCCCGGAGAAAGGGATAGGCTACCTTATCCAGGATTCTTGGGCTTCCCTGGTGGCTCAGCTCGTAAGGAAACTGCCTGCCATGCAGAAGACCTGGGTTTGGTCCCTGGGTCAGGAAATCCCCTGGAGAAGAGAAAGGACACCCCCTCTAGTATTCCGGCCTGGAGAATTCCATGAACAATATAGCCTAAGCGGTCACAAAGAGTTCTATATGACTGAGCGAATCCACTTCACTTCACTTCAGTTTATAAAGCGGCATCTCTGTCAGCTCTACCTCTTCGTGGCTCACTAAGGGAGGGCGGCCTTAGACCAGCAGTTCTTGAAGAAGGAGGAGTGACTGTGACAAATTCTAGGGGTGTGGTTTTTGACTGTTGTCATGATATGGGGGGCCACTACACATGGGGGCAGGTGCCTGCTTCATGGCATACACGTTAGACGTGAATGATTCTCAAATGTCCTGCCAGATATTTAGGTAAGTCCAAACCCATTCATAATACCCCGAGTGGAGGCCCTTATCTGCACTTTGTCCCATAAGTTTAATAAAAGATTTCCAGGGCTGCAATTATGGTGCAAACTGGAGAAGTCAATATTTTGTTTTATTCAGAGCCTAACCATGGGTTGCTTTGCAGTTTGTGGCAATCACATGATGGCCACAGTACCTCGATGGCTTTGTGAATGGCCGAGACTGCACACTTGTGTCCTCCTGCATTTGCCAGGCTGAATCCTCAGTGAGGGCACATTTGGGTGCAAGTGTGAGTGCTCAAACATTTACCTACGGGAGCATGCATTGTTGTGAGTATAAATACATGTGTGTGCTCAGTTGTGTTCAACTCTTCGTGATGCTATAGACCCCAGGCTCTTTTGTCCTGGGATTCTCCAGGCAAGAATACTGGAGTGGGTTGCCATGGCCTCCTTCAGGGGACCTTCCTGACCCAGGGATCAAACCTGTGTCTCTTATGTCTGCTACATAAGGTCTGCCTAAGTAGACCTTATGTCTACTGCATATGGGGGAATCTTTACCACTACCGCCACCTGAGGAACTGAATCCTTGAGTATAAATGACCTACTCTTAGTTCTTTAAAAAAAAAAAAATATGTGGACCATTTTTAAGCTCTGTATTTAATTTGTTATCATCACTTCCTTTATGTTTATGATAACATAAACACTTGTTTTATGTTTTGGTCTTGAGACACATGGGATCTTAGCTCCATGTGGATAGAAGCTGCACCCGCTGCATTGGAAGGTCAAGTCTTATGCACTGGACCACCAGGCAGTTCACTCCCTATTTCACTTTGTGTTACTGGATGTTGATCTCCAGGACAGTTTGTTTTTTTTTTTTTTAATTTCCTGGGACAGAACATTTTGGTTTTAAGATGGTTTTATTATCCATCAGTATTTCATTTCAGGATAGTAAATGATCATTTCAAAACATCTGCTACACCACCCTAGGAAACCTCCTTTAATGTGAGAAGGCAAGTGAATAGCAGTGACAGCTCTATGGACTTCTCTGTCATTCTCCACGTAAGAATGAGAGGGCAGGTAGTGGGGTGTCCACGACCAGGAGCCTAAGCAGGTCCTCAATCTAACTGATAGAAGCAAAGTTTCTTTTGATCACTCTCACATGCTCAGGGTAGAGTTTCTTCTCAATTAGATCTGTACTTGGAAAAGGGCCTCTAGACTCCCCCTCCTACCCCAGCAGAGGGCTTCACATAGGCTCACCTGAGACCAGCTCTCGACCCGGTACACCCATTCTGGAACCATGTGGTAATTCATTAGGTTCGCACCACTGATTTGTTCAGACCCTGGTATATCACCCTTATCAGTCAGTTCACTCTCTTAGTCATGTCTGATTCTCTGCGACCCCATGGAATGCAGTACGCCCTTCCGTACACTTCCCTGTCCATCACCAACTCCCAGAGGTTGCTGAAACGCCTGTCCATTGAGTCAGTGATGCCATCTCACCAGCTCATCCTCTGTCGTCCCCTTCTCCTCCTGCCTTCAATCTTTCCCAGCATCAGAGTCCTTTCCAATCAGTCACTACTTCCCATCACGTGGCCTAGGTATTGGAGCTTCAGCATCAGTCCTTCCAATGAATATTCCAAATGGATTACCTTTAAAATGGACTGGTTGGATCACACTGCAGTCCAAGGGAGTCTCAACAGTCTTCTCCAGCAACACAGTTCAAAAGCATCAATTGTTCGGTGCTCAGCTTTTCTCATGGTCATCCTTATAGCTATTATTAATATTGTCTCCTCCAAACTGAATATATACCATGCCATATCATGTGGCATGCAGAATCTCAGTTCCCCATGCAGGCGTCAAACCTGTGCCCCTGCATTGGGGTCCCTGAACCACCAGTGTTAAAGACAGACAGGTAACAAAATTCCTCTATATCAATTCACTGTTAACGTTAAAGAAATCTTCTCTAAAAAGAAGTGCTTGGACAAAAAGTTGAAGTGCCTCTGAAGGCCCCAGGCACCTCCATGACCCCACCATCCCCACCCCACCCGTTGCCTTTTGCTTGGTGCATCCTTGAGGGCACTCTGGCTCTCCACAGGAAGCTCCAGCCTTTGGACCTTTGAACTCCTTGCTTCCTCTCGGGAAATTCCGTCCTTCTTATGCTCACTGGGCTTACTTCCTCTCCTCCCACCTGTGTCCTGCTGTCACCTTGAAACCAGGCCGGCCTTGATCACCACCTACCCTCCCATCCTGACCACCCCTAGACACTCCTCTGTTCTCCATTCTCCACTTTATTTTTCTCCAAAGATCTGGTGGTCAATTGACACACTTGTTACACTTAGGTGCTGACTGCTTGTAGCCAGGCTGTGAGCTTGGTGAAGAATGAGACGGCCTGTGTGTTCTGCTCACTGCCCATGCACAGTGACTGTGCATGAGAGGCCAGCACACAGTAGGTGCTCAGCTAATGGAACTTACATTCCACATGGAGGGTCGTTGATGAAACCATGTGTCACAAAGGTAAATGTTTCTTGACAAGAGAGGAGGAGAAATATTGGGAGCTGGTGGAGGGAATTGCGGGCAGGCCTGGCTGAGCTGGAGGGTGGGAGTGCGAGCTGGGAGGGAATGCTTCCTCTAGAGTGAGCCGGAGCTGGAAAAGCGTGAGTCCAAAGAGCTGGGCAAGGGGAGGAGCCTTCCAGGAGGCTGGAACGGTATATGTATTTTTATCCCCATTTCACCGACTTAGAAACTAAGGCTTGGGGAGTAAGACAGTGGCAGCATTGGGACTAGAAATGGGTTTTATCCAGTCAGAGGCCCGAAGTTCTTCCTGGGACTTTACTCTTTCTGAGAACGGGGTCAAGGTGTAGATGGCAGATTTTATTATCCGCCTACTCAAATTGTATTCCCTTTACCAGCCAGTAGCTGCTTAGAGTCATCATGATAATCAAAAACATCCCCATGTGCCTCCTGGGGGAGAAGCAGCCTCACCTGTAAAGAGTCAAAGACTTAGAGAACTCCAGAAATAGTGATCAAGGGTCATTGGTGAATCAACCCTGCCTCCAGCACCTTCCAGGTTTCTTGTACAATATGATAAACCAATCCTCTCCTGACACTGAAGCTGGTGGCTTTCATAACTTGTCCACACATTAGAATCCCCCAGGGAACTCAGTAAGTCCCAATGCCAAGCAGCAGCTAGGCCAAAAAAGCAGAACGGTAAATTCGTCAGGGGATCCCAATAGGAGTCAAGCTTGAGAACAAATGTTTTCACGAATCACCTGGGAGTCTTGTTAAAGACACAGATCTGACCCTGATGCCTTGGGAGGGGCTTCGAGTCCACATTTCTAACAAGCTCCCAGGAGATGAACTCGTGTGGCTGCTCCAGGGACCACAGTCTGAGTAGTCAGGGCGAAGCCCGAGGTTCTCAACTTCCAAAAAGCATCAGAATCACCTGGAGGTCCAGTTAAGATTCAGAGGGCCAAATCCCACCCCAGAGCTGTCAATCTGACACGTTTGAGATGGGGACCAAAGAATCTGCATTTCCAAGACCCTGCATGTGACCCTGATGCTGCTGGTCCAAGGACCACATGTGGAGCACCACGGTGGGGCTGGAGGCATAATCATGGACGGGCAACACAAGTCATCTCTCCGTCAGCTTCCCCAGACCCAAAGTGGGGATGATGAGATCCTCTCCCAGAGGGTGTCATGAGGGCAACACTGAGTGAGCTAGGATGTGTAAGCCTCTTGGAAGCTGGCACCGAGCAGGTGGGATATGAATGATAGCATCCATTCTTAATGAATTTCCCTTGGTCCTGGGGTGCTCCTGGAGCCCAGGCAGACAGACCCTTCAACCACCATGGATGGCCCTCTCCCTGGCCCACTCACTGCCGACACTGTTTCTGTAGGCATTGTATATCTCCTTCACCCAATGGTCGCAGAAGGCCAGCTTTCTGATCCAGTCCACAGCATAGTGCACACTGGAACCTAGGCACAAGCTGGCTCCCGGGGCGGAACTGTGGAAGCCATCAGTGGAGAAGTTGCAAGTGCTGGGGAGACGGAAGAGGGCAGGGGGATGGAGAAGAGACAGTGTCACTGTGGGGAGCTGGGAGCTTTTTACCAGGAGACCCATGGGTGGGCTTAGGGCTGTGTTTCACTCTGTCCCCGAGTGCGTGAGAGTACTGTGAGTATCTGTCTTCTGGGAGAAGCAGGATCAGAGCTTCCATTAACTGCCCAAACAACAGTGGCTCCCTGTGCTCATGCCCAGTCAGCCTCCATTCTCTTTTCTTCCGGTATCAAAGAACATCTTTGGTTTTTTGAGGGGCAGTCATCCAGTCCCCTGCATGCACTGAGTGACCAAGCCAAAGAAAATCCCTCTATCTCCCACTTTGGGCTTTGGGGCACAAACACAATTACAAAATGTGGTTGGCCTTAGTGCATCCCAAAAGTAGGGTGCAGAAGAAAATACCAGTGGGCTCTTGATATTTTGATCCCCAAATTTGCTTGTTTCACATGCCTTGAAAGGCCTGGCTGCTAACCCTTTCTTCCTATTTTGTGAGCATCTCCGTATCTTTCTATAGGCATTCCTCATGTTAATTTTATCTTTTCAATTAGGCGGAGTCAGACTTCTCTGCTGGCCCACTGGTTGGGAATCCAGTTGGCAATGCAGGGGGACACAGGTTCAATCCCTGGCCCCAGGAGATTTCACATGCTATAGAGTAGTTAAGCCCCCAGGCCACAACTACTGACAACATATTCTAGAGCCTTTGCTCTGCAACAGGAGAAGCTACCTCAATGAGAAGACTGCACTCTGCAATGAGGAGTAGCTCCTGCTTGCTCTAACTATAGAAAGCCTGTTCACAGTGTTGAGGCAAAAAAGAAAAAAAGTAATAATAATAATAACAATAATAATAATCAGGCAGAGTCAATTGCATACGTACAGAGTACTTTGCATACAGTACCCTCCTTCAGCATGAAGCATGCCCTGGGAACACATCCGAGTGTCATGGGAAGTTAATGACAGGAGTGGCAGCTGAGAGCCAGAAAGGGAGTTGTGGGAAATTTGTCACCGATAGCAGCTAGAGTATGAAAATGAAAATCCCAGCTCTCATGGAACACCGGTGATTTTCTTTCCCTCCACCAGAAGCCTGGTATAGGTCTGCAAAATCACTGGACATCCCAAGGCAATGTGTAGACCAAAAACTTCAAAAAAACTTTTCAGAGAGTAAAAGCCTGAGTGGGGAGCAGTCAGCATGGTACACCAGGGCCTCTTAATGGGTGGATTTGGCTGACACTTTTCTTTTTCTCTTATTTTGCTGTTTCTGGATTTTCTGTGATGAGTTTAAGGGTAGAGATATGATGTACTAGGAATGAAAAAAATGCTTGGGAATTGTACCTAAGGTATTCCCAGATTAATGCCAGTGCTGCCACAGAGAAAATGAATTTGGAAATGGGAAGCACAGGATCATTCTCTCCTGTGCTTTAGGCTCAGCTTGAATATCAAACCGGAGACAACAAAATCCCTGCAGGATCCACAGAGATGCCTTGAGTGATACCTCAACTTCGAAAGCAAATTTCACCACTGGGGCAGGCAGACCAGAAGAACGCTGACTTAATCTGAAAGGGCTCAGTGGCAGACTCTAGCGTTCTCTCCAGGAGAGGCTGGAAAGACAATCACAGAGATACCAACGGACTGACAGAAGCTGTTCTTCAGATATCTTCAAATTCTTGCCAATATGCCCAGTAAACATACACTCAAGCACATACACTTTCACTTTAGTCGTTTTTCACAGACATTTGTGAGTGTGTACAAGATTGGAAGCAAGAAAGTGATAATGTCAGGAAGTGGTGTTTTGGAGATGGTGGGAATAGGGGTGATCACAGTCTCTGCTCTGCTCTTTACCGAATTACTCAGATTTAAAAAGATGAGGAATTCCCTGGTAATCCAGTGGTTAGGATTCCGTGCGTTCCCTGCTGAGGGTGTGGGTTCATTCTCTGGTCAGGGTACAGGGAGCCCATAAGCTCTGTAGCATGACAAAAAAAAAAAAGAATAATCAAACAAAAATCATGTGCATTTAACTTGATAGACCACTAGCTTGATATCATGGTATTGAACATCCTAACTTCTGAGATCTTGAGAAGATCACCAAAAAATGTTTTCTGCATGAAGATAAGTTGTGGCTGTTCTAATAACTTGCCGGTATGACTCTGTTCCCAGAGCTGACCGCCTGTGTCTCCCAGAGACACTTGGGTTAACACGCCCACTGCTGTTCTGTGTGCAGACTCTCCTCCCCACCATCCATGCACCACAAGGGAGCCTCCACAGTGGATCTGATGTAGTGGATGCTGGCCAGGAAGCCCTGCCTATGCTGGGACCATCTTCCTTGAGTACTAGAAAGTGAAATTATGAAATCCTTCTTCTTCTCCTCGAGAGATACCAGTGGGTTTATTACACAGAGGTGTTGCTGTCACTTTTTTCTCATCCCCTCCCTTGGGTGGCAGTAATCTGGGGCTAAAGAGAAAGAAAATACCGCCAACTACTGAAAGGGAGCAGACAACATCTAATCAGAAAGACAGAGAGCCATTTAGTGAGGATTACTCACTGTGCTTGTCACTTTTTGAGCACATTCTTAACTTTATGAGGAAGGGGTTATGTGACTTTATCCCATCAGGGCTTCTCTTTTCCAGAACCTATGAGTTTTCTTTTCACCTGAGAATTTTGATTTATTGGATGTTTTGGAAAATATAAGGTTACTTCTCATTAGAGTGACCACCACTATGACTAACGTAAAATGGAAATCATCACCTAGCTTCTTGTATATAGACAACTACAAGGCCTCTTACTCTTTTTTTTTTCACTTTTAACTCATTATTTTATCAGGTAAAGGGAATTTTATGTTTTTGTATCCGTTGATACAGTGAGGGAAAGTTTTTGGATATTTCATGATGCTTTATAAAAATATTAAAACCCTTTTTCCTGAAATTTAATATTTTCCGTTTTGAAATAGTATTTAAAACCATGGATATGACTAACCTAATGAGTGAGATTTGACTAGAATTTTTTGCATATTTTGTAAAAATTCATACTTTTTATGAAAGTCAGTGGATTTTGATAAATTACAATACAAGGACCATGTCCCTAGGAAGATACATTATAAGAGGCCATGTTCCTAAGTTTTGAAATGCAAATGTCGTTACTAAGGACAATCCTATTCCCGAAGAACCTATGCTTTTTGCCACATGCTCCTCCTTCTCTACTGTCAAAGTTCTCATCTTGCTACATGACTTTGTTTTTTTTTTTTTTTTTAAATTTCTTTCAACCTCTTTTCTGTGGATTTTTTTTTTTTTAAGAGGCTGTGGAAGAGTAGCTTCAGATCATTTCCCATCCAGTGGTCTGAGCACTGAGGTCTCTGGTAGGGAGCCACTGGGCAAGCAATAACGATATCTGTGTGCCTCTAGACCACAAGATATTAAGAAGAGGTGGCAAGAATATCCAGAAAAACTGTACAAAAAGATGTTCACGATGCAGATAATCACAATGGTGTGATCACTCTCCTAGAACCAGACATTCTGGAATATGAATTCAAGTGGGCCTTGCAAAGCTTTACTAGGAACAAAGCTAGTGGAGGTGCTGGAATTCTAGTAGAGCTATTTTGAAATCCTGAAAGATGATGCTATGAACGTGCTGAACTCAATATGCCAACAAATCAGGAGAACTCCGCAGTGGCCACAGGATTGGAAAAGTTCAGTTTTCATTCCAATCCCAAAGAAAGGCAGTTGCAAAGAATGCTCAAACTACCGCACAATTGCACTCATCTCCCACACGAGTAAATTAATGCTCAAAATTATCCAAGCCATGCTCCAGCAATATGTGAACCATGAACTTCCAGATGTTCAAGCTGGTTTTACAAAAGGCAGAGGAATAGCATAGTCGAAGCTATGGTTTTTCCAGTAGTCATGTATGGATGTCAGAGCTGGAGTAGTAAGAAAGTTGAGAACCAAAAGAATTCATGCTGTGAAACTGTGGTATTGGAGAAGACTCTCGAGAATCCCTTGGACTGCAAGGAGATTCAACCAGTTCACCCTAAAAGACATCAGTCCTGAATATTCATTGGAAGGACTGATGCTGAGCTGAAACTCCAATAGTTTGGCCATCTGACATGAAGGACTGACTGATTCGAAAGACCCTGATGCTGGGAAAGATCGAAGGTGGGAGGAGAAGGGGACAACAGAAGACGAGTTGGTTGGATGGCATCACCAACTCAATGGACACGAGTTTGAGTAAACTGCGGGGTGTTGATGATGGACAGGGAGGCCTGACTTGAAGCAGTCCATTGGCTCGCAAAGAAATGGACACAACTACGCCACTGAACAGACTGACTGAACTCAAAATCAAAGAAAGGGATTCTAGGAAATGTAGAACTAGCCTAGACAAATTAACACAGCAGAGCACAGACCACTTGACTTACTAAACCCTTCCGCTTTACTTAGTAGGATGAATTGAGCTTTGAAAAGCTGAGGTGGCTGATAAAGAGACTGTGGACAAGTCTGCAGGGAGGAGACTTTTTAGTCAATGCTTTAATTGTCCATCTTACAAATCTGCACTAGAAACAGTCAGAATCTCATTTTTGCCACCTCCTTTGCAGTCAGAATGTAACCATGTGATATAGGCTCAATCAATTAGATGCACCTAGATGGTACCCAGGCTCAGCCAATCAAATACATCCAGATGGCACCTAAGACTCAATTACTACAGCCACATGGAATGCAGGCTTAACCAATGGATACACCTACAGGTGAAAGCAATGCAAGTGGATTCTGATGCATGGAATTCAATCTAGCAGAGGTGCAAGAGACATAAGCCATCTCACTAGTGACAGCCGCTGTGTCTGAAGCCAGTGGTAGTGACAGTTCAGTTCAGTTCAGTCACTCAGTCGAGTCCGACTCTCTGCGACCCCATGAACTGCAGCATGCCAGGCCTCCCTGTCCAACACCAACTCCCAAAGTCCACCCAAACCCATGTCCATTGAGTTGACGATGCCAACCCACCTTCTTATCCTCTGCCATGCCCTTCTTCTCCTGCCCTCAATCTTTCCCAACGTCAGGGTCTTTTCCAATGAGTGACAGAAGATCCTGCAATTAATTTCTATATTGTCATGGCTGCCTCTCCAGCCTTCCCTCCCAGAAATCTGTGTCACTTAATATTCTTAATAAGTTTCTTTCCTGCTCAAAGTTACCTGTAATGGATTTTATTCTTTTCAAGTAGAAAGCTGACACCCCTCTAACTTCATTTAACCATCAAGCCTCTTTGCAAAACTAGACTAAGTAAGGAACAATGTCCAACCCCATGGGCAGTGGAGTCAGGGAGAGGCATTTTGTCAAATTATTATAGTGCCACAGACCCTGGGCCAGTGTCCCTCTGAGGGGGTCACTGACCTGGGTTGTGAGTCGGGTAGACCCATTTGAATCCAGGCTGTGGTGCTGACTGACCTGTTGTGTGACATGGAGCATTTCACTTTCCTCATCTTGACAGTGGACTATGATTAGTACTTGCCTCCTCGGGTTGTCATGGAGACCAAAAGATTCCTGTACGGAGCAATCTCTCAACCACACAGCTCAGCACGTGGGATACACCCACACCAGTGATGCTAGAAGGAATGAGAGTCACCTTTCTTATGCTGGATTAAAAAAAAATAAGTAATAATAGAGGTGGTGTCCTCATGTAGTCCAAGATGAAGATGGTCTGTCAACACTGCAGTTTAGAAAACAGTTACATGTTTTTCGTCTGAACTGAAGCGAAGCAAAGTCAGCTCACAGGTTTTCAGATGAGAAAGATGAAAAATTCCATATTTCATGTTACAAAACGTGACCTTATTTATTGCCAATTCTATGTGAAATACAAGAATTTCATATTTCAGGGGAACGTGCTCTGTGCCTCGAGTTTCAAATGCGAAAGTAGAGAAATCCATATTTCCTGTAGGAAAATCAGTGCCTAGATTGTCATTCATGAAATATAAAGAACTGAATATCTCATGTAGAAAAATTGTGACCCAGATTTTCCTCAATGAGATATAAAAAGTTCATTATCTCATGGATTAGGTCTCTGCCAAGATTTTTTTTTTACGTGAAATATAAAAGGCTATCCCACAAATGCAGATGCTGAAGAAGCTGAAATAATCAGTTCTCATGAAAACTTACAAGACCTTGTGGAACTAACATCAAATGAAAGAGATCCTTATCATCATCAGTTCAGTTCAGTTCAGTCGCTCAGTCGTGTCCGACTCTCTGCGACCCCATGAATTGCAGCACGCCAGGCCTCTCTGTCCATCACCAACTCCCGGAGTCTACCCAAACCCATGTTCATCGAGTCGGTGATGCCATCCAACCATCTCATCCTCTGTCATCATCTTCTCCTCCCGCCCCCAATCCTACCCAGCATTAGGGTCTTTTCCAATGAGTCAACCCTTCGCATGAGGTGGCCAAAGTATTGGAGATTCAGCTTCAATATCAGACCTTCCAATGAACACCCAGGATTGATCTCTTTGAGGATGGATTGATTGGATCTCCTTGCAGTCCAAGAAACTCTGAAGAGTCTTCTCCAACACCACAGTTCAAAAGCATCAATTCTGCGGTGCTCAGCTTTCTTCACCGTCCAACTCTCACATCCATACATGACCACTGGAAAAACCATAGTCTTGACTAGACGGACTTTTGTTGGCAAAGTAATGTCTCTGCTTTTAAACATGCTATCTAGGTTGGCCATAACCTTCCTTCCAAGGAGTAAGCGTCTTTTAATTTCATGGCTGCAGTCACCATCAGCAGTGATTCTGGAGCCAAAAAATGTAAAGTCTGACACCGTTTCCACTGTTTCCCCATCTATTTCCCATGAAGTGATGGGACCAGATGCCATGATCTTAGTTTTCTGAACGTTGAGCTTTAAACCAACTTTTTCACTCTCCTCCTTCACCTTCATCAAGAGGCTCTTTAGTTCTTCTTCACTTTCTGCCATAAGGGTGGTGTCATCTGCATATCTGAGGTTATTGATATTTCTCCCGGCAATCTTGATTCCAGCTTGTGTTTCTTCCAGCCCAGCGTTTCTCATGATGTACTCTGCAGAGAAGTTAAATAAGCAGGGGGACAATATACAGCCTTGACGTACTCCTTTTCCTATTTGGAACCAGTCTGTTGTTCCATGTCCAGTTCTAACTGTTGCTTCCTGACCTGCATACAGGTTTCTCAAGAGACAGGTCAGATGGTCTGGTATTCCCATCTCTTTCAGAATGTTGCACAGTTTATTGTGATCCACACAGTCAAAGGCTTTGGCATAGTCAATAAAGCAGAAATAGATGTTTTTCTGGAACTCTCTTGCTTTTTCGATGATCCAGCGGATATTGGCTTTGCTTCATGAGCTACAAAATACTGTATATTTAACAATTGAAACACTTGGCATCGATTTTCCTAAAGAAATGTAGAAATTTCTATTTCATATATGAAGTGGTTTTCATGCTTGAGGTGTGAAACTCTCCGTATTTCACCCAAGAAAACTCGCATGAAGCTCTTCAGTATGAAATATGGAATTCTGTATATTTTGCATTGGAAAATCTGGGGACATATTTTCTCATGTGAGATACAAAATGTCAGTTATTCACATGTGAATATTTGTGTCAGATTTTGACATATAAAATATGCAATTTTCCGTGATTCAGAAATTGATATCTGGGCCAGGCAGTCAAATATAGAATCAACTATATTTCATATATGAAAATCTGGCCACAGATTTCCCTATTGAAGTTTGGAATTCTCTGGATTTCACTTCTGAAAATCTGCGTGAAGGCTGCCTTGCATGATATATGGAATAATCTATATTTCACACATGAGAATCTGGGTGCCAATATTTCTACATGAATTGCGTAAATAACTGGAGTGACATTTGTATTTCTAGGTTTTGATTTTCCCATATGAAAAATGCACCTCTGTATATGTCACATATGAGATTCTGGAAGCCATTTTTTTTTCAGCGTAATATATGAAATTCTCTGTATTTTATTTATGAATATCTGCATGTCTGTATTACTACAAGAAGTTTTGAAATTCTGTGTATTTCACATCAGAAAATCTGGGCATCCATTTTCCTATATTAAATATGAATTTCACAAATTTTCCAACATCTACATCACAGCACAGTTTTCATTACATAAAATAGGGACTTATTTATATTTCACATCTGAAAATCAGGGTGCAGATTTTCCTGCATGAATGATGGCATTATCTCTGTTTCTCATGTGAAAATCTGGGCACCAATTTCTTTTTTGTTGTTTGTTTGGTTGGTTTTTGCTCACAATAAACATTTTAACAGAAATAGATGCATTGTTTCATTAAAAAAATGTGAAAGATTATGTCTAAGTAGATGTAAAGACTGGAAGGAAATCTACTCCATCTTTTCAGTAGTCAAAAAACAAACAAACAAAGAAACAAACAAAAAAAACCTGATGCCTAGTCCAAACTGAAGGGGCAGAATGGCACGAAGTTCAGTTCCCAAGACTTGTTAGTTCTAGAGCATTCTTTTTTTTTTTTCTTTTTGACGAAAATGTAAGTAGTTTATTTTCAGGTAACTTTTATTTTTTTAATATAAATTTATTTATTTTAATTGGGCGCTAATTACTTTACAATATCTAAGTGGTTTCTGAATACATTGACATGAATCCGCCACGGGTGCACATGTGTTCCCCATCCTGAGGCCCCTTCACTCCTCCCTCCCCATCCCATCCTTCTGGGTCCTCCCAGTGCACCAGCCCCGAGCACCTTGTCTCATGCATCAAATCTGGCCTGGCATATGATATGATATGGCATATGATCTGGGTTGACATATGATAATATACATGTTTCAAGGTCATTCTCCCAAATCATTCCACCCTTGCAATCTCCCACAGAGTCCAAAAATCTGTTCTATACATCTGTGTCTGTTTTGCTGTCCTGCATATAGGGTTATCGCTAGCATCTTTCTAAATTCCATATATATGTGTTAGTATACTGTATTGGTGTTTTGCTTTCTGATTTACTTCACTCTGTATAATAGGCTCCGGTTTAATCCACCTCGTTAGAAGGGAGTCAAATGCATTCATTTTAATGGCTGAGTAATATTCCATTGTGTATATGTATCACAGATTTCTTATCCATTCGTCTGCTGATGGCCATTTGGGTTGCTTCTGTGTCCTGGCTATTATAAACAGGGCTTCGATGAATATTGGGGTACACATGTCTCTTTCCGGAGAAGGCAATGGCACCCTACCCCAGTACTCTTGCCTGGAAAATCCCCTGGACGGAGGAGCGTGGTAGGCTACAGTCCATGGTGTCGCTAAGAGTCGGACACGACTGAGCGACTTCACTTTCACTTTTCCCTTTCATGCATTGGAGAAGCAAATGGCAGCCCACTCCAGTATTCTTGCCTGGAGAATCCCAGGGACGGCGGAGCCTGGTGGGCTGCCGTCTATGGGGTCGCACAGAGTCGGACACGACTGAAGCGACTTAGCAGCAGCAGCAGCAGCATGTCTCTTTCAGTTCTGGCTTCCTCGGTGTATATGCCCATCAGTGGGTTCACTGTGTTATATGGCAGAACCTCCACACTGTTCTCCATAGTGGCTGTACTAGTTTGCATTCCCACTGAGAGTGTAAGAGGGTTCCTTTTTCTCCGTACCCTCTCCAGCATTTATTGTTTGTAGATTATTGGATGGCAGGCATTCTGACCAGTGTGAGATGCTACCTCGTTGAGGTTTTGATTTGCATTTCTCTGATAATGAGTGATGTTGAGCATCTTTTCATGTGTTTGTTAGCCATCTGTATGTCTTCTTTGGAGAAATGTCTGTTTAGTTCTTTGGCCCAATTTTTGATTGGTTCGCTTATTTTTCTGGACTTGAGCTGCAGGTGTTGCTTGCATACTTTTGATATTAATTCTTTGTCAGTTGGTTCGTTTGCTATTAGTTTCTCCCATTCTGAAGGCAGGCTTTTCCCCTTGCTTCTAGTCTCCTTTGTTGTGCAAAAGCGTTTAAGTTTCATTAGGTCCCATTTGTTTATTTTTGCTTTTATTTCCATTATTCTTGGAGGTGGGTCATAGAGGATCCTGCTGTGAATTGTGTCGGATAGTGTTTTGCCTATGTTTTCCTCTAGGACTCTTATAGTTTTATAGTTTGTGGTCTTACATTCAGATCTTCAATCCATTTTGAGTTTATTTTTGTGTACGGTGTTAGAAAGTGTTCTAGTTTCATTCTTTTACAAGTGGTTGACCAGTTTTCCCAGCTCCACGTATTAAGGAAATTGTCTTTTCTCCATTTTATATTCTTTCCTCCTTTGTCACAGATAAGGTGTCCATAGGTGCATGAATTTATCTCTGGGCTTGCTATTGCATTCCATTGATCTATGTTTCTGTCTCCGTGCCAGTACCATACTATCTTGATGACTGTTACTTTGTAGCATAGCCTGAAGTCAGGCAGGTTGATTCCTCCTATTCCATTCTTCATTCTCAAGATTTCTTTGGCTATTCGAGGTTTTTTGTATTTCCATACAAATTGTGAAATTATTTTTTCTAGTTCTCTGAAAAATACCGCTGGTAGCTTGATAGGGATTGCATTGAATCTATAGATTGCTTTGGGTGGTATACTCGTTTTCACTATATTGATTCTTCTGATCCATGAACACGGTATATTTATCCATCTATTTGTGTACTGTTTGATTTCTTTCATCAGTGCTTTATACTTTTCTATATGTAGCTCTTTTTTCTCTTTAGGTAGATTGAGGTTTTTAAAGGCATAAGCCACACTTCTTGCATGGCTCTGCAGTAAAACATACTCTGCTTTAAACTTTAATGTTTCGATATTGCTTGGCCCAAGGTTGTTGGGTACAGGGGTATTTAGTTACAGTAACACCTTATCTCTTAAGTCTATGGAGGTTAACAGAATCTCTTGAGATAATGTCTCACTTCAAAACCACACACACTCATAAAAGGATGAGCAGTTTTTTTCTTGTGTGTGAAGCAAGTTAACAGACACTGAGAGCTCTCCTAGTTACCAGGTGAATTTAGGACAAAGTGTGACAAAGGTTTTCATCAGGTCTTACTTGAGGACTACTCATTATTTTGGAAACTTTGTCATGAGCTGATTTGCTAGGATATATAGAGCGAGTATATCTTTTATCTTTTCCATCGTTTAGTAGTTTGCTTCTCAAGTGTGTCACATTATGTTTTAATATGTGCATACATTTTCATACTGTAAAATATAGGGAATTCCATTCTCAATTTGGAAAGTTTGTGGTGAGATATTCACAGGCGAAATGCAGCGAATTCTGTATTTCATTCAGGAAATCTACATGCATGTATTCAGACGTGAAATACCAACTTCCATGCTTCACATAGAACACTTTTGCCCTCATGTCTAAATGTGATACAGACATGGAGTTCTCTCTGTTGAGAGAAATTTATACAGAGATGCTAAGGATAGCGCCCCGCCAAGGGCCATGGCTCTCCATTGCCAGAGGAATTGAAGTCTGTCCATTTATTGTACAGAGGCCCTTTCAAAGTGGTTCTGTTCTCATCCAGCCTCCCCGTGAGAACACAGCCCAGCCTACACCATCAGCCCAGGCCTGTGGGACTGGGAGGGGTGAGAGGATCAACCCAAGACACCCTTTTAAGGAGTGATGTTTCAAACTGACAAACTGCATGTAGCAGGTGCTTATGCTACAGTGCCACCAGTCTCCCAAACCTTACAGAAAAGGGCAAGCTGTGCTCAGATGCCTGGTCATGTCGAGGATAGAATGGTCCTGCACTTGAGAAGGACAGAAAACCCTTTGTAGCTGGGTGTCCTAGGGGCTGTGCATAGCCCCTCTTCTGTGCCTGGGAATCTGGCCCACTCCATTTCTCTGCTCCTTCGCATCCTCCCTGACTGCACCCAGGTGCTTTGTTCTTGCCTCTCCTTTCTGCTCAGGGATCCATGTTTATACTAACAAGCCTGTTTACACTTCTAGCTTGCTCTGTCGGTGAGATCCCTGGGCTTTTTTCCATGGCATCAGTGCTTCTGCTGCCCTATGATCTTTACATCTTACACAAGCTCTTTCGCGTTTTCAGTGTCCATTCTTCCATCCCCCAGCCAGACCAGTTCAGACAGCTCACACACACATTTGTGTCAGCGCACATGTGTCTGCATGCTCACCCACCCACCTACCCACATACACACACAAACAATCCTGAAAAGAAACTTGCACAGATGTGCAACTAATTGCTTACTTGTCCAGTCTAATGGACTTTGGTAAGCACCCCTCTTTTTTGGGCCCAGTTATTATTATTTTTTTCCCTCACTAGTTGATCAAATCAGCATCCTATTCTACTTCTATGATAATCCTGGAAGGTGAATGGGATTTTCTCATGAGGGGGACTGACATTCAAAGAGTTTGGCAGGGCTGGAAGTCCTCACTGTGGACGGTTGAGTGACGTGTGCCTCTGATCTCTACTCCCATCACAACAGACTGGTTCACAGTGCCAATCACGTTGGCATCATTCCATTCCCTGTGCTTTCCTTCCAGAAAAAGCACAGAAATAGCAAGGGGCTTTGAACTTGTACTTGATCATGCAAGCCCCTTTCCCCAGGCTATAGAAGGTCACTGAGGACAAGAATTCTTTAACAAATTCCTATTCACAGAAAGGCAAGCCCCCACTCTTACTGCCTGAGTGATGCTTCACTTAAAATCATGAAGAAATTCTGCATGGGTAATGTCAGGTTAACGATCACTGCAAGAAGTGGTAATAGTCAATGTCCTCCTTTTCTGCAGCAGTGTTTATAGAACACATAACAATCAACCCCAAATCTCTCCTGACAGACGAAAAATTTTCTGACAGATGCATTCCTGCAACATCTTTGCCTTTTGTGATCCTGATTCATATTCTCATTTCAACGAGTGATATTCTTGCCCAACGGGCATTTCTGTAAGTATGTGGGTATTGCTGTTTCCAAACGTGGGTCACTGTTAACTATTCCTGCGATAAAGCATTTCTTGCTGTTCACAAATATCGTGTATCTCTTAAAAAAAAAAAAGTCACAATTCAAGATGTTGGAAACATTTGATCCAGGAATGAAAGAAATCATCCAATTCACACACAATCTGACAAAGACACACAAACTTAAAAAACAAAAGTGAATACAAGCAACACAATTCATGTATGTTGAATAGGGCCATGCAAGAACTGACATAGCTATTGCAGCAGAGCTGTGTATAATGGCACAGGCATCGGTGCCACATCAAAGAAGACAGGAGTCATAGGCAGACCCACGGGAAGAAACATCAACTCATATTCATGGGCAGGCACAACAGAGACACCCAATCTTCATTCTAAACAGAGGAAAACATGAACATATCCAGGGAACAGGAAACAAATGCAGCTCAGGGTGATTGATCCAGAATGCTCAAGAAATTATCAGTAATCCGCCAAGTCTCACACGCATTGATATTCAGTGGAAGAAAACCTTACACAACACGTCCAAGTGTGCAGTCAAATCTAATAGCGCCTAGACCTTAGGGCCCAAGTGAAAGCCCGAAAGACATGGGGACACATGTCATGGCAAGTTTCCAGAGAATGACCATCAAGTCAACCATGCATAGTTCAGGTTTACTAACCGATCCATGACTATCTCTGCACTCTTCACTCCACGACAGGTTAGAGCTAAAGCCACCCCTGGTACTGAAGCACTGGTACTGAAGACAGGAGATAGTAGGTGTTGGGGAACCCTGTCCTTAAGGTTTCTTGTCTTTAACTTCTTTGAAATGCCTTACTAAAACTTCTGAATGTGGATAACTACCATGCAGCCCCTAGAATGAGCCCAGTCTAAGGTCCCCCAAAGCATGCACCAATACACCATCCCACACCCACAGCAGACTTATTACAGCATAGTTTCTGCTTTGTGTTGTTTTGTTTTGAACTGGCACTGAGAAAGACAGGTACCAGCCTGCCGGAGCCCCCAGGATCCTTTGAAGATTACAGATTAAGAAAGTAAGAAGACATGTTTCCATTGTTTGCTGCGCTGCTTGTACAGAAAGCACCCAGAGAAGGACAAGCCTTGCCTTCTGGAACTGTAGATGCTCCTCTGTAGAAGGGGCATACTAGGCTGAAGATATTCAAATGCAAAAGTTGGCCCTGAGCAGGAGATCTCATTCAGTGCACCTTGAAGGGGGCATCCATAAACCCATGAACTTTGACGTTCATCCTTTACCCTTTGCCCTCCAAAGAGATGCTGCTGTCGGGAGACAATTTTTGGAGTGAGAACTCCATGTGAGACAGAAATATCACCCACAGGAATGCCCACGTTGGAGCCATTGTATCTGGGGTGAGAGGACAAACGTTGACCTCTCCCTATTCCCTTTGTGCCAGTCTGTCCTTTGCCCAATCCAGAGGTGGACGTGATTCCGGAAAGCAGCCATCTACCTGGAAAGGGCCACCCTAAGTTCGACCAGTCCCTCCGTAAGCTCTGTATTCTCCAGGTGTTCCCATTGGCCCTTGGCCCACAGAGTAGCGACAAAGCCCAGAAGAAGGCCACTTGTGGTTTTATACAGCCTGTGCTGAGCCATTCAGCAAGGAATAGACACTGTCACCAGAGGGTTTGTGGGAAAATGTTATTTCTGCACCTAGGCCTGACAGAGGGCCTTGGGCACAGAGCTTAAGCCTTCCTGGAAAAAAGGATATTAAGCACTGAGCCATCATGCGACACAGAGTGCACGGCTGGGTAGGCTGGACTTTGCCTGTTTAACATCCCCATTCCCCCAACTTCTGCCCCTGCAGACTTTGTACCTAAACTGAGTTCTTGGAAAAAAGAACAGAGTTCACATGAGCTCAAACATACACGATGGGATCTGTTTTTGTTTGTGTGTTTCCTGGTGATTTATCTTTTCCCCTGGTCACTTTTGCCAGAAATTAATATCCTTACTGCCTTCCCACCCCCTCGCTTTTGCTCTGGGCCACAGCCCCTCCATATACTTTATGCCCCCATCCCCTAAGATGTTACCTGGAACCCTAGGCCTTCGAAGCTGACTCTGAGAAAAGGTGAACTGTGCAGTCATATACACAAGGAGGCTATGTGGTTCATAGTGAGTTGAATGTTAAGGCTTTTTCCTTGTCCTGTACTCTTAAAATGCCTGATGATATCCAACAGTGATGATACCTGGGGCACCACCTTCCAACAAAGTTGTGTCCCACTATTTTGATCTCTGGCTCTTGTTCACCAGACCCTTTCCATGAACATCCACATTTCCCTTGTCAAGTTGCCAGACCCACAGTTAATGGCCCCTCCTCTTCCTTCTCCTTCCTCCCCAACCCCACCCCACAGGAAGAACTTGTCCCCTGACACAACCCCAACATATGACTTAACCCCCTCTATAACTCTCCATGGTCTGGTAATTCCCACGCGTTAAAGTGAGAATCCTACATGGAGTTGAAGTATCTGTCCTGAGGACCTGGCCAAACAATACACAGACACCTATGGTTGATGCTTTCTATTTATCCTTCAGAATTATTTCATGTTTACTGGTTTCTCCCTCTCGATCTGTTTCACCAGCAGACCACTCTGCATTACTTTCATGTCAGAGAGGACTAGTTGGCCATTGATCTTCATGTGAAGCACCTTCTTAGGTTTTCTATTTTAGGTAAAGGGGGACACTCCAACATAAGTTTCTCAAAATCGGGGGTTTCCTTTCAAAACGGACAGAGAAACAGATACATATATGTCAACCTAGCCTCCCGGAACAACACTAAAGACAGCTTTAACCTTTCAAGTCAGTTAACAGGAGAGAGAGTCTGTGAACTTTTACATTTCCTCTCTCAGTTCGGTTCAGTTCAATTCAGTCGGACAGTCGTGTCTGACTCTTTGTGACCCCATGAATTGCAGCACTCCAGGCCTCTCTGTCCATCACCAGCTCCAGGAGTCTACCCAAACCTATGTCCATCGAGTCAGTGATGCCATCCAACCATCTCATCCTCGGTAGTCCCCTTGTCCTCCTCCCGCCAAACCTACTCAGCATTAGGGTCTTTTCCAATGAGTCAACACTTTGCATGAAGTGACCAAAGTATTGGAGTTTCAGCTTCAACATCAATCCTTCCAATGAACACCCAGGATTGATTTCCTTTAGGATGGACTGATGGCATCTCCTTGCAGTCCAATGGACTCTCAAGAGTCTTCTCCAACACCACAGTTCAAAAGCATCAATTCTTCGGCGCTCAGCTTTCTTCACCGTCCACCTCTCACATCCATACATGACCATTGAAAAAACCATAGCCTTGACTAGACGGACTTTTGTTGGCAAAGTAATGTCTCTGCTTTTAAATATGCTATCTAGGTTGGCCATAACCTTCCTTCCAAGGAGTAAGTGTCTTTTAATTTCACGGCTGCAATCATCGTCAGCAGTGATTTTGGACCCCCCCCCCCAAAATAAAGTCAGACACCGTTTCCAATGTTTCCCCATCTATTTCCCATGAAATGATGGGACCAGATGCCATGATCTTAGTTTTCTTAACGTTGAGCTTTAAGCCAACTTTTTCACTCTCCTCTTTCACTTTCATCAAGAGGCTCTTTAGTTCTTCTTCACTTTCTGCCATAAGGGTGGTGTCATCTGCATATCTGAGGTTATTGATATTTCTCCTGGCAAACTTGAATCTAGCTTGTGTTTCTTCCAGCCTAGCGTTTCTCATGATGTACTTTGCATAGAGAGTTAAACAGGCAGGGTGACAACGTAGAGCCTTGATGTACTCCTTTTCCTATTTGGAACCAGTCTGTTTTTCCATGTCCAGTTCGAACTGTTGCTTCCTGATCTGCATACAGGTTTTTAAACCACGCACCCCAATCTTCACTGTACAACTATTTACAAGAGCTAGGATATGCAAGCAACCTATATGGCCATCGGCAGATGAAAGGTTAAGGGAGTTGGGGTACATATACACAATGGTATGTTTCTCAGCTCTAAAAAGGAATGCCTTGAACTCAGTCCTAATGAGTTGGAATGAATATGGAGCCTATTAAGAGTGTGAAGAAAGTCAGAAAGAGAAAAAGCAAATACTGCATGTTAGTACAAATATATGGAGTTTAGGACCACGTAGGTGGTACCGGACATCGAACATGCAGAACAGCAAATAAGACACAGACATATAAAGAACAGAATTTGGACTCCGGGGTGGAATGTGAGTCTGGGTTAATTTGAGAAAATAGCCCTCAAACATTTACATTACCTTATGCAAAATAGACGACCAGCGCAAATTTGATGCGTGAAGCAAGGCAACCAAAGTCATGTTGTGGGACAACCCAGAAAGACAGGTAGGGGAGGGCGGTGGGGGTTGGGTTCAGCATTTGGGGGGACACGTGTATATCTATGGGTGATTCGTGTTGGCCAATGTAGGAAAAAAACCATCATGGTTTTGTAAAGTAATCATCGTCCAGGTAAAATAAATAAGTTAAAAGACTATTCTCCATAATCCTACACAGTGGTCAGTATTCTCAGAATGAGAGTGGCATGTGGAAAAAATGTAAAAGAAAACAAAAATAGAAACAAGTGTGATGATCAAAATGGAATCAAATGATGGTCAGTGGGGAACAGCCTAGCAGAAAGGAGACTCGCAGACCGTTGTAGAAAGGGGATTTCAATAGTAGGTGGGCCCCAATTTAAGAGGAGCCTGAGGGTTGCCTTGTTGGCCATGGAATGCCAGTTCAGAGATGTGCAGCTGAGCCAGATATAAATTGGAGTGACATTGCCATGACCAGGACACTTCATCTACCTCAAGCTTCTCTACTTAGAACCTGTTTTTCACTACATTTCTCTACTTCTGCTGTCTCTTGCTGATTCCCTCATTCCATGGTGTTACTCTGCATTCCACAGAGTCTCACTTTCTCCACAAGTGAAATAAGTGACCCAAGTTTCTGGAAAAAACTTATGCCAGTGCCCAATCCCTGGGCTCCTCGCCTCTCGTCCTCCCAATACCTCTCGTGTCAGAGCCTTCCTCCTCATATAGTACCACACGGGATTGGGCCAGAGATCCTTTATGATGAACTGTCAGGGCAATGAGCTAGGTCAGCACGGGGCTGGCCAGACCCTGAGCCCTCCTGTACACCGCCAAGAAATCCAACATACATCACCAGTTCTGGCCCAGTGGCCGCGTGGGACCCTACCTCAGCAATCCGGTCAGATCCTGTGAAATTGTGGTCAAAGGACCAGTTGAAGAAGTTAACGCTGCTGTCATGGTGCCTGCGGCTGTATGCCTTGCGTTCAAATCCCTGGTTCCAGCGAATTAGGGTGGAATGAGATTCTCGATATCCTGCAGGAAAAGGAGTATGGGAGAAAGACCTAAATCACTTTCCAATTCAACCTACACTTTTCTGCCCCCACCCACCAAATCCAAGGAGCTGCCTCTTACCAGTGACATTAATGAGATAATCCTTAACAATCACTTCATTCTGGAAATACCTATTCTTCCAGAAGGACAATGTGATCTTGCAGTGATGAGAGGGATGCCTGAGTTCCTCCACATGCCAGGACAAAGTGTGGGGAGTAGGGTAGGGGTGGATGGGTGTGAAACCCCTTTACAGAAGAGCTGTCCTTTCCTGTTTTCAGGGGTAAATCATGTCCTCTCCCCTCCACAGTCACCTTCCCCCCACAATTATCAGTGTCCCCTACCTGACCTTTAAGTTGGTCATGAAGTGAAGTATGTCTTCATCTTGGTCAGCCATCATAGCTGACATTTGAGGGTGGTTCATAAACTGCTTTAGGTCAAGGAGCCTCTAGATGCTAGAGGAAAAAAGTGCTGGAAGGACAAATCTAGCCTAAAGTGTAGAATGGCGCTGTCTGACTTCATCTTGCGACGAGTTAACTCGTCACATTTCTGTTAACGCAGACTGTATGAAGGCATGACAAGCCCCAAGGCTGTGCCTATAAATGCACTACCAGAGCAGGTTCTGTTCCTAACAGGAAAGGCCCTAAGCTCCATCTCAGCCTCCTAAAACATAGCTTACTTCTGGAAAACAGGCACTCCTACGTACAAGCAGCATGAGCATTTACACATCCCAACCTCACCGCCAAATTCACGCAGCTTTTCAGAGAAGACCTGGATCCCAGACAAGCCTTTTCTCTGAAGAGTCCCTGGTGCTAATGACAATTCTGATTGGGACCTCTGCAAATAAAGCCCAAGTAGCAATTTGTGCTACCCAGAACAGCAAGGACATCACACCTTATATCGGGAACAGATACACAGAACGGTAACCAATACTCAGCATCCAAAAAATGCATTTTGTACCAGAACTGCCAGATCTCTAAACTGCTTCTGCAATTACCCAGATTGAAAAAAAAAAAAAAAATTCACAAGCACCACACCAAGGGATACAACTTCGACCCAGAATCCACGGATTCCCTCGATGATGGCACTTCTGTGTTCTAGACGCAGCTTCCGCCTCTGGCAGTTCTTGTGTTTCAGGCGAGCGCGGGCCCTTTGGGCTTTCTTATTCACAAAATCCAGCTCCAGCTGCAGGGCCGTCAGGGCCTCCAGTGTGGGCTGATCCCTGGGGGCTCTGGGGCTTGGATGTTCCTGGCCCTGCTCCTGCGAGGACACCTGCTCCTGCTCCTCATAGGCCACCACCGCCACCTCCTCCATGATGTCTAACACCAGCAGCTGGAACTCCTGCCCGAATCCCGCCAACTCTCCCTCCTCCAGGGCTGCACCTTTCCCTACCGCCTCCACCCAGAAGAGGGCGGCCTCTTCGCCTGGTGCACTACCTGCGCCCTGCATTGCCTCTGCCGCCCCCACCGCGCTGGTAGGCCCCAGGGTCCCTCCCTCGAGAAGACCCGGGCTCACAACTAAGACCCAGGATCCCGGGGTGCTGCCGCCTTCCTCTGGCCCCGTCTCACTCTCTATGGTGTTCTGGCCGTAGCCCAGAGCCACAAAGAAGCTGGACGTGAGAGCACAGCTGGTGGCCGGCAAAGCCCGCCAACCAGCCGCAGTCTATGTGGCACAACCAACTGGTTACTTGCCCACAGCCAATGAGCAGGGAAAGGGAGACAGGCATGCGCAGAACCGTGTGCCACCACGCACGGGTAATATGGTGGCGGGAAGGAGCTGAACTCTATACCTTGACCTCCAGACCTCATCACAGAACCAATCAAATGGAGTCAAAAGGCGTTCATTCACGGGACACACCCCTTGGAATTCTGGGCACGCAGGGGCCCAACTTGGCTCAGTGCACAGTGCGCCGGTCCACACAAGCCGTTTGCCTGACCAACAGTATAGATGTGCCAGACCAGCGACTGGGCAAGCCAGGCCAGCTGGAGTCGAAGGCAAGGAATCTGAAGGTGACACTGCAGCCACCGTCAAGCTTGAAATTGCCACTGGGGAAGCGGGCGACTCTGTGTGCTCAGGGGTTCACACAGGTGACACAAGGTTCGTGGGTACGTCAGGGACACAGGTGCTCACCTTGGATCTAAACGGCAAGCCACGGGCAGAGCGTGGGTGGGTTTGGTGGGGGGTGCGGATCGGCGGGGGAGGCGCTGTTACCGCTGACCTCACCAAAGTTCACCGCCTGCAGAGTCCGTCCCTAACCGTGTGCCTTAGGCTTGAGCAGTGTCAGGAATGCAGCCATACTCTGAGGATGAAGCAGCACACTTTCCTTTGCTCGCTCTTTGGGCCCCACAATGCAGCCTCAAGCCAAACCACCCTGGAGCCCCTGGCCTGCTGTCTGTCAGCTCTTGGCCTTTCCCCTGGCCCACGGCTTAAAGCAGGCACCCCAGCGGCTAAGGATGTGCTCCTGCGGATGCAATTCCCAGAGAAGCAGAGCTCCTCCTGCAAGTGTTTCAAGTGGAGTAAAGTGCTCCTCCTGACCATTGCTTATTCTCTTCCTCTCGGCCACATAGCTAACGTGGGCACACTCACGTTAAGTGCCTGGATAGATGCAATGCTCACACTCTGCCTCCTAGGATGTCTGGTGTTTCACACTGAGCACCTACATTAGGCCACACACACACACACACACACACACAGGAACAGGTGACACAAGCACATATGTGTACACACACACATGTAACACACAGGGACACAAATGCAAACAGGTGTTTCAGAGACGGAAGAACCAATGGTTTACATGAAATGCAGAGATTTCCTTATTTCTCATAGGGAAATGTTCATTCTGATTATCAGATGTGAAATATAGAGAAGTTCAAGTTTCATGAAGGAAAATTAGTGCCTAGATTTTGATGCAGTTAATACAGAGATCTCCCTATTTCATGGTGGACAGTCATTGTTTTCTATGTAAGAAATACAAAGAATTAAGTATTTCATGAAGAAACAGTGGTGCCCAGAATTTCTTTTTTTTTTTTTTTTAATTTTTAAAAATTTATTTTTTATTGAGGTAACTTTAGTTTATAAGGTTCATGTATAACATGGATGGAATATTTGCTTTTTTTTACCTTTTTTTTTTTAGAAATTTATTTATTTTAGTTGGGGGCTAATTACTTTACAATATTGTAATAGTTTTTGCCATACATTGACATGAATCAGCCATGGGTTTACATGTGTTCCCCTTCCTGGACCCCCCACCCACCTCCCTCCGCATTCCATCCCTCTGGATCATCCCATTGCCCCGGCCCTGAGCCCTTGTCACATGCATCGAACATGGAATGGTGTTCTGTTTCACATTGGAACTGGAGGAATCAATCTGCCTGACTTCAGGCTCTACTACAAAGCCACAGTCATCAAGACAGCATGGTACTGGCACAAAGATAGAAATATAGATCAATGGAACAAAATAGAAAGCCCAGAGATAAACCCACGCACATATGGACACCTTATCTTCGACAAAGGAGGCAAGAATATACAATGGAGAAAAGACAATCTCTTTAACAAGTGGTGCTGGGAAAGCTGGTCAACCACTTGTAAAAGAATGAAACTAGAACACTTCCTAACACCGTACACAAAAATAAACTCAAAATGGATTAAAGATCTAAACGTAAGACCAGAAACAATAAAACTCCTAGAGGAAAACATAGCCAGAATTTCTTTTATGAAATAGAATTCCAATTTCCTGTTGGTTCCCATATCTTAATTGCATACTTCATGTCAGTAAAATTTCATTGAGATTTTTACATAGGAAATGGATACAACTTCAGAGGTCAGACAGGAAAGCATATGCTCAACTTTTCATATCTGAACTATCTGGAATTCCCCATTCATGTAGGAAAAAGTGTGCACAGATATCCACATGTGAAACAGACAAGATTCCATATATGATGAAAAAATTATACAAGTAGATTTTCAAACATGAAGTACATATTTCCTATTTCACGTAGAAAAATCTGCACCCATGTTCTCACATGTGAGATAAAGAAAATTACATATTTCATACAGAAAAATCATCTTTCAGATTTTCCTTGGCACGAAGCAGGGAATGCAAAGCAGTGCTCTGGAACAACCCAGAAAAATAGCATAGGAGGGGATGTGGGAGAGGCTCCAGGATGGGTGTGACCCAGATATACTTATGGCTTATTAATGTTGATGCATGGCAGAAACCATCACGATATTGTATAGTAATTAACCTCCAGTTAGCATTTACGAAAATGTTACAGTATGAGAAAAGTGAAAGAACAAGGGGACTCGACTCTGCTCTGTGGTGACCTAAATGGGAAGGAAATCCAAAAACGAGGGGATATGTGTACACCTAAAATGGATTCACTTGGACATACGTACTCAGAAACTAAAGCATCATTGTAATGCAACTATACCCCAATGATAATTGTTTCAATCACCTTACACATCAAGTATAATTCCAGCAGTGAATAAATAAATGGTAGCCTCGTTTGCAATATATATCCATTGAGACATTATTCTAAGTTAAATATTTCAGTTAGAGGAAGAATAAATCTTTTACATCACATGACATTGTGAAGTTGAAATCCCTTCATTATAGAAACAGAGTAGAATGTGGTCCTTGGGCTACTGGAAATGGTCCGTGATGGTCCAAGTTACCAACTTTTAGTCCCAGGTTGAATAAGCTCATCAAGGAAGATACTGTAATAGAGGCAGGGTGGAAAACGGTGCTGCAGACCTCAGCCCAAGACCTTCAGTGGCGTTAGAAACCCCAATACCACCAACAGAAAGCCTCTGAGCAGAGTGTAGTGAGATATATTACAGCCTTCCCATAGAGCCCTCTAGGCCCTTGGGCCTTGGGATGGGGAATGAACTGTGGAGCTTGGGAACAGGCTGTGTCTTGCAGAGTCCCAGAGCCCTTGCTGAAGCCACTGACTGGTCTGGACCAGGTTTGAAAGCAATGGCCAACGTGTTCCATCCCCACCTCCATGACCGAATGGTTGTGGCAATGTGCATGGGTCACAGTCTACAGGACCCAGCTCTCCAACTGGGTAGACTGAGGAGGCTGAGGGTCAGCTACATGCTGGGTACCTGGCTCCCTCATTGAAGGTGGCTGGGCAGTGTATGGGGGCCTTGGTAAGAGGAGGGCACAGAGAACTGAGAATTACCTCTTCCACCTAGGACTGAGCACTGCTGGAAGTAACAAGAGTGGGTGCTAGATGAATGCTCCATGACTAGAAAAACCAGCCTGCACAGGGACCCCTCCCCCCAACCAGGACCATGGAGGGTGAACGTCAAGCTTGGGACCTATCTTTTCAGGAAATAGGGAATAGGGAATAATATTTGCTTCCCTCAAGGTTACAGGAACACAGTTAGCTGACCACCACCTTACTTCAAGAACATAAGATCTGACAGCAAGAAATTTGCAAGAGCTAATCACACCTATCCCTCACCTTTCCTATACATAGCCTTTGCTGAACGCTTTGAGGGAGGTTTTTGTTTTTGTTTTTTCTTTTTTCCATTGCCTTAGGCTTTTATTCATTTTTAATAGAAGCATTTAAAATTGTGAACACTTCTAGACATGCATCTCATGAATTCTGATACGCTGTGTTTTTATTATCACTTAGTTAAAATATTTTCTAATCTTTCTTTTTATTTTTTACCTCTTTTTTAAAATTTATAGCAATTGGAGGCTAATTACTTTACAATAGTGTAGTGGCTTTTGCCATACATTCACATGATACAGCCCTGGGTGTACATGCGTTCCCCATCCCGACCCTCCCATCTCCCTCCCCATCCCATCCCTCAGAGTCATTCATCCCAGTGCACCAGCCCTGAGCACCTTGTCTCACGCATCAAACCTGGACTGGTGATCTATTTCACATACTATACATGTTTCAATGCTATTCTCGCAAATCATCCCACCCTCGCCTTTTCCCGCCGAGTCCAGCAGTCTCTTCTTTACATCTGTGTCTCTTTTGCTGTCTCACATATAGGGTCATCATTACCATCTTTCTAAGTTCCATATATATATATATATGCGTTAATTTACTCTATTGGTGTTTTATCTTTCTGGCTTACTTCGCTCTGTATAATAGGCTCCAGTTTCATCCACCTCATTAGAACTGATTCCAATGCATTCTTTTTAATGGCTGAGTAAAATTCCATTGTGCGTATGGGTCAGAGCCTTCGTCTCCATTCATCTGCCGATGGACATCTAGGTTGCTTCCATGTGCTAGTTATTGTAAACACGGCTGCGATGAACATTGGGGTACACGAGTCGCTTTCGGTTCTGGTTTCCTCGGTGTGTAAGTCCAGCAATGGGATTGCTGGGTCGTGTGGCCATTCTATTTACAGTTTTTAAAGGAATCTTCAGATTTCTTTGTCACTGGGTGCTCTGGACCTTTGGGTGAGAAAGGAGCTGTCGTTGGATGTCACCTAGGCTGTCTAACCAAAGCACTCCTTGCTGGATTGCCCATTTGGTTAGGACATTGAGTGACGTGGAGGAACTATGCAGTCCATATCTTTCTTGGGTTCTTCCAGGCAGCTAGTCTAGCTCCTCGATTTGTTATTGTCAGTAAGGAGTTACGGAGGACTTCCTATCCCCCCAGCACTGTGCAAAGATTGTCCTGGAAGGTTGATAATGTTATCAAACCCATTGTCCAGGGGAAGAAACTGAGGCTCAGAGAGGTAGTCCACCCGTTCAGGGTCACACAACTAATAGAAGCAGAGGAGCAGGATCTGAATTCACCTCCTTTGGGCTCCAGTATCCAAGCAAATGTGGTCATGCTTGTCATTCTTGGGTCCGAACATTAGTTACCAACTGCACCAGCCCTGAGATCCAGAAATCAAACCAGACTGGATTTTTTGATTCTTTCCCTTTGAGCCCTGGAGGAGGTGGATATAGTTCACTCCTGATCCTGCTGGGCTGTTTGTGGCTCTTGCCCTTTTACGATTTTCTCTTCCGTGATCCCACTCATGGTAACCATTGCTCTAGAATGAAGACAATACAGAGTTGATGGGGATTTCCTCTTTTCAAGCTTGTAGGGTAACGGATTATTTACCTACAGATGGATGACGCTCACTATTGGGAGTAGGAAATACAAAGAGGTTAAATGAAATTATTGTTAGAAATAGACTTTTGCCAATTTTTGCTTGTATATGTAGGAAACTCCTGTTGTTTTATCGTTTTTCCTTTTGCTTGAGACATGGAAATGGGTGCCTTTCCTCTGGACTCAGTTACCAGTAGAAAAACAGTAGAAGCACAATGATGGTTGACTCTGCTTCAGGGCAGGGAGCAAGATGGGGGCTGGGCAGCTGGGTGACCTGGAGACAGTGCTCCCCCAACCGAAATGGGACAGTACTTCTCAGCCCCAGCCAGGCTTGAAGCCCTGTGACCGAGAATGGCCAGGTCTTCTGCTCTTTCAGGCAAGCCTAAAATCTTAATTTCTGTGTGAAACTTCCGGGTTTCTGAATTGGCCAGCACATTCTAAGTTAAAAGCGACAAATAACGAAAGATTGGAAAGCATTGGGTCAAATCATTGCTTCCTAAATAACACGTCTGCTTGCCCCACGTGGCTCTTGCGCTGTGAGTTTGCAATCCCTGCTTTAAAGCTTGGCTTATTTCTTTGAGTCATGGACAGAAAGAGTAAAAGACTTAACGCTTTGGGAATATGTGGGAAGAGCCCAAGTGGTGACTCAAGAATCCATGTCTCTAGCCTCGCCTCTCTGTCTTGGTTTTCTTTGTGTCCCAGGACAAGGGATTTCTCAGGCCCTCTTTTATTTCTAATCTGTAAAATAGAAGCACAAGCTGGAATCAAGATGGCTGGGAGAAATATCAATAACCTCAGATAGGCAGATGACCCCACCCTTATGCCAGAAAGTGAAGAAGAACTAAAAAGCCTCTTGATGAAAGTGAAAGAGGAGAGTGAAAATGTTGGCTTAAAGTTCAACATTCAGAAAACTAAGATCATGACATCCGGTCACGTCACTTCATGGCAAATAAATGAGGAAACAGTGGCTGACTTTATATTTCTGGGCTCCAAAATCACTGCAGATGCTGATTGCAGCCATGTCATTAAAAGACACTTACTCCTTGGAAGGAAAGTTATGATGAAGCTAGACAGCATATTAAAAACAGAGACATTACTTTGTCAACAAGGGTCTGTCTAGTCAAGGTTATGGCTTTTGCAGTTGTCATGTGTGAATGCTAGAGTTGAACTATAAAGAAAGCTGAGAGCTGAAGAATTGATGCTTTTGAACTGTGGTGTTGGAGAAGACTCTTGAGAGTCCCTTGGGCTGCAAGGAGATCCAAACAGTCCATGCTAAAGGAGATCAGTCCTGAGTGTTCGTTGGAAGGACTGATGTTGTAGCTGAAACTCCAATATTTTGGCCACCTGATGCGAAGAGCTGACTCATTAGAAAAGACCCTGATGCTGGGAAAGATTGGGGGCAAGAGGAGAAGGGGACAACAGAGAATGAGATGGTTTGATGGCATCACCGACTCAATGGACATGAGTTTAGGTGCACTCCGGGAGATGGTGGTGGACAGGGAGGCCTTGAGTGCTGCTGTTAATGTGGTCGCAAAGAGTCAGACGAGACTGAGCAACTGAACTCAACTGAACTGAAAATTGATCAGTTTTAACAAATCCTGTGTAGTGTTCCCTTCCATCCCTCCCATTCTATGTTTCCCAGTACTTACCTATGCTGCCAAGATTGAGCTCTGTATAAATTAGAAATACAAGTGGTTTGGTCCGATGTCATTTTTGAATGTCAGTAACTGAAACACTCTCCAGGCAAGTTCCATTTGTCACTTGTATTCACCTGCAACTTAAGTCTACTGCTAACGCCACCAGGACAGTGTGAGGCAATGTAATTTTTTTTTTTTTTTTTAATTTCAGCATTGAGCATGTTAAATATTTGTGGTTTTCTGGTCCTGCTCCTTTTTCTGTGAGCATGCTACATCCTGTTTTCTTTCTTTCTTTTTTTTAATGTAGGCATAAATGAAATCTCAGAAGGTGTTTATATGACTGTCAAGCCCATCGATTCCAGGAATACAGAAAAGTCAGATAGTAGCGAAAGTGACCCTATCATTGATGAGGAGCAGAGGTCCAAGAATGAGCCAGAAGTTGCTGACGACACAGAGTTGTCTCAGATGGGAAAAGAGCCATCTGCTTTCAAAAAAAAAAAAGAAAAGAAAAGAAGAAAGTCCAAATTGGCAAACCCAGTAGAGATAGAAGAGGAGCTGAAAGCATGTCACCAGCCAGTGAGAAAGCCAAGATCAGTCAAGGAGAAGATGAGCCCCCAGCTTGAGAAGGACTTTTCAGACAAAGCAAAATTCTTTCCTCATCCCACAAAGGATAAGCTGAAGGGAAAAGGTGAGACTGACTCCCCAAGAGTGCATTTGGGCCTGGATTCTGGTTCAGAGAACGGATTTGTCACAGATTTAAGAGAAGACCTTTCTGCACTGGAGAGTCGAAAACCTAGGAAGGAACCCAAAGAAACATCTCCCAAGCAGGAGGGTAAGTGACTGTATCAGTTTCTGCTTTCTTGATTTGGTTTTAGAATGCCACATTGCCATTTATACTATCACATGTCATGTCACCCTCAGACATCATGAAGTGTGCACAACAAAGCTTGGGGTATCTCCAAGTCACCTAGCTAGTTACTGAGCAGGAAAAGGACTTGAGCTGGGCCTGCCTACTTTTAACCTTCTTGATACCCAATGTGGTTGATTTTGAGCACAGGAGAAGTCTCTTAGAAAGTAATAGGTGCTTTCAGCAGTCAGGTCATTTTGAACCTAAGCAGTTTCCTTTCCAATATATTCACTTACATGCCTCAAGTGGTTATCAATGCTAAGATGTTGGACAGGGCTGAAATTGAGAAAAGCGTTCAGTTCAAAGACCTTGATGAGTTTATTCTCCCTTACCTCCCCTCACACTGCCCAGGCATCTCAAAATACATTTTCTTACTAGAGTATAAGGTTTTCCGGGTGAGCGGCACCAGACTGCTGAGTTCTTCTTCAGGTCTGTAGAAATCCAAGGGGCATTGTATGATGCGCACCAGAGCCTGTTTTCTGCCATATTTGCATTTAGCTGACA
The DNA here is from genome assembly GCF_054371585.1 of Giraffa tippelskirchi. Lineage (NCBI taxonomy): Eukaryota > Metazoa > Chordata > Mammalia > Artiodactyla > Giraffidae > Giraffa > Giraffa tippelskirchi. The sequence goes on from NC_137290.1 coordinate 19,627,619, forward strand.
TGGGCCCAAGGCCTCTCAACCTTGGCGCTATTGACATTTTATGCTGGACAGTTCTTTGTCCTGTTTATTGAAGGATGTTTAGCAATATCCCTGGTCTTTACCAACTGGATGTCAGTAGCATCTACCCAGTGGAGGACTTCAAAAGTGTCTTGACAAAGCTAAATCTCACCTAGTTGTGAACTGCTGCCTGAGTCTTAGCAGTTCTCCCTTTACTGCTGTTAGGGACTGAACCAGCAGTGGCTTCTTTCAAACTTGAGACACCCCAGGCATGTTGGTAGACCCTACAGTGGAACATCAGTCCAGTTCAGTTCAGTTGCTCATTCGTGTCTGACTCTTTGTGACCCCATGAATTGCAGCACGCCAGGCCTCTCTGTCCATCACTAACTCCCGGAGTCTACCCAAACCCCTGTCCATCGAATCGGTTATGCCATGCATCCATCTCACCCTCTGTCGTCCCCTTCTCCTCCCGCCCCCAATCCTACTCAGCATTAGGGTCTTTTCCAATGAGTCAACACTTCGCATGAGGTGGCCAAAGTATTGGAGTTTCAGCTACAACATCAGACCTTCCAATGAACACCCAGGATTCATCTCTTTTAGGATGGATTGATTGGATCTCCTGTAGTCCAAGGGACTCTCAAGAGTCTTTTCCAACACCACAGTTCAAAGGCATCAATTCTTCGGCGCTCAGCTTTCTTCACCGTCCAACACTCACATCCATACATGACCACTGGAAAAACCATAGCCTTGACTAGACGGACTTTTGTTGGCAAAGTAATGTCTCTGCTTTTAAATATGCTATCTAGGTTGGCCATAACCTTCCTTCCAAGGAGTAAGTGTCTTTTAATTTCATGGCTGAAATCACCAGCAGCAGTGATTTTGGAGCCCAAAAAATGGTCTGACACTCTTTCCACTGTTTCCCCATCTATTTCCCATGAAGTGATGGTACCATATGCCATGATCTTAGTTTTCTGAACGTTGAGCCTTAAGCAAACTTTTTCACTGTCCTCTTTCAAATTCTTCAAGAGGCTCTTTAGTTCTTCTTTACTTTCTGCCATAAGGGTGGTGTCATCCACATATCTGAGTTTATTGATATTTCTCCCAGCAATCTTGATTCCAGCTTGTGTTTCTTCCAGCCCAGCGTTTCTCATGATGTACTCTGCAGAGAAGTTAAATAAGCAGGGGGACAATATACAGCCTTGATGTACTCCTTTTCCTATTTGGAACCAGTCTGTTGTTCCATGTCCAGTTCTAACTGTTTCTTCCTGACCTGCATACAGGTTTCTCAAGAGACAGGTCAGATGGTCTGGTATTCCCATCTCTTTCAGAATTTTGCACAGTTTATTGTGATCCACACAGTCAGAGGCTTTGGCATAGTCAATAAAGCAGAAATAGATGTTTTTCTGGAACTCTCTTGCTTTTTCAATGATCCAGCGGATATTGGCAATTTGATCTCTGGTTCCTCTGCCTTTTCTAAAACCAGCTGGAACATCTGGAAGTTCACAGTTCACGTATTGCTGAAGCCTGGCTTGGAGAATTTTGAGCATTATATTACTAGCCTGTGAGATGAGTGCAATTGTGTTGTAGTTTGAGCATTATTTGCCATTGCCTTTCTTTGGGATTGAAATGAAAACTGACCTCCTCCAGTCCTGTGGCCACTGCTGAGTTTTCCAAATTTTCTGGCATATCGAGTGCAGCGCTTTCACAGCATCACCTTTGAGGATTTGAAATAGCTCAACTGAAATTCCATCACCTCCAATAGCTTTGTTCATAGTGATGCTTTCTAACGCCCACTTGATTTCACATTCCAGGATGTCTGGCTCTAGGTGAGTGATCACACCATCATGATTATCTGGGTCGTGAAGATCTTTTTTGTACAGTTCTTCTGTGTGTTCTTGCCACCTCTTCTTAATATCTTCTGCTTCTGTTAGATCCATACCAGTGGAACATAGGAACGATTTAAAAGATATTTGGCCCGTTGGTGAAGCAGTCAGTGAATTTCTCTGCTGGCTTGGCAAGTGGCTGTTGATATGCCCAAGAAAGATAAGAATTAATTAAGAGCCCAGGAGAAACATGGCCTAAGAACAAGTTGGAGATTGTAGCCATAAAACCTCTTGTACTTTGTGAGTTACATACACGGATAGCCAGTTTTAATTATGTAGCTCAGTGGTAAAGAATCTGCTTGCCAATGCAGGAGATGCAAATTTGATCCTTGGATTGGGAAGATCCCCAGAAGGCAATGACAACCTACTCCAGTAGTCTTCCCTGGAGAATTACATGGACAGAGGAGTCTGGTGGTCTATATAGTCCATGGGATCACAAAAGAGCTGGGCACGACTTAGTGACAAAACACACGACGGGCAGCTTCTGATAGGACCCATCTTCTCAGTTCTGTGTGCCCTGGGGTATTCTTAGTCTCACTGCTTAAAGCAGGAGGGGGGATGGGTTTTGAGCTTTCATCCTCTGTGTTTGTATCATTGTGAACTGTTGCTGAACCTCAGTTCCTGGAATTCATTGAAAGAGGATAGAATATCTCTCAGTGATGCAGGGTAGGATGATAGAGAGCAGTTGAGTCGGTCAGGAAGGATGGATCACCACCTCATCCCTTAAAATTATGAGTGACATCTGAAACATCCAATTCTGTGTGGACTGCAGTTTGAGGGACCACTTCTGATGCTGCAGAAAGCAACAGGAGTAGCATTTTTTCCATGAAGTTTGTGGAATTGTTGGGTCCCAGATGGCAGTGTTCCTATGAGTGATAGATTTAAACTATTCCTTTCTTTCTGAAGTCGACTGTTTGTTTAGTTGTGGATTTTTTCACTGCTTCCAGAAAGGATTTCAGATATACTGATAAAATGGAAATCAAGACACCGAGAAAAATGAACATGAAATAGTGAGAGATATAGGGAAATTTTACATACAGAAATAACTATGTCAGCCTTCAGAATTAGCAAAGTCACTCTTCCCTTTTGGCCCTGAGCTTCCTGCAGTTGAAATGAAAAGGGAAAAAACATATGAGTGCTTTAAAAGAGCTCATGCCCCCCCCCCCCAAATACAAGGCACTCCAGGTGATAAAATGAAGCTGAGCTGTTCCTCTCACTGGTGTCGGAAGGAAGTTTCTCTAGGATCCTCTGAACGTGGTGGGAATTTTATGTAGAGGATGATTCTGAAACAATAGGTCAGTTAGAGGAACTTCACAGAAGTTGAAATCCAGAGCCACCTGAGGATGATTTCGGTCTTGAAGAATTGGCTTCCTGTCAGACTCTGCAGTTGAGCATCTTTTCAAAGGTGTGATTTCACTTATGTGCTTATTAAGTGACTGGTGCTTTGAAGAGTGCTTGGTGACCTCCAAGTGATCTTCAGTTAGAAGTGCAGCTTATACAGAGAAACTGAATCCTCAGATCGAAAGATGGCTTTTCTAGCTAGAGATGCCAGAGCAGAGGCTAATGGAGCTCGCTTCAGGACCTTGACTCCACTTACATGTGTCATATCAGTCGTTTCCAGCCTTCTCTGAAAAAGTCCTTTTTTAATGTACAAGACAGTAAGCTAAGTCTGATATAAGTAGGCTAGTTGGGTGGGGTCGCCTTTGGAGTGTTGACTTTTAAGAAAGTCACTTCTTTTTGAGACTGCAGGTGAGTATATACTCCAAAATTTTTAGGACAAATGGAATTTTCCATGGCCTTTCCTCTTCCTCCCCACCGTCCCAGTAAACCTTCCATATCCTTTAGAAATTAAAGCGTTTTAGTGACTAAATGAAAACTCTCCCAAAGTGTGTCAAGCCTGGAAAGTTTTCAGATTGCATACTCCTGCTTTGTTGTTGTTGTTTGTTTGTTTGTTATTTTAATTTGAAAAAGAGCCCGAATGGGACTCTTTCAGAGAAGTTACCACTCTACAAAGCCAGTTGTTTGCTTTTGCAAGATGAGAGAGAGAAAGGGCCTTTTTGTGGTTGCCCTTTGCCCAAGAAGGTATCAGACTAGCTTATCCACAAGGACAGTATGTTTCTTAACCACATGGCAGAAAAGGGAGGCACTAACCTTGGTTTTGCAAGTTAGAAGCCTTGCCTGTGGGATCTCTGCCTTTTAAAAGGAGCAAGCTCAAAGCCACTTCTGCCCCTGAAAGGGGAAGGGGCAGAGGCTGTGACCGATATCTGAAAGGTTGTCCTGGGAACGGGTGGGGGCCACCTCACTCTAGGTAGAGATCTTCTCTCAGTCCCACCCTGTGTTCTGGCCCAGGACTTGGGCTGAATTATTCCCCGGAGGAGCAAGAGGGCCAGTCAGTTGTTTAACCACCAAGACCCCCTCCCCCCTCGGGTGGAAAAGTCAGCCTGTCAGCACTCTTTTCCTTTCACACTCCTTGGTTTTCCTAGAACAACAGTTAACTGAAAATTTCCCCTAGAATAATCAAGAACTCACGTCTTTTCTGGGTGACAGAAATCTAAAAATGACAGGCATGGAGTCATGCAGTAGAAGCATGCTGAGCCCGCCAAAAAAGGTGTTGTCATTAAGGGCTTGCTTGGTGACTCAGATAATAAAGAATCTGCATGCAATCCTGGAGGCCCAGGTTTCTTTCCCTGGGTTGGTTAGATACCCTGGGGAAAGAAATAACAACCCACTCCAGTATTCTTGCCTGGGAAATCCCATGGACAGAGGAGCCTGGAGGGCTACAGTCCATGAGGTTGCAAAAGAGTTGGACACGACGGAGCGAACTCACTTTCAGTCCTTATTAAACCTAGTTTTATGTCCAGGCACATCGTCTGAGACCAAGGATGCTGACTTGCATCCGTGTTTTTTTGTGTGAACCCAAGGGAATCCTCTCTGGGGATGGATGTTCATCTGTCCAGTGCCTGGGGCCCCTGCAGTCGTAACGGACCCCTTCGCTTACAGATGAACACTCCTGTGGTCACCCCCGGGCCAGCCCTTCTCACTGCTTGACCTCACCCTCCAAAATTCTGCCTATTCCTGGGCATGTCTTGGCTAAAACTGTTCTCTTCCAAATTTTCCCTGCTGTCTGTTGAAATCCTGCCCTCCACTCTCATAGCTCATTTTCTCCCAGTAGATGCACTCCAAAAGGCAGCATTTTTCAAACTCAGCCACTCGTAGTCATTATTTTTGTCATTCCCAAAACCTGCTTGTTCACTTATTGCCCTAGTATATATTTTTTATCTGAAGCAGCAGCTGTTTAAAAAAAAATGAACTCAATTTGGAACTGAAACTTAACTAGCACACAGTAGGGAAAACAGTATTTTGTGCTGTGCATAAAAGATGCAAAATGGAGAACTACAGTCAAAACGAAAGCAAGGCTTCTAAAGTCTCCATAAATACCATTGTGCTGGGGATGGTTCTGTCCTTGGTGTGGAGTTCCCTTGAGTGGTAGGTGTCAAGACTGCCAGGACCACACTGAGACTCTTCGGGAAGGAATTAGAAGAGATGAAAGGGAACACTCTTCATTCTGGGTGGTTCATTGGTATTCAGTGCTTTGGCCACTGGGAGGCTGTCTGGTTCCTTGGGGTACATGCTCTGTAGGTTTCCTGTCCAAGCAAAGGATTCTTGTTAATGACCAGAGGGACTTTGGCTAAGTCTTTCTCAAAGTGCTTACTGAACTCTAACTGTGAAACAAGGTACTTGCAGCGATTCTGTTCAGCCAGTGGGTCATCGACTAACAGGTGGGCAACTCCAGGCCAAGGGGTGGGTCATGTTGGCCTCAGTCCCTCAGAGGCCTTGACAAGTTTCTCAAATGTGAGCAAGCCCACATTTGAGTAACCCAAGGAGTCTGATATTTGAAGTTGCACATGCTGAAGAAGTGGCCTAAGCATATAAAGCAAGAATATGCCCATTCATGGGGAGGCCCTTGGCATGACAGCCTGGGATGGTCACCTAGAACTCACTGACCTGGAGACCCTGCAGGTCAGCCTGAGTCCCATCTACTTTCTGTTTTGTTTTTTCATGTGTTGGCTTCCGTCGTAGGTGAAGCTCCAACATCCACAACAATGGGCAGCCAGTCTCCCCCCAAAATGCTGGTCCTCACCCACTCATCCTCCCAAACTTCCACGGCTGGGGTCACGGCCGCCAACGGCACCGTCTGCACAGTCACGGCCCAGCAACCACCACCACCACCACCAGCAGCAGCAGCATGAGAAACCCAGTGAAAAAGCAGAGGCCAGTTTTACCAAAGGAGACTGCCCTGGCCATGCAGTAGGTTGTGTGGAACTCATCAAGTAAGTTTCAAACGTCCTCCCAAAAGAGGCACATGCAGAAGATGCAGCACCAGCAGAAGCAGCAGCAAAGCTAGCAGCAGCAGCCTCAGTCTTCCAAGAGGACGACATATCAGAACAGACAGGCTGTGAAATGTACCGAGCCTCCCTACTCTGCACTCCATGGCACCAGCTCTATTTTTGCCTCATGGACAGGAGAAAAATAGTCCTTGTTTTATTTGTTTACTTCCCCTTGGTTGCCTGGCCACTGTATCCTAGAGGTCTGACACGTTCCATTTGGCATTATTTTTAAAAATTAATTTGCAGCTTGCTGTTTTACTTTCCTTTTCTCATTTTACAAACAGTGCATACATGTCTTCTTAGAACGAAGTGAAATGGATGCCTAGACACACAAAAATCTACAGTCTTGATTGAATTCATATTTCATTATCCACCCTTTCTCAGAGGTATTGTTAACCATAAGGTCTTTTTCTAATTCACGTATGCATATGTATTTTTCTGTAAGTTGGCTTAAAGCTCAACATTCAGAAAACTAAGATCATGCCATCTGCTGGCATCACTTCTTGGCAAATGGATGGGGAAAGAGTGGAAACAGTGGCTGACTTAAATTTTCTGGGCTCCAAAATCACTGCAGATGCTGTTTGCAGACATGAAATTAAAAGATGCTTACTCCTTTTTGAGTTTATTTTTGTGTATGGTGTTAGGAAGTGTTCTAGTTTCATTCTTTTACAAGTGATTGACCAGCTTTCCCAGCACCTTGAAAGGAAAGTTATGACCAAGCTTGACAGCATATTAAAAAACAGAGACATCACTTTGTCAACAGAGGTCAGTCTAGTTAAGGCTATGGTTTCTTCAGTGGGCGTGTGTGGATGTGAGAATTGGGATAACAACAGGGCTGAGAACAGAAGAATTTAAGCTTTTGAGCTGTAGTGTTGGAGAAGACACTTAAGAGGCCCTTGGACTGCAGGAGATCCGACCAGCCCATGCTAAATAGATCAGTCCTGGGCGTACATTGGAAGGACTGATGCTGAAGCTGAAAGTCCAATACTTTGGCCACTGGATGCAAAGAGCTGACTCATTTGCAAAGACCCTGGTGCTGGGAAGGATTGAAGGCAGGAGAAGAAGGGGACGGCAGAGGATGAGATGGTTGGATGGCATCACCGACTCAAAGAACATGGGTTTGGGTGGACTTCGGGAGTTGGTGATGGACAGGGAGGACTGGCGTGCTGTAGTTCACGGAGTCGCAGAGCGCTGGACATGACTGAGGGGCTGAATGGAACTGAAGTGTCTTATGTGTGAACCTTCAAGTTGGGAATTTTGAAAGACGTGAATCTTTGCATGTTTAATCCTGTAAGTTACTTCACCTCCCTGGCGTATATTGTCACCCGCACACATCCTCTACAAGTCGTTGTGCTTTGTGTGCTTTACTGTACAGAGTGCAGTATTACAGTATCTTTATTTCAAGCCCAGGATGTCCATAAGAAAGCATAAAAGCAGCAGTGATGTACCTGGTATTGTACTATCTAGCTGATTGTGTTAGTTGGTTGCTTAGGCTAACTTTGTTGGACTTCTACAAAGAAATTGGACTTAGGAACATGCTCTAGGAATGGAACCTGTTCATAAGTAGGTCACTCACTGTACTATTTATTTTGAAAATCTGGTCTTTTTGACTTTAAATGGCTTTTACTGGAGCATCTCTTAGAAAAGATGGACCACTGGTATTTGTTTTTTATTTGTTTGTTTGTTTTTTTAAGCAGAATTTCTCATGAATTTGAATTAACCAACTGACAACCATCTGGGGGAGGCGAGCAGAGACCAGGCTTCCCGCTCTTTGACTCAACACATGACATTAACCCTATCGTGATAGCTGGAGCTTCCAAGCCCTATTGACAGCAAACGCCCAGATGCACTTTATAAGTCTTTCTGTCTCCATACAGATCCATAGGCTGAGGATTGAGATACAAAGGGGAAACCAGAATTGAAAGAGACATGTATACCCCAGTGTTCATTGCAGCCCTGTTCATAATAGCCAGGATATGGAAGCAATCTAGATGTCAATGAGTAGACAAATGGATAGGAAAGCAGAGGTACATATACACAATGGAATATTACTCAGCCATTAAAAAGAATACATTTACCTCAAGATTGCTTTGGCTATTCGAGGTTTCTTATATTTGCATACAAATTGTGAGATGATTTGTTCTAGTTCTGTGAACAATACCATTGGTAGCTTGATAGGGATTGCATTGAATCTATAGATTGCTTTGGGTAGTATACTCATTTTCACTGTATTAATTCTTCCAATCCATGACCACGGTATATTTCTCCATCTGTTTGTGTCCTCTTTGATTTCTTTCATCAGTGTTTTATAGTTTTCTATATATATAAGTCTTTTGTTTCTTTAGGTAGATATATTCCTAAGTATTTTATTCTTTTTGTTGCAATGGTGAATGGTATTGTTTCCTTAATTTCTCTTTCTGTTTTCTCATTATTGGAGTATAGGAATGCAAAGGATTTCTCTGTGTTAATTTTATATCCTGCAACTTTACTATATTCATTGATTAACTCTAGTAATTTTCTAGTAGAGTCTTTAGGGTTTTCTGTGTAGAGGATCATGTCATCTGCAAACAGTGAGAGTTTTACTTCTTCTTTTCCTATCTGTATTCCTTTTATTTCTTTTTCTGCTCTGATTGCTGTGGCCAAAACTTCCAAAACTATGTTTAATAGTAGTGGTGAAAGTGGGCATCCTTGCCTTATTCCTGACTTTACGGGAAATGCTTTCAATTTTTCACCATTGAGGATAATGTTTGCTTAATGGAACTGGAGGAATCAACCTGCCTGACTTCAGGCTGTACTACAAAGCCACAGTCATCAAGACAGTATGGTACTGGCACAAAGATAGAAATATAGATCAATGGAACAAAATAGAAAGCCCAGAGATAAACCCACGCACATATGGACACCTTATCTTCGACAAAGTAGGCAAGAATATACAACGGAGAAAAGACAATCTCTTTAACAAGTGGTGCTGGGAAAACTGGTCAACCACTTGTAAAAGAATGAAACTAGAACACTTCCTAACACCGTACACAAAAATAAACTCAAAAAGGATTAAAGATCTAAACGTAAGACCAGAAACTATAAAACTCCTAGAGGAAAACATAGGCAAAACACTCTCCGACATAAATCACAGCAGGATCCTCCATGACCCACCTCGCAGAATATTGGAAATAAAAGCAAAAATAAACAAATGGGACCTAATTAAAATGAAAAGCTTTTGCACAACAAAGGAAACTATAAGCAAGGTGAAAAGACAGCCTTCAGAATGGGAGAAAATAATAGCAAATGAAGCAAGAGACAAACAATTAATCTCAAAAATATACAAGCAACTTCTGCAGCTGAATTCCAGAAAAGTAAACGACCCAATCCAAAAATGGGCCAAAGAACTAAACAGACATTTCTCCAAAGAAGACATACAGATGGCTAACAAACACATGAAAAGATGCTCAACATTACTCACTATTAGAGAAATGCAAATCAAGACCACAATGAGGTATCATTTCACACCAGTCAGAATGGCTGCTATCCAAAAGTCTACAAGCAATAAATGCTGGAGAGGGTGTGGAGAAAAGGGAACCCTCTTACACTGTTGGTGGGAATGCAAACTAGTACAGCCACTATGGAGAACAGTGTGGAGATTCCTTAAAAAACTGGGAATAGAACTGCCATATGACCCAGCAATCCCACTGCTGGGCATATACACCGAGGAAACCAGAATTGAAAGAGACGCGTGTACCCCAATGTTCATCGGAGCTCTGTTTACAATAGCCAGGACATGGAAACAACCTAGATGTCCATCAGCAGACGAATGGATAAGGAAGCTGTGGTACATATACACAATGGAATATTACTCGGCCATTAAAAAAATACATTTGAATCGGTTCTACTGAGATGGATGAAACTGGAGCCCATTATACAGAGTGAAGTAAGCCAGAAATAAAAACACAAATACAGCATACTAATGCATATATATATATATATATATATATATATATATATATGATTCAGAAAGATGGTAATGATAACCCGAAATGCGAGACAGACAGGGAAAGAGACACAAAGGTATAGAACAGTATTTTAGACTCTTTGGGAGAGGGAAAGTGTGGGATGATTTGGGAGAATGGAATTGAAACATGTATATCATCGCATGCAAAATGAATCACCAGTCCATTGTTGATGCATGAGACAGGGTGCTCGGGGCGGGTGCACTGGGATGACCAGAGGGATGGGATGGGAAGTGAGGTGTGGGGTGGGTTCAGGATGAGGAACACATGTACACCCGTGGCAGATTCATCTCTATGTATGTCAAAACCACTACAATATTGGAAAGTTATTAGCCTCCAAATAAAATAAATAAATTTATATTTAAAAAAATTAAAAAAATATAATAATGGAGAATTTGAATGAGAAATAAATATATAACTGCATGGGGGGGGGGATATCCAGTGGCTGCAGCAAAAGGAGCTCTTGGACATGAAATACAACTTGGGTAAGTGCTGCTGACCTGGCCTCCACTGACAAAGGTTTGGATAGGAACTTCTTGGCATGTCTAGAGTTAGGCCCAAATGTGCACTCAGTCAAAAGTAGTCCAGGCCGCCTTACCAATCTTAGGGAGAACACGGCATCTTAGGGAGTCTAACCTGGAGAAACCAGGTATGAAGCAGGAGCTGGCAGAAACCCGTTTTCCTCTCTTCCAAATACCAACATCAGCAACAAATTCATGACAACAACTGTGGTAGCTTCTCCTGCTTGTGAGCTCTGACTTGTTGTAAAACTGAGAGAAATCTCAGTAGCCTGAGCAGTTTGATCATTGTCCTGTCAGCCCAATGATCAGTCCTGATGCCCTGTCTGGAAGATTAGATCTGCTGCCACTAAACACATCAGAAAAGAAATATATCCAAGTTGTAGCCCCAGCTCTGCTCATCTTAGCTGTGTGCCTCAGTTTCCTCATCTGTGAAATGGGTATTATAGGAGTATACACTCCTTAAGGTTGGAGTAAGGATTAAAAGAGTTCACATTTATAAAGTGTTTACAACAGTGCCTACAGATCATAGGTACTCTGTATTTGATAGAGAAAAAGCTTATACAAATGATAAATTTCAAAGTGAATTGAGTGGACATTTTTCAGAGGTTTTATGTGAGTACTTCCTACAGAATCACCGCAGGGCCCCATTTTCAGTATCCTCAGGACCTGACGTTCATAATCATGCTTACATTCGTGGTCAGCGTGGTGGATGCCCATTTTACAGATGAAGACATTGGAGCTCAGGGAAGCTGGGTGATTCTCTGCACGGGCTCATATGACCAGGGCATCCCCGACCCAAGGTTTCACACCTGTTAGGATTCACCTTCTGACCTGGTGTGAATGAACCCATGGCTTGGGATGGGCGATGAAGTCAGTATCCTCTCCCCTCCCCTCCTCTGGCAGAGTTGAAAAAGGCAGAGATGCAGCAGAGCCTAGAACAGGAGCAGGACCAGCTCATTGCTGAGGTGAAGAAGCAACTGGAGCTGGAGAAGCAGCAGGCAGTGGCCGAGACCAAGAGGAAGCTGTGTTGTACCAACTGCAAGAAGGAGGATGTTTTCTACTGCTGTGGAATACCAGCTACTCTGACTACTCCTGCCAGAAGGCCCACTGGCCCGAGCACATGAAGTCTTGCACCCAGTCAGGTGGGACTAAGAGTGTCCCCTGGACCCGACTGTGGTGGACGGGTCCTTGGCTCCTCCTGGATCACAGGGAGCTTGCCACGTTCACTCACCACATATGACTCCTACACACACGAGAGTAGCAGGCAGACACATAGCCAAGTCTCCAGGGACCATTGTCTCCACCCTCCAGTTTACTTGGATGCATTCACTTGTGTGAATGGAGCTTGTAATGACAGCCCAGATGACTTTAGCTTCATGTGGTTTGCTGTGGTTCCCTGCTTGGGGCAATATTTGTCTCTGCCCCAAGCAATGTGGTCATCCCTGGTAGCTAAGGTGGTAAAGAAACTGCCTGCAATGCAGGAGACCTGGATTTGATCCCTGGGTCGAGAACATCCCTTGAAGAACGAAATGGCAACACACTCCAGTATTCTTGCCTGGAGAAGGCTGCAGACAGAGGAGTCTGGCAGGCTACATTTCATGGGGTTGCAAAGCGTCAGAAATGTGAGTGACTAAGCAGACACACACACACACACACACAAATCAAACACATCTTCTACCCCATTCTGCAATGCACAATGTACAATATACTAGACAGCCCCCACCATGGAGCCCATCTTGGACTCAAGGCTATAACAATCACTAGTGCTTATGTGAAGGACAAAGTGCTGCTTTGGAACTAATCTGCCTTTTAAATCTCTTTCCAAAACACAGCAAGCAGATCCCAGGCCAAGAAACTCTAGCTGGAGACACCACCTAGTAAGACTTGATTAATAATATGTATTAGTAATATTTTATACTTAGTGCTCATTTATGGCCAATACTAGAGTTCTGTGTTTAGAAGAACTCTCCACTTCAAAGAATATTTTTAAACACAAATAACATAAATAATGTGACAAGGAAATGTGTCAGTGGATTGCTAAATTTTTCAAGGGTGGTAGATAAATGACCCAAGTTTGAGAAGCTTAGGCAGGGGTTCGTAAGCTTTTTTTAAGAAGGTCTAGAGAATAAACGTTTTAGGATTTGTGGTCCATGTGGTCTGTGAAAACCTTTCAACTATGCTGTAACAGGGTGATAGCAAGTGCATGGGGGTGCACACTCGTCTAAAATAGGAAATTATGAAATTGGAACAGTCGTACTATTTGCTTCACGAACATGCTTATATCTCCAGAATGATTTAGTAAAACTGATGGTGACTGCAGCCATGAAATTAAAAGACACTTACTCTTTGGAAGGAAGGTTATGGTCAACCTAGATAGCATATTTAAAAGCAGAGACATTACTTTGCCAACAAAAGTCCGTCTAATCAAGGCTATGGTTTTTGCAGTGGTCATGTATGGATGTGAGAGTTGGACGGTGAAGAAAGCTGAGTGCCACAGAATTGATGCTTTTGAACTGTGGTGTTGGAGAAGACTCTTGAGAGTCCCTTGGACTGCAAGAAGATCCAATCAATCCATCCTAAAAGAGATCAATCCTGGGTGTTCATTGGAAGGTCTGATGTTGTAGTTGAAACTCCAATACTTTGGCAACCTCATGCGAAGGGTTGACTCATTGGAAAAGACCCTAATGCTGGGTAGGATTGCGGGCGGGAGGAGAAGGGGACGACAGAGGATGAGATGGTTTTATGGCATCACCTACTCGATAAACATGGGTTTGGGTGGACTCCGGGAGTTGGTGATGGACAGGGAGGCCTGGCGTGCTGCAATTCATGGGGTCGCAGAGAGTCAGACACGAATGAGCGACTTTTAGTTCAGTCAATCTGTCATGTCCCACTCTTTGCGACCCCTAGAACGGCACCACACCAGGCCTCCCTGTCGTTCAGCAACTCCCAGAGTTTACCCAAACTCTGCTGGATGGTGGTGATGCCATCCTCATCTCCTGTTGTCCCCTTCTCCTCCTGCTCCCAGTTATTCCAGCGTTAGGGTCTTTTCTGGTGAGTCAACCTTTAGTATTAGGTGGCCAAAGAATTGGAGTTTCAGCTACAACATCAATAATTTCATTGAACACCCAGGGCTGATTTTTAGGATGGACTGGTTGGATCTCCTTGCAGTCCAAGGGACTCTCAAGAGTCTTCTCCAGCACTACAGTTCTAAAGCATCAATTCTTCGGGGCTCAGGTTTCTTCACAGTCCAACTCTCCCATTCATTCATGACTACTGGAAAAACCATAGCCTTGACTAGATGGACTTTGGTTGGCAAAGTAATGTCTCTGCTTTTTAATATGCTATCTAGGTTGGTCCTAAATTTCCTTCCAAGGAATAAGTGTCTTTTAATTTCATGGCTGCAATCACCATCTTCAGTAATTTTGGAGCTCCACACAAAAAAAAAAGTCTGACACTGTTTCCCCATCCATTTCCTATGAAGTGATGGGACCAGTTGCCGTGATCTTAATTTTCTGAACGTTGAGCTTTCAGTCAACCATTTCACTCTTCTCTCTCACTCTTAAAAATGAACATATCTTCAAACACAGTCTGGAATTCCTGTGTCTGGGAAGGCTTCGATCCAGCTATTCAGGGACCACACTGTAACCTGGGTGGAGCTGGTTGGCATGTCTTAACACATGGTGGTTTGCACAGAGCAGGGTTCCCCGCAGTCCTGGGAACTACTATGCTCGGCGTATGTGACTTCTGTCCCCCTCTGCACTCAACTACCACCCCTGAGCAGGAAGTAGACCCCGATGTGAACACGGAAACACTAAATAAGTTATCCCAGGGCGCTTCCTCCGAAACTCAGGCAGCCCCCCTGTAAACCAGGGCCTTGAAAGCGAAGGGGATGCCAGCTGAGAAATGCAAGGACAGTGGCTCGGTGAGTATCCATTGCACACACCTAGGGCCAAACAGAACCTCAGAGCAGCCCCCTCCCAATACCATGGTGATTCCCGTGATGTGGGAAGTTGTCTGTCTTCAGGCTGCATGTAGAGGGCAAGCGTTGTCTAGTAGAACCTCCTGTGATGATGGGAATGTTCTACATCCCCTCTGCCCATTGTGAAAACCTGCGACCAGCCTCATATGGCACTTGAACAATGAACACTTGAACTGGGGCTAGTGTGACCAAAACCTGGATTTCAGGTTAATTTAATGATAATGAATGTAGATACAATAGCCATGGGTGGCTGGTGATTGCCATATTGGACACAGACATCAAATTTCTGATTTTCCCAGGGGGTGCCATATTGATTGCATGCAGATGTTATTTTAGAGGACACATTGGTCATTTTTTACATTTGTAGTCATTATGATTTTAATTCGTGTGTATCAGGGAAAAACATCAATTCATCCCAGAAGTCAAACCTCTTTGACTTTATTGATATCATTGCCTAGGAAGAGGTTACTGAGGAGTAAAAGTGAATTGATATAATATGATTTAGTATATAGGTAGCCTTGTCTATCCATGGATTTCTCATGTGTACATGCAAACAACCAAAATTCCATCTCTGTTTGGTTGAATACATGAATGTGGAACCGTTGTATACAAAGGCACAGTTGTATTCATCCTTCTAGGCCATTTTATATAAGGAACTTGCACGTCCTTGGATTTTAGTATCCTTGGGGGGTCCTGGAACCATTCCACCTTGGGTACTAGGGGATGGCTGTACATCCTTTGGGGATAGGATAGAAATCCAGAGAGTAGAATAGGTCAGAAAGGGGGGAGTTGACAAACAGTGTTCTTGAAGCTGAGGCTCTAGCATTGAGTAAGGGGCCTCCCTAGTTCTGTGTCCAGGGAGATGGAGCAGAAAAGGGCACAGGGCTTAGGCCACACTGACTGGCCTGGCCTTCCCTCCCTGAGCATGCCAGGCAGAGGGCGTTAAGGTGTTGTCGGGGCCATGATGAGCACCCCTATGGATCCCCGGGCTTCCCTGGGGCGGGGTACTGGGGAGGCCCTGTTTAAAACAGTGCCTTGGCTCCATCTGTCTTTTTCTGTGTTTCTAGATCCTTGACCTCTCTGGGTCCAAGGAAATACCCTCTCCTTTCTCTTATGCTCCAAGCTAGACTCTGGTACATGGCCCCCTGATGGTTGTATGTACTCTCATGTTCCGCAGGGGCAGGGGAGCCATCTCCTCCAGGGGAGTCTGAAGTGTTCAGGGAAGTAGTAGGGGAGTCTGAAGTGTTCAGGGAAGTAGTTTGCAAACTGTGGTTCCTTAGGGATCTTTGAGGGAACCCTGGGCTGGTCAGTAGAGGTGAAGGATGGCTTAGCAAGCAGCTTTGAGGCATTTCTCCAAGTTGAGAATTTACCTTATTTGTGTTAGTTTTTTTTTTTTTTTTTTTTGCTGTGTTTTGTTTTGTTTTTTTCAGTTCTGAATCAAAGACAGAGAGAGTTTGTATTCCTGAACTGAGGTGGGGCAGAAGATACATTTGGTTTAGACAGTTCTTCTGCCCTCAGAAATGACCATAGTAAATTAAACTGTGTGAACTTGTCCCTGAGGTCCCAGCATCCACATTCCGTGGAGGCCTTCAGAGGAGAAAAGCATTTCTACGGAAGTGATCTTTCTGTAGAAATATTTCTTATCGAGGAATAACCTGGCAGGCTGTTTTGGGTAGATTATCTGACACTAACTTTTCTAGTTCTCTTCTGTGGAGTTTGAGCTGTGTTCTTTAGGCTTTCCCCTGCAACCTCTCAAGTAAGTTTTAGGGCATTCTAAAATGGTTCATCCTCAGTGAGAACAGTTCTGCTTCTTTCAGGGTCCTTCAGCTCCAGGGTCTTTCTCTCTCCCAGATTATTGTCTTCAGCTGAAAACCAAACTTTTGTTTGTTAGTTAGTTTCTGCATATTGAGTACTTAGAGCAAGAAATGATGTATCTTGTTAGAGTGGCTGGAGGTTTCCCAGTGGCACTGGAAGCGGGGTTTAGATCCAGGAGACATGATGAGAGAGTGGCATGAGCTGATTTTCGGGGGAATATGAAGATGAATAGGCATGGAAGTATGACTGAACCGCCTGTCAATTCCCTTCTCACTCTCACTCGGGTCTTGTGACTGCATCTGGAGGACACGTTGAGTTTGGAGCTGAGGTGTCTTCCTCATCCCTTCTTCTAGCTTCTCTTTTTAACAATGGCAGAGGAGGCTTGAGACTTCAACAGCAGCACAGCACCCACCTCGAGTTTTCTGCTACAGTTGGGTTTTCATTATGTTGATTTGTAGAGTTGCCGTCTGTGTAGGGCAGGTATTCTGATTTGCTGCTTTTGGTGTTGATAGAAGAGTTTTTGTTTGACTTAAGTGGAAAGTGAGTTTAGAAACATTAGCTGAGCCATAAGTAGGGGGACTTTGGATGTGTCAAAGCCGTGGAGGTGGTTGGTCGGTGGAAGGGTTCAAGTTGGGAAAACACTGCTGCAGGCAGGGAGCCCTGTTGGGGATTTGGAGCAGCACAGTGGTGTCATCCACATGGGAAGAGGAGGATTGGTGATGCTGTGGGGTACAGAATCTGGTGTGACAAGGAGGCTTGCATGTACAAACGTGGTTGGGAGATACAGCATCTGGCAGTTGTGAGGTGAATGAGGTGTTTCCTGGCCTAGGGGTTGGTGGACCACCAGTTTTTATCAGAACTGCTGTTGTCAGATGAAAGCAGCCAGAGATGGCACATAAAGAGACGTTCCTGTGCTGCAGTGAACTTGCACTTGGGAAAGCAGGCATTGGGCTGGATTTTGCCTGTGGACCATCATTGGTTGACCACCCGACCTGAAGCACCCTAGTGTGTGAGGGGATGAAAAGGGAGGGTGGAGAGAAGAGGTAAGGGTCTAGAGATGCTGGTGAGTTGGTGCAGAGGCTGGAGTAGGAGAAGAACATCTCAGGGAGCCTGATGACTAGAGGGGACAGAGGGAAGGAGCCTCAATTGTCAGCATTTATTAGGGAGTGTTTCAGGATTATTCTAGAGTGTGAGCTGAGCTGGACGTTCCTGGATGCCTGATCAGGACTGTGAGCTCACGCCTGTTCATTTCCCCCTGTTTGCACTCCACAGCCTTCTGGCTGAAGGCTTGTGTCAAAGCAGGCAGACCAGCTCATTTTCTCATTCCTCATATGCCTGACGACTTCTGTATGTGCTCACTGCTTGCTGACAGTGTGGGTGGAAGCTGGAGGAAAGCTGAGCGTTACAAACATGGAGGTTCCTGTGCTCTTTATCAACCTCTGGAACCAGGCTGGTTAAGATGAGGGTCTAGTTGAGAGAAAGAAAGGTTAAACAGGAGTTAGGAACTTCCTTTGGGTGTCCATATCACTCTCCTGTTCACTTGTCTCTTCATCTTAAGATTTTAAAGTGATGCATGCATATCGAGTTGACCCTTGAACAACATGGGTTTGGATTATGCAGTCCAAATCTGAGCGGAATTATGTTCCTGTAATGAATGAATTTCTACACAATCTGTAGCTGGTTGAATCTGTGGATGTGGCTATGGAGGGCTGGCCATGAGATTAAGTTTCCATGCAATCTGGTGTCCATGGTGGGTCGTGGGATGAATCCCCTGTACCATCCCTGATACGACGGGATGTGTGTAGTCAGAGAAAGTAAAATCACACAGGGAAAAACAATTCCTTGCCCCAGTCTTCATGGCTATTTTTTGCATCCTGTACTTATTTATAGATAACTTATTTCCTCATATTGCTGTTTCTTGACTTTATCTAGACGTTGTGTGTTGACTTGTGACTTTTGAAGATGAGAATTGGGGTCACTTATCACCTCTCTTCTCCCCTCTCTCCAAGACCACTCTGTCACTGTTTGACGTGCTCTATAGGCTTCCTTGCTCCAGTACAACACTTATTCCTTAGTCCTTGTCCTCCCAGCTGGAGGAAACTGTCTCTGGACCCCTCTCTTGGTGCACATTTATTCCCTCACCTCTCCTCCACTGTCATTTTCAGACTTTTCCATTTTCCTGCTCTGAGTTCCCATCACCAAGGTGGAGAGATCTTGTGCATTCTATTCTATAACTGCAGATGGCCCACCTCAGTTCCGGCTGTTGGCTGAGTCATAAACCTTGCCAGATGACCATCTGTGTGTCCATCATTATGGTCGTGCTGTTGGTGTCAGAGTCAACTAGTGCACTGTGATTACATTTCCATCTCTGTATAGCCTTACTTTTCCCTGGGTGTTTTTTCTCCCCGCTCACCACTCGCATATCTTCAACCATTTCCCTGCCAAATTCTTTGCCATAAGGGTTGTTTTCTTGAGACACTTCATGGCGCACATTTTGGGCTCTTCCATTTCAAATAAGTATGTGTCTGAGTCCTACCATCATGGCTGAGGTATGGTCCAGTAAAATCTCACCTGTGGCTCCTTCCTCAACCCTTGTCACTCCAGGCACCTCCATCACACTCTCTTTCCTGATCTCTCATCAGCCTTGGCAGTAGATTCATGGTTATACTTAGCCTAAATAATCTAGGTTCCTTTGATGGAGCCTTGCCACCTAAGTGTGGTGGAGCCAGCGCCTACAGTTTCCCTGGATGAACTAAGCTCTTGGCAGAGTGGTTCTGAAGGAAATTTGCTTTCAAACTTCTGGGAATTTATGGCTTTTACATCATTGTATGCCTTATTTCCACCTGTAATCTCGTTCAGCGTCCAGTGATCTTAGTTCATGGTTTAATATACATTTGTAAAAGCCTTAGTCTTCTATGACTGCCTCAGTTTGGAAAATGGCAACACTGACTCAGAAGCTCTCCAGTTCTAAGATCAGTAGCCTGTTGGGCAGCAAGATAGAGAGCTGGTGGGTTTGTACGGACTTGAGCTCTCTTCCAGACTCTAGCTCTCTGCCAGTCTCTGACATTGCCTTGCTGTATCTTCAGTTAGCAACAGGTGTGACAAACCACCTGCCTCTGCACCCAAACATCACAGAGCACCAGCCTCACACAAACTACCCAGTGCAGAAGTGGAAGTATGAACCAACTTCATGACAGCCAACGGCGATCTTTTCCCAGCAGGCAGTGTGCTCGTCTCCTGAGTGAATGTGTGTGTGTGTGTGTTTTCTTTGTGAGCATGTATGTTTCTGAGTGATGGGTCTTGGCTTTGCCTGGTTTCTTCCTCACTGTGCTCCTGATGGCCATTGGAAACAGCAGGAGGATATGAGAGAGAGAGGATGGATGGTCTGGCTTCTCTCTCTCTCCTGCTTTTATTTTATTTTATTTATTTATTTATTTTTTGACCATGCTAACCAGCTCATGAGATCTTAGTTCCCCAAGCAGAGATTGAACCTGTACCCTTGGCAGTGAAAGCACGAGGTCCTAACCACTGAACTGCCAGGGAATTCCCGATCTGGCTTCTTGAAGGGGCTTCATCCTTGCTATTTTCATGGTGAGTGCTGAAGTAACACCCATTTCCTCTGCAGTGATTGGCTGAATCAGCCAGCATGTCCTGTCCTGTCCATGGGAGAGGTCAGGCTCTGCACTTACTCAGG
This sequence comes from Giraffa tippelskirchi, assembly GCF_054371585.1. Taxonomy (NCBI): domain Eukaryota; kingdom Metazoa; phylum Chordata; class Mammalia; order Artiodactyla; family Giraffidae; genus Giraffa; species Giraffa tippelskirchi. The sequence continues at coordinate 19,647,900 of NC_137290.1, forward strand.
TGGCCTGGCTCTGGGATGTGGCTCCTGTGCTAAGTAAGCTAAGCCCCGCTGCCTAGCTGTTCTCTGCCTTCAGCAGAGCTGGGGAGATTCGATGTGACTTGAGTACATCTTTGTCAGAGCTGGGGAGATTCGATGTGACTTGAGTACATTGTTGTCAGAGTTTCCGTGTCGTGATGACCAGCTCAATCACCGACTTTCCAGAGGACTAACAATGTAGGTGTCACGAGTAGGGAAGAATGTCTAAGAAGGCGTGGATTTGGACTCAAGAACCCTAAGATAGCTCCACCCTGGAACCCAGCTCTGCCCACCACAATAGCGCTCCCTTTGGGTCATAGATACAAGTGACGAGAATGTGTTCTCTCCTGAGTGAATATGTGACTTGGGAGATCCTTATCACTGTCTTTGCTGCTTCTCTTCTCGAACCAGAGCTCAGAACCACACACATTCTGCCTATCACTAGGCGATGATAAGAGTACTTACCCTTCTAGGTGATGATCTGGTCCCTCGCTCCCCCACTCTGATTCTGTCTCTAAGCTTGATAGTCGACCTCTTGTGTTCATATATTATCATCCCACCTCAAGAAGTTAAAAAAAAAAAAAGTTTTGTCCCAATCTGTCTGAACTTGGTAAACGATCTAATATATGATGAGATCTCAGTGATGTGCTGGTGGGTCTCTCAGAGTCGGCCATCCCACTGAGCCTGCAGGCTGGGTGTCTCCCCGCTGGACAGACACCTCATTTGGCTCTTCCTTCAGTGTCCTCACGTCTTACTCATGCACGATGTAGCTCCTTATGGTGCACGTGTCCTTGAAACTCCCTTAGCCCTTACTGTGGTTCTTTCATCCTCTGTTGATCCATTAGCTTGTCCATACTCGGAGCCAGTTGGGCTTAACTGTTAAGCCCAGGTGGGCTTAACCATTCTGGTCTTCACTCTTTTTCCTTTGGCTGGTTGAGGTATAAGTCTGCTTTCAAGTTGTCTATACAGTGATGAAAGAAACTCCGTTAACAGGATTAAGTAGACTGAACACCAAATCTCAGTGCCTTTCTTGGTGCCCAAGGTTAAATATAACAAGGGCTTGGGGTTCTTTGTGTCTACACATGCAGTAAGAGTGCCTGGTCCCAATTACTGCATAAGAAACCCCTTTCTCGATACGTTAATACGTTTCCCCCCTCATCTTTATTTTTTCTGAGCACAAAGCCCTTCTGTCTTTCCAACCAGCTCTTGTTAAATCCTTAAAGACCCAAAAATCCAGATCAGTAAACAGTGGCAGGATTTCCCCCCTGTGTGTTGGAGAGTTGGGAGGGGAAGGTGGCTTCCTGGGGAAGCAGGTGCAGATCAAGTAGAAGAGGGTGGGCAGGAATGGCCAGGGATGAGCAGGAAAGCTAAATCTCCCTTTCCCCTTGGCTTTCCCCCTCCCAGACCGTTCCCAGAGCAGTAAATCCACTTGCTGGAGCGGCAGTGAGGAGAAGCGAGGCTCAGCCCGCTCTGAGCAGAACACTGGTACCAGTTCAAGGAGCCTCATCCTGAAAGAGTCCCACCTGGACACCTTCTGTGCCTAGGGACATGCTAGGACACACACCACCCACTCCATAGAGGGAAAAAATCCAGACACCAGGGAAACCAGAAATGGCAAAGAAACATGAGACAGGAGGACTGCCACCCTCTGACTTGGCCTCTGCAACTGGCATGGAGGGCAGGGCACATTATATCATGTCTGGCATTACCCTTCACTGTGGAATGTTCCACCCACATGAAATCTTTGCTTTAGATGTAAATAATATACAATTTGTGACTGTCATCAAGCCTAGAGTACCTTCCCCTTTTCACACTTGTACTAACTTTAACTTCTTTAAAAGAGAGAGAGAGAGAGAGAGAGAAAAGCAAAACAAAACAAAACAAAACAAAAGACACACACAACAACAAAAAGAATGTTTGGATGCTGGAGAAAGGATGGTCACCCAGCCAGTCTGACACAGGGGTACAGAGAAGGGACAGGGGTTGCTTTACGGTGCACAGCTCCTTCTCTTTGACACCCTGTGAGCTGTTTCCATTTTATGTCTGTACACAGCACATTGGGATCAGGAATTTCCAGCACGGAGTTTAGTGCTGCTATGGACACATCACATGCACCCACTGGCCCATTTCAAGTGCTATGTTACCATGTTTTAAAAGGGAAGCTCTCTGGACCAGAAGAGCACATAGATGTGCTCATTAATCTGATGTGATTTCCATGATGACTCTACTCCAATAAAAGGGACAAAAGAAAAAAAGGAAAAACCCATATCTTTGTTTACAGATGATTAACTAGAAACAACGCCACTCACCGCAGTTTGCAGAAGAGAAGACCGTAGAAAGCATTCAAGTCCGAAGCTCCAAAACAGAGATTTTCTTTGCTTTGTGGTTCCTTTAAAGACACTCACACCTTCTTGGTAAGAGATGGCCATGCTTCATAGAAGTGAAAAGTCAAAGGCGAGACACACTCAGAGGACATTTGAGCCTGAGATGAAGCATGTATGTAATATTTATACGATGGAATTTTAGGTTTATATGTCAATATGAAACAAAAGCAGTTTGAGGGGAAGCAGGACACCACTCTGCCGTTACACTCTGTATGCTATAGTACCATTTTGTATGTATGTTCAAGAAGCGTTGAACAAAGCAAAAAGGTGATGTATGTATAGGATAAAAATTAATTGTACGATACCATTTCAGTACATTTTGTTGTACACTTTAATCTTGTTTCCTTTCTTTTCATTATTGATAAGAGGATGTGAACTGTATAGTTTCCAGCTAGTTACTCATAATAAAAAGAAATAAAAAAGAGGGTACTAGAGGAAAACAAGAAAGAACATTTGTCAATTGCAGTTGTCAAAAGAAACAAAAACCTAGCCTTATTTGTGAAGCATAATTGCTTTTCGCATACGGAAGTATTTTTTTCACAATTTCTTTGTATAACATTTGTATGAAACTTAAATATCTTCTCTGATGAGGGTGTTTCTTTGTGACTGAACCAGTAGATTCACGAGGTATGTTCTTATGGGTTCTCCCCACCCCCTAATTTTTTCAGAATCTTCACCTTTTTTAAATGAAGCTGTTTTGGAAAAAATATGCCTTGCTCTTCCTCGAACTGACAGTTTTCCATTTGGTCAGGATGGATGTATCAGGTTTGGGCCAAAGACGGAGACGGGGTCACATGAGGTCAGCAAGGTTTCTCTCCACATTATAAATAAATGTCCCCACTTGCAGCTTTCCTGGGAAGTTCAGTTCTAGAGAATTTACTGACAGAGATGGAGACAGAAGGGAAATCTGGGGTCAGTCTCAGAAGAACACTGGCAGGGAATGAATTTGTTTTTCAGTAGCCAAGATGGCAACCTGAGCTACAAGGAGCTCTGTGGGCAACGTGTGACCTTGACTCTGCCCAGGCACATCCTGGTCATTTCATCTTCATGGGTCACATAAGTATTTTTTTTTCCATCATTAAACATGGGAACACTCCTCAGCTCCATGGCTAGACAAAAGCAGGGCATGTTTGGCCCCTCAAGCCATCCCTGGCTGGTGTTGTGAAAGGAATGGAATGGAACTGGTTTAGAGAAGACCTTACAAGAGCTTCCTTATTCTTCTCTCGGGGTATGGGAGCCTGCCACGTGGAAGGTGGCAGTGTGTGTCACAACTCCCAGTTGATGGATATTCAGGTTGTCTGCTGATACCAGCCATGGCCAGCAGACCAGCCTTGTGTGCAAGTCATCAGCTAGGTGAGGGACCTATGGAATTCATCTCAGGAGGTTACATCCAGGGCTCAGGGACTGGCCAGGACTTGAAGGTTCCAGACAGGGAAGCAGGACCTTCTGCCTCTGACTTTAGTCTGAGTGGGCTGTTTTCAGGGCTCAGTGGCTCAGAGTCTAGAAATGAGGAGGAGAGGGAGGCCACCAACTGTCTGCCGTGGTCCTTTCTCCTTTCTCTGAGCAATGGCTAAGCACAGGGCAGGATGGGCCCCACCACCTACCCCCTTCTACCACTGCCCCGACCTGCACAGTTGGCCTGGTAGGTCTCCTGCTGCTGCTAAGTCCCTTCAGTTGTGCCCGAGTCTGTGGGACCCCATCGATGGCAGCCCACCAGGCTCCCCTGTCCCTGGAAATCTCCAGACAAGAACACTGACGTGGGTTGCCATTTCCTTCTCCAATGCATGAAAGCGAAAAGTGAACATGAAGTTGCCCAGTCGTGTCTGACTCTTCACGACTCCATGGACTGCAGCCTACCAGGCTCCTCCATCCATGGGATCTTCCAGACAAGAGCACTGGATTGGGTTGCCATTGCCTTCTCCATTGGTGGGTCTAGAGATGACCTTTAATGCAGCCAGGCACTATCGCCACCTAATGGTCGTCATGGAGAACTGCAGCCCTTAGAGCGGAAGCTAGACCCAGGAGGGCACCGGTGGAGGGTCATTCATGAAACAGTTGTGTGCTGAGCATCTGTGGGGAACCAAGCACTGAGGACACAGGCTCTGCCTTCATCCATCTGACATTCTCACTGGGAAGCAGATCTGTATATGATAGACTCTTAGGTGGGACAGAATCAAATATGTAGCATATGGAAGGGAAGTAGTTGGTGTGATTGGGGACGGCCTCTTGTAGAACTGGCCTTTGAACTGAAACCTTTATGTGGGAACTGAGCATGATGTCTTCAGCAGTGATTTAGTAGTGCCGGTTGAATGTTAGAAGTGCCTGGCAAGTATTAAAACAACAATAAATGTTCAGGTGCCACCCTCTTTCCCCCAAGTAACGATATCTGACTCTCTCAGGTGGGGTTGGGGCATTCATAAGTTCTTCAGGTGATTCTGCTGGGCAGCTAGATCTCAGAGCCTGTACCTTTATTGGAAGAACACCCAAGGTAGAAGGGAGAGCAACTAAAAAAACCTCAGGGGGCTTCTGGATCTTCTCAGAATAGGAGAAAGTTGAGGGGGCCAGAATGAGGGATTCAGCATTGGAGATGGAGCTGATGAGATCAGAGAATGAAAAGAAATCAAGGGGTATGGGGGCTGAATTATGATCAGAAGGAACTGGGAAGCCAGGTTGGTTGACATTTTAAAAAGGATTTATTGAGATAGCATTTAAAGTGTATAATTGCTTTGGGTATTTCACATTTTTTTTAAATATGGTAAATGAGATGTAACAAAATTTTTCCTTTTCATCATTTTTTAAGTGTGTTAGTCAAGGTTGGGGTTTAAACATGTAAATCAGCAGGAAAGGAACATGATAAATGTGCACCAAACCAAGCAAAAGAGGAGGAGATAGAGAGTCTTCCGGAAAAAGAATTCAGAATAAGGAGGTTAAAAAAGATCCAAAATCTGGAAGACAAAATGGAGTTACAGATAAATAGCCTGCAGACAAGGATTGAGATGATGGTGAATCATTGAACAGGGACCTAGATGGAAAAAAAAAAGAGCCAATCAATAATGGATAATGGAATATATGAGATAAAAAACTCTCTGGAGGGAAAGAAAAGTAGAATAACAGAGGCAGAAGATAGGATAACTGAGGTAGAATTGAATGGTAGAAATAAATGAAGCAGAGAGGAAAATAGAAAAAAAAAGAATTAAAAGAATAGAGAACAACCTCAGAAACCTCTGGGACAATGTTAAAGGCCCCATCATTTGAATCAGAGGAGTCCCAGAAGGAGAAGAGAAAAAGAAATGCCATGAGAAAATACTTGAGAAGATAATAGTTGAAAAATTCCCTAAAAAGGGAAAGGAAATAGTCACCCACATGCAAGAAACCCAGAAAGTCCCAGGCTGGATAAACATAAAGTGAAACACCCCAAGACACATATTAATCAAATTAACAAAGATCAAACACAAAGAACAAATATTAAAAGCAGCCAGGGAAAAACAACACATTACACACAAAAGGATTCTCATAAGAATAACAGCTGATCTTTCAACAGAAACTCTTCAGGCCAGAAGGGAATTGCAGGACATGCTTCCAGTGATGAAAGAGAAAAACTTTCAACCCAGATTACTGTACCCTGCAAGGATCATAGTCAAATATGAAGGAGAAATCAAAAGCTTTACAGACAAGTAAAAGTGGAGAGAATTCAGCACCACCAAACTAGCTCTTCAACAAATACTAAAGATCTTCTCTAGGCAGGAAAAACAGAAAGGTTGCATAAACCTGAACCGAAAATAGTAAAGCAAATGGCAACAGGATCATACCTGTCAATAATTACCTTACATGTAAATGGGTTGAATGCCGCAATCAAAAGACAGAGACTAGCTGAATGGATACAAAAACAAGACCGCTACTTATGTTGTCTACAAAAGGCCCACCTCAAAACAAGGGACACATACAGACTGAAAGTGAAGGGTTGGGGGGAAAAAAAAACAGAAGGAAGAAGGGGTAACAATACTCATATCATATAAAATACACTTTAAAATAAAGCCTGTGGAAGAGACAAAGAAGTACACTATATAATGATCAAAACATCAAACCGAGAAGAAAATGTAATGATTAAAAATACATAAACACCCAACATAAGAGAACAGCAATATGTAAGGAAAATGCTAACAAGCATGAAAGGGAAGATTAACAATCACACAATAATAGTGGAAGATTTTAATACCACACTCACACCTATGGATGGATCAAGTAAACAGAAAATCAACAAGGAAACACAAACTTTAAATGATACATTAGAACAGAGAAACCTAATTGATATCTATACTAATTTTACACCGAACAATGAATTTCACATTTTTTCTCAAGTACACATGGAAACTTCTCCAGAAGAGATCACATCCTTGGCCATAAGTCCAGCCTTGATAAATTCAAAAAACCTTGAAATCATTCCAGGCATATTTTCTGATCACAATGCAGTAAGACTAGATGTCAACTGCAGGAGAAAAACTGTTAAAAATTCAAACATATGGAGGCTGAATGTCACGCTGGTAAATAACCAACAAATCACAGAGGAAATCAAAAAGACATCAAAATACGCATAGAAGCAATTGAAAATGAAAACACAACAAGCCAAAACCTATGGGGCATTGTAAAATCACTGCTAAGGCGAAGGTTCAGAGCAAAACAGCCTTACCTCAAGAAACAAGAAAAAAGTTAAACAAATAACCTAACCCTCTGCCTAAAGCAACTAGAAAAGTAAGAAATGAAGAACCCCAGGGTTAATAGAAGCAAAGAAATCATAAAATAGGGCACAAATAAATGTAAAAGAAACAAAAAAGACTAGAGCAAAAATCAACAAAGCTAAAAGCTGATTCTTTGAGAAGATAAATAAAATTGACAAACCATTAGCCGGACTCATCAAGAGGCAAAGGGAGAAGAATCTAATCAACAAATTAAAAATGAAAATGGAGAGATCACAACAGACAACACAGAAATACAAATGATTATAAGAGACTACTATCAGTAACTATATGCCAATAAAATGGACAACTTGGAAGAAGTGGACAAATTCTTAGAAAAGTACAACTTTCGAAAACGGAGTCAGGAAGAAACAGAAAATCTTTACAGACCCACCACAAGCACGGAAATGGAAAGTGTAATCAGTAATCTTCCAGCAAACAGAAGCCCAGGACCAGACGGCTTCACAGCTGGATTATACCAAAAATTGAGAGAAGAGCTAATATCTATAGTACTCAAACTCTTCCAGTTGCAGAGGAATGCAGACTTCCAAACTCATTCTATGAAGCCACCATTACCCTACTACCAACACCAGACAAAGATGCCACAAAAAAAAGAGATAACTACAGGCCAATATCACTGATGAACATAGATGCAAAATCCTTAACAAAATTCTAGCAAGCAGAATCCAACAGCATATTAAAACGATCATATATCATGACCAAGTGGGCTTTATCCCAGGGATACAAGGGTTCTTCAATATCTACAAATCAATCAACATAATACACCACATTAGCAAATTGAAACATAAAAAAAACATATGGTTATCACAATAGCTGCAGAGAAAGTCTTGAACGAAATTCAACATCCATTTATCATCAAAACACTCCAGAAAGCAGGCATAGAAAGAACATACCTAAACATAATTAAAGCTATATATGGCAAACCCACAGCAAACATTATCCTCAATGATGAAAAATTGAAAGCATTGCCCCGAAAGTCAGGATCAAGATAAGGATGTGCACTCTCACCACTACTATTCAACATAGTTTTGGAAGTTTTGGCCAAGAGGGATCAGAGCAGAAAAACAAATACAAGGAATCCGGATTGGAAAAGAAAAAGTAAAACTCTCACCGTTTGCAGATGCCATGATCCTCTACATAGAAAACCCGAAACACTCCACCAGAAAATTACTAGAGCTAATCAACGAATATAGTAAACTTGCAGGATACAAAATGAACACGCAGAAATCCCTTGCATTCCTGTACACTAACAAGGAGAAAACTGAAAGAAATATTAAAGAAACAATTCCATTCACCATTGCACCGAAAAGAATAAAATAGTGAGGACTATATTTACCTAGAGAAACAAAAGTCCTGCATATAGAAAACTAGAAAACACTGGTGAAAGAAATCAAGCTGGACACAAAGAGATGGAGAAATAGACCATGTACATGCATTGAAAGAATCAATACACTGAAAATAGGTATACTACCCAAAGCAAACTATAGATTCAATGCAATCCCTATCAAGCTACCGACGGTATTTTTCAGGGAACTAGAAGAAATAATTTCACAATTTGTATGGAATTACAAAAAACCTCTAATAGTCAAAGCAATGTTGAGAAAGAAGAATGGACCTGGAGGAAATGCCCTGCCTGATTTCAGGCTATACTACAAAGCTACAGTCATCGAGACAGTGTGGTCCTGGCACACACACAAAAAAGATATATAGATAAATGAATCAAAATAGCAAGCCCAGAGATAAATCCACGCACCTATGGATACTTTATCTTTGACAGAGGAGGCAAGAATGTACAATGAAGACAAGACAATCTCTTTAACAAGCATGCCGGGAAAACTGGTCAACCACTTGTAAAAGAATGAAACTAGAACACTTTCTAACACCGTACTCAAAAATAAATTCAAAATAGATTAAAGATCTAAACGTAAGACCACAAACTATAAAACTCCTAGAGGAAAACACAGGCAAAATACTTTCTGACAGAAATCACAGCAGGATCCTCTATGACCCATATCCCAGAGTAATGGAAATAGAAGCAAAAATACACAAATGGGACCTCATTAAACTTAAAAGCTTTTGCACAAAGAAGGAAACTCTAAGCAAGGGAAAAAGATGGCTTTCACAATGGGCGAAAATAATAGCAAACGAAGCAACTGACAATGAATAAATCTCAAAACTATACAAGCAACGCCTGCAGCTCAATTCCAGAAAAATAAGCGAGCCATTCAAAAAATGGGCTAAAGAACTAAACAGACATTTCTCCAAAGAAGACATACAGATGGCTAACAAACACATGAAAAGATGCTCAAATTACTCATTATCAGGGAAATGCAAATCAAAACCATAATGAGGTACCATCTCACACCAGGCAGAAAGGCTGCTATCCAAACGTCTACAAACAATAAATCCTGGAGAGGGTGTGGAGAAAAGGGAACCCTCTTACACTGTTGTTGGGAATACAAACTAGTAGAGCTACTATGGAGAACAGTGTGGAGATTCCTTAAAAAAAAACTGGAAATGGAACAGCCATATGTAACAGCAGTCCTACTCCTGGACGTAAGCCCCAAGGGAACCAGAACTGAAAGAGACACATGTGCCCCAATGTTCATCGCAGCACTGTTTATAATAGCCAGGAAACGGAAGCAACCCAGATGTCCATCAGCAGAAGAATGGATAAGAAAGCTGTGGTATATATACACAATGGAATATTACTCATATATCCAAAAGAATGCATTTGAATCAGTGTTAACGAGGTGGATGAAACTGGACCCTATTATACAGAGTGAAGTAAGCCAGAAAGAAAAGCACCAATAACACACACACACACACACACACACACACACACACACACACACACACACACACACACACACACACATACCTATGCCATATGTATATATATATATATATGGGCTTCAGAAAGATGGTAATGATAACCCTACATGCAAGACAGGAAAAGAGACACAGATGTATAGAACAGTCTTTTGGACTCTGTGAGAGAAGGCAAGTGTGGGGTGGATTCGGAGAATAGTGTTGAAACATGTATATTTCCATATATGAAACAGACCTCCAGTCCAAGTCCGATGCATGAGATAGAGTGTTCAGGGCTGTGGCACTGGGGTGACCCAGAGGGATAGGATTGGACGGGTGAGGGGTTCAGGATGGGAAACACATGCACAACCGTGGCTGATTCATGTCAATGTGTGGCAAAACCACTACAATATTGTAGACTAATTAGCCTCCAATTAAAATAAATAAATTAAAAAAAGAAAGAAAACTAAAAAATTCAAAACGAAAAACATGTAACTGTTTTCTAAACTGCAGTGTTCACAGACCATCTTCATCTTGGACTACATGAGGACACCACCTCTATTATTACTTATTTTTTTTAATCCAGCAAAAGAAAGGTGACTCTCATTCCTTCTAGCATCACTGGTGTGGGTGTATCCCACGTGCTGAGCTGTGTGGTTGAGAGATTGCTCCGTACAGGAATCTTTTGGTCTCCATGACAACCCGAGGAGGCAAGTACTAATCATAGTCCACTGTCAAGATGAGGAAAGTGATATGCTCCATGTCACACAACAGGTCAGTCAGCACCACAGCCTGGATTCAAATGGGTCTACCCGACTCACAACCTAGGTCAGTGACCACCTCAGAGGGACACTGGCCCAGAGTCTGTGGCACTATAATAATTTGACAAAATGCCTCTCCCTGACTCCACTGCCTATGGGTTTGGACATTGTTCCTTACTTAGTCTAGTTTTGCAAAGAGGCTTGATGGTTAAATGAAGTTAGAGGGGTGTCAGCTTTCTACTTGAAAAGAATAAAATCCATTACAGGTAACTTTGAGCAGGAAAGAAACTTATTAAGAATATTAAGTGACACAGATTTCTGGGAGGGAAGGCTGGAGAGGCAGCCATGACAATATAGAAATTAATTGCAGGATCTTCTGTCACTCATTGGAAAAGACCCTGACGTTGGGAAAGATTGAGGGCAGGAGAAGAAGGGCATGGCAGAGGATAAGAAGGTGGGTTGGCATCGTCAACTCAATGGACATGGGTTTGGGTGGACTTTGGGAGTTGGTGATGGACAGGGAGGCCTGGCATGCTGCAGTTCATGGGGTCGCAGAGAGTCGGACTCGACTGAGTGACTGAACTGAACTGAACTGTCACTACCACTGGCTTCAGACACAGCGGCTGTCACTAGTGAGATGGCTTATGTCTCTTGCACCTCTGCTAGATTGAATTCCATGCGTCAGAATCCACTTGCATTGCTTTCACCTGTAGGTGTATCCATTGGTTAAGCCTGCATTCCATGTGGCTGTAGTAATTGAGTCTTAGGTGCCATCTGGATGTATTTGATTGGCTGAGCCTGGGTACCATCTAGGTGCATCTAATTGATTGAGCCTATATCACATGGTTACATTCTGACTGCAAAGGAGGTGGCAAAAATGAGATTCTGACTGTTTCTAGTGCAGATTTGTAAGATGGACAATTAAAGCATTGACTAAAAAGTCTCCTCCCTGCAGACTTGTCCACAGTCTCTTTATCAGCCACCTCAGCTTTTCAAAGCTCAATTCATCCTACTAAGTAAAGCGGAAGGGTTTAGTAAGTCAAGTGGTCTGTGCTCTGCTGTGTTAATTTGTCTAGGCTAGTTCTACATTTCCTAGAATCCCTTTCTTTGATTTTGAGTTCAGTCAGTCTGTTCAGTGGCGTAGTTGTGTCCATTTCTTTGCGAGCCAATGGACTGCTTCAAGTCAGGCCTCCCTGTCCATCATCAACACCCCGCAGTTTACTCAAACTCGTGTCCATTGAGTTGGTGATGCCATCCAACCAACTCGTCTTCTGTTGTCCCCTTCTCCTCCCACCTTCGATCTTTCCCAGCATCAGGGTCTTTCGAATCAGTCAGTCCTTCATGTCAGATGGCCAAACTATTGGAGTTTCAGCTCAGCATCAGTCCTTCCAATGAATATTCAGGACTGATGTCTTTTAGGGTGAACTGGTTGAATCTCCTTGCAGTCCAAGGGATTCTCGAGAGTCTTCTCCAATACCACAGTTTCACAGCATGAATTCTTTTGGTTCTCAACTTTCTTACTACTCCAGCTCTGACATCCATACATGACTACTGGAAAAACCATAGCTTCGACTATGCTATTCCTCTGCCTTTTGTAAAACCAGCTTGAACATCTGGAAGTTCATGGTTCACATATTGCTGGAGCATGGCTTGGATAATTTTGAGCATTAATTTACTCGTGTGGGAGATGAGTGCAATTGTGCGGTAGTTTGAGCATTCTTTGCAACTGCCTTTCTTTGGGATTGGAATGAAAACTGAACTTTTCCAATCCTGTGGCCACCGCGGAGTTCTCCTGATTTGTTGGCATATTGAGTTCAGCACGTTCATAGCATCATCTTTCAGGATTTCAAAATAGCTCTACTGGAATTCCAGCACCTCCACTAGCTTTGTTCCTAGTAATGCTTTGTAAGGCCCAGTTGAATTCATATTCCAGAATGTCTGGTTCTAGGAGAGTGATCACACCATTGTGATTATCTGCATCGTGAACATCTTTTTGTACAGTTTTTCTGTGTATTCTTGCCACCTCTTCTTAATATCTTGTGGTCTAGAGGCACACAGATATCGTCTATGCCTGCCCAGCGGCTCCCTACCAGAGACTTCAGTGCTCAGGCCACTGGATGGGAAATGATCTGAAGCTACTCTTCCACGGCCTCTTAAAAAAAAAAAATCCACAGAAAAGAGGTTGAAAGAAATTAAAAAAAAAAAAAACAGCAAAGTCATGTAGCAAGTTGAGAACCTTGACAGTAGAGAAGGAGGAGCATGTGGCAAAAAGCATAGGTTCTTGGGGAATAGGATTGTCCTTAGTAACGACATTTGCATTTCAAAACTTAGGAACATGGCGTCTTACAATGTATCTTCCTAGGGACATGGTCCTTGTATTGTAATTTATCAAAATCCACTGACTTTCATAAAAAGTATGAATTTTTACAACATATGCAAAAACTTCTAGTCAAATCTCACTCATTAGGTTAGTCATATCCATGGTTTTAAATACTATTTCAAAACGGAAAATATTAAATTTCAGGAAAAAGGGTTTTAATATTTTTATAAAGCATCATGAAATATCCAAAAACTTTCCCTTACTGTATCAACGGATACAAAAACATAAAATTCCCTTTACTTGATAAAATAATGAGTTAAAAGTGAAAAAAAAAGAGTAAGAGGCTTTGTAGTTGTCTATATACAAGAAGCTAGGTGATGATTTCCATTTTACATTAGTCATAGTGGTGGTCACTCTAATGAGAAGTAACCTTATATTTTCCAAAACATCCAATAAATCAAAATTCTCAGGTGAAAAGAAAACTCATAGGTTCTGGAAAAGAGAAGCCCTGATGGGATAAAGTCACATAACCCCTTCCTCATAAAGTTAAGAATGTGCTCAAAAAGTGACAAGCACAGTGAGTAATCCTCACTAAATGGCTCTCTGTCTTTCTGATTAGATGTTGTCTGCTCCCTTTCAGTAGTTGGCGGTATTTTCTTTCTCTTTAGCCCCAGATTACTGCCACCCAAGGGAGGGGATGAGAAAAAAGTGACAGCAACACCTCTGTGTAATAAACCCACTGGTATCTCTCGAGGAGAAGAAGAAGGATTTCATAATTTCACTTTCTAGTACTCAAGGAAGATGGTCCCAGCATAGGCAGGGCTTCCTGGCCAGCATCCACTACATCAGATCCACTGTGGAGGCTCCCTTGTGGTGCATGGATGGTGGGGAGGAGAGTCTGCACACAGAACAGCAGTGGGCGTGTTAACCCAAGTGTCTCTGGGAGACACAGGCGGTCAGCTCTGGGAACAGAGTCATACCGGCAAGTTATTAGAACAGCCACAACTTATCTTCATGCAGAAAACATTTTTTGGTGATCTTCTCAAGATCTCAGAAGTTAGGATGTTCAATACCATGATATCAAGCTAGTGGTCTATCAAGTTAAATGCACATGATTTTTGTTTGATTATTCTTTTTTTTTTTTGTCATGCTACAGAGCTTATGGGCTCCCTGTACCCTGACCAGAGAATGAACCCACACCCTCAGCAGGGAACGCACGGAATCCTAACCACTGGATTACCAGGGAATTCCTCATCTTTTTAAATCTGAGTAATTCGGTAAAGAGCAGAGCAGAGACTGTGATCACCCCTATTCCCACCATCTCCAAAACACCACTTCCTGACATTATCACTTTCTTGCTTCCAATCTTGTACACACTCACAAATGTCTGTGAAAAACGACTAAAGTGAAAGTGTATGTGCTTGAGTGTATGTTTACTGGGCATATTGGCAAGAATTTGAAGATATCTGAAGAACAGCTTCTGTCAGCCCGTTGGTATCTCTGTGATTGTCTTTCCAGCCTCTCCTGGAGAGAACGCTAGAGTCTGCCACTGAGCCCTTTCAGATTAAGTCAGCGTTCTTCTGGTCTGCCTGCCCCAGTGGTGAAATTTGCTTTCGAAGTTGAGGTATCACTCAAGGCATCTCTGTGGATCCTGCAGGGATTTTGTTGTCTCCGGTTTGATATTCAAGCTGAGCCTAAAGCACAGGAGAGAATGATCCTGTGCTTCCCATTTCCAAATTCGTTTTCTCTGTGGCAGCACTGGCATTAATCTGGGAAAACCTTAGGTACAATTCCCAAGCATTTTTTTCATTCCTAGTACATCATATCTCTACCCTTAAACTCATCACAGAAAATCCAGAAACAGCAAAATAAGAGAAAAAGAAAAGTGTCAGCCAAATCCACCCATTAAGAGGCCCTGGTGTACCATGCTGACTGCTCCCCACCCAGGCTTTTACTCTCTGAAAAGTTTTTTTGAAGTTTTTGGTCTACACATTGCCTTGGGATGTCCAGTGATTTTGCAGACCTATACCAGGCTTCTGGTGGAGGGAAAGAAAATCACCGGTGTTCCGTGAGAGCTGGGATTTTCATTTTCATACTCTAGCTGCTATCGGTGACAAATTTCCCACAACTCCCTTTCTGGCTCTCAGCTGCCACTCCTGTCATTAACTTCCCATGACACTCGGATGTGTTCCCAGGGCATGCTTCATGCTGAAGGAGGGTACTGTATGCAAAGTACTCTGTACGTATGCAATTGACTCTGCCTGATTATTATTATTGTTATTATTATTATTACTTTTTTTTTCTTTTTTGCCTCAACACTGTGAACAGGCTTTCTATAGTTAGGGCAAGCAGGAGCTACTCCTCATTGCAGAGTGCAGTCTTCTCATTGAGGTAGCTTCTTCTGTTGCTGAGCAAAGGCTCTAGAATATGTTGTCAGTAGCTGTGGCCTGGGGGCTTAACTACTCTATAGCATGTGAAATCTCCTGGGGCCAGGGATTGAACCTGTGTCCCCCTGCATTGCCAACTGGATTCCCAACCAGTGGGCCAGCAGAGAAGTCTGACTCCGCCTAATTGAAAAGATAAAATTAACATGAGGAATGCCTATAGAAAGATACGGAGATGCTCACAAAATAGGAAGAAAGGGTTAGCAGCCAGGCCTTTCAAGGCATGTGAAACAAGCAAATTTGGGGATCAAAATATCAAGAGCCCACTGGTATTTTCTTCTGCACCCTACTCTTGGGATGAACTAAGGCCAACCACATTTTGTAATTGTGTTCGTGCCCCAAAGCCCAAAGTGGGAGATAGAGGGATTTTCTTTGGCTTGGTCACTCAGTGCATGCAGGGGACTGGATGACTGCCCCTCAAAAAACCAAAGATGTTCTTTGATACCGGAAGAAAAGAGAATGGAGGGTGACTGGGCATGAGCACAGGGAGCCACTGTTGTTTGGGCAGTTAATGGAAGCTCTGATCCTGCTTCTCCCAGAAGACAGATACTCACAGTACTCTCACGCACTCGGGGACAGAGTGAAACACAGCCCTAAGCCCACCCATGGGTCTCCTGGTAAAAAGCTCCCAGCTCCCCACAGTGACACTGTCTCTTCTCCATCCCCCTGCCCTCTTCCGTCTCCCCAGCACTTGCAACTTCTCCACTGATGGCTTCCACAGTTCCGCCCTGGGAGCCAGCTTGTGCCTAGGTTCCAGTGTGCACTATGCTGTGGACTGGATCAGAAAGCTGGCCTTCTGCGACCATTGGGTGAAGGAGATATACAATGCCTACAGAAACAGTGTCGGCAGTGAGTGGGCCAGGGAGAGGGCCATCCATGGTGGTTGAAGGGTCTGTCTGCCTGGGCTCCAGGAGCACCCCAGGACCAAGGGAAATTCATTAAGAATGGATGCTATCATTCATATCCCACCTGCTCGGTGCCAGCTTCCAAGAGGCTTACAAATCCTAGCTCACTCAGTGTTGCCCTCATGACACCCTCTGGGAGAGGATCTCATCATCCCCACTTTGGGTCTGGGGAAGCTGACGGAGAGATGACTTGTGTTGCCTGTCCATGATTATGCCTCCAGCCCCACCGTGGTGCTCCACATGTGGTCCTTGGACCAGCAGCATCAGGGTCACATGCAGGGTCTTGGAAATGCAGATTCTTTGGTCCCCATCTCAAACCTGTCAGATTGACAGCTCTGGGGTGGGATTTTGCCCTCTGAATCTTAACTGGACCTCCAGGTGATTCTGATGCTTGTTGGAAGTTGAGGACCTCGGGCTTCGCCCTGACTACTCAGACTGTGGTCCCTGGAGCAGCCACACGAGTTCATCTCCTGGGAGCTTGTTAGAAATGTGGACTCGAAGCCCCTCCCAAGGCATCTGGGTCAGATCTGTGTCTTTAACAAGACTCTCAGGTGATTCGGGAAAACATTGGTTCTCAAGCTTGACTCCTATTGGGATCCCCTGACGAATTTACCGTTCTGCTTTTTTGGCCTAGCTGCTGCTTGGCATTGGGACTTACTGAGTTCCCTGGGGGATTCTAATGTGTGGACAAGTTACGAAAGCCACCAGCTTCAGTGTCAGGAGAGGATTGGTTTATCATATTGTACAAGAAACCTGGAAGGTGCTGGAGGCAGGGTTGATTCACCAATGACCCTTGATCACTATTTCTGGAGTTCTCTAAGTCTTTGACTCTTTACAGGTGAGGCTGCTTCTCCCCCAGGAGGCACATGGGGATGTTTTTGATTATCATGATGACTCTAAGCAGCTACTGGCTGGTAAAGGGAATACAATTTGAGTAGGCGGATAATAAAATGTGCCATCTACACCTTGACCCCGTTCTCAGAAAGAGTAAAGTCCCAGGAAGAACTTCGGGCCTCTGACTGGATAAAACCCATTTCTAGTCCCAATGCTGCCACTTTCTTACTCCCCAAGCCTTAGTTTCTAAGTCGGTGAAATGGGGATAAAAATACATATACCGTTCTAGCCTCCTGGAAGGCTCCTCCCCTTGCCCAGCTCTTTGGACTCATCCTTTTCCAGCTCCGGCTCACTCTAGAGGAAGCATTCCCTCCCAGCTCGCACTCCCACCCTCCAGCTCAGCAAGGCCTGCCCGCAATTCCCTGCACCAGCTCCTAATATTTCTCCTCCTCTCTTGTCAAGAAACATTTACCTTTGTGACACATGGTTTCATCAACGACCCTCCATGTGGAATGTAAGTTCCATTAGCTGAGCACCTACTGTGTGCTGGCCTCTCATGCACAGTCACTGTGCATGGGCAGTGAGCAGAACACACAGGCCGTCTCATTCTTCACCAAGCTCACAGCCTGGCTACAAGCAGTCAGCACCTAAGTGTAACAAGTGTGTCAATTGACCACCAGATCTTTGGAGAAAAATAAAGTGGAGAATGGAGAACAGAGGAGTGTCTAGGGGTGGTCAGGATGGGAGGGTAGGTGGTGATCAAGGCCGGCCTGGTTTCGAGGTGACAGCAGGACACAGGTGGGAGGAGAGGAAGTAAGCCCAGTGAGCATAAGAAGGACGGACTTTCCCAAGAGGAAGCAAGGAGTTCAAAGGTCCAAAGGCTGGAGCTTCCTGTGGAGAGCAAGAGTGCCCTCAAGGATGCACCAAGCAAAAGGCAAGGGGTGGGGTGGGGATGGTGGGGTCATGGAGGTGCCTGGGGCCTTCACAGGCACTTCAACTTTTTGTCCAAGCACTTCTTTTTAAAGAAGATTTCTTTAACTTTAACAGTGAATTGATATAGAGGAATTTTGTTACCTGTCTGTCCTTAACACTGGTGGTTCAGGGACCCCAATGCAGGGGCACAGGTTTGACGCCTGCTTGGGGAACTGAGATCCTGCATGCCACATGATATGGCATGGCATATATTCAGTTTGGAGGAGACAATATTAATAATAGCTATAAGGATGACCATGAGAAAAGCTGAGCACCGAACAATTGATGCTTTTGAACTGTGTTGCTGGAGAAGACTGTTGAGACTCCCTTGGACTGCAATGTGATCCAACCAGTCCATTTTAAAGGTAATCCATTTGGAATATTCATTGGAAGGACTGATGCTGAAGCTCCAATACCTAGGCCACATGATGGGAAGTAGTGACTGATTGGAAAGGACTCTGATGCTGGGAAAGATTGAAGGCAGGAGGAGAAGGGGACGACAGAGGATGAGCTGGTGGGATGGCATCACTGACTCAATGGACAGGCGTTTCAGCAACCTCTGTGAGTTGGTGATGGACAGGGAAGTGTACGGAAGGGCGTACTGCATTCCATGGGGTCGCAGAGAATCAGACATGACTAAGAGAGTGAACTGACTGATAAGGGTGATATACCAGGGTCTGAACAAATCAGTGGTGCGAACCTAATGAATTACCACATGGTTCCAGAACTGGTGTACCGGGTCGAGAGCTGGTCTCAGGTGAGCCTATGTGAAGCCCTCTGCTGGGGTAGGAGGGGCAGTCTAGAGCCCGTTTTCCAAGTACAGATCTAATTGAGAAGAAACTCTACCCTGAGCATGTGAGAGTGATCAAAAGAAACTTTGCTTCTATCAGTTAGATTGAGGACCTGCTTAGGCTCCTGGTCGTGGACACCCCACTACCTTCCCCCTCATTCTTAGCTGGAGAATGACAGAGAAGTCCATAGAGCTGTCACTGCTATTCACGTGCCTTCTCACATTAAAGGAGGTTTCCTAGGGTGGTGTAGCAGATGTTTTGAAATGATCATTTACTATCCTGAAATGAAATACTGATGGATAATAAAACCATCTTAAAACCAAAATGTTCTGTCCCAGGAAGTTAAAAAAAAAAAAAAAAACTGTCCTGGAGATCAACATCCAGTAACACAAAGTGAAATAGGGAGTGAACTGCCTGGTGGTCCAGTGCATACGACTTGACCTTCCAACGCAGCGGGTGCAGCTTCTATCCACATGGAGCTAAGATCCCACGTGTCTCAAGACCAAAACATAAAACAAGTGTTTATGTTATCATAAACATAAAGAAGTGATGATAACAAATTAAATACAGAGCTTAAAAATGGTCCACATAATTTTTTTTTTAAAGAACTAAGAGTAGGTCATTTATACTCAAGGATTCAGTTCCTCAGGTGGCGGTAGTGGTAAAGATTCCCCCATATGCAGTAGACATAAGGTCTACTTAGGCAGACCTTATGTAGCAGACATAAGAGACACAGGTTTGATCCCTGGGTCAGGAAGGTCCCCTGAAGGAGGCCATGGCAACCCACTCCAGTATTCTTGCCTGGAGAATCCCAGGACAAAAGAGCCTGGGGTCTATAGCATCACGAAGAGTTGAACACAACTGAGCACACACATGTATTTATACTCACAACAATGCATGCTCCCGTAGGTAAATGTTTGAGCACTCACACTTGCACCCAAATGTGCCCTCACTGAGGATTCAGCCTGGCAAATGCAGGAGGACACAAGTGTGCAGTCTCGGCCATTCACAAAGCCATCGAGGTACTGTGGCCATCATGTGATTGCCACAAACTGCAAAGCAACCCATGGTTAGGCTCTGAATAAAACAAAATATTGACTTCTCCAGTTTGCACCATAATTGCAGCCCTGGAAATCTTTTATTAAACTTATGGGACAAAGTGCAGATAAGGGCCTCCACTCGGGGTATTATGAATGGGTTTGGACTTACCTAAATATCTGGCAGGACATTTGAGAATCATTCACGTCTAACGTGTATGCCATGAAGCAGGCACCTGCCCCCATGTGTAGTGGCCCCCCATATCATGACAACAGTCAAAAACCACGCCCCTAGAATTTGTCACAGTCACTCCTTCTTCTTCAAGAACTGCTGGTCTAAGGCCGCCCTCCCTTAGTGAGCCACGAAGAGGTAGAGCTGACAGAGATGCCGCTTTATAAACTGAAGTGAAGTGAAGTGGATTCGCTCAGTCATATAGAACTCTTTGTGACCCCTTAGGCTATATTGTTCATGGAATTCTCCAGGCCGGAATACTAGAGGGGGTGTCCTTTCTCTTCTCCAGGGGATTTCCTGACCCAGGGACCAAACCCAGGTCTTCTGCATGGCAGGCAGTTTCCTTACGAGCTGAGCCACCAGGGAAGCCCAAGAATCCTGGATAAGGTAGCCTATCCCTTTCTCCGGGGGATCTTCCCAACCCAGGAACTGGGGTCTCCTGCATTGCAGGCAGATTCTTTACCAACAGAGTTATGAGGAAAGCTGAATAAAATAGTTCCTTTTTTTTTTTTTTTTTGAGATCTTAGTTCTCCAAGCAGAGCTTGAACCCATGCCCCCTGCAGTGAAAGCACAGAGTATGAACCACTGGACACCCAGGGAAGTCCTGGAGGTGCCTCTTTCAATTCTGTGTCCCAGGTCTCTCCCTCGCTTCACCCTACAGCCACCTGCCTCTCACAGAAACAGGTGACAAGGAGAGCACATTTTGCCCTGAATCCCTGCTCTGCCATTGTTAGCTGTGTGGCCTTCACCAGTGGCAACCCTCTCTGAACTGCCTTTTTCTCTGTCACACCTACAGAGAACAGATGCCAAGGGGGGCATCAGAGGACCTGTGCAGAGTTAGCCCTCAGGAACCCAAAGAGGGTGTCATTAATACTCCCTGGGCCTGTGGGGGTGGGGGAGAAAGCTAAATCCATCTGCAGAAACTCAGAGGAGGGTCTCTCTCCAGGGGAGTCAGCAGAGAAAGAAAACAGCAACCTGACTTTGCACATAACAAATGGGAAAGACAGAATGAGCAAAGAATGTAATTAAAAATAAAGCAAAGAAGAGGGGAATTCCTTGGGGGCTCAGTGGTAAAAAATCCACCTGCCAATGCAGGAATCACTGGTTCCATCCCTGATCCAGGAGAATCCCATATGCCATGGAGCAGCTGAGCTCATGCATTCCAACTACTGAGTCTGTGTTCTAGAGCACGGGAGGCTTAATTACTGAGTCCACTTGACCTGAGCCAATGCTGGACAACAACAGAAGCCACTGCAATGAGAAGCCTCAACGCCACAACTAAAGAGTAGCCCCTGCCACCTTAAGCTAGAGAAAGCCCTCATGGAAATGAAAACCAACACATGCAAAGATAAATACATTTTTAAAATATGGCAAAGAAGTGATACAAGAAAACAAGGGAAGTCTGACAAATAGAAGACACAAAGTAAACTGATATCCAAAAAAGCCAAATTTCATCACAATAAATGGGAATAAGGCAAAGTTTCAACGCAAGAGATTTTCTGACAGTTTCTTTTTCTTTGTTTGTTTAAAGCTGGCTAAATATGAAAGATTCCTAATATATACAACAGTTGAAAAATACAGAATAAGAATATATATATATACTGACAATGAAAGCCAATGCAGCTGTACTCAGTATCGTTTAGTTGCTCAATCATGTCTGACTCTTTGTGACCCCATGAATCGCAGCACGCCAGGCCTCCCTGTCCATCACCAACTTTCGGAGTTTACCGAAACACATCTCCATCGAGTCGGTCATGCCATCCAAACATCTCATCATCTGTCTTCGTCTTCTTATCCTGTCCCAAATCCTATGCAGCATTAGGGTCTTTTCCAATGAGTCAACTCTCACATGAGGAGGCCAAAGTATTGGAGTTTCACCTTCAACATCAGACCTTTCAATGAACACTCAGGACTGATTTCTTTTAGGATGGACTGGTTGGATCTCCTTGCAGTCCAAGGGACTCTCAAGAGTCTTCTCCAGCACCACTGTACAAAGGCATCAATTCTTCCGCTCTCAGCTTTCTTCACCGTCCAACTCTCAATCCATACATGACCACTGGGAAAACCATAGCCTTGACTAGACGGAACTTTGTTGGCAAAGAAATGTTTCTGCTTTTAAATATGCTATCTAAATTGGACATAAGCTTCCTTCCAAGGAGGAAGCGTCTTTTAATTTCATGGGGGCCATCACCATCAGCAGTAATATTTGAGCCCCCCCCAAATAATGTCTGACACTGTTTCCCCATCTATTTCCCATGAAGTGATGGGACCAGATGCCATGATCTTGATTTTCTGAATGTTGAGTTTTTAGCCAACTTTTTCACTCTCCTCTTTCACTTTCATCAAGAGCCTCTTTAGCTCTTCTTCACTTTCTGCCATAAGGGTGGTGTCATCTGCATATCTGAGGTCATTGATATTTCTCCTGGCAATCTTGATTCCAGCTTGTGTTTCTTCCAGCCCAGCGTTTCTCATGATCTACTCTGCATATAACTTAAATATACAGGGTGACAATAGGCAGCCTTGACGTACACCTTTTGCTATTTGGAACCAGTCTGTTGTTCCATGTCCAGTTCTAACTGTTGCTTCCTGACATGCATACAGGTTTCTCAAGAGACAGGCCAGATGGTCTGGTATTCCCATCTCTTTAAGAATTTCCCCCAGTTTATTACTGTCAAGCAAATGGATTTTAAGGTGAAAAAGCATTACTAAAATTTAGAAGTATAAAAGGATTCATTTGAGCTAAATTTGCAAGTACCTATACAGTCAGCAAAAACAAGACCGGGAGCAGACTGTGGCTCAGATCATGAACTGCTTATTGCCAAATTCAGGCTTAAATTAAAGAAAGTAGGGAAAACCACTAGACCATTCAGGTATGACCTAGATCAAACCCCTATGAGTATACAGTGGAAGTGACAAATAGATTTAAGGGACTAGGCCTGATAGACAGAGTGCCTGATGAACTACGGACACAGGTTCGTGACATTGTACAGGAGACAGGGATCAAGAAAATTCCCATGGAAAAGAAACACAAAAAAGCAAAATGGCTGTTTGAGGAGGCCTTACAGATAGCTGGGAAGAGAAGAGAAGCAAAAAGCAAAGGAGAAAAGGAAGGATATTCCCATCTCAATGCAGAGTTCCAAAGAATAGCAAGGAGAGATAAGAAAGTGATCAGTGCAAAGAAATAGAGGAAAACAACAGATTGGGAAAGACTAGAGATATCTTCAAGAAAATTAGAGATACCAAAGGAACATTTCATGCAAAGATAGGTTCGATAAAGGACAGCAATGGTATGGACCTAACAGAGGCATAAGATATTTAGAAGAGGTGGCAAGAATACACAGAAGAACTGTACAAAAAAGATCTTCATGACCCAGATAATCACGATGATGTGATCACTCACCTAGAGCCAGACATCCTGGAATGTGAAATCAAGTGGGCCTTAGAAAGCATAACTATAAACAAAGCTAGTGGAGGTGATGGAATTCCAGTTGAGCTATTTCAAATCCTCAAAGGTGACGCTGTGAAAGTGCTGCACTCGATATGCCAGCACATTTGGAAAACTCAGCAGTGGCCATAGGACTGGAAAAGGTCAGTTTTCGTTCCAATCCCAAAGAAAGGCAATGTCAAAGAATGCTCAAACTACAGCACAATTGCACTTATCTCACATGCTAGTAAAGAAATGCTCAAAATTCTCCAAGCCAGGCTTCAGCAATACGTGAACCATGAAATTCCAGATGTTCAAGCTGGTTTTAGAAAAGGCAGATGAACCAGAGATCAAATTACCAATATCTGCTGGATCATCAAAAAAGCAAGAGAGTTCCAGAAAAACATATATTGCTGCTTTATTGACTATGCCAAAGCCTTTGACTGTGTGGATTACAATAAACTGTGGAAAATTATGAAAGAGATGGGAGTACCAGACCATCTGACGTGTCTCTTGAGAAACCTGTATGCCGGTCAGGAAGCAACAGTTAGAACTGGACATGGAACAACAGACTGATTCCAAGTAGGAAAAGGAGTATAACAAGGCTGTATATTGTCCCCCTGCTTATTTAACTTATATGCAGAGTAGATCATGAGAAATGATGGGCTGCAAGAAACACAAGCTGGAATCAAGATTTCCAGGAGAAATATTAATAACCTCAGATATGCGGATGACACCACCCTATGGCAGAGAGTGAAGAAGAACTAAAGAGCCTCTTGATGAAGGTGAAGGAGGAGAGTGAAAAGGTTGGCTTAAGGCTCAACGTTCAGAAAACTAAGATCATGGCATCTGGTCCCATCACTTCATGGGAAATAGATGGGGAAACAGTGGAAACAGTGTCAGACTTTATTTTTTGGGCTCCAGAATCACTGCTGATGGTGACTGAAATTAAAAGATGCTTACTCCTTGGAAGGAAGGTTATGGCCAACCTAGAAAGCATATTTAAAAGCAGAGACATTACTTGGGCAACAAAAATCCATCTAGTCAAGGCTACGGTTTTTCCACTGGTCATGTATGAATGTGAGAGTTGCACGGTGAAGAAAGCTGAGCACCACAGAATTGATGCTTTTGAACTGTGGTGTTGGAGAAGACTCTTGAGAGTCCCTTGGACTGCAAGGAGATCCAATCAATCCATCCTAAAAGAGATCAACCCTGGGTGTTCATTTGAAGGTCTGATGTTGAAGCTGAAACTCCAATACTTTTGGCACCTCATGCGAAGGGTTGACTCATTGGAAAAGACCCTAATGCTGGGTAGGGTTGGGGGCGGGAGGAGTAGGGGACCACAGAGGATGACATGGTTGGGTGGCATCACTGACTCAATGAACATGGGTTTGGGTGGACTCCAGGAGTTGGTGATGAACAGGGAGGCCTGGCGTGCTGCAATTCATGGGGTTGCAAAGAGTTGGACACGACTGAGCGACTGAACTGAACTGAATAATTAAATAAGAAGAAAAAAAAATCTGCCCTCATAACGAAAACTCACCTCAACGTCTTGTTTGTGCAAAGTCCACAGGAGCAGTGTGTCACTGAATGCAGGCTGAGGGAGTGGATGAGGTAGTCCCCAACAGGGCCAGTTTCTGTCAAATTGACTTTGTGTTGCCAGAGATGCCAGCCAGCAGCTTAAAAAATCGAGAGCTGTCTCTTTGTCTCATTAGCTGCCTATAGAGCTGGAACAGCACCAGGGAAACAGGCGCCCTCTGTCTTGATGCTCTGCCAATCCAAGTACTGTTCTTACCACACAGTCCAAGGTGGCTTCTCAGCCCTCAAGTTCTGCACTCCCCCTGCACCAGGAAAGTAAAGGGGGAGGGGAGAGGGACGGACGCTTCTTCCCTTTAAGAGCACAGCTGACACAGTTCAACATCGCTGTTGCTCAAATCCCAATGGCCAGATTTGTGCATCAGAAAATCACACCTTACCACAAAAGGAGCTGGAAGATGTAGCCTTTATTCTCAGCCACTCCTGCCTAGCGAGGAAACAAACAAATACGGGAGCATTTTCTGAGAGAGAAGGGGAAAACGAATGTAGGGAGCCAGCCAGTAGGCTCCATCACAGCCAGCAGGTGGGGGGGGGGGCTGTAATTGCCACCCTACCTAATCCCAGGCCTTACCCATTACTCTTTATTTACGAATAAATATTTATTTATTTAATCCTCCAATCCCTCCCCTGACAAAGTGGTCACCATCCCACTTCATTTTATAAAGGACATGTTTGAGATTCAGAAAGATTAATTAATTTCTTTAAAGTCACACAGCTGGTACAGGTAAACTGCTATGTGTTTTGCTCCATACACCTGGTAGGAAGGAGGTGGACTTAGGAATATCAAACACTGTTGTTCTGCACCCCTGAGCTTGTTAGAAGAGAGTGGAGTCCACCAAAGAAAACTAGGATACAGCACCCCCATATGACAAGCTCCCCTGAAAATTCCCACCAGTGTCTCAAGCAGCAGCTTCTGCCCACTAATGAGAAAGTCTGTGTGCCAGCAGCTCTCCCAGCCTGATGGATTGGCCTCATTAGCCCAGGCCATGGGCACCTGAGCAGTGTGAAACACGGTGACAGGACAGGGAGCTTTGGCTGTTCCGGCTGCCGGTATTGTTAATATCTCCATTTTAGCAGGTTATTTGTCTCCACCTCTCCACCAGTTGCAAATCCACCTGGGTTCTGCAGCCACCAGGCCTGGCAGGGAGGCTGCTGAGATAGTCTCTTCCCCTTTGCTCATTTCCTTCAGGAAAAATAAATTACATAGTTTAAACAGGGCCTGGATTGGCCATGCAGCCACCAACATCCATCTTTGCAGAGAATGAAAGACTCAGCCAGGCTGAGGGGGGGAGAGTGGGGGAGCTGAAAGGCATTAAAGAGAGGGCATCTGTTGCCCATGATGGATCACTTTTTGCTTCATTTCCAGCACGATTGTCTTTTCCAATGAGTCAACCCTTCACATTAGGTGGCCAAAGTATTGGAGTTTCAGCTTCAACATCAGTCCTTCCAATGAACACTCAGGACTGATCTCCTTTAGGATGGACTGGTTGGATCTGCTTGCAGTCCAAGGGACTCTCAAGAGTCTTCTCCAGCACCACAGTTTAAAAGCATCAAGTCTTCGGAGCTCACCTTTCTTCCCCATCCAACTCTCACGTCCTTACATGACCACTGGAGAAACCATAGCCTTGACTAGATGCACCTTTGTTGGCAAAGTAATGTCTCTGCTTTTAACTATGCTATTTAGTTTGGTCATCACCTTCCTTCCAAGGAGTAAGCTTCTTTTAATTGCATGGCTGCCATCACCATCAGCAGTGATTTTGAAGCTCCCCCACCCCCAAAGTATGACACAATTTCTGCTGTTTCCCCATTTTTCCCCATGAAGTGATGGGACCAGATGCCATGATCTTATTTTTCTAAACTTGTAGAGCTTTAAGCCAACTTTTTCACTCTCTTCTTTCACTTTCGTCAAGAGGCTCTTTAGTTCTTCTTCACTTCCTGCCATGAGGGTTGTGTCGTATGCATATCTGAGGTTATTGATATTTCTCCCGGCAATCTTGACTCCAGCTTGTGCTTCTTCCAGCTTTGACTACCTACCCTTCTATTTGCATGGCCCCAGCCTTCCCCTTCTCTGGCACTTACTTAAATGTCACCCCTCCAGAGAGGCTGTCCTGACCCAGCTATAAAAAGTGTAGAGCCCCCAGAGGCAGGAAAGGTTGTATGGTGCTCCTGGAAACAAAAAGGACACTGGTATAGTTTCTACCCTGTAGGCATACAACCTCACAGTGCACGGAACTGGGGGCATTCATGTATATTCATCAAGGACTCTCTATTCACTCAATAAAAAATTGAAGGCTGGTGACTATCTTGAGCTGGCCTTGAGTATCTTTTAGCTGTAATGAAGACGTAAACACTTGCTCACCTAACAAGATTAGACCTAGGTGTACCTTAGGTTGATTCAGTTGAGTTCAGTTCCGTTCAGTCGCTCAGTCATATCCGATTCTTTGCAACCCAATGAAGCACAGCACACCAGGCCTCCCTGCCCATCACCAACTCCCAGAGTCCACCCAAACCCAGGTACAAAGAGTCAGTGATGCCATCCACATCCATGCATGACCACTGGAAAAACCATAGCCTTGACTAGATGGTGGAGAAGGAGGTGGCACCCTACTCCAGTACTCTTGCCTGGAAAATCCCACGGATGGAGGAGCCTGGTAGGCTTCGGTCCATAGGGTTGCAAAGAGTTAGACACGGTTGAGCGAACTCTCACTTTTCACTCCCATGCACTGGAGAAGGTAATGGCAATCCACTACAGTGTGCTTGCCTGCAGAATCCCAGGGACGGCAGAGCCTGGTCGGCTGCCGTCTATGGGGTCGCACAGAGCCGGGCATGCCTGATGCGACTGAGCAGCAGCAGCAGCAGACCAGACGGACGTTTGTTGACAAAGTAACATCTCTGTCTTTTAATATGCTGCCTAGGCTGCTCATAACACTCCTTCCCAGGACTAAGTGTTTTTTTAATTTCATGGCTGCCATCACCATCTGCAGTGTTGTTTCAGTTGGTCCAAAAATTCATCAAGCATCCCTATCCGTCAGACTTCCTGTCCTGCCTCTTGAGAAATCTGTATACAGGTCAGCATGCAACAGTTAGAAATGGACATGGAATATCAGACTGGTTCCAAATAGGAAAAGGAGTACGTCAAGGCTTTAATTTGTCCCCCTACTTATTTAACTTGTATGCAGAGTACATCAAGAGAAACGCTGGGCTGAAGGAAGCACAAGATGGAATCAAAATTACCGGGAGAAATATCAATAGTCTTATATACGCAGATGACACCCCCTATATGGCAGAACCTGAAGAAGAACCTAAGAGCTTCTTGATGAAAGTGAAAGAGGAGATTGAAACAGTTGGCTTAAAGCTGAACATTCAGAAGCCTTAGATCATGGCATCTGGTCCTATCACTTTATGGCAAACAGATGTGGAAACCGTAGAAACATTGGCTGACTTTCTTTTTCTGGACTCCAAAATCACTGAAGATGGTGACCGCAGCCATGAGATTAAAAAACGCTTCCTCCTTGGAAGGAAAGTTATGACCAACCTAGACAGCATATTAAAAAGCAGTGAAGTTATTTTGCCAACAAAGTTCTGTTCAGTCAAGGCTATGGTTTTTCCAGGGGTGGTGTAAACAAGTGAGAGTTGGAGTATAAAGAGGGCCGAGCACAGAAGAATTGATGCTTTTGAACTGTGGTGTTGGAGAAGCCTCTTGAGAGTCCCTTGGTCTGCAAGGAAATCCAACCAGTCCATCCTAAAGGAGATCAGTCCTGGGTGTTCCCTGCAAGGACGGATGTTGAAGCTGAAACTCCAATACTTTGGCCACCTCAGGCGAAGAGCTGATTCACTAGAAAAGACCCTGATGCTGAGAAAGATTGAGGGCGGGAGGAGAAGGGGTCGACAGAGGATGACCTGGTTGGATGGCATTACTGACTCTATGGACATTGGCTTGGGTGGACTACGGGAGTTGGTGATGGACAGGGAGACCTGGTGTGCTGTGGTTCACAGTGTCTTAAATCGTCATATAACACAGAGTGACTGAAGTGTATTGATGACTAAATGGTGATACCGTGAGGTGGACGGATGGATGCTTGTCTGGATGTGTGAGTGGTTGTATGGTGAGATGGAAAGTTGGATAGATGCTTAAGTGGATGAATGAATGGCTAAATGGATGGATGAGTAATGGAATGGGTAGGTGGATAGAATGACTAATGGTTGATGGGTGATTGATAGTAATACTGCGATGGTTGGATATGTAGTTGCAAGAATGGTATAATGGTTAGATAGACAGATAGTTAAATGAAGGTAAAGAATCTCTCGAGGTAGCTGGCAAAAACACGGATCAACCTCACTGTAATCTGCTGAATTAGTTTCTTCTAATGAGTGTAAATGTTGTACTGAATGAATTGACTTCTGGCTCGAGAAGAAAGAGACTGCAGCAGAACCATCCAGGGAATCAGTCATGTGCTCCTGGATCCTCCCTGTTTTCTCATTGTTTGATAACCTAGGCACCTCGGTACCCACTTTTAACCACGTGCTATCCACTCGTCCCTTCCAGCCACCATCACACCTGCTGTCAGATAGAGAACAGAGTTGTAGTTGCCAAGGATGGAGGGGATAGGGATGGGCTGGGAATCTGGGGTTGGTGGATGCAAACTACTATGTTTACAGTGGATACACAACAAGGTCCTAATGGATAGCACAGGGGACAATATTCAGTATCCTGAGATAAACCGTAATGGAAAAGAATGTAAAAAAATAATGTGTACATGTGTATAACTGAGACACTTTGCTGATTTGCAGACTGACACGGCACTGTAAATCAAGTATATTTTAACAAATTGAAAAAAAAAACAAACCAAGAATAAAATTCTCCTACTTTTTTCAGCCCTACTGATAAAAGAGAAACAAAAAAAAGAAACAAATGCTTTCAAGAAAAATTCTGTTGAGAATTAACAAAGACTAAATCACTTAATAAAAAAAGAAATTGTATTTTAAAAGGCTTCGATTTGTGTCACGAATAGTAGACTCTTGAAGCTGTCCACACAGAGAGAGGTTTGGGGTGAAACAGACCTGTTCTTTATTTCTGAAATTAACTGCCTAGGTGGTCACCTACTTTTCTATTGTGATGATTGAATGTTAAAGGTTGGTGCTGACAGTCCACAGTCTGTAAATGTTTCATTCTGAATTCTGGGATGACTCAGAGCTCTCAGTGGACAAAGGCACTATCTTTCTCAATGTATAAGAGAGATAGCAATTAATGAATGTTGGATGATAGATGGATGGATGAATGGATGATGGATGGATTGGAGGGTGTTGGGTAGATGGATGGAAGGACGGATGGATGGATGGATGGATGGATGGGTAGCTAAGATTCAGTGGTCCCAGGCTTCTTGCCTTCACTCTTTATCCAACAGTATCTTGCAGGCCTCTGGAATCCTCTTAGAAGTAGAGTAGCTGCACTATGCAAAACTCCCAAACAAAAACCCTTGGCTTTCTAGAAATGTGAGCATGACACCAGAACTTCCTGGCTAGCTCAGCAGACGGACAGAAAATCAAAGAAGTTTTCAGGTCAAACTCCAGGGATGAAGGTGTTTGTTTCACAAGGGAGTTAGAAGTCAGAGAGCTAACATGGGAATTTTTCAATGGCAAATAGCATAAGTACCATCAAAGTGGCTTTAAAAGAAATTGGCCTACTTGGCTGAAAGGTTGAGGAATGTGTGATCTCAGACCCCATGACCACCAACACCCCAAATGCAGAATTCAAGGAGTATCTTTAAATTCTTTTAAATTCAGTCTCTTTGTCTCTATCCCTGGACACTGTTTCCTCTAACTTGGCTTCATTTGTAGACAATAATCTACATGAGGTAAAAGATGTGGCAGAAATGATTAAACAAAGATTTCTATTAATTGAACATTGGTTAATTCTTAGAAGGACAAGTGCTTAGGAAAGATAGGTTAAATGTATGCTGTGAGATTAAAATGTCCTTATGGTTGAAATATTTTGAGTTTCTTCTTCCTTAGTTATTTGCAGCCAAAAGCATCCCAATATATATAACACATAATAAATAGTAGTATTATATCTCATGGACTCAGATGTCTACTTACAACACCAATCATTCAAGTGGAGCGGATATTTTTACTCCATCAGATATTAATTGAGCATCTACAATGCACCGGCAGTGTCCCAAGAACAATAGACGCATATTTGAATAAGACATGGTGTTTTCAAACAAAACAAAACAAAGTTGAGACATTTGACCACCTTAAAAAAGTTACTAAAATACATAAGTAAGGCTTCCCTGGTGCCTCAGTGGTAAAGAATCCACCTGCCAATGCAGGAAATGCCAGTTCGATATCAGGTTTGGGAAGTTACTACATGTCCAGGGGCAACTAGACCCATGCACTACAACTTACTGATCCTGTGCTCAGAGCCCAGGAGCCCCAGCTACTGAAGCCCACTTGCCCTACAGCCTGTGCTCCACAACAAGAGAAGCCACTGCAATGAGAAGCCTGTGCACCACAACTAGAGAGGAGACCCGCATTCCCCAACTAGAGATAAGCCCTGGCAGCAATGAGACCCAGCACAGCCATAAATAGATACTATTATAAAAATAAAAATATGAGACAAAAGTCAAATTGAAATTCAAATCACAGACAACAGCAGGTGTTAATCCCCCTTGATATATAAAAATCTCTTACAAATAAAGAGTAAACCAGCAACCCAAATAAAAAAAAAAAAAAGATCCTAGGGCATGTACACACATTTTAATATATTTGTTAAAAGTGCAACTGTTCCTTAAACTTATACAAAGATGTTCAAGTTCACTCATCGTAAGAGAAATGCAAATATACTGAGATACAACTTTTCGCATAGGATTGACAAACGTTTGAATGTTTAATGACTCACAGTGCTGGTTGAGCTGTGGGGCTTCGTGCATTGCTTGTGGAAGCTGAAACTGGTACAACTCCTAAGGAGAAAAGTTGGCAATATCTATGCAATTTGTAAGTTCGACTCAGTAATTCCACTTCTGAGTATCTATCGACAGATATATTTAAGTGAGCATGCATATTCTGTATAGAGTTCTTTTCTACAACACCGTCTGTAATAGCAAAGAATGAAAACAAGCCGAATATCCACCAGCAGTGGACTGATATTTATTGGCTGTGGGACTTTTTATTCGGTTGGAGTTTGGATCTTCTTCCAAATCCAGTGAGAAGACGCCAGAGAGTTTAAAGGAGGAGACGGGCATAATCCGACTTCTATTGTGAAGAATCATCCTGATCTGGGGGATGGGTACCCAAGTTTAATCATCTGTAAGAAAATATCATGATGATAACCACTTGAGCTTGGTTCAGTACACTGTGTGTAGGGTATCAAATGAGAAAATGCCTTCACGTTCCTGAGACAGCCCATAACCAACTGTTTTTGACCAGACACCGTGCTTCCATCCTTCCCGCTGGAAACCATTCTCTCCCGACGCAGATGAGGACGGACGACGTCCCCAGGTCCCGTAAAGGGCCCCTCGTGGTCCTTCCTAGCTTCTCCCGTGCCTTCCACCTTGCTTTTGATTTCTGTCACCCCAGATCTCCAAGCCCTTATAAACGGACCCATAGACAATACAGCCTGCCATTTTTACTCACAGGGATTTGGGGAAACTCCTAGGATGTGGATAGACAGACAATTCTTTCTGGGTAAAGGGAAATCTGATTTCAGAGCGCTCCGCCATTCTGCTGCAGCGCCCACAGCAGCGACGATGGGGCCGGCTCAGCACCCGTGAAGCTGTGCTCGCCAGTGACCACCAGAGGGCAGTGCGACCCCGCCATCGGCCCGAACTGCCCGCAGGGGCCACCCAAAGTTGGCATGGAGAGAGAGCAGAAGATGGCGGAGGAATAGGACGGGGAGACCACTCTCTCCTCCACAAATTTATCCAAAGAACATCTGAACGCTGACCAAACTTCACAAAACTACTTCTGAAGGCTGGCTGAGGACGTCAGGCTTTCACAAAAACTGCGCATTATCTTCAAAAGAGGTAGGAGAAATTATAAAAGATAAAAAGAGAGACAAAAGAGTTAGGGACGGAGACCCGTCCCGGGGAGGGAGTCGTAAAAGAGGAGGAATTTCCAAGCACCAGGAAACCCTCTCACCGGCGGGTGTGGGGGAGGATTTTTTATCTCAGAGGGCAACGTAACTGGGAGGAAAAAATAAATAAAATCGACAGATTACGTGCCTAAAGCAACTCCCAGCAAAGAACCCCAGACGCTCGCATCATCCGCCACCAGCAAGTGGGGGCTGAACGGAGAGGAGCGGGAGGCATTGCCTAGGGTAAGGACCGGGCCCGAGTGCCCCGAGGGCAATCTGAGGGAGCTAACGTGAGATAGTAACCTAAACTGTGGGACAGCGAGAGAGAGAGAGAGAGAGAACTATCCCGCGAAAAGCCCAACTCTAAGGCACTGCCGGCCCGCTCACAGAACAAAGGACTGAGCGATACCAGAGGAGAGCTAGCCGGCTGCGGACCGCGCCATCCCCCGCCGGACACAGCGGGCAGGCGGGGCCCGCTAGAGCCGGAAAGGGGCAAACTCGGCTCCAGAGAGGGCACCCCCTACCAAACTGCAAACAGGCTCCCAGTTTTTAAGCAAAGACTGCCTGAGATCCCGGAGGGTCGACAGCAGCCGGGAGGGTCGCAGCCAGAGACCAGCTCCCCAGAACCGACACAAAGCATACCGGAGCCGGGCGCGCCCGTAAACCGAGGCGGGGACCAGGGAGGTGATAAGCCGCACCGCCCCAACAGGGGACAGCGCCCTCGCCAAACTCCTGGCCGCCTGGGCAGCTCCGACCGGGAACGGCACAAGCCGCGGGCAAAATCGAGTCTGCGCCTTT
Organism: Giraffa tippelskirchi; assembly: GCF_054371585.1. Lineage (NCBI taxonomy): Eukaryota > Metazoa > Chordata > Mammalia > Artiodactyla > Giraffidae > Giraffa > Giraffa tippelskirchi. Next base: position 19,682,049 of record NC_137290.1, read on the forward strand.
GTGGAGTAACCGGGAGCCTGAACCTGAGCGGCTTAGACCTGGGAAGTGCACGCATCTCAGGGCCCACTCCCCGGCCGAGTAACCTGAAGCCTGAGCAGGGTAGACGGGGAAAGCACACACGCCGTGAGCGGGGGCGAACCCAGTGCGGCCGAGACACTGCGAGCTTACCACACACACGCCAGAATTGCAGTGTTCCTTCCTCCCCACAGCACGATTGAACAAGCGAACCTAAAGAGATCACCTCCACCGCTTTGTTGCAGGGCGGAAATTAGATACTGAAGAGATCTCCAAACAGAAGCCAAATAAACAGAGGGAAGTGCTTTGGAAGGGACAGGCCAACAGATTAAGATCCCTGTAGCTAATACCGACTGCACTAAAAAGGACCTACAGATCTTGAAAAGTATAAGCAGGAATAAGGATCTATCTAAAACTGAGCAGATCCCACACTGCTCACAACAGCTCCAGAGAAAGTCCGGGATATATATATTTTTTACTATTATTTTTTTTTTTTAATTTTTTTTTTAATTAAAAAAATTTTTTTTTCTCTTCTTTCCTTTTTCTTCAAGTCCTCTATTACACCTTTAACTTTCATTTTCATAACACACTATTAACTTGCAAAAAAAAAAAAAACAAACCCTATTTTTGAAGCAAACTACATACATATATCTTATACCTTTTGTGTTCTTTTTTTTTTTTAATGTTTTTTTCCTGTTCTACATTTTTTTACTGTTTCTTTTTTTACTGTTTTACTGTTTTTTTTTCTTTTTACACTGTTCCCTTTTTTCTTTTTTTTTTTCTTTTTTTTTTTTTTTTAGATTGTAAGTTTTATAAGAGTCTAACCTCTACTCTAGATTTTTAATCTGTGTTTTACATATTTGATATCAACTTTGTACATTTAAGAACCCAATCTTTAGGACCCATTTTTACTCAGGAGTGTGATCACTGGCCTGATCACTCTCTCCCCCTATTGATGCTCTTTCTTCTCCCCCAGGGAACCTCTATCTCCCACCCTCCTCCTTCTCTTCTCAACCCAATTCTGTGAATCTCTGAGGGTGTTCTGGGTACCGGAGAACACTTCAGGAACAGGATACTGCCCAGATCTCTCTCTCCCCTCTTAATTCCTCCCTTTCTACTCATGCTCACCTCTGTTACCTTCCTCCCCCCTCTCTATGTATCTCTGTGAATCACTCTGAGGGTTCCAAACTGTGGAAAGCACAGAGGGAAGTGCTTACTGGCTAGATTGCTCTCTCCACATTTGAATTCCCCTCTTCCCCTCCTGGTCACTTCAACCCACCCCCCCCACCTCATCTCTCCATGTAACTCAGTGAACCTTTCTGGGTATCCCTCACTGTGGAGAATCTTTTCACCATTAACTTAAAAGTTTTATTATTGAGGCTGTATGGAAGGAGAAGTCTTGAGGCTACTGCAAGAATAAGACTGAAAGCCAGGGGAAACATTAATTAATAAGAGACCATCCAATAGCCTCCATAAATTCACTGAAACCAAGCTCCACCCAAGAGATAATAAGTTCCAGAGCAAGACATACCACGCAAATTCTCCAGCAACGCAGGAACATAGACCTGAGCATCAATATACAGGCTGCCCAGAGGCACACCAAATCCATAGACATCTCAAAAATTAATACTGGTCACTCCATTACACTCAAGAGAGCAGAAATCCAGCTCCACCCACCAGAACACCGACACAAGCTCCCCCAACCAGGAAACCTTGACAAGCCACCTGTCCAACCCCAACCGCAGTGAGGAACCTCCACAACAAAGAGGAACTTCATACTACCAGAATACAGAAGGGCCACGCCTAACACAGCAATCTAAACAAGATGAAAAGGCAGAGAAATACTCAGCAAGTAAAGGAAAATGAGAAATGCCCACAAAGCCAAACAAAAGAGGAGGAGATAGGGAATCTATCCGAAAAAGAATTTAGAATAAGGATAATAAAAATGATCCAAAATCTTGAAAGCAAAATGGAGTTACAGATAAATAGCCTGGAGACAAAGATTGAGAAGATGCAAGAAATGTTTATCAAGGACTTAGAAGAAATAAAAAGGAATCAATATAGAATGAATAATGAAATAAAGGAGATAAAAGACACTCTGGAGGGAACCAACAGTAGAATAACGGAGGCAGAAGATAGGATAAGTGAGGTAGAAGATAGAATGATGGAAATAAACGAAGCAGAGAGGAAAAAAGAAAAAAGAATCAAAAGAAATGAGGAAAACCTCCGGGACCTCTGGGACAATATGAAACGCCCCAACATTCGAATCATAGGAGTCCCAGAAGAAGAAGATAAAAGGAAAGGCCATGAAAAAATACTCGAGGAGATAATAGTTGAGAATTTCCCTAAATTGAGGAAAGAAATAGTCACAGAAGTCCAAGAAACCCAGAGAGTTCCAAACAGGATAAACCCAAGGCGAAACACCCCAAGACACATATTAATCAAATTAACAAAGATCAAACACAAAGAACAAATATTAAAAGCAGCAAGGGAAAAACAACAAATAACACACAAGGAGATCCCCATAAGGATAACAGCTGATCTTTCAATAGAAACCCTTCAGGCTAGAAGGGAATGGCAGGACATACTTAAAGTAATGAAAGAGAATAATCTACAACCCAGATTACTGTACCCAGCAAGGATCTCATTCAGATATGAAGGAGATTTCAAAAGCTTTACAGACAAGCAAGAGCTGAGGGAATTCAGCACCACCAAACCAGCTCTCCAGCAAATGCTAAAGGATCTTCTCTAAACAGGAAACACAGAAAGGATGTTTCAACACGAACTCAAAACAACAAAGTAAATGGCAACGGGATCATACTTATCAATAATTACCTTAAATGTAAATGGGTTGAATGCCCCAACCAAAAGGCAAAGGGTTGCAGAATGGATACAAAAACAAGACCCCTATATATGCTGTCTACAAGAGACCCACCTCAAAACTAGGGACACACACAGGCTGAAAGTGAAAGGATGGAAAAACATATTCCATGCAAACGGAGACCAAAAGAAAGCAGGAGTCGCAATACTCATTTCAGATAAAATAGACTTTAAAATAAAGGATGTGAAAAGGGACAAAGAAGGACACTACATAAAGATCAAAGGATCAATTCAAGAAGAAGACGTAACAATCATAAATATATATGCACCCAACATAGGAGCACCACAATATATAAGGCAAATACTAACAAGTATGAAAGGGGAAATTAACAATAACACAATAATAGTGGGAGACTTTAATACTCCACTCACGCATATGGATAGATCAACTAAACAGAAAATTAACAAGGAAACACAAACTTTAAATGATACAATAGACAAATTAGATTTAATTGATATTTACAGGAGTTTCCACCCCAAAACAATCAATTTTACCTTTTTCTCAAGTGCACATGGAACTTTCTCCAGGATAGATCACATCCTGGGCCATAAATCTAGCCTTGGTAAATTCAAAAAAATTGAAATCATCCCAGCCATCTTCTCTGACCACAATGCAGTAAGATTAGACCTCAATTACAGGAAAAAAACTATTAAAAGTTCCAACATATGGAGGCTAAACAACACGCTTCTGAATAACCAACAAATCACAGAAGAAATCAAAAAAGAAATCAAATTATGCATAGAAACGAATGAAAATGAAAACACAACAACCCAAAACCTATGGGACACTGTAAAAGCAATACTAAGGGGAAGGTTCATAGCAATACAGGCGTACCTCAAGAAACAAGAAAAAAATCAAATAAATGAACTAACTCTACACCTAAAGCAACTAGAGAAGGAAGAAATGAAAAACCCCAGGGTCAGTAGAAGGAAAGAAATCTTAAAAATTAGGGCAGAAATAAATGCAAAAGAAACAAAAGAGACCATAGCAAAAATCAACAAAACTAAAAGCTGGTTTTTCGAGAAGATAAACAAAATTGATAAGCCATTAGCCAGACTCATCAAGAAACAAAGGGAGAAGAATCAGATCAACAAAATTAGAAATGAAAATGGAGAGATCACAACAGATTCCACAGAAATACAAAGGATCATAAGAGACTACTACCAACAGCTATATGCCAATAAAATGGACAACTTGGAAGAAATGGACAAATTCTTAGAAAAGTATAACTTTCCAAAACTGAACCAGGAAGAAATAGAAGATCTTAACAGACCCATCACAAGCACGGAAATCGAAAGTGTAATCAGAAATCTTCCAGCAAACAAAAGCCCAGGACCAGACGGCTTCACAGCGGAATTCTACCAAAAATTTAGAGAAGAGCTAACACCTATCCTGCTCAAACTCTTCCAGAAAATTGCAGAAGATGGTAAACTTCCAAACTCATTCTATGAGGCCACCATCACCCTAATTCCAAAACTAGACAAAGATGTCACAAAAAAGGAAAACTACAGGCCAATATCACTGATGAACATAGATGCAAAAATCCTTAATAAAATTCTAGCAAACAGAATCCAACATCATATTAAAAAGATCATACATCATGACCAAGTGGGCTTTATCCCAGGAATGCAAGGTTTTTTTAACATCCGCAAATCAATCAATGTAATACACCACATTAACAAATTGAAAGAAAAAAACCATATGGTTATCTCAATAGATGCAGAAAAAGCCTTTGACAAAATTCAGCATCCATTTATGATTAAAACCCTCCAGAAAGCAGGAATAGAAGGAACATATCTCAACATAATAAAAGCTATATATGACAAACCCACAGCAAACATTATCCTCAATGGTGAAAAATTGAAAGCATTTCCCCTAAAGTCAGGAACAAGGCAAGGATGCCCACTTTCACCACTACTATTCAACATAGTTTTGGAAGTTTTGGCCACAGCAATCAGAGCTGAAAAAGAAATAAAAGGAATACAGATAGGAAAAGAAGAAGTAAAACTCTCACTGTTTGCAGATGACATGATCCTCTACATAGAAAACCCTAAAGACTCTACTAGAAAATTACTAGAGTTGATCAATGAATATAGTAAAGTTGCAGGATATAAAATTAACACACAGAAATCCCTTGCATTCCTATACTCCAATAATGAGAAAACAGAAAGAGAAATTAAGGAAACAATACCATTCACCATTGCATCAAAAAGAATAAAATACTTAGGAATATATCTACCTAAAGAAACAAAAGACTTATATATAGAAAACTATAAAACACTGATGAAAGAAATCAAAGAGGACACAAACAGATGGAGAAATATACCGTGTTCATGGATTGGAAGAATTAATATAGTGAAAATGAGTATTCTACCCAAAGCAATCTACAGATTCAATGCAATCCCTATCAAGCTACCAATGGTATTTTTCACAGAACTAGAACAAATCATCTCACAATTTGTATGGAAATATAAGAAACCTCGAATAGCCAAAGCAATCTTGAGGAAGAAGAATGGAACTGGAGGAATCAACCTGCCTGACTTCAGACTCTACTACAAAGCCACAGTCATCAAGACAGTATGGTATTGGCACAAAGATAGAAATATAGATCAATGGAACAAAATAGAAAGCCCAGAGATAAACCCACGCACATATGGACACCTTATCTTCGACAAAGGAGGCAAGAATATACAATGGAGAAAAGACAATCTCTTTAACAAGTGGTGCTGGGAAAACTGGTCAACCACTTGTAAAAGAATGAAACTAGAACACTTCCTAACACCGTACACAAAAATAAACTCAAAATGGATTAAAGATCTAAACGTAAGACCAGAAACAATAAAACTCCTAGAGGAAAACATAGGCAAAACACTCTCCGACATAAATCACAGCAGGATCCTCCATGACCCACCTCCCAGAATCTTGGAAATAAAAGCAAAAATAAACAAATGGGACCTAATTAAAATTAAAAGCTTTTGCACAACAAAGGAAACTATAATCAAGGTGAAAAGACAGCCTTCAGAATGGGAGAAAATAATAGCAAATGAAGCAACAGACAAACAATTAATCTCAAAAATATACAAGCAACTTCTGCAGCTGAATTCCCGAAAAATAAATGACCCAATCAAAAAATGGGCCAAAGAACTAAACAGACATTTCTCCAAAGAAGACATACAGATGGCTAACAAACACATGAAAAGATGCTCAACATCACTCATTATTAGAGAAATGCAAATCAAAACCACAATGAGGTATCATTTCACACCAGTCAGAATGGCTGCTATCCAAAAGTCTACAAGCAATAAATGCTGGAGAGGGTGTGGAGAAAAGGGAACCCTCTTACACTGTTGGTGAGAATGCAAACTAGTACAGCCACTATGGAGAACAGTGTGGAGATTCCTTAAAAAACTGGGAATAGAACTGCCATATGACCCAGCAATCCCACTGCTGGGCATATACACCGAGGAAACCAGAATTGAAAGAGACGCGTGTACCCCAATGTTCATCGCAGCACTGTTTACAATAGCCAGGACATGGAAGCAACCTAGATGTCCATCAGCAGATGAATGGATAAGGAAGATGTGGTACATATACACAATGGAATATTACTCAGCCATTAAAAAAAATACATTTGAACCGGTTCTACTGAGATGGATGAAACTGGAGCCCATTATACAGAGTGAAGTAAGCCAGAAAGAAAAACAACAATACAGTATACTAATGCATATATATGGAATCTGAAAGATGGTAACGATAACCCTATATGCGGGACAGAATGAGAGACACAGATGCATGGAACAATTTTATGGACTCTGAGGGAGAAGGTGAGGGTGGGACGTTCTGAGAGAATGGCATTGAGACATGTGTATTGTCATATGTGAAACAGAGCACCATTCCATGTTCGATGCATGTGACAAGGGCTCGGGGCCGGGGCAGTGGGATGATCCAGAGGGATGGGAGGGGGAGGGAGGTGGGTGGGGGGTTCGGGAAGGGGAACACATGTAAACCCATGGCTGATTCTTGTCAATGTATGGCAAAAACTATTACAATATTGTAAAGTAATTAGCCCCCAAGTAAAATAAATAAATTTATAAAAAAAAAAAAAAAAAAAAACAAAGTTGGCATGGAAATAGCACTGCAAGGATTCCAGAAGTATCTTCTTGGGCTGCGCGCCTGCTTTGCGGGAGTGCTTCCCTGATATTGCAGCACCTTCGAGGATCTGTTCAGGCCCCAAAGTTAAGGATTAAGTGACCTGCTGTGGTGCCTCAAGAGCCATCAGCAGCCACGACCCCGGAAGCAATTCTTGCCACACTCAGCTCGACTATAAAAGATAACTGCTCTAATGTTTAATAACACCATCGCCGTGATAGTTTAAATTGTTTGACAAAATGACGTGTGTGTGTGGGGGGGGGGGTTAATCCATAAATTCAAGATAGCAAACTATGTAGCAGTTCATTCAAGGATGACGGATAAGCCAGCTGCAACCAAATAGTGATTTTAAAACGTAACCATCAAGTATTTGGGCAACAATGTGTATTGGGGGAACTCGGACTACAGGGTGGGGGTGTCTCTTTGCCCTTATACCCTCTTCACCGCCCGACGGGTATCAGGACCGCAGAAGCCCAGCCCCCCTCTCTCTCATAGTCCATGGGTTCCTATACACCACATGGTGTGGCTGAATAAGGAGCTGCACACACAAGTCTGGCTTCTACATTTATTCAACACCTGCTCTGTCCCAGGCACCCAGCTAAGCCCTTGACTTGTGTTAACTCCTTCATCGTGATCACACAGTTGCTGTCTGGAGAGGTCAGATAGCACATGGTTCAGATGTGGCCTGGGGTCAAGTCCCAGCTATTCCTTTTCCTGTTTGTGGGAACTTCACTCCCTGCACTTCAGCGTTCTCACCTGTAAAATGGGGTTGAGGTGAAAACCCACCTCACAGAAATGTTGCCAGCATTGAGCGCATTAAGACATGAACAACACTTTGTTTGAAAGCTTCCCTTTCAGTCCCTCTGCATAAGAAATGAATATTACATCAAGACCCAGTATGATATAGATACATGTGTGTGCATATTATGTGTGTAAGCTAAAATATGTTCCACAAGGCAATGCTAACCTATAATACCATGATATATCCACTTAGTTTCCATCCTGTCCTGTTTTCTATTTAAAAGATGCAAGTAACAATCTACTAAATTGACTCTATGACCCACCGTTTAGAAAATATTGGTTTAGTTAAAGGTTCGGCAGACCATGTGGTTCTCAGAAGTCCCATTTTACAGAATGGAAAACTGAGGTCCAGAAAGTGTTGTGGCTTGCCTCTGACCCCAGCTACTGGAAGGCAGCAGAGCCCAGACTGCAACCCAGCATCTCTGATGCCTAAATTAAGGCTCTGCCACACAAGATGCAAACTGACAGCTCACAGGCCAGATCTGACCCACAGAGACGTTGGCCTAATTTTCACAATAGGTTTGCAAGTTTTGTTACAACTATATAAAATGTATCATTGGAAGACATAACTCAAAATATGAATTTTCAACTTATCATTGAAAGTGGGCAATCTGGCAACACGTGGACCTATGTATGCACGTGACCAGCAGGAGCCACACCCAAACTGCCACTTCCAGCTGCTCTCCAGGTTCATTACTTTGCCACAGTCCCCACCGTGCATGGACAGAGGGTCCTGGCAAGTTTCAGTCCATGGCATCTCAAAGAGTCGGACACAACTTAGCAACTAAAAAACAACAATCACTATGCCATTTTGTGTCCCAGACACTGAGACAAACCATCAATTGCCATAGTCTGTGTTTTTTTCAGACGGGAGAAATATTTTTCAAGAAGGAAAGACAGGACTTTCCTGGTGGTCGAGTGGTTAAGAATCTGCCTGCCAGTATAGAGGACACACGTTCGACCATTGATCTGGAAGACTTCACATGCTGTGGGACAACTAAGCCCATGAAAACTACTGAACTTGCATTCTAGAGCCCATACCCTGGAACAAGAGAAGCCACCACAAGGAGAGGCACATGCACCACAACTAGAGAAAGCTCTCTCTTGGCAACGAAGATCTGGCACAGTCCAAAATAAATATATTTTCCAAAAGAGGAAAAACAAAAGCTAAACCAAGGGACCTCCATTTCAAAACAAAAAAAGTAGATGCACAAATCTTTTCTCACATATTTAAATACAAAGAAACCACATCAATATCAACTTAACCCCAAATCTGTTTCTAGTCCCTGACTTGTTGAGCATTTACAAACCCCATCTCAACCAATACCCTTTATCTACCGCCACCTGTTTTGCCCACCATCATGTCCCCAGCACCTGAAACTGCTCAGCCAAGAAAAAGTGCCTAATTAGAATGAACGGCTTTTATACAAAAGCTTCTCCCAATATCAGCAGGCATACAGTAATGGTGAGGAGCAGGCATTCTTTGGTCCACAGGATGGCTCAGGTCCAGCTTCTGCCATAACTAGCTGTGTGACCTGAGGTAGTTTCCTCAGTCTCTTTGGGTCTGATGCGTCCTCAGCTGCAAAATGCATGGGATGAGGCGCTATGTACATAAGTGACCAGGAATGTGAATAACGCTGGGTAAATAAAGTTCGCTTCTCCTCCTTCATTTCATCAAGGTGAACCAAGGTGAGTACTGGTTCATATTAACGAGTCTGGTGACCAGTTAGCCTGGCCTTGGATTATCTGCAGGGCTGGGGAGGCAGAGATCTCCCACTACCATCATGGCCTGACAAGGAAACCCTGGGCCAGATGGTAACGTCAAAGATTCGATCCCCAGGCATATCTCTGTGTGAGAAATGGCTTTTCAACATGCATTCCTCTTGCTGCTCACCCTCCTGAATTGAAGAGGCTGGAGCGATGAAAATTCCATTTCCCAGACTCCCTTGCAGCCAGGGATCTGAAGCCTTTAAGGGTCCACTCATCAGCTGTGTCCATGAGACAACTGCACTTATGCAAAGTTAAGAAAGGAAAAATTGCTGGGGAGAGGAGTAGGGCCTCGTGATCCTGTGGCAGTGGTCCCTTGGGGCCCAGTACTGCGGTGTGTCTTCCTGAGCCTTCCTGTGAGTCTGTAAATACTCATTACGTTATCATTCATGCCCTAGGAAATTTGAACAAAGTCACAGAGAAAGTGGAGGAGAGAGGAGCCTGAGATGCTGCAGTCCACTGGATTGCAAAGAATTGCAAAGACTTACTGACTGAACAACAATCAGTCACACCCAAGAAGGGAAGCTAGATCTGGCCCATGTGTTTGGGGTATGGTACTAGTGATGAAGAAGCCACGTGCAGGAGATGCAAAAGATGTGAGTTAATCTTCTCTCTGTGTGGAGAAGATTCCCTGGAGGAGGACATGGTAACCCATTGCAGTATTTTTGCCTGGAGAATTCTATGGACAGAGGAAGCCAGAGGTGGGCTACAGTGCACAGGGCCTCACAGAGTCGGACATGACTGAAGGGATTTAGGACACACACGTGCATGCACAAATTATTCTGAGAATTATTAATGAGCCTTCTATGTCAGCTGTGGGAGCAGGTTGAGAAGTGAGGTCTGAAAAGGGACTTCCGGAGCCACCAACCAGGCAAACGGAGAGGCCATAGAGTCTAGTCACCAAAGTGAGGCTGCTGAGGGCCAACAGTAGAGAAATGGAGAGGAAACCATTACCTCTGCAGCCAAGTGTCCAGTGACAGGGAGGGTGCTGAGGCCCAGGAGTCAGGAGGGAGTTGTGGATGCATCCCAGACGACAGCAAGGACACGCCGGAGCCTGCAGGCATGTCTGCGCCTACTTGTCACCACATCAAAGCACAGCACCCTTGCAAGAGGAGAGACTGCTGCTCCCTTTCCACTTTCAAACCCTCTCTCAAGTTACTCTTTTGGTCAATTCTACCTCGGAACTTTTCCATACTGTCCATGGGGTTCTCAAGGCAAGAATACTGAAGTAGTTTGTCATTCCCTTCTCCAGTGGACCACGTCTTGTCAGAACCCCATGAACAGAAATCAAAACAGGACACTGAACAATGAGCTCCCCAGGTCAGTAGGTGTCCAAAATGCTACTAGAGATCAGTGGAGAAATATCTTCAGAAAGAAAGAAGGGAAGATGCCAAAGCAAAAACAACACCCAGTGGGGGATGAGACTGGTGATGGAAGTAAAGTCCGGTGTTGTAAACAGCAATATTGCAAAGGAACCTGGAATGTTAGGTCCCTGAATCAAGGCAAATAGGAAGTGGTCAAACAGGAGACGGCAAGAGTGACCATCGACATTTCCGGAATCGGCAAAGTAAAATGGACCTGAATGGGTGAATTTAACTCAAGTGACCATTATATCTATTACTGTGGGTAGGAATCCCTTAGAAGAAATGGAGTAGCCTTGATGGTCAACAACAGAGCCTGAAATGCAGTACTAGGATGCAATCTCCAAAAGGGCAGAACGATCTCTGTTCGTTTCCAAGCCAAACTATTCAATATCATGATAATCCAAGTCTACGCCCCAACACGTAATGCTGAAGAAGCTGAAGTTGAACGGCTCTATGAAGATCTACCCGGCCTTCTAGAGTTAACACCCCCAGAAGATGTCTTTTTCATTATAGGGGCCTGGAATGCAAAAGTAGGAAGCCAGGAAGGACCCGGAGTAACAGGCAACGTTGGCCTTATAGCACAGAATGAAGCAGGACAAAGGCTAAGCGAGTTTTGGCAAAAGATTGCACCAGTCTCAGCAGACACCCTCTTCCAGGAACACAAGAGAAGACTCTACACATGGGCATCACCAGAGGGTCAATACTGAAATCAGATTGATTATGTGCTTTGCAGCCAGAGAGGGAGAAGCTGTACAGGGTCAGCACAAACAAGACGTGGGGCTGACTGTGACTCTGATCATGAACTCCTTATTACCAAATTCAGACTTACCTTGAGGAAAGTAGGGAAAACCACTGGACCATTCAGATATGACCTAAATGAAGTCCCTGTGATTCGATTACACAGTGGAAGGGAGAAATAGATTCAAGTGATTAGATCTCATAGAAAGAGTGCCTGAAGGACTATGGACAGAGGTTCATGACATTGTACACGAGGCAGGGATCACGGCCATCCCCAAGGAATAGAAACGCAAAAAGGCAAAATGGTTCTCTGAGGAGGCCTTACAAACAGCTATGAAAAGATGAGAAACGGAAGGCAAAGTAGGAAAGGACAGATATACTCATTTGAATGCAGAGATCCAAAGAAAAGCGAGGAGAGGTAAGAAAGCTTTCCTCAGCGATCAATGCAAAGAAATAGTGGAAAACAATAGAATGGGAAAGACGAGAGTTCTCGTTGAGAAAATTCGAGTGACCAACTTTACACGCAGGAACTTTTCATGCAAAGAAGGGCACAATAAAGGGCAGAAATGGCATGGACCTAACAGAAGCAGAGGATATGAAGAAGAGGTGGCAAGAATACACAGCATAATACAGAAAGGATCTTCAGGACCCAGATAAACACGATGGTCTGATCACACCCCTAGACCCAGACATCCTGGAATGTGAAGTCAAGTGGGCCTTCGGAAGCATCACGACAAACAAAGCTAGTGGAGGTGATGGAATTCTAGTCGAATTATTTCCAATCCTAAAAGATGATGCTGTGAAAGTGCTGCACTCAGTAGGCCAGCAAATCTTTCCACAGGACTGAAAAAGATGAGTTTTCAATCCCAAAGGAGGGCTATAGCAAATAATGCTCAACTACTGCACAATTGCACTCATCTCACATGCTAACAACTTAATGTTCAAAATTCTCCAAGCCAGGCTTCAACAGATTGTGAGCCATGAACTTCCAGATGTTAAGCTGGATTTAGAAAAGGCAGAGGAACAAGAGATCAAATTTCAAACCTCCACTGGACCAACGAAAAGCAAGCGAGTTCCAGGAAAACATCTATTTCTGCTTTGTTGACTATGCCAAAGCCTTTGTGTGCATCGCAACAAACGGTGGAAAATTCTTCAAGACATGAGAATACCAGACCACCTGATATGCCTCCTGAGACATCTGTAGGCAGGTCAAGAAGCAGCAGTTACAGCTGGACATGGAAAAACAGACTGGCTCCATATCAAGAAGGAGTACATCAAGGCTATATATTGTCACCCTGCTTATTGATCTTATATGCAGAGTACCTCATGAGAAACGCTGTGCTGGAGGAAACACAAAGTGGAATCAAGATTGCCGGGAGAAATATCAATAACCTCAGATATGCCGATGACAGCACCCTTATGGCAGAAAGCATGAACAAAAGAGCCTATTGATGCAAGTGACAGAGGAGATTGAAAAACTTGGCTTAAAACTGAACATTCAGAAAACTAAGATTATGGTATCTGGTCCCATCCCTTCTTGACAAATAGAAGAGGAAACAGTGACAAATAATATGTTGGTCTCCAAAATCAATACAGATGGTGATGGTAGCCACGAAATTAAGAGATGCTTGCTCCCTGGAATAAAAGGTATGAGCAGGTTAGACAGCTTATTAAAAAGCAGAGGCATTACTTTGTCAAAAAAAAAAAAAAAAAAAAGGTCCCTCTAGTCAGTTCAGTTCAGGTCAGTTTAGTCGCTCAATCATGTCCGACTGTTTGTGACCCCATGAATCACAGCAATGCCAGGCCTCCCTGTCCATTGCCAACTCCTGGAGCTCACCCAAACCCACGTCCATCGAGTCGGTGATGCCATCCAATCATCTCATCCTCTGCCGTCCCCTTCTCCTCCTGCCCGCTATCGTTCTCAACATCAGGGTCTTTTCCAATGAGTAAACTCTTCACACGAGGTGGCCAACGTATTGGAGTTTCAGCTTCAACCTCAGTCCTTCTAATGTACACCCAGAACTGATCTCCTTTAGGATGGACTGGTTGGATCTGCTTGCAGTCCAAGGGATACTCAAGAGTCTTCTCCAACACCACAATTCAAAAGCACCAATTCTTCGGCGGTCAGCTTTCTTCACAGTCCAACTCTCACATTCATACATGACCACTGGAAAAACCATAGCCTTGTCTAGACAGACCTTTTTTCGCAAAGTAATGTCTCTGCCTTTTGATATTGTGGCTAGGCTGTTCATAACTTTCCCTCTAAGGAGTAAGCGTCTTTCATTTTCAGGGTGAGAGTCACCATCTTCAGTGATTCTGGAGACCCCCAAAATAAAGTCTGACACTGTTTCCACTGTTTCCCCATCTATTTGCCATGAGGCGATGGGACCAGATGCCATGACCTTAGTTTTCTGAATGCTGAACTTTAAGCCAACTTTTTCACTCTCCTCTTTCACTTTCATCAAGAGGTGTTTTAATTCCTCTTCACTTTCTGCCATATGGGTGGTGTTATCTGCATCCCTGAGGTTATTGATATTTCTCCCAGCAATCATGACTGCAGCTTGTGCGGCTTCCAGCCCAGAGTTTCTCATGATGTACTCTGTATATAAGTTAAATAAGCAGGGGGACAATATACAGCCTCGACAAACTTCTTTTCGTATTTGGAACCAGTCTGTTGTTCCATGTCCAGTTCCAACTGTTGTTCCTGAGCTGCATACAGATTTCTCAAGAGAAAGGTCAAGTGGTCTGGTAATCCAATCTCTTTCAGAATTTTCCACAGTTTATTGTGATCCACACAGTCAAAGGGTTTGGCATAGTCAATAAAGAAGAAATAGATGTTGTTCTGGAATTTTCTTGCTTTTTTGATGATTCAGCAGACGTTGGCAATTCCATCTCCTTCAGGTTTGTCCTCAATCAAATCCTTTATGATTATACAACATAAATGAGAAATAGATTAAAGGGACTAGATCTGATAGACAGAGTGCCTGATGATCTATGGACGGAAGTTCGTGACTGAAAACCATCCCCATGGAAATGCAATGCAAAAAAAGGAAAATGGCTGTCTGAGGAGGCCTTACAAATAACTATGAAAAGAAGAGAAGTGAAAAACAAAGGACAGAATGAAAGTAATTCCCATTTGAATTAGAGCTCGAAAGAATAGCAAGGAGAGATAAGAAAGCCTTCCTCAGCGATCAATGCAAAGAAATAGAGGAAAACCACAGAATGGGAAAGATTAGAGATCTCTTCAAGAAAACTAGAGTTACCAGGGGAACACTTCATGCACAGATGGGCTCGATAACGGACAGAAATGATAGGGACCTAGCAGAAGCAGAAGCTATTAATAAGAGGTCGCAAGAATACACAGAACTGTATATATCTATATCCATATATCTATATCTTCAAGACGCAGATAAGCGCAGTGGTACGGTCACTCACCTAGAGCCAGACATCCTGGAATATGAAGTCAAGTGGGCCTTACAGAGCATCACTAGGAACAAAGCTAGTGGAGGTGCTGGAATTCCAGATGAGCTATTTTGAAATCCTGAAGGATGATGCTGTGAATATGCTACACTCAATACGCCAAAAATTTTGGAGAACTCCGCAGAGGCCACAGGACTGGAAAAGGTCAGTTTTCATTCCAATCCCAAAGAATGGCAGTGCCAAAGAATGCTCAAACTACCGCACAATTGCACTCATCTCCCACGCTAGTAAATCAAGGCTCAAAATTCTCCAAGCCATGCTCCAGCAATATGTGAACTGTGAACTTCCGGATGGTGAAGCTGGTTTTAGAATAGGCAGAGGAACCGTCCAGTCGAAGCTATGGTTTTTCCAGTAGTCATGTATGGATGTCAGAGCTGGAGTAGAAAGAAAGTTGAGCACCAAAGAATTGATGCTTTGAAACTGTGATGTTGGTGAAGACCCTCGAGAGTCCTTTGGACTGCAAGGAGATCCAACCAGTCCACCCTAAAGGACATCAGTCCTGCATGTTCATTGGAAGGACTGATGCTGAAGCTGTAACTCCAATAATTTGGCCACCTGATGCGAAGGACTGACTGATTAGAAAGACCACCCTTATGGCAGAAAGTGAAGAAGAACAAAAGAGCCTCTTGATGAAAGTGAAAGAGGAGAGTGAAAAAGTTGGCTTAAAACTGAACGTTCAGAAAACTAAGATCATGGCATGTGGTCCCATCACTTCATGGGAAATAGATGGGGAAACAGTGCAAAGAGTGTCAGACTTTATTTTGGGGGGCCCCAAAAGCACTGTTGATGGTGACTGCAGCCATGAAATTAAAAGATGCTTACTGCTTGGAAGGAAGGTTATGGCCAACCTAGATAGCATATTTAAAAGCAGGGACATTACTTTGCCAACAAAAGTCCGTCTAGTCAAGGCTATGGTTTTTCCCGTGGTCATGTATGGATGTGAGATTCGGACGGTGAAAAAGCTGAGTGCTGCAGAATTGATGCTTTTGAGCTGTGGTGTTGGAGAAGACTCTTGAGTGTTCCTTGGACTGCAAGGAGATCCAGTCAATCCATTCTAAAGGAGATCAATCCTGGGTGTTCATTGGAAGGTCTGATGATCTGGCTGAAACTGCAGTACTTTGGCCATCTCATGCGAAAAGTTGACTCATTGGAAAAGACCCTAATGCTAGGTAGGATTGAGGGCAGGAGGAGAAGGGGATGACAGAGGATGAGACGGTTGGATGGCATCACTGACTCAATGGATATGGGTTTGGGTAAACTCCGAGAGTTGGTGATGGACAGAGAGGCCTGGTGTGCTGCAATTCATGGGGTCGCAAAGACTCGGACATGATTGAAAGACTGAACTGAACTTAACTGATGCTGGGCAAGATCAAATGTGGGAGGAGAAGGGGACAACAAAGGACAGGTTGGTTGGATGGCATCACCAACTCAATGGACATGAGTTTGAGTAAACTCTGGGGCGTTGATGATGGACTAGGAGGCCTGACTTGCAGCAGTCCATGGGCTCGCAAAGACTCGGACATGACTGAAAGACTGAACTGAACTTAACTGATGCTAGGAAGGACCAAAGGTGGGAGGAGAAGGGGACAACAAAGGACAGGTTGGTTGGTTGGCATCACCAACACAATGGACATGAGTTTGAGTAAACTCCGGGGTGTTGGTGATGGACAAGGAGGCCTGACTTGCAGCAGTCCATGGGCTCGGAAAGGATCGGACACAACTAAGCCACTGAACAGACTGACTGAACTCAAAATCAAAGAAAGGGATTCTGGGAAATGTAGCTCCAGACTAGGCAAATTAACACAGCGGAGCACAGAGCACTTGACTTACTAAACCCTTCTGCTTCACTTAGTAGGGTGAACTGAGCTTTGAAAAACCGACCTGACTGATAAAGAGACTTTGGACAAGTCTGCAGTGAGGAGACTTTTAGTCACTGCTTTAATTTTCCATCGTACGAATCTGCACTAGAAACAGTCTGAATGTCATTTTCCCCACCTGCCTTGCAGTCAGAACGTAACCATGGGACCTAGGCTCAATCAATTAGACGCACCCAGATGGTACCCAGGCTCAGCCAATCAAATACATCCAGATGGCACTTAAGACCAATTAGGTACAGCCACATGAAATGTAGGCTTAGCCAATGGATACACTTACAGGTGAAAGCAGAGTGAAAGCAGAGCAACTTGGTTCTGATGCATAGAATTCAATCTAGACGAAGTGGAAGGGACATAAGCCATGTCACTAGTGACAGCCACTGTGTCTGGAGCCAGTGGTAGTGACAGTTCAGTTCAGTCACTCAGTCCAGTCCGACTCTCTGCGACCCCATGAACTGCAGCATGCCAGGCCTCCCTGTCCATCACCAACACCTGAAGTTCACCCAAACCCATGTCCATTGAGTTGGTGATGCCATCACACCATCTCATCCTCTGTCATCCCCTTCTTCTCCTGCCCTCAATCTTTCCCAGCATCAGGGTCTTCTCCAATGAGTGACAGAAGATCCTGCACTCAAACTCTATATTGTTCATGGCTGTCTCTCCAGCCATCCCTCTCAGAAATCTCAGTCACTTAATATCCTTTAATAAGTTTCTTTCCTGCTCAAAGTTACCTCTAATGAACTCTATTCTTTCCAGTAGAAAGCTGACACCCCTGTAACTTCATTTAACCATCTAGCCTCTTTCCAAAACTAGATAAAATAAGGAACAATGTCCACCCCCATGGGCAGTGGAGTCAGGGAGATGCATTTTGTCAAATTACTATGGTGCCACAGACTCTGGGCCAGTGTCACCTGTGAGGGGGTCACTGAGCTGGATTGTGAGTCGGGTAGACCCATCTGAATCCTGGCTGTGGTGCTGACTGGCCTGTTGTGTGACATTGTGCATATCACTTTCCTCATCTCGGGAACTGACTGTGCTTAGTGTTGCCTCCTGGGGATATCATAGAGACCAAAAGATTCCTCTACGGAGCAATCTCTCAACCACACAGCTCAGCATGTTGGACACACCCACACCAGTGATGATAAAAGGAAGAAGAGTGACCTTTCTTTTGCTGGATTAAAGAAAATAGATAATAATAGAGGTTGTGTCCTCATGTAGTCCAAGATGAAGATGGTCTGTGAATGCTGCAGTTTAGAAAAGTTACATGTTTTTGGTTTTATATTTTTTAGTTTTCTATTTTTTATTATATTTATTTTAATTGGAGGCTAATTATGGTACAATATCGTAGTGGTTTTGCCATGCATTGACATGAGTCAGCCACGGGTGTACATGGGTTTCCCATCCTGAACCCCCTCACCCCAATTCCATCGCTCTGGGTCATCCCAGTGCACCAGCTCTGAGCACCCTGTCTCATGCATTGCACCTGCACTGGAGGTCTGTTTCACATATGAAAATATACAGGTTTCAATGTTATTCTCTGAATCCATCCCAGACTTGCCTTCTCTCACAGAGTCCAGAAGACTCTTCTATACATCTGTGTCACTTTTCCTGTCTTTCACATAGGGTTATCATCACTATCTTTCTGAATTCCATATGTGTGTGTGTGTGTGTGTGTGTGTGTGTGTGTGTGTTATTGGTGATTTTCCTTCTGGCTTACATCGCTCTGTTTAATAGGGTCCAGTTTCATCCACCTCGTTAAAACTGGTTCAAATGCATTCTTTTGAATGGCTTAGTAATATTCCATGGTGTATATGTACCACGGCTTTCTTAGCCATTCGTCTGCTGTTGTACATCTGGGTTGCTTCCGTGTCCTGGCTATTATAAACAGTGCTAGGGTGAACATTGGGGTACACGTGTCTCTTTCAATTCTGGATTCCTCGGGGTGTATGCCCAGCAGTAGGACTGCTGAGTCATATGGCAGTTCCATTTCCAGGTTTTTAAGGAATCTCCACACTGTTCTCTATAGTAGCTCTAATAGTTCACATTTCCATCAACGGTGTAAGAGGGTTCCTTTTTCTCCACACCCTCTCCAGGATTTATTGTTTGTAGACGTTTGGATAGCAGCCATTCTGACTGGTGTGAGATGGTACCTCATTATGGTTTTGCTTTGCATTTCTCTGATAATGAGTGATGTTAAACATCTTTTCAAGAGTTTGTTAGCCATCTGTATGTCTTCTTTGGAGAAATGTCTGTTTAGTTCTTTGGCCCCTTTTTTGATTGGCTCGCTTAGTTTTCTGGAATTGAGCTGCAGGCGTTGCTTGTATAGTTTTGAGATTAATTCATTGTCAATTGCTTCGTTTGCTATAATCTTGGCCCATTCTGAAGGCAGTCTTCTTCCCTTGCTTATAGTTTCCTTCACTGTGCAAAAGCTTTTCAGTTTATTTAGGTCCCATTGGCGTATTTTTGCTTTAATTTCCATTACTCTGGGAGGTGGGTCATAGAGGATCCTGCTGTGATTTCTGTCAGAAAGTGTTTTGCCTGTGTTTTCCTCTAGGAGTTTTCTACTTTATGGTCTTACATTTAGATCTTTAATCCATTTTGAATTTATTTTTGTGTACGGTGCTAGAAAGTGTTCTAGTTTTCCTCTTGTACAAGTGGTTGACCAGTTTTCCCAGCACAACTTGTTAAAGAGATTGTCTTGTCTTCATTGTATATTCTTGCCTCCTCTATCAAAGATAAAGTGTCCATAGGTACGTGGCTTGGACCTCTGGGCTTGCAATTTTGATCCATTTATCTATACTTCTGTCTTAGTGCTAGAACCACGCTGTCTTGATGACTGTAGCTTTGTAGTATAGCCTGAAATCAGGCAGGGTGATTCCTCCAGGTCCATTCTTCTTTCTCAAGATTGCTTTGGCTATTCGAGGTTTTTTTGTAATTCCATACAAATTGTGAAATTATTTCTTCTATTTCCCTGAAAAATACCATTGGTGGCTTGATAGGGATTGCATTGAATCTATAGATTGCTTTGGGTAGTATACTCATTTTCACTATATTGATTCTTTCAATCCATGAACATGGTATATTCCTCCATCTATTTGTGTCCTGTTTGACTTCTTTCACCAGTGTTTTATAGTTTTCTGTATGTATATATAGGTCTTTTGTTTCTTTAGGTAGATATATTCCTCAGTATTTTATTGTTTTCATTGGAGTGGTGAATGGAATTGTTTCTTTAAGTTTTCTTTCAGTTTTCTCCTTGTTAGTGTATAGGAATGCAAGGGATTTCTGCGTGTTCATTTTGTTTCCTGCAACTTTACTATATTCATTGATTAGCTCTAGTAATTTTCTGGTGGAGTGTTTAGGATTTTCTCTGTAGAAGATGATGGCATCTGCAAACAGTGAGTGTTTTACTTCTACTTTTCCAATCCGGGTTCCTTTTATTTCTTTTTCTGCTCTGATCGCTGTGGCCAAAACTCCCAAAACTATGTTGAATAGGAGTGGTGAGAGTGGGCACCATTGTACTGATCCTTACTTTAGGGGCATTGCTTTCAATTTTTCACCATTGAGGATAATGTTTGCTGTGGGTTTGTCGTATATATCTTTTATTATGTTGAGATTTGTTCCTTCTATGCCTGCTTTCTGGAGGGTTTTGGTGATAAATGGATGTTGAATTTTGTCCAAGGGTTTCTCTGCATCTATTGAGATAAGCACATGATTTTTATTTTTCAATTTGTTAATGTGGTGTATTATGTTGATTAGTTTGTGAATATTGAAGAATCCTTGCATCCCTGGGATAAAGCCCACTTGGTCATGATGTATGATTGTTTTAGTATGTTGTTTGATTCTGCTTGCTAGAATTTTGTAAAGGATTTTTGCATCTATGTTCATCAGTGATATTGCCCTGTGGTTATATTTATTTATTTATTTATTTATGTATTTATTTGTTTATTTTCGTGGCATCTTTGTCTGGTTTTGGTATTAGGGTGATGGTGGCCTCATAGAATGAGTTTGGAAGTTTCCCCTCCTCTGCAATTTCCTGGAAGCATTTGAGTATGATAGGTATTAGCTCTTCTCTCAATTTTTGGTAGAATCCAGCTGTGAAGCCGTCTGGTCCTGGGCTTCTGTTTGCTGGAAGATTACTGATTACCCTTTCAATTTCCGTGCTTGTGATGGGTTTGTTAGGATTTTGTTTTTCTTCCTGGTTCAGTTTTCAGAAGTTGTACTTTTCTAAGAATTTGCCCACTTCTTCCAAGTTGTCCATTTTATTGGCATATAGTGGTTGATAGTAGTCTCTTATGATCCTTTGTATTTCTGTGTTGTCTGTTGTGAACTCTCCATTTTCATTTCTAATTTTGTTGATTTGATTCTTCTCCCTTTGTTTCTTGATGAGTCCGGCTAATGGTTTGTCAATTTTATATATCTTCTCAAAGAACCAGCTTTTAGCTTTGTTGATTTTTGCTCCGGTCTCATTTGTTGCTTTTACATTTATTTCTGCTCTATTATATGATTTCTTTCCTTCTACTAAGCCTGGGGTTCTTGAATTCTTCCTTCTCTAGTTGCTTTAGGTGTAGAGTTAGGTTATTTGTTTGACTTGGTTCTTCTTTCTTGAGGTAAGCCGCTTTTGCTATGAACCTTTGCCTTTGCACTCATTCTACAGCGTCCCATAGGTTTTGGGTTGTTGCGTTTTCATTTTCATTTGTTTCTATGCATATTTTGATATCTTTTTGGATTTCCTCTGCGATTTGTTGCTTATTTAGCAGTGTGGTGTTCAGCCTTCATATGTTTGAATTTTAAATAGTGTTTCTCTTGCAGTTGACATCTAGTCTCAGTGTACTGTGGTCAGAAAATATGCTTGGAATGATTTGAAGGTTTTTTGAATCTACCAAGGCCGGACTTATGGCTGAGGATGTGATCAGTCCTGGAGAAGTTTCCATATGTACTTGAGAAAAAGGTGAAACCCATTGTTTGGTCAGAAATTATGCTTGGAATGATTTCAAGGTTTTTTGAATCTACCAAAGCTGGACTTATGGCCGAGGATGTGATCTGTCCTGGAGAAGTTTCCATACGTACTTGAGTAAAAGGTGAAACCCATTGTTTTGTGGTGAAATGTCGTATCGATATCAATTATGTCTAACTGGTCCATAGTATCATTCAAAGTTTGTATTTCCTTGTTAATTTTCCATTTACTTGATCTATCCATAGGTGTGAGTGGGGTAGCAAAGTCTTCCACTATGACTGTGTTATCGTTAATTTCCCTTTCATGCTTGTTAGCCTTTGCCTTACATATTGTGGTTCTCCTATGTTGGGTGCATATGTATTTATAATCGTTATATCTTCTTCTCGGATTGATGTTTTGATCATTATGTAGTGTCCCTCTTTGTGTCTTTTCACAGGCTTTATTTTAAAGTCTATTTTGTCTGATATGTGTATTGCTACTCCTGCTTTCTTCTGGTCTCGATTTGCTTGGAATACTTTTTTTCCAGCCCTTCACTTTCAGTCTGTATGTGCCCCTTGTTTGGAGGTGGGTCTGTTGTAGACAACATAAACAGTGGTCTTGTTTGTGTATCCTTTCAGCTAGTCTTTGCCTTTTGGTTGGGGCACTCGACCCATTTACAGTTAAGGTAACTGTTGATAAGTATGATCCTGTTGCCATTTGATTTGCTGTTTGGGGTTCGAGTTTATACAACCTTTCTGTGTTTCCTGCCTAGAGAAGATCCTTTAGCATTTGTTGAAGAGTGAAAAGAAGAGTTGGGAATAGATGTCTCTACAGTATCTTCATTAGTCCGAGGTAATAAGAAGAAGCATGTTAAAGCAAGGGGTAATGTGGATGATCAAAACTCTGACTTTCATCCTGAAACTTGAGGACAGAGTGTATTTTCAGCCTGCACAAGTTTAAATGTGCCATTCATACGAAAGCCTTCTACCATCCAGATAGCTGCTGAAACAAGTGCCCCAACTTGAAATGATTTCTCTTCTCCATCGTAAATATCAGTTAGACCACAGGAGCATACTGTGATACATCAATCTGCAGCTGCTTTAGGTGTTGTTGTTGTTGTTTTAATTGAAGAGAAATTGCTTTACAGAATTTTGCTGTATTCTGTCAGAATTCAAAATAAATCAACCATAGAGGCACATATATAACCTCCCATCTCCCTCCCCATCCCACAATCTAGCTTGAGCATTTGTCATGGGATTTCACATAGCAGCTGCACTAAATCAAATGGCTCTAGTGAAAATTTTGCAGCTATGTCTACTTCTGTTTCTCCGTACCGCAACTTATGTCCATTACAGAACAGTTAGTTTGGACCGAGGGTGGAGCCTTCTACCTTTCCAGGTTGGTATGGTAATATGTCAGCCCATGACCGTCCTTTTCCTAAACTACGACAGTCAGGCAATTTAGTTTTTCCAGTGCCAAAGATCCCTGATACATCTGCTGCTTCTCTTTCAAGATCCACTCATCAACCATCTTTGTTATTTGAAAACTGTCCTAATACAACTGATGTACCAAATAGGTGTTGGATTATGGAGGATACCAAAGTGTAAAATTAATGTTGGGAGATGTCAACAAATTCCTACAATTTTCTTATTTGAAGAAAAAAGTTACATATTCATCTTCATAGGGCCAATTTCTATTTTGGAATAATTAAGAGTAAAATGAGTCTTTATTTCCGTACCTGACTATTTTACTCTGCATAATATAAACACTTCTGTGCAAGGTCATAAAATAAACACTACACTTGCTTTCACTGAAACCCACAGTCAGTTGATTGACTTCATTGCATAGAAGTGAGCAGACCCATGTTTGGTTTGGTAACAGTCCTGAATGTTAAGAATATGTGTATAGAAGGGTGATCAATCACTTTTATTTCAGGAACCAAGTAGACTTATTGATGTGATTTTTCTGTGTAAAAATTCTTTAGCAATGACATTTTGCAGGTTTCATGTTTTTGGTTACTGTTTATGCAAGCAGCCTTTATTTTAAGTTGATGTAGAAGTAAACACTGGTTGAACATTGCCCTTCAATTGCTAGAAGACCAGTGACTTTATGATGTCAGAGCTACTCTTCAATTGCTAGGAGACCAGTGACTTTGTGATATCACAGCTTTTGACTTTGAGAACCATGCTGATGGTCTTGAGAGTTTATCTCTGTACGCCAGCCAAGCAGCACTTGAAGTTGGAGTGTGTAAAGTCAGACAAATGAGAAAAGTATCTGAAGAAAGATCTCTCTGAGATGGCACACATTCCTTCAGAAATTCAAGATGTGCCTCGTAAAGATGTATCAAGTGGTTCCAAAACCTCCATTGGATCGTCTTCGTGTGATTACACACTTACTGGGGACTCAGTTTTGAGATCTATGATTGAAGAATATGCTTTTCAGGCTTTGTCTAAGGAAGCTGGGATAAAAAGGCCACACTACACATGTTCTGTCTCTGAAAGAAATGAGTGGAATGATTTTCTTTCCCTCACTTTTCCACAAAAACTCTGGACTATAGTTGAAAGTGATCAGTTTGAATCTATTTGGTGGGATGAGAGTGGCACTTCTATAGTGATCAACGAAGAACTCTTCAAGAAAGAAGTCTTGGAAAGAAAGGCCCCTTTCAGAATATTTGAAACTGATAGTATGAAAAGTTTAGTTAGCCAGCTTAAACTTTATGGGTTTATTAAAAAGCGACAAACTTTTCAAAGATCTGCTTCACTCCCTGACTTTCTGGAAGAAGAAAACAATGTCTCTGTTTTGAGCAAGGTAATCCAAAATTTCCACTTACTGTCAATATGTAAGATTAAATCATGTGACTTAGAAAGCATGTTCACATATGTAGCAAAAACCGAATTTAAAATTGAGGTAGCAAACTGTTGAACACGTTTTATTTTTTGAAGTTGAGAACAGCTGGAGGTTAAAATATTTGATACTTAATACACTCTCCTAGCAACTTGAAATCAGATACATGTCCTCAAGCTACTTTAAGTGGTATTTACTGTATATATACAACATATTTTTTAGTTGAGGAGCATACTTGTTTCTAACATGTAAGGTGTTAAAACTACTAATGGAGGTGTTGTCTTTGATTCTATTTAATTGGCATCATTAAAGGAATACATTTTTATAGTTTAACTTTGCTTGTCAGTTTTACCTTCGTTTATAAAAAACTAAATAATTGTATCCTTTGATTTTAGTTACAGATCTACCATAATCCAAATTTCAAAAGAGGCTATCCCCAACTTTTAGGAAGAATGAAAAGAAGAGTTGGGATTAGCAATGTGTTTCCGAAATCTTCACTAGTTCCAGATTACGAGAAGAAGCATGTTAAAGCAAGGGTCAACATAGATGATCGTAACTCTGGTTTTCATGCTGAAACTAGTGGAGAGAGTCCATTTTCAGCTTCCACCAGTTTAAGTGTGCCTTTCCCACAAAAGACTTATACCAGCCAGATAGTCCCTAAAACAAGCGCCCTATTTCCACGTGACTTTCCTTCCCCATCAATATCAGGTAGACAAAGAGAACAGAACGTGGTAGATCAACCTGCTGTTTTAAACCAGTTGAGCATTTTTAATTGGCACTTCCATAGCACCTACACTCAAGCAAATGGCCACGTTGAGGACTTTGCTACTACCGCTACATCTACTTCTCAGAACCACATCGTATCTCCATTATGGAGCAGTTCTTTTGGACTGATGGTGGAGCCTTCTACATTTCCAGACAGGTATAGCGATATGTCAGCCCATGACAGTCCTCTTCCTAACCAGCAACAGAGAGGCAACTCAAGGTCCCCATTGCCAACGATCGCTTATACATCCACCACCTCTCTTTCAAGTCAATTCATCAACGATATTCCTTATGTGAAAACCATGCTAATTAAAACTGACCTATCAAATAAGTATCAGCTTATGGAACCTAATGAAGATTAAAATTTACGTTGGGAGATGTCAACAAATACCCACAATTCTTGTATTTGAACAATAAAGTTACACGTTCCTCTGCACAGTTTTGTTTTCTATTTTGAAACAATGAAGAGTAAATTAAGGCTTTATTTCAATGTCTGGCTATTTCTCTGCACTCTTTTATAAACTCTTCAGTTCAAGAAAACATCCGTTAGGCATCCTAGGTAAATGGCACCTAGCCTATTGTTTCTAAGCAAGAAAATGAGAACAAAGGGAAAAGAGGTAATGGATGTAAAGTGATTTGGGAAATCATCCCTGCTGAAATGAATGGGTGTCTAAATGACGATGGTGCGGGTGAAGGAACACATACAAATAAAATCACAACAAGTGCACCTACACAGTATGAACCTTAGTGCATTCACAGTTACATGATATTCTATTACGTATCGGTAGAGTCTTAAGATAGAGAAGGAAATGGTGCCCCGCTCCAGTATTCTTGCCTGGAGAATTCCGTGGAAAGGGGCTCCTGGTGGGCTGCTGTCCATAGGGTCGCACAGAGTTGCACACAACTGAAGTGACTTAGCAGCAGCAGAGTCTTAAGACATTAGACAGGAGATTGTCTTCATTCTAGAAATTCATTTCATACTTGAAAATATAAATATTGTAGCATGTCCAAAATTAGGAGAACCGTTATACCATCACTGTGATACCAATGATTACAGGACATAATCAGTGACTGGACCATGGCCAGCACAAGATAGGTATTTTACAAGTGGTACTGTATAGGGTCATTTTAGCTCTGCTCTCCTTAAGGCGTACCTTTATTTCCTGCCACCATGATTCCACCCTATATTTCCTAATGCATATTTAGATTTTGCTTATCTGTTCCCTCAGAGACAAAATAAATTCCTCTGGTGATTGCAGCACCTCAGGATGGTTAACAAGTTCTTTGAAGACATGATATTTGTTTTCCGTAGTAGTTTCAGTACCATTCTCTTACACCGTGCTTCTGGAGCTACAATCACACACACTGCTTTCAGATGTGCTAAGCCCCTTCTCACAACTTTGCCTCAACTCTTTCTTGGGGTTGGAAGGAACCTCTGTTCGCCCTCCTACCAAGGTGAGCACGGATATCAGGTCTTCAATGTGTTTGGGGTCTACCCTCTTTTCTTTGTGTATCTTTCACATCAGCTAAAACGTGTACTTACTGAATTATCAACAAGGAAATGTAACCACGAATCAAATGCTATATACATTACTCAACAACATCCTATAACCTGCACTATTATCATAATTGACCTTTCCTACTTACTGAGAATCTTTTCCTGGTTGATAAATATATATCTTATATGTCCATGAATGTCAAATGTGGGAATTCAAATTATAAAATGATTGCTGCTCTCATGAAGTTTACAGTCTATAAGAACCCATACTAGTCATGTTGTTTCAGGCCCCAGTTCCCTAAAATTCAGTAGTAGTTATAGAGATATTTATGAAAAAAACAAACAAACAAAAAAGAATCATTCATTTTAATTCTCTAGAAAAGTCATGGAGTAAGGAGGGATCAAAATCAATGGCTGATCCTCACATAGTTCACAATGAAATAAGATGAGCAGAGTGTCTGCCAGTTGGACCCCCCAGACTGTCATGAACACTACCTAGAAATCTTGGCAATCTCCACTTTGTGGCCATTTCTTTAGACAGTGGTGGCAATATCAAGTCATGGCCCTGTTTTGGTATGGTAACCCACATAGGACAACACCAAGTTAAGTTCACCATTCCCATGTTTGGGGCTAATGCAGAGTGAAAGCTGTGGACTATTTGTGTAGATAAGGGAGGTGTCCAAACAGCACACGCTTTTTCTTTCACTGAAAACTTTCATTAAATTTGGCTGAGAACACTATACTTTAGAGAGGTAAGCATTTTGCAGCAATTGTAAGAGTTATTGAAATCGGTGTCCTTAGTTATCCTTTCAAGCGCAAAGTCCAATGGTCTGGTTTTCGATTTCAGGCATCTTACTATGGAGCCAAATTTGCATGCTTTGAGAAATAGCACCTTAAAAGCAATCACATCTTCTATTTCATTGCCGTGTACTGATTATTCCTGCTCACTCCCTTTGATCTTCTTTTCCTGTTCTGCTTTGAGGGGCAGGTCCTTCTCAAAAAGAATAGGATTAATTCCCTTAGTGCTCTGTGGTAACTTGGAAAAGGCATGGATAAGGACATGCAATATATTATGTGGGAAAGCTACTGTTTTTGTTCCCTCCTGAAAACATAGTATTAAATTGTACCTCAATTGTCCTACCACGGGAAGCCTGGTTACATGATGCATTACCTTGGTGATCAATTCCCATATGGCTTTAACATATCAGTACCTTTAATTCTCAAAAGCTTATAGAGAAAGTATCTCAATACAGTAGGGAAATATTATACATGAGTTCAGTGTTCTTTCTCGTACTTATTTATTTTATAATTTGTGCCTAAAATAGTAAAAGTGAGAACAAAAATTCAAGTGAGTTAACGCAGTGAGTTAAACACAGAAGATTGAGACAAGAAGTAGAAAAATTGATGGGAGAAGATCAGAGGATGAAATTGGGTGCTTATAATGGAACAAGCAAATGTGTAACTGCAGGGCCTAAATAGCTCAATATGACTTCACTATTGTTACCCTACAAATTATTTTCATTTTAGCAAATCACAGAATAGTCTTACATGCAAAGTATTTTAAGATCCCATGGAATGCACAACAAAGGTATATCTTTTATTTTTTTTTTTTTTTTTAATAAATTTATTTATTTTAGTTGGGGGCTAATTACTTTACAATATTGTAATAGTTTTTGCCATACATTGACAAGAATCAGCCATGGGTTTACATGTGTTCCCCTTCCCGGACCCCCCACCCACCTCCCTCCCCCTCTCATCCTTCTGGATCATCCCATTGCCCCGGCCCTGAGCCCTTGTCACATGCATCGAACATGGAATGGTGCTCTGTTTCACATATGACAATACACATGTCTCAATGCCATTCTCCCAGAACGTCCCACCCTCACCTTCTCCCTCAGAGTCCATAAAATTGTTCCATGCATCTGTGTCTCTTATTCTGTCTCGCATATAGGGTTATCGTTACCATCTTTCAGATTCCATATATATGCATTAGTATACTGTATTGTTGTTTTTCTTTCTGGCTTACTTCACTCTGTATAATGGGCTCCAGTTTCATCCATCTCAGTAGAACCGGTTCAAATGTATTTTTTTTAATGGCTGAGTAATATTCCATTGTGTATATGTACCACAGCTTCCTTATCCATTCATCTGCTGATGGACATCTAGGTTGCTTCCATGTCCTGGCTATTGTAAACAGTGCTGCGATGAACATTGGGGTACACGCGTCTCTTTCAATTCTGGTTTCCTCGGTGTATATGCCCAGCAGTGGGATTGCTGGGTCATATGGCAGTTCTATTCCCAGTTTTTTAAGGAATATCTTTTAAAGCATTCTGATTTAAAATGTCGCTAGAGACATATCATTCAAGTAGAAAATGATTTCCAAAATTAAGCCTAGAGACAAGTATCAGAGAAACTTTGGGAAGTTCATAGGTGTCCTCCAGTGAGTCCTTGGGTTTTCTTTTCTTTTTGTAATTGTGTTTAAGCATACAAGATCGTGACTGTGCTTGCGTGTGTGTGCATCAGATTAAGAATGTGTTTGTGAGTGTATGTCTGGTCTCTCTTTTGGACTTTCATGTTAGAAATTTCAGTTGAAGAAATAGTTCATTCAAAAATACAGCCAGGAACAAATTAAACTGCCCATTCAAAACTCTTCTTTCTCTTTTCAAAGTGCAAGACAAACGGATGCGTCAAAGGTTGAAAGCATTTCAATAATAACCAAGCTACTCCGCCCAAACATAGTTAAAAACTATGGTACTCTCCCAATCAACCCAGCAAAAGATGAGTGGGACCTTAGGTATCTATGATGTCTGGCAATAACAAAACACCCACCCTCTAATACGGCAGTACTCAAGAAGGCCATGTAGAGGCCTGGAGTTTCAACCAGGCCTTTCTGTAATAGGATACGACCTTCCTATAGGAGGCTGCACACTCACCAGTAATGAACACTCTTAGGCATCAAATGAAACTAAGGACGAAACCTGGAATTCTCTTCCCACATGGTGGAAGTCCCCTTCCCCCTTCCCAAGTGGATGTGATAGACAGTTAAAATAAAAGGAAGTTATAACATGGCTCACATTCTTCTTACATAATACCTGAAATGTCCAAGCCCCACCACACTACTAAGCAGCTGACTATACAGGTCTTCTGGTCTCAAATCTGTGTGACAATCATCACATGAGAATTTTATGAATATTTGAGATGCATTGATAGTGCGGATCTGTAAAGCTAAACGTCTTTGAGATCTGACTCAAATAGGAAAACTGTGTACTCCCTGTCTTCAGTTTTATGGGGATTTCACATGCATTCAGACACTTCCACAATGCTCAACCTTCATCTGAAGACAAAAACTGTGACATTACGAGAAGAGGAATGGTCTATTCACAGAGAAGGCGAGCGGTAACGTCAAAATGGATCCAGTTTCCTGCCTACATCCCTGCTCAGTAATGTAACCGCTTGTAAGCATTCCTAAGGGCGACTAGGATACACAAGTCAAAGATGCTTCTCCCAGGATTACAGAGTTGGATTGAGAACTGTAAGTTTGTTTACCTCTCATCGCATTCCTAAGATCACAGACCATAACTGTTAACCCATCAGAAGATGGGCAGCTCTAGCACATATTTAGAGACAATGCCTGCTTCTGCTTAAGACCAAGGTTGTAGATCCAAGTGGCATATAGGGTAAGGTTTCCATCTCAGGATACCACATGACTCCCCAGGGATTCTCCTTCTCTGGAAAGCTCTCAACAGATGTTGTGAGAAGAATACTTTGAGGGTGGAAAACAAGGAAACCGACAAGAGTTGTGTTCTTTCTAATTGTCCTCAGTCTCACTTTTCATCCCATGTATAATGACAAAGTCTCCCAAGCACTGCCAATACCAATTTGTTGATGTTCTTCAGCCACTCAGTCTTGTCTGACTCTTTGTGACTCCATGTACAGCAAGAACCCTGGGTTCCCCTGCCTTTCAAATCACCAGTTTACTCAAACCCATGACTTTTGAGTCAGTGATGCTTTGCAGCCATCTCACCCTCTGGCATTCCCTTCTCGTCCTTCCCTCAATCTTTCCCAACATCAGTTTCTTCCCAGTGATTTCACTCTAGGCCCTAGATGGTCAATATATTGGCTCTTCATGGTCAGCGTCAGAACTTCCGTGAATAGTCTGAGTTGAACTCCTTCATGCTTGGCTAGTTTGAACTCCATGCTCGCAACGGAACTCTCACACATCTTCTCCAGACCCACTACTGCAAAGCATCGATATTTTGGCACTCAGTTCCTGTGGTCCTGCTCACTCCTCCATACGTTACTCCTGAAAATCAACTTTGCCCATTCGGATCTTTTTCAGTAATCACTCAGCTTATTAACATGGTGTCTAGACTGGTCGTAGCTTTTCATCCAAGTGGCAAGTGCCTTTTCGTTTCGTGGCTGAAGTCACTCCCCGCAGTGATATCAGAGGTCAAGAAAGTGAAACCTGTCACTGAGTCAATTGTATCCTATTGCTAGATCTCAAAATGTTTGGACCACATTCCATGGTCTTATTTTTAGTGTTCGTTGGTTTGTGTTTAGATTGAGTTTTAATCCAGCTTTTCCTGTCACCTCATCAGAAGGCTCTTTAGTCCCTAGTGTTTTTCAGCCATTTGTGTGTTGTCATCTTATAACTAAGGTTATTCACACTTCTCACAGTAATTCTGTTTCCAGCTTCAAATTCTTTCAGCAAGTTATTGTCCATGGTATACTCTGCACAGAAGTCAAATAAGCTGGGTGACAATATATAGCCTCGATGTATTTCCTTCCCTATTTTGTACCAGTCCGTTGTTCCTTCTCCAGTTCCAACTGTTGTTTCTTGACTTGCGTGCACCTTTCCCAGGAAACAGGTATGGTGGTCTTATATTCTTATCTCTTTAAGAATTTTCCACAGTTTGTTGTGACCCACACAGTCTAAGGGCTTCCCCTGTGATTCAGATGGTAAAGCATCTGCCTGCAATGGGGGAGGCCCAAGTTCGATCGCCAGATCTGGAAGATCCCCTGGAGAAAGAAATGGTAGGCTACAGTCCATGGGGTCGCAAAGAGTCAGACGCAAATGAATGACCTCACTTTCACATGCAGTCTAAGCCATTAACAGAGACAATAAAGGAGACATAAATGACTTTATGAAACACCCTTGCTTTTTCTCTGATCCAGACTCCAATTAAGGTTTACCTATTAAGATTAAATGACTAACTACACCTGCCTGCTCGCTCTCTCTCTGTTTCAAGTTGTTGCTGCTACTGCTGCTAAGTCGCTTCAGTCGTGTCCGACCCTGTGCGACCCCAGAGACGGCAGCGTACCGGGCTCCTCCGTCCCTGGGATTCTGCAGGCAAGAACACTGGAGTGGGTTGCCATTTCCTGCTCCAATACATTTAAGTGAAAATCGAATGTGAAGTCACCCAGTTGTGTCCGACTCTTCACGACCCCATGGACTGAAGCCTACCAGGCTCCTACGCCCATGGGATTTTCCAGGCAAGAGTACTGGAGTGAGATGCCATTGCCTTCTCCATTTTTCAAGCTATCATCTACCAACTGTTACATTCCTGGGCACTTGCCATCTTCTTGTGGGCTCTCCTGGTGGCTCAGTTGGCAAAGCAACTGCCTGCAATCTGGAGACCTGGGTTCACTCCCTGGGTCACGAAGATCTCCTGCAGAAGGAAATGGGAACCCACACCAGTACGCTTGCCTGCAAAGTTAGTATTAAATTATGACCATGCCCATCTCTGACCTTTGACACCCACTTGAAACAGTTAAGTTTCCAGAGCAGAAATAAGGAATCTGTGCTCCGGGAAAATGTCGGGACAATTTGACAAATAGCTAGATATTTTCAGGAACGGACTTTTTGAGCCCAATATCTGTATCATCTTTTATCTGGAAAGGAACTATGTTTCCTCAAACTGATGACAATTCCTCATTAGCAGAAATTTCAGGAAAAATAACTCGGCTTATCTGCATGTTCGAAGTCAATGTTGTACCAGTTATGTGTGTATGCACGAAAGCTCCCATTAAACAGATAAATTCACATCAACTAAAGTTTGTTGCTTTACTGGCATGCATAAATGAATTACAGAGCCTGCCTAGAAAGAAAATCAGAAGTTCTGATTGGGCAGATAATAAGAAGACGTTGAGAGCAACTCTCTTCATGGGGGCATCACAAATAATACTTCTATAAAGGCAACAGTTCCCTGAGCGCATCCAATGAATATTAGCAGAAGACCTTGCTCAACTATATGGGAACAAGACATAACTGGGAAGAATGGAAGGAAGATGGGAGAAGGAGGATGAGAGGAATAGAACCAAACCTGTGTCTTGTGGTGGGAGATGGAGAAGCAGGGGATAGATTGAGGATTCAGGTAAGTCACCTCAGTAAACTTAAATTACTTTTGACTGAAAGGAAGCAAGGTGAAGAAGCTGATGAAATATAGCTTGTCTAGAGTGAGAATCAAACAGAGAATGTGTGGTGTGGTCCTACATGTCCCAAACGGCCATGCAGGTCAACCAGTGTTCATAGGGCCTGGAAGATGAAACATGGGGTTAGAAAGCCAACCTGGGAGTGAACTGCGTTTGACTACGTAGAGATGGAGTGATGGATCTGGGATGTCAAAGTGCATAGGAAGGAATGCTTTTTGAAAAATCCCAAACTGACAGAGAAGCGGGACCTTAGGGTTCAGTCACACAGAGGAGGTAACACCATTGAATCCTCCCCCTCCCCACCCCCACCCTTTCCCACAAGCTGAGACCTACTATCAGGCAATAGAAAACAACTAGCTAGAACTAACACTCATGCTTCTGCCACCACAGGCTAGAAAACGATCCCAGTAGGGCCATAAATTTTCTGCCTGTGGTTGCAGACTCTTTGTCTATGGCATACAAAAGGGACAATAGATTTCCAATGAATGAAAATATTCAGGCTCTGGCAGCACTAAAAGAAATAGGAGTTATCCCAGATTAGAGTCTGACCTGTCCCTACTGAAGATCCAAAGTTATTTCTGCCCTCGTTTGGGCACGCTTTCTCAAGAGGTGGAGCTGTGCTGTGGCTCGTGTTCAGGACCAGAACACTGACAGCAGGGACCCTAATAACATTCATTATACTGACCATGTTTTGCTACGCTGTGTGGCTGGTTCACTCGTTTTCTCACTTGTAGGCTTTCTCATTATTCTTGATTATTTACTGTTTTAAGATTGTTTACATCACATATTTATTTTTTTTATTTTGTTAATAAATTTATTTATTTTAGTTGGGGGCTAATTACTTTACAATATTGTAATAGTTTTTGCCATACATTGACATGAATCAGCCATGGGTTTACATGTGTTCCCCTTCCTGGACTCCCCACCCGCCTCCCTCCCCATCCCATGCCTCTGGGTCATCCCATTGCCCTGGCCCTGAGCCCTTGTCTGATGCATCAAACATGGAATGGTGTTCTGTTTCACATATGATAATATACATGTTTCAATGCTATTCTCCCAGAACGTCCCACCCTCACCTTCTCCCTCAGAGTCCATAAAATTGTTCTATGCATCTGTGTCTCTTATTCTGTCTCGCATATAGGGTTATCGTTACCATCTTTCAAATTCCATATCATTTCACACCAGTCAGAATGGCTGCTATCCAAAAGTCTGCAAGCAATAAATGCTGGAGAGGGTGTGGAGAAAAGGGAACCCTCTTACACTGTTGGTGGGAATGCAAACTAGTACAGCCACTATGGAGAACAGTGTGGAGATTCCTTAAAAAACTGGGAATAGAACTGCCATATGACCCAGCAATCCCACTGCTGGGCATATACACCGAGGAAACCAGAATTGAAAGAGACGCGTGTACCCCAATGTTCATCTAAGCACTGTTTACAATAGCCAGGACATGGAAGCAACCTAGATGTCCATCAGCAGACGAATGGATAAGGAAGCTGTGGTACATATACACAATGGAATATTACCCAGCCATTAAAAAAAATACATTTGAATCGGTTCTACTGAGATGGATGAAACTGGAGCCCATTATACAGAGTGAAGTACGCCAGAAAGAAAAACAACAATACAGTATACTAATGCATATATTTATTTTTTGTATGTATATAACATGTACTTTGTTTTCCTGCTTTCTGTGCCTTTTGTTGATGTTGTTTCTTGTCATGTTTGTTTTAATAGGTATATATTTCTATGTTAACTGTGATTTTCTGATGTTCTGTGGGAAAGCTCTTGTCATTTTTGTCAGATTTCTTTCTTTATTTTTTACGTGGCACTCTGCTCTAGTGTTGTTTTATGTCTTGCAAGTTATTCGCTTAGTTGTATTATTGGTTCTGTGTTCTTCCCTATTGTGATTTTTGCTTGTGTTATTTTCTTTTTTTGTTATTATTATTTTTTTCTTTGATTTTGGTTTCTTACAATTTGTCTGACTTCCTTTGTTTCCTCTGTCTAATCTTTTACTATGTGATCTTGGTTCTCTGACCAGAAGTTGGGCCTGTTCTTCTAGAGTTTCAGCACCATATCGAAGACCATAGAGTACCAGAGAATTCCTGGTTCCAGCGAATATTAATTGGTGAGAGTGTCTATGAAGGCTTCCATCGCAAACTAAGAACCAATTCCACTCAAAAGGCTATATTATCCAGAGCTGATGCCTCATGCCACACAAAAAAGCAGAACAGAAACACAAGCCATATCATCCACAGATGGACTGCCTAAAGTCAGACTAAACCCGTACATACCTGCAAAAGATACCACCGTGAGAGAGAGAAGTGTCAGCTGTGGAATATAGATGCCAGAGAACATAGTTGCCAGTCCCTCCCCCTCCAAGGACACAGAAACCACTGCACCAAACTTATCCAGTCAGGGTGCATTTGGAAGCAAGAACTGCAACCTTGCACCCTGGGAAGAAAAGACCATTAACATAGTAAGATAAACAAATGTGAAGAAAGTCAAGTACGTTGCAGGCAAAGAAACAATGTTAAAACACATGAGACGTAATTAAAGAGGAAATAGGAATTGTCACTGAAAAAGAATTGAGAGGAACGATAGTAAAGATGATCAAACATCTCAGAAAATAAATGTAAATCATGCAAGAAACATTTAAGAAGGGTGTGTGAATGATAGCACAATAACTGCTGTATGTGTGCTGTAGGCTCATCCATGCCTTTGTACAGCAGAAGCCAGAACAACATTGGAAAATAATTATCTTCCAAATTAAAAACGAAGTAGTAAAAGAAAAACAGACTTTAAATAACACAACAGACCTGGCAATTCAACTGAAACTTAAGTAGATTTCTTCGAAAAACCAGCAGAAGGCAGTTCCTTTTCAAGGGCAAATGAAATATGTCCGGATAAATCAGAAACCGGATCACAAATCAGGCCTTGGCAAATTTAAGTTAATCAAAATTTTATCAAGCTTTTTTTTTTTTTACTGCAATATATGTTATGATTTAAATGTCAGTCATGGTGTGTGGTGGGGACAAAACAAAAAGAAACAAACAAAAATATAAATAACAAAGACAAAACAAACAAACACACAAACACCTGAATACATTCAGTCTCATGCATATACCTCTTCATGGCCAAGAAATACACGAAATATCAGACAGAAAAAATATATATATATATATATATATATATATTCATAGAAACAAATGACAATAAAAATGCGATTGCATAAAACCTATGAAACAGGATAAAACACTAAAAGAGTAAATATTATAATAAAGGAATGTCTCAAGTAATCAACCTAACAGTACAACTGAGACAATTAGAGAAAGAAGAAGAAACAGAAAACCCAAATTAGTTTTGGGAAAAAAAAAAAGTTACTGAGACTAGAACAGGAAAACAAAAGAAAAAATATAAACAATAGCAAAGATCAATAATGCTAAAAGGGAGCTCTTGGAGAGCATAAAGAAAATACATAAATCATGAGCCAGACTCATCAAGAAAAAAAGGGAGAACACTCTAATCAATAAAGTTAGACATGAGAAAGGAGACATTATAACCGATACCACAGAAACATGAAAGGATCATAAGAGACTACAACAAACAAGTTTAAGCCAATAAAATGTAGAATCTGGAAGCCACAGACTAATTCTTCGGAACTCAAGTAAGATGAAACATAAAATATTAACAAGCATTACAAGCTCTAATATTGAAACTGTTACAAAAAATTTTCCAGTTAACAAACTCAAGGTCCAGATGGTGTCACAGATAAATTTTATGAACCATTAAGAGAAATGTTAACACATACACTTCTAAAACTCTTCCAAAATACTACAGTGGTAGGAAAATGCACAAACTCATCCTACGAGTACAGCATCACCCTGATAGAAGACCCAGAGGTAACACAGAAAAGGAAAATTATAGGCCACTATCACACAGTTGAACATAGATGCAAACATCCTCAACAAAATACTCCCAAGAAGAATCCAACAGCACATTAAAAGTATCCAATAGCTTAATTAAGTGAGGTTTTCCCCAATATGCAAACATCCTCCAGGATCTGCGTATCAGTCCATCAGATACACCATAACAAATTGAAGGATTAAAACCATATGATCACCTCAATCAGTTCAGTTCAGTTCAGTTCAGTTCAGTCCCTAGTCGTGTCCGACTCTTTACAACACCGTGAATTGTAGCAGGCCAGGCCTCTCTGTCCTTCTCCAAATCCCGAATTCTACCCAAACCCTTGTCCATCGAGTCAGTGATGCCATCCAACCATCTCATCCTCTGTCGTCCCCTTCTCCTCCTACCCAGCATTAGGGTCTTGTCCAATGAGTCAACCCTTCGCATGAGGTGGCCAAAGTATTGGAGTTTCAGCTTCAACATCTGTCCTTCCAATGAACACCCAGGACTGATCTCCTTTAGGATGGATTGATTGGTTCTCCTTGTAGTCCAAGGGACTCTCAAGATTCTTCTCCAACACCACAGTTCAAAAGCATCAATTCTGCGGTGCTCAGCTTTCTTTACCGTCCAACTTTCACATCCCTACATGACCACTGGAAAAACCATAGCCTTGACTAAATGAACCTTTGTTGTCAAAGTAATGTCTCTCCTTTTTAAATATGCTATACATGTTGGTCATAACCTTCCTTCCAAGGAGTAAGCTTCTTTTAATTTCATGGCTGCAATCACCATCAGCAGTGTTTTTGAAACCCCCAAAAATAAAGTCTGACACTGTTTTCACTGTTTCCCCATCTATTTCCCATGAAATGATTGGACCAGATGCCATGATCTTCGTTTTCTGAACGTTTAGCTTTAAGCCACCTTTTTCTCTCTCCTCTTTCACTGTCACGAAGAGGCTTTTTAGTTCTTCTTCACTTTCTGCTATAAGGGTGGTGTCATCTGCATATATGGGATTATTGATATTTTTCCCAGTAATCTTGATTCCAGCTTGTGTTTCTTCCAGCCCAGCGTTTCTCATGATGTACTCTGCAGAGAAGTTAAATAAGCAGGAAGACAATATACAGCCTTGACGTACTCCTTTTCCTATTTGGAACCAGTCTGTTGTTCCATGTCCAGTTCTAACTGTTGCTTCCTGACCTGCATACAGGTTTCTCAAGAAACAGGTCAGATGGTCTGGTATGCCCATCTCTTTCAGAATTGTCCACAGTTTATTGTGTTCCACGCAGTCAAAGGCTTTGGCATTGACAATAAAGCAGAAATAGATGTTTTTCTGGAACTCTGTTGCTTTTTTGATGATCCAGTGCATGTTGGCAATTTGATCTCTGGTTCCTCTGCCTTTTCTAAAACCAGCCTGAACACCTGGAAGTTCACTGTTCACATATTGCTGAAGCCTGGCTTGGAGAATTTGAGCACTACTTTACTAGCATGTGAGATGAGTGCAATTGTACAGTAGTGTGAGCAATCTTTGGCATTGCCTTTCTTTGGGATTGGAACAAAAACTGAACTTTTCCAGTCCTGTGGCCACTGCTGTGTTTTCCAAGTTTGCTGGCATATTGAGTGTAGCACTTTCACAGCATCATCTTTCAGGATTTGAAATAGCTCAACTAGAATTCCATCACCTCCACTAGCTTTGTTCATAGTGATGTTTTCTAAGGCCCACTTGACTTCACATTCCAGGATGCCTGGCTCTAGGTGAGTGATCACATCATCGTGGTTATCTGGGTCGTGAAGATCTTTTTTGTACAGTTCTTCTGTGTATTCTTGCCACCTCTTCTTAATATCTTCTGTTTCTGTTAGGTCCATACAATTTCTGTCCTTTATTGAGCCCATCTTTGCATGAAATGTTCCCTTGGGATCTCTAATTTTCTTGATGCCATCTCTAGTTTTTCCCAATATGTTGTTTTCCTCTATTTCTTTGCATTGATCACGGAGGACGGCTTTCTTATCTCTCCTTGCTATTCTTTGGAATTACTTTATTTCATTTCTATGGACTACTATCTCCTTTCTAAAAAATGAAAATGTATCTTTTCAAATTTATATATATATATATATATATATATATATATATATATACTATCTTTGAAAATGATTTTGGATCCATAAGTTTTACAATATTTAGAGGAGTCTAATCTCTATTATAGGTTTTTAATTTTGCTTGTTGAAATGTGTTAGGAATCTAATATTTGGAATCTATTTTCACTTAGGGATTTAACTCCTGAGTCGTCTGTCTCTCCTATTTTGACTTTTCCTTTTCTCCTCCTAGGCACCTACATCTCCCACGTCTATTTTTTCTTCTCTTCATGACTCTGAATCCCTTTGGCTCTTTCTGGGTGTGGAGAGCTGTTTAACAATTAAGCTTGGGGTTTGATCTTTTGTGCTGTGTGGATGTAGAATTCTTGATGTTAGTGTAACAGGGAACTGAAAGCTAAGATGAAGATATCAATTCCAGAACTGTGTTCATCGTCAGACCCCTGTTACCAAGGAACATTAAGAGACAATCACACACCCAAAAGCATCCATGCCTACATGGAAACCAAAATAAATACACAAGCCAGCAAGTTCAATGCAAGAGATCCCACACCTAATCTCCAGGAAAGCAGGAACAGAACAATGAATATTAAAAACTGGGGGGCTTCCCTGGTGGCTCAGAGAATAAAGCATCTGCCTGCAATGCAGGAGACCTGGGTTTGATCCCCAAGTGGGGAAGATCCCCTGGAGAAGGAAATGGCAACCCATTCCAGTACTCTAAAAAACTGGGCTGTCCAAAGCCATACCAAACACAAAGAGAACCAAAACACATTATTGAACGTCTCATTGCAGTCCAGAGAGAGGAGATACAGCTCCACTCACCAGAGCACAGACACGCATTTCCCAATTCATTAAATATTGGCAAGTCACTGGGGCGAACCCCAAACACAGCAGCAGACTGCACAACAACGAGTAGCCAAAACCCTCCAGCCTGCAGAAAAGGGACCCTGACCACAGCAATCTAAGCAGAATGAAAGAATGAAAAATATGCAGAAGGTGAAGGCCCATGATAAAGCACCACCAAACCAAAATAAACAAATAAAATAAATACATAAATAAATAAAAGAGAAGGAATTCTTCCTGAAAAAAAAATCAGAATAATAATTGTAAGGATGACCTAAAATCTAGAAAAACAAGTGGAGTTGCCTGTAAATACACTGAACACATGGATTGAGAAGATCTAAGAATATTTAACAAGGATACAGAAGAAATAAAGTATCAATCAGTAATAATCGAAGGAAACAGAGATTAAAACAAATACTCTGCTGGGAATGACAGTAGAAGAACAGAGAGCAGAAAGGACTAGCTAGATGGAAGGTAGAATGGTAGAAATCAATGAAATAGAGTGGGAAAAATGAAAGCAGTGAGGGAAATCTCTGAGACTTCTGGAACAATGTTAAATGTCCCACCATTAGATTCAGAGCTGTCTGGATGGAGAACATCAAAACAAATAAGCAAGAAAGAAAAATAACTGCTTTGAGGAAATTTTTGAGATAAAATTTGAAAACCTCCCTTAGATGGGGGAAAGATATTTCTCTATGTCCCAATATCCCAGAATATCTAAAAGATGATATACTCAACGTGAAACAATCCACAAGGCATATTTATTAAACTAAGAACAAGAAACACAAGAAAAACATCAAGGCCACAAGGGAAAATAAATAAATAACATACAGGTAGATTCACATAAGGATACCAGCTGCTCTTTCCTCTTCACACCAGGACAAAATAGTTTCACATACTTAAAGTGATGAAAGAGTCAAACCTAAATCTAATAAGGATGACATTCAGATATGAAGGATAAATCAACATTTGAACCAAAAGCTGTGAGAATTCATTACCACGAAACTGTTAAATCGGCCACTTACTTCATATGTCATCAGGTTTGGAAAATTCATCATTGGCAACGAGTGTGGAATAGGTCAGTTTTAATTCCAATAACAAAGGACAATGCCAAAGTATGTTCAAACTACCATACAATTGTGCTTGTTTCATGTATTAGTAACATAATACTCAACATCCTCCAGCAGTACATGAACCAATAATTTGCAGATGTGCAACCTAGATTTGGAAAAGCTAGATGAACCAGACAAAAAAAATTCCAACATTCACTGGATCCTAGAGAAGGCAAGGAAATTTCAGGAAAAAAATTGCATCTGCCTCATTGACTGCACTAAAGCCATTGACTGTGGATCACAATGGACTGTGATTATTATCAGACCTTCTTAACATGAGAAATATGTACTTGGGTCAAGACACAAGAGCTTGAACCAGACATGGAACAATTGGCTAGTTCAAAACTGAGAAATGAGTGTGCTTAAGCTTTAGATTCTGTTTATATGAAATATATATGCAGAGAATACTATACAAAATATCAGGCTGGATGGATCACAAACTGGAATCAAGGTAGCTGGCAGAAACCTCACCAATCTCAGATATAGACAGTACCACTCTAAAAAGAAAATTGAAGAGGGAGTAAACAGCCTCTTGAGTTTGAATGAGGAGGGTGAAATACCTTGCTGAAACTTCGACATTCAAAAAACTAAGATCACCGCATATTGTCCCATTACTACTTGGCAAAGAGAAGGGTGAAACCTGGAATCAGTGACAGACTTAATTTTCCTGGGCCCTAAAATCACTGTGAATGGTGACTGCAGTCATCAAATTAAAAGACACTTCCTTCTTGGAAGAAAAGCTATGTAAACCTAGATATTGCATTAAAAAGAAGAGACATTCACGTAACTAACAAAGTTCCCCACTTCATAAACCCCTATTGTTTATCCAGTAGTCATGTGCTGATGTGAGCGCTGGAGTGTAAAGAAGCCTGAGAGATGAAGAATTGATGCCTCCCAACTGTACTGCTGTAGAAGACCCTTATGGGTCCCTTGAACTGCAAGCAGATGAAGCCAATCAATGTTAAGGGAGATTACCCCTGAGTATTCACTTGAAGGACTAATGATGAAGCTGAAACATCACCATTGTGGCCAACTGATGCAAAGAGTAAACTCACTGGAAAAGACCATGATGCTTGGAAAGACTGATGACAGGAGCAGAAGGGAGGAATAGAAGATGAGATGGTTGGACGGTATCAGCAATGCAATGGCCACATGTGTTTGAACAAACTCTGGGAGAGAGTGAAAGACAGGGAGGCCTTTTGTGCTACAGTCCATGGAGTCACAAAAGAGTTGGAGACAACATAGTGACTGAACAATGACAAAGTCTCTAGAATTACTTCTTAAAATCACTCTAAAATATATTTAATTAAAGTAGTAACAAATAACCATTAATGTGGTATAATAGAAGATGGTGTATTTTTTTTTTTAATATGACAACTATAGGCTCTGAAAGAGACAAATCTTAGAATTGGA
Source organism: Giraffa tippelskirchi (assembly GCF_054371585.1). NCBI lineage: Eukaryota > Metazoa > Chordata > Mammalia > Artiodactyla > Giraffidae > Giraffa > Giraffa tippelskirchi. The sequence continues at coordinate 19,724,952 of NC_137290.1, forward strand.
TACATTTTAAGAATGAGTTTGCAAGGAAAATTTTATCCAAGCAATAAACAATAAAGGGCCCTAGTGGCAATACTAATTGTAGACACATAGGTCTTTTAATTAAAAATGTTTTGAGACAAATGATATTAAACATGATTATACAATATTAATTATATATTTTGTCATATTACCTTTCATATTAATGATCCAATACAGCATATGCTCACCTCATCAAAGAGTTCCAGGTACCCAAATCAAACATTAAAAATGTTTGAATATTGTCTCAGCCTTTTGGCTATCATGAAGTGTAAAAATTGCAGATCTCTAGCCATAAGTATTTTTTTGAAATATTTTTGAACTGTGGTGTTGAAGAAGACTCTTGAGAGTCACTTGGACTACAACGAGATCCAATCAGTTCATCCTGAAGGAGATCAATCCTAGGTGTTCATTAGAAGGACAGATGTTGAAGCTGAAACTCCAATGATTTGACCACCTCATGCAAAGAGTTGATTCATTGGAAAAGTCCCTGACGCTGGGAAGGATTGGGGGCAGGAGGAGAAGGGGATGACAGAGGATGAGATGGCTGCATGGCATCACTGACTCGATGGTCATGAGTTGGGTAAACTCCGGGAGTTGGTGATAGACAGGGAAGCCTGGCGTGTTGTGATTCACGGGGTCGCAAAGAGTTGGATACGACTGAGTGGCTGAACTGAACTGAGCATTTAGATTAGTCCAAAAATAAATATCTAAATAACAGTAGAAGAACATAAGACCACTGAGGGAAGAGAAAATCTAAATGACCATATAAACCAAGAGGACTTAACACACTGAGCAGATCATTCCTTCTAACAAGAACAGAAGAATACACAACCCTCCCATGTTCAATTAGAATATTCTCCAGAATATTTTCGAGAATAGGTTTTACCTTAAGCCTTAAAATAGTCCTTAATAATTTAAATCATACAAAATATGTTTTCTGACATCCAATAAATGTAAATTGAAATCAGTAATGGGAAAAAAGTTGGAAATTGTATTGTGTGGAAAATTAAACCACATATCCCTAAGGGACCAAAGTTTGAAAGAATAAGTCACAGGGCAAATTAGAAAATACACTGTGGTGAATGAAAATGAAAACGCAACGTACCCACATCATCAGACACAACAGATATATATACACATTAAAATGGAAGCTCTGCAAACCTGAGAAGAAGCTAATATCTGCCTGCTACAGAAACTAGGGGAGGGGGGAATCAAAACTCACAGCAAAGAGAAAGAGGAAAACAATGAAGCCTAGTATGGGAATAAAATTATATACATATTTCAAAAACAGAGAAAAATCAACAAAAACAAAATAAATAAAATTGGAAGATATTAGGTAAACTGAGCAAACAAAATGAGAGAAGATCCAGTTATTGAAATGAGAATGAAAAAGATCCCATTGCAATGTAATCATACTAAATAAAGACACTTGTTAGGTAATATGGACACATATTTATGCCAGGAGAAGACTTAAGTTATGTGAAACAGTCGAATGGCTAAAAGAACAGAGTGATTAAAACAATTTTTAAAAACTGGAAATTCTGAATAGATTCATTAAATGGAGGTTGAATTCGAAATCATTAACCATAAATAAACATTTAGAATCAGATAATTTTTGATGTCTTATACTGATTAATTTTCTGAGCATGTCAATAACAATGTATGAAAGGCAGAAGTGTCCTATATATATTAGCAATCAGTGACAGTGATATCCATGCGCTAAGTTCCTACGCTCCTGTCTGACTCTCTTCGGCGCACAGCCTATCGCACATGGGTATCCCTCAATCCATCGGATTCTCGTGGTGCGTACACAAGAGTGGGTTTCCATGCCTTCCTCCAGAACATCTTCCCAAGCCAGGGATTGAAGCTGTGCCTCTTATGACTTCTGCATTAGAAGCTAGGTTGTTTATCACTAGTGACAACTGGAAAATAATTAGTGATAAATATATTATATATATATATACATACATACATACACATACATACTTATGTATATACACATATATAAATACAAACAAACACATATATATATACATATATCTATATTCATATGCATATATATCTATATACATATATATATGTATTCTTAAGGTATAGGTATATACTTTTGCTGTTATAGGTATCAATGTATATTTCACTGTAAGTATTTACTACAGGTATGAACTTTTGCTGTATCCAATGATCTGGTATGTTGTGGTTTCTCTTTCATTTATCTCAGATTATTTTTCTAATTTCCCTTGTGACTCAGGCATTGACTCAACCATTCCTTAGAAATGCCTTCTAAAATATTCCACAAATGACACATTTGCAAAAATGTATGCCATTTTTGAGCTTTAGCTCCATGTCTTGGTAGTCAGAGAATATAGGTGGTACAATTTAAAATTTAATTGTTTTATGCCTTAATATTAAAGCTATGCTTGAGAATATTCTAGAGAATATTCAGATATACATAGATATATAACTATGTGTATACATACATATATATTTATCTATATATAGATATAGATATATACACGCACATATGAGTAGAGATGCATATATGCATAGTATACATAAACATGTCTATGCGTATACATCAGTGAAGATATATATATATACATATATCTTCATATATATAAACATATGTGTTTGGAAAGCACCACAAACCTCCCCTGTTTACTCTTCCTTGATCAGGAAGAGTTTCTAGCCATGTTCTTGAAAATTTGATGTCCCTTTCTCTTTCCTATCTCGTTGGGACTTGCATTAACCTGTATTAACTCTTTTCTCATTATATTAAGGCCACTTTAGGTCCTGTTGAGGTAAAAGCCCACAGTCAGCTTGTCTTGGGGTATATGACTCTACTACAAACAGTAACATTTTCTGAGGGTGTAGAGAGTAGAGCACACTGTGAACTAAGTATGCTGTCAGCCTTATCAGTAACCAAAGGATGTTGCAGTCATCAAGTCATAAGCCATTGCAGCCATCCCTGAATGTGAGCCCTGAGAGGACTCTGGATGAAGTCAGGCCGCCCATCATCAAGCCTTCAATTACCACAGCTGCCACCAATTGTGCTGCCAGAAGTGACTCTGACACAGAAAAGAACAGGACACTGGCCCTAGTTATAGTGCCTATTGAAGAAATTATCTCAAGAAGCCCAGATTCCTGCATCTTGCCATAGGTAGAATCATGCTAAACCCATTAACTTGAGATGTCCAGTTTTCTTTAATTAACCACAATATATGAACATGCTGCCTCCATGATCATTGTGAAACTTTTATACACCCTGGCACTTCCATTCCCTCTTCAGAATGGTCTTTCAGAAATACTTGAGAAGTTGCTCCTCAGGAGTAAATCCTCCTCAGGACTAAAGTCTAGATGAATAAAACAAAATTCTCAAATTTTAGGCTGTGCATTTTTCCCAGTCAGTCACACAGATTCCAGGATTTAAAAAAGAAGTGATCCTTGTACAGCATTTCAAACTTTCAAACTACATTTATAATTTCCTACTTAGGATAGTTCTGAATGTCAAAGGTTTACTATTGTGTACTAAAACATGAAGGAATTTGTGTTTCTATAAATTGTTGACATCATTTGGTAACTGCTCTTTCCTTTGAGAAACATTGCCAATCAAATGAAGTGAGGAACACTTATGTCTAGAGTCTGAGTTTATTCTGGCTAGGTTAGCTCTGAATTGTTAAGTTTTTGCTTTATGTTTTGTCTATACATACGAAAGCAGTCTTTGGTGCAGATTTTACTTGACATATGCACTGGTACACATTATACTTGACTTATGCACTGTGATGCATTTCTTGCTACTTGCCCAAGTTGGCCAAGGACTGACATCCATTTTCCAATTTAAGAAACAAGTTGAAATTGGAGTGTGATTGCTTTACAATGGCTGGTACTTTCTGCTGTAAAACAATGTAAATCATCTATCAGTATATATGCATGAGCCTCCCTTTTGAGAAGCCCTCCCACCTGCTGTTAAGCCTCCTCTCCTACTCCACAATCCACTTCCCTAGGGCACCCCAGAGTCCTGAGGAGGAGCCTTTCACTGGCTAACTACTTCATACTTGGTATTATACATATGCTTGGGCATCTTGCTCGATCCATTCCACTATCTCCTTCCACTTCTGTGTCCATGTCTGTTCTTTACCTCTGCATTTCTTTTCCCACCCTTCAAATAGATTCTTCAGAACCAGTTTTCTAGATTCCACATATATGCATTAATCTACAATATTGGACTTCTTCTTTCTGAATTACTTCACTCTGTATAATAGGCTCTAGATCCATCCATATCTCTAGAAATAATCCATTGTTTTTTTTTCCTTTTTGTGCACGAGAAAGTTTCCATCCTGAGCATGTGCCATAACTTCTTTATCCATTCTTCAGTAAATGGACACCCAGATTGCTTACATAACTTGTCTACTGTAAATGGTATTGAAATGGATACTGGGATACACCTTTTTTCTTCAAAGGTGGTTTCATTTGGGTATATGTCTAATAATGTGATTTGGGGGTCATATGGTAGTTTTATTGCTAGTTTTCTAAAGAACTTTCATACTCTGCGGTATCATGTCAGTATTTATTTACATTCCTAACAACGCTGTGAAGGGTTCCCTTTCTTCCACATCATATCCTTCATTTATTGTTTTAAGATTTATATTTGTGTGTGTGTGTTTGTGTATATACTTGTTAATTTATAATATAATTATTTTTATGTAACATCTATATTATGAATGTATAGTATAGTGTAAACACATATTTGTTAATTTATGAATATGAATGCATACACACACACACACATTTACTTCTTCATTTGTTTACATCAGGGTTTAATAGCTGCATGTGGAATCTAATTTCCTGACCAGGGATCAAACATGGAACCCTTGATTTAGGATCATGGTGTCTTAGCTTCTGGAACACTAGCCAAGTACCCTGTTGTCGATTTTATAATGATCACCATGCTCGATGGTGTGATATGATACTTCATTGTAGTTTTGATTTGTGTGCCTTTATTATGTTGAGGTAATTTTTGCTATGCTCAGTTTCGGGAGAGTTTTTTATCACACATGATTTTTGAATTTCATCCAAGATTTTTCAGCATCTATTGAGGTGATCATATGGTTTTAATCCTTCAATTTGTTATGGTGTATCTGATGGACTGATACGCAGATCCTGGAGGATGTTTGCATATTGGGGAAAACCTCACTTAATTAAGCTATTGGATACTTTTAATGTGCTGTTGGATTCTTCTTGGGAGTATTTTGTTGAGGATGTTTGCATCTATGTTCAACTGTGTGATAGTGGCCTATAATTTTCCTTTTCTGTGTTACCTCTGGGTCTTCTATCAGGGTGATGCTGTACTCGTAGGATGAGTTTGTGCATTTTCCTACCACTGTAGTATTTTGGAAGAGTTTTAGAAGTGTATGTGTTAACATTTCTCTTAATGGTTCATAAAATTTATCTGTGACACCATCTGGACCTTGAGTTTGTTAACTGGAAAATTTTTTGTAACAGTTTCAATATTAGAGCTTGTAATGCTTGTTAATATTTTATGTTTCATCTTACTTGAGTTCCGAAGAATTAGTCTGTGGCTTCCAGATTCTACATTTTATTGGCTTAAACTTGTTTGTTGTAGTCTCTTATGATCCTTTCATGTTTCTGTGGTATCGGTTATAATGTCTCCTTTCTCATGTCTAACTTTATTGATTAGAGTGTTCTCCCTTTTTTTCTTGATGAGTCTGGCTCATGATTTATGTATTTTCTTTATGCTCTCCAAGAGCTCCCTTTTAGCATTATTGATCTTTGCTATTGTTTATATTTTTTCTTTTGTTTTCCTGTTCTAGTCTCAGTGACTTTTTTTTTTTTTTTCCCAAAACTAATTTGGGTTTTCTGTTTCTTCTTCTTTCTCTAATTGTCTCAGTTGTACTGTTAGGTTGATTACTTGAGATATTCCTTTATTATAATATTTACTCTTTTAGTGTTTTATCCTGTTTCATAGGTTTTATGCAATCGCATTTTTATTGTCATTTGTTTCTATGAATATATATATATATATTTTTTTTTTCTGTCTGATTTTTCGTGTATTTCTTGGCCATGAAGAGGTATATGCATGAGACTGAATGTATTCAGGTGTTTGTTTGTTTGTTTGTTTTGTCTTTGTTATTTATATTTTTGTTTGTTTCTTTTTGTTTTGTCCCCACCACACACCATGACTGACATTTAAATCGTAACATATATTGCAGTAAAAAAAAAAAAAAAGCTTGATAACATTTTGATTAACTTAAATTTGCCAAGGCCTGATTTGTGATCCGGTTTCTGATTTATCCGGACATATTTCATTTGCCCTTGAAAAGGAACTGCCTTCTGCTGGTTTTTCGAAGAAATCTACTTAAGTTTCAGTTGAATTGCCAGGTCTGTTGTGTTATTTAAAGTCTGTTTTTCTTTTACTACTTCGTTTTTAATTTGGAAGATAATTATTTTCCAATGTTGTTCTGGCTTCTGCTGTACAAAGGCATGGATGAGCCTACAGCACACATACAGCAGTTATTGTGCTATCATTCACACACCCTTCTTAAATGTTTCTTGCATGATTTACATTTATTTTCTGAGATGTTTGATCATCTTTACTATCGTTCCTCTCAATTCTTTTTCAGTGACAATTCCTATTTCCTCTTTAATTATGTCTCATGTGTTTTAACATTGTTTCTTTGCCTGCAACGTACTTGACTTTCTTCACATTTGTTTATCTTACTATGTTAATGGTCTTTTCTTCCCAGGGTGCAGGGTTGCAGTTCTTGCTTCCACATGCACCCTGACTGGATAAGTTTGGTGCAGTGGTTTCTGTGTCCTTGGAGGGGGAGGGACTGGCAACTATGTTCTCTGGCATCTATATTCCACAGCTGACACTTCTCTCTCTCACGGTGGTATCTTTTGCAGGTATGTACAGGTTTAGTCTGACCTTAGGCAGTCCATCTGTGGATGATATGGCTTGTGTTTCTGTTCTGCTTTTTTGTGTGGCATGAGGCATCAGCTCTGGATAATATAGCCTTTTGAGTGGAATTGGTTCTTAGTTTGCGATGGAAGCCTTCATAGACACTCTCACCAATTAATATTCGCTGGAACCAGGAATTCTCTGGTACTCTATGGTCTTCGATATGGTGCTGAAACTCTAGAAGAACAGGCCCAACTTCTGGTCAGAGAACCAAGATCACATAGTAAAAGATTAGACAGAGGAAACAAAGGAAGTCAGACAAATTGTAAGAAACCAAAATCAAAGAAAAAAATAATAATAACAAAAAAAGAAAATAACACAAGCAAAAATCACAATAGGGAAGAACACAGAACCAATAATACAACTAAGCGAATAACTTGCAAGACATAAAACAACACTAGAGCAGAGTGCCACGTAAAAAATAAAGAAAGAAATCTGACAAAAATGACAAGAGCTTTCCCACAGAACAACAGAAAATCACAGTTAACATAGAAATATATACCTATTAAAACAAACATGACAAGAAACGACATCAACAAAAGGCACAGAAAGCAGGAAAACAAAGTACAGGTTATGTACATACAAAAAATAAATATATGCATTAGTATACTGTATTGTTGTTTTTCTTTCTGGCTTACTTCACTCTGTATAATGGGCTCCAGTTTCATCCATCTCAGTAGAACCGATTCAAATGTATTTTTTTTAATGGCTGGGTAATATTCCATTGTGTATATGTACCACAGCTTCCTTATCCATTCGTCTGCTGATGGACATCTAGGTTGCTTCCATGTCCTGGCTATTATAAACAGTGCTGCGATGAACATTGGGGTACACGCGTCTTTTTCAATTCTGGTTTCCTCGGTGTATATGCCCAGCAGTGGGATTGCTGGGTCATATGGCAGTTCTATTCCCAGTTTTTTAAGGAATCTCCACACTGTTCTCCATAGTGGCTGTACTAGTTTGCATTCCCACCAACAGTGTAAGAGGGTTCCCTTTTCTCCACACCCTCTCCAGCATTTATTGCTTGTAGACTTTTGGATAGCAGCCATTCTGACTGGTGTGAAATGATATGGAATTTGAAAGATGGTAACGATAACCCTATATGCGAGACAGAATAAGAGACACAGATGCATAGAACAATTTTATGGACTCTGAGGGAGAAGGTGAGGGTGGGACGTTCTGGGAGAATAGCATTGAAACATGTATATTATCATATGTGAAACAGAACACCATTCCATGTTCGATGCATGAGACAAGGGCTCAGGGCCAGGGCAATGGGATGACCCAGAGGCATGGGATGGGGAGGGAGGCGGGTGGGGAGTCCAGGAAGGGGAACACATGTAAACCCATGGCTGATTCATGTCAATGTATGGCAAAAACTATTACAATATTGTAAAGTAATTAGCCCCCAACTAAAATAAATAAATTTATTAAAAAAATAAAAAAAATAAATATGTGATGTAAACAATCTTAAAACAGTAAATAATCAAGAATAATGAGAAAGCCTACAAGTGAGAAAACGAGTGAACCAGCCACACAGCGTAGTAAAACATGGTCAGTATAATGAATGTTATTAGGGTCCCTGCTGTCAGTGTTCTGGTCCTGAACACGAGCCACAGCACAGCTCCACCTCTTGAGAAAGCGTGCCCAAACGAGGGCAGAAATAACTTTGGATCTTCAGTAGGGACAGGTCAGACTCTAATCTGGGATAACTCCTATTTCTTTTAGTGCTGCCAGAGCCTGAATATTTTCATTCATTGGAAATCTATTGTCCCTTTTGTATGCCATAGACAAAGAGTCTGCAACCACAGGCAGAAAATTTATGGCCCTACTGGGATCGTTTTCTAGCCTGTGGTGGCAGAAGCATGAGTGTTAGTTCTAGCTAGTTGTTTTCTATTGCCTGATAGTAGGTCTCAGCTTGTGGGAAAGGGTGGGGGTGGGGAGGGGGAGGATTCAATGGTGTTACCTCCTCTGTGTGACTGAACCCTAAGGTCCCGCTTCTCTGTCAGTTTGGGATTTTTCAAAAAGCATTCCTTCCTATGCACTTTGACATCCCAGATCCATCACTCCATCTCTACGTAGTCAAACGCAGTTCACTCCCAGGTTGGCTTTCTAACCCCATGTTTCATCTTCCAGGCCCTATGAACACTGGTTGACCTGCATGGCCGTTTGGGACATGTAGGACCACACCACACATTCTCTGTTTGATTCTCACTCTAGACAAGCTATATTTCATCAGCTTCTTCACCTTGCTTCCTTTCAGTCAAAAGTAATTTAAGTTTACTGAGGTGACTTACCTGAATCCTCAATCTATCCCCTGCTTCTCCATCTCCCACCACAAGACACAGGTTTGGTTCTATTCCTCTCATCCTCCTTCTCCCATCTTCCTTCCATTCTTCCCAGTTATGTCTTGTTCCCATATAGTTGAGCAAGGTCTTCTGCTAATATTCATTGGATGCGCTCAGGGAACTGTTGCCTTTATAGAAGTATTATTTGTGATGCCCCCATGAAGAGAGTTGCTCTCAACGTCTTCTTATTATCTGCCCAATCAGAACTTCTGATTTTCTTTCTAGGCAGGCTCTGTAATTCATTTATGCATGCCAGTAAAGCAACAAACTTTAGTTGATGTGAATTTATCTGTTTAATGGGAGCTTTCGTGCATACACACATAACTGGTACAACATTGACTTCGAACATGAAGATAAGCCGAGTTATTTTTCCTGAAATTTCTGCTAATGAGGAATTGTCATCAGTTTGAGGAAACATAGTTCCTTTCCAGATAAAAGATGATACAGATATTGGGCTCAAAAAGTCCGTTCCTGAAAATATCTAGCTATTTGTCAAATTGTCCCGACATTTTCCCGGAGCACAGATTCCTTATTTCTGCTCTGGAAACTTAACTGTTTCAAGTGGGTGTCAAAGGTCAGAGATGGGCATGGTCATAATTTAATACTAACTTTGCAGGCAAGCGTACTGGTGTGGGTTCCCATTTCCTTCTGCAGGAGATCTTCGCAACCCAGGGAGTGAACCCAGGTCTCCAGATTGCAGGCAGTTGCTTTGCCAACTGAGCCACCAGGAGAGCCCACAAGAAGATGGCAAGTGCCCAGGAATGTAACAGTTGGTAGATGATAGCTTGAAAAATGGAGAAGGCAATGGCATCTCACTCCAGTACTCTTGCCTGGAAAATCCCATGGGCATAGGAGCCTGGTAGGCTTCAGTCCATGGGGTCGTGAAGAGTCGGACACAACTGGGTGACTTCACTTTCGATTTTCACTTAAATGTATTGGAGCAGGAAATGGCAACCCACTCCAGTGTTCTTGCCTGCAGAATCCCAGGGACGGAGGAGCCCGGTACGCTGCCGTCTCTGGGGTCACACAGGGTCAGACACGACTGAAGCGACTTAGCAGCAGTAGCAGCAACAACTTGAAACAGAGAGAGAGCGAGCAGGCAGGTGTAGTTAGTCATTTAATCTTAATAGGTAAACCTTAATTGGAGTCTGGATCATAGAAAAAGCAAGGGTGTTTCATAAAGTCATTTATGTCTCCTTTATTGTCTCTGTTAATGGCTTAGACTGCATGTGAAAGTGAGGTCATTCATTTGCGTCTGACTCTTTGCGACCCCATGGACTGTAGCCTACCATTTCTTTCTCCAGGGGATCTTCCAGACCCGGCGATCGAACTTGGGCCTCCCCCATTGCAGGCAGATGCTTCACCATCTGAATCACAGGGGAAGCCCTTAGACTGTGTGGGTCACAACAAACTGTGGAAAATTCTTAAAGAGATAAGAATATGAGACCACCATACCTGTTTCCTGGGAAAGGTGCACGCAAGTCAAGAAACAACAGTTGGAACTGGAGAAGGAACAACGGACTGGTACAAAATAGGGAAGGAAATACATCAAGGCTATATATTGTCACCCAGCTTATTTGACTTCTGTGCAGAGTATACCATGGACAATAACTTGCTGAAAGAATTTGAAGCTGGAAACAGAATTACTGTGAGAAGTGTGAATAACCTTAGTTATAAGATGACAACACACAAATGGCTGAAAAACACTAGGGACTAAAGAGCCTTCTGATGAGGTGACAGGAAAAGCTGGATTAAAACTCAATCTGAACACAAACCAACGAACACTAAAAATAAGACCATGGAATGTGGTCCAAACATTTTGAGATCTAGCAATAGGATACAATTGACTCAGTGACAGGTTTCACTTTCTTGACCTCTGATATCACTGCGGGGAGTGACTGCAGCCACGAAACGAAAAGGCACTTGCCACTTGGATGAAAAGCTACGACCAGTCTAGACACCATGTTAATAAGCTGAGTGATTACTGAAAAAGATCCGAATGGGCAAAGTGGATTTTCAGGAGTAACGTATGGAGGAGTGAGCAGGACCACAGGAACTGAGTGCCAAAATATCGATGCTTTGCAGTAGTGGGTCTGGAGAAGATGTGTGAGAGTTCCGTTGCGAGCATGGAGTTCAAACTAGCCAAGCATGAAGGAGTTCAACTCAGACTATTCACGGAAGTTCTGACGCTGACCATGAAGAGCCAATATATTGACCATCTAGGGCCTAGAGTGAAATCACTGGGAAGAAACTGATGCTGGGAAAGATTGAGGGAAGGAAGAGAAGGGAATGCCAGAGGGTGAGATGGCTGCAAAGCATCACTGACTCAAAAGTCATGGGTTTGAGTAAACTGGTGATTTGAAAGGCAGGGGAACCCAGGGTTCTTGCTGTACATGGAGTCACAAAGAGTCAGACAAGACTGAGTGGCTGAAGAACATCAAAAAAGTGGTATTGGCAGTGCTTGGGAGACTTTGTCATTATACATGGGATGAAAAGTGAGACTGAGGACAATTAGAAAGAACACAACTCTTGTCGGTTTCCTTGTTTTCCACCCTCAAAATATTCTTCTCACAACATCTCTTGAGAGCTTTCCAGAGAAGGAGAATCCCTGGGGAGTCATGTGGTATCCTGAGATGGAAACCGTACCGTATATGCCACTTGGATCTACAACCTTGGTCTTAGGCAGAAGCAGGCATTGTCTCTAAATATGTGCTAGAGCTGCCCATCTTCTGATGGGTTAACAGTTATGGTTTGTGATCTTAAGAATGGGATGAGAGGTAAACAAACTTACAGTTCTCAATCCAACTCTGTAATCCTGGGAGAAGCATCTTTGACTTGTGTATCCTAGTCGCCCTTAGGAATGCTTACAAGCGGTTACATTACTGAGCAGGGATGTAGGCAGGAAACTGGATCCATTTTGACGTTACCGCTCGCCTTCTCTGTGAATAGACCATTCCTCTTCTCTTAATGTCACAGTTTTTGTCTTCAGATGAAGGTTGAGCATTGTGGAAGTGTGTGAATGCATGTGAAATCCCCATAAAACTGAAGACAGGGAGTACACAGTTTTCCTATTTGAGTCAGATCTCAAAGACGTTTAGCTTTACAGATCCGCACTATCAATGCATCTCAAATATTCATAAAATTCTCATGTGATGATTGTCACACAGATTTGAGACCAGAAGACCTGTATAGTCAGCTGCTTAGTAGTGTGGTGGGGCTTGGACATTTCAGGTTTTATGTAAGAAGAATGTGAGCCATGTTATAACTTCCTTTTACTTTAACTGTCTATCACATCCACTTGGGAAGGGGGAAGGGGACTTCCACCATGTGGGAAGAGAATTCCAGGTTTCGTCCTTAGTTTCATTTGATGCCTAAGAGTGTTCATTACTGGTGAGTGTGCAGCCTCCTATAGGAAGGTCGTATCCTATTACAGAAAGGCCTGGTTGAAACTCCAGGCCTCTACATGGCCTTCTTGAGTACTGCCGTATTAGAGGGTGGGTGTTTTGTTATTGCCAGACATCATAGATACCTAAGGTCCCACTCATCTTTTGCTGGGTTGATTGGGAGAGTACCATAGTTTTTAACTATGTTTGGGCGGAGTAGCTTGGTTATTATTGAAATGCTTTCAACCTTTGACGCATCCGTTTGTCTTGCACTTTGAAAAGAGAAAGAAGAGTTTTGAATGGGTAGTTTAATTTGTGCCTGGCTGTATTTTTTTTGTTTGTTTGTTTTTTGTTTTTTTTTTTATAAATTTATTTATTTTAGTTGGGGGCTAATTACTTTACAATATTGTAATAGTTTTTGCCATACATTGACATGAATCAGCCATGGGTTTCCATGTGTTCCCCTTCCTGGACCCCCCACCCACCTCCCTCCCCATCCCATCCTTCTGGATCATCCCATTGCCCCGGCCCTGAGCCCTTGTCACATGCATCGAACATGGAATGGTGTTCTGTTTCACATATGATAATATACATGTTTCAATGCTATTCTCCCAGAACGTCCCACCCTCACCTTCTCCCTCAGAGTCCATAAAATTGTTCCATGCATCTGTGTCTCTTATTCTGTCTCGCATAAAGGGTTATCGTTACCATCTTTCATATTCCATATATATGCATTAGTATACTGTATTGTTGTTTTTCTTTCTGGCTTACTTCACTCTGTATAATGGGCTCCAGTTTCATCCATTTCAGTAGAACCGATTCAAATGTATTTTTTTTAATGGCTGAGTAATATTCCATTGTGTATATGTACCACAGCTTCCTCATCCATTCGTCTGCTGATGGACATCTAGGTTGCTTCCATGTCCTGGCTATTGTAAACAGTGCTGCGATGAACATTGGGGTACACGCGTCCCTTTCAATTCTCGTTTCCTGGGTGTATATGCCCAGCAGTGGGATTGCTGGGTCATATGGCAGTTCTATTCCCAGTTTTTTAAGGAATCTCCACACTGTTCTCCATAGTGGCTGTACTAGTTTGCATTCCCACCAACAGTGTAAGAGGGTTCCCTTTTCTCCACACCCTCTCCAGCATTTATTGCTTGTAGACTTTTGGATAGCAGCCATTCTGACTGGTGTGAAATGATACCTCATTGTGGTTTTGATTTGCATTTCTCTAATAATGAGTGATGTTTAGCATCTTTTCATGTGTTTGTTAGCCATCTGTATGTCTTCTTTGGAGAAATGTCTGTTTAGTTCTTTGGCCCATTTTTTGATTGGGTCGTGTATTTTTCTGGAATTCAGCTGCAGAAGTTGCTTGTATATTTTTGATATTAATTGTTTGTCTGTTGCTTCATTTGCTATTATTTTCTCCCATTCTGAAGGCTGTCTTTTCACCTTGTTTATAGTTTCCTTTGTTGTGCAAAAGCTTTTAATTTTAATTCGGTCCCATTTGTTTATTTTTGCTTTTATTTCCAATATTCTGGGAGGTGGGTCATGGAGGATCCTGCTGTGATTTATGTCGGAGAGTGTTTTGCCTATGTTTTCCTCTAGGAGTTTTATTGTTTCCGGTCTTATGTTTAGATCTTTAATCCATTTTGAGTTTATTTTTGTGTACGGTGTTAGGAAGTGTTCTAGTTTCATTCTTTTACAAGTGGTTGACCAGTTTTCCCAGCACCACTTGTTAAAGAGACTGTCTTTTCTCCATTGTATATTCTTGCCTCCCTTGTCGAAGATAAGGTGTCCATAGGTGCGTGGGTTTATCTCTGGGCTTTCTATTTTGTTCCATTGATCTATATTTCTATCTTTGTGCCAGTACCATGCTGTCTTGATGACTGTGGCTTTGTAGTAGAGCCTGAAGTCAGGCAGATTGATTCCTCCAGTTCCATTCTTCTTCCTCAAGATTGCTTTGGCTATTCGAGGTTTCTTATATTTCCATACGAATTGTGAGATGATTTGTTCCAGTTCTGTGAAAAATACCATTGGTAGCTTGAATGAACTGTTTCTTCAGCTGAAATTTCTAACATAAAAGTCCAAAAGAGAGACCAGACATACACTCACAAACACATTCTTAATCTGATGCACACACACGCAAGCACAGTCACGATCTTGTATGCTTAAACACAATTACAAAAAGAAAAGAAAACCCAAGGACTCACTGGAGGACACCTATGAACTTCCCAAAGTTTCTCTGATACTTGTCTCTAGGCTTAATTTTGGAAATCATTTTCTACTTGAATGATATGTCTCTAGCGACATTTTAAATCAGAATGCTTTAAAAGATATACCTTTGTTGTGCATTCCATGGGATCTTAAAGTACTTTGCATGTAAGACTATTCTGTGATTTGCTAAAATGAAAATAATTTGTAGGGTAACAATAGTGAAGTCATATTGAGCTATTTAGGCCCTGCAGTTACACATTTGCTTGTTCCACTATAAGCACCCAATTTCATCCTCTGATCTTCTCCCATCAATTTTTCTACTTCTTGTCTCAATCTTCTGTGTTTAACTCACTGCGTTAACTCACTTGAATTTTTGTTCTCACTTTTACTATTTTAGGCACAAATTATAAAATAAATAAGTACGGGAAAGAACACTGAACTCATGTATAATATTTCCCTACTGTATTGAGATACTTTCTCTATAAGCTTTTGAGAATTAAAGGTACTGATATGTTAAAGCCATATGGGAATTGATCACCAAGGTAATGCATCATGTAACCAGGCTTCCCGTGGTAGGACAATTGAGGTACAATTTAATACTATGTTTTCAGGAGGGAACAAAAACAGTAGCTTTCCCACATAATATATTGCATGTCCTTATCCATGCCTTTTCCAAGTTACCACAGAGCACTAAGGGAAATAATCCTATTCTTTTTGAGAGGGACCTGCCCCTCAAAGCAGAACAGGAAAAGAAGATCAAAGGGAGTGAGCAGGAATAATCAGTACACGGCAATGAAATAGAAGATGTGATTGCTTTTAAGGTGCTATTTCTCAAAGCATGCAAATTTGGCTCCATAGTAAGATGCCTGAAATCGAAAACCAGACCATTGGACTTTGCGCTTGAAAGGATAACTAAGGACACCGATTTCAATAACTCTTACAATTGCTGCAAAATGCTTACCTCTCTAAAGTATAGTGTTCTCAGCCAAATTTAATGAAAGTTTTCAGTGAAAGAAAAAGCGTGTGCTGTTTGGACACCTCCCTTATCTACACAAATAGCCCACAGCTTTCACTCTGCATTAGCCCCAAACATGAGAACGGTGAACTTAACTTGGTGTTGTCCTATGTGGGTTACCATACCAAAACAGGGCCATGACTTGATATTGCTACTACTGTCTAAAGAAATGGCCACAAAGTGGAGATTGCCAAGATTTCTAGGTAGTGTTCATGACAGTCTGGGGGGTCCAACTGGCAGACACTCTGCTCATCGTATTTCATTGTGAACTATGTGAAGGATCAGCCATTGATTTTGATCCCTCCTTACTCCATGACTTTTCTAGAGAATTAAAATGAATGATTCTTTTTTGTTTGTTTGTTTTTTTCATAAATATCTCTATAACTACTACTGAATTTTAGGGAACTGGGGCCTGAAACAACATGACTAGTATGGGTTCTTATAGACTGTAAACTTCATGAGAGCAGCAATCATTTTATAATTTGAATTCCCACATTTGACATTCATGAACATATAAGATATATATTTATCAACCGGGAAAAGATTCTCAGTAAGTAGGAAAGGTCAATTATGATAATAGTGCAGGTTATAGGATGTTGTTGAGTAATGTATATAGCATTTGATTCGTGGTTACATTTCCTTGTTGATAATTCAGTAAGTACACGTTTTAGCTGATGTGAAAGATACACAAAGAAAAGAGGGTAGACCCCAAACACATTGAAGACCTGATATCCGTGCTCACCTTGGTAGGAGGGCGAACAGAGGTTCCTTCCAACCCCAAGAAAGAGTTGAGGCAAAGTTGTGAGAAGGGGCTTAGCACATCTGAAAGCAGTGTGTGTGATTGTAGCTCCAGAAGCACGGTGTAAGAGAATGGTACTGAAACTACTACGGAAAACAAATATCATGTCTTCAAAGAACTTGTTAACCATCCTGAGGTGCTGCAATCACCAGAGGAATTTATTTTGTCTCTGAGGGAACAGATAAGCAAAATCTAAATATGCATTAGGAAATATAGGGTGGAATCATGGTGGCAGGAAATAAAGGTACGCCTTAAGGAGAGCAGAGCTAAAATGACCCTATACAGTACCACTTGTAAAATACCTATCTTGTGCTGGCCATGGTCCAGTCACTGATTATGTCCTGTAATCGTTGGTATCACAGTGATGGTATAACGGTTCTCCTAATTTTGGACATGCTACAATATTTATATTTTCAAGTATGAAATGAATTTCTAGAATGAAGACAATCTCCTGTCTTATGTCTTAAGACTCTGCTGCTGCTAAGTCACTTCAGTTGTGTGCAACTCTGTGCGACCCTATGGACAGCAGCCCACCAGGAGCCCCTTTCCACGGAATTCTCCAGGCAAGAATACTGGAGCGGGGCACCATTTCCTTCTCTATCTTAAGACTCTACCGATACGTAATAGAATATCATGTAACTGTGAATGCACTAAGGTTCGTACTGTGTAGGTGCACTTGTTGTGATTTTATTTGTATGTGTTCCTTCACCCGTACCATCCTCATTTACACACCCATTCATTTCAGCAGGGATGATTTCCCAAATCACTTTACATCCATTACCTCTTTTCCCTTTGTTCTCATTTTCTTGCTTAGAAACAATAGGCTAGGTGCCATTTACCTAGGATGCCTAACGGATGTTTTCTTGAACTGAAGAGTTTATAAAAGAGTGCAGAGAAATAGCCAGACATTGAAATAAAGCCTTAATTTACTCTTCATTGCTTCAAAATAGAAAACAAAACTGTGCAGAGGAACGTGTAACTTTATTGTTCAAATACAAGAATTGTGGGTATTTGTTGACATCTCCCAACGTAAATTTTAATCTTCATTAGGTTCCATAAGCTGATACTTATTTGATAGGTCAGTTTTAATTAGCATGGTTTTCACATAAGGAATATCGTTGATGAATTGACTTGAAAGAGAGGAGGTGGGTGTATAAGCGATCGTTGGCACTGGGGACCTTGAGTTGCCTCTCTGTTGCTGGTTAGGAAGAGGACTGTCATGGGCTGACATATCGCTATACCTGTCTGGAAATGTAGAAGGCTCCACCATCAGTCCAAAAGAACTGCTCCATAATGGAGATACGATGTGGTTCTGAGAAGTAGATGTAGCGGTAGTAGCAAAGTCCTCAACGTGGCCATTTGCTTGAGTGTAGGTGCTATGGAAGTGCCAATTAAAAATGCTCAACTGGTTTAAAACAGCAGGTTGATCTACCACGTTCTGTTCTCTTTGTCTACCTGATATTGATGGGGAAGGAAAGTCACGTGGAAATAGGGCGCTTGTTTTAGGGACTATCTGGCTGGTATAAGTCTTTTGTGGGAAAGGCACACTTAAACTGGTGGAAGCTGAAAATGGACTCTCTCCACTAGTTTCAGCATGAAAACCAGAGTTACGATCATCTATGTTGACCCTTGCTTTAACATGCTTCTTCTCGTAATCTGGAACTAGTGAAGATTTCGGAAACACATTGCTAATCCCAACTCTTCTTTTCATTCTTCCTAAAAGTTGGGGATAGCCTCTTTTGAAATTTGGATTATGGTAGATCTGTAACTAAAATCAAAGGATACAATTATTTAGTTTTTTATAAACGAAGGTAAAACTGACAAGCAAAGTTAAACTATAAAAATGTATTCCTTTAATGATGCCAATTAAATAGAATCAAAGACAACACCTCCATTAGTAGTTTTAACACCTTACATGTTAGAAACAAGTATGCTCCTCAACTAAAAAATATGTTGTATATATACAGTAAATACCACTTAAAGTAGCTTGAGGACATGTATCTGATTTCAAGTTGCTAGGAGAGTGTATTAAGTATCAAATATTTTAACCTCCAGCTGTTCTCAACTTCAAAAAATAAAACGTGTTCAACAGTTTGCTACCTCAATTTTAAATTCGGTTTTTGCTACATATGTGAACATGCTTTCTAAGTCACATGATTTAATCTTACATATTGACAGTAAGTGGAAATTTTGGATTACCTTGCTCAAAACAGAGACATTGTTTTCTTCTTCCAGAAAGTCAGGGAGTGAAGCAGATCTTTGAAAAGTTTGTCGCTTTTTAATAAACCCATAAAGTTTAAGCTGGCTAACTAAACTTTTCATACTATCAGTTTCAAATATTCTGAAAGGGGCCTTTCTTTCCAAGACTTCTTTCTTGAAGAGTTCTTCGTTGATCACTATAGAAGTGCCACTCTCATCCCACCAAATAGATTCAAACTGATCACTTTCAACTATAGTCCAGAGTTTTTGTGGAAAAGTGAGGGAAAGAAAATCATTCCACTCATTTCTTTCAGAGACAGAACATGTGTAGTGTGGCCTTTTTATCCCAGCTTCCTTAGACAAAGCCTGAAAAGCATATTCTTCAATCATAGATCTCAAAACTGAGTCCCCAGTAAGTGTGTAATCACACGAAGACGATCCAATGGAGGTTTTGGAACCACTTGATACATCTTTACGAAGCACATCTTGAATTTCTGAAGGAATGTGTGCCATCTCAGAGAGATCTTTCTTCAGATACTTTTCTCATTTGTCTGACTTTACACACTCCAACTTCAAGTGCTGCTTGGCTGGCGTACAGAGATAAACTCTCAAGACCATCAGCATGGTTCTCAAAGTCAAAAGCTGTGATATCACAAAGTCACTGGTCTCCTAGCAATTGAAGAGTAGCTCTGACATCATAAAGTCACTGGTCTTCTAGCAATTGAAGGGCAATGTTCAACCAGTGTTTACTTCTACATCAACTTAAAATAAAGGCTGCTTGCATAAACAGTAACCAAAAACATGAAACCTGCAAAATGTCATTGCTAAAGAATTTTTACACAGAAAAATCACATCAATAAGTCTACTTGGTTCCTGAAATAAAAGTGATTGATCACCCTTCTATACACATATTCTTAACATTCAGGACTGTTACCAAACCAAACATGGGTCTGCTCACTTCTATGCAATGAAGTCAATCAACTGACTGTGGGTTTCAGTGAAAGCAAGTGTAGTGTTTATTTTATGACCTTGCACAGAAGTGTTTATATTATGCAGAGTAAAATAGTCAGGTACGGAAATAAAGACTCATTTTACTCTTAATTATTCCAAAATAGAAATTGGCCCTATGAAGATGAATATGTAACTTTTTTCTTCAAATAAGAAAATTGTAGGAATTTGTTGACATCTCCCAACATTAATTTTACACTTTGGTATCCTCCATAATCCAACACCTATTTGGTACATCAGTTGTATTAGGACAGTTTTCAAATAACAAAGATGGTTGATGAGTGGATCTTGAAAGAGAAGCAGCAGATGTATCAGGGATCTTTGGCACTGGAAAAACTAAATTGCCTGACTGTCGTAGTTTAGGAAAAGGACGGTCATGGGCTGACATATTACCATACCAACCTGGAAAGGTAGAAGGCTCCACCCTCGGTCCAAACTAACTGTTCTGTAATGGACATAAGTTGCGGTACGGAGAAACAGAAGTAGACATAGCTGCAAAATTTTCACTAGAGCCATTTGATTTAGTGCAGCTGCTATGTGAAATCCCATGACAAATGCTCAAGCTAGATTGTGGGATGGGGAGGGAGATGGGAGGTTATATATGTGCCTCTATGGTTGATTTATTTTGAATTCTGACAGAATACAGCAAAATTCTGTAAAGCAATTTCTCTTCAATTAAAACAACAACAACAACACCTAAAGCAGCTGCAGATTGATGTATCACAGTATGCTCCTGTGGTCTAACTGATATTTACGATGGAGAAGAGAAATCATTTCAAGTTGGGGCACTTGTTTCAGCAGCTATCTGGATGGTAGAAGGCTTTCGTATGAATGGCACATTTAAACTTGTGCAGGCTGAAAATACACTCTGTCCTCAAGTTTCAGGATGAAAGTCAGAGTTTTGATCATCCACATTACCCCTTGCTTTAACATGCTTCTTCTTATTACCTCGGACTAATGAAGATACTGTAGAGACATCTATTCCCAACTCTTCTTTTCACTCTTCAACAAATGCTAAAGGATCTTCTCTAGGCAGGAAACACAGAAAGGTTGTATAAACTCGAACCCCAAACAGCAAATCAAATGGCAACAGGATCATACTTATCAACAGTTACCTTAACTGTAAATGGGTCGAGTGCCCCAACCAAAAGGCAAAGACTAGCTGAAAGGATACACAAACAAGACCACTGTTTATGTTGTCTACAACAGACCCACCTCCAAACAAGGGGCACATACAGACTGAAAGTGAAGGGCTGGAAAAAAAGTATTCCAAGCAAATCGAGACCAGAAGAAAGCAGGAGTAGCAATACACATATCAGACAAAATAGACTTTAAAATAAAGCCTGTGAAAAGACACAAAGAGGGACACTACATAATGATCAAAACATCAATCCGAGAAGAAGATATAACGATTATAAATACATATGCACCCAACATAGGAGAACCACAATATGTAAGGCAAAGGCTAACAAGCATGAAAGGGAAATTAACGATAACACAGTCATAGTGGAAGACTTTGCTACCCCACTCACACCTATGGATAGATCAAGTAAATGGAAAATTAACAAGGAAATACAAACTTTGAATGATACTATGGACCAGTTAGACATAATTGATATCGATACGACATTTCACCACAAAACAATGGGTTTCACCTTTTACTCAAGTACGTATGGAAACTTCTCCAGGACAGATCACATCCTCGGCCATAAGTCCAGCTTTGGTAGATTCAAAAAACCTTGAAATCATTCCAAGCATAATTTCTGACCAAACAATGGGTTTCACCTTTTTCTCAAGTACATATGGAAACTTCTCCAGGACTGATCACATCCTCAGCCATAAGTCCGGCCTTGGTAGATTCAAAAAACCTTCAAATCATTCCAAGCATATTTTCTGACCACAGTACACTGAGACTAGATGTCAACTGCAAGAGAAACACTATTTAAAATTCAAACATATGAAGGCTGAACACCACACTGCTAAATAAGCAACAAATCGCAGAGGAAATCCAAAAAGATATCAAAATATGCATAGAAACAAATGAAAATGAAAACGCAACAACCCAAAACCTATGGGACGCTGTAGAATGAGTGCAAAGGCAAAGGTTCATAGCAAAAGCGGCTTACCTCAAGAAAGAAGAACCAAGTCAAACAAATAACCTAACTCTACACCTAAAGCAACTAGAGAAGGAAGAATTCAAGAACCCCAGGCTTAGTAGAAGGAAAGAAATCATATAATAGAGCAGAAATAAATGTAAAAGCAACAAATGAGACCGGAGCAAAAATCAACAAAGCTAAAAGCTGGTTCTTTGAGAAGATATATAAAATTGACAAACCATTAGCCGGACTCATCAAGAAACAAAGGGAGAAGAATCAAATCAACAAAATTAGAAATGAAAATGGAGAGTTCACAACAGACAACACAGAAATACAAAGGATCATAAGAGACTACTATCAACCACTATATGCCAATAAAATGGACAACTTGGAAGAAGTGGGCAAATTCTTAGAAAAGTACAACTTCTGAAAACTGAACCAGGAAGAAAAACAAAATCCTAACAAACCCATCACAAGCACGGAAATTGAAAGGGTAATCAGTAATCTTCCAGCAAACAGAAGCCCAGGACCAGACGGCTTCACAGCTGGATTCTACCAAAAATTGAGAGAAGAGCTAATACCTATCATACTCAAATGCTTCCAGGAAATTGCAGAGGAGGGGAAACTTCCAAACTCATTCTATGAGGCCACCATCACCCTAATACCAAAACCAGACAAAGATGCCACGAAAATAAACAAATAAATACATAAATAAATAAATAAATAAATATAACCACAGGGCAATATCACTGATGAACATAGATGCAAAAATCCTTTACAAAATTCTAGCAAGCAGAATCAAACAACATACTAAAACAATCATACATCATGACCAAGTGGGCTTTATCCCAGGGATGCAAGGATTCTTCAATATTCACAAACTAATCAACATAATACACCACATTAACAAATTGAAAAATAAAAATCATGTGCTTATCTCAATAGATGCAGAGAAACCCTTGGACAAAATTCAACATCCATTTATCACCAAAACCCTCCAGAAAGCAGGCATAGAAGGAACAAATCTCAACATAATAAAAGATATATACGACAAACCCACAGCAAACATTATCCTCAATGGTGAAAAATTGAAAGCAATGCCCCTAAAGTAAGGATCAGTACAATGGTGCCCACTCTCACCACTCCTATTCAACATAGTTTTGGGAGTTTTGGCCACAGCGATCAGAGCAGAAAAAGAAATAAAAGGAACCCGGATTGGAAAAGTAGAAGTAAAACACTCACTGTTTGCAGATGCCATCATCTTCTACAGAGAAAATCCTAAACACTCCACCAGAAAATTACTAGAGCTAATCAATGAATATAGTAAAGTTGCAGGAAACAAAATGAACACGCAGAAATCCCTTGCATTCCTATACACTAACAAGGAGAAAACTGAAAGAAAACTTAAAGAAACAATTCCATTCACCACTCCAATGAAAACAATAAAATACTGAGGAATATATCTACCTAAAGAAACAAAAGACCTATATATACATACAGAAAACTATAAAACACTGGTGAAAGAAGTCAAACAGGACACAAATAGATGGAGGAATATACCATGTTCATGGATTGAAAGAATCAATATAGTGAAAATGAGTATACTACCCAAAGCAATCTATAGATTCAATGCAATCCCTATCAAGCCACCAATGGTATTTTTCAGGGAAATAGAAGAAATAATTTCACAATTTGTATGGAATTACAAAAAAACCTCGAATAGCCAAAGCAATCTTGAGAAAGAAGAATGGACCTGGAGGAATCACCCTGCCTGATTTCAGGCTATACTACAAAGCTACAGTCATCAAGACAGCGTGGTTCTAGCACTAAGACAGAAGTATAGATAAATGGATCAAAATTGCAAGCCCAGAGGTCCAAGCCACGTACCTATGGACACTTTATCTTTGATAGAGGAGGCAAGAATATACAATGAAGACAAGACAATCTCTTTAACAAGTTGTGCTGGGAAAACTGGTCAACCACTTGTACAAGAGGAAAACTAGAACACTTTCTAGCACCGTACACAAAAATAAATTCAAAATGGATTAAAGATCTAAATGTAAGACCATAAAGTAGAAAACTCCTAGAGGAAAACACAGGCAAAACACTTTCTGACAGAAATCACAGCAGGATCCTCTATGACCCACCTCCCAGAGTAATGGAAATTAAAGCAAAAATACGCCAATGGGACCTAAATAAACTGAAAAGCTTTTGCACAGTGAAGGAAACTATAAGCAAGGGAAGAAGACTGCCTTCAGAATGGGCCAAGATTATAGCAAACGAAGCAATTGACAATGAATTAATCTCAAAACTATACAAGCAACGCCTGCAGCTCAATTCCAGAAAACTAAGCGAGCCAATCAAAAAAGGGGCCAAAGAACTAAACAGACATTTCTCCAAAGAAGACATACAGATGGCTAACAAACTCTTGAAAAGATGTTTAACATCACTCATTATCAGAGAAATGCAAAGCAAAACCATAATGTGGTACCATCTCACACCAGTCAGAATGGCTGCTATCCAAACGTCTACAAACAATAAATCCTGGAGAGGGTGTGGAGAAAAGGGAACCCTCTTACACCGTTGATGGAAATGTGAACTATTAGAGCTACTATAGAGAACAGTGTGGAGATTCCTTAAAAACCTGGAAATGGAACTGCCATATGACTCAGCAGTCCTACTGCTGGGCATACACCCCGAGGAATCCAGAATTGAAAGAGACACGTGTACCCCCATGTTCACCCTAGCACTGTTTATAATAGCCAGGACACGGAAGCAACCCAGATGTACAACAGCAGACGAATGGCTAAGAAAGCCGTGGTACATATACACCATGGAATATTACTAAGCCATTCAAAAGAATGCATTTGAACCAGTTTTAACGAGGTGGATGAAACCGGACCCTATTAAACAGAGCGATGTAAGCCAGAAGGAAAAACACCAATAACACACACACACACACACACACACACACTCACACACACACATATGGAATTCAGAAAGATAGTGATGATAACCCTATGTGAAAGACAGGAAAAGTGACACAGATGTATAGAAGAGTCTTCTGGACTCTGTGAGAGAAGGCAAGTCTGGGATGGATTCAGAGAATAACATGAAACATGTATATTTTCATATGTGAAACAGACCTCCAGTGCAGGTGCAATGCATGAGACAGGGTGCTCAGAGTTGGTGCACTGGGATGACCCAGAGGGATGGAATTGGGGTGAGGGGGTTCAGGATGGGACACCCATGTACACCCGTGGCTGACTCATGTCAATGCATGGCAAAACCACTACGATATTGTACCATAATTAGCCTCCAATTAAAATAAATATAATAAAAAAAATAGAAAACTAAAAAATATAAAACCAAAAACATGTAACTTTTCTAAACTGCAGCATTCACAGACCATCTTCATCTTGGACTACATGAGGACACCACCTCTATTATTATTTATTTTCTTTAATCCAGCAAAAGAAAGGTCACTCTTATTCCTTTTATCATCACTGGTGTGGGTGTGTCCAACATGCTGAGCTGTGTGGTTGAGAGATTGCTCCGTAGAGGAATCTTTTGGTCTCTATGATATCCCCATGAGGCAACACTAAGCACAGTCAGTTCTCGAGATGAGGAAAGTGATATGCGCAATGTCACACAACAGGCCAGTCAGCACCACTGCCAGGATTCAGATGGGTCTACCCGACTCACAACCCAGGTCAGTGACCCCCTCACAGGTGACACTGGCCCAGAGTCTGTGGCACCATAGTAATTTGACAAAATGCATCTCCCTGACTCCACTGCCCATGGGGGTGGACATTGTTCCTTATTTTATCTAGTTTTGGAAAGAGGCTAGATGGTTAAATGAAGTTAGAGGGGTGTCAGCTTTCTACTGGAAAGAATAGAATTCATTAGAGGTAACTTTGAGCAGGAAAGAAACTTATTAAAGGATATTAAGTGACTGAGATTTCTGAGAGGGATGGCTGGAGAGACAGCCATGAACAATATAGGGTTTGAGTGCAGGATCTTCTGTCACTCATTGGAGAAGACCCTGATGCTGGGAAAGATTGAGGGCAGGAGAAGAAGGGGATGACAGAGGATGAGATGGTGTGATGGCATCACCAACTCAATGGACATGGGTTTGGGTGAACTTCAGGTGTTGGTGATGAACAGGGAGGCCTGGCATGCTGCAGTTCATGGGGTCGCAGAGAGTCGGACTGGACTGAGTGACTGAACTGAACTGTCACTACCACTGGCTGCAGACACAGTGGCTGTCACTAGTGACATGGCTTATGTCCCTTCCACCTCGTCTAGATTGAATTCTATGCATCAGAACCCAGTTGCACTGCTTTCACCTGTAAGTGTATCCATTGGCTAAGCCTACATTTCATGTGGCTGTACCTAATTGGTCTTAAGTGCCATCTGGATGTATTTGATTGGCTGAGCCTGGGTACCATCTGGGTGCGTCTAATTGATTGAGCCTAGGTCCCATGGTTACGTTCTGACTGCAAGGCAGGTGGGGAAAATGACATCCAGACTGTTTCTAGTGCAGATTCGTACGATGGAAAATTAAAGCAGTGACTAAAAGTCTCCTCACTGCAGACTTGTCCAAAATCTCTTTATCAGTAAGGTCGGTTTTTCAAAGCTCAGTTCACCCTACTAAGTGAAGCAGAAGGGTTTAGTAAGTCAAGTGCTCTGTGCTCCGCTGTGTTAATTTGCCTAGTCTGGAGCTACATTTCCCAGAATCCCTTTCTTTGATTTTGAGTTCAGTCAGTCTGTTCAGTGGCTTAGTTGTGTCCGATCCTTTGCGAGGCCATGGACTGCTGCAAGTCAGGCCTCCTTGTCCATCACCAACACCCCGGAGTTTACTCAAACTCATGTCCATTGTGTTGGTGATGCCGTCCAACCAACCTGTCCTTTGTTGTCCCCTTCTCCTCCCACCTTTGGTCCTTCCCAGCATCAGTTCAGTTCAGTTCAGTCTTTCAGTCATGTCCGAGTCTTTGCGAGCCCATGGACTGCTGCAAGTCAGGCCTCCTAGTCCATCACCAACGCCCCAGAGTTTACTCAAACTCATGTCCATTGAGTTGGTGATGCCATCCAACCAACCTGTCCTTTGTTGTCCCCTTCTCCTCCCACATTTGATCTTTCCCAACATCAGTTAAGTTCAGTTCAGTCTTTCAATCGTGTCCGAGTCTTTGCGACCCCATGAATTGCAGCACACCAGGCCTCTCTGTCCATCACCAACTCTCGGAATTTACCCAAACCCATATCCATTGAGTCAGTGATGCCATCCAACCGTCTCATCCTCTGTCATCCCCTTCTCCTCCTGCCCTCAATCCTACCCAGCATTAGGGTCTTTTCCAATGAGTCAACTTTTCGCATGAGATGGCCAAAATACTGCAGTTTCAGCCGGATCATCAGACCTTCCAATGAACACCCAGGATTGATCTCCTTTAGAATGGATTGACTGGATCTCCTTGCAGTCCAAGGAACACTCAAGAGTCTTCTCCAACACCACAGCTCAAAAGCATCAATTCTGCGGCACTCAGCTTTTTCACCGTCCGAATCTCACATCCATACATGACCACTGGAAAAACCATAGCCTTGACTAGACGGACTTTTGTTGGCAAAGTAATGTCCCTGCTTTTAAATAAGCTATCTAGGTTGGCCATAACCTTCCTTCCAAGGAGTAAGCATCTTTTAATTTCATGGCTGCAGTCACCATCAACAGTGCTTTTGGGGCCCCCCAAAATAAAGTCTGACACTCTTTGCACTGTTTCCCCATCTATTTCCCATGAAGTGATGGGACCACATGCCATGATCTTAGTTTTCTGAACGTTCAGTTTTAAGCCAACTTTTTCACTCTCCTCTTTCACTTTCATCAAGAGGCTCTTTTGTTCTTCTTCACTTTCTGCCATAAGGGTGGTCTCTCTAATCAGTCAGTCCTTCGCATCAGGTGGCCAAATTATTGGAGTTACAGCTTCAGCATCAGTCCTTCCAATGAACATGCAGGACTGATGTCCTTTAGGGTGGACTGGTTGGA
The DNA here is from genome assembly GCF_054371585.1 of Giraffa tippelskirchi. NCBI lineage: Eukaryota > Metazoa > Chordata > Mammalia > Artiodactyla > Giraffidae > Giraffa > Giraffa tippelskirchi. Next base: position 19,753,048 of record NC_137290.1, read on the forward strand.
TCTCCTTGCAGTCCAAAGGACTCTCGAGGGTCTTCACCAACATCACAGTTTCAAAGCATCAATTCTTTGGTGCTCAACTTTCTTTCTACTCCAGCTCTGACATCCATACATGACTACTGGAAAAACCATAGCTTCGACTGGACGGTTCCTCTGCCTATTCTAAAACCAGCTTCACCATCCGGAAGTTCACAGTTCACATATTGCTGGAGCATGGCTTGGAGAATTTTGAGCCTTGATTTACTAGCGTGGGAGATGAGTGCAATTGTGCGGTAGTTTGAGCATTCTTTGGCACTGCCTTTCTTTGGGATTGGAATGAAAACTGACCTTTTCCAGTCCTGTGGCCTCTGCGGAGTTCTCCAAAATTTTTGGCGTATTGAGTGTAGCACGTTCACAGCATCATCCTTCAGGATTTCAAAATAACTCAACTGGAATTCCAGCACCTCCACTAGCTTTGTTCCTAGTGATGCTCTGTAAAGCCCACTTGACTTCATATTCCAGGATGTCTGGCTCTAGGTGAGTGATCGTACCACTGTGCTTATCTGCATCTTGAAGATATAGATATATGGATATAGATATATACAGTTCTGTGTATTCTTGCGACCTCTTATTAATAGCTTCTGCTTCTGCTAGGTCCCTATCATTTCTGTCCGTTATCGAGCCCATCTGTGCATGAAGTGTTCCCCTGGTAACTCTAGTTTTCTTGAAGAGATCTCTAATCTTTCCCATTCTGTGGTTTTCCTCTATTTCTTTGCATTGATCGCTGAGGAAGGCTTTCTTATCTCTCCTTGCTATTCTTTCGAGCTCTAATTCAAATGGGAATTACTTTCATTCTGTCCTTTGTTTTTCACTTCTCTTCTTTTCATAGTTATTTGTAAGGCCTCCTCAGACAGCCATTTTCCTTTTTTTGCATTGCATTTCCATGGGGATGGTCTTCAGTCACGAACTTCCGTCCATAGATCATCAGGCACTCTGTCTATCAGATCTAGTCCCTTTAATCTATTTCTCATTTATGTTGTATAATCATAAAGGATTTGATTGAGAACAAACCTGAATGAGATGGAATTGCCAACGTCCACTGAATCATCAAAAAAGCAAGAAAATTCCAGAACAACATTTATTTCTTCTTTATTGACTATGCCAAACCCTTTGACTGTGTGGATCACAATAAACTGTGGAAAATTCTGAAAGAGATTGGATTACCAGACCACTTGACCTTTCTCTTGAGAAATCTGTATGCAGCTCAAGAACAACAGTTAGAGCTGGACATGGAACAACAGACTGGTTCCAAATACGAAAAGAAGTACGTCGAGGCTGTATATTGTCCCCCTGCTTATTTAACTTATATACAGAGTACATCATGAGAAACCCTGGGCTGGAAGACGCACAAGCTGCAGTCATGATTGCTGGGAGAAATATCAATAACCTCAGGGATGCAGATAACACCACCCATATGGCAGAAAGTGAAGAGGAATTAAAACACCTCTTGATGAAAGTGAAAGTGGAGAGTGAAAAAGTTGGCTTAAAGTTCAGCATTCAGAAAACTAAGGTCATGGCATCTGGTCCCATCACCTCATGGCAAATAGATGGGGAAACAGTGGAAACAGTGTCAGAGTTTATTTTGGGGGTCTCCAGAATCACTGAAGATGGTGACTCTCACCCTGAAATTGAAAGACGCTTACTCCTTAGAGGGAAAGTTATGAACAGCCTAGCCACAATATCAAAAGGCAGAGACATTACTTTGCGAAAAAAGGTCCGTCTAGACAAGGCTATGGTTTTTCCAGTGGTCATGTATGGATGTGAGAGTTGGACTGTGAAGAAAGCTGAGCGCCAAAGAATTGATGCTTTTGAATTGTGGTGTTGGAGAAGACTCTTGAGAGTCCCTTGGACTGCAAGGGGATCCAACCAGTCCATCCTAAAGGAGATCAGTTCTGGGTGTACATTAGAAGGACTGAGGTTGAAGCTGAAACTCCAATACGTTGGCCACCTCGTGTGAAGAGTTTACTCATTGGAAAAGACCCTGATGTTGAGAACGATAGCGGGCAGGAGGAGAAGGGGACGACAGAGGATGAGATGATTGGATGGCATCACCGACTCGATGGACGTGGGTTTGGGTGAGCTCCAGGAGTTGGCAATGGACAGGGAGGCCTGGCATGCTGTGATTCATGGGGTCACAAACAGTCGGACATGATTGAGCGACTAAACTGACCTGAACTGAACTGACTAGAGGGACCTTTTTTTTTTTTTTTTTTTTTGACAAAGTAATGCCTCTGCTTTTTAATAAGCTGTCTAGCCTGCTCATACCTTTTATTCCAGGGAGCAAGCATCTCTTAATTTCGTGGCTACCATCACCATCTGTATTGATTTTGGAGACCAACATATTATTTGTCACTGTTTCCTCTTCTATTTGTCAAGAAGGGATGGGACCAGATACCATAATCTTAGTTTTCTGAATGTTCAGTTTTAAGCCAAGTTTTTCAATGTCCTCTGTCACTTGCATCAATAGGCTCTTTTGTTCATGCTTCCTGCCATAAGGGTGCTGTCATCGGCATATCTGAGGTTATTGATATTTCTCCCGGCAATCTTGATTCCACTTTGTGTTTCCTCCAGCACAGCGTTTCTCATGAGGTACTCTGCATATAAGATCAATAAGCAGGGTGACAATATATAGCCTTGATGTACTCCTTCCTGATATGGAGCCAGTCTGTTTTTCCATGTCCAGCTGTAACTGCTGCTTCTTGACCTGCCTACAGATGTCTCAGGAGGCATATCAGGTGGTCTGGTATTCTCATGTCTTGAAGAATTTTCCACCGTTTGTTGCGATGCACACAAAGGCTTTGGCATAGTCAACAAAGCAGAAATAGATGTTTTCCTGGAACTCGCTTGCTTTTCGTTGGTCCAGTGGAGGTTTGAAATTTGATCTCTTGTTCCTCTGCCTTTTCTAAATCCAGCTTAACATCTGGAAGTTCATGGCTCACAATCTGTTGAAGCCTGGCTTGGAGAATTTTGAACATTAAGTTGTTAGCATGTGAGATGAGTGCAATTGTGCAGTAGTTGAGCATTATTTGCTATAGCCCTCCTTTGGGATTGAAAACTCATCTTTTTCAGTCCTGTGGAAAGATTTGCTGGCCTACTGAGTGCAGCACTTTCACAGCATCATCTTTTAGGATTGGAAATAATTCGACTAGAATTCCATCACCTCCACTAGCTTTGTTTGTCGTGATGCTTCCGAAGGCCCACTTGACTTCACATTCCAGGATGTCTGGGTCTAGGGGAGTGATCAGATCATCGTGTTTATCTGGGTCCTGAAGATCCTTTCTGTATTATGCTGTGTATTCTTGCCACCTCTTCTTCATATCCTCTGCTTCTGTTAGGTCCATGCCATTTCTGCCCTTTATTGTGCCCTTCTTTGCATGAAAAGTTCCTGCGTGTAAAGTTGGTCACTCGAATTTTCTCAACGAGAACTCTCGTCTTTCCCATTCTATTGTTTTCCACTATTTCTTTGCATTGATCGCTGAGGAAAGCTTTCTTACCTCTCCTCGCTTTTCTTTGGATCTCTGCATTCAAATGAGTATATCTGTCCTTTCCTACTTTGCCTTCCGTTTCTCATCTTTTCATAGCTGTTTGTAAGGCCTCCTCAGAGAACCATTTTGCCTTTTTGCGTTTCTATTCCTTGGGGATGGCCGTGATCCCTGCCTCGTGTACAATGTCATGAACCTCTGTCCATAGTCCTTCAGGCACTCTTTCTATGAGATCTAATCACTTGAATCTATTTCTCCCTTCCACTGTGTAATCGAATCACAGGGACTTGATTTAGGTCATATCTGAATGGTCCAGTGGTTTTCCCTACTTTCCTCAAGGTAAGTCTGAATTTGGTAATAAGGAGTTCATGATCAGAGTCACAGTCAGCCCCACGTCTTGTTTGTGCTGACCCTGTACAGCTTCTCCCTCTCTGGCTGCAAAGCACATAATCAATCTGATTTCGGTATTGACCCTCTGGTGATGCTCATGTGTAGAGTCTTCTCTTGTGTTCCTGGAAGAGGGTGTCTGCTGAGACTGGTGCAATCTTTTGCCAAAACTCGCTTAGCCTTTGTCCTGCTTCATTCTGTGCTATAAGGCCAAAGTTGCCTGTTACTCCGGGTCCTTCCTGGCTTCCTACTTTTGCATTCCAGGCCCCTATAATGAAAAAGACATCTTCTGGGGGTGTTAACTCTAGAAAGCCGGGTAAATCTTCATAGAACCGTTCAACTTCAGCTTCTTCAGCATTACGTGTTGGGGCGTAGACTTGGATTATCATGATATTGAATAGTTTGGCTTGGAAACGAACAGAGATCGTTCTGCCCTTTTGGAGATTGCATCCTAGTACTGCATTTCAGGCTCTGTTGTTGACCATCAAGGCTACTCCATTTCTTCTAAGGGATTCCTACCCACAGTAATAGATATAATGGTCACTTGAGTTAAATTCACCCATTCAGGTCCATTTTACTTTGCTGATTCCGGAAATGTCGATGGTCACTCTTGCCGTCTCCTGTTTGACCACTTCCTATTTGCCTTGATTCAGGGACCTAACATTCCAGGTTCCTTTGCAATATTGCTGTTTACAACACCGGACTTTACTTCCATCACCAGTCTCATCCCCCACTGGGTGTTGTTTTTGCTTTGGCATCTTCCCTTCATTCTTTCTGAAGATATTTCTCCACTGATCTCTAGTAGCATTTTGGACACCTACTGACCTGGGGAGCTCATTGTTCAGTGTCCTGTTTTGATTTCTGTTCATGGGGTTCTGACAAGACGTGGTCCACTGGAGAAGGGAATGACAAACTACTTCAGTATTCTTGCCTTGAGAACCCCATGGACAGTATGGAAAAGTTCCGAGGTAGAATTGACCAAACGAGTAACTTGAGAGAGGGTTTGAAAGTGGAAAGGGAGCAGCAGTCTCTCCTCTTGCAAGGGTGCTGTGCTTTGATGTGGTGACAAGTAGGCGCAGACATGCCTGCAGGCTCCGGCGTGTCCTTGCTGTCGTCTGGGATGCATCCACAACTCCCTCCTGACTCCTGGGCCTCAGCACCCTCCCTGTCACTGGACACTTGGCTGCAGAGGTAATGGTTTCCTCTCCATTTCTCTACTGTTGGCCCTCAGCAGCCTCACTTTGGTGACTAGACTCTATGGCCTCTCCGTTTGCCTGGTTGGTGGTTCCGGAAGTCCCTTTTCAGACCTCACTTCTCAACCTGCTCCCACAGCTGACATAGAAGGCTCATTAATAATTCTCAGAATAATTTGTGCATGCACGTGTGTGTCCTAAATCGCTTCAGTCATGTCCGACTCTGTGTGGCCCTGTGCACTGCAGCCCACCTCTGGCTTCCTCTGTCCATAGAATTCTCCAGGCAAAGATACTGCAATGGGTTACCATGTCCTCCTCCAGGGAATCTTCTCCACACAGAGAGAAGATTAACTCACATCTTTTGCATCTCCTGCACGTGGCTTCTTCATCACTAGTACCATACCCCAAACACATGGGCTGGATCTAGCTTCCCTTCTTGGGTGTGACTGATTGTTGTTCAGTCAGTAAGTCTTTGCAATTCTTTGCAATCCAGTGGACTGCAGCATCTCAGGCTCCTCTCTCCTCCACTTTCTCCGTGACTTTGTTCAAATTTCCTAGGGCATGAATGATAACATTATGAGTATTTACAGACTCACAGGAAGGCTCAGGAAGACACACTGCAGGACTGGGCCCCAAGGGACCACTGCCACAGGATCACGAGGCCCTACTCCTCTCCCCAGCAATTTTTCCTTTCTTAACTTTGCATAAGTGCAGTTGTCTCATGGACACAGCTGATGAGTGGACCCTTAAAGGCTTCAGATCCCTGGCTGCAAGGGAGTCTGGGAAATGGAATTTTCATCGCTCCAGCCTCTTCAATTCAGGAGGGTGAGCAGCAAGAGGAATGCATGTTGAAAAGCCATTTCTCACACAGAGATATGCCTGGGGATCGAATCTTTGACGTTACCATCTGGCCCAGGGTTTCCTTGTCAGGCCATGATGGTAGTGGGGGATCTCTGCCTCCCCAGCCCTGCAGATAATCCAAGGCCAGGCTAACTGGTCACCAGACTCGTTAATATGAACCAGTACTCACCTTGGTTCACCTTGATGAAATGAAGGAGGAGAAGCGAACTTTATTTACCCAGCGTTATTCACATTCCTGGTCACTTATGTACATAGCGCCTCATCCCATGCATTTTGCAGCTGAGGACGCATCAGACCCAAAGAGACTGAGGAAACTACCTCAGGTCACACAGCTAGTTATGGCAGAAGCTGGACCTGAGCCATCCTGTGGACCAAAGAATGCCTGCTCCTCACCATTACTGTATGCCTGCTGATATTGGGAGAAGCTTTTGTATAAAAGCCGTTCATTCTAATTAGGCACTTTTTCTTGGCTGAGCAGTTTCAGGTGCTGGGGACATGATGGTGGGCAAAACAGGTGGCGGTAGATAAAGGGTATTGGTTGAGATGGGGTTTGTAAACGCTCAACAAGTCAGGGACTAGAAACAGATTTGGGGTTAAGTTGATATTGATGTGGTTTCTTTGTATTTAAATATGTGAGAAAAGATTTGTGCATCTACTTTTTTTGTTTTGAAATGGAGGTCCCTTGGTTTAGCTTTTGTTTTTCCTCTTTTGGAAAATATATTTATTTTGGACTGTGCCAGATCTTCGTTGCCAAGAGAGAGCTTTCTCTAGTTGTGGTGCATGTGCCTCTCCTTGTGGTGGCTTCTCTTGTTCCAGGGTATGGGCTCTAGAATGCAAGTTCAGTAGTTTTCATGGGCTTAGTTGTCCCACAGCATGTGAAGTCTTCCAGATCAATGGTCGAACGTGTGTCCTCTATACTGGCAGGCAGATTCTTAACCACTCGACCACCAGGAAAGTCCTGTCTTTCCTTCTTGAAAAATATTTCTCCCGTCTGAAAAAAACACAGACTATGGCAATTGATGGTTTGTCTCAGTGTCTGGGACACAAAATGGCATAGTGATTGTTGTTTTTTAGTTGCTAAGTTGTGTCCGACTCTTTGAGATGCCATGGACTGAAACTTGCCAGGACCCTCTGTCCATGCACGGTGGGGACTGTGGCAAAGTAATGAACCTGGAGAGCAGCTGGAAGTGGCAGTTTGGGTGTGGCTCCTGCTGGTCACGTGCATACATAGGTCCACGTGTTGCCAGATTGCCCACTTTCAATGATAAGTTGAAAATTCATATTTTGAGTTATGTCTTCCAATGATACATTTTATATAGTTGTAACAAAACTTGCAAACCTATTGTGAAAATTAGGCCAACGTCTCTGTGGGTCAGATCTGGCCTGTGAGCTGTCAGTTTGCATCTTGTGTGGCAGAGCCTTAATTTAGGCATCAGAGATGCTGGGTTGCAGTCTGGGCTCTGCTGCCTTCCAGTAGCTGGGGTCAGAGGCAAGCCACAACACTTTCTGGACCTCAGTTTCCCATTCTGTAAAATGGGACTTCTGAGAACCACATGGTCTGCCGAACCCTTTACTAAACCAATATTTTCTAAACGGTGGGTCATAGAGTCAATTTAGTAGATTGTTACTTGCATCTTTTAAATAGAAAACAGGACAGGATGGAAACTAAGTGGATATATCATGGTATTATAGGTTAGCATTGCCTTGTGGAACATATTTTAGCTTACACACATAATATGCACACACATGTATCTATATCATACTGGGTCTTGATGTAATATTCATTTCTTATGCAGAGAGACTGAAAGGGAAGCTTTCAAACAAAGTGTTGTTCATGTCTTAATGCGCTCAATGCTGGCAACATTTCTGTGAGGTGGGTTTTCACCTCAACCCCATTTTACAGGTGAGAACGCTGAAGTGCAGGGAGTGAAGTTCCCACAAACAGGAAAAGGAATAGCTGGGACTTGACCCCAGGCCACATCTGAACCATGTGCTATCTGACCTCTCCAGACAGCAACTGTGTGATCACGATGAAGGAGTTAACGCAAGTCAAGGGCTTAGCTGGGTGCCTGGGACAGAGCAGGTGTTGAATAAATGTAGAAGCCAGACTTGTGTGTGCAGCTCCTTATTCAGCCACACCATGTGGTGTATAGGAACCCATGGGCTATGAGAGAGAGGGGGGCTGGGCTTCTGCGGTCTTGATACCCGTCGGGCGGTGAAGAGGGTATAAGGGCAAAGAGACACCCCCACCCTGTAGTCCGAGTTCCCCCAATACACATTGTTGCCCAAATACTTGATGGTTACGTTTTAAAATCACTATTTGGTTGCAGCTGGCTTATCCGTCATCCTTGAATGAACTGCTACATAGTTTGCTATCTTGAATTTATGGATTAACCCCCCCACACACACACACACCATTTTGTCAAACAATTTAAACTATCACGGCGACGGTGTTATTAAACATTAGAGCAATTATCTTTTATAGTCGAGCTGAGTGTGGCAAGAAGTGCTTCCGGGGTCGTGGCTGCTGATGGCTCTTGAGGCACCACAGCAGGTCACTTAATCCTTAACTTTGGGGCCTGAACAGATCCTCGAAGGTGCTGCAATATCATGGAAGCACTCCCGCAAAGCAGGGGCGCAGCCCAAGAAGATACTTCTGGAATCCTTGCAGTGCTATTTCCATGCCTAACTTTGGGTGGCCCCTGCGGGCAGTTCAGGCCGATGGCGGGGTCGCACTGCCCTCTGGTGGTCACTGGCGAGCACAGCTTCACGGGTGCTGAGCCGGCCCCATCGTCGCTGCTGTGGGCGCTGCAGCAGAATGGCGGAGCGCTCTGAACTCAGATTTCCCTTTACCCAGAAAGAATTGTCTGTCTATCCACATCCTAGGAGTTTCCCCAAATCCCTGTGAGTAAAAATGGCAGGCTGTATTGTCTATGGGTCCGTTTATAAGGGCTTGGAGATCTGGGGTGACAGAAATCAAAAGCAAGGTGGAAGGCACGGGAGAAGCTAGGAAGGACCACGAGGGGCCCTTTACGGGACCTGGGGACGTCGACCGTCCTCATCTGCGTCGGGAGAGAATGGTTTCCAGCGGGAAGGATGGAAGCACGGTGTCTGGTCAAAAACAGCTGGTTATGGGCTGTCTCAGGAACGTGAAGGCATTTTCTCATGTGATACCCTACACACAGTGTACTGAACCAAGCTCAAGTGGTTATTATCATCATGATATTTTCTTACAGATGATTAAACTTGGGTACCCATCCCCCAGATCAGGATGATTCTTCAAAATAGAAGTCGGATTATGCCCGTCTCCTCCTTTAAACTCTCTGGCGTCTTCTCACTGGATTTGGAAGAAGATCCCAACTCCAACCGAATAAAAAGTCCCACAGCCAATAAATATCAGTCCACTGCTGGTGGATATTCGGCTTGTTTTCATTCTTTGCTATTACAGACGGTGTTGTAGAAAAGAACTCTATACAGAATATGCATGCTCACTTAAATATATCTGTCGATAGATACTCAGAAGTGGAATTACTGAGTCGAACTTACAAATTGCATAGATATTGCCAACTTTTCTCCTTAGGAGTTGTACCAGTTTCAGCTTCCACAAGCAATGCACGAAGCCCGACAGCTCAACCAGCACTGTGAGTCATTAAACATTCAAACGTTTGTCAATCCGATGCGAAAAGTTGTACCTCAGTATATTTGCATTTCTCTTACAATGAGCGAACTTGAACATCTGTATAAGTTTAAGGAACAGTTGCACTTTTAACAAATATATTAAAATGTGTGTACATGCCCTAGGATCTTTTTTTTTTTATTTGGGTTGCTGGTTTACTCTTTATTTGTAAGAGATTTTTATATATCAAGGGGGATTAACACTTGCTGTTGTCTGTGATTTGAATTTCAATTTGCCTTTTGTCTCTTATTTTTATTTTTATAATAGTATCTATTTATGGCTGTGCTGGGTCTCATTGCTGCCAGGGCTTATCTCTAGTTGGGGAATGCGGGCCTCCTCTCTAGTTGTGGTGCACAGGCTTCTCATTGCAGTGGCTTCTCTTGTTGTGGAGCACAGGCTGTAGGGCAAGTGGGCTTCAGTAGCTGGGGCTCCTGGGCTCTGAGCACAGGATCAGTAAGTTGTAGTGCATGGGTCTAGTTGCCCCTGGACATGTAGTAACTTCCCAAACCTGATATTGAACTGGCATTTCCTGCATTGGCAGGTGGATTCTTTACCACTGAGGCACCAGGGAAGCCTTACTTATGTATTTTAGTAACTTTTTTAAGGTGGTCAAATGTCTCAACTTTGTTTTGTTTTGTTTGAAAGCACCATGTCTTATTCAAATATGCGTCTATTGTTCTTGGGACACTGCCAGTGCATTGTAGATGCTCAATTATTATCTGATGGAGTAAAAATATCCGCTCCACTTGAATGATTGGTTTTGTAAGTAGACATCTGAGTCCATGAGATATAATACTACTATTTATTATGTGTTATATATATTGGGATGCTTTTGGCTGCAAATAACTAAGGAAGAAGAAACTCAAAATATTTCAACCATAAGGACATTTTAATCTCACAGCATACATTTAACCTATCTTTCCTAAGCACTTGTCCTTCTAAGAATTAACCAATGTTCAATTAATAGAAATCTTTGTTTAATCATTTCTGCCACATCTTTTACCTCATGTAGATTATTGTCTACAAATGAAGCCAAGTTAGAGGAAACAGTGTCCAGGGATAGAGACAAAGAGACTGAATTTAAAAGAATTTAAAGATACTCCTTGAATTCTGCATTTGGGGTGTTGGTGGTCATGGGGTCTGAGATCACACATTCCTCAACCTTTCAGCCAAGTAGGCCAATTTCTTTTAAAGTCACTTTGATGGTACTTATGCTATTTGCCATTGAAAAATTCCCATGTTAGCTCTCTGACTTCTAACTCCCTTGTGAAACAAACACCTTCATCCCTGGAGTTTGACCTGAAAACTTCTTTGATTTTCTGTCCTTCTGCTGAGCTAGCCAGGAAGTTCTGGTATCATGCTCACAATTCTAGAAAGCCAAGTGTTTTTGTTTGGGAGTTTTGCATAGTGCAGCTACTCTACTTCTAAGAGGATTCCAGAGGCCTGCAAGATACTGTTGGATAAAGAGTGAAGGCAAGAAGCCTGGGACCACTGAATCTTAGCTACCCATCCATCCATCCATCCATCCATCCATCCATCCATCCATCCATCCTTCCATCCATCTACCCAACACCCTCCAATCCATCCATCATCCATTCATCCATCCATCTATCATCCAACATTCATTAATTGCTATCTCTCTTATACATTGAGAAAGATAGTGCCTTTGTCCACTGAGAGCTCTGAGTCATCCCAGAATTCAGAATGAAACATTTACAGACTGTGGACTGTCAGCACCAGCCTTTAACATTCAATCATCACAATAGAAAAGTAGGTGACCACCTAGGCAGTTAATTTCAGAAATAAAGAACAGGTCTGTTTCACCCCAAACCTCTCTCTGTGTGGACAGCTTCAAGAGTCTACTATTCGTGACACTAATGGAAGCCTTTTAAAATACAATTTCTTTTTTTATTAAGTGATTTAGTCTTTGTTAATTCTCAACAGAATTTTTCTTGAAAGCATTTGTTTCTTTTTTTTGTTTCTCTTTTATCAGTAGGGCTGAAAAAAGGTAGGAGAACTTTATTCTTGGTTTGTTTTTTTTTTCAATTTGTTAAAATATACTTGATTTACAGTGCCGTGTCAGTCTGCAAATCAGCAAAGTGTCTCAGTTATACACATGTACACATTCTTTTTTTACATTCTTTTCCATTACGGTTTATCACAGGATACTGAATATTGTCCCCTGTGCTATCCATTAGGACCTTGTTGTGTATCCACTGTAAACGTAGTAGTTTGCATCTACCAACCCCAGATTCCCAGCCCATCCCTATCCCCTCCATCCTTGGCAACTACAACTCTGTTCTCTATCTGACAGCAGGTGTGATGGTGGCTGGAAGGGACGAGTGGATAGCACGTGGTTAAAAGTGGGTACCGAGGTGCCTAGGTTATCAAACAATGAGAAAACAGGGAGGATCCAGGAGCACATGAGTGATTCCCTGGATGGTTCTGCTGCAGTCTCTTTCTTCTCGAGCCAGAAGTCAATTCATTCAGTACAACATTTACACTCATTAGAAGAAACTAATTCAGCAGATTACAGTGAGGTTGATCCGTGTTTTTGCCAGCTAACTCAAGGGATTCTTTACCTTCATTTAACTATCTGTCTATCTAACCATTATACCATTCTTGCAACTACATATCCAACCATCGCATTACTATCAATCACCCATCAACCATTAGTCATTCTATCCACCTACCCATTCCATTACTCATCCATCCATTTAGCCACTCATTCATCCACTTAAGCATCTATCCAACTTTCCATCTCACCATACAACCACTCACACATCCAGACAAGCATCCATCCGTCCACCTCACCGTATCACCTTTTAGTCATCAATACACTTCAGTCACTCTGTGTTATATGACGAATTAAGACACTGTGAACCACAGCACACCAGGTCTCCCTGTCCATCACCAACTCCCGGAGTCCACCCAAGCCAATGTCCATAGAGTCAGTAATGCCATCCAACCAGGTCATCCTCTGTCGACCCCTTCTCCTCCCGCCCTCAATCTTTCTCAGCATCAGGGTCTTTTCTAGTGAATCAGCTGTTCGCCTGAGGTGGCCAAAGTATTGGAGTTTCAGCTTCAACATCCGTCCTTGCAGTGAACACCCAGGACTGATCTCCTTTAGGATGGACTGGTTGGATTTCCTTGCAGACCAAGGGACTCTCAAGAGGCTTCTCCAACACCACAGTTCAAAAGCATCAATTCTTCTGCGCTCGGCCCTCTTTATACTCCAACTCTCACTTGTTTACACCACCCCTGGAAAAACCATAGCCTTGACTGAACAGAACTTTGTTGGCAAAATAACTTCACTGCTTTTTAATATGCTGTCTAGGTTGGTCATAACTTTCCTTCCAAGGAGGAAGCGTTTTTTAATCTCATGGCTGCGGTCACCATCTTCAGTGATTTTGGAGTCCAGAAAAAGAAAGTCAGCCAATGTTTCTACTGTTTCCACATCTGTTTGCAATAAAGTGATAGGAAGAGATGCCATGATCTAAGGCTTCTGAATGTTGAGCTTTAAGCCAACTGTTTCACTCTCCTCTTTCACTTTCATCAAGAAGCTCTTAGGTTCTTCTTCAGGTTCTGCCATATAGGGGGTGTCATCTGCGTATCTGAGGCTATTGATATTTCTCCCGGTAATTTTGATTCCATCTTGTGCTTCCTTCAGCCCAGCGTTTCTCTTGATGTACTCTGCATACAAGTTAAATAAGTAGGGGGACAAATTAAAGCCTTGACGTACTCCTTTTCCTATTTGGAACCAGTCTGATATTCCATGTCCATTTCTAACTGTTGCATCCTGACCTGTATACAGATTTCTCAAGAGGCAGGACAGGAGGTCTGACGGATAGGGATGCTTGATGAATTTTTGGACCAACTGAAACAACACTGCAGATGGTGATGGCAGCCATGAAATTAAAAAACACTTAGTCCTGGGGAGGAGTGTTATGAGCAGCCTAGGCAGCATATTAAAAGACAGAGATGTTACTTTGTCAACAAACGTCCGTCTGGTCTGCTGCTGCTGCTGCTCAGTCGCATCAGGCATGCCCGGCTCTGTGCGTCCCCATAGACGGCAGCCAACCAGGCTCTGCCGTCCCTGGGATTCTGCAGGCAAGCACACTGTAGTGGATTGCCATTACTTTCTCCAGTGCATGGGAGTGAAAAGTAAGAGTTCGCTCATCCGTGTCTAACTCTTTGCAACCCTATGGACCGAAGCCTACCAGGCTCCTCCATCCGTGGGATTTTCCAGGCAAGAGTACTGGAGTAGGGTGCCACCTCCTTCTCCACCATCTAGTCAAGGCTATGGTTTTTCCAGTGGTCATGCATGGATGTGGATGGCATCACTGACTCTTTGTACCTGGGTTTGGGTGGACTCTGGGAGTTGGTGATGGGCAGGGAGGCCTGGTGTGCTGTGCTTCATTGGGTTGCAAAGAATCGGATATGACTGAGCGACTGAATGGAACTGAACTCAACTGAATCAACCTAAGGTACACCTAGGTCTAATCTTGTTAGGTGAGCAAGTGTTTATGTCTTCATTACAGCTAAAAGATACTCAAGGCCAGCTCAAGATAGTCACCAGCCTTCAATTTTTTATTGAGTGAATAGAGGGTGCTTGATGAATATACATGAATGCCCCCAGTTCCGTGCACTGTGAGGTTGTATGCCTACAGGGTAGAAAGTATACCAGTGTCCTTTTGGTTCCAGGAGCACCATACACCCTTTCCTGCCTCTGGGGGCTCTACACTTTTGATAGCTGGGTCAGGACAGCCTCTCTGGAGGGGTGACATTTAAGTAAGTGCCAGAGAATGGGAAGGCTGGGGCCATGCAAATAGAAGGGTAGGTAGTCAAAGCTGGAAGAAGCACAAGCTGGAGTCAAGATTGCCGGGAGAAATATCAATAACCTCAGATATGCATACGACACAACCCTCATGGCAGGAAGTGAAGAAGAACTAAAGAGCCTCTTGACGAAAGTGAAAGAAGAGAGTGAAAAAGTTGGCTTAAAGCTCTACAAGTTTAGAAAACTAAGATCATGGCATCTGGTCCCATCACTTCATGGGGAAAAATGGGGAAACAGCGGAAATTGTGTCATACTTTGGGGGTGGGGGAGCTTCAAAATCACTGCTGATGGTGATGGCAGCCATGCAATTAAAAGAAGCTTACTCCTTGGAAGGAAGGTGATGACCAAACTAAATAGCATAGTTAAAAGCAGAGACATTACTTTGCCAACAAAGGTGCATCTAGTCAAGGCTATGGTTTCTCCAGTGGTCATGTAAGGACCTGAGAGTTGGATGGGGAAGAAAGGTGAGCTCCGAAGACTTGATGCTTTTAAACTGTGGTGCTGGAGAAGACTCTTGAGAGTCCCTTGGACTGAAAGCAGATCCAACCAGTCCATCCTAACGGAGATCAGTCCTGAGTGTTCATTGGAAGGACTGATGTTGAAGCTGAAACTCCAATACTTTGGCCACCTAATGTGAAGGGTTGACTCATTGGAAAAGACAATCGTGCTGGAAATGAAGCAAAAAGTGATCCATCATGGGCAACAGATGCCCTCTCTTCAATGCCTTTCAGCTCCCCCACTCTCCTCCCCTCAGCCTGGCTGAGTCTTTCATTCTCTGCAAAGATGGATGTTGGTGGCTGCATGGCCAATCCAGTCCCTGTTTAAACTATCTAATTTATTTTTCCTGGAGGAAATGAGCAAAGGGGAAGAGACTATCTCAGCAGCCTCCCTGCCAGGCCTGGTGGCTGCAGAACCCAGGTGGATTTGCAACTGGTGGAGAGGTGGAGACAAATAACCTGCTAAAATGGAGATATTAACAATACCGTCAGCCGGAACAGCCAAAGCCCCCTGTCCTGTCACCGTGTTTCACACTGCTCAGGTGCCCATGGCCTGGGCTAATGAGGCCCATCCATCAGGCTGGGAGAGCTGCTGGCACACAGACTTTCTCATTAGTGGGCAGAAGCTGCTCCTTGAGACACTGGTGGGAATTTTCAGGGGAGCTTGTCATATGGGGGTGCTGTATCCTAGTTTTCTTTGGTGGACTCCACTCTCTTCTAACCAGCTCAGGGGTGCAGAACAACAGTGTTTGATATTCCTAAGTCCACCTCCTTCCTACCAGGTGTATGGGGCAAAACACATAGCAGTTTACCTGTACCAGCTGTGTGACTTTAAAGAAATTAATTAATCTTTCTGAATCTCAAACATGTCCTTTATAAAATGAAGTGGGATGGTGCCCACTTTGTCACGGGAGGGATTGGAGGATTAAATAAATAAATATTTATTCGTAAATAAAGAGTAATGGGTAAGGCCTGGGATTAGGTAGGGTGGAAATTACAGCCCCCCCCCCAACTGCTGGCTGTGATGGAGCCTACTGGCTGGCTCCCTACATTCGTTCTCCCCTTCTCTCTCAGAAAATGCTCCCGTATTTGTTTGTTTCCTCGCTAGGCAGGAGTGGCTGAGAATAAAGGCTACATCTTCCAGCTCCTTTTGTGGTAAGGTGTGATTTTCTGATGCACAAATCTGGCCATTGGGATTTGAGCAACAGCGATGTTGAACTGTGTCAGCTGTGCTCTTAAAGGGAAGAAGAGTCCGTCCCTCTCCCCTCCCCCTTTACTTTCCTGGTGCAGGGGGAGTGCAGAACTTGAGGGCTGAGAAGCCACCTTGGACTGTGTGGTAAGAACAGTACTTGGATTGGCAGAGCATCAAGACAGAGGGCGCCTGTTTCCCTGGTGCTGTTCCAGCTCTATAGGCAGCTAATGAGACAAAGAGACAGCTCTCGATTTTTTCAGCTGCTGGCTGGCATCTCTGGCAACACAAAGTCAATTTGACAGAAACTGGCCCTGTTGGGGACTACCTCATCCACTCCCTCAGCCTGCATTCAGTGACTCACTGCTCCTGTGGACTTTGCACAAACAAGACGTTGAAGTGAGTTTTCGTTATGAGGGCAGATTTTTTTTTCTTCTTATTTAATTATTCAGTTCAGTTCAGTCGCTCAGTCGTGTCCAACTCTTTGCAACCCCATGAATTGCAGCACGCCAGGCCTCCCTGTTCATCACCAACTCCTGGAGTCCACCCAAACCCATGTTCATTGAGTCAGTGATGCCATCCAACCATGTCATCCTCTGTGGTCCCCTTCTCCTCCCACCCCCAACCCTACCCAGCATTAGGGTCTTTTCCAATGAGTCAACCCTTCGCATGAGGTGCCAAAAGTATTGGAGTTTCAGCTTCAACATCAGACCTTCAAATGAACACCCAGGGTTGATCTCTTTTAGGATGGATTGATTGGATCTCCTTGCAGTCCAAGGGACTCTCAAGAGTCTTCTCCAACACCACAGTTCAAAAGCATCAATTCTGTGGTGCTCCGCTTTCTTCACCGTGCAACTCTCACATTCATACATGACCAGTGGAAAAACTATAGCCTTGACTAGATGGATTTTTGTTGGCCAAGTAATGTCTCTGCTTTTAAATATGCTTTCTAGGTTGGCCATAACCTTCCTTCCAAGGAGTAAGCATCTTTTAACTTCAGTCACCATCAGCAGTGATTCTGGAGCCCAAAAAATAAAGTCTGACACTGTTTCCACTGTTTCCCCATCTATTTCCCATGAAGTGATGGGACCAGATGCCATGATCTTAGTTTTCTGAACGTTGAGCCTTAAGCCAACTTTTTCACTCTCCTCCTTCACCTTCATCAAGAGGCTCTTTAGTTCTTCTTCACTCTCTGCCATAGGGTGGTGTCATCGACATATCTGAGGTTATTAATATTTCTCCTGGAAATCTTGATTCCAGCTTGCATTTCTTGCAGCGCATCATTTCTCATGATCTACTCTGCATATAAATTAAATAAGCAGGGGGACAATATACAGTCTTGATGTACTCCTTTTCCTATTTGGAATCAGTCTGTTGTTCCATGTCCAGTTCTAACTGTTGCTTCCTGACCTGCATACAGGTTTCTCAAGAGACACGTCAGATGGTCTGGTACTCCCATCTCTTTCAGAATTTTCCACAGTTTATTGTAATCCACACAGTCAAAGGCTTTGGCATAGTCAATAAAGCAGCAATATATGTTTTTCTGCAACTCTCTTGCTTTTTCGATGATCCAGCAGATATTGGCAATTTGATCTCTGGTTCATCTGCCTTTTCTAAAACCAGCTTGAACATCTGGAATTTCACGGTTCACGTATTGCTGAAGCCTGGCTTGGAGAATTTTGAGCATTTCTTTACTAGCATGTGAGATAAGTGCAATTGTGCTGTACTTTGAGCATTCTTTGACATTGCCTTTCTTTGGGATTGGAACGAAAACTGACCTTTTCCAGTCCTATGGCCACTGCTGAGTTTTCCAAATGTGCTGGCATATCGAGTGCAGCACTTTCACAGCGTCACCTTTGAGGATTTGAAATAGCTCAACTGGAATTCCATCACCTCCACTAGCTTTGTTTATAGTTATGCTTTCTAAGGCCCACTTGATTTCACATTCCAGGATGTCTGGCTCTAGGTGAGTGATCACACCATCGTGATCATCTGGGTCGTGAAGATCTTTTTTTGTACAGTTCTTCTGTGTATTCTTGCCACCTCTTCTAAATATCTTATGCCTCTGTTAGGTCCATACCATTGCTGTCCTTTATCGAACCTATCTTTGCATGAAATGTTCCTTTGGTATCTCTAATTTTCTTGAAGATATCTCTAGTCTTTCCCAATCTGTTGTTTTCCTCTATTTCTTTGCACTGATTGCTTTCTTATCTCTCCTTGCTATTCTTTGGAACTCTGCATTGAGATGGGAATATCCTTCCTTTTCTCCTTTGCTTTTTGCTTCTCTTCTCTTCCCAGCTATCTGTAAGGCCTCCTCAAACAGCCATTTTGCTTTTTTGTGTTTCTTTTCCATGGGAATTTTCTTGATCCCTGTCTCCTGTACAATGTCACGAACCTGTGTCCGTAGTTCATCAGGCACTCTGTCTATCAGGCCTAGTCCCTTAAATCTATTTGTCACTTCCACTGTATACTCATAAGGGATTTGATCTAGGTCATACCTGAATGGTCTAGTGGTTTTCCCTACTTTCTTTAATTTAAGCCTGAATTTGGCAATAAGCAGTTCATGATCTGAGCCACAGTCTGCTCCTGGTCTTGTTTTTGCTAACTGTATAGGTACTTGCAAATTTAGCTCAAATGAATCCTTTTATACTTCTAAATTTTAGTAATGCTTTTTCACCTTAAAATCCATTTGCTTGACAGTAATAAACTGGGGGAAATTCTGAAAGAGATGGGAATACCAGACCATCTGGCCTGTCTCTTGAGAGACCTGTATGCATGTCAGGAAGCAACAGTTAGAACTGGACATGGAACAACAGACTGGTTGCAAATAGCAAAAGGTGTACGTCAAGGCTGCCTATTGTCACCCTGTATATTTAAGTTATATGCAGAGTAGATCATGAGAAACGCTGGGCTGGAAGAAACACAAGCTGGAATCAAGATTGCCAGGAGAAATATCAATGACCTCAGATATGCAGATGACACCACCCTTATGGCAGAAAGTGAAGAAGAGCTAAAGAGGCTCTTGATGAAAGTGAAAGAGGAGAGTGAAAAAGTTGGCTTAAAACTCAACATTCAGAAAATCAAGATCATGGCATCTGGTCCCATCACTTCATGGGAAATAGATGGGGAAACAGTGGAAACAGTGTCAGACTTTATTTGTGGGGGGGGGCTCAAATATTACTGCTGATGGTGATGGCCCCCATGAAATTAAAAGACGCTTCCTCCTTGGAAGGAAGCTTATGTCCAATTTAGATAGCATATTTAAAAGCAGAAACATTTCTTTGCCAACAAAGTTCCGTCTAGTCAAGGCTATGGTTTTCCCAGTGGTCATGTATGGATTGAGAGTTGGACGGTGAAGAAAGCTGAGAGTGGAAGAATTGATGCCTTTGTACAGTGGTGCTGGAGAAGACTCTTGAGAGTCCCTTGGACTGCAAGGAGATCCAACCAGTCCATCCTAAAAGAAATCAGTCCTGAGTGTTCATTGAAAGGTCTGATGTTGAAGGTGAAACTCCAATACTTTGGCCTCCTCATGTGAGAGTTGACTCATTGGAAAAGACCCTAATGCTGCGTAGGATTTGGGACAGGATAAGAAGACAAAGACAGATGATGAGATGTTTGGATGGCATGACCGACTCGATGGAGATATGTTTCGGTAAACTCCGAAAGTTGGTGATGGACAGGGAGGCCTGGCGTGCTGCGATTCATGGGGTCACAAAGAGTCAGACATGATTGAGCAACTAAACGATACTGAGTACAGCTGCATTGGCTTTCATTGTCAGTATATAGATATATATATTCTTATTGTGTATTTTTCCACTGTTGTATATATTAGGAATCTTTCATATTTAGCCAGCTTTAAACAAACAAAGAAAAAAGAAACTGTCAGAAAATCTCTTGCGTTGAAACTTTGCCTTATTCCCATTTATTGTGATGAAATTTGGCTTTTTTGGATATCAGTTTACTTTGTGTCTTCTATTTGTCAGACTTCCCTTGTTTTCTTGTATCACTTCTTTGCCATATTTTAAAAATGTATTTATCTTTGCATGTGTTGGTTTTCATTTCCATGAGGGCTTTCTCTAGCTTAAGGTGGCAGGGGCTACTCTTTAGTTGTGGCGTTGAGGCTTCTCATTGCAGTGGCTTCTGTTGTTGCCCAGCATTGGCTCAGGTCAAGTGGACTCAGTAATTAAGCCTCCCGTGCTCTAGAACACAGACTCAGTAGTTGGAATGCATGAGCTCAGCTGCTCCATGGCATATGGGATTCTCCTGGATCAGGGATGGAACCAGTGATTCCTGCATTGGCAGGTGGATTTTTTACCACTGAGCCCCCAAGGAATTCCCCTCTTCTTTGCTTTATTTTTAATTACATTCTTTGCTCATTCAGTCTTTCCCCTTTGTTATGTGCAAAGTCAGGTTCCTGTTTTCTTTCTCTGCTGACTCCCCTGGAGAGAGACCCTCCTCTGAGTTTCTGCAGATGGATGTAGCTTTCTCCCCCACCCCCACAGGCCCAGGGAGTATTAATGACACCCTCTTTGGGTTCCTGAGGGCTAACTCTGCACAGGTCCTCTGCTGGCCCCCTTGGCATCTCTTCTCTGTAGGTGTGACAGAGAAAAAGGCAGTTCAGAGAGGGTTGCCACTGGCTGAAGGCCACACAGCTAACAATGGCAGAGCAGGGATTCAGGGCACAATGTGCTCTCCTTGTCACCTGTTTCTGTGAGAGGCAGGTGGCTGTAGGGTGAAGCGAGGGAGAGACCTGGGACACAGAATTGAAAGAGGCACCTCCAGGACTTCCCTGGGTGTCCAGTGGTTCAGACTCTGTGCTTTCACTGCAGGGGGCATGGGTTCAAGCTCTGCTTGGAGAACTAAGATCTCAAAAAAAAAAAAAAAAGGAACTATTTTATTCAGCTTTCCTCATAACTCTGTTGGTAAAGAATCTGCCTGCAATGCAGGAGACCCCAGTTCCTGGGTTGGGAAGATCCCCCGGAGAAAGGGATAGGCTACCTTATCCAGGATTCTTGGGCTTCCCTGGTGGCTCAGCTCGTAAGGAAACTGCCTGCCATGCAGAAGACCTGGGTTTGGTCCCTGGGTCAGGAAATCCCCCGGAGAAGAGAAAGGACACCCCCTCTAGTATTCCGGCCTGGAGAATTCCATGAACAATATAGCCTAAGGGGTCAAAAAGAGTTCGATATGACTGAGCGAATCCACTTCACTTCACTTCAGTTTATAAAGCGGCATCTCTGTCAGCTCTACCTCTTCGTGGCTCACTAAGGGAGGGCGGCCTTAGACCAGCAGTTCTTGAAGAAGAAGGAGGGACTGTGACAAATTCTAGGGGTGTGGTTTTTGACTGTTGTCATGATATGGGGGGCCACTACACATGGGGGCAGGTGCCTGCTTCATGGCATACACGTTAGACGTGAATGATTCTCAAATGTCCTGCCAGATATTTAGGTAAGTCCAAACCCATTCATAATACCCCGAGTGGAGGCCCTTATCTGCACTTTGTCCCATAAGTTTAATAAAAGATTTCCAGGGCTGCAATTATGGTGCAAACTGGAGAAGTCAATATTTTGTTTTATTCAGAGCCTAACCATGGGTTGCTTTGCAGTTTGTGGCAATCACATGATGGCCACAGTACCTCGATGGCTTTGTGAATGGCCGAGACTGCACACTTGTGTCCTCCTGCATTTGCCAGGCTGAATCCTCAGTGAGGGCACATTTGGGTGCAAGTGTGAGTGCTCAAACATTTACCTACGGGAGCATGCATTGTTGTGAGTATAAATACATGTGTGTGCTCAGTTGTGTTCAACTCTTCGTGATGCTATAGACCCCAGGCTCTTTTGTCCTGGGATTCTCCAGGCAAGAATACTGGAGTGGGTTGCCATGGCCTCCTTCAGGGGACCTTCCTGACCCAGGGATCAAACCTGTGTCTCTTATGTCTGCTACATAAGGTCTACCTAAGTAGACCTTATGTCTACTGCATATGGGGGAATCTTTACCACTACCACCACCTGAGGAACTGAATCCTTGAGTATAAATGACCTACTCTTAGTTCTTTAAAAAAAAAAATTATGTGGACCATTTTTAAGCTCTGTATTTATTTATTTATTTATTTATTTTTTTAAGGGTTCATTTCTTTTTTTTTTTTTTTTTGAGTTTTATTTTATTTTATTTTTATTTTTTTATAAATTTATTTATTTTACTTGGGGGCTAATTACTTTACAATATTGTAATAGTTTTTGCCATACATTGACAAGAATCAGCCATGGGTTTACATGTGTTCCCCTTCCCGAAACCCCCACCCACCTCCCTCCCCCTCCCATCCCTCTGGATCATCCCACTGCCTCGGCCCCGAGCCCTTGTCACATGCATCGAACATGGAATGGTGCTCTGTTTCACATATGACAATGCACATGTCTCAATGCCATTCTCCCAGAACGTCCCACCCTCACCTTCTCCCTCAGAGTCCATAAAATTGTTCCATGCATCTGTGTCTCTCATTCTATCCCGCTTATAGGGTTATCGTTACCATCTTTCAGATTCCATATATATGCATTAGTATACTGTATTGTTGTTTTTCTTTCTGGCTTACTTCACTCTGTATAATGGGCTCCAGTTTCATCCATCTCAGTAGAACCGGTTCAAATGTATTTTTTTTAATGGCTGAGTAATATTCCATTGTGTATATGTACCACAGCTTCCTTATCCATTCATCTGCTGATGGACATCTAGGTTGCTTCCATGTCCTGGCTATTGTAAACAGTGCTGCGATGAACATTGGGGTACACGCGTCTCTTTCAATTCTGGTCTCCTCGGTGTATATGCCCAGCAGTGGGATTGCTGGGTCATATGGCAGTTCTATTCCCAGTTTTTTAAGGAATCTCCACACTGTTCTCCATAGTGGCTGTACTAGTTTGCATTCCCACCAACAGTGTAAGAGGGTTCCCTTTTCTCCACACCCTCTCCAGCATTTATTGCTTGTAGACTTTTGGATAGCAGCCATTCTGACTGGTGTGAAATGATACCTCATTGTGGTTTTGATTTGCATTTCTCTAATAATGAGTGATGTTGAGCATCTTTTCATGTGTTTGTTAGCCATCTGTATGTCTTCTTTGGAGAAATGTCTGTTTAGTTCTTTGGCCCACAAAAGACTTATATATAGAAAACTATAAAACACTGATGAAAGAAATCAAAGAGGACACAAACAGATGGAGAAATATACCGTGTTCATGGATTGGAAGAATTAATATAGTAAAAATGAGTATTATACCCAAAGCAATCTACAGATTCAATGCAATCCCTATCAAGCTACCAATGGTATTTTTCACAGAACTAGAACAAATCATCTCACAATTTGTATGGAAATATAAGAAACCTCGAATAGCCAAAGCAATCTTGAGGAAGAAGAATGGAACTGGAGGAATCAACCTGCCTGACTTCAGACTCTACTACAAAGCCACAGTCATCAAGTCAGTATGGTACTGGCACAAAGATAGAAATATAGATCAATGGAACAAAATAGAAAGCCCAGAGATAAACCCACGCACATATGGACACCTTATCTTCGACAAAGGAGGCAAGAATATACAATGGAGAAAAGACAACCTCTTTAACAAGTGGTGCTGGGAAAACTGGTCAACCACTTGTAAAAGAATGAAACTAGAACACTTCCTAACACCGTACACAAAAATAAACTCAAAATGGATTAAAGATCTAAACGTAAGACCAGAAACAATAAAACTCCTAGAGGAAAACATAGGCAAAACACTCTCCGACATAAATCACAGCAGGATCCTCCATGACCCACCTCCCAGAATATTGGAAATAAAAGCAAAAATAAACAAATGGGACCTAATTAAAATCAAAAGCTTTTCCACAACAAAGGAAACTATAAACAAGGTGATAAGCTCTGTATTTAATTTGTTATCATCGCTTCCTTTATGTTTATGATAACATAAACACTTGTTTTATATTTTGGTCTTGAGACACGTGGGATCTTAGCTCCATGTGGATAGAAGCTGCACCCACTGCGTTGGCAAGTCAAGTCTTATGCACTGGACCACCAGGCAGTTCACTCCCTATTTCACTTTGTGTTACTGGATGTTGATCTCCAGGACAGTTTGTTTTTTTTTTTTTTTTAACTTCCTGGGACAGAACATTTTGGTTTTAAGATGGTTTTATTATCCATCAGTATTTCATTTCAGGATAGTAAATGATCATTTCAAAACATCTGCTACACCACCCTAGGAAACCCCCTTTAATGTGAGAAGGCAAGTGAATAGCAGTGACAGCTCTATGGACTTCTCTTTCATTCTCCAAGTAAGAATGAGAGGGCAGGTAGTGGGGTGTCCACGACCAGGAGCCTAAGCAGGTCCTCAATCTAACTGATAGAAGCAAAGTTTCTTTTGATCACTCTCACATGCTCAGGGTAGAGTTTCTTCTCAATTAGATCTGTACTTGGAAAAGGGGCTCTAGACTCCCCCTCCTACCCCAGCAGAGGGCTTCACATAGGCTCTCCTGAGACCAGCTCTCGACCCCGTACACCCATTCTGGAACCATGTGGTAATTCATTAGGTTCGCACCACTGATTTGTTCAGACCCTGGTATATCACCCTTATCAGTCAGTTCACTCTCTTAGTCATGTCTGATTCTCTGCGACCCCATGGAATGCAGTACGCCCTTCCGTACACTTCCCTGTCCATCATCAACTCCCAGAGTTTGCTGAAACGCCTGTCCATTGAGTCAGTGACGCCATCCCACCAGCTCATCCTCTGTTGTCCGCTTCTCCTCCTGCCTTCAATCTTTCCCAGCATCAGAGTCCTTTCCAATCAGTCACTACTTCCCATCATGTGGCTTAGGTATTGGAGCTTCAGCATCAGTCCTTCCAATGAATATTCCAAATGGATTACCTTTAAAATGGACTGGTTGGATCACATTGCAGTCCAAGGGAGTCTCAACAGTCTTCTCCAGCAACACATTTCAAAAGCATCAATTGTTCGGTGCTCAGCTTTTCTCATGGTCATCCTTATAGCTATTATTTATATTGTCTCCTCCAAACTGAATATATGCCATGGCATATCATGTGGCATGCAGAATCTCAGTTCCCCAAGCAGGTGTCAATCCTGTGCCCCTGCATTGGGGTCCCTGAACCACCAGTGTTAAGGACAGACAGGTAACAAAATTCCTCTATATCAATTCACTGTTAAAGTTAAAGAAATCTTCTTTAAAAAGAAGTGCTTGGACAAAAAGTTGAAGTGCCTCTGAAGGCCCCAGGCACCTCCATGACCCCACCATCCCCACCCCACCCCTTGCCTTTTGCTTGGTGCATCCTTGAGGGCACTCTGGCTCTCCACAGGAAGCTCCAGCCTTTGGACCTTTGAACTCCTTGCTTCCTCTCGGGAAATTCCGTCCTTCTTATGCTCACTGGGCTTACTTCCTCTCCTCCCACCTGTGTCCTGCTGTCACCTCGAAACCAGGCCGGCCTTGATCACCACCTACCCTCCCATCCTGACCACCCCTAGACACTCCTCTGTTCTCCATTCTCCACTTTATTTTTCTCCAAAGATCTGGTGGTCAATTGACACACTTGTTACACTTAGGTGCTGACTGCTTGTAGCCAGGCTGTGAGCTTAGTGAAGAATGAGACGGCCTGTGTGTTCTGCTCACTGCCCATGCACAGTGACTGTGCATGAGAGGCCAGCACACAGTAGGTGCTCAGCTAATGGAACTTACATTCCACATGGAGGGTCGTTGATGAAACCATGTGTCACAAAGGTAAATGTTTCTTGACAAGAGAGGAGGAGAAATATTGGGAGCTGGTGGAGGGAATTGCAGGCAGGCCTGGCTGAGCTGGAGGGTGGGAGTGCGAGCTGGGAGGGAATGCTTCCTCTAGAGTGAGCCGGAGCTGGAAAAGGATGAGTCCAAAGAGCTGGGCAAGGGGAGGAGCCTTCCAGGAGGCTGGAACGGTATATGTATTTTTATCCCCATTTCACCGACTTAGAAACTAAGGCTTGGGGAGTAAGAAAGTGGCAGCATTGGGACTAGAAATGGGTTTTATCCAGTCAGAGGCCCGAAGTTCTTCCTGGGACTTCACTCTTTCTGAGAACGGGGTCAAGGTGTAGATGGCACATTTTATTATCCGCCTACTCAAATTGTATTCCCTTTACCAGCCAGTAGCTGCCTAGAGTCATCATGATAATCAAAAACATCCCCATGTGCCTCCTGGGGGAGAAGCAGCCTCACCTGTAAAGAGTCAAAGACTTAGAGAACTCCAGAAATAGTGATCAAGGGTCATTGGTGAATCAACCCTGCCTCCAGCACCTTCCAGGTTTCTTGTACAATATGATAAACCAATCCTCTCCTGACACTGAAGCTGGTGGCTTTCATAACTTGTCCACACATTAGAATCCCCCAGGGAACTCAGTAAGTCCCAATGCCAAGCAGCAGCTAGGCCAAAAAAGCAGAACGCTAAATTCGTCAGGGGATCCCAATAGGAGTCAAGCTTGAGAACCAATGTTTTCACGAATCACCTGGGAGTCTTGTTAAAGACACAGATCTGACCCTGATGCCTTGGGAGGGACTTGGAGTCCACATTTCTAACAAGCTCCCAGGAGATGAACTCGTGTGGCTGCTCCAGGGACCACAGTCTGAGTAGTCAGGGCGAAGCCCGAGGTCCTCAACTTCCAACAAGCATCAGAATCACCTGGAGGTCCAGTTAAGATTCAGAGGGCCAAATCCCACCCCAGAGCTGTCAATCTGACAGGTTTGAGATGGGGACCAAAGAATCTGCATTTCCAAGACCCTGCATGTGACCCTGATGCTGCTGGTCCAAGGACCACATGTGGAGCACCACGGTGGGGCTGGAGGCATATTCATGGACGGGCAACACAAGTCATCTCTCCGTCAGCTTCCCCAGACCCAAAGTGGGGATGATGAGATCCTCTCCCAAAGGGTGTCATGAGGGCAACACTGAGTGAGCTAGGATTTGTAAGCCTCTTGGAAGCTGGCACCGAGCAGGTGGGATATGAATGATAGCATCCATTCTTTTTTTTTTTTTTAACAATACAGTATACTAATGCATATATATGGAATTTGAAAGATGGTAACGATAACCCTACATACGAGACAGAATAAGAGACACAGATGCATGGAACAATTTTATGGACTCTGAGGGAGAAGGTGAGGGTGGGACGTTCTGGGAGAATGGCATTGAGACATGTGTATTGTCATATGTGAAACAGAGCACGATTCCATGTTCGATGCATGTGACAAGGGCTCAGGGCCGGGGCAATGGGATGATCCAGAAGGATGGGATGGGGAGGGAGGTGGGTGGGGGGTCCGGGAAGGGGAACACATGTAAACCCATGGCTGATTCATGTCAATGTATGGCAAAAACTATTACAATATTGTAAAGTAATTAGCCCCCAACTAAAATAAATGAATTTATAAAAAAAAAATAATAAAAAATAAAAAAAAATAAAAATAAAAAAAAAAGATAGCATCCATTCTTAATGAATTTCCCTTGGTCCTGGGGTGCTCCTGGAGCCCAGGCAGACAGACCCTTCAACCACCATGGATGGCCCTCTCCCTGGCCCACTCACTGCCGACACTGTTTCTGTAGGCATTGTATATCTCCTTCACCCAATGGTCGCAGAAGGCCAGCTTTCTGATCCAGTCCACAGCATAGTGCACACTGGAACCTAGGCACAAGCTGGCTCCCGGGGCGGAACTGTGGAAGCCATCAGTGGAGAAGTTGCAAGTGCTGGGGAGACGGAAGAGGGCAGGGGGATGGAGAAGAGACAGTGTCACTGTGGGGAGCTGGGAGCTTTTTACCAGGAGACCCATGGGTGGGCTTAGGGCTGTGTTTCACTCTGTCCCCGAGTGCGTGAGAGTACTGTGAGTATCTGTCTTCTGGGAGAAGCAGGATCAGAGCTTCCATTAACTGCCCAAACAACAGTGGCTCCCTGTGCTCATGCCCAGTCAGCCTCCATTCTCTTTTCTTCCGGTATCAAAGAAAATCTTTGGTTTTTTGAGGGGCAGTCATCCAGTCCCCTGCATGCACTGAGTGACCAAGCCAAAGAAAATCCCTCTATCTCCCACTTTGGGCTTTGGGGCACGAACACAATTACAAAATGTGGTTGGCCTTAGTTCATCCCAAGAGTAGGGTGCAGAAGAAAATACCAGTGGGCTCTTGATATTTTGATCCCCAAATTTGCTTGTTTCACATGCCTTGAAAGGCCTGGCTGCTAACCCTTTCTTCCTATTTTGTGAGCATCTCCGTATCTTTCTATAGGCATTCCTCATGTTAATTTTATCTTTTCAATTAGGCGGAGTCAGACTTCTCTGCTGGCCCACTGGTTGGGAATCCAGTTGGCAATGCAGGGGGACACAGGTTCAATCCCTGGCCCCAGGAGATTTCACATGCTATAGAGTAGTTAAGCCCCCAGGCCACAACTACTGACAACATATTCTAGAGCCTTTGCTCCGCAACAGGAGAAGCTACCTCAATGAGAAGACTGCACTCTGCAATGAGGAGTAGCTCCTGCTTGCCCTAACTATAGAAAGCCTGTTCACAGTGTTGAGGCAAAAAAGAAAAAAAAGTAATAATAATAATAACAATAATAATAATCAGGCAGAGTCAATTGCATACGTACAGAGTACTTTGCATGCAGTACCCTCCTTCAGCATGAAGCATGCCCTGGGAACACATCCGAGTGTCATGGGAAGTTAATGACAGGAGTGGCAGCTGAGAGCCAGAAAGGGAGTTGTGGGAAATTTGTCACCGATAGCAGCTAGAGTATGAAAATGAAAATCCCAGCTCTCACGGAACACCGGTGATTTTCTTTCCCTCCACCAGAAGCCTGGTATAGGTCTGCAAAATCACTGGACATCCCAAGGCAATGTGTAGACCAAAAACTTCAAAAAAACTTTTCAGAGAGTAAAAGCCTGGGTGGGGAGCAGTCAGCATGGTACACCAGGGCCTCTTAATGGGTGGATTTGGCTGACACTTTTCTTTTTCTCTTATTTTGCTGTTTCTGGATTTTCTGTGATGAGTTTAAGGGTAGAGATATGATGTACTAGGAATGAAAAAAATGCTTGGGAATTGTACCTAAGGTATTCCCAGATTAATGCCAGTGCTGCCTCAGAGAAAACGAATTTGGAAATGGGAAGCACAGGATCATTCTCTCCTGTGCTTTAGGCTCAGCTTGAATATCAAACCGGAGACAACAAAATCCATGCAGGATCCACAGAGATGCCTTGAGTGATACCTCAACTTTGAAAGCAAATTTCACCACTGGGGCAGGCAGACCAGAAGAACGCTGACTTAATCTGAAAGGGCTCAGTGGCAGACTCTAGCGTTCTCTCCAGGAGAGGCTGGAAAGACAATCACAGAGATATCAACGGGCTGACAGAAGCTGTTCTTCAGATATCTTCAAATTCTTGCCAGTATGCCCAGTAAACATACACTCAAGCACATACACTTTCACTTTAGTCATTTTTCACAGACATTTGTGAGTGTGTACAAGATTAGAAGCAAGTAAGTGATAATGTCAGGAAGTGGTGTTTTGGAGATGGTGGGAATAGGGGTGATCACAGTCTCTGCTCTGCTCTTTACCGAATTACTCAGATTTAAAAAGATGAGGAATTCCCTGGTAATCCAGTGGTTAGGATTCCGTGCGTTCCCTGCTGAGGGTGTGGGTTCATTCTCTGGTCAGGGTACAGGGAGCCCATAAGCTCTGTAGAATGACAAAAAAAAAAAAAAGAATAATCAAACAAAAATCGTGTGCAATTAACTTGATAGACCACTAGCTTGATATCATGGTATTGAACATCCTAACTTCTGAGATCTTGAGAAGATCACCAAAAAATGTTTT
This sequence comes from Giraffa tippelskirchi, assembly GCF_054371585.1. Taxonomy (NCBI): domain Eukaryota; kingdom Metazoa; phylum Chordata; class Mammalia; order Artiodactyla; family Giraffidae; genus Giraffa; species Giraffa tippelskirchi. Next base: position 19,783,074 of record NC_137290.1, read on the forward strand.
CTGCATGAAGATAAGTTGTGGCTGTTCTAATAACTTGCCGGTATGACTCTGTTGCCAGAGCTGACCGCCTGTGTCTCCCAGAGACACTTGGGTTAACACGCCCACTGCTGTTCTGTGTGCAGACTCTCCTCCCCACCATCCATGCACCACAAGGGAGCCTCCACAGTGGATCTGATGTAGTGGATGCTGGCCAGGAAGCCCTGCCTATGCTGGGACCATCTTCCTTGAGTACTAGAAAGTGAAATTATGAAATCCTTCTTCTTCTCCACGAAAGATACCAGTGGGTTTATTACACAGAGGTGTTGCTGTCACTTTTTTCTCATCCCCTCCCTTGGGTGGCAGTAATCTGGGGCTAAAGAGAAAGAAAATACCCCCAACTACTGAAAGGGAGCAGACAACATCTAATCAGAAAGACAGAGAGCCATTTAGTGAGGATTACTCACTGTGCTTGTCACTTTTTGAGCACATTCTTAACTTTATGAGGAAGGGGTTATGTGACTTTATCCCATCAGGGCTTCTCTTTTCCAGAACCTATGAGTTTTCTTTTCACCTGAGAATTTTGATTTATTGGATGTTTTGGAAAATATAAGGTTACTTCTCATTAGAGTGACCACCACTATGACTAACGTAAAATGGAAATCATCACCTAGCTTCTTGTATATAGACAACTACAAAGCCTCTTACTCTCTTTTTTTTCACTTTTAACTCATTATTTTATCAAGTAAAGGGAATTTTATGTTTTTGTATCCGTTGATACAGTAAGGGAAAGTTTTTGGATATTTCATGATGCTTTATAAAAATATTAAAACCCTTTTTCCTGAAATTTAATATTTTCCGTTTTGAAATAGTATTTAAAACTATGGATATGACTAACCTAATGAGTGAGATTTGACTAGAATTTTTTGCATATGTTGTAAAAATTCATACTTTTTATGAAAGTCAGTGGATTTTGATAAACTACAATACAAGGACCATGTCCCTAGGAAGATACATTATAAGACGCCATGTTCCTAAGTTTTGAAATGCAAATGTCGTTACTAAGGACAATCCTATTCCCCAAGAACCTATGCTTTTTGCCACATGCTCCTCCTTCTCTACTGTCAAGGTTCTCATCTTGCTACATGACTTTGTTTTTTTTTTTTTTAATTTCTTTCAACCTCTTTTCTGTGGATTTTTTTTTTTTAAGAGGCTGTGGAAGAGTAGCTTCAGATCATTTCCCATCCAGTGGTCTGAGCACTGAAGTCTCTGGTAGGGAGCCGCTGGGCAGGCATAGACGATATCTGTGTGCCTCTAGACCACAAAATATTAAGAAGAGGTGGCAAGAATACACAGAAAACCTGTACACAAAGATGTTCACGATGCAGATAATCACAATGGTGTGATCACTCTCCTAGAACCAGACATTCTGGAATATGAATTCAAGTGGGCCTTACAAAGCATTACTAGGAACAAAGCTAGTGGAGGTGCTGGAATTCCAGTAGAGCTATTTTGAAATCCTGAAAGATGATGCTATGAACGTGCTGAACTCAATATGCCAACAAATCAGGAGAACTCCGCAGTGGCCACAGGATTGGAAAAGTTCAGTTTTCATTCCAATCCCGAAGAAAGGCAGTTGCAAAGAATGCTCAAACTACCGCACAATTGCACTCATCTCCCACACGAGTAAATTAATGCTCAAAATTATCCAAGCCATGCTCCAGCAATATGTGAACCATGAACTTCCAGATGTTCAAGCTGGTTTTACAAAAGGCAGAGGAATAGCATAGTCGAAGCTATGGTTTTTCCAGTAGTCATGTATGGATGTCAGAGCTGGAGTAGTAAGAAAGTTGAGAACCAAAAGAATTCATGCTGTGAAACTGTGGTATTGGAGAAGACTCTCGAGAATCCCTTGGACTGCAAGGAGATTCAACCAGTTCACCCTAAAAGGAATCAGTCCTGAATATTCATTGGAAGGACTGATGCTGAGCTGAAACTCCAATAGTTTGGCCATCTGACATGAAGGACTGACTGATTCGAAAGACCCTGATGCTGGGAAAGATCGAAGGTGGGAGGAGAAGGGGACAACAGAAGACGAGTTGGTTGGATGGCATCACCAACTCAATGGACACGAGTTTGAGTGAACTGCGGGGTGTTGATGATGGACAGGGAGGCCTGACTTGAAGCAGTCCATTGGCTCGCAAAGAAATGGACACAACTACGCCACTGAACAGACTGACTGAACTCAAAATCAAAGAAAGGGATTCTAGGAAATGTAGAACTAGCCTAGACAAATTAACACAGCAGAGCACAGACCACTTGACTTACTAAACCCTTCTGCTTTACTTAGTAGGATGAATTGAGCTTTGAAAAGCTGAGGTGGCTGATAAAGAGACTGTGGACAAGTCTGCAGGGAGGAGACTTTTTAGTCAATGCTTTAATTGTCCATCTTACAAATCTGCACTAGAAACAGTCAGAATCTCATTTTTGCCACCTCCTTTGCAGTCAGAATGTAACCATGTGATATAGGCTCAATCAATTAGATGCACCTAGATGGTACCCAGGCTCAGCCAATCAAATACATCCAGATGGCACCTAAGACTCAATTACTACAGCCACATGGAATGCAGGCTTAACCAATGGATACACCTACAGGTGAAAGCAATGCAAGTGGATTCTGATGCATAGAATTCAATCTAGCAGAGGTGCAAGAGACATAAGCCATCTCACTAGTGACAGCCGCTGTGTCTGAAGCCAGTGGTAGTGACAGTTCAGTTCAGTTCAGTCACTCAGTCGAGTCCGACTCTCTGCGACCCCATGAACTGCAGCATGCCAGGCCTCCCTGTCCATCACCAACTCCCAAAGTCCACCCAAACCCATGTCCATTGAGTTGACGATGCCAACCCACCTTCTTATCCTCTGCCATGCCCTTCTTCTCCTGCCCTCAATCTTTCCCAACGTCAGGGTCTTTTCCAATGAGTGACAGAAGATCCTGCAATTAATTTCTATATTGTCATGGCTGCCTCTCCAGCCTTCCCTCCCAGAAATCTGTGTCACTTAATATTCTTAATAAGTTTCTTTCCTGCTCAAAGTTACCTGTAATGGATTTTATTCTTTTCAAGTAGAAAGCTGACACCCCTCTAACTTCATTTAACCATCAAGCCTCTTTGCAAAACTAGACTAAGTAAGGAACAATGTCCAACCCCATGGGCAGTGGAGTCAGGGAGAGGCATTTTGTCAAATTATTATAGTGCCACAGACTCTGGGCCAGTGTCCCTCTGAGGGGGTCACTGACCTGGGTTGTGAGTCGGGTAGACCCATTTGAATCCAGGCTGTGGTGCTGACTGACCTGTTGTGTGACATGGAGCATATCACTTTCCTCATCTTGACAGTGGACTATGATTAGTACTTGCCTCCTCGGGTTGTCATGGAGACCAAAAGATTCCTGTACGGAGCAATCTCTCAACCACACAGCTCAGCACGTGGGATACACCCACACCAGTGATGCTAGAAGGAATGAGAGTCACCTTTCTTTTGCTGGATTAAAAAAAAATCAGTAATAATAGAGGTGTTGTCCTCATGTAGTCCAAGATGAAGATGGTCTGTGAACACTGCAGTTTAGAAAACAGTTACATGTTTTTCGTTTTGAATTTTTTAGTTTTCTTTCTTTTTTTAATTTATTTATTTTAATTGGAGGCTAATTAGTCTACAATATTGTAGTGGTTTTGCCACACATTGACATGAATCAGCCACGGTTGTGCATGTGTTTCCCATCCTGAACCCCTCACCCGTCCAATCCTATCCCTCTGGGTCACCCCAGTGCCACAGCCCTGAACACTCTATCTCATGCATCGGACTTGGACTGGAGGTCTGTTTCATATATGGAAATATACATGTTTCAACACTATTCTCCGAATCCACCCCACACTTGCCTTCTCTTACAGAGCCCAAAAGACTGTTCTATACATCTGTGTCTCTTTTCCTGTCTTGCATATAGGGTTATCATTACCATCTTTCTGAAGCCCATATATATATATATATATACATATGGCACAGGTATGTGTGTGTGTGTGTGTGTGTGTGTGTGTGTGTGTGTGTGTGTGTGTGTGCTTTTCTTTCTGGCTTACTTCACTCTGTATAATAGGGTCCAGTTTCATCCACCTCGTTAACACTGATTCAAATGAATTCTTTTGGATATATGAGTAATATTCCATTGTGTATATATACCACAGCTTTCTTATCCATTCTTCTGCTGATGGACATCTGGGTTGCTTCCGTGTCCTGGCTATTATAAACAGTGCTGCGATGAACATTGGGGCACATGTGTCTCTTTCAGTTCTGGTTCGCTTGGGGCTTACGTCCAGGAGTAGGACTGCTGTTACATATGGCTGTTCCATTTCCAGTTTTTTTTTTAAGGAATCTCCACACTGTTCTCCATAGTAGCTCTACTAGTTTGTATTCCCAACAACAGTGTAAGAGGGTTCCCTTTTCTCCACACCCTCTCCAGGATTTATTGTTTGTAGACGTTTGGATAGCAGCCTTTCTGCCTGGTGTGAGATGGTACCTCATTATGGTTTTGATTTGCATTTCCCTGATAATGAGTGATTTGAGCATCTTTTCATGTGTTTGTTAGCCATCTGTATGTCTTCTTTGGAGAAATGTCTGTTTAGTTCTTTAGCCCATTTTTTGAATGGCTCGCTTATTTTTCTGGAATTGAGCTGCAGGCGTTGCTTGTATAGTTTTGAGATTTATTCATTGTCAGTTGCTTCGTTTGCTATTATTTTCGCCCATTGTGAAAGCCATCTTTTTCCCTTGCTTAGAGTTTCCTTCTTTGTGCAAAAGCTTTTAAGTTTAATGAGGTCCCATTTGTGTATTTTTGCTTCTATTTCCATTACTCTGGGATATGGGTCATAGAGGATCCTGCTGTGATTTCTGTCAGAAAGTATTTTGCCTGTGTTTTCCTCTAGGAGTTTTATAGTTTGTGGTCTTACGTTTAGATCTTTAATCTATTTTGAATTTATTTTTGAGTACGGTGTTAGAAAGTGTTCTAGTTTCATTCTTTTACAAGTGGTTGACCAGTTTTCCCGGCATGCTTGTTAAGAGATTGTCTTGTCTTCATTGTACATTCTTGCCTCCTCTGTCAAAGATAAAGTATCCATAGGTGCGTGGATTTATCTCTGGGCTTGCTATTTTGATTCATTTATCTATATATCTTTTTTGTGTGTGTGCCAGGACCACACTGTCTCGATGACTGTAGCTTTGTAGTATAGCCTGAAATCAGGCAGGGCATTTCCTCCAGGTCCATTCTTCTTTCTCAAGATTGCTTTGACTATTAGAGGTTTTTTGTAATTCCATACAAATTGTGAAATTATTTCTTCTAGTTCCCTGAAAAATACCGTCGGTAGCTTGATAGGGATTGCATTGAATCTATAGTTTGCTTTGGGTAGTATACCTATTTTCAGTATATTGATTCTTTCAATGCATGTACATGGTCTATTTCTCCATCTCTTTGTGTCCAGTTTGATTTCTTTCACCAGTGTTTTCTAGTTTTCTATATGCAGGACTTTTGTTTCTCTAGGTAAATATAGTCCTCACTATTTTATTCTTTTCGGTGCAATGGTGAATGGAATTGTTTCTTTAATATTTCTTTCAGTTTTCTCCTTGTTAGTGTACAGGAATGCAAGGGATTTCTGCGTGTTCATTTTGTGTCCTGCAACTTTACTATATTCGTTGATTAGCTCTAGTAATTTTCTGGTGGAGTGTTTCGGGTTTTCTATGTAGAGGATCATGGCATCTGCAAACGGTGAGAGTTTTACTTTTTCTTTTCCAATCCGGATTCCTTGTATTTGTTTTTCTGCTCTGATCCCTCTTGGCCAAAACTTCCAAAACTATGTTGAATAGTAGTGGTGAGAGTGCACATCCTTATCTTGATCCTGACTTTAGGGGCAATGCTTTCAATTTTTCATCATTGAGGATAATGTTTGCTGTGGGTTTGCCATATATAGCTTTAATTATGTTTAGGTATGTTCTTTCTATGCCTGCTTTCTGGAGTGTTTTGATGATAAATGGATGTTGAATTTCGTTCAAGACTTTCTCTGCAGCTATTGTGATAACCATATGTTTTTTTTATGTTTCAATTTGCTAATGTGGTGTATTATGTTGATTGATTTGTAGATATTGAAGAACCCTTGTATCCCTGGGATAAAGCCCACTTGGTCATGATATATGATCGTTTTAATATGCTGTTGGATTCTGCTTGCTAGAATTTTGTTAAGGATTTTGCATCTATGTTCATCAGTGATATTGGCCTGTAGTTATCTCTTTTTTTTGTGGCATCTTTGTCTGGTGTTGGTAGTAGGGTAATGGTGGCTTCATAGAATGAGTTTGGAAGTCTGCATTCCTCTGCAACTGGAAGAGTTTGAGTACTATAGATATTAGCTCTTCTCTCAATTTTTGGTATAATCCAGCTGTGAAGCCGTCTGGTCCTGGGCTTCTGTTTGCTGGAAGATTACTGATTACACTTTCCATTTCCGTGCTTGTGGTGGGTCTGTAAAGATTTTCTGTTTCTTCCTGACTCCGTTTTCGAAAGTTGTACTTTTCTAAGAATTTGTCCACTTCTTCCAAGTTGTCCATTTTATTGGCATATAGTTACTGATAGTAGTCTCTTATAATCATTTGTATTTCTGTGTTGTCTGTTGTGATCTCTCCATTTTCATTTTTAATTTGTTGATTAGATTCTTCTCCCTTTGCCTCTTGATGAGTCCGGCTAATGGTTTGTCAATTTTATTTATCTTCTCAAAGAATCAGCTTTTAGCTTTGTTGATTTTTGCTCTAGTCTTTTTTGTTTCTTTTACATTTATTTGTGCCCTATTTTATGATTTCTTTGCTTCTATTAACCCTGGGGTTCTTCATTTCTTACTTTTCTAGTTGCTTTAGGCAGAGGGTTAGGTTATTTGTTTAACTTTTTTCTTGTTTCTTGAGGTAAGGCTGTTTTGCTCTGAACCTTCGCCTTAGCAGTGATTTTACAATGCCCCATAGGTTTTGGCTTGTTGTGTTTTCATTTTCAATTGCTTCTATGCGTATTTTGATGTCTTTTTGATTTCCTCTGTGATTTGTTGGTTATTTACCAGCGTGACATTCAGCCTCCATATGTTTGAATTTTTAACAGTTTTTCTCCTGCAGTTGACATCTAGTCTTACTGCATTGTGATCAGAAAATATGCCTGGAATGATTTCAAGGTTTTTTGAATTTATCAAGGCTGGACTTATGGCCAAGGATGTGATCTCTTCTGGAGAAGTTTCCATGTGTACTTGAGAAAAAATGTGAAATTCATTGTTCGGTGTAAAATTAGTATAGATATCAATTAGGTTTCTCTGTTCTAATGTATCATTTAAAGTTTGTGTTTCCTTGTTGATTTTCTGTTTACTTGATCCATCCATAGGTGTGAGTGTGGTATTAAAATCTTCCACTATTATTGTGTGATTGTTAATCTTCCCTTTCATGCTTGTTAGCATTTTCCTTACATATTGCTGTTCTCTTATGTTGGGTGTTTATGTATTTTTAATCATTACATTTTCTTCTCGGTTTGATGTTTTGATCATTATATAGTGTATTTCTTTGTCTCTTCCACAGGCTTTATTTTAAAGTGCATTTTATATGATATGAGTATTGCTACCCCTGCTTTCTTCTGTTTTTTTTTCCCCCCCAACCCTTCACTTTCAGTCTGTATGTGTCCCTTGTTTTGAGGCGGGCCTTTTGTAGACAACATAAGTAGCGGTCTTGTTTTTGTATCCATTCAGCTAGTCTCTGTCTTTTGATTGCGGCATTCAACCCATTTACCTGTAAGGTAATTATTGACAGGTATGATCCTGTTGCCATTTGCTTTACTATTTTCGGTTCAGGTTTATGCAACCTTTCTGTTTTTCCTGCCTAGAGAAGATCTTTAGTATTTGTTGAAGAGCTAGTTTGGTGGTGCTGAATTCTCTCCACTTTTACTTGTCTGTAAAGCTTTTGATTTCTCCTTCATATTTGACTCTGATCCTTGCAGGGTACAGTAATCTGGGTTGAAAGTTTTTCTCTTTCATCACTGGAAGCATGTCCTGCAATTCCCTTCTGGCCTGAAGAGTTTCTGTTGAAAGATCAGCTGTTATTCTTATGAGAATCCTTTTGTGTGTAATGTGTTGTTTTTCCCTGGCTGCTTTTAATATTTGTTCTTTGTGTTTGATCTTTGTTAATTTGATTAATTTGTGTCTTGGGGTGTTTCACTTTATGTTTATCCAGCCTGGGACTTTCTGGGTTTCTTGCATGTGGGTGACTATTTCCTTTCCCTTTTTAGGGAATTTTTCAACTATTATCTTCTCAAGTATTTTCTCATGGCATTTCTTTTTCTCTTCTCCTTCTGGGACTCCTCTGATTCAAATGTTGGGGCCTTTAACATTGTCCCAGAGGTTTCTGAGGTTGTTCTCTATTCTTTTAATTCTTTTTTTTTTTCTATTTTCCTCTCTGCTTCATTTATTTCTACCATTCAATTCTACCTCAGTTATCCTATCTTCTGCCTCTGTTATTCTACTTTTCTTTCCCTCCAGAGAGTTTTTGATCTCATATATTCCATTATCCATTATTGATTGGCTCTTTTTTTTTTTTCCATCTAGGTCCCTGTTCAATGATTCACCATCATCTCAATCCTTGTCTGCAGGCTATTTATCTGTAACTCCATTTTGTTTTCCAGATTTTGGATCTTTTTTAACCTCCTTATTCTGAATTCTTTTTCCGGAAGACTCTCTATCTCCTCCTCTTTTGCTTGGTTTGGTGCACATTTATCATGTTCCTTTCCTGCTGATTTACATGTTTAAACCCCAACCTTGACTAACACACTTAAAAAATGATGAAAAGGACAAATTTTGTTACATCTCATTTACCATATTAAAAAAAAAATGTGAAATACCCAAAGCAATTATACACTTTAAATGCTATCTCAATAAATCCTTTTTAAAATGTCAACCAACCTGGCTTCCCGGTTCCTTCTGATCATAATTCAGCCCCCATACCCCTTGATTTCTTTTCATTCTCTGATCTCATCACCTCCATCTCCAATGCTGAATCCCTCATTCTGGCCCCCTCATCTTTCTCCTACTCTGAGAAGATCCAGAAGCCCCCTCAGGTTTTTTTAGTTGCTCTCCCTTCTACCTTGGGTGTTCTTCCAATAAAGGTACAGGCTCTGAGATCTAGCTGCCCAGCAGAATCACCTGAAGAACTTATGAATGCCCCAACCCCACCTGAGAGAGTCAGATATCGTTACTTGGGGGAAAGAGGGTGGCACCTGAACATTTATTGTTGTTTTAATACTTGCCAGGCACTTCTAACATTCAGCCGGCACTACTAAATCACTGCTGAAGACATCGTGCTCAGTTCCCACATAAAGGTTTCAGTTCAAAGGCCAGTTCTACAAGAGGCCGTCCCCAATCACACCAACTACTTCCCTTCCATATGCTACATATTTGATTCTGTCCCACCTAAGATTCTATCATATACAGATCTGCTTCCCAGTGAGAATGTCAGATGGATGAAGGCAGAGTCTGTGTCCTCAGTGCTTGGTTCCCCACAGATGCTCAGCACACAACTGTTTCATGAATGACCCTCCACCGGTGCCCTCCTGGGTCTAGCTTCGCTCTAAGGGCTGCAGTTCTCCATGACGACCATTAGGTGGCGATAGTGCCTGGCTGCATTAAAGGTCATCTCTAGACCCACCAATGGAGAAGGCAATGGCAACTCAATCCAGTGCTCTTGTCTGGAAGATCCCATGGATGGAGGAGCCTGGTAGGCTGCAGTCCATGGAGTCGTGAAGAGTCAGACACGACTGGGCAACTTCATGTTCACTTTTCGCTTTCATGCATTGGAGAAGGAAATGGCAACCCACGTCAGTGTTCTTGTCTGGAGATTTTCAGGGAGAGGGGAGCCTGGTGGGCTGCCATCGATGGGGTCCCACAGACTCGGGCACAACTGAAAGGACTTAGCAGCAGCAGGAGACCTACCAGGCCAAATGTGCAGGTCGGGGCAGTGGTAGAAGGGGGTACGTGGTGGGGCCCTTCTTGCCCTGTGCTAAGCCATTGCTCAGAGAAAGGAGAAAGGACCACGGCAGACAGTTGGTGGCCTCCCTCTCCTCCTCATTTCTAGACTCTGAGCCACTGAGCCCTGAAAACAGCCCACTCAGACTAAAGTCAGAGGCAGAAGGTCCTGCTTCCCTGTCTGGAACCTCCAAGTCCTGGCCAGTCCCCGAGCCCTGGATGTAACCTCCTGAGATGAATTCCATAGGTCCCTCACCTAGCTGATGACTTGCACACAAGGCTGGTCTGCTGGCCATGGCTGGTATCAGCAGACAACCTGAATATCCATCAACTGGGAGTTGTGACACACACTGCCACCTTCCACGTGGCAGGCTCCCATACCCCGAGAGAAGAATAAGGAAGCTCTTGTAAGGTCTTCTCTAAACCAGTTCCATTCCATTCCTTTCACAACACCAGCCAGGGATGGCTTGAGGGGCCAAACATGCCCTGCTTTTGTCTAGCCATGGAGCTGAGGAGTGTTCCCAAGTTTAAATGATGGAAAAAAAAAATACTTATGTGACCCATGAAGATGAAATGACCAGGATGTGCCTGGGCAGAGTCAAGGTCACACGTTGCCCGCAGAGCTCCTTGTAGCTCAGGTTGCCATCTTGGCTACTGAAAGACAAATTCATTCCCTGCCAGTGTTCTTCTGAGACTGACCCCAGATTTCCCTTCTGTCTCCATCTCTGTCAGTAAATTCTCTAGAACTGAACTTCCCAGGAAAGCTGCAAGTGGGGACATTTATTTATAATGTGGAGAGAAACCTTCCTGACTTCATGTGACCCCGTCTCCGTCTTTGGCCCAAACCTGATACATCCATCCTGACCAAATGGAAAACTGTCAGTTCGAGGAAGAGCAAGGCATATTTTTTTCCAAAACAGCTTCATTTAAAAAAGGTGAAGATTCTGAAAAAATTAGGGGGTGGGGAGAACCCATAAGAACATACCTCGTGAATCTACTGGTTCAGTCACAAAGAAACACCCTCATCAGAGAAGATATTTAAGTTTCATACAAATGTTATACAAAGAAATTGTGAAAAAAATACTTCCGTATGTGAAAAGCAATTATGCTTCACAAATAAGGCTAGGTTTTTGTTTCTTTTGACAACTGCAATTGACAAATGTTCTTTCTTGTTTTCCTCTAGTACCCTCTTTTTTATTTCTTTTTATTATGAGTAACTAGCTGGAAACTATACAGTTCACATCCTCTTATCAATAATGAAGAGAAAGGAAACAAGATTAAAGTGTACAACAAAATGTACTGAAATGATACCGTACAATTAATTTTTATCCTATACATACATCACCTTTTTGCTTTGTTCAATGCTTCTTGAACATACATACAAAATGGTACTATAGCATACAGAGTGTAACGGCAGAGTGGTGTCCTGCTTCCCCTCAAACTGCTTTTGTTTCATATTGACATATAAACCTAAAATTCCATCGTATAAATATTACATACATGCTTCATCTCAGGCTCAAATGTCCTCCGAGTGTGTCTCGCCTTTGACTTTTCACTTCTATGAAGCATGGCCATCTCTTACCAAGAAGGTGTGAGTGTCTTTAAAGGAACCACAAAGCAAAGAAAATCTCTGTTTTGGAGCTTCGGACTTGAATGCTTTCTACGGTCTTCTCTTCTGCAAACTGCGGTGAGCGGGGTTGTTTCTAGTTAATCATCTGTAAACAAAGATATGGGTTTTTCCTTTTTTTCTTTTGTCCCTTTTATTGGAGTAGAGTCATCATGGAAATCACATCAGATTAATGAGCACATCTATGTGCTCTTCTGGTCCAGAGAGCTTCCCTTTTTTTTTTTTTTTTTAATTTTAAAAGCAGGTATTTCTTGTCTTTTATTTTTTATTTATTTATTTATTTATTTTTTAATAAATTTATTTATTTTAGTTGGGGGCTAATTACTTTACAATATTCTAATAGTTTTTGCCATACATTGACATGAATCAGCCATGGGTTTCCATGTGTTCCCCTTCCTGGACCCCCCACCCACCTCCCTCCCCATCCCATCCTTCTGGATCATCCCATTGCCCCGGCCCTGAGCCCTTGTCACATGCATCGAACATGGAATGGTGCTCTGTTTCACATATGACAATACACATGTCTCAATGCCATTCTCCCAGAACGTCCCACCCTCACCTTCTCCCTCAGAGTCCATAAAATTGTTCCATGCGTCTGTGTCTCTTATTCTGTCTCGCATATAGGGTTATCGTTACCATCTTTCAAATTCCATATATATGCATTAGTATACTGTATTGTTGTTTTTCTTTCTGGCTTACTTCACTCTGTGTAATGGGCTCCAGTTTCATCCATCTCAGTAGAACCGATTCAAATGTATTTTTTTTAATGGCTGAGTAATATTCCATTGTGTATATGTACCACAGCTTCCTTATCCATTCGTCTGCTGATGGACATCTAGGTTGCTTCCATGTCCTGGCTATTGTAAACAGTGCTGCGATGAACATTGGGGTACACGCGTCTCTTTCAATTCTGGTCTCCTCGGTGTATATGCCCAGCAGTGGGATTGCTGCGTCATATGGCAGTTCTATTCCCAGTTTTTTAAGGAATCTCCACACTGTTCTCCATAGTGGCTGTACTAGTTTGCATTCCCACCAACAGTGTAAGAGGGTTCCCTTTTCTCCACACCCTCTCCAGCATTTATTGCTTGTAGACTTTTGGATAGCAGCCATTCTGACTGGTGTGAAATGATACCTCATTGAGGTTTTGATTTGCATTTCTCTAATAATGAGTGATGTTGAGCATCTTTTCATGTGTTTGTTAGCCATCTGTATGTCTTCTTTGGAGAAATGTCTGTTTAGTTCTTTGGCCCATTTTTTGATTGGGTCGTTTATTTTTCGGGAATTCAGCTGCAGAAGTTGCTTGTATATTTTTGAGATTAATTGTTTGTCTGTTGCTTCATTTGCTATTATTTTCTCCCATTCTGAAGGCTGTCTTTTCACCTTGTTTATAGTTTCCTTTGCTGTGCAAAAGCTTTTAATTTTAATTAGGTCCCATTTGTTTATTTTTGCTTTTATTTCCAATATTCTGGGAGGTGGGTCATGGAGGATCCTGCTGTGATTTATGTCGGAGAGTGTTTTGCCTATGTTTTCCTCTAGGAGTTTTATTGTTTCTGGTCTTACGTTTAGATCTTTAATCCATTTTGAGTTTATTTTTGTGTACGGTGTTAGGAAGTGTTCTAGTTTCATTCTTTTACAAGTGGTTGACCAGTTTTCCCAGCACCACTTGTTAAAGAGATTGTCTTTTCTCCATTGTATATTCTTGTCTCCTTTGTCGATACTTTGTTCCATTGATCTATATTTCTATCTTTGTGCCAATACCATACTGTCTTGATGACTGTGGCTTTGTAGTAGAGCCTGAAGTCAGGCAGGTTGATTCCTCCAGTTCCATTCTTCTTCCTCAAGATTGCTTTGGCTATTCGAGGTTTCTTATATTTCCATGCAAATTGTGAGATGATTTGTTCTAGTTCTGTGAAAAATACCATTGGTAGCTTGATAGGGATTGCATTGAATCTGTAGATTGCTTTGGGTAGAATACTCATTTTCACTATATTAATTCTTCCAATCCATGAACACGGTATATTTCTCCATCTGCTTGTGTCCTCTTTGATTTCTTTCATCAGTGTTTTATAGTTTTCTATATATAAGTCTTTTGTTTCTTTAGGTAGATATATTCCTAAGTATTTTATTCTTTTTGATGCAATGGTGAATGGTATTGTTTCCTTAATTTCTCTTTCTGTTTTCTCATTATTGGAGTATAGGAATGCAAGGAATTTCTGTGTGTTAATTTTATATCCTGCAACTTTACTATATTCATTGATCAACTCTAGTAATTTTCTAGTAGAGTCTTTAGGGTTTTCTATGTAGAGGATCATGTTATCTGCAAACATTGAGAGTTTTACTTCTTCTTTTCCTATCTGTATTCCTTTTATTTCTTTTTCAGCTCTGATTGCTGTGCCCAAAACTTCCAAAACTATGTTGAATAGTAGTGGTGAAAGTGGGCATCCTTGCCTTGTTCCTGACTTTAGGGGAAATGCTTTCAATTTTTCACCATTGAGGATAATGTTTGCTGTGGGTTTGTCATATATAGCTTTTATTATGTTGAGATATGTTCCTTCTATTCCTGCTTTCTGGAGGGTTTTAATCATAAATGGATGCTGAATTTTGTCAAAGGCTTTTTCTGCATCTATTGAGTAACCATATGGTTTTTTTCTTTCAATTTGTTAATGTGGTGTATTACATTGATTGATTTGCGGATGTTAAAAAAACCTTGCATTCCTGGGATAAAGCCCACTTGGTCATGATGTATGATCTTTTTAATATGATGTTGGATTCTGTTTGCTAGAATTTTATTAAGGATTTTTGCATCTATGTTCATCAGTGATATTGGCCTGTAGTTTTCCTTTTTTGTGACATCTTTGTCTGGTTTTGGAATTAGGGTGATGGTGGCCTCATAGAATGAGTTTGGAAGTTTACCATCTTCTGCAATTTTCTGGAAGAGTTTGAGTAGGATAGGTGTTAGCTCTTCTCTAAATTTTTGGTAGAATTCCGCTGTGAAGCCGTCTGGTCCTGGGCTTTTGTTTGCTGGAAGATTTCTGATTACAGTTTCGATTTCCGTGCTTGTGATGGGTCTGTTAAGATCTTCTATTTCTTCCTGGTTCAGTTTTGGAAAGTTATACTTTTCTAAGAATTTGTCCATTTCTTCCTAGTTGTCCATTTTATTGGCATATAGCTGTTGGTAGTAGTCTCTTATGATCCTTTGTATTTCTGTGGAGTCTGTTGTGATCTCTCCATTTTCATTTCTAATTTTGTTGATCTGATTCTTCTCCCTTTGTTTCTTGATGAGTCTGGCTAATGGCTTATCAATTTTGTTTATCTTCTCGAAAAACCAGCTTTTAGTTTTGTTTATTTTTGCTATGGTCTCTTTTGTTTCTTTTGCATTTATTTCTGCCCTAATTTTTAAGATTTCTTTCCTTCTACTGACCCTGGGGTTTTTCATTTCTTCCTTCTCTAGTTGCTTTAGGTGTAGAGTTAGTTCATTTATTTGATTTTTTTCTTGTTTCTTGAGGTACGCCTGTATTGCTATGAACCTTCCCCTTAGTATTGCTTTTACAGTGTCCCATAGGTTTTGGGTTGTTGTGTTTTCATTTTCATTCGTTTCTATGCATAATTTGATTTCTTTTTTGATTTCTTCTGTGATTTGTTGGTTATTCAGAAGCGTGTTGTTTAGCCTCCATATGTTGGAACTTTTAATAGTTTTTTTCCTGTAATTGAGGTCTAATCTTACTGCATTGTGGTCAGAGAAGATGGCTGGGATGATTTCAATTTTTTTGAATTTACCAAGGCTAGATTTATGGCCCAGGATGTGATCTATCCTGGAGAAAGTTCCATGTGCACTTGAGAAAAAGGTAAAATTGATTGTTTTGGGGTGGAAACTCCTGTAAATATCAATTAAATCTAATTTGTCTATTGTATCATTTAAAGTTTGTGTTTCCTTGTTAATTTTCTGTTTAGTTGATCTATCCATATGCGTGAGTGGAGTATTAAAGTCTCCCACTATTATTGTGTTATTGTTAATTTCCCCTTTCATACTTGTTAGTATTTGCCTTATATATTGTGGTGCTCCTATGTTGGGTGCATATATATTTATGATTGTTACGTCTTCTTCTTGAATTGATCCTTTGATCTTTATGTAGTGTCCTTCTTTGTCCCTTTTCACATCCTTTATTTTAAAGTCTATTTTATCTGAAATGAGTATTGCGACTCCTGCTTTCTTTTGGTCTCCGTTTGCATGGAATATGTTTTTCCATCCTTTCACTTTCAGCCTGTGTGTGTCCCTAGTTTTGAGGTGGGTCTCTTGTAGACAGCATATATAGGGGTCTTGTTTTTGTATCCATTCAGCAAGCCTTTGTCTTTAGGTTGGGGCATTCAACCCATTTACATTTAAGGTAATTATTGATAAGTATGATCCCGTTGCCATTTACTTTGTTGTTTTGAGTTCGTGTTGAAACATCCTTTCTGTGTTTCCTGTTTAGAGAAGACCCTTTAGCATTTGCTGGAGAGCTGGTTTGGTGGTGCTGAATTCCCTCAGCTCTTGCTTGTCTGTAAAGCTTTTGAATTCTCCTTCATATCTGAATGAGATCCTTGCTGGGTACAGTAATCTGGGTTGTAGATTATTCTCTTTCATTACTTTAAGTATGTCCTGCCATTCCCTTCTAGCCTGAAGGGTTTCTATTGAAAGATCAGCTGTTATCCTTATGGGGATCCCCTTGTGTGTTATTTGTTGTTTTTCCCTTGCTGCTTTTAATATTTGTTCTTTGTGTTTGATCTTTGTTAATTTGATTAATATGTGTCTTGGGGTGTTTCGCCTTGGGTTTATCCTGTTTGGAACTCTCTGGGTTTCTTGGACTTCTGTGACTATTTCTTTCCTCAGTTTAGGGAAATTCTCAACTATTATCTCCTCGAGTATTTTTTCATGGCCTTTCCTTTTATCTTCTTCTTCTGGGACTCCTATGATTCGAATGTTGGGGCGTTTCATATTGTCCCAGAGGTCCCGGAGGTTTCCCTCATTTCTTTTGATTCTTTTTTCTTTTTTCCTCTCTGCTTCGTTTATTTCCATCATTCTATCTTCTACCTCACTTATCCTATCTTCTGCCTCCGTTATTCTACTGTTGGTTCCCTCCAGAGTGTCTTTTATCTCCTTTATTTCATTATTCATTCTATATTGATTCCTTTTTATTTCTTCTAAGTCCTTGATAAACATTTCTTGCATCTTCTCAATCTTTGTCTCCAGGCTATTTATCTGTAACTCCATTTTGCTTTCAAGATTTTGGATCATTTTTATTATCCTTATTCTAAATTCTTTTTCAGATAGAGTCCCTATCTCCTCCTCTTTTGTTTGGCTTTGTGGGCATTTCTCATTTTCCTTTACTTGCTGAGTATTTCTCTGCCTTTTCATCTTGTTTAGATTGCTGTGTTAGGCGTGGCCCTTCTGTATTCTGGTAGTATGAAGTTCCTCTTTGTTGTGGAGGTTCCTCACTGCGGTTGGGGTTGGACAGGTGGCTTGTCAAGGTTTCCTGGTTGGGGGAGCTTGTGTCGGTGTTCTGGTAGGTGGAGCTGGATTTCTGCTCTCTAGAATGTAATGGAGTGACCAGTATTAATTTTTGAGATGTCTATGGATTTGGTGTGCCTCTGGGCAGCCTGTATATTGATGCTCAGGTCTATGTTCCTGCGTTGCTGGAGAATTTGCGTGGTATGTCTTGCTCTGGAACTTATTGTCTCTTGGGTGGAGCTTGGTTTCAGTGAATTTATGGAGGCTATTGGATGGTCTCTTATTAATTAATGTTTCCCCTGGTTTTCAGTCTTATTCTTGCAGTGGCCTCAAGACTTCTCCTTCCATACAGCCTCAATAATAAAACTTTTAGGTTAATGGTGAAAAGATTCTCCACAGTGAAGGATACCCAGAAAGGTTCACTGAGTTACATGGAGAGATGAGGTGGGGGGGGTGGGTTGAGGTGACCAGGAGGGGAAGAGGGGAATTCAAATGTGGAGAGAGCAATCTAGCCAGTAAGCACTTCCCTCTGTGCTTTCCACAGTTTGGAACCCTCAGAGTGATTCACAGAGATACATAGAGAGGGGGGAGGAAGGTAACAGAGGTGAGCATGAGTAGAAAGGGAGGAATTAAGAGGGGAGAGAGAGATCTGGGCAGTATCCTGTTCCTAAAGTGTTCTCCGGTACCCAGAACACCCTCAGAGATTCACAGAATTGGGTTGAGAAGAGGAGGAGGAGGGTGGGAGATAGAGGTTCCCTGGGGGAGAAGAAAGAGCATCAATCGGGGGAGAGAGTGATCAGGCCAGTGATCACACTCCTGAGTAAAAATGGGTCCTAAAGATTGGGTTCTTAAATGTACAAAGTTGATATCAAATATGTAAAACAAAGATTAAAAATCTAGAGTAGAGGTCAGACTCTTATAAAACTTACAATCTAAAAAAAAAACGAAAAGAAAAGAAAAAAGGAAACAGTGTAAAAAGAAAAAAAACAGTAAAACAGTAAAAAAAGAAACAGTAAAAAATATAGAACAGGAAAAAAACATTAAAAAAAAAGAAAACACAAAAGGTATAAGATATATGTATGTAGTTTGCTTCAAAAATAGGTTTTTTTTTTTTCAAGTTAATAGTGGGTTATGAAAATGAAAGTTAAAGGTGTAATAGAGGACTTGAAGAAAAAGGAAAGAAGAGAAAAAAAATTTTTTTAATTAAAAAAAAATTAAAAAAAAAATAATAATAGTAAAAAATATATATATCCCGGACTTTCTCTGGAGCTGTTGTGAGCAGTGTGGGATCTGCTCAGTTTTAGATAGATCCTTATTCCTGCTTATACTTTTCAAGATCTATAGGTCCTTTTTAATGCAGTCGGTATTAACTACAGGGATCTTAATCTGTTGGCCTGTCCCTTCCAAAGCGCTTCCCACTGTTTATTTGGCTTCTGTTTGGAGATCTCTTCAGTATCTAATTTCCGCCCTCTTTTGAAGATAATGCGCAGTTTTTGTGAAAGCCTGACGTCCTCAGCCAGCCTTCAGAAGTAGTTTTGTGAAGTTTGGTCAGCGTTCAGATGTTCTTTCGATAAATTTGTGGAGGAGAGAGTGGTCTCCCCGTCCTATTCCTCCGCCATCTTAGCCCCTCCTCCCGAGAGCTTCCCTTTTAAAACATGGTAACATAGCACTTGAAATGGGCCAGTGGGTGCATGTGATGTGTCCATAGCAGCACTAAACTCCGTGCTGGAAATTCCTGATCCCAATGTGCTGTGTACAGACATAAAATGGAAACAGCTCACAGGGTGTCACAGAGAAGGAGCTGTGCACCGTAAAGCAACCCCTGTCCCCTCTCTGTACCCCTGTGTCAGACTGGCTGGGTGACCATCCTTTCTCCAGCATCCAAACATTCTTTTTGTTGTTGTGTGTGTCTTTTGTTTTGTTTTGTTTTGCTTTTCTCTCTCTCTCTCTCTCTCTCTCTCTCTTTTAAAGAAGTTAAAGTTAGTACAAGTGTGAAAAGGGGAAGCTACTCTAGGCTTGATGACAGTCACAAATTGTATATTATTTACATCTAAAGCAAAGATTTCATGTGGGTGGAACATTCCACAGTGAAGGGTAATGCCAGACATGATATAATGTGCCCTGCCCTCCATGCCAGTTGCAGAGGCCAAGTCAGAGGGTGGCAGTCCTCCTGTCTCATGTTTCTTTGCCATTTCTGGTTTCCCTGGTGTCTGGATTTTTTCCCTCTATGGAGTGGGTGGTGTGTGTCCTAGCATGTCCCTAGGCACAGAAGGTGTCCAGGTGGGACTCTTTCAGGATGAGGCTCCTTGAACTGGTACCAGTGTTCTGCTCAGAGCGGGCTGAGCCTCGCTTCTCCTCACTGCCGCTCCAGCAAGGGGATTTACTGCTCTGGGAATGGTCTGGGAGGGGGAAAGCCAAGGGGAAAGGGAGATTTAGCTTTCCTGCCCATCCCTGGCCATTCCTGCCCACCCCCTTCTACTTGATCTGCACCTGCTTTCCCAGGAAGCCACCTTCCCCTCCCAACTCTCCAACACACAGGGGGGAAATCCTGCCACTGTTTACTGATCTGGATTTTTGGGTCTTTAAGGATTTAACAAGAGCTGGTTGGAAAAACAGAAGGGCTTTGTGCTCAGAAAAAATAAAGATGGGGGGAAACGTACTAACGTATCGAGAAAGGGGTTTCTTATGCAGTAATTGGGACCAGGCACTCTTACTGCATGTGTAGACACAAAGTACCCCAAGCTCTTGTCATATTTAACCTTGGGCACCAAGAAAGGCACTGAGATTTGGTGTTCAGTCTACTTAATCCTGTTAACGGAGTTTCTTTCATCACTGTATAGACAACTTGAAAGCAGACTTATACCTCAACCAGCCAAAGGAAAAAGAGTGAAGACCAGAATGGTTAAGCCCACCTGGGCTTAACGGTTAAGCCCAACTGGCTCCGAGTATGGACAAGCTAATGGGTCAACAGAGGATGAAAGAACCACAGTAAGGGCTAAGGGAGTTTCAAGGACACGTGCACCATAAGGAGCTACATCGTGGATGAGTAAGACGTGAGGACACTGAAGGAAGAGCCAAATGAGGTGTCTGTCCAGCGGGGAGACACCCAGCCTGCAGGCTCAGTGGGATGGCCGACTCTGAGAGACCCACCAGCACATCACTGAGATCTCATCATATATTAGATCGTTTACCAAGTTCAGACAGATTGGGACAAAACTTTTTTTTTTTTTTTAACTTCTTGGGGTGGGATGATAATATATGAACACAAGAGGTCGACTATCAAGCTTAGAGACAGAATCAGAGTGGGGGAGCAAGGGACCAGATCATCACATAGAAGGGTAAGTACTCTTATCGTCGCCTAGTGATAGGCAGAATGTGTATGGTTCTGAGCTCTGGTTCGAGAAGAGAAGCAGCAAAGACAGTGATAAGGATCTCCCAAGTTACATATTCACTCAGGAGAGAACACATTCTCATCACTTGTATCTATGACCCAAAGGGAGCGCTATTGTGGTGGGCAGAGCTGGGTTCCAGGGTGGAGCTATCTTAGGGTTCTTGAGTCCAAATCCACCCCTTCTTAGACATTCTTCCCTACTCGTGACACCTACATTGTTAGTCCTCTGGAAAGTCGGTGATTGAGCTGGTCATCACGACACGGAAACTCTGACAACAATGTACTCAAGTCACATCGAATCTCCCCAGCTCTGACAAAGATGTACTCAAGTCACATCGAATCTCCTCAGCTCTGCTGAAGGCAGAGAACAGCTAGGCAGCGGGGCTTAGCTTACTTAGCACAGGAGCCACATCCCAGAGCCAGGCCACCTGAGTAAGTGCAGAGCCTGACCTCTCCCATGGACAGGACAGGGCACGCTGGCTGATTCAGCCAATCACTGCAGAGGAAATGGGTATTACTTCAGCACTCACCATGAGAATAGCAAGGATGAAGCCCCTTCAAGAAGCCAGATCGGGAATTCCCTGGCAGTTCAGTGGTTAGGACCTCGTGCTTTCACTGCCAAGGGTACAGGTTCAATCTCTGCTTGGGGAACTAAGATCTCATGAGCTGGTTAGCATGGTCAAAAAATAAATAAATAAATAAAATAAAATAAAAGCAGGAGAGAGAGAGAAGCCAGACCATCCATCCTCTCTCTCTCATATCCTCCTGCTGTTTCCAATGGCCATCAGGAGCACAGTGAGGAAGAAACCAGGCAAAGCCAAGACCCATCACTCAGAAACATACATGCTCACAAAGAAAACACACACACACATTCACTCAGGAGACGAGCACACTGCCTGCTGGGAAAAGATCCCCATTGGCTGTCATGAAGTTGGTTCATACTTCCACTTCTGCACTGGGTAGTTTGTGTGAGGCTGGTGCTCTGTGACGTTTGGGGGCAGAGGCAGGTGGTTTGTCACACCTGTTGCTAACTGAAGATACAGCAAGGCAACGTCAGAGACTGGCAGAGAGCTAGAGTCTGGAAGAGAGCTCAAGTCCGTACAAACCCACCAGCTCTCTATCCTGCTGTCCAACAGGCTACTGATCTTAGAACTGGAGAGCTTCTGAGTCAGTGTTGCCATTTTCCAAATTGAGGCAGTCATAGAAGACTAAGGCTTTTACAAATGTATATTAAACCATGAACTAAGATCACTGGACGCTGAACGAGATTACAGGTGGAAATAAGGCATACCATGATGTAAAAGCCATAAATTCCCAGAAGTTTGAAAGCAAATTTCCTTCAGAACCACTCTGCCAAGAGCTTAGTTCATCCAGGGAAACTGTAGGCGCTGGCTCCACCACACTTAGGTGGCAAGGCTCCATCAAAGGAACCTAGATTTTTTAGGCTAAGTATAACCATGAATCTACTGCCAAGGCTGATGAGAGATCAGGAAAGAGAGTGTGATGGAGGTGCCTGTAGTGACAAGGGTTGAGGAAGGAGCCACAGGTGAGATTTTACTGGACCATACCTCAGCCATGATGGTAGGACTCAGACACATACTTATTTGAAATGGAAGAGCCCAAAATGTGCGCCATGAAGTGTCTCAAGAAAACAACCCTTATGGCAAAGAATTTGGCAGGGAAATGGTTGAAGATATGCGACTGGTGAGCGGGGAGAAAAAACACCCAGGGAAAAGTAAGGCTATACAGAGATGGAAATGTAATCACAGTGCACTAGTTGACTCTGAGACCAACAGCACGACCATAATGATGGACACACAGATGGTCATCTGGCAAGGTTTATGACTCAGCCAACAGCCGGAACTGAGGTGGGCCATCTGCAGTTATAGAATAGAATGCACAAGATCTCTCCACCTTGGTGATGGGAACTCAGAGCAGGAAAATGGAAAAGTCTGAAAATGACAGTGGAGGAGAGGTGAGGGAATAAATGTGCACCAAGAGAGGGGTCCAGAGACAGTTTCCTCCAGCTGGGAGAACAAGGACTAAGGAATAAGTGTTGTACTGGAGCAAGGAAGCCTATAGAGCACGTCAAACAGTGACAGAGTGGTCTTGGAGAGAGGGGAGAAGAGAGGTGATAAGTGACCCCAATTCTCATCTTCAAAAGTCACAAGTCAACACACAACGTCTAGATAAAGTCAAGAAACAGCAATATGAGGAAATAAGTTATCTATAAATAAGTACAGGATGCAAAAAATAGCCATGAAGACTGGGGCAAGGAATTGTTTTTCCCTGTGTGATTTTACTTTCTCTGACTACACACATCCCGTCGTATCAGGGATGGTACAGGGGATTCATCCCACGACCCACCATGGACACCAGATTGCATGGAAACTTAATCTCATGGCCAGCCCTCCATAGCCACATCCACAGATTCAACCAGCTACAGATTGTGTAGAAATTCATTCATTACAGGAACATAATTCCGCTCAGATTTGGACTGCATAATCCAAACCCATGTTGTTCAAGGGTCAACTCGATATGCATGCATCACTTTAAAATCTTAAGATGAAGAGACAAGTGAACAGGAGAGTGATATGGACACCCAAAGGAAGTTCCTAACTCCTGTTTAACCTTTCTTTCTCTCAACTAGACCCTCATCTTAACCAGCCTGGTTCCAGAGGTTGATAAAGAGCACAGGAACCTCCATGTTTGTAACGCTCAGCTTTCCTCCAGCTTCCACCCACACTGTCAGCAAGCAGTGAGCACATACAGAAGTCGTCAGGCATATGAGGAATGAGAAAATGAGCTGGTCTGCCTGCTTTGACACAAGCCTTCAGCCAGAAGGCTGTGGAGTGCAAACAGGGGGAAATGAACAGGCGTGAGCTCACAGTCCTGATCAGGCATCCAGGAACGTCCAGCTCAGCTCACACTCTAGAATAATCCTGAAACACTCCCTAATAAATGCTGACAATTGAGGCTCCTTCCCTCTGTCCCCTCTAGTCATCAGGCTCCCTGAGATGTTCTTCTCCTACTCCAGCCTCTGCACCAACTCACCAGCATCTCTAGACCCTTACCTCTTCTCTCCACCCTCCCTTTTCATCCCCTCACACACTAGGGTGCTTCAGGTCGGGTGGTCAACCAATGATGGTCCACAGGCAAAATCCAGCCCAATGCCTGCTTTCCCAAGTGCAAGTTCACTGCAGCACAGGAACGTCTCTTTATGTGCCATCTCTGGCTGCTTTCATCTGACAACAGCAGTTCTGATAAAAACTGGTGGTCCACCAACCCCTAGGCCAGGAAACACCTCATTCACCTCACAACTGCCAGATGCTGTATCTCCCAACCACGTTTGTACATGCAAGCCTCCTTGTCACACCAGATTCTGTACCCCACAGCATCACCAATCCTCCTCTTCCCATGTGGATGACACCACTGTGCTGCTCCAAATCCCCAACAGGGCTCCCTGCCTGCAGCAGTGTTTTCCCAACTTGAACCCTTCCACCGACCAACCACCTCCACGGCTTTGACACATCCAAAGTCCCCCTACTTATGGCTCAGCTAATGTTTCTAAACTCACTTTCCACTTAAGTCAAACAAAAACTCTTCTATCAACACCAAAAGCAGCAAATCAGAATACCTGCCCTACACAGACGGCAACTCTACAAATCAACATAATGAAAACCCAACTGTAGCAGAAAACTCGAGGTGGGTGCTGTGCTGCTGTTGAAGTCTCAAGCCTCCTCTGCCATTGTTAAAAAGAGAAGCTAGAAGAAGGGATGAGGAAGACACCTCAGCTCCAAACTCAACGTGTCCTCCAGATGCAGTCACAAGACCCGAGTGAGAGTGAGAAGGGAATTGACAGGCGGTTCAGTCATACTTCCATGCCTATTCATCTTCATATTCCCCCGAAAATCAGCTCATGCCACTCTCTCATCATGTCTCCTGGATCTAAACCCCGCTTCCAGTGCCACTGGGAAACCTCCAGCCACTCTAACAAGATACATCATTTCTTGCTCTAAGTACTCAATATGCAGAAACTAACTAACAAACAAAAGTTTGGTTTTCAGCTGAAGACAATAATCTGGGAGAGAGAAAGACCCTGGAGCTGAAGGACCCTGAAAGAAGCAGAACTGTTCTCACTGAGGATGAACCATTTTAGAATGCCCTAAAACTTATTTGAGAGGTTGCAGGGGAAAGCCTAAAGAACACAGCTCAAACTCCACAGAAGAGAACTAGAAAAGTTAGTGTCAGATAATCTACCCAAAACAGCCTGCCAGGTTATTCCTCGATAAGAAATATTTCTACAGAAAGATCACTTCCGTAGAAATGCTTTTCTCCTCTGAAGGCCTCCACGGAATGTGGATGCTGGGACCTCAGGGACAAGTTCACACAGTTTAATTTACTATGGTCATTTCTGAGGGCAGAAGAACTGTCTAAACCAAATGTATCTTCTGCCCCACCTCAGTTCAGGAATACAAACTCTCTCTGTCTTTGATTCAGAACTGAAAAAAACAAAACAAAACACAGCAAAAAAAAAAAAAAAAAAAAACTAACACAAATAAGGTAAATTCTCAACTTGGAGAAATGCCTCAAAGCTGCTTGCTAAGCCATCCTTCACCTCTACTGACCAGCCCAGGGTTCCCTCAAAGATCCCTAAGGAACCACAGTTTGCAAACTACTTCCCTGAACACTTCAGACTCCCCTGGAGGAGATGGCTCCCCTGCCCCTGCGGAACATGAGAGTACATACAACCATCAGGGGGCCATGTACCAGAGTCTAGCTTGGAGCATAAGAGAAAGGAGAGGGTATTTCCTTGGACCCAGAGAGGTCAAGGATCTAGAAACACAGAAAAAGACAGATGGAGCCAAGGCACTGTTTTAAACAGGGCCTCCCCAGTACCCCGCCCCAGGGAAGCCCGGGGATCCATAGGGGTGCTCATCATGGCCCCGACAACACCTTAACGCCCTCTGCCTGGCATGCTCAGGGAGGGAAGGCCAGGCCAGTCAGTGTGGCCTAAGCCCTGTGCCCTTTTCTGCTCCATCTCCCTGGACACAGAACTAGGGAGGCCCCTTACTCAATGCTAGAGCCTCAGCTTCAAGAAC
The DNA here is from genome assembly GCF_054371585.1 of Giraffa tippelskirchi. Taxonomy (NCBI): domain Eukaryota; kingdom Metazoa; phylum Chordata; class Mammalia; order Artiodactyla; family Giraffidae; genus Giraffa; species Giraffa tippelskirchi. The sequence continues at coordinate 19,808,722 of NC_137290.1, forward strand.
ACTGTTTGTCAACTCCCCCCTCTCTGACCTATTCTACTCTCTGGATTTCTATCCTATCCCCAAAGGATGTACAGCCATCCCCTAGTACCCAAGGTGGAATGGTTCCAGGACCCCCCAAGGATACTAAAATCCAAGGACGTGCAAGTTCCTTATATAAAATGGCCTAGAAGGATGAATACAACTGTGCCTTTGTATACAACGGTTCCACATTCATGTATTCAACCAAACAGAGGTGGAATTTTGGTTGTTTGCATGTACACATGAGAAATCCATGGATAGAGAAGGCTACCTATATACTAAATCATATTATATCAATTCACTTTTATTCCACAATAACCTCTTCCTAGGAAATGATATCAATAAAGTCAAAGAGGTTTGACTTTGGGATGAATTGATGTTTTTCCCTGATACACACAAATTAAAATCATAATGACTACAAATGTAAAAAATGACCAATGTGTCCTCTAAAATAACATCTGCATGCAATCAATATGGCACCCCCTGGGAAAATCAGAAATTTGATGTCTGTGTCCAATATGGCAATCACCAGCCACCCATGGCTATTGTATCTACATTCATTATCATTAAATTAACCTGAAATCCAGGTTTTGGTCACACTAGCCCCAGTTCAACAGTTCATTGTTCAAGTGCCATATGAGGCTGGTCGCAGGTTTTCACAATGGGCAGAGGGGATGTAGAACATTCCCATCATCACAGAAGGTTCTACTAGACAACACTTGCCCTCTACATGCAGCCTGAAGACAGACAACTTCCCACATCACAGGAATCACCATGGTATTGGGAGGGGGCTGCTCTGAGATTCTGTTTGGCCCTAGGTGTGTGCAATGGATACTCACCGAGCCACTGTCCTTGCATTTCTCAGCTGGCGTCCCCTTCGCTTTCAAGGCGCTGGTTTACAGGGGGGCTGCCTGAGTTTCGGAGGAAGTGCCCTGCGATAACTTATTTAGTGTTTCCGTGTTCACATCGGGGTCTACTTCCTGCTGAGGGGTGGTAGTTGAGTGCAGAGGGGGAGAGAAGTCATATATACGCCGAGCATAGTAGTTCCCAGGACTGCGGGGAACCCTGCTCTGTGCAAACCACCATGTGTTAAGACATGCCAACCAGCTCCACCCAGGTTACAGTGTGGTCCCTGAATAGCTGGATCGAAGCCTTCCCAGACACAGGAATTCCAGACTGTGTTTGAAGATATGTTCATTTTTAAGAGTGAGAGAGAAGAGTGAAATGGTTGACTGAAAGCTCAACGTTCAGAAAATTAAGATCACGGCAACTGGTCCCATCACTTCATAGGAAATGGATGGGGAAACAGTGTCAGACTTTTTTTTTGTGGAGCTCCAAAATTACTGAAGATGGTGATTGCAGCCGTGAAATTAAAAGGCACTTATTCCTTGGAAGGAAATTTAGGACCAACCTAGATAGCATATTAAAAAGCAGAGACATTACTTTGCCAACCAAAGTCCATCTAGTCAAGGCTATGGTTTTTCCAGTAGTCATGAATGAATGGGAGAGTTGGACTGTGAAGAAACCTGAGCCCTGAAGAATTGATGCTTTAGAACTGTAGTGCTGGAGAAGGCTCTTGACAGTCCCTTGGACTGCAAGGAGATCCAACCAGTCCATCCTAAAAATCAGCCCTGGGTGTTCAATGAAATTATTGATGTTGTAGCTGAAACTCCAATTCTTTGGCCACCTGATACTAATGGTTGACTCACCAGAAAAGACCCTAACGCTGGAATAACTGGGAGCAGGAGGAGAAGGGGACAGCAGGAGATGAGGTGGCTGGATGGCATCACCACCATCCAGCAGAGTTTGGGTAAACTCTGGGAGTTGCTGAACGACAGGGAGGCCTGGTGTGGTGCCATTCTAGGGGTCGCAAAGAGCGGGACATGACAGATTGACTGAACTGAAAGTCGCTCATTCGTGTCTGACTCTCTGCGACCCCATGAATTGCAGCACACCAGGCCTCCCTGTCCATCACCAACTCCCGGAGTCCACCCAAACCCATGTTTACCGAGTAGGTGATGCCATACAACCATCTCATCCTCTGTCGTCCTCTTCTCCTCCCTCCCCCAATCCTACCCAGCATTAGAGTCTTTTCCAATGAGTCAACCCTTCGCATGAGGTGGCCAAAGTATTGGAGTTTCAGCTACAACATCAGACCTTCCAATGAACACCCGGGATTCATCTCTTTTAGGATGGATTGATTGGATCTCCTTGCAGTCCAAGAGACTCTCAAGAGTCTTCTCCAACACCACAGTTCGAAAGCATCAATTCTGTGGCACTCAGCTTTCTTCACCGTCCAACTCTCACATCCATACATGACCACTGCAAAAACCATAGCCTTGATTAGACGGACTTTTGTTGGCAAAGTAATGTCTCTGCTTTTAAATATGCTATCTAGGTTGACCATAACCTTCCTTCCAAAGAGTACGTGTCTTTTAATTTCATGGCTGCAGTCACCATCAGTTTTATTAAATCATTCTGGAGATATAAGCATGTTTGTGAAGCAAATAGTACGACTGTTCCAATTTCATAATTTCCTATTTTAGACGAGTGTGCACCCCCATGCACTTGCTATCACCCTGTTACAGCATAGTTGAAAGGTTTTCACAGACCACATGGACCACAAATCCTAAAACGTTTATTCTCTAGACCTTCTTAAAAAAAGCTTATGAACCCCTGCCTAAGCTTCTCAAACTTGGGTCATTTATCTACCACCCTTGAAAAATTTAGCAATCCACTGACACATTTCCTTGTCACATTATTTATGTTATTTGTGTTTAAATATATTCTTTGAAGTGGAGACTTCTTCTAAACACAGAAATCTAGTATTGGCCATAAATGAGCACTAAGTATAAAATATTACTAACACATATTATTAATCAAGTCTTACTAGGTAGTGTCTCCAGCTAGAGTTTCTTGGCCTGGGATCTGCTTGCTGTGTTTTGGAAAGAGATTTAAAAGGCAGATTAGTTCCAAAGCAGCACTTTGTCCTTCACATAAGCACTAGTGATTGTTATAGCCTTGAGTCCAAGATGGGCTCCATGGTGGGGGCTGTCTAGTATATTGTACATTGTGCATTGCAGAATGGGGTAGAAGATGTGTTTGATTTGTGTGTGTGTGTGTGTGTGTGTCTGCTTAGTCACTCACATTTCTGACGCTTTGCAACCCCATGAAATGTAGCCTGCCAGACTCCTCTGTCTGTGGCCTTCTCCAGGCAAGAATACTGGAGTGTGTTGCCATTTCGTTCTTCAAGGGATGTTCTCGACCCAGGGATCAAATCCAGGTCTCCTGCATTGCAGGCAGTTTCTTTACCACCTTAGCTACCAGGGATGACCACATTGCTTGGGGCAGAGACAAATATTGCCCCAAGCAGGGAACCACAGCAAACCACATGAAGCTAAAGTCATCTGGGCTGTCATTACAAGCTCCATTCACACAAGTGAATGCATCCAAGTAAACTGGAGGGTGGAGACAATGGTGCCTGGAGACTTGGCTATGTGTCTGCCTGCTACTCTCGTGTATGTAGGAGTCATCTGTGGTGAGTGAACGTGGCAAGTGCCCTGTGATCCAGGAAGAGCCAAGGACCCGTCCACCACAGTCAGGTCCAGGGGACACTCTTAGTCCCACCTGACTGGGTGCAAGACTTCATGTGCTCGGGCCAGTGGGCCTTCTGCCAGGGGTAGTCAGAGTAGCTGGTATTCCACAGCAGTAGAAAACATCCTCCTTCTTGCAGTTGGTACAACACAGCTTCCTCTTGGTCTCGGCCACTGCCTGCTGCTTCTCCAGCTCCAGTTGCTTCTTCACCTCAGCAATGAGCTGGTCCTGCTCCTGTTCTAGGCTCTGCCACATCTCTGCCTTTTTCAACTCTGCCAGAGGAGGGGAGGGGAGAGGATACTGACTTCATCGCCCATCCCAAGCCATGGGTTCATTCACACCAGGTCAGAAGGTGAATCCTAACAGGTGTGAAACCTTGGGTCGGGGATGCCCTGGTCATATGAGCCCGTGCAGAGAATCACCCAGCTTCCCTGAGCTCCAATGTCTTCATCTGTAAAATGGGCATCCAGCATGCTGACCACGAATATAAGCATGATCATGAACGTCAGGTCCTGAGGATACTGAAAATGGGGCCCTGCGGTGATTCTGTAGGAAGTACTCACATAAAACCTCTGAAAAATGTCCACTCAATTCACTTTGAAATTTATCATTTGTATAAGCTTTTTCTCTATCAAATACAGAGTACCTATGATCTGTAGGCACTGTTGTAAACACTTTATAAATGTGAACTCTTTTAATCCTTACTCCAACCTTAAGGAGGTGTATACTCCTATAATACCCATTTCACAGATGAGGAAACTGAGGCACACAGCTAAGATGAGCAGAGCTGGGGCTACAACTTGGATATATTTCTTTTCTGATGTGTTTAGTGGCAGCAGATCTAATCTTCCAGACAGGGCATCAGGACTGATCATTGGGCTGACAGGACAATGATCAAACTGCTCAGGCTACTGAGATTTCTCTCAGTTTTACAACAGATCAGAGCTCACAAGCAGGAGAAGCTACCACAGTTGTTGTCATGAATTTGTTGCTGATGTTGGTATTTGGAAGAGAGGAAAACGGGTTTCTGCCAGCTCCTGCTTCATACCTGGTTTCTCCAGGTTAGACTCCCTAAGATGCCGTGTTCTCCCTAAGATTGGTAAGGCGGCCTGGACTACTTTTGACTGAGTGCACATTTGGGCCTAACTCTAGACATGCCAAGAAGTTCCTATCCAAACCTTTGTCAGTGGAGGCCAGGTCAGCAGCACTTACCCAAGTTGCATTTCATGTCCAAGAGCTCCTTTTGGTGCAGCCACTGTATATCCCCCCCCCATGCAGTTATATATTTACTCCTCATTCAAATTCTCCATTATTATATTTTTTAATTTTTTTTAAATATAAATTTATTTATTTTATTTGGAGGCTAATAACTTTCCAATATTGTAGTGGTTTTGACATACATAGAGATGAATCTGCAACGGGTGTACATGTGTTCCTCATCCTGAACCCACCCCACACCTCACTTCCCATCCCATCCCTCTGGGTCATCACAGTGCACCAGCCCCGAGCACCCTGTCTCATGCATCAAAAATGGACTGGTGATTCATTTTGCATGTGATGATATACATGTTTCAATTCCATTCTCCCAAATCATCCCACACTTTCCCTCTCCCAAAGAGTCTAAAATACTGTTCTATACCTTTGTGTCTCTTTCCCTGTCTGTCTCGCATTTAGGGTTATCATTACCATCTTTCTGAATCATATATATATATATATATGTATATATGCATTAGTATGCTGTATTTGTGTTTTTATTTCTGGCTTACTTTACTCTGTATAATAGGCTCCAGTTTCATCCACCTCATTAGACCTGATTTAAATGTTTTTTTTTTTGTTGTTGTTGTTTTATAAATTTATTTATTTTAGTTGGGGGCTAATTACTTTACAATATTGTAATAGTTTTTGCCATACATTGACATGAATCAGCCATGGGTTTACATGTGTTCCCCTTCCTGGACCCCCACCCACCTCCCTCCCCATCCCATCCCTCTGGGTCATCCCATTGCCCCGGCCCTGAGCCCTTGTCTCCTGCATCGAACATGGAATGGTGTTCTGTTTCACATATGATAATATACATGTTTCAATGCTATTCTCCCAGAACGTCCCACCCTCACCTTCTCCCTCAGAGTCCATAAAATTGTTCTATGCATCTGTGTCTCTTATTCTGTCTCCATATAGGGTTATCGTTACCATCTTTCAAATTCCATATATATGCATTAGTATACTGTATTGTTGTTTTTCTTTCTGGCTTACTTCACTCTGTATAATGGGCTCCAGTTTCATCCATCTCAGTAGAACCGATTCAAATGTATTTTTTTTAATGGCTGAGTAATATTCCATTGTGTATATGTACCACAGCTTCCTTATCCATTCGTCTGCTGATGGACATCTAGGTTGCTTCCATGTCCTGGCTATTGTAAACAGTGCTACGATGAACATTGGGGTACACGCGTCTCTTTCAATTCTGGTTTCCTCGGTGTATATGCCCAGCAGTGGGATTGCTGGGTCATATGGCAGTTCTATTCCCAGTTTTTTAAGGAATCTCCACACTGTTCTCCATAGTGGCTGTACTAGTTTGCTTTCCCACCAACAGTGTAAGAGGGTTCCCTTTTCTCCACACCCTCTCCAGCATTTATTGCTTGTAGACTTTTGGATAGCAGCCATTCTGACTGGTGTGAAATGATACCTCATTGTGGTTTTGATTTGCATTTCTCTAATAGTGAGTAATGTTGAGCATCTTTTCATGTGTTTGTTAGCCCTCTGTATGTCTTCTTTGGAGAAATGTCTGTTTAGTTCTTTGTCCCATTTTTTGATTGGGTCGTTTACTTTTCTGGAATTCAACTGCAGAAGTTGCTTGTATATTTTGGAGATTAATTGTTTGTCTGTTGCTTCGTTTGCTATTATTTTCTCCCATTCTGAAGGCTGTCTTTTCACCTTGCTTATAGTTTCCTTTGTTGTGCAAAAGCTTTTCATTTTAATTAGGTCCAATTTGTTTATTTTTGCTTTTATTTCCAATATTCTGGGAGGTGGTTCATGGAGGATTCTGCTGTGATTTATGTCGGAGAGTGTTTTGCCTATGTTTTCCTCTAGGAGTTTTATAGTTTCTGGTCTTACGTTTAGATCTTTAATCCATTGTGAGTTTATTTTTGTGTACGGTGTTAGGAAGTGTTCTAGTTTCATTCTTTTACAAGTGGTTGACCAGTTTTCCCAGCACCACTTGTTAAAGAGATTGTCTTTTCTCCATTGTATATTTTTGCCTCCTTTATCGAAGATAAGGTGTCCATATGTGCGTGGGTTTATCTCTGGGCTTTCTATTTTGTTCCATTGATCTATATTTCTATCTTTGTGCCAGTACCATACTGTCTTGATGACTGTGGCTTTGTAGTACAGCCTGAAGTCAGGCAGGTTGATTCCTCCAGTTCCATTAAGCAAACATTATCCTCAATGGTGAAAAATTGAAAGCATTTCCCCTAAAGTCAGGAACAAGAAAATTACTAGAGTTAATCAATGAATATAGTAAAGTTGCAGGATATAAAATTAACACACAGAAATCCTTTGCATTCCTATACTCCAATAATGAGAAAACAGAAAGAGAAATTAAGGAAACAATACCATTCACCATTGCATCAAAAAGAATAAAATACTTAGGAATATATCTACCTAAAGAAACAAAAGACTTATATATAGAAAACTATAAAACACAGATGAAAGAAATCAAAGAGGACACAAACAGATGGAGAAATATACCGTGGTCATGGATTGGAAGAATTAATATAGTGAAAATGAGTATACTACCCAAAGCAATCTATAGATTCAATGCAATCCCTATCAAGCTACCAATGGTATTGTTCACAGAACTAGAACAAATCATCTCACAATTTGTATGGAAATATAAGAAACCTCGAATAGCCAAAGCAATCTTGAGGTAAATGTATTCTTTTTAATGGCTGAGTAATATTCCATTGTGTATATGTACCACAGGTTTCCTATCCATTTGTCTACTCATTGACATCTAGATTGCTTCCATATCCTGGCTATTATGAACAGGGCTGCAGTGAACACTGGGGTATACGTGTCTCTTTCAATTCTGGTTTCCCCTTTGTTTCTCAATCCTCAGCCTGTGGATCTGTATGGAGACAGAAAGACTTATAAAGTGCATCTGGGCGTTTGCTGTGAATAGGGCTTGGAAGCTCCAGCTATCACGATAGGGTTAATGTCATGTGTTGAGTCAAAGAGCGGGAAGCCTGGTCTCTGCTCGCCTCCCCCAGATGGTTGTCAGTTGGTTAACTCAAATTCATGAGAAATTCTGCTTAAACAAACAAACAAACAAATAAAAAACAAATACCAGTGGTCCATCTTTTCTAAGAGATGCTCCAGTAAAAGCCATTTAAAGTCAAAAAGACCAGATTTTCAAAGTAAATAGTACAGTGAGTGACCTACTTATGAACAGGTTCCATTCCTAGAGCATGTTCCTAAGTCCAATTTCTTTGTAGAAGTCCAACAAAGTTAGCCTAAGCAACCAACTAACACAATCAGCTAGATAGTACAATACCAGGTACATCACTGCTGCTTTTATGCTTGCTTATGGACATCCTGGGCTTGAAATAAAGATACTGTAATACTGCACTCTGTACAGTAAAGCACACAAAGCACAACGACTTGTAGAGGATGTGTGCGGGTGACAATGTACGCCAGGGAGGTGAACTAACTTACAGGATTAAACATGCAAACATTCACGTCTTTCAAAATTCCCAACTTGAAGGTTCACACATAAGACACTTCAGTTCCATTCAGCCCCTCAGTCATGTCCAGCGCTCTGCGACTCCGTGAACTGCAACACGCCAGTCCTCCCTGTCCATCACCAACTCCCGAAGTCCACCCAAACCCATGTTCTTTGAGTCGGTGATGCCATCCAACCATCTCATCCTCTGCCGTCCCCTTCTTCTCCTGCCTTCAATCCTTCCCAGCACCAGGGTCTTTGCAAATGAGTCAGCTCTTTGCATCCAGTGGCCAAAGTATTGGACTTTCAGCTTCAGCATCAGTCCTTCCAATGTACGCCCAGGACTGATCTCTTTAGCATGGGCTGGTCGGATCTCCTGCAGTCCAAGGGCCTCTTAAGTGTCTTCTCCAACACTACAGCTCAAAAGCTTAAATTCTTCTGTTCTCAGCCCTCTGGTTATCCCAATTCTCACATCCACACATGCCCACTGAAGAAACCATAGCCTTAACTAGACTGATCTCTGTTGACAAAGTGATGTCTCTGTTTTTTAATATGCTGTCAAGCTTGGTCATAACTTTCCTTTCAAGGTGCTGGGAAAGCTGGTCAACCACTTGTAAAAGAATGAAACTAGAACACTTCCTAACACCATACACAAAAATTAACTCAAAAAGGAGTAGGCATCTTTTAATTTCATGTCTGCAAACAGCATCTGCAGTGATTTTGGAGCCCAGAAAATTTAAGTCAGCCACTGTTTCCACTCTTTCCCCATCCATTTGCCAAGAAGTGATGCCAGCAGATGGCATGATCTTAGTTTTCTGAATGTTGAGCTTTAAGCCAACTTACAGAAAAATACATATGCATACGTGAATTAGAAAAATATCTTATGGTTAACAATACCTCTGAGAAAGGGTGGAGAATGAAATATGAATTCAATCAAGACTGTAGATTTTTGTGTGTCTAGGCATCCATTTCACTTCGTTCTAAGAAGACATGTATGCACTGTTTGTAAAATGAGAAAAGAAAAAAGAAAAGTAAAACAGCAAGCTGCAAATTAATTTTTAAAAATAATGCCAAATGGAACGTGTCAGACCTCTAGGATACAGTGGCCAGGCAACCAAGGGGAAGTAAACAAATAAAACAAGGACTATTTTTCTCCTGTCCATGTGGCAAAAAAAGAGCTGGTGCCATGGAGTGCAGAGTACGGAGGCTCGGTACATTTCACAGCCTGTCTGTTCTGATATGTCGTCCTCTTGGAAGACTGAGGCTGCTGCTGCTAGCTTTGCTGCTGCTTCTGCTGGTGCTGCATCTTCTGCGCGTGCCTCTTTTGGGAGGACGTTTGAAACTTACTTGATGAGTTCCACACAACCTGCTGCATGGCCAGGGCAGTCTCCTTTGGTAAAACTGGCCTCTGCTTTTTCACTGGGTTTCTCATGCTGCTGCTGCTGCTGGTGGTGGTGGTGGTGGTTGCTGGGCCGTGACTGTGCAGACGGTGCCGTTGGTGGGCGTGACCCCAGCCGTGGAAGTTTGGGAGGATGAGTGGGTGAGGACCAGCATTTCGGGGGGAGACTGGCTGCCCACTGTTGTGGATGATGGAGCTTCACCTACGACGGAAGCCAACACATGAAAAAACAAAACAGAAAGTAGACGGGACTCAGGCTGACCTGCAGGGTCTCCAGGTCAGTGAGTTCTAGGTGACCATCCCAGGCTGTCATGCCAAGGGCCTCCCCATGAATGGGCATATTCTTGCTTTATATGCTTAGGCCACTTCTTCAGCATGTGCAACTTCAAATATCAAACTCCTTGGGTTACTCAAATGTGGGCTTGCTCACATTTGAGAAACTTGTCAAGGCCTCTGAGGGACTGAGGCCAACATGACCCACCCCTTGGCCTGGAGTTGCCCACCTGTTAGTCGATGACCCACTGGCTGAACAGAATCGCTGCAAGTACCTTGTTTTACAGTTAGAGTTCAGTAAGCACTTTGAGAAAGACTTAGCCAAAGTCCCTCTGGTCATTAACAGGAATCCTTTGCTTGGACAGGAAACCTACAGAGCCTGTACCCCAAGGAACCAGACAGCCTCCCAGTGGCCAAAGCACTGAATACCAATGAACCACCCGGAATGAAGAGTATTCCCTTTCATCTCTTCTAATTCCTTCCCGAAGAGTCTCAGTGTGGTCCTGGCAGTCTTGACACCTACCACTCAAGGGAACTCCACACCAAGGACAGAACCATCCCCAGCACAATGGTATTTATGGAGACTTTAGAAGCCTTGCTTTCGTTTTGACTGTAGTTCTCCATTTTGCATCTTTTATGCACAGCACAAAATACTGTTTTCCCTACTGTGTGCTAGTTAAGTTTAAGTTCCAAATTGAGTTCATTTTTTTTAAACAGCTGCTGCTTCAGATAAAAAAATATATACTAGGGCAATAAGTGAACAAACAGGTTTTGGGAATGACAAAAATAATGACTACGAGTGGCTGAGTTTGAAAAATGCTGCCTTTTGGAGTGCATCTACTGGGAGAAAATGAGCTATGAGAGTGGAGGGCAGGATTTCAACAGACAGCAGGGAAAATTTGGAAGAGAACAGTTTTAGCCAAGACATGCCCAGGAATAGGCAGAATTTTGGAGGGTGAGGTCAGGCAGTGAGAAGGGCTGGCCCGGGGGTGACCACAGGAGTGTTCATCTGTAAGCGAAGGGGTCCGTTACGACTGCAGGGGCCCCAGGCACTGGACAGATGAACATCCATCCCCAGAGAGGATTCCCTCGGGTTCACACAAAAAAACACGGATGCAAGTCAGCATCCTTGGTCTCAGACGATGTGCCTGGACATAAAACTAGGTTTAATAAGGACTGAAAGTGAGTTCGCTCCGTCGTGTCCAACTCTTTTGCAACCTCATGGACTGTAGCCCTCCAGGCTCCTCTGTCCATGGGAATTCCCAGGCAAGAATACTGGAGTGGGTTGTTATTTCTTTCCCCAGGGTATCTAACCAACCCAGGGAAAGAAACCTGGGCCTCCAGGATTGCATGCAGATTCTTTATTATCTGAGTCACCAAGCAAGCCCTTAATGACAACACCTTTTTTGGGGGGCTCAGCATGCTTCCACTGCATGACTCCATGCCTGTCATTTTTAGATTTCTGTCACCCAGAAAAGACGTGAGTTCTTGATTATTCTAGGGGAAATTTTCAGTTAACTGTTGTTCTAGGAAAACCAAGGAGTGTGAAAGGAGAAGAGTGCTGACAGGCTGCTTTTCCACCCGAGGGGGGAGGGGGTCTTGGTGGTTACACAACTGACTGGCCCTCTTGCTCCTCCGGGGAAGAATTCAGCCCAAGTCCTGGGCCAGAACACAGGGTGGGACTGAGAGAAGATCTCTACCTAGAGTGAGGTTGCCCCCACCCGTTCCCAGGACAACCTTTCAGATATCGGTCACAGCCTCTGCCCCTTCCCCTTGCAGGGGCAGAAGTGGCTTTGAGCTTGCTCCTTTTAAAAGGCAGAGATCCCACAGGCAAGGCTTCTAACTTGCAAAAGCAACGTTAGTGCCTCTCTTTTCTGCCATGTGGTTAAGAAACATACTGTCCTTGTGGATAAGCTAGTCTGATACCTTCTTGGGCAAAGGGCAACCACAAAAAGGCCCTTTCTCTCTCTCATCTTGCAAAAGCAAACAACTGGCTTTGTAGAGTGGTAACTTCTCTGAAAGAGTCCCATTCGGGCTCTTTTTCAAATTAAAATAACAAACACACAAACAACAACAACAAAGCAGGAGTATGCAATCTGAAAACTTTCCAGGCTTGACACACTTTGGGGGAGTTTTCATTTAGTCACTAAAATGCTTTAATTTCTAAAGGATATGGAAGGTTTACTGGGACGGTGGGGAGGAAGAGGAAAGGCCATGGAAAATTCCATTTCTCCTAAAAATTTTGGAGTATATACTCACCTGCAGTCTCAAAAAGAAGTGACTTTCTTAAAAGTCAACACTCCAAAGGCGACCCCACCCAACTAGCCTACTTATATCAGACTTAGCTTACTGTCTTGTACATTAAAAAAGGACTTTTTCAGAGAAGGCTGGAAACGACTGATATGACACATGTAAGTGGAGTCAAGGTCCTGAAGCGAGCTCCATTAGCCTCTGCTCTGGCATCTCTAGCTAGAAAAGCCATCTTTCGATCTGAGGATTCAGTTTCTCTGTATAAGCTGCACTTCTAACTGAAGATCACTTGGAGGTCACCAAGCACTCTTCAAAGCACCAGTCACTTAATAAACACATAAGTGAAATCACACCTTTGAAAAGATGCTCAACTGCAGAGTCTGACAGGAAGCCAATTCTTCAAGACCGAAATCATCCTCAGGTGGCTCTGGATTTCAACTTCTGTGAAGTTCCTCTAACTGACCTATTGTTTCAGAATCATCCTCTACATAAAATTCCCACCACGTTCAGAGGATCCTAGAGAAACTTCCTTCCGACACCAGTGAGAGGAACAGCTCAGCTTCATTTTATCACCTGGAGTGCCTTGTATTTGGGGGGGGGGCATGAGCTCTTTTAAAGCACTCATATGTTTTTTCCCTTTTCATTTCAACTGCAGGAAGCTCAGGGCCAAAAGGGAAGAGTGACTTTGCTAATTCTGAAGGCTGACATAGTTATTTCTGTATGTAAAATTTCCCTACATCTCTCACTATTTCATGTTCATTTTTCTCGGTGTCTTGATTTCCATTTTATCAGTATATCTGAAATCCTTTCTGGAAGCAGTGAAAAAATCCACAACTAAACAAACAGTCGACTTCAGAAAGAAAGGAATAGTTTAAATCTATCACTCATAGGAACACTGCCATCTGGGACCCAACAATTCCACAAACTTCATGGAGAAAATGCTACTCCTGTTACTCTCTGCAGCATCAGAAGTGGTCCCTCAAACCGCAGTCCACACAGAATTGGATGTTTCAGATGCCACTCATAATTTTAAGGGATGAAGTGGTGATCCATCCTTCCTGACCGACTCAACTGCTCTCTATCATCCTACCCTGCATCACTGAGAGATATTCCATCCTCTCTCAATGAATTCCAGGACTGAGGTTCAGCAACAGTTCACAATGATACAAACACAGAGGATAAAAGTTCAAAACCCATCCCCCCTCCTGCTTTAAGCAGTGAGACTAAGAAAACCCCAGGGCACACAGAACTGAGAAGATGGGTCCTATCAGAAGCTGCCTCTTGTCTGTTTTGTCACTAAGTCGTGTCCAGCTCTTTTGTGATCCCATGGACTATATAGACCACCAGACTCCTCTGTCCATGTAATTCTCCAGGGAAGACTACTGGAGTAGGTTGTCACTGCCTTCTGGGGATCTTCCCAATCCAAGGATCAAATTTGCGTCTCCTGCATTGGCAAGCAGATTCTTTACCACTGAGCTACATAATTAAAACTGGCTATCCGTGTATGTAACTCACAAAGTACAAGAGGTTTTATGGCTACAATCTCCAACTTGTTCTTAGGCCATGTTTCTCCTGGGCTCTTAATTAATTCTTATCTTTCTCGGGCATATCAACAGCCACTTGCCAAGCCAGCGGAGAAATTCACTGACTGCTTCACCAACGGGCCAAATATCTTTTAAATCATTCCTATGTTCCACTGGTATGGATCTATCAGAAGCAGAAGATATTAAGAAGAGGTGGCAAGAATACACAGAAGAACTGTACAAAAAAGATCTTCACGACCCAGATAATCATGATGGTGTGATCACTCACCTAGAGCCAGACATCCTGGAATGTGAAATCAAGTGGGCCTTAGAAAGCATCACTATGAATAAAGCTATTGGAGGTGACGGAATTTCAGTTGAGTTATTTCAAATCCTCAAAGGTGATGCTGTGAAAGCGCTGCACTCGATATGCCAGAAAATTTGGAAAACTCAGCAGTGGCCACAGGACTGGAGGAGGTCAGTTTTCGTTTCAATCCCAAAGAAAGGCAATGGCAAATAATGCTCAAACTACCGCACAATTGCACTCATCTCACAGGCTAGCAATATAATGCTCAAAATTCCCAAGCCATGCTTCAGCAATACATGAACTGTGAACTTCCAGATGTTCAAGCTGGTTTTAGAAGAGGCAGAGGAACCAGAGATCAAATTGCCAATATCCGCTGGATCATCGAAAAAGCAAGAGAGTTCCAGAAAAACATCTATTTCTGCTTTATTGACTATGCCAAAGCCTCTGACTCTGTGGATCACAATAAACTGTGGAAAATTCTGAAAGAGATGGGAATACCAGACCATCTGACCTGTCTCTTGAGAAACCTGTATGCAGGTCAGGAAGCAACGGTTAGAACTGGACATGGAACAACAGACTGGTTCCAAATAGGAAAAGGAGTACGTCAAGGCTGTATATTGTCCCCCTGCTTATTTAACTTCTCTGCAGAGTACATCATGAGAAACGCTGGGCTGGAAAAAACACAAGCTGGAATCAAGATTGCTGGGAGAAATATCAGTAAACTCAGATATGTGGATGACACCACCCTTATGGCAGAAAGGAAAGAAGAACTAAAGAGCCTCTTGATGAATTTGAAAGAGGACAGTGAAAAAGTTTGCTTAAGGCTCAACGTTCAGAAAACTAAGATCATGGCATCTGGTCCCATCACATCATGGGAAATCAATGGGGAAACAGTGGAAAGCGTGTCAGACTTTATTTTTTGGGCTCCAAAATCACTGCTGCTGGTGATTGCAGCCATGAAATTAAAAGATGCTTACTCCTTGGAAGGAAGGTTATGGCCAACCTAGATAGCATATTTAAAAGCAGAGACATTACTTTGCCAAGAAAAGTCCGTCTAGTGAAGGCTATGGTTTTTCCAGTCGTCATGTATGGATGTGAGTGTTGGACGGTGAAGAAAGCTGAGCGCCGAAGAATTGATGCTTTTGAACTATGGTCTTGGAAAAGACTCGTGAGAGTCCCTTGGACTACAGGAGATCCAATCAATCCATCCTAAAAGAGATCAATCCTGGGTGTTCATTGGAAGGTCTGATGTTGTAGCTGAAACTCCAATACTTTGGCCACCTCATGCGAAGTGTTGACTCATTGGAAAAGACCCTAATGCTGGGTAGGATTGGGGGCGGGAGGAGAAGGGGACGACAGAGGGTGAGATGGATGGATGGCATAACCGATTCGATGGACATGGTTTTGGGTAGACTCCGGGAGTTAGTGATGGACAGAGAGGCCTGGCGTGCTGCAATTCATGGGGTCACAAACAGTCAGACACGAATGAGCAACTGAACTGAACTGGACTGATGTTCCACTGTAGCGTCTACCAACATGCCTGGGGTGTCTCAAGTTTGAAAGAAGCCACTGTTGGTTCAGTACCTAACAGCAGTAAAGGGAGAACTGCTAAGACTCAGGCAGCAGTTCACAACTAGGTGAGATTTAGCTTTGTCAAGACACTTTTGAAGTCCTCCACTGGGTAGATGCTACTGACATCCAGTTGGTAAAGACCAGGGATACTGCTAAACATCCTTCAATAAACAGGGCAAAGAACTGCCCAGCATAAAATGTCAATAGCGCCAAGGTTGAGAGGCCTTGGGCCCATGTCAGCTAAATGCAAATATGGCAGAAAACAGGCTCTGGTGCGCATCATACAATGCCCCTTGGATTTCTACAGACCTGAAGAAGAACTCAGCAGTCTGGTGCCGCTCACACGGAAAACCTTACACTCTAGTAAGAAAATGTATTTTGAGATGCCTGGGCAGTGTGAGGGGAGGTAAGGGAGAATAAACTCATCAAGGTCTTTGAACTGAACGCTTTTCTCCATTTCAGCCCTGTCCAACGTCTTAGCATTGATAACCACTTGAGGCATGTAAGTGAATATATTGGAAAGGAAACTGCTTAGGTTCAAAATGACCTGACTGCTGGAAGCACCTATTACTTTCTAAGAGACTTCTTCTCCTGTGCTCAAAATCAACCACATTGGGTACCAAGAAGGTTAAAGGTAGGCAGGCCCAGCTCAAGTCCTTGTCCTGCTCAGTAACTAGCTATGTGACTTGGAGATACCCCAAGCTTTGTTGTGCACACTTCATGATGTCTGAGGGTGACATGACATGTGATAGTATAAATGGCAATGTGGCATTCTAAAACCAAATCAAGAAAGCAGAAACTGATACAGTCACTTACCCTCCTGCTTGGGAGATGTTTCTTTGGGTTCCTTCCTAGGTTTTCGACTCTCCAGTGCAGAAAGGTCTTCTCTTAAATCTCTGACAAATCCGCTCTCTGAATCAGAATCCAGGCCCAAATGCACTCTTGGGGAGTCAGTCTCACGTTTCCCTTCAGCTTATCCTTTGTGGGATGAGGAAAGAATTTTGCTTTGTCTGAAAAGTCCTTCTCAAGCTGGGGGCTCATCTTCTCCTTGACTGATCTTGGCTTTCTCACTGGCTGGTGACATGCTTTCAGCTCCTCTTCTATCTCTACTGGGTTTGCCAATTTGGACTTTCTTCTTTTCTTTTTTTTTTTGAAAGCAGATGGCTCTTTTCCCATCTGAGACAACTCTGTGTCTTCAGCAACTTCTGGCTCATTCTTGGACCTCTGCTCCTCATCACTGATAGGGTCACTTTCGCTACTATCTGACTTCTCTGTATTCCTGGAATCGCTGGGCTTGACAGTCATATAAACATCTTCTGAGATTTCA
Source organism: Giraffa tippelskirchi (assembly GCF_054371585.1). NCBI lineage: Eukaryota > Metazoa > Chordata > Mammalia > Artiodactyla > Giraffidae > Giraffa > Giraffa tippelskirchi. The sequence continues at coordinate 19,825,705 of NC_137290.1, forward strand.
TTTATGCCTACATTAAAAAAAAGAAAGAAAGAAAACAGGATGTAGCATGCTCACAGAAAAAGGAACAGGACCAGAAAACCACAAATATTTAACATGCTCAATGCTGAAATTAAAAAAAAAAAAAATCACATTGCCTCACACTGGCCTGGTGGTGTTAGCAGTAGACTTAAGTTGCAGGTGAATACAAGTGACAAATGGAACTTGCCTGGAGAGTGTTTCAGTTACTGACATTCAAAAATGACATCGGACCAAACCACGTGCATTTCTAATTTATACAGAGCTCAATCTTGGCAGCATAGGTAAGTACTGGGAAACATAGAATGGGAGGGATGGAAGGGAACACTACACAGGATTTGTTAAAACTGATCAATTTTCAGTTCAGTTGAGTTCAGTCGCTCAGTCTCGTCTGACTCTTTGCAACCACATTAACAGCAGCACTCAAGGCCTCCCTGTCCACCACCATCCCCCGGAGTGCACCTAAACTCATGTCCATTGAGTCGGTGATGCCATCAAACCATCTCATTCTCTGTTGTCCCCTTCTCCTCCTGCCCTCAATCTTTCCCAGCATCAGGGTCTTTTCTAATGAGTCAGCTCTTCGCATCAGGTGGCCAAAATATTGGAGTTTCAGCTACAACATCAGTCCTTCCAACGAACACTCAGGACTGATCTCCTTTAGCATGGACTGTTTGGATCTCCTTGCAGCCCAAGGGACTCTCAAGAGTCTTCTCCAACACCACAGTTCAAAAGCATCAATTCTTCAGCTCTCAGCTTTCTTTATAGTTCAACTCTAGCATTCACACATGACAACTGCAAAAGCCATAACCTTGACTAGACAGACCCTTGTTGACAAAGTAATGTCTCTGTTTTTAATATGCTGTCTAGCTTCATCATAACTTTCCTTCCAAGGAGTAAGTGTCTTTTAATGACATGGCTGCAATCAGCATCTGCAGTGATTTTGGAGCCCAGAAATATAAAGTCAGCCACTGTTTCCTCATTTATTTGCCATGAAGTGATGTGACTGGATGTCATGATCTTAGTTTTCTGAATGTTGAACTTTAAGCCAACATTTTCACTCTCCTCTTTCACTTTCATCAAGAGGCTTTTTAGTTCTTCTTCACTTTCTGGCATAAGGGTGGGGTCATCTGCCTGTCTGATGTTATTGATATTTCTCCCAGCCATCTTGATTCCAGCTTGTGCTTCTATTTTACAGATTAGAAATAAAAGAGGGCCTGAGAAATCCCTTGTCCTGGGACACAAAGAAAACCAAGACAGAGAGGCGAGGCTAGAGACATGGATTCTTGAGTCACCACTTGGGCTCTTCCCACATATTCCCAAAGCGTTAAGTCTTTTACTCTTTCTGTCCATGACTCAAAGAAATAAGCCAAGCTTTAAAGCAGGGATTGCAAACTCACAGTGCAAGAGCCACGTGGGGCAAGCAGATGTGTTATTTAGGAAGCAATGATTTGACCCAATGCTTTCCAATCTTTCGTTATTTGTCGCTTTTAACTTAGAATGTGCGGCCAATTCAGAAACCCGGAAGTTTCACACAGAAATTAAGATTTTAGGCTTGCCTGAAAGAGCAGAAGACCTGGCCATTCTCGGTCACAGGGCTTCAAGCCTGGCTGGGGCTGAGAACTATTGTCCCATTTCGGTTGGGGGAGCACTGTCTCCAGGTCACCCAGCTGCCCAGCCCCCATCTTGCTCCCTGCCCTGGAGCAGAGTCAACCATCATTGTGCTTCTACTGTTTTACTACTTGTAACTGAGTCCAGAGGAAAGGCACCCATTTCCATGTCTCAAGCAAAAGGAAAAACGATAAAACAACAGGAGTTTCCTACATATACAAGCAAAAATTGGCAAAAGTCTATTTCTAACAATAATTTCATTTAACCTGTTTGTATTTCCTACTCCCAATAGTGAGCGTCATCCATCTGTAGGTAAATAATCCGTTACCCTACAAGCTTGAAAAGAGGAAATCCCCATCAACTCTGTATTGTCTTCATTCTAGAGCAATGGTTACCATGAGTGGGATCACGGAAGAGAAAATCGTAAAAGGGCAAGAGCCACAAACAGCCCAGCAGGATCAGGAGTGAACTATATCCACCTCCTCCAGGGCTCAAAGGGAAAGAATCAAAAAATCCAATCTGGTTTGATTTCTGGATCTCAGGGCTGGTGCAGTTGGTAACTAATGTTCGGACCCAAGAATGACAAGCATGACCACATTTGCTTGGATACTGGAGCCCAAAGGCGGTGAATTCAGATCCTGCTCCTCTGCTTCTATTAGTTGTGTGACCCTGAACGGGTGGACTACCTCTCTGAGCCTCAGTTTCTTCCCCTGGACAATGGGTTTGATAACATTATCAACCTTCCAGGACAATCTTTGCACAGTGCCGGGGGGATAGGAAGTCCTCCGTAACTCCTTATTGACAATAACAAATCGAGGAGCTAGACTAGCTGCCTGGAAGAACCCAAGAAAGATATGGACTGCATAGTTCCTCCACGTCACTCAATGTCCTAACCAAATGGGCAATCCAGCAAGGAGTGCTTTGGTTAGACAGCCTACGTGACATCCAACGACAGCTCCTTTCTCACCCAAAGGTCCAGAGCACCCAGTGACAAAGAAATCTGAAGATTCCTTTAAAAACTGTAAATAGAATGGCCACACGACCCAGCAATCCCATTGCTGGACTTACACACCGAGGAAACCAGAACCGAAAGCGACTCGTGTACCCCAATGTTCATCGCAGCCGTGTATACAATAACTAGCACATGGAAGCAACCTAGATGTCCATCGGCAGATGAATGGAGATGAAGGCTCTGACCCATACGCACAATGGAATTTTACTCAGCCATTAAAAAGAATGCATTGGAATCAGTTCTAATGAGGTGGATGAAACTGGAGCCTATTATACAGAGCGAAGTAAGCCAGAAAGATAAAACACCAATAGAGTAAATTAACGCATATATATATGGAACTTAGAAAGATGGTAATGATGACCCTATATGTGAGACAGCAAAAGAGACACAGATGTAAAGAAGAGACTGCTGGACTCGGCCGGAAAAGGCGAGGGTGGGATGATTTGAGAGAATAGCATTGAAACATGTATAGTATGTGAAATAGATCACCAGTCCAGGTTTGATGCGTGAGACAAGGTGCTCAGGGCTGGTGCACTGGGATGAATGACTCTGAGGGATGGGATAGGGAGGGAGATGGGAGGGTCGGGATGGGGAACGCATGTACACCCAGGGCTGCATCATGTGAATGTATGGCAAAAGCCACTACACTATTGTAAAGTAATTAGCCTCCAATTGCTATAAATTTTAAAAAAGAGGTAAAAAATAAAAAGAAAGATTAGAAAATATTTTAACTAAGTGATAATAAAAACACAGCGTATCAGAATTCATGAGATGCATGTCTAGAAGTGTTCACAATTTTAAATGCTTCTATTAAAAATGAATAAAAGCCTAAGGCAATGGAAAAGAGAAAAAACAAAAACAAAAACCTCCCTCAAAGCGTTCAGCAAAGGCTATGTATAGGAATGGTGAGGGATAGGTGTGATTAGCTCTTGCAAATTTCTTGCTGTCAGATCTTATGTTCTTGAAGTAAGGTGGTGGTCAGCTAACTGTGTTCCTGTAATCCTTGAGGGAAGCAAATATTATTCCCTATTCCCTATTTCCTGAAAAGATAGGTCCCAAGCTTGACGTTCACCCTCCATGGTCCTGGTTGGGGGGGGAGGGGTCCCTGTGCAGGCTGCTTTTTCTAGTCATGGAGCATTCATCTAGCACCCACTCTTGTTACTTCCAGCAGTGCTCAGTCCTAGGTGGAAGAGGTAATTCTCAGTTCTCTGTGCCCTCCTCTTACCAAGGCCCCCATACACTGCCCAGCCACCTTCAATGAGGGAGCCAGGTACCCAGCATGTAGCTGACCCTCAGCCTCCTCAGTCTACCCAGTTGGAGAGCTGGGTCCTGTAGACTGTGACCCATGCAGATTGCCACAACCATTCGGTCATGGAGGTGGGGATGGAACACGTTGGCCATTGCTTTCAAACCTGGTCCAGACCAGTCAGTGGCTTCAGCAAAGGCTCTGGGACTCTGCAAGACACAGCCTGTTCCCAAGCTCCACAGTTCATTCCCCATCCCAAGGCCCAAGGGCCTAGAGGGCTCTATGGGAAGGCTGTAATATATCTCACTACACTCTGCTCAGAGGCTTTCTGTTGGTGGTATTGGGGTTTCTAACGCCACTGAAGGTCTTGGGCTGAGGTCTGCAGCACCGTTTTCCACCCTGCCTCTATTACAGTATCTTCCTTGATGAGCTTATTCAACCTGGGACTAAAAGTTGGTAACTTGGACCATCACGGACCATTTCCAGTAGCCCAAGGACCACATTCTACTCTGTTTCTATAATGAAGGGATTTCAACTTCACAATGTCATGTGATGTAAAAGATTTATTCTTCCTCTAACTGAAATATTTAACTTAGAATAATGTCTCAATGGATATATATTGCAAACGAGGCTACCATTTATTTATTCACTGCTGGAATTATACTTGATGTGTAAGGTGATTGAAACAATTATCATTGGGGTATAGTTGCATTACAATGATGCTTTAGTTTCTGAGTACGTATGTCCAAGTGAATCCATTTTAGGTGTACACATATCCCCTCGTTTTTGGATTTCCTTCCCATTTAGGTCACCACAGAGCAGAGTCGAGTCCCCTTGTTCTTTCACTTTTCTCATACTGTAACATTTTCGTAAATGCTAACTGGAGGTTAATTACTATACAATATCGTGATGGTTTCTGCCATGCATCAACATTAATAAGCCATAAGTATATCTGGGTCACACCCATCCTGGAGCCTCTCCCACATCCCCTCCTATGCTATTTTTCTGGGTTGTTCCAGAGCACTGCTTTGCATTCCCTGCTTCGTGCCAAGGAAAATCTGAAAGATGATTTTTCTGTATGAAATATGTAATTTTCTTTATCTCACATGTGAGAACATGGGTGCAGATTTTTCTACGTGAAATAGGAAATATGTACTTCATGTTTGAAAATCTACTTGTATAATTTTTTCATCATATATGGAATCTTGTCTGTTTCACATGTGGATATCTGTGCACACTTTTTCCTACATGAATGGGGAATTCCAGATAGTTCAGATATGAAAAGTTGAGCATATGCTTTCCTGTCTGACCTCTGAAGTTGTATCCATTTCCTATGTAAAAATCTCAATGAAATTTTACTGACATGAAGTATGCAATTAAGATATGGGAACCAACAGGAAATTGGAATTCTATTTCATAAAAGAAATTCTGGGACACCAGAATTTAGCTAAATTCTGGGCACCACTGTTTCTTCATGAAATACTTAATTCTTTGTATTTCTTACATAGAAAACAATGACTGTCCACCATGAAATACGGAGATCTCTGTATTAACTGCATCAAAATCTAGGCACTAATTTTCCTTCATGAAACTTGAACTTCTCTATATTTCACATATGATAATCAGAATGAACATTTCCCTATGAGAAATAAGGAAATCTCTGCATTTCATGTAAACCATTGGTTCTTCAGTCTCTGAAACACCTGTTTGCATTTGTGTCCCTGTGTGTTACATGTGTGTGTGTACACATATGTGCTTGTGTCACCTGTTCCTGTGTGTGTGTGTGTGTGTGTGGCCTAATGTAGGTGCTCAGTGTGAAACACCAGACATCCTAGGAGGCAGATTGTGAGCATTGCATCTATCCAGGCACTTAACGTGAGTGTGCCCACGTTAGCTATGTGGCCGAGAGGAAGAGAGTAAGCAATGGTCAGGAGGAGCACTTTACTCCACTTGAAACACTTGCAGGAGGAGCTCTGCTTCTCTGGGAATTGCATCCGCAGGAGCACATCCTTAGCCACTGGGGTGCCTGCTTTAAGCCGTGGGCCAGGGGAAAGGCCAAGTTGGGCCCCTGCGTGCCCAGAATTGCAAGGGGTGTGTCCCGTGAATGAACGCCTTTTGACTCCATTTGATTCGTTCTGTGATGAGGTCTGGAGGTCAGGGTATAGAGTTCAGCTCCGTCCCGCCACCATATTACCCGTGCGTGGTGGCACACGGTTCTGCGCATGCCTGTCTCCCTTTCCCTGCTCATTGGCTGTGGGCAAGTAACCAGTTGGTTGTGCCACATAGACTGCGGCTGGTTGGCGGGCTTTGCCGGCCGCCAGCTGTGCTCTCACGTCCAGCTTCTTTGTGGCTCTGGGCTACTGCCAGAACACCATGGAGAGTGAGATGGGGCCAGAGGAAGGCGGCAGCACCCCGGGATCCTGGGTCTTAGTTGTGAGCCCGGGTCTTCTCGAGGGAGGGACCCTGGGGCCTACCAGCGCGGTGGGGGCGGCAGAGGCAATGCAGGCCGCAGGTAGTGCACCAGGCGAAGAGGCCGCCCTCTTCTGGGTGCAGGCGGTAGAGAAAGGTGCAGCCCTGGAGGAGGGAGAGTTGGCGGGATTCGGGCAGGAGTTCCAGCTGCTGGTGTTAGACATCATGGAGGAGGTGGAGGTGGTGGCCTACGAGGAGTAGGAGCAGGTGTCCTCGCAGGAGCAGGTGTCCTCGCAGGAGCAGGGCCAGGAACATCCAAGCCCCAGAGCCCCCAGGGATCAGCCCACACTGGAGGCCCTGACGGCCCTGCAGCTGGAGCTGGATTTCTTGAATAAGAAAGCCCAAAGGGCCCGCGCTCGCCTGAAACACAAGAACTGCCAGAGGCGGAAGCTGCGTCTAGAACACAGAAGTGCCATCATCGAGGGAATCCGTGGATTCTGGGTCGAAGTTGTATCCCTTGGTGTGGTGCTTGTGAATTTTTTTTTTTCAATCTGGGTAATTGCAGAAGCAGTTTAGAGATCTGGCAGTTCTGGTACAAAATGTATTTTTTGGATGCTGAGTATTGGTTACCATTCTGTGTATCTGTTCCCGATATAAGGTGTGATGTCCTTGCTGTTCTGGGTAGCACAAATTGCTACTTGGGCTTTATTTGCAGAGGTCCCAATCAGAATTGTCATTAGCACCAGGGACTCTTCAGAGAAAAGGCTTGTCTGGGATCCAGGTCTTCTCTGAAAAGCTGCGTGAATTTGGCGGTGAGGTTGGGATGTGTAAATGCTCATGCTGCTTGTACGTAGGAGTGCCTGTTTTCCAGAAGTAAGCTAAGTTTTAGGAGGCTGAGATGGAGCTTAGGGCCTTTCCTGTTAGGAACAGAACCTGCTCTGGTAGTGCATTTATAGGCACAGCCTTGGGGCTTGTCATGCCTTCATACAGTCTGCGTTAACAGAAATGTGAGGAGTTAACTCGTCGCAAGATGAAGTCAGACAGCGCCATTCTACACTTTAGGCTAGATTTGTCCTTCCAGCACTTTTTTCCTCTAGCATCTAGAGGCTCCTTGACCTAAAGCAGTTTATGAACCACCCTCAAATGTCAGCTATGATGGCTGACCAAGATGAAGACATACTTCACTTCATGACCAACTTAAAGGTCAGGCAGGGGACACTGATAATTGTGGGGGGAAGGTGACTGCGGAGGGGAGAGGACATGATTTACCCCTGAAAACAGGAAAGGACAGCTCTTCTGTAAAGGGGTTTCACACCCATCCACCCCTACCCTACTCCCGACACTTTGTCCTGGCAGGTGGAGGAACTCAGGCATCCCTCTCATCACTGCAAGATCACATTGTCCTTCTGGAAGAATAGGTATTTCCAGAATGAAGTGATTGTTAAGGATTATCTCATTAATGTCACTGGTAAGAGGCAGCTCCTTGGATTTGGTGGGTGGGGGCAGAAAAGTGTAGGTTGAATTGGAAAGTGATTTAGGTCTTTCTCCCATACTCCTTTTCCTGCAGGATATCGAGCATCTCATTCCACCCTAATTCACTGGAACCAGGGATTTGAACGCAAGGCATACAGCCGCAGGCACCATGACAGCAGCGTTAACTTCTTCAACTGGCCCTTTGACCACAATTTCACAGGATCTGACCGGATTGCTGAGGTAGGGTCCCACGCGGCCACTGGGCCAGAACTGGTGATGTATGTTGGAATTCTTGGCGGTGTACAGGAGTGCTCAGGGTCTGGCCAGCCCCGTGCTGACCTAGCTCATTGCCCTGACAGTTCACCATAAAGGATCTCTGGCCCAATCCCATGTGGTACTATATGAGGAGGAAGGCTCTGACACGAGAGGTACTGGGAGGACGAGAGGCGAGGAGCCCAGGGATTGGGCACTGGCATAAGTGTTTTCCAGAAACTTGGGTCACTTATTTCACTTGTGGAGAAAGTGAGACTCTGTGGAATGCAGAGTAACACCATGGAATGAGGGAATCAGCAAGAGACAGCAGAAGTAGAGAACTGTAGTGAAAAACAGGTTCTAAGTAGAGAAGCTTCAGGTAGATGAAGTGTCCTGGTCAGGGCAATGTCACTCCAATTTATATCTGGCTCAGCTGCACATCTCTGAACTGGCATTCCATGGCCAACAAGGCAACCCTCAGGTTCCTCTTAAATTGGGGCCCACCTACTATTGAAATCCTCTTTCTACAACGGTCTGTGAGTCTCCTTTCTGCTAGGCTGTTCCCCACTGACCATCATTTGATTCCATTTTGATCATCACACTTGTGTCTATTTTTGTTTTCTTTTACATTTTCCCCACATGCCACTCGCATTCTGAGAATACTGACCACTGTGTAGGATTATGGAGAATAGTCTTTTAACTTATTTATTTTACCTGGAGGATGATTACTTTACAAAACCATGATGGTTTTTTTCATACATTGGCCAACACGAATCACCCATAGATATACACGTGTCCCCCCAAATGCTGAACCCAACCGCCACTGCCTTCCCCTACCTGTCTTCCTGGGTTGTCCCACAACATGACTTTGGTTGCCTTGCTTCACGCATCAAATTTGCGCTGGTCGTCTATTTTGCATAAGGTAATGTAAATGTTTGAGGGCTATTTTCTCAAATTAACCCAGACTCACATTCCACCACGGAGTCCAGATTCTGTTCTTTATATGTCTGTGTCTTATTTGCTGTTCTGCATGTTCGATGTCTGGTACCACCTACGTGGTCCTAAACTCCATATATTTGTACTAACGTGCAGTATTTGCTTTTTCTCTTTCTTTCTTCAAACTCTTAATAGGCTCCATATTCATTCCAACTCATTAGGACTGAGTTCAAGGCATTCCTTTTTAGAGCTGAGAAACATACCATTGTGTATATGTACCCCAACTCCCTTAACCCTTCATCTGCCGATGGCCATATAGGTTGCTTGCATATCCTAGCTCTTGTAAATAGTTGTACAGTGAAGATTGGGGTGCGTGGTTTAAAAACCTGTATGCAGATCAGGAAGCAACAGTTCGAACTGGACATGGAAAAACAGACTGGTTCCAAATAGGAAAAGGAGTACATCAAGGCTCTACGTTGTCACCCTGCCTGTTTAAGTCTCTATGCAAAGTACATCATGAGAAACGCTAGGCTGGAAGAAACACAAGCTAGAATCAAGTTTGCCAGGAGAAATATCAATAACCTCAGATATGCAGATGACACCACCCTTATGGCAGAAAGTGAAGAAGAACTAAAGAGCCTCTTGATGAAAGTGAAAGAGGAGAGTGAAAAAGTTGGCTTAAAGCTCAACGTTAAGAAAACTAAGATCATGGCATCTGGTCCCATCACTTCATGGGAAATAGATGGGGAAACATTGGAAACGGTGTCTGACTTTATTTTGGGGGGGTCCAAAATCACTGCTGATGATGATTGCAGCCGTGAAATTAAAAGACACTTACTCCTTGGAAGGAAGGTTATGGCCAACCTAGATAGCGTATTTAAAAGCAGAGACATTACTTTGCCAACAAAAGTCCGTCTAGTCAAGGCTATGGTTTTTTCAATGGTCATGTATGGATGTGAGAGGTGGATGGTGAAGAAAGCTGAGCGCCGAAGAATTGATGCTTTTGAACTGTGGTGTTGGAGAAGACTCTTGAGAGTCCATTGGACTGCAAGGAGATGCCATCAGTCCATCCTAAAGGAAATCAATCCTGGGTGTTCATTGGAAGGATTGATGTTGAAGCTGAAACTCCAATACTTTGGTCACTTCATGCAAAGTGTTGACTCATTGGAAAAGACCCTAATGCTGAGTAGGATTGGCGGGAGGAGGACAAGGGGACTACCGAGGATGAGATGGTTGGATGGCATCACTGACTCGATGGACATAGGTTTGGGTAGACTCCTGGAGTTGGTGATGGACAGAGAGGCCTGGAGTGCTGCAATTCATGGGGTCACAAAGAGTCAGACACGACTGTCCGACTGAACTGAACTGAACCGAACTGAGAGAGGAAATATAAAAGTTCACAGACTCTCTCTCCTGGAAACTGACTTGAAAGGTTAAAGCTGTCTTTAGTGTTGTTCCGGGAGGCTAGGTTGACATATATATATGTTTCTCTGTCCGTTTTGAAAGGAAACCCCCGATTTTGAGAAACTTATGTTGGAGTGTCCCCCTTTACCTAAAATAGAAAACCTAAGAAGGTGCTTCACATGAAGATCAATGGCCAACTAGTCCTCTCTGACATGAAAGTAATGAAGAGTGGTCTGCTGGTGAAACAGATCAAGAGGGAGAAACCAGTAAACATGAAATAATTCTGAAGGATAAATAGAAAGCATCAACCATAGGTGTCTGTGTATTGTTCGGCCAGGTCCTCAGGACAGATACTTCAACTCCATGTAGGATTCTCACTTTAACGCGTGGGAATTACCAGACCATGGAGAGTTATAGAGGGGGTTAAGTCATATGTTGGGGTTGTGTCAGGGGACAAGTTCTTCCTGTGGGGTGGGGTTGGGGAGGAAGGAGAAGGAAGAGGAGGGGCCATTAACTGTGGGTCTGGCAACTTGACAAGGGAAATGTGGATGTTCATGGAAAGGGTCTGGTGAACAAGAGCCAGAGATCGAAATAGTGGGACACAACTTTGTTGGAAGGTGGTGCCCCAGGTATCATCACTGTTGGATATCATCAGGCATTTTAAGAGTACAGGACAAGGAAAAAGCCTTAACATTCAACTCACTATGAACCACATAGCCTCCTTGTGTATATGACTGCACAGTTCACCTTTTCTCAGAGTCAGCTTCCCAGGCCTAGGGTTCCAGGTAACATCTTAGGGGATGGGGGCATAAAGTATATGGAGGGGCTGTGGCCCAGAGCAAAAGCGAGGGGGTGGGAAGGCAGTAAGGATATTAATTTCTGGCAAAAGTGACCAGGGGAAAAGATAAATCACCAGGAAACAGACAAACAAAACAGATCCCATCATGTATGTTTGAGCTCATGTGAACTCTGTTCTTTTTTCCAAGAACTCAGTTTAGGTACAAAGTCTGCAGGGGCAGAAGTCAGGGGAATGGGGATGTTAAACAGACTAAGTCCAGCCTACCCAGCCGTGCACTCTGTGTCACATGATGGCTCAGTGCTTAATATCCTTTTTTCCAGGAAGGCTTAAGCTCTGTGCCCAAGGCCCTCTGTCAGGCCTAGGTGCAGAAATAACATTTTTCCACAAACCCTCTGGTGACAGTGTCTATTCCTTGCTGAATGGCTCAGCACCGGCTATATAAAACCGCAAGTGGCCTTCTTCTGGGCTTTGTCGCTACTCTGTGGGCCAAGGGCCAATGGGAACACCTGGAGAATACAGAGCTTACGGAGGGACTGGTCGAACTTAGGGTGGCCCTTTCCAGGTAGATGGCTGCTTTCCGGAATCACGTCCACCTCTGGATTGGGCAAAGGACAGACTGGCACAAAGGGAGTAGGGAGAGGTCAATGTTTGTCTTCTCACCCCAGATACAATGGCTCCAACGTGGGCATTCCTGTGGGTGATATTTCTGTCTCACATGGAGTTCTCACTCCAAAAATTGTCTCCCGACAGCAGCATCTCTTTGGAGGGCAAAGGGTAAAGGATGAACGTCAAAGTTCATGGGTTTATGGATGCCCCCTTCAAGGTGCACTGAATGAGATCTCCTGCTCAGGGCCAACTTTTGCATTTGAATATCTTCAGCCTAGTATGCCCCTTCTACAGAGGAGCATCTACAGTTCCAGAAGGCAAGGCTTGTCCTTCTCTGGGTGCTTTCTGTACAAGCAGCGCAGAAAACAATGGAAACATGTCTTCTTACTTTCTTAATGTGTAATCTTCAAAGGATCCTGGGGGCTCCGGCAGGCTGGTACCTGTCTTTCTCAGCGCCAGTTCAAAACAAAACAACACAAAACAGAAACTATGCTGTAATAAGTCTGCTGTGGGTGTGGGATGGTGTATTGGTGCATGTTTTGGGGGACCTTAGTCTGGGCTCATTCTAGGGGCTGCATGGTAGTTATCCACATTCAGAAGTTTTAGTAAGGCATTTCAAAGAAGTTAAAGACAAGAAACGTTAAGGACAGGGTTCCCCAACACCTACTATCTCCTGTCTTCAGTATCAGTGCTTCAGTACCAGGGGTAGCTTTAGCTCTAACCTGTCGTGGAGTGAAGAGTGCAGAGATAGTCATGGATCGGTTAGTAAACCTGAACTATGCATGGTTGACTTGATGGTCATTCTCTGGAAACTTGCCATGACATGTGTCCCCATGTCTTTCGGGCTTTCACTTGGGCCCTAAGGTCTAGGCGCTATTAGATTTGACTGCACACTTGGACGTGTTGTGTAAGGTTTTCTTCCACTGAATATCAATGCGTGTGAGACTTGGCGGATTACTGATAATTTCTTGAGCATTCTGGCTCAATCACCCTGAGCTGCATTTGTTTCCTGTTCCCTGGATATGTTCATGTTTTCCTCTGTTTAGAATGAAGATTGGGTGTCTCTGTTGTGCCTGCCCATGAATGTGAGTTGATGTTTCTTCCCGTGGGTCTGCCTATGACTCCTGTCTTCTTTGATGTGGCACCGATGCCTGTGCCATTATACACAGCTCTGCTGCAATAGCTATGTCAGTTCTTGCATGGCCCTATTCAACATACATGAATTGTGTTGCTTGTATTCACTTTTGTTTTTTAAGTTTGTGTGTCTTTGTCAGATTGTGTGTGAATTGGATGATTTCTTTCATTCCTGGATCAAATGTTTCCAACCTCTTGAATTGTGACTTTTTTTTTTAAGAGATACACGATATTTGTGAACAGCAAGAAATGCTTTATCGCAGGAATAGTTAACAGTGACCCACGTTTGGAAACAGCAATACCCACATATTTACAGAAATGCCCGTTGGGCAAGAATATCACTCGTTGAAATGAGAATATGAATCAGGATCACAAAAGGCAAAGATGTTGCAGGAATGCATCTGTCAGAAAATTTTTCGTCTGTCAGGAGAGATTTGGGGTTGATTGTTAAGTGTTCTATAAACACTGCTGCAGAAAAGAAGGACATTGACTATTACCACTTCTTGCAGTGATCGTTAATCTGACATTACCCATGCAGAATTTCTTCATGATTTTAAGTGAAGCATCACTCAGGCAGTAAGAGTTGGGGCTTGCCTTTCTGTGAATAGGAATTTGTTAAAGAATTCTTGTCCTCGGTGACCTTCTATAGCCTGGGGAAAGGGGCTTGCATGATCAAGTACAAGTTCAAAGCCCCTTGCTATTTCTGTGCTTTTTCTGGAAGGAAAGCACAGGGAATGGAATGATGCCAATGTGATTGGCACTGTGAACCAGTCTGTTGTGATGGGAGTAGAGATCAGAGGCACACGTCACTCAACCGTCCACAGTGAGGACTTCCAGCCCTGCCAAACTCTTTGAATGTCAGTCCCCCTCATGAGAAAATCCCATTCACCTTCCAGGATTATCATAGAAGTAGAATAGGATGCTGATTTGATCAACTAGTGAGGGAAGAAAATAATAATAACTGGGCCCAAAAAAGAGGGGTGCTTACCAAAGTCCATTACACTGGACAAGTAAGCAATTAGTTGCACATCTGTGCGAGTTTCTTTTCAGGATTGTTTGTGTGTGTATGTGGGTAGGTGGGTGGGTGAGCATGCAGACACATGTGCGCTGACACAAATGTGTGTGTGAGCTGTCTGAACTGGTCTGTCTGGGGGATGGAAGAATGGACACTGAAAACGCGAAAGAGCTTGTGTAAGATGTAAAGATCATAGGGCAGCAGAAGCACTGACGCCATGGAAAAAAGCCCAGGGATCTCACCGAGAGAGCAAGCTAGAAGTGTAAACAGGCTTGTAAGTGTAAACATGGATCCCTGAGCAGAAAGGAGAGGCAAGAACAAAGCACCTGGGTGCAGTCATGGAGGATGCAAAGGAGCAGAGAAATGGAGTGGGCCAGATTCCCAGGCACAGAAGAGGGGCTATGCACAGCCCCTAGGACACCCAGCTACAAAGGGTTTTCTTTCCTTCTCAAGTGCAGGACCATTCTATCCTCGACATGACCAGGCATCTGAGCACAGCTTGCCCTTTTCTGTAAGGTTTGGGAGACTGGTGGCACTGTAGCATAAGCACCTGCTACATGCAGTTTGTCAGTTTGAAACATCACTCCTTAAAAGGGTGTCTTGGGTTGATCCTCTCACCCCTCCCAGTCCCACGGGCCTGGGCTGATGGTGTAGGCTGGGCTGTGTTCTCACGGGGAGGCTGGATGAGAACAGAACCACTTTGAAAGGGCCTCTGTACAATAAATGGACAGACTTCAATTCCTCTGGCAATGGAGAGCCGTGGCCCTTGGTGGGGCGCTATCCTTAGCATCTCTGTATAAATTTCTCTCAACAGAGAGAATTCCATGTCTGTATCACATTTAGACATGAGGGCAAAAGTGTTCTATGTGAAGCATGGAAGTTGGTATTTCACGTCTGAATACATGCATGTAGATTTCCTGAATGAAATACAGAATTCGCTGCATTTCGCCTGTGAATATCTCACCACAAACTTTCCAAATTGAGAATGGAATTCCCTATATTTTACAGTATGAAAATGTATGCACATATTAAAACATAATGTGACACACATGAGAAGCAAACTACTAAACGATGGAAAAGATAAAAGATATACTCGCTCTATATATCCTAGCAAATCAGCTCATGACAAAGTTTCCAAAATAATGAGTAGTCCTCAAGTAAGACCTGATGAAAACCTTTGTCACACTTTGTCCTAAATTCACCTGGTAACTAGGAGAGCTCTCAGTGTCTGTTAACTTGCTTCACACACAAGAAAAAAACTGCTCATCCTTTTATGAGTGTATGTGGTTTTGAAGTGAGACATTATCTCAAGAGATTCTGTTAACCTCCATAGACTTAAGAGATAAGGTGTTACTGTAACTAAATACCCCTGTACCCAACAACCTTGGGCCAAGCAATATTGAAACATTAAAGTTTAAAGCAGAGTATGTTTTACTGCAGAGCCATGCAAGAAGTGTGGCTTATGCCTTTAAAAACCTCAATCTACCTAAAGAGAAAAAAGAGCTACATATAGAAAAGTATAAAGCACTGATGAAAGAAATCAAACAGTACACAAATAGATGGATAAATATACCGTGTTCATGGATCAGAAGAATCAATATAGTGAAAACGAGTATACCACCCAAAGCAATCTATAGATTCAATGCAATCCCTATCAAGCTACCAGCGGTATTTTTCAGAGAACTAGAAAAAATAATTTCACAATTTGTATGGAAATACAAAAAACCTCGAATAGCCAAAGAAATCTTGAGAATGAAGAATGGAATAGGAGGAATCAACCTGCCTGACTTCAGGCTATGCCACAAAGTTACAGTCATCAAGATAGTATGGTACTGGCACGGAGACAGAAACATAGATCAATGGAACGCAATAGCAAGCCCAGAGATAAATTCATGCACCTATGGACACCTTATCTGTGACAAAGGAGGAAAGAATATAAAATGGAGAAAAGACAATTTCCTTAATACGTGGAGCTGGGAAAACTGGTCAACCACTTGGTAAAGAATGAAACTAGAACACTTTCTAACACCGTACACAAAAATAAACTCAAAATGGATTGAAGATCTGAATGTAAGACCACAAACTATAAAACTATAAGAGTCCTAGAGGAAAACATAGGCAAAACACTATCCGACACAATTCACAGCAGGATCCTCTATGACCCACCTCCAAGAATAATGGAAATAAAAGCAAAAATAAACAAATGGGACCTAATGAAACTTAAAAGCTTTTGCACAACAAAGGAGACTAGAAGCAAGGGGGAAAAGCCTGCCTTCAGAATGGGAGAAACTAATAGCAAACGAACCAACTGACAAAGAATTAATATCAAAAGTATGCAAGCAACACCTGCAGCTCAAGTCCAGAAAAATTAGCGAACCAATAAAAAATTGGGCCAAAGAACTAAACAGACATTTCTCCAAAGAAGACATACAGATGGTAACAAACACATGAAAAGATGCTCAACATCACTCATTATCAGAGAAATGCAAATCAAAACCTCAACGAGGTAGCATCTCACACTGGTCAGAATGCCTGCCATCCAATAATCTACAAACAATAAATGCTGGAGAGGGTACGGAGAAAAAGGAACCCTCTTACACTCTCAGTGGGAATGCAAACTAGTACAGCCACTATGGAGAACAGTGTGGAGGTTCTGCCATATAACACAGTGAACCCACTGATGGGCATATACACCGAGGAAGCCAGAACTGAAAGAGACATGCTGCTGCTGCTGCTGCTAAGTCGTTTCAGTCGTGTCCGACTCTGTGCGACCCCATAGACGGCAGCCCACCAGGCTCCGCCGTCCCTGGGATTCTCCAGGCAAGAATACTGGAGTGGGCTGCCATTTCCTTCTCCAATGCATGAAAGGGAAAAGTGAAAGTGAAGTCGCTCAGTCGTGTCCGACTCTTAGCGACACCATGGACTGTAGCCTACCACGCTCCTCCGTCCAGGGGATTTTCCAGGCAAGAGTACTGGGGTAGGGTGCCATTGCCTTCTCCGGAAAGAGACATGTGTACCCCAATATTCATCGAAGCCCTGTTTATAATAGCCAGGACACAGAAGCAACCCAAATGGCCATCAGCAGACGAATGGATAAGAAATCTGTGATACATATACACAATGGAATATTACTCAGCCATTAAAATGAATGCATTTGAATCCCTTCTAACGAGGTGGATTAAACCGGAGCCTATTATACAGAGTGAAGTAAATCAGAAAGCAAAACACCAATACAGTATACTAACACATATATATGGAATTTAGAAAGATGCTAGCGATAACCCTATATGCAGGACAGCAAAACAGACACAGATGTATAGAACAGATTTTTGGACTCTGTGGGAGATTGCAAGGGTGGAATGATTTGGGAGAATGACCTTGAAACATGTATATTATCATATGTCAACCCAGATCATATGCCATATCATGTCATATGCCAGGCCAGATTTGATGCATGAGACAAGGTGCTCGGGGCTGGTGCACTGGGAGGACCCAGAAGGATGGGATGGGGAGGGAGGAGTGAAGGGGCCTCAGGATGGGGAACACATGTGCACCCGTGGCGGATACATGTCAATGTATTCAGAAACCACTTAGATATTGTAAAGTAATTAGCGCCCAATTAAAATAAATAAATTTATATTAAAAAAATAAAAGTTACCTGAAAATAAACTACTTACATTTTCGTCAAAAAGAAAAAAAAAAAGAATGCTCTTGAACTAACAAGTCTTGGGAACTGAACTTCATGCCATTCTGCCCCTTCAGTTTGGACTAGGCATCAGGTTTTTTTTGTTTGTTTCTTTGTTTTTTGACTACTGAAAAGATGGAGTAGATTTCCTTCCAGTCTTTACATCTACTTAGACATAATCTTTCACATTTTTTTAATGAAACAATGCATCTATTTCTGTTAAAATGTTTATTGTGAGCAAAAACCAACCAAACAAACAACAAAAAAGAAATTGGTGCCCAGATTTTCACATGAGAAACAGAGATAATGCCATCATTCATGCAGGAAAATCTGCACCCTGATTTTCAGATGTGAAATATAAATAAGTCCCTATTTTATGTAATGAAAACTGTGCTGTGATGTAGATGTTGGAAAATTTGTGAAATTCATATTTAATATAGGAAAATGGATGCCCAGATTTTCTGATGTGAAATACACAGAATTTCAAAACTTCTTGTAGTAATACAGACATGCAGATATTCATAAATAAAATACAGAGAATTTCATATATTACGCTGAAAAAAAAATGGCTTCCAGAGTCTCATATATGACATATACAGAGGTGCATTTTTCATATGGGAAAATCAAAACCTAGAAATACAAATGTCACTCCAGTTATTTACGCAATTCATGTAGAAATATTGGCACCCAGATTCTCATGTGTGAAATATAGATTATTCCATATATCATGCAAGGCAGCCTTCACGCAGATTTTCAGAAGTGAAATCCAGAGAATTCCAAACTTCAATAGGGAAATCTGTGGCCAGATTTTCATATATGAAATATAGTTGATTCTATATTTGACTGCCTGGCCCAGATATCAATTTCTGAATCATGGAAAATTGCATATTTTATATGTCAAAATCTGACACAAATATTCACATGTGAATAACTGACATTTTGTATCTCACATGAGAAAATATGTCCCCAGATTTTCCAATGCAAAATATACAGAATTCCATATTTCATACTGAAGAGCTTCATGCAAGTTTTCTTGGGTGAAATACAGAGAGTTTCACACCTCAAGCATGAAAACCACTTTATATATGAAATAGAAATTTCTACATTTCTTTAGGAAACTCGATGCAAAGTGTTTCAATTGTTAAATATACAGTATTTTGTAGCGCATGAAGCAAAGCCAATATCCGCTGGATCATCGAAAAAGCAAGAGAGTTCCAGAAAAACATCTATTTCTGCTTTATTGACTATGCCAAAGCCTTTGACTGTGTGGATCACAATAAACTGTGCAAAATTCTGAAAGAGATGGGAATACCAGACCATCTGACCTGTCTCTTGAGAAACCTGTATGCAGGTCAGGAAGCAACAGTTAGAACTGGACATGGAACAACAGACTGGTTCCAAATAGGAAAAGGAGTACATCAAGGCTGTATATTGTCTCCCTGCTTATTTAACTTCTCTGCAGAGTACATCATGAGAAACGCTGGGCTGGAAGAAACACAAGCTGGAATCAAGATTGCCGGGAGAAATATCAATAACCTCAGATATGCAGATGACACCACCCTTATGGCAGAAAGTGAAGAAGAACTAAAGAGCCTTTTGATGAAGGTGAAAGAGGAGAGTGAAAAAGTTGGTTTAAAGCTCAATGTTCAGAAAACTAAGATCATGGCATCTGGTCCCATCACTCCATGGGAAATAGATGGGGAAACAGTGGAAGCAGTGTCAGACTTTACTTTTTTTGGCTCCAGAATCACTGCTGATGGTGACTGCAGCCATGAAATTAAAAGACGCTTACTCCTTGGAAGGAAGGTTATGGCCAACCTAGATAGCATGTTTAAAAGCAGAGACATTACTTTGCCAACAAAAGTCCGTCTAGTCAAGGCTACGGTTTTTCCAGTGGTCATGTATGGATGTGAGAGTTGGACGGTGAAGAAAGCTGAGCACCGCAGAATTGATGCTTTTGAACTGTGGTGTTGGAGAAGACTCTTGAGAATTTCTTGGACTGCAAGGAAATCCAATCAATCCATCCTAAAAGAGATCAATCCTGGGTGTTCATTGGAAGGTCTGATGTTGAAGCTGAAGCTCCAATACTTTGGCCACCTCATGCGAAGGGTTGACTCATTGGAAAAGACCCTAATGCTGGGTAGGATTGGGGGCGGAAGGAGAAGTGGACGACAGAGGATGAGATGGTTGGATGGCATCACCGACTCGATGAAAATGGGTTTGGGTAGACTCCGGGAGTTGGTGATGGACAGAGAGGCCTGGCGTGCTGCAATTCATGGGGTCGCAGAGAGTCGGACACGACTGAGCGACTGAACTGTACTGAACTGAAGCGAAGCAAAGCCAGCACACAGGTTTTCAGATGAGAAATATGAAAAATTCCATATTTCATGTTACAAAACGTGATCTTATTTATTGCCAATTCTATGTGAAATACAAGAATTTCATATTTCAGGGGAAAATGCTCTGTGCCTCGAGTTTCAAATGCGAAAGTAGAGATATCCATATTTCCTGTAGGAAAATCAGTGCCTAGATTGTCATTCATGAAATATAAAGAACTGAATATCTCATGTAGAAAAATCGTGACCCAGATTTTCCTAAATGAGATATAAAAAGTTCATTATCTCATGGATTAGGTCTCTGCCAAGATTTTTTTTTTTACGTGAAATATAAAAGTCTATCCCACAAATGCAGATGCTGAAGAAGATGAAATAATCAGTTCTCATGAAAACTTACAAGACCTTGTGGAACTAACATCAAATGAAAGAGATCCTTATCATCATCAGTTCAGTTCAGTTCAGTCGCTCAGTCGTGTCCGACTCTCTGCGACCCCATGAACTGCAGCACGCCAGGCCTCTCTGTCCATCACCAACTCCAGGAGTCTACCCAAACCCATGTTCATCGAGTCGGTGATACCATCCAACCATCTCATCCTCTGTCGTCCCCTTCTCCTCCCGCCCCCAATCCTACCCAGCATTAGGGTCTTTTCCAATGAGTCAACCCTTCGCATGTGGTGGCCAAAGTATTGGAGTTTCAGCTACAACATCAGACCTTCCAATGAACACCCAGGATTGATGTCTTTTAGGATGGATTGATTGGATCTCCTTGCAGTCCAAGGGACTCTCAAGAGTCTTCTCCAACACCACAGTTCAAAAGCATCAATTCTGCGGTGCTCAGCTTTCTTCACCGTCCAACTCTCACAACCATACATGACCACTGGAAAAACCATAGCCTTGACTAGACGGACTTTTGTTGGCAAAGTAATGTCTCTGCTTTTAAACATGCTATCTAGGTTGGCCATAACCTTCCTTCCAAGGAGTAAGCGTCTTTTAATTTCATGGCTGCAGTCACCATCAGCAGTGATTCTGGAGCCAAAAAAAGTAAAGTCTGACACTGTTTCCACTGTTTCCCCATCTATTTCCCATGAAGGGATGGGACCAGATGCCATGATCTTAGTTTTCTGAACGTTGAGCTTTAAACCAACTTTTTCACTCTCCTCCTTCACCTTCATCAAGAGGCTCTTTAGTTCTTCTTCACTTTCTGCCATAAAGGTGGTGTCATCTGCATACCTGAGGTTATTGATATTTCTCCCGGCAATCTTGATTCCAGCTTGTGTTTCCTCCAGCCCAGCGTTTCTCATGATGTACTCTGCATAGAAGTTAAATAAGCAGGGGGACGATATACAGCCTTGACATACTCCTTTTCCTATTTGGAACCAGTCTGTTGTTCCATGTCCAGTTCTAACTGTTGCTTCCTGACCTGCATACAGGTTTCTCAAGAGACAGGTCAGATGGTCTGGTATTCCCATCTCTTTCAGAATTTTGCACAGTTTATTGTGATCCACACAGTCAAAGGCTTTGGCATAGTCAATAAAGCAGAAATAGATGTTTTTCTGGAACTCTCTTGCTTTTTCGATGATCCAGCGGATATTGGCAATTTGATCTCTGGTTCCTCTGCCTTTTCTAAAACCAGCTTGAACATCTGGAAGTTCACAGTTCACGTATTGCTGAAGCCTGGCTTGGAGAATTTTGAGCATTAGTTTACTAGCATGTGAGATGAGTGCAATTGTGCGGTAGTTTTAGCATTGTTTGGCATTGCCTTATCATCGTAGGGGGTTGGAATTCAAAAGTAGGAATTCAAGAGGTACCTGGAGAGACAGGCAAGTTTGACCTTGGAGTAAAAAGTGAAGCAAGGCACGGACTAATCAAATTCTGTCAAGAAATGCACTGGTCATAGCAATCATCTTTTACAACAACAGAAGAGACGGCCTTACAGAAGTATGTCACCAAATGGTCTCTGCTGATATCAGATTGATTATATTCTTGGTAGCAATCAAGGAGGAGAAGCTGCATACGATCAGCAAAAACAAGACCTGTGGATCATCATCAGATCATCATCTTCTCATGGCAAAATGCAGGCTTAAACTAAACGTAGAGGAGTTGGGCTGCATGCAGAGGGCAGAACGACTAGGTCAGCAAGGTACAATTTAAATGAAATCCCCTCTCAATATGCAGTGTAGATAACAAATAGTTTCAAGGGTTTAGATCTAGTAAACAGTGTCTAAAGTACTGTGGAAGGAGGCCCAAAATATTGTACAAGGAGCAAACCATCCCAACGAAAACTAAAAGCATGAAGGCACAGTGACTGTCTGAGGAGTGTTTCCAAGTTGCTGTGGAAAGGAGAGAAGCAAAAAGCATGCAGACAATGCAAAGGTACCCCAACTAAGTGCAGAGTTTCAGAGAATAACAAGGGGAGACAAGCAGGACTTCTTCAATAAACAATGCAAAGAAATAGAAGAAAACAATAGAAAGGAAAGACTAGAGATCTCTTCAAGAAAATTGGAGGTATCAAAAGGACATTTCATCCAAAGATGAGCATGATAAAGGACAGAAACAGTAAAGACCGAAACTAAGTAGAAGAGATCAAGATGAGATGGAAGAATATACAGAAGTGTAGAAAAACAGGCCTAAACGACTCAGATAAGCATGATGTTGTGACCATTCACCCAGAGCCAGCCATTCAGGAGTGTGAAATCAAGTGAGGTGATGGAGTTCCAGCAGAGCTACTTAAAGTTCTAAAAGAAAATGCTATCAAGGTGCTGCACTCAGATCAGTTCAGTTGAGGTCAGTCGCTCAGTCGTGTCTGACTCTTTGTGACGCCATGAATCACAGTATACCAGGCCTCCCTGTCCATCACCGACTCCCGGAGTTCACCCAAACCTATGTTCATCGAGTCGGTGATGCCATCCAACCATCTCATCTTCTGTCATCCCCTTCTCCTTCTGCCCCCAATCCTTCCCAGCATTAGGGTATTTTGCAATGAATCAACTCTTCACATGAGGTGGCCTAAGTACTGGAGTTTCAGCTTGAACATCAGTCCTTCCAATGAACACCCAGGACTGATCTCCTTTAGGATGAACTGGTTGGATCTCCTTGCAGTCCAAGGGACTCTCAAGAGTCTTCTCCAACACCACAGTTCAAAAGTACCAATTCTTCCGTGCTCAGCTTTCTTCACCGTCCAGCTCTCACATCGATATATGACCACTGGAAAAACCATAGCCTTGACTAGACGGGCCTTTGTTGGCAAAGTAATGTCTCTGCTTCTAAATATGGTATCTAAGTTGATCATAACCTTCCATCCAATGAGCAAGTGTCTTTTAATTTCATGGCTGCTATCACCATCAGCAGTGATTTTGGAGCCCCCAAAATTAAAGTCTTTCACTGTTTCCCCATCTATTTCCCATGAAATGATGGGGGCAGATGTATGATCTTAGTTTGCTGAACGTTGAGCTTTAAGCCAACTTTTTCACTCTCCTCTTTCACTTTCATCAAGAGGTTCTTTAGTTCTTCTTCACTTTCTGCCATAAGGTGGTGTCATCTGCATATCTGAGATTATTGCTAGTTCTCGCGGCAATCTTGATTCCAGCCTGAGTTTCTTCCAGCCCAGCGTTTCTCATGATGTACTCTGCATATAAGTTAAATAAGCAGGGTGACAATATACAGCCTTGACGTTCTCCTTTTCCTTTTTGGAAGCAGTCAGTTGTTCCATGTCCAGTTCTAACTGTTGCTTCCTAACCTGCATACAGGTTTCTCAAGAGACAGTTCAGATGGTCTGGTATTCCCATCTCTTTCAGAATTTTCCACAGTTTATTGTGATCCACACAGTCAAAAGCTTTGACCTAGTCAATAAAGCAGAAATAGGTGTTTTTTCTGAAACTGTCTAGCGTTTTCGATGATCCAGCGGATGTTGGCAATTTGATCTCTGGTTCCTCTGCCTTTTCTAAAACCAACATGAACATCTGGAAGTTCACAGTTCACGTATTGCTGAGGTCTGGCTTAGAGAATTTTGAACATTACTTTACTAGTGTGTGCGGTGAGTGCAATTGTACGGTTTTTGAGCATTCTTTGGCATTGCATTTCTGTGACATGGGAATGAAACGGACCTTTTCCCGTCCTGTGGCCACTGCTAAATTTTCCATATTTGCTGCCATATCGAGTGCAGCACTTTCACAGCATCATCTCTGATGATTTAAAATAGCTCAACTGGAATTCCATCACCTCCACTAGCTTTGTTCATAGTGATGCTTTTACTTTATTTTTTTTTTCTTTTATTTTAGTTGGGGGCTAATTACTTTACAATATTGCAGTAGTTTTTGCCATTCATTGACATGAATCAGCCATGCGTTTACATGTGTTCCCCTTCCTGGACCCCCCTCCCACCTCCCTCTCCATCCCATCCCTCTGGGTCATCCCATTGCCCCAACCCTGAGCATTTGTCTCATGCATTGAACAGGGAATGGTGTTCTGCTTCACATATGATAATAACCATGTTTCAATGCTATTCTCCCAGAACGTCCCATCCTCACCTTCTCCCTCAAAGTCCGTAAGACTATTGTATGCATCTGTCTCTCTTATTCTGTCTCACATATAGGGTTATCGTTACCATCTTTCAAATTCCATATATATGCATTAGTATACTGTATTGGTGTTTTTCTTTCATACTGATGTTTTTAAGGCCCACTTGACTTCACATTCCAGGATATCTGGCTGTAGTGAATGATTGCACCTTTCTGATCATCTGGGACGTGAACATCTTTTTTTTACAGTTTTTCTGTGTATTCTTGCCACGTCTTCTTAATATCTTCTGCTTCTCTCAGGTCCATACCATTTCTGTTTTTTATCGAGCCCATCTTTGCATGAAATGTTCCCTTGATATCTCTAATTTTCTTGAAGAGATCGCTAATCTTTCCCACTCTGATGTTTCCTCTGTTTCTTTGCATTGATCACTGAGGAAGGCTTTCTTATATCACTTTGCTCTTGTTTGGAACTCTGCATTCAGATGGGAATATCTTTCCTTTTCTCCTTTGCTTTTTTCTTCTCTTCTTTTCCCAGCTATTTTTCAAGCCTCTTCAGAAAGCTATTTTGCTTTTGTGCACTTCTTTTCAATGGGGATCGTCTTGAGCCCTGTCTCCTTTACAGTGTCGCGAACGTCTGTCCATAGTTCATCAGGCACTCTGTCTATCAGATCTAGTCCCTTAAATCTATATGTCACTTCCACTCTTTAATTATAAGGGATTTGATTTAAGTCATGCATGAATGGTCTAGTGGTTTTCCCTACTTTCTTCAATTTAAATCTGAAGTTGGCAATAAGGAGTTCATGATCTGAGCCACAGTCTGTTCCCGGTCTTTATTTTTTTGCTGAATGTATAGAGCTCCTCCATCTTGGCTGCAAAGAATATATTCAATCTGATTTCGATGCTGACCATCTGGTGATCTCCATGGGTAGAGTCTTCTCTTGTGTTGTTGGAGGAGGGTGTTTGCTATGACCAGTGCTGAACTCGAGATGTCAGCAAATCTCGAAGACCTAACAACTGCCACAGGCCTGGAAAACGTCAATCCTTTTCCCAGTTCCCAAGAAGGGTAGGACTGAAGAACGTTCAAACCACCACACAATTGTGTTTGTCTCCCATGCTAAAAATGTATGCTCAAAATCCTTCATGCTAGGCTTCAGCATTACATGAGCTGAGAAATTCCAGATCTTCGGGTAGCTTTAGAAACAGCAGAGGAGCCAGAGCTCAAGTTGTCACCATTTGCTGGATGAGAGAAATAGCAAATTAATTCCAGAAAAACCTCTACCTCTTTTTCACTGACGACTCTATACAGTCTTTGATTGTATGGATCATAACAAATTGTGAGAAACCCTTAAAGAGATGGGAATACAGGACCATCTTTTACCAGGATCCTGAGAGACCTGTAGGCAGGTCAAGAACCAAGCGTTAGAACCACATATGGAAAAACTGACTGCTTCAGGATTGAGAAAGGATGAAAAGGCTGTTGATTGTCACCTTGTTTATTTAACTTAAGCACATAGCACATCATGAGAAATGCCAGGCTGGATGAGTTGCACGTGGAATCATGATTGCTGGGAGAAATGTCAACCACCTACGATATGCGTATGAATACCACTCTAATGATAGAAAACAAAGAGGGACTAAAGAATCTCTTGATGGGGGTGAAGGAGGACAGTGCAAATGCAGGCATAAAACTCAGTATAAAAACGCAGCTCACAATATCCGTTTCCATCACTTCATGGCAAATAGAAAGGGGAAACGGGAAAGCTGTGCCAGATTTCCTCTTCCTGGGCTCTAAAATCTCTGCATATGGTGACTGCAGCCATGAAATCAGAAAACCAATTCTTATTGGCAGGAAAGCTCTGACACACCTAGACAGTGTGTAAAAAAGCAAAGCTATCACGTTGTTGACAAAGGTCCATAGAGTCGAGGCTACGGTCTTTCTGGTAGTCACTTATGGTTGTCTGAGATGGACCACAGTGGAGGCAGAGCGCCAAAGAACTGATGCTTTTTGAACTGTGGGGCTGGAGAAGACTCTTGTGAATCCCTTGGACAGCAAGGAGACCAAACCAGTCAATCTTCAAGGAAATCAACCCTAAATACTCATTGGAAGGGCCACTGCTGAAGCTGAAGCTCTAAAACTTTGTCCACCTGATGCGAAGAGCCAACTCACTGGAAAAGACCCTGATGCTGGGAAAGACTGAGGTCAGAATGCAAAGCCAGAAACAAGGATGAGATGGTTGGATGGCATCATCGATGCAATGGATATGAACCTGGGCACACTCCGGCAGATAGTGGAGGACAGGGAGACCTGGTGTGCTGCCACCCACAGCTTCGTAAAGTGTCAGACACGACGTGGCCACTGAACAACGATGTGGAAGTGTCCTAATTTCATTCTTTTACCTTTAGCTGTCAAGATTTTCCAGCATCACTTATGAAAGAGATTATCTTTGCTCCATTGCATATTTCTGCCTCCTTTGTCATAGATTAGGGGACCCATTTGGGCATGAGATTATCTCCTGGTTTTCTGTCGTGTTCCATTTCTCTACATTCCTGTTTCTGTGTTAGTTCCATACCACACTGATTACTGCAGCTTTGTAGTATAGACTGAAATCAGGGAGTCTGAATCCTCCAGCTCTTGTTTTTCTCTCTCAAGGCAACATGGTTCTTCAAGGTCTTCTGTATTTCCATACAAGTTGTATAACTTTTTTGTTCTACTATCTGTGAAAAATGCCATTGGTAATTTCGTAGGAATGGCAGTGAATCTGCAAACTGCATTTTGTAGTGTAGCCATTTTCGCAATATTTTTTCTTCCAGTACATGAGAATGGTGTATCTCACTATCTCTTTATATCACCGTTGTTTCATCCATGCCTTATTTTTTTCTGTGCACCAGTTTGTTCCCAGCCTAGGTAGGTTTGTTCCCAGAAATTTTTCTCTTCTTGGTTCCATGGTGAATGGGATTGCTTCCTTCGTTTCTATTTTTTTTTTTATTTTTTGTTGTTATTTTATAGGAAAGCAAGAGTGTTCTGTGTGTTATCTTTGTATCCATCCAATACCCTAACGTCCTGGATTAGTTCTAGTCATTTCCTGGTGGTATCTTTGGATTCTCTGGGCATAGTATCATGCCACGTGCAAACAATGACAGTTTCACCTCTTCTTTCCCAGTTCGTTTGAAAATTGTTTTCTTCTTCTCCTCTGATTGCTCTCACTTGGATTCCAGAGACTATGCTGAGTAACAATGGTGAGAGTGGGCATCTTTATCTTATTCATAACATTAGGGGACATGCTCTCAGGTTTTTACCATTGGGAATCTTGTGTGCAGTGGATTTATTCAATGTGGTGGCCTTTATTAGGTTGAAAAAGATTCCCTGTGATCCCACTGCCTGTACAGGTTTTTGCATACACCCATCATGAATGGGTGTTGAATGTTGTCAAAAGTGTTTTCTGCATCTGTATCCTAAAGAGTTTCAAGGCCTCTTCTTGGAAAACTTAGTTATCTTTCAGTGTTCTTTCTTCCTTTCACCCCCTGATGCAAAGAGCTGACTCAGTAGAAAATGCCCCGATGCTGGGATAGATTGAAGGTGAAAGGAGAAGTGGTCAGCAGATGATGAAATGGCTAGATAACATCACCAACCCTATGGACATGAATCTGAACAAATTCTGGGAAATAGGGAAGGGAAGTCTGGCAGACTAGAGTCCATGGGGTTCCAAAGAGTTGGGTATGACTTACTGACTGAATAACAACACAAATTCTCTCCTTCTGTGATTGACACTACTATTCATTCTTGATTACTTCCTTTTCTAATGCACTTCACCCTATCCATACCTCAGTTTTGTTAATTTTACCCCTTATCATGCTTTAGATTCAGCTACATACCACTGTCTTTATTGCCACTCACCTGGCAGAACATGGGCAGATTTCTCAACTGCAGATGACTCAGTGGACGGCAATCCATTCTCTAGCATCCACGTATGTTCCTCGGACACTGTCTACCTTGCTACAGAGAAAATTGTCACTCACCAGCTAAGCCATGTGATGGCAAGCAAGATCTTGAGAAGAGCCTATGAGGACTCTGGATTCTACCTTATTCTCAATCTTCACGTTGTTCCTTTATTCTTCAATCACACTGACCTTTCAATCTGTTCTCTTTTCTTCTTAGCCTCACCATCTGTGCCTATGCCATTCTACTGCTCCCCTTGATTTCTCTTGTTTGTTAATGCCTATGAGATCTTATTTTAACTTCCTCTTGAAGCTTTCTCTGACTTTACAGATTGTTATTAGGCTACTATGGTAGATTGACCTGTTCAATGCAATTTGATAGATTGTCTTCTCTGACTGGAATAGACGATCATCTCCCAAGTCTATTTCACTTGGGATTTTATTTGATTCTCTTCTGGAATAGAGATCTGTATTTGAAACATACAACCTAAATAATGGAATCAATAAAAAACATGTTTAAACTAACTAATCTTGATAAACTCTGGACTCGAAGACAGATTATTAAGATTCTATCCCTCGAAAAAATGAAGTATATTGTTTATAAGTTAAAATCACCAACTGTGGGTGTCCATCTCAAGATCAGCTAAAGAAATATCATCAGCTTCTAAGAAAACCATATCTTTCCATGACTTATGTGGCCAAGGAACGTCAAAAAGGGGGGAAAAAAACGAAAAAACAAACAAACAAACAAAGTAATCTCACAGGTCTGTACAAAGGATAGTAAATAGCAGCAGACAGCGGCATTTCACCGTAAGAGAAATTGAGACTAGAGTATAAATATTTTTCCCTTTCCTTTTCTTGCTGAATGGTAGTTACTATTCTGTGGTGGGAATGTTTTCCATCAGATTACCTAAAAGCAGAGGCCATGTTTGTTACTCAGATGACTCAATGGTGAGGGGTTTCCAGGAGAAATGGAATAAGAGAAGCAGGATATAGCAGAGGGGAAACAAAATCTAATGTCAAGCAGAGACCAAGTTGCACCAGGCTTTATCTCATTTTGTATTAAGACATCTGCTTCCATGTCACTCAGTCCAAATCTCACCCATAGATGTGAGAATTTCACCGCTTGGATGAGGAGGCTTTCCTGTGACCAAAGGCAACTTTCCAGAAAAGGGAACCTTTCACAAACATTAGTGGCCAGGATTTATGGTGTTGAGGGTTGCCTAGTGAAAGGGACCTGAGTTCAGTTCAGTTCAGTCGCTCAGTCGTGTCCGACTCTTTGCGACTCCATGAATTGCAGCACGCCAGGCCTCTCTGTCCATCACCAACTCCCAGAGTCTACCCAAACCCATGTTCATCGAGTCGGTTATACCATCCAACCATCTCATCCTCTGTCGTCCCCTTCTCCTCCCGCCCCCAATCCTACCCAGCATTAGGGTCTTTTCCAATGAGTCAACCCTTCGCATGTGGTGGCCAAAGTATTGGAGTTCCAGCTTCAACATCAGACCTTCCAATGAACACCCAGGATTGATGTCTTTTAGGATGGATTGATTGGATCTCCTTGCAGTCCAAGGGACTCTCAAGAGTCTTCTCCAACACCACAGTTCAAAAGCATCAATTCTGCGGTGCTCAGCTTTCTTCACCGTCCAACTCTCACATCCATACATGACCACTGGAAAAACCATAGCCTTGACTAGACGGACTTTTCTTGGCAAAGTAATGTCTCTGCTTTTAAATATGCCATCTAGGTTGGCCATAACCTTCCTTGCAATGAGTAAGCGTCTTTTAGTTTCATGACTGCAATCACCATCAGCAGTGATTTTGGAGACCCCCAAAATAAAGTCTGACACTGTTTCCACTGTTTCCCCATCTATTTCCCATGAAGTGATGGGACCAGATGCCATGATCTTACTTTTTTGAATGTTGAGCTTTAAGCCAACTTTTTCACTCTTCTCTTTCACTTTCATCAAGAGGCTCTTTAGTTCTTCTTCACTTTCTGCCATAAGGGTGGTGTCATCTGCATATCTGAGGTTGTTGATATTTCTCCTGGCAATCTTGATTCCAGCTTGTGTTTCTTCCAGCCCAGCCTTTCTCATGATGTACTCTGCATAGAAGTTAAATAAGCAGGGTGACTATATACAGCCTTGACGTACTCCTTTTCCTGTTTGGAACCAGTCTGTTGTTCCATGTCCAGTTCTAACTGTTGCTTCCTGACCTGCATACAGGTTTCTCAAGAGACAGGCTTTGGCATAGTCAATAAAGCAGAAGTAGATGTTTTTCTGGAACTCTCTCGCTTTTTCGATGATCCAGTGGATATTGGCTGGATATAGGTATATCCAGGTCTAGTCCCTTAAATCTATTTGTCACTTCCACTGTATACTCATAAGGGATTTGATCTAGGTCATACATGAATGGGCTAGTGGTTTTCCCTACTTTTTTCAAATTAACTCTGAATTTGGCAATAAGCAGTTCATGAGCTGAGCCACAGTTTTCCCCCAATCTTGTTTTTGCTGACTGTATAGAGCTTCTCCATCTGTGGCTGCAAAGAATATAATCAATCTGATTTTGGTGTTGACCATCTGGTGATGTCCACGTGTAGAGTCTTCTCTTGTGTTGTTGGAATAGGGTGTTTGCTATTACCAGTGCATTCTCGTGGCAAAACTCTATTAGCCTTTGCCCTGCTTCATTCTATACTCCAAGGCCAAACTTGCCTGTTACACCAGTGTTTCTTGACTTCCTACTTTTGCATTCCAGTCCCCTATAATGAAAAGGACATCTTTTTTGAGTGTTAGTTCTCGAAGGCCTTGTAGGTCTTCATAGATTCAACTTCAGCTTCTTCGGCGTTACTGGTTGGGACGTAGACTTGGATTACCATGATATTGAATGATTTGCCTTGGAAACGAACATAGATCATTCTATCGTTTTTGAGATTGCATCCAAGTACTGCATTTTGGACTCTTTTGTTGACCATGGTGTCTACTCCATTTCTTCTAAGGGATTCTTGCCCACAGTAGTAGATATAATGGTCATCTGAGTTAAATTCACCCATTCCACTCCATCTTAGTTGGCTGATTCCTAGAATGTCGACGTTCACTATTGCCATCTCCTGTTTGACCACTTCCAATTTGCCTTGATTCACGGACCTAACATTCCAGGTTCCTATGCAGTATTGCTCTTTACAGCATCGGACTTTGTGTTTATCACCAGTCACATCCACAGTTGGATATCGTTTTTGCTTTGGCTCCATCCCATCATTCTTTCTGGAGTTATTTCTCCACTGATCTCCATTAGCATATTGGGCACCTACTGACCTGGGGAGTTCATCTTTCAGTGTCCTATCTTTTTGCCTTTTCATACTGTTCATGGGGTTCTCAAGGCAAGAATACTGAAGTGGTTTGCCATGCCCTTCTCCAGTGGACCACTTCCTGTCAGGTGTAGGTATAGTCTGATATAGGTATAGGTATAGTCTGGTGCGTTCTACCCAGCAGGCCACACTGCCTCTCGTTTTTACCACTGGTCTTCCTACTTATTGTATGTCTGAAACAGAGGCTATCTCTGACCCTTGGACCACTAAAATTTGCCACGAAGAAGCCCCACACACCGATTATAGGAGTTGGAAAGTGTCAGTTGCTCAATGGTGTCCGATCTTGGCGACCCCACGGACCAGACCCCACCAGGCTCTTCTGTCCGTAGAATTTTCCAGCCAAGAATACTGGAATGGGTAGACAGTTCCTTTGCCAGGGGATCTTGACAAATTGAACCTCGGTCTCCCACGTTGCAGGCAGATATCTTACTGTCTGAGCCGTGCACATCAAGGACAATGAGAATACCAGGTATTTCACTGACTAGCCACCATACTCAAAGTCCAAGGTCCAGGGTCCAATTGCCCTATTGAATGGTTCCTTTAATGGTTGCTACTAGTAATCCATGCTCTAAAGTCAAAGTGAAAGTTGCTCAGGCATGTCAGAGTCTTTGCGACTCCATGGACTCAGCAGCCCGTGGAATCTTCTAGGCCAGAATACTGGTGTGGGTAGCCTATCCCTTCTCCAGCAGATCTTCCTGATCCAGGAATCGAACCGGAGTCTCCTGCATTGCAGGCGGACTCTTTACCAACTGAGCTATCAGAGAAGCCCAATCCGGGCAGTAAGGTCAACCTCTAAACTGTATGTCCTATTATGTGATGTGCACAGAATCAGATATGTACGAGTAAGAAGGCTTCTAAGGAGCAAAATAATCAAGTGGTTGCTATTGAAAATATCTATATATGAAAGAGTTTAGAAGTTCCAGGGAAATGTCTTGATTATGAAGCTTGCAGGGAAAGGAAAAAAAAAAAAAGAAGACAGAGCTTTGCAGGCCCACATTCATTCCATAATTCAGCTCCAACAGCTTAAATAGTATCTATTGCATACACTGTTCTCTGAGGCAGAAAAGGTTAAAGCTTAGAGTTTGGCAACTGGCAATCTGATCCAATTGCTAATCTAATCCACAGACCGGGAGCTGACTGTGACTCAGATCATGAACTCTATTATACTCTTTGCAGCCAAAGATGGAGAAACTTCATAGAGTCAGCACACAAAAGATCGGAAGCTCTCTATGGCTCAGATCATGAACTCCTTATTACCAAATTCAGACTTAAATTGAAGAAAGTGGGGAACACCACTAGACCATTCAGGTATGACATAAATCAAATCTCTTATGATTATGCAGTGGGAGTAAGACACAAACTGAAGGGACTAGATCTGATAGAAAGAGTGTCTGATGAACTATGGACGAAGATTCATGACACTGTACAGGAGACATGGATCAAGACCATCCCAACAAGAAAAAAAAATACAAAAAAGGAAAATGGCTGCCTAACGAGACCTTACAAAGAGCTGTGAAAAGAAGAGAAGTGAAAAGCAAAGGAGAAAAGGAAATATATACCTATTTGAATGCACAATTCCAAAGAATAGCAAGGAGAGTTAAGAAAGCCTTCCTCAGTGATCAGTGCAAAGAAATAGAGGAAAACAATAGAATGGGAAGACTTGAGATTTCTTCAAAAAGTTAGAGATACCAAGGGAACATTTCATGCAAAAATGGACTTGAAAAAGAACCAAAATGGTATGTACCTTACAGAAGCAAAATACATTAATTAGTGGCGACAAGAATACACAGAACTGTACAAAAAACCTTCATGACCAAGATAATCACCATGGTGTGATCACTCACCTAGAGACATGCATCCTGGAATGTGAAGCCAAGTGGGCCTTAGGAAGAAGCACTACGTATAAAGCTAGTGGTAATTATGGAATTCCATTTTTAAATCCTAAAAGATGATGCTGTGAAAGTTCTACACTCAATATGTCAGCAAATTTGGAAAACTCAGAGGTGCCCACAAGACTGCAAAGTGTCAGTTTTCATTCCAATCCCAAGGAAAGGCAATGCAAAAGAATATTCCTTGCTTGGACCTACAATAAACACCACACTACACTTGCTTTCACCACAGCTCACAGTCAGTTGTTTGACTTTACTGCACACAAGCAAGCTCACCCAAGTTTTTTTGGTAAAAGTATTGACTTCTAAGAGTGTGTGTACCAAAGAGTGATACAATAATTTTATTTCAAGAACCAAGTAGACTTATTGATGTAATTTGTTTGTGTAAAATTTCTTGAGGAATGAAATTTTGCAAGTTTCATGTTTGTGGTTTCTATTTAAGTAAGCAGCCTATATTTTCAGTACAGTTCAGTCGCTCAGTCATGTCCGACTCTTTGCGACCCCATGAACTGCAGCACGCCAGGCCTCTCTGTCCATCACCAACTCCAGGAGTCTACCCAAACCCATGTTCATTGAGTCGGTGATGCCATTCAACCATCTCATCCTCTGTCATCCCCTTCTCCTTCCGCCCCCAATCCTATCCAGCATTAGGGTCTTTTCCAATGAGTCAACACTTCGCATGAGGTGGCCAAAGTATTGAAGCTTCAGCTTCAACATCAGACCTTCCAATGAACACCC
The DNA here is from genome assembly GCF_054371585.1 of Giraffa tippelskirchi. Lineage (NCBI taxonomy): Eukaryota > Metazoa > Chordata > Mammalia > Artiodactyla > Giraffidae > Giraffa > Giraffa tippelskirchi. The sequence continues at coordinate 19,860,079 of NC_137290.1, forward strand.
AGGATTGATCTCTTTTTGGATGGATTGATTGGATCTCCTTGCAGTCCAAGGGAATCTCAAGAGTCTTCTCCAATGCCACAGATCAAAAGCATCAATTCTGTGGTGCTCAGCTTTCTCCACCGTCCAAGTCTCACATCCATACATGACCACTGGAAAAACCATAGCCTTGACTAGATGGGCTTTTGTTGGCCAAGTAATGTCTCTGGTTTTAAATATGCTATCTAGGTTGGCCATAACCTTCCTTCCAAGGAGGAAGCATCTTTTAATTTCATGGCTGCAGTCACCATCAGCAGTGATTCTGGAGCCCAAAAAAGTACAGTCTGACACTGTTTCCACTGTTTCCCCGTCTATTTCCCATAGAGTGATGGGACCAGATGCCATGATCTTAGCTTTCTGAACGTTGAGCTTTAAGCCAATTTTTTCACTCTCCTCCTTCACCTTCATCAAGAGGCTCTTTAGTTCTTCTTCACTTTCTGCCATAAGGTTGATGTCATTCGCATATCTGAGGTTATTGATATTTCTCCCGGCAATCTTGATTCTAGCTTGTGTTTCTTCCAGCCCAGCGTTTCTCATGATGTACTCTGCATATAAGTTAAATAAGCAGGGTGACACTATACAGCCTTGATGTACTTCTTTTCCTATTTGGAACCAGTCTGTTATTCCATGTCTAGTTCCAACTGTTGCTTCCTAACCTGCATACAGGTTTCTCAAGAGACAGGTCAGATGGTCTGGTATTCCCATCACTTTCAGAATTTTCCACAGTTTATTGTGATCTACACAGTCAAAGGCTTTGACATAGTCAATAAAGCAGAAATAGATGTTTTCCTGGAACTCTCTTGCTTTTTCAATGATCCAGCAGATACTGGCAATTTGATCTCTGGTTCCTCTGCCTTTTCTAAAACCAGCTTGAACATCTGGAATTTCATGGTTCACGTATTGCTGTAGCCTGGCTTGGAGAATTTTGAGCATTACTTTACTAGCATATGAGATGAGTGCAATTTTGCGGTAGTTTGAGCATTCTTTGGCATTTCCTTTCTTTGGGATTGGAACAAAAACTGACCTTTTCCAGTCCTGTAGCCACTGCTGAGTTTCCCAAATTTTCTGGCATATTGAGTGCAGTACTTTCACAGCATCACCTTTGACGATTTGAAATAGCTCAACTGGAATTCCATCACCTCCACTAGCTTTGTTCATAGTGATGCTTTCTAAGGCCCACTTGACTTCACATTCCAGGATGTCTGGCTCTAGGTGAGTAATCACACCATTGTGATCTTCTGGGTCGTGAAGATCTTTTTTGTACAGTTCTTCTGTGTATTCTTGCCACTTCTTCTTAATATCTTCTGCTTCTGTTAGGTCCATACCATTTCTGTCCTTTATTGAGCCTATCTTTGCACGAAATTTTCCCTTGGTATCTCTAATTTTCTTGAAGAGGTCTCTAGTCTTTCCCGATCTATTGTTTTCCTCCATTTCTTTGCACTGATCGCCGAGGAAGGCTTTCTTATCTCTCCTTGCTATTCTTTGTAACTCTGCATTGAGATGGGAATATCTTTCCATTTCTCCTTTGCTTTTCGCTTCTCTTCTCTTCCCAGATATCTGTAAGGCCTCCTCAGGCAGCCATTTTGCTTTTTCGCATTTCTTTTCCATGGGGATTTTCTTGATCCCTGTCTCCTGTACAATGTCACGAACCTCTGTCCATAGTTCATCAGGCACTCTGTCTATGAGGTCTAGTCCCTTAAATCTATTTGTCACTTCCACTGTATACTCATAAGGGATTTGATCTAGGTCATACCTGAATGGTCTAGTGGTTTTCCCTACTTTCTTCAATTTAAGTCTGAATTTTGCAATAAGCAGTTCATGATCTGAGCCACAGTCTGCTCCTGGTCTTGTTTTTGCTGACTGTATACAGCTTCTCCATCTTTGGCTGCAAAGAATATAATCAATCTGATTTCTGTTGCGGCTGTGATGGCTCGGTGCAGAAGTGAGGCAGCTGCGACGGCTCAGAGCAGAAGCATGGCCGAGAGGAGCTGGGCCGGGCCAGGGGCCGGGAGCTGGGGTCGGCGGCCGAGAGGGGCTAGGCCGGGCTGGGGCCGAGGGGCCAGGGTTGGCGGCCGAGAGGGCCTAGCCAGGGCCAGGAGCCTGGGGCGGCGGCCTACAGGGTCTAGGCTGGGCCGGGGGCTGGCGGCGGCGTCCTTCAGGGCCTACGCCTGGCCAGGGGCTGGGGGCCAGGGCGGCGGCCGAGAGGGGCTAGGCCGGGCTGGGGTCCGGGGTCCAGGGGTGGTGGCCGAGAGGGGCTAGACCGGGCCGGGGGACGGGTACCAGGGGCGGCAGCCGACAGGGGCTAGGCAAGGCCTGGAGCCGGGGGCGGCGGCCGAGAGGGCCTAGGCTGGGCCAGGGCTCGGGGGCCGGGGGGGCGGCAGCCGAGAGGGGCTAGGCCGGGCTGGGAGCCGAATCCGGCGGCCGACAGGGGATAAGCTGGGCCTGGGGCCGGGGGCGGCGGCCGACAGGGCCTAGGCCAGGGCGGGGGCTGGGGCTGGCGGCGGCGGTGGAGGCAAGAGGAATTACCCAAGGCCCAAGGTAAGAGAAACCCAAGTAAGACCGTAAGTGTTGCGAGAGGGCATCAGAGGGCAGACACACTAAAACTAAAACTACAGAAAACTAGCTAATCTGATCACACGGACCACGGCCTTGTCTATCTCAATGAAACTAAGCCATGCCATGTGGGGCCACCCAAGATGGATGGGTTATGGTGTAGAGGTCTGACAGATTGTGGTCCACTGGAGAAGGGCATGGCAAACCACTTCAGTATTCTTGCCTTGAGAACCCCATGAACAGTATGAAAAAAGAAAAAGAAAAACACTTAGAAGTAGAATTTGTTATACAAGTAGAATTTGTTATACAAAAGGAGACAATATAACTGATACTACAAAAACAACAAATTATCAGAAGAGACTACAACAAACAATTATAAGTCAATAAAGTTTAGAATCTGAAATCCATGGACAAACTCTCAGAATTTCAAATAAGAAGAAATAGAAAATATTAGCACAGCTATTAGAAACACTAATATTGAAAGTGTGATGGAAAAATTTTCCAGTAAACACAATTAAAGCCATATGGCTTTCCAGGGAAATTTTATGAACCATTGAGAGAACTGCTAACATTTAAGCTTCTGAAACTCTTCCACAATTCTAAAGTAGAAGGAAAACCCAGAAACTCATCCTACAAGGTCACCATCACCCTGATACCGACAGCAAGATAACACAGAAAAGGAAAGTTAGAGACCAATATCACATAGATGAACAGAGTCAAACATCATTAACAAAATGCGACCAAAAAAATCCATCAATCCCTTAAAAGGATCGAACACCATTATTAAGTGGGGTTTATCCAAAATATGCAAACATTCTTCAGTAGCTGCATATCAATATATATTAAAGGATTAAAACTACATGATCATCTCAACAGATGTTGTAAAACCTTTGACATGATTTAACAAGTGTTTGTGATAGAAACTCCCGAAACTGACCATAGCAAAAACTACCTCTACTTAACAAAGGCACACAGATCAAAACTACAGTGAAGTATCACCTCATACCATTCTAAATGCCCATCGATAAAAACAAATCCACAATAGGGGGCTTCCCTGCTAGTCCAGTGGCTAAGACATCATAATCACAATGCAGGTGTCCCAGATTTGGTCCCTGGTCATGGAACTAGATTCCACATGCAGCAAATGACATTTGTCACAACCAAATAAAGAAGTAAATATATGTATATGTATATATATGTATGTGTGTGTGTGTATAATTGTGTAATAATATATAAAGGAGATGGTATAGAGAATAGGGAATCCTCCTGCCCTCCTGCACTATTGTTAGGAATGTAAATGAATGCTGCCCCGTTGCCTAACATTATGGGAGTTATTTAGATAACCAAGAATAAAACTACTATATAACCCAACAATCCCACTATTTGGTATAAACTCAAAGGAAACTATAATTGAAAAAGATATGTACTCCAGTAACCATTGTAATGCCATTTATAATAGCCAATAAAGGGAAGCAACCTTAGTGCCCATGGAACGAAAAATGGATAAAGAAGCTATGTTACATATATAGGACGAAAAATTACCCATAAAAAGAAACAAAATTGGATTATTTGTAGAGTTACAAATGAATCTAGAGCCTATGATGCAGTGAAATAATTCAGAAACAGAAGGACCAATATTGAATATGAAATCTCTAAAACAGGTACTGAAGAATCCGTTTGGAGGGTAGAAAGAGATGCAGTCATACAAAACAGACTTGTGAACACAGAGTGGGATGGAGAGAATGGAATGATTTGAACAAATTGCACTGACAGATGTAAAATACCAAATATGTAGTAGGTAGCTAATGATAGCTAATGTAGTAGATAGCACTTCCTGCTCAGTGCTATGAAGTGCTTTAGTGGAGTGTGTTGTGGGCTAGGGGAGCAGACCCCTGAGGGATATGGGAGGACTGTTCAAAAGGGAGACTCAGCTATATTCACGAATAACTGATTTATTTTGCTGTGCAGCAGAAATAAACACAGCATTGTATATTTATTATACTACAAATTTTAACCATTTTCTTTCAAGTGAAGATAGAAAATCAGTCCTCGGCCAACTTGTGCAAGTGACAAGAAAAGCATCACAGTGTGTGTCATGGAAAATGTGTAACCGGGACTGCCTTAGTATGTATAGACAAAGAAAAAAACAAACAAACAGAAACTTAAAATACAGAGCTAAGTTACCCAGAATAAATTCAGGCTCTACACTTAGGTGTCCCTTCACTTCACCCTTGTCATTGTTTCTAAAAGTAAAGAAAATGTTTTTTAAAATAATGTAAACATGTATGGTTATATGTTTTCGTAAACTTATGTCACAAATTTATGAAAACATAAATTCCCTCAGGTTTTAATAAGTAGTAGCAAGCCTTTGAGTTTCAGAACATTGCTAGGTAGGAATTAGTAAACATAGGCTAAAGCTGAGATGCTGCACAAGAATTTCCTTTTTTTAAAATTTTTTTTGCAATTCTAGAATGTGTGCTAATGACTGAGAAAACTGCATAGCCTAAAAGTGACTAATTATGTTTTCTTCATCAGGACTTTCTTTTTTTTTTTTTTTCTGTTGGTACATATTTTATTGCTTCATTTATTTTTGTTGCTGAGCAATATTTCATCCCATAGATGATACCACATTTTATTTATACATTCATCAGTTGATGAACATTTGGATTGTTCCCACTTTTTAGCTATTATGACTAATACTGCTATGATCCTCCTCTTGAGGACATATGTTTTCATTAACCTTGTATATATTCCTAGGAGTGGAATTGCTGGATTATGTGGTAACTCAATATTTGGACTTTTGAGTAACTGCAAGTCTATTTTTTTTAGAGGCTGCATCAATTTCCAATTTCTCCACATCCTCATCAACACTTTTTATTGTCATATATATCATATCTCCATCATAATGAGCATGAAATGGTATTTCATTGTGGCTTTGAGTTGCATTTCTCTGATGACTAATGATGTCAGAGCATCTTTTCATGAGCTTGTTGGACAACTGTACCTCTTCTTTGGAGAAATGTCTGTCTAGATTCTTTGCCCATTTTAAATTGGGTGTTTGTCTTTTTTTATTATTGAGTTGTAAGAGTTCTTAATCATATTCTAGACTTTCATCCTAAGAAGGTTTTAATCACGTGGAGCAACTTCTTAAGTAATGCGAAAAGACTGCTCTGAAGAAGGATCAGAGGAGCCAGGTTTTACAGAAGTTTTGGTACAATGATCAGGTATGGAGATTGTGCAAATATTATGGTCAACGAAATAAAATCAGAACACATCAAGTGAATGGATTGAGATATTTTCTACCTATGGGAAGATGCAAGAATCTGGGCCCCTTGAAATAATTCCTTTGTTAAGCACCTTAACTATGCTGGGAAAGATTGAGGGAAGGATGAGAAGGGAGCGACAGAGGGTGAGATGGCTGCAAAGCATCACTGACTCAAAAGTCATGGGTTTGAGTAAACTGGTGATTTGAAAGGCAAGGGAACCCAGGGTTCTTGCTGTACATGGAGTCACAAAGAGTCAGACAAGACTGAGTGGCTGAACAACATCAAAAAATTGGTATTGGCAGTGCTTGAGGGGCTTTGTCATTATACATGGGATGATAAGTGAGACTGAGGATAATTAGAAAGAACACAACTCTTGTCGGTTTCCTTGTTTCCTTCCCTCAAAACATACTTCTCACAATGTTTTTTGAGACCTTTGCAGAGAAGGAGAACTCCCGAGGTGTCATGTGGCATCCTGAGATGGAAACCTTACCCTATATGCCACTTGGATCTACAACCTTGGTCTTAGGCAGAAGCAGGCATTGTCTCTAAATATGTGTTAGAGCTGCCCATTTTTTTTTTTTGTATGTTTATTTATTTTAGCTGGGGGCTAATTACTTTACAATATTGTAGTAGTTTTTGCCATACATTGACATGAATCAGCCATGGGTTTATATATGTTCCCCTTCCTGGACCCCCCTCCTCCCCATCCCATCCCTCTGGGTCATCCCATTGCCTCAGTCCTGAGCATTTGTCTCATGCATGGAACATGGAATGGTGTTCTGTTTGACATATGATAATATACATGTTTCAATGTTATTCTCTCAGAACGTCCCACCCTCACCTTCTCCCTCAGAGTCCATAAGACTGTTCTATGCATCTGTGTCTCTAATTCTGTCTCACATATAGTGTTATCACTATCATCTTTCAAATTCCATATATATGCATTAGTATACTGTATTGGTGTTTTTCTTTCTGGCTTATGTATTAACAGTCATGATATGTGATCTTAAGGAAGGGGTGAGAGGTAAACAAACTTATAGCTTCTCAATCAATCTCTGTAATCCTGGGAGAAGCATCTTTGACTTGTGCATCCTAGTCACCCTTAGGAATGCTTGCAAGGGATTACATTACTGAGCATGGATGTAGGCAGGAAGCTGGATCCATTTTGACTTTACCACTTGCCTTTTCTGTGAACAGACCATTCCTCTTCTCTTAATGTCACAGTTTTTTCTTCAGATGAAGGTTGAGCATTGTGTGTGTGAATGCATGTGAAATCCCCAACTGGTGAGTGTGCAGCCTCCTATAGGAAGGTAGTATCCTATTACAGGAAGGCCCGGTTGAAACTCCAGGCCTCTACATGGCCTTCTTTGCTACTGCCATATTAGAGGCTGGGTGTTTTGTTACTGCCAGACATAATAGATACTTAAGGTCCCACTCATCTTTTGCTGGGCTGATTGGGAGAGTTTCAAAGTTTTTAATTATGTTTGGATGGAGTAGCTTGGGTATTATTGAAATGTTTTCAACCTTTGATGCATCCGTTTATCTTGCACTTTGAAAAGAAAAAGAAGACTTTTGAATGAGCATTTTAATTTGTACCTGTTTATACTTTTGAATGAATTATTTCTTCAGCAGAAATTTCTAACATAAAAGACCAAAAGAGAGCTCAGACATATACTCACAAACACATTCTTAATCTGATGTACACACACACGCACAGTCACAATCTTATATGCTTAAACACAATTACAAAAAGAAAAGAAAACCCAAGGACTCACTGAAGGACACCTATGAACTTCCCAGAGTTTCTCTGATACGTCTCTAGGCTTAGTTTTGGAAATTATTTTGTACTTGAATGATTTCTCTCTAGCGACTTTTTAAATCAGAATGTTTTAAAAGATATAACTTTGTTGTGCATTCCGTGGGATCTTGAAATGTTTTGCATGTAAGACTATTCTGTGATTTGCTAAAATGAAAATAATTTGTAGGGTAACAATACTGAAGTCATATTGACCTATTTAGGTCCTGCTGATACACATTTGCTTGTTACATTGTAAACATCCAATTTTATCCTCTGATCATCTCCCATCAGTTTTTCTACTTCTTGTCTCATCTTCTGTGTTTAATTCCCTTAAATTTTGTTCTCACTTTTACTATTTTAGGCACCAATTATAAAATAAATAAGTAAAGGAAAGAAAATTGAACTCTTGTACAATATTTCCCTAATGTATTGAGCTATTTTCTCTATCAGCTTTTGAGAATTAAAGGTACTGATATGTTAAAGCCATATGGGAATTGATCAACAAGGTAATGTATCATGTAACCAGGCTTCCCGTGGTAGGGCAATTGAGGGACAATTTAATAATACGTTTTCAGGAGGGAACAAAAACAGTAGCTTTTCCACACGATATAGTGAATGGCCTTATGCCTTTTCCCAGTTACCACAGAGCACTAAGGGAATTAATCCTGTTCTTTTTGAGAAGGACCTGCCACACAAAGCAGAACAGGAAAGAAGATAAAAGGGAGTGAGAAGGAATAATCAGTAAATGACAATGAAATAGAAGACGTGATTGCTTTAAGGTGCTATTTCTCAAAGCATGCAAATTTGACTACAAAGTAAGATGCCTGAAATCGAAAACAAGACCATTGGATTTTGGGCTTGAAATGACAACGAAGGACACCAATTTCAATAACTCTTATAATGGCTACAAAATGCTTACCTCTCTAAAGCATAGTATTCTCAGCCAAATTCAATGAAAACTTTCAGTGAAAGAAGAAGAGTGTGCTGTGTGGACACCTCCCTTATCCACACAAATATTCCACAGCTGTCACTGTCCATTAGCCCCAAACATGAGAACGGTGAACTTTAACTTGGTGTTGTCCTGTATGGGTTACCATACCAGAACAGGGCCATGACTTAACATTGCCACCACCGTCTAAAGGAATGGCCACAAAGTGGAGATTGCCAAGATCCCGAGGTAGTGTTCATGAGAGTCTGCATAGTCCAAAGGCAGACACTCTGCTCATCGTATTTCGTTGTGAACTATATGAAGGATCAGCCATTGATTTTGATCCCTCCTTACTCCATTACTCTTATAGATGATTGAAATGAATGATTCTTTTTTGTTTGTTTGTTTTTTCATAAGTATCTCTATAACTACTACTGAGTTTTAGGGAACTGCGGCCTGAAACAACATGCTCAGTATGGGTTCTTATAGACTGTAAACTTCATAAGAGCAGCAATCATTGTATAATTTGAATTCCCACATTTGACATTCATGTAAATATAATATATATATTTCTCAACTGGGAAAATTTTCTCAGTAAGTTTGAAAGGCCAATTATGATAATAGTGCAGGTTGTAGGCTGTTGTAGAGTAATGTATATAGCATTGGATTGGTGATTACTTTTCATTATTGATAATTCAGTAAGTACTTACAAAATGTCATTTGCAGGGTCTACGTTTTAGCTGATGTGAAAGATACATAAAGAAAAGGGGGTAGACCCAAAACACATTGAAGCCCTGATACCTGTGCTCACCTTGGTAGGAGGGCGAACAGAGGTTCCTTCCAACGTCAAGAAAGAGTTGAGGCAAAATTGTGAGAAGGGGCTTAGCACATCTGAAAGCAGTGTGTGTGATTGTAGCTCCAGAAGCAAGGTGTAACAAAACGATAATGAAACTACTATGGAAAACAAATATCTTGTCCTCAAAGAACTTAACCATCCTGAGATGCTGCAATCACCACAGGAATTTATTTTGTCGTGAGGGAACAGATAAACAAAATATAAATATTCATCAGGAAATATAGGGTGGAATCACCGTGGCAGGAAATAAAAGTATGCTTTAAGGAGAGCAGAGCTAAAATGACACTATACAATACCACTTGTAAAATATCTATCTTGTGCTGAGCATTGTCCAGTCACTGATTATGTCCTGTAATGTTTGGTATCACAGTGACGGTATAACGGTTATCCTAATTTTGGACATGCTACAATATCTATATTTTCAAGTATGAAATGAATTTCTATAATGAAGACACTCTCCTGTCTAATGTCTTAAGACTCTGCTGCTGCTAAGCCGTTTGACTTGTGTCCAACTCTGTGCAACCCTATGGACAGCAGCCCACCGGGAGCCGTTTTGCAGGGAATTCTCCAAGGGCAAGAATACTGGAGCGGGGCACCATTTTCTTCTCCATCTTAAGACCCTCAGTTCAGTTCAGTCACTCACTCGTGTCCGACTCTCTGTGACCCCATGATTTGGAGCACGCCAGGCATCTCTGTCCATCACCAACTCCCGGAGGCTACCCAAACCCATGTTCATCGAGTCGGTGATGCCATCCAAACATCTCATCCTCTGTCGTCCCCTTCTCCTCCTGCCCCCAATCCTACCCAGCATTAGGGTCTTTTCCAATGAGTCAACCCTTTGCATGAGGTGGCCAAAGTATTGGAGTTTCAGCTTCAACATCAGACCTTCCAATGAACACCCAGGATTGATCTCTTTTAGGATGGATTGTTTGGATCTCCTTGCAGTCCAAGGGACTCTCAAGAGTCTTCTCCAACACCACAGTTCAAAAGCATCAATTCTGCGGTGCTCAGCTTTCTTCACCGTCCAACTCTCACATCCATACATGACCACTGGAAAAACCATAGCCTTGACTAGACGGACTTTTGTTGGCAAAGTAATGTTTCTGCTTTTAAACATGCTATCTAGGTTGGCCATAACCTTCCTTCCAAGGAGTAAGCGTCTTTTAATTTCATGGCTGCAGTCACCATCAGCAGTGATTCTGGAGCCAAAAAAAGTAAAGTCTGACACTGTTTCCACTGTTTCCCTATCTATTTCCCATGAAGTGATGGGACCAGATGCCATGATCTTAGTTTTCTGAACGTTGAGATTTAAGCCAACTTTTTCACTCTCCTCCTTCATCTAGAGGCTCTTTAGTTCTTCTTCACTTTCTGCCATAAGGGTGGTGTCATCCGCATATCTGAGGTTATTGATATTTCTCCCGGCAATCTTGATTCCAGCTTGTGTTTCTTCCAGCCCAGCGTTTCTCATGATGTACTCTGCATATAAGTTAAATAAGCAGGGATACAATATACAGCTTTGACCTACTCCTTTTCCTATTTGGAACCAGTCTGTTGTTCCATGTCCAGTTCTAACTGTTGCTTCCTGACCTGCATACAGGTTTCTCAAGAGACAGGTCAGATGGTCTGGTATTCCCATCTCTTTCAGGATATACCACAGTTTATTGTGATCTACACAGTCAAAGGCTTTGGCATAGTCAATAAAGCAGAAATAGATGTTTTTCTGGAACTCTCTTACTTTTTCGATGATCTAGCAGATATTGGCAATTTGATCTCTGGTTCCTCTGCCTTTTCTAAAACCAGCTTGAACATCTGGAATTTCACGGTTCACGTGTTGCTGAAGCCTGGTTTGGAGAATTTTGAGCATTACTTTACTAGCATGTTAGATGAGTGCAATTGTGCGGTCGTTTGAGCATGCTTTGGCATTGCCTTTCTTTGGGATTGGAACGAAAACTGACCTTTTCCAGTCCTGTAGCCACTGCTGAGTTTTCCAAATTTGCTGGCATATCGAGTGCAGCACTTTCACAGCATCACCTTTGATGATTTGAAATAGCTCAACTGGAATTCCATCACCTCCACTAGCTTTGTTCGTAGTGATGCTTTCTAAGGCCCACTTGACTTCACATTCCAGGATGTCTGGCTCTAGGTGAGTGATCACACCATCGTGATTATCTGGGTCATGAAGATCTTTTTTGTGCAGTTCTTCTGTGTTTTATTGCCACCTCTTCTTAATATCTTCTGCTTCTGTTAGGTCCATACCATTTCTGTCGTTTATCGAGCCTATCTCTGCATGAAATGTTCCTTTGGTATCTCTAATTTTCTTGAAGAGGTCTCTAGTCTTTCCCAATCTATTTTTTTCCACTATTTGTTTGCACTGATCGCTGAGGAAGGCTTTCTTAGCTCTCCTTGCTATTCTTTGGAACTCTGCATTCACATGAGAATATCTTTCCTTTTCTCCTTTGCTTTTCGCTTCTCTTCTCTTCCCAGCTATCTATAAGGCCTCCTCAGACAGCCATTTTGCTTTTTTTGCATTTCTTTTCCATGGGGATTTTCTTGATCCCTGTCTCCTCTACAATGTCCTGAACCTGTGCCGTAGTTCTTCAGGCACTCTGTCTATCAGGCCTAGTCCCTTAAATCTATTTGTCACTTCCACTGTATACTCATAAGGGATTTGATCTAGGTCATACCTGAATGGTCTAGTGGTTTTCCCTACTTTCTTTAATTTAAGTCTGAAGTTGGCAATAAGCAGTTCATGATCTGAGCCACAGTCTGCTCCCAGTCTTGTTTTTGCTGACTGTATAGAGCTTCTCCATCTTTGGCTGCAAAGAATATAATCAATCTGATTTCGGTGTTGACCATCTGGTGATGTCCACGTGGAGAGTCTTCTCTTGTGTTGTTGGAATAGGGTGTTTGCTATTACCAGTGCGTTCTCGTTGCAAAACTCTATTAGCCTTTGCCCTGCTTCATTCTGTACTCCAAGGCCAAACTTGCCTGTTTCGCCAGGTGTTTCTTGACTTCCTACTTTTGCATTCCAGTCCCCTATAATGAAAAGGACATCTTTTTTGAGTGTTAGTTCTAGAAGGTCTTGTTAAGACCCTACCTACACCTTATAGAATATCATGTAAATGTGAATGCACTAAGGTATGTACTGTGTATGTGCACTTTTTAATTTTATTTGTATGTCTTCCTGCACCCGTACCATCCTCATTTAGACACCCATTCATTTCAGCAGGGATGATTTCCCAAATCACTTTACATCCATTACCTCTTTTCCCTTTGTTCTCATTTTCTTGCTTAGAAACAATAGATTCGGTGCCATTTACCTAGGATGCCTAACGGATGTTTTCTTGAACTGAAGAGTTTATAAAAGAGTGCAGAAAAATAGCCAGACATTGAAATAAAGCCTTAATTTACTCTTCATTGTTTCAAAATAGAAAACAAAACTGTGCAGATGAACGTGTAACTTTATTGTTCAAATACAAGAATTGTAGGTATTTGTTGACATCTCCCAACGTAAATTTTAATCTTCATTAGGTTCCATAAGCTGATACTTATTTGATAGGTCAGTTTTAATTAGCATGGTTTTCACATAAGGAATATAATTGATGAATTGACTTGAAAGAGCGGAGGTGGGTGTATAAGCGATCATTGGCACTGGGGACCTTGAGTTGCCTCTCTGTTGCTGGTTAGGAAGAGGACTGTCATGGGCTGACATATCGCTATACCTGCCTGGAAATGTAGAAGGGTCCACCATCAGTCCAAAAGAACTGCTCCGAAATGGAGATAGAATGTGGTTCTGAGAAGTAGAGGTAGCGATAGTAGCAAAGTCCTCAATGTGGCCATTTACTTGAGTGTAGGTGCTATGGGAGTGCCAATAAAAACGCTCAACTGGTTTAAAAGAGCAGGTTGATCTACCACATTCTGTTCTGTTTGTCTAACTGATATTGATGATGGAGAAGATAAGTCACCCGGAGAAAGGGCGCTTGTTTTAGGGACTATCTGGCTGGTATATGTCTTTTGTGTGAAAGGCACACTTAAACTTGTGGAAGCTGAAAATGGACTCTCTCCACTAGTTTCAGGATGAAAACCAGAGTTACGATCATCTATGTTAACCCTTGCTTTTACATGCTTCTTCTTGTAATCTCGAACTAATGAAGATTTTGGAAACACATTGTTAATCCCAACTCTTCTTTTCATTCTTCCTAAAATTTGGGGATAACCTCTTTTGAAATTTGGATTATGGTAGACCTGTACCTAAAATCAAAGGATACAATTATTTCATTTTTTTATACACCAAGGTACCCTTGAAAAGCAAAGCTAAACTATAAAAATGTATTCCTTTAATGATACCAATTAAAGAGCATCAAATAAAACGTCTCCATTAGTAGTTTTAACACCTTACATGTTAGAAACAGGTATGCTCCTCAGTTAAAAAAATATGTTGTTATATATACAGTAAATACCACTTAAAGTAGCTTGAGGACAAGTATCCGGTTTCAAGTTGCTAGGAGAGTATGTTAAATATCAAATATTTTAACCTCCAGCTGTTCTCAACTTCAAAAAATAAAATGTTTTCAACAATTTTCTATATCAATTTTAAATTCAGTTTTAGCTATATATGTGAACATGCTTTGTAAGTCACATGAATTAATCTTACATATTACCAATAAGTGGAAATTTTGGAATTCTATCTCAATTTTAAATTCAGTTTTAGCTATATATGTGAACATGCTTTGTAAGTCACATGAATTAATCTTACATATTACCAATAAGTGGAAATTTTGGAATACCTTGCTCAAAAGAGAGACATTGCTTTCTTCTTCCAGAAAGTCAGGTAGTGAAGCAGATCTTTGATAAGTTTGTCGCTTTTTACTAAACCCATAAAGGTTAAGCTGGCGAACTAAACTTTTCATACTATCAGTTTTAAATATCCTGAAAGGGACCTTTCTTTCCAAGACTGCTTTCTTAAAGAGTTCTTCATTGATCACTATAGAAGTGCCACTCTCATCCCACCAAATAGATTCAAACTGTTCACTTTCAAGTATAGTCCAGAGTTTTTGTGGAAAAGTTAGTGAAAGAAAATCATTCAACTCATTTGTTTCAGAGACAGAAAATATGTAGCATGGCCTTTTTATCCCAGCTTCCTCAGACAAAGCCTGAAAAGCATATTCTTCAATCATAGATCTCAAAACTGAGTCCCCAGTTAGTGTGTAATCACACAAAGAAGATCTAATGGAGGTTTTGGAACCAGTTGATTCATCTTTAAGAGGCACATCTTGAATTTCTGAAGGAATATGTGCCATCTCAGAGAAATCTTTTTTCAGATACTTTCCTCATTTGTCTGATTTTACACACTCCAACTTCAAATGCTGCTTGGCTGGCATACACAGATAAACTCTCTAGACCATCAACATGGTTCTCAAAGTCAAAAAGCTGTGACATCACAAAGTCACTGGCCTCCTAGCAACTGAAGGGTAGCTCTGACATCATAAAGTCACTGGTCTTCTCACAATTGAAGGGCAATGTTCAACCAGTGTTTACTTCTACATCAACTTAAAATAAAGGTTGCTTACATAAATAGTAACCAAAAACATGAAACCTGTAAAATGTCATTCCTAAAGTATTTTTACACAGAAAAATCACATCAATAAATCTACTTCGTTCCTGAAATAAAAGCGATTGATCACCCTTCTATACACATTCTTAACATTCAGACTGTTACCAAACCAAACATGGGTCTGCTCACTTTGATGCAATAATGTCAATCAACTGACTGTGGGGTTCAGTGAAAGCAAGTGTACTGTTTTTTGTATGACCTTGAAGAGAAGTGTTTATATTACTGCGAGTAAAATAGGAACTTAAATTAAGACTCATTTTACTCTTATTTTTTTCAAAATAGAAATTGGCAATATGAAGATGAATATGTAACTTTATTCTTCAAATAAGAGAATTGTAGGAATTTGTTGACATCTCCCAACATTAATTTTACACTTCAATATCCTCTATAATCTGACACCTATTTGGTAGATGAGTTGTCTTAGGACAGTTTTCAAATAATGAAGATGGTTGATGAGTGGATCTTGAAAGAGAAGCAGCAGATGTATCAGGGATCTTTGGCACTGGGAAAAATAAATTGTCTGACTGTTGTAGTTTAGGAAAAGGATGGTCATGGGCTGACATATTATCATACAAACCTGTAAAGGTAGAAGGCTCCATCCTCAGTCCAAACTAACTGTTCTGTAATGGAGATATGTTATGGTACAGAGAAATAGAAGTAGACATAGCTGGAAAATTTTCACTGGAGCCATTTGATTTAGTGTAGTGGCTATGTGTAGTCCCGTGACAAATGATCAACCTAGATTGTTGGATGGGGAGGGAGATGGGAGGGTATTCCCAAAGGGAAGGGATATATGTGCCTGTATGTTTGATTTATTTTGAATTCTGACAGAATACAGAAAAATTCTGTAAAATTATTCTTCAATTAAAACAATGACAACAACTAAAGCAGCACCAGATTGCTGTATCACAATATGCTTCTGTGTCCTAACTGATATTTATGATGGAGAAGAGAAATCACTTCAAGTTCGGGCACTTGTATCAGGAGCTCTCTGGATGGTAGAAGGCTTTCATAGGAATGGCACACTTAAACTTGTTCAGGCTGAAAATATACACTGTCCTCTAGTTTCAGGATGAAAGTCAGAGTTTTGATCATCCACATTACCCCTTGCTTTAACATGCTTCTTATAATCTCAGACTAATGAAGATAATGTAGAGACATTTTTATTCCCAACTCTTCTTTTCATTCTTACTAAATTTGAGGATTACCTCATTCAAAATTTCGATTATGATAGAATGCAACTAACATCAAAGGAAAACATTTATCTAGTAAATTTTTAAACACAGGTAAATCAGAAAAACTAAGAAAAATCGATTCCTTTAATCATAAGAAGTTAATAGCATCAAATAACCCCCTGTATTAGTATTTTTAAAAACTTACATAACAGTAAAAATTATTCTCCTCAAGTAAAATATGTTACAAATCTCCAGTAAATACAACTTTAAATGGCTTCATACTTGTGTCTTGTTCGAAGTTTTTCTCTCTCTCTCTCTCTTTTTTTTTTGTGAAAATGTAATTTCAAGCCTGTTTATTAAGCTGGCAAAACAATTGCCACACCCAAGAGAGTAAATGAACTATTTGGTATAAGTTTCAGGCTGAACAATTTCGGTCCTCTTGCTCAAGGCTATGCCATTACCTTGCTCATCTTCTGTTATTCTTTCTATAATAAGAGCTGGATTTCGAATATCTGATGAGACCTTCAGCCATAAAATTGCAACTGTAAAGTGTTTAAAGATATTGTTCTAAGAAAGCAGCTGCTATCTTTACATTGGATAAAATTTTAAAAATTAAAGTTCCAGTAGCAAAGGAACATATCTGAACAATATTCCTAGTGGTCAACTACTTAAATTTGGGATACAGCTACTACCTTTTTTTAGAAAAATATATTACCCTTTAATGGGTAAAATAGATGCAAAATGCACAGTGCATAGGTCATAATCAGGCTACTCTAGATAGCCTAACAATGAAAGTCAATGTTGTATACATCAGAATATCTTCCCCATACCTCAATAGGTAAAATTTTATTTCATCACTAACTTTTTGTTCCAAATGTTACAATAGAAAGCATGGATGAATCAGATTTCTGTCCCTTCATACCATGGTGGTTCAGCTGCCTGCCCCCTCTCCATGTCATATCTTCTTGGTATTGTCATCCTTTGCATTTGCCTAGTTTCCATATTAGGGGGGGAAAAAAGAAAAACCCGATATCTTGAACAGTCTTAAGACATTACGTTAATGTCAAAGTATTTCACAGGTTGGGTATTTTATCAACATTTCACCAAGTTTTCACAGAATCATAGTAAACACGATTTCAGTAGGAAAATTAAAATCATCAGTATTACATAAAATGAGTAGCTATTGTGTTAGAAAACATGTAGAGAGTAATTTCTTATCTTAAACACTGAGGGAAAACAAAGTTACAAGAAAACAATAGTTGTCACTAATTATACAGAAACATTTGCTAAACAGTACATTTGAATAGTCAGTATTACAAGAAATAAGATCATGGCGTCTGTTCCCACTAGTTCAAGGCAAATAAAACGGGAACATGCAGAAAAAAATGAGAGATTTCACTTTCTGTGGCTCTGAATTCATTGCAAATGGTGACGACAACCTTAAAATTACAAGACAGTTGCTTCTTGACAGAAAAGCTGTGACAAATTTAGAATTTTTAAAAAAAAACTAAGACATGATTTGGCCACTAGAGGCCAATAGAGTCACAACCACTGTCTTTCCAAAGACATGTACAGGTGTGAGAACACCAAAGTATTGTTTATTTTCAACTACTCTGCTGTGGTGGCCTAGTGAGAGTTCCTTGGACTGCAGGAAGATCAATCCAGTGAGTCTTAAGGTGATCAGCACTGAAGATTCATTGAAAGGTCTGATGCTGAAAATAAAGCTCCAAACCTTGTCCATCTGAGGCAAAGAGCTGACGCATTAGAATAGACACTGATCTTTAGAAAATGTTGAAAGCAGGAGGAGCAATAGGTAAGAAAGGATGAGACATTTGGAGAGCATCAGCGATTCATAGGACATGATCTTGGGAAGTCTATGGGAGATGGTGAGGGACAGAGACGCCTGATGTGTTACAGTCCAAGGGGACACAAAGAGTCAAAGATGACTTAGTGGCTGAAGAACAGCAACACTTCAGTTAATAAAATGGCACTTGCATATTGAAGTTTGATTCCAAAATATCAGAGGAATAGGAGACAAAGACCACTCTCTCCCCAATGAGTTCATCTAAGGATCAACTACACATGGAAGAACTTTCAGAAAACAAATTGTGAACACGGTTGACTGGCCCAAGATACCGAGAAAGTCAAACATGTCTTTTCAAAAGGAGGTAGACAAAATAAAAGAGGTATAAAAAGAGACAAAGTATTTAGGGGCTGAGGCTGGTCTTGGAGAGGATGTTGTAAAAGAGTAGTAAACCCTCTGAGAACAGTGACAGTGGAGAACTCTGGGATCACATAGAGCAACATAATCAAGGGAAAGAAAAACAAAAACACATGTCCTTAAGTGAAACTACCAGCAGAGAAGAAGCTCAGATGCTCCTGTCCACTGTCATTGAGGTGGACCTGGGAGGGATATCTGGGCTGTATCATCTTCCCTATGGTAAAGACCCAGCTTTAATGCTCTGAGGACAATCTGACAGAGGTGAGGTGATGTAGCAACCTAAACCATGGGTATACTAGAGACAAAAATGCAAAAAGGGGCCGTTCTTGAGAGAAGTCTCGAAGGCCACATAGAGAAAACTGACACACTCACAGCACAAATATTACACATTACAGATATCAAAGGTGTGTAACATACTTAACATTTATGGCCTTTTTCTCCACGGAGGCAGAGAGGAATGTTTGGACCAGTGAGAAAAGAAAGCAAGATGCTGCTGTTGTATTAGCCTCTGAGAAAACATCTCCCTCCAAGATCTGAGCAGGCTACCAGTTGCTAATCATGTCTTCATGCATTCATGTACAGTTTACATAGGAGAGAAGGGTCAGAGCCTGAGTTCAGCACCCCTCCAGAGACACACACACTCTTGCAATTTGTCCTGATGGCAAAGCCAATAATAAAGAAAAGTTACATGTCTCTAAATCAGTTTAGTTCAGCTCAGTCACTCACTCATGTATGACTTTTGCAACTGCATGAGTCGCAGCATGCCAGGCCTTTCTGTCCAACACCAACCATGATTCAAAATCATGTCCTTCTAGTCAGTGATACCATCTAGCCATCTCATCCTCTGTCTTCCCCTTCTTCTCATGCCCTCAATCCTTCCCAGCATCAGGGTCTTTTCCAGTGAGTCAACTATTCGCATGAGGTCGCCAAACTATTGGAGATTCTGCTTCAACATCAGTTCTTCCAAAGAATATCCAGCACTGATCTCCTTTAGGATGGACTGATTGGACCTTCTTGCCATCCAAGGGACTCTCAAGAGTCTTCTCCAACACCACAGTTCAAAAGCAATTCTTCAGCGCTGAGGCTTCTTCACCGTCCAACTCTCACATCCATACATGACCACTGGAAAAACCATAGCCTTGACTAGACGGACCTTTGTTGGCAAAGTAATATCTCTGCTTTTCAATATGCTATCTAGTTTGGTTACAATCTTCCTTCCACGAAGTAAGCCTCTTCTAATTTCATGGCTGGATTCACCATCAGCAGTGATTTTGGAGCCCAAAATGATAACGTCTGACACAGTTTGCACGGTTTCCCCATATATTTCCTGTGAAGTGATGGGACCAGATATCATGATCTTAGTTTTCTGATTGTTGAGCTTTAAGCCAACTTTTTCACTCTCTTCTTTCACTTTCGTCCAGAGGCTCTTTCGTTCTTCTTTGCTTTCTTCCATAATAAAAGTTGCATGTCTCTAAATCAGTTCCGTTAAGCTCAGTCCCTCAGTCGTGTCTGACTTTTGCAACCATTTGAATTGCAGCACGCCAGGCCTTCCTGTCCATCACCAACTTCTGGAGCTTATCCAAACTCATCTCCTTCGAGTCAGTGAAACCATCCAGCCATCGCATCCTCTGTCGTCCCCTTCTCCTCCTGTACCCCAATCCTTCCCAGCATCAGGGTCTTTTCCAATGAGGCAAATCTTCTCATGAGGTCACCAAACTATTGCAGAATCAGCTTCAACATCAGTCCTTCCAATGAACACCCAGGACTGATGGCCTTTAGGATGGACTGGTTGGACCTTCTTGCAGTCCAAGGGACTCTCAAGAGTCTTCTCCAACACCACAGTTCCAAAAGCATCAATTCTTGAGTGCTCAGCGTTCTTCACTTTCCAACTCTCACATCCATACATGACTACTGGAAAAACCATAGCCCAGACTAGATGGACTTTGTTGGCAAAACGATGTCTCTGCTTTTTAATATTCTATCTTGATTGGTCATAACTTTCCTTCCAAGGAGTAAGGGTCTTTTAATTGCATGGCTGCTAAATAGCCTGGAGTTAAAACTCCCCGTAATGTCCTCTAAACCATTCAATGAAAAACAAAGAACTGTCTCACCTGAAAGAAACATAGACATTAAGGCTGTTATACCCAGCTCCAAGTGGGTCTAGCCTCTGGCCGATCTCCAAAATTCCTTGCTCCAGCCATTTAAGAGATGTCTACTCAAAACAACCTTGGAGAAGAACAGGCCCCCTTAAGAGAGTAGCTTTCCACATATATGCCTATATATACTTACTCTTTTCTTGGATTAGTGCAGCAGCTCATTTATCTTACTGCTGCCCCTTTTTGCCTCATTAAAGGTGACCTGTTCCTATGAAGTGCCAGTCTCATTATTTTTCTGAACCTCACCTTCTCTAACTCCCTTACCCTAAAAACAAACCGAGTGGCTGGGACATGATAGATACTTAAGATGCATGGCCTATATTGGACAGTGCCTTGCCTGCCACCCAATTGCCTGAGAAACTTGGACCTGGGAGGGAAACAAAGCACATAGTCGAATGTGGTCAGTGCCCTTGCACACCACCCGAGAACTTGAGTGGCTTAGACTTGGGACATGCGTGAAACAGAGGGCCCACTTTGGACAGTGACCTCGCGGATCACCTGGGAACCTGAGCAAGGTGGACCCAGAAAGTGCATGTCACATTAGTCAATGGCAAGCCCACTTTGGTGGCCCATCCACCTTAAGCACCCCACATAACCCAGTGGTATTTGTTTTCAGTGTCCTCCCCGTCTCCACCAGCACCACCACTGCACCGCTGAGCAAGTGAGGTCGAATAACAGCCTTCTGTCCCCTCGTGTGATGGTGCAAACTACTGCTGCTGCTTCTGCTAAGTCACTTCAGTGTTGTCCAACTCTGTGTGACTCCATAGACAGCAGCCCATCAGGTTCCCCCGCCTCTGGGTTTCTCCAGGCAAGAACACGGGAGTGGGTTGCCATTTCCTTCTCCAGGTGCAAACTAGTCATAAGTAAATTAGTCATGAAAGAGAGCTGCAAACTGAAGAAGTAAGAATAATCAAAGAAGGGCGAAGTACCCCAAAAGTTACAGGTGCAACAAATGGAAGCACTGAAGTTAATGCAGAAACTGTGTAATCCAGAGACAACAATAGCTTTTGACAACAAGTAGAAGGAGGACAAAGAGGCTATCTGACACTGGTCTGACACAACAAAGCTCAGAGCAACTTTAGAGAAATTGTTAGACTATTCTCTATTATTTTCATGTTTTGTTGTTGTTGTTGTTGCTCTTTATCATTCCCTTTACTTTCATTTCTATACACTACATTATAATTTTGAGAATGACTTTGGCTTCCATCTTTCTTCCAGTATTTATAGTAGTTTAAATTCTATTCTAGGTACTTAATCTTTGCTTTTTGATTTTTTTAAATCAATGATTATACCTTTAGGAATTTGATCTTTAGAACTGATTTCCATTTACGGATTTAATTCCTGAGTTGACTGTACTCTTCCATTTTTACTCTCCCTTTTCTCCTCTTAGAAATCTTTATCTCCCTCCTCAACTTGTTCTGCTCTGTATAATTCTATGAATCCCTTTGACTGTTTTTGGCTATGGAGAACTGCTTCACCATCAACCTTGGGTTTTATCTTCTGTTCTGTGGATGCAGAATTCTTGATGCTACTGTAACTCAGGGACCAAAACCCAGAGGCCACGAGGTCAATTCCAGATCTTTAGATCATTTTTGAACCTCTGACATCAGTGAACATTAAACGAGAAATGCATCCAAAAGTTCCCATGCCTACATGGAAATCAAGCCCTAAGCTGAAGCCAGTAATTTCAGTGCACGACAACCCACAGCGATTCTTCAGCAAAGCTGAAACACAAAAATAAATATTACAAAAGGTGCTGCATGAAGCCATATCAAAGTCACAGACACCACAAAGCACATTATAGGACAATTGATTGCACTTCAGAGAGAAGTGATCAAGCTCCACCTGACAGACCACAGGAACAAGATCCCCCAAGAATTAAACCTTGACAACTTACAGGTCCAATCCCACCCACAAAGATCAGCTTCCACAGCAAAGTGGAGTCATAGCCCTCCAGCCTGCAGAAAGGGGACCCAAACCACAGGATCTAAACAAAATGAAATGGGAGAGAGATATGCAGCCGGTGAAGGAACATGATAAAAACCCACCAAAATAAACAAAGGAAGAGGAGATAGGAAGTCTTCCTGAAAAGGAGCTCAGAATAATGATAGTAAAGATGACCAAAAGCTTGAACGCTAAATGGAGTCACCAGTAATTAGAACTGGGGGCCCACACTGAGAAGAAATAAACATATTTACCATGGATCTATAACGAATAAAGAAAAGTCAAGCAGTAATGGTCAGTGCAAAAATGGAGATTAACAACACCCTGG
Source organism: Giraffa tippelskirchi (assembly GCF_054371585.1). Classification (NCBI taxonomy): domain Eukaryota; kingdom Metazoa; phylum Chordata; class Mammalia; order Artiodactyla; family Giraffidae; genus Giraffa; species Giraffa tippelskirchi. Next base: position 19,882,954 of record NC_137290.1, read on the forward strand.
AAGGAACCAACAGTAGAATAACTGAGAGAGAGAAAGAACTATTAAGCTGGAGGTAGAAAAGAGGAAATAAACGAAACACAGTGTGGTGTGCAAAAAAAAAAAAAAGAAAGAAAAGGAAACAGGAAAAGCTCTGTGCATTCTGTGAAAATATTAAATCCTACGATGAGAATTGTAGGTCTCCAAATGGAGAAGACTAAAAAAAAAAGAAAAAAAAGGGGGGAGAGGTTGCTCCATGAGAAAATTCTTGAAGAGATAAAAGTAAAGAACCTTCATTAAATGGAGAAAGAAATAGCTCCCTCAGTCCCAACACACCAGAGAGTCCCACATAGGATGAATCCAAACTGAAACACCCCACAACAAATATTTTAATTAAACACAGAAAATTTAAACACACACACACAAACAAAAGCAAACATCAAGTACCACGAGAAGAAAGACATAAATATTATACATTTGGATCCCCATAAGGATAGCTGCTGATCTTTCAGTAGAAATTCTTCTGTCCAATAGAGGATGGTAGCACATTCTCAAAATGATGAATGAGCCAAATATAAAACCAACAAGGATCTCATTCAGATATGAAGGAGAAATTGAATGATTTAATCCAAAACTGCACACATTCATTAACATGAATTTGCTAAACTGTTAAGGATGCTGTTAAATTGGGGCCCTGGGTTCATATGTCATCAGATTTGGAAATCTCAAGCACAGCCATGAGATTGGAAAAGGTCAGTTTTCATTCCAACACCAAAGAAGGGTAAAGCTAGAGTGTTCAAACAAGCATGCACTCTTGCTCCTTTCACATGCTAGCTAGGTAATACTCAAAATTTGTAGGCAGTACATAAACCATGAAATCCCACATGTGAAAGCTAAATTTGGAAACAATAGATGAGCCAGAGAACAATTTGGGAACATTCATTGGCTTCTAGAGGAAACAACGGGATTTCAGAAAAGCATTTACTTCTGCTTCAGTGATTCCACCAAAGACATTAGCTGAGTGTGTCACAGTAAACTGTGGACAGTTTGAAAGAGACAGGAGTCACAGACAATCTTACCTCTCACCTGAGAAACATGTACTTAGGTCAAGATGGAAGAATTGGAAAAAGACATGGAACAATTGACCAGTTTAAACCTGGGAAAAGATAGTGACAGAACTGATGATTATCACTCTGCTTATGTGAAATATATGCAGACTATACTATTCAAAATGCCGGGCTGGATGAATAATAAGCTGAAATCAAGGTTTCTGCGATAAGCTTTAACAACCTTACATATTCAGATGGGAACACTGTAGGAAGAGAAAGTGAAGAGGAACTAAAGAGTGTCTTGATGAGGATGAATGAGGAAAGTGAAAAACTTTGCTGAAAACTCAACATTCAAAAAGCCAAAACCAGGGAATCTGGTCCCATCACTACTTGGCAAATAGAAGAGAAAAACGTGGAATCAGTGACAGACTTAATTTTGGGGGCTCCAAAAATCACAGTGAATGGAGACTGCAGTCATCAAATTAACAGATACTTGCTTCTTGGAGGAAAAGCAATGAAAAACCTAGACTTTTTTTTGTTAAAAAGTGGTGCTGGGAAAACTGGTCAACCACTTGTAAAAGAATAAAACTAGAACACTTCCTAACGCCGTACACAAAAATAAACTCAAAATGGATTAAAGATCTAAACGTAAGACCAGAAACTATAAAACTCCTAGAGGAAAACATAGGCAAAACACTCTCCGACATAAATCACAGCAGGATTCTCCATGAACCACCTCCCAGAATATTGGAAATAAAAGCAAAAATAAACAAATGGGACCTAATTAAAATGAAAAGCTTTTGCACAACAAAGGAAACTATAAGCAAGGTGAAAAGACAGCCTTCAGAATGGGAGAAAATAATAGCAAACAAAGCAACAGACAAACAATTAATATCAAAAATATACAAGCAACTTCTGCAGCTGAATTCCAGAAAAATAAACGACCCAATCAAAAAATGGGCCAAAGAACTAAACAGACATTTCTCCAAAGAAGACATACAGATGGCTAACAAACACATGAAAAGATGCTCAACATCACTCATTATTAGAGAAATGCAAATCAAAACCACAATGAGGTATCATTTCACACCAGTCAGAATGGCTGCTATCCAAAAGTCTACAAGCAATAAATGCTGGAGAGGGTGTGGAGAAAAGGGAACCCTCTTACACTGTTGGTGGGAATGCAAACTAGTACAGCCACTATGGAGAACAGTGTGGAGATTCCTTAAAAAACTGGGACTAGAACTGCCATATGACCCAGCAATCCCACTGCTGGGCATATACACCGAGGAAACCAGAATTGAAAGAGACGCGTGTACCCCAATGTTCATCTCAGCACTGTTTACAATAGCCAGGACATGGAAGCAACCTAGATGTCCATCAGCAGACGAATGGATAAGGAAGCTGTGGTACATATACACAATGGAATATTACTCAGCCATTAAAAAAAATACATTTGAATCGGTTCTACTGAGATGGATGAAACTGGAGCCCATTATACAGAGTGAAGTAAGCCAGAAAGAAAAACAACAATACAGTATACTAATGCATATATATGAAATTTGAAAGATGGTAACGATAACCCTATATGCGAGACAGAATAAGAGACACAGATGCATGGAACAATTTTATGGACTCTGAGGGAGAAGGTGAGGGTGGGACGTTCTGGGAGAATAGCATTGAAACATGTATATTATCATATGTGAAACAGAACACCATTCCATGTTCGATGCATGTGACAAGGGCTCAGGGCCGGGGCAATGGGATGATCCAGAAGGATGGGATGGGGAGGGAGGTGGGTGGGGGGTCCAGGAAGGGGAACACATGTAAACCCATGGCTGATTCATGTCAATGTATGGCAAAAACTATTACAATATTGTAAAGTAATTAGCCCCCAACTAAAATAAATAAATTTATAAAAAAAAAAAAAGACATATAGGAATAGAGCAAAGGTGTAATGTGTCAAGATATGTGAGGATGTAGCCAGGTTTCCCTAGGTTGGATGATTGAGGCATAATTTGATAATATGTGCCAATTTGATATTATTCAGGAGTGCATAGAAGCAGAGGCTTGTCAACTTGAGATATCTTGATGCCAATATCCATGCCTTTTTTTTTAAATAAATGTATTTATTTTAGTTGGGAGCTAATTACTTTACAATATTGTAGTAGTTTTTGCCATACATTGACATGAATCAGCCATGGGTTTACATGTGTTCCCCATCCTGAACCCCCCTCCCACCTCCCTCCCCATACCATCCCTCTGGGTCATCCCATTGCCCCATCCCTGAGCATTTGTCTCATGCATCGAACATGGAATGGTGTTCTGTTTCACATATGACAATATACATGATTCAATGCTATTGTTCCAGAACTTCCCACCCTCACCTTCTTCCTCAGAGTCCATAAGACTGTTCTATGCATCTGTGTCTCTTATTTTGTCTCGCATATAGGGTTATCGTTACCATCTTTCAAATTCCATAAATATGCATTAGTATACTGTATTGGTGTTTTTCTTTCTGGCTTACTATCCATACCTTTTATTAGCTATCCCAAAGGACTATAGAGATTAATCCTGTTATCTTTCGGAAGGACCTTTCACTCAAGGTAGAATATGAAAAGAAGCTGAAAGGGAGTCAGAAGGAATAGTCTGTAGAAGGCAATTAAATCGAAGATGCAATCACTTTTATGTAGATTCTGCTCAAAGCATGCACTTTTGCCTACATATCACGATGCCTGAAATCTAAACTGAGGCTATTTTACTTAGTGCTTGAAATGATAATTAAGGACACCAATTTCAGTGACTCAGATTTGCTGCAAAATGCTTAATTCTCTAATGCATAATATTCTGACCTGCATTTTAAAGACAATTTTCAGTGCAAGAAGAAGAATGTGCTCCTGTGAACAACTCCCTTATCTACGCAAAGATTCCCCAGACCTCACTGTGCATTAGCTGCAAGAATGAGAATGATGACCTTAACTTGGTGTTGCCCTATGTGGAGTAGCAAACAAACATACGGACATGACTCGATGTTGCCACCACTGCCTAAGGGAATAGCTACAAGTGAGATCGCCCACAGTTCTAAATAGAGTTCATAAGAGTCTGGGTAGCACAGGCCAGCAAGCAGATACTCTGCTCAGAGTATTTCATTGCACAATATATTAAGCAGCAGCCATTGATTTTGGGCCACGCTTTCTCCATGATTTTGCTAGATGATTAAACTGAATGCTAACATTTTGTTTTATATTTATGTATAATTCCTATTGAATTTTATGGAAGTGCAGGCTGAAGCAACATGCTTAGAATGAGTTCTAATAGACTGTAAATTTCTTGAGAAGATACAATCATTCTATAATTTGAATTATCTCATTTGCCTTGCACATAAATATAATACATATTTGATAAAGCAAAAAATTCTCAGTCAATTATAAGGGTCATTTATAGCAATACTGGAGGATATGGGATGTTGTTGAGTAATGAATATATCTTTTGATTGGTTATTACACTTCTTTACTGCTAACCCAGAAAGTACTTAAAATACTTCATTTGGCAGGCACTATATGTTTGCTGATGTGCAAGATACATAAGGAAATGTGTGTAAATACATAGAAGGCCTGATATCTGTGCTTACTTTGGTAGGTAGGCTAACAGGTGCCTTCCAACTGCAAGAAAAGGTTGAAGCAAAGTGGTGAGAAAGGGCTTAACATGACTGAAAGTAGTTTGCCTTCTGCAGCTACGGAAGGACAGTGAAAGAGGCATTTAATGAAGCTACTAAAGCAAGCAGATATTAGGTCTTCCAAGAATATCTGAACCAAACTGAGGTGTTGCATTCCACAGAAGGATGTAAGTCTGTCTTTGCAGGAACAGGCAAGAAACATGAAAATATACATTTGGAAAAATAATGTGAAATCCTGTTGGTAGGAAATAAACATATGCATCAAAGACAGAAGAGCAAAAGTGACCGTTTATAATACCATTTGTAAAATATCTATTTTGTGCTATGTTACAATTTTTCACTCTGTCATCTTCTCTCTGATATTATCATCCTGATCACGATTACTGAGCAGGCTACACCACATATAGTTTCAAGTGTGAAACATACTTTTTAATGGAGATAACCTCATGTCTAACTTTTTTCTTTTAAGTGAGAGACTAGGATGCAGCTGAAACAGCAGTAAGATACATACTGTGCATTTGCTTTTTCTCAGATAGATTTGTATCTCTGCTTTCTCCCATACCATCCTAATTTTGATATCCATTCAGATCAGCCTGAGTGATTTCAAAAGTCACTTTATCCATGACTTCTTTGCCTTTTGCTTTCATTTCCTTTTTTTTTTCAAACAATTGATTATATATAATTTACATAGGATGCTTATCAAAAAGTTCCTGGAAGTAAAGTGTTTATATTAAAATGCAGTCCAATAGCCAGATATTGAAGGAAAGTGTAATTTTACTCTTATTAAAAAAAACTAAGATGAGCATATATCTTATTGTTGAAATAAGAGATGTAAGAATTTATTAACGTGTACCAGCATTAATTTCACTCTTCATTACCCTGCATAATCTGACACTTGTTTGTTAGATCATTGTAATTTGCATAATTTTCATATAAGAAAGACAGTTGATGAGTTAACCTTGAAAGAGAGGCAGCAGATGTATCGGCGATCATTGGCGCTGGGAACCATGAATTTCCTGTATGTTCCAGCTTAGAGAAAGGACCATAATGTGCTGACATATCTCTGTACCTAACTGGAAAGTTAGACATCTCAATCATTAGTCCAAAATAACTGCTCTGTCATGGAGATAAGATGTGGTACTGTGACATAGAGGTAGTCATAGTAGCAAACTTCTCAATATGATCATTTGTTTGATGTAGCTGTTATGTGAGTGTTGATAGAAAAATGTTCAAGTGATTGAAAACCATAGGTTGATCTATCACAGTTTGCTCTGGTGGCCTAACTGATATTGATGATGGAGAAGAAAAATCCCTTTGATTTGGGGCACGTGTATTACCAATCATCTGGCTAGTAGAAGGTTTTAGTATGAAAGGTACACTTAAACTTGTTGAGGCTGAAAATACACTCCTCTAGTTTCAGAAGGAAAAGCAGAGGAAAACTAGATTGTGACAATCCACATTGTCCCTTGCTTTAACATGCTTCTTCTTGTCATCATTTATTATAATGAAGATAGTGGAGAGATATTTTTAATTCCAGTTTATTGTTTTCATTCTTACAAAAAGCTGAGGATAGCCTCGTTTAAAATTCAGATTATGATAAAACTGTTTCTAAATCCCAAGAAGAAAATTAGTGAGTTTATAAAGCACGGTAAAATGAAAAAGCATAGCTCAAATATAAAACCGATTCATTTAAGCATACAAAGTTATTAGCAACTAAACACCTCCATTAGCAGTTTTAAATACATACATATTCGAATTTATTGTGTTCCACAAGTAAAAATATATTGTATAGTAACAGTAAATAACACTTTCAGTGGCTCCAGGATTTCTTTCCAGTTGAAACTTGCTAGGAAATTTTTGAAATTGCAAATGTTTCAACCAATTCTTTCTGCATAAATGCATCTAAGGATCATTGGCACATGGAACAACTTCCATAGAACAACTTGTTAACTCTGTTGCCTGGCCCTTCAACTCAGTTCAGTTCAGTTCATTTCAGTTGCTCAGTCGTGTCCGACTCTTTGCGACTGCATGAACCACAGCATGCCAGGCCTCCCTGTCCATCAACAACTCCCAGAATTTACCCAAACTCATGTCTATTGAGTCAGTGATGCCATCCAGGCATTTCGTCCTCTGTCGTCCCCTTCTCCTCTTGCCCACAATCCTTCCCAGCATTACGATCTTTTCTAATAAGTCAGTTCTTTGCAAGAAAGTATTGGAGTTTCAGCTTCAGCATCAGTCCTTCCAATGAACACCCAGGGCTGATCTCCTTTAGCATGGACTGGTTAGTTCTCCTTGCAGTCCAAGGGACTTTCAAGAGTCTTCTCCAAGAACATAGTTTAAAAACATCAAGTCTCCGGTGCTCAGCTTACTTCACAGTCCAGCTCTCACATCCATACGTGACTACTGGAAAAACCATAGCATTGACTGAATGGACTTTGTTAGCAAAGTAATTTCCCTGATTTTTATTTTATTTTATTTTTTAAAATTAGTTTATTTATCTATTTTTTAACTTTTCAACATTGTATTTGTTTTGCCTTACATTGACATGTATCCACCATGGATGTACATGTGTTCCCCTTCCAGAATCCCCCTCCCGCCTCCCTCACCATCCCATCCCTCTGCGTCATCCTGGTGCACCAGTCCCTTGTACTCTGTAATATGCTATCTAGGTTGGTCATAACTTTCCTTCCAAGGAGTAAATGACTTTTAATTTCATGGCTCCAACCACAATCTGTAGTAATTTTGGAGCCCAAAAATACAATGTTTGACACTGTTTCCACTGTTTCTCCATCTATTTGCCATGAACTGATAGAACCAGTTGCCATGATCTTAGTTTTTCTGAATGTTGAGCTTTAAGCCAACTTTTTCACTCTTCTCTCTCACTTTCATCTAGAGGCACTTTAAGTCTTCTTCACTTTCTGCCATAATGGTGGTGTCATCTACGTATCTGTTGTTATTGATAATTCTCCCAGCAGTCTTGTTTCCAGCTTGTGCTTCGTGAGAGCCCAGCGTTTCTAATGATGTACTCTGCATGTAAGTTTTATAAGTAGGGCCAATATAGAGCCTTGAATTTTTCCTTTCCCTATTTGGAACCAGTCTGTTGTTCCATGTCCAGTTCTAACTGCTGCTTCCTGACCTACATACAGGTTTCTCAAGAGCCAGGTCAGGTGGTCTGGTATGCCCATCTCTTTTAGACATTTCAACAGCTTACTGTGACCCATACAGTCAAAGGCTTTGGCATAGTCAATAACGCAGAAATAGATGGGTTTTTTGTGTGTTTGTTTCTGGAACTCTCTTGCGTTTTTTGATGATCCACCGGATATGTTGGTAATTTGATCTCTGGTTCCTCTGCCTTTTCTAAAACCAGCTTGAACATCTGGAAGTTTATGGTTCATGTATTGCTGAAGCCTGGCTTGGAGAATTTTGAACATTACTTTACTAGCATGTGAGATGAGTGCAATTGTGCGGTAGATTGTGCAGTCTTTGGCACTGCCTTTCCTTGGGATTGGGAGAAAATTGACCTTTTCCAGCCCTGTGGCTGCTGCTGAGTTTTCCAAATTTGCAGGCATATTGAGTGCAGCACTTTCACAGTATCATCTTTCAGGATTTGAAATAGCCCAACTGGAATTTCACCACCTAGATGTCCAGAAAGGCAAACAAATTTCTTCAAGAGGTGGAAGGACAAACTATAAGAAACATAAACAGAGATAAATTACTCTGGGGATGGATTCCCATTTTGTAGAGGGAATCATAAAGGAGGAGAAGCTTGCACACAATAGGAAACCCTCTCACATCGATGTCAATGGGGAGCTTGTGAGCGCAGAGGGCAGCCTACCTGGGGAGAACAAAACAAAAACAAAAACACAGACTATATCCTTAAATGCAATTATCCACAAAGAAGTGACTCAGAAACTCCTGTACACTATCATTTAATGGGTCTTAAAAGGTAGGCCCAGACCATATCATCTACCCCGCGGTAAAGGCCAGCCTTTAATGTCTTGAGGACAATTTGACAGAGCAAAGGTGGTATAGCAACCTAAACTGTGGGGAAACTAGAGATAAAAATTATGGGAAAAAAAAAAAAAACTTTCTTCCAAAAAGGCTGTAAGGCCACATAGTGAATGCTGTCATGCTCACAAAACAAGCATTTACACACTGGAAAATACACAAGGAGACCACGTCAGCCACCTTTTACGACCTTTTTGCCAGGGAGGCAGAGTGCAATGTGTGTGACAGCAAGAGGCAGAAGCCAAGGCGCTGCTCATATCTCAGCCACAGAGACGACATCTCCCACCAAGCTCTGAATAGGCTGCCGATTGTTCACCGTGTCTTCCTGGGTTCATGGACAGTTCACATTGGCCAGCAGCCTCACAGCCTGAGATCGGCTCCATTCTGGAGACAAGTGGCACACCTGCAACCGTGCCCTTTTGGCACAGCCAGCAAAGAGAGTGCCTGGGACCATACAGGTGAGTAAGATGCATAGCCCATCTGGGACAGTGCCTTGCTCACCACCCACTCACTTGATCCTCACGGACCTTGCCAGGGGACAAAGCACATAGACAATCAAAATCAGTTGCCTTGCAGAAAACCTGAGAAACTGAGTTGCTTAGACCTGGAAAGTGTATGAAATGCAGGGCTCGTTTGGTTCAGTGGACCTGTGGAACAGCCAGGTACCTGAACAGAGTGGATCAAGAAACTACATGACACCTTTGGAAATGGTAACCCCACAGTGGTCCATCCATTCAAAAATCCACAGATATCTCAGTGGTAATTGTTTTCAATGTTCCCATTCTCACCACCAAACCACTGAGCATGTGAGCTTGAATGGGGGTCGCTGCTCCCTCACCTCAGGGTGGAAAATCAACACAGAATTGACTTGCAAACAAAGGAAGTGAAATTAAATGAAGAAGGGTAAAATACCCCAGAAGTAACATGTGCAACAGATTAAAACTCAGCAGCTAATATGGAGATTGTTCAGTTGAGGGTCAATCGTAGCCATTCATGACAAGTAGAATCTGGAACAAGTGACTATCTGACACTGAACTGCATCACATAACAAACAACTCAAAGGAAGTACCTAGACCTCTCTTTAAATTATGCTTATCATTTTTAAGTTTGTTTTCATTATTATTTCCTTAACTTTCATTTCTATATTTTGTCCACGTTATGCAAAGGGCTGACTCATTTGAAAAGACCCTGATGCTGGGAAAGATTGAAGGTGAGAGGAGAAGGGTACGAAGGGGAGGAGATGATTTGATGGCATCACCGACTCAATGGACATGAGTTTGAGTACTCTCCAGGAACTGGTGAGACACAGCAAGGCCTAGTATACTGCAGTCCATGCGGTTGCAAATGACTGAATAACTGAAGTGAAGTGAAATGAATGATTGCCTTTCTAATAATAATAATAATAATACTAAGCAAACCTATTTATTAAAATATTTCATATATATACATTTCATATATAGTAAGGTAGAAAACAACTGTGATCTGGGAGTCTACTCTCTTTCTAAGCTCTTAATTTGTTTTTAAATTTGCTATCAATGATATAACCTTAGGAATCTAACCTTTAGGATCTGTTTTAATTTATGTTTTTTAATCCCGAATTGACTGCTGTATCCCACTTTGATTCTCCATTTTCTTCTCCCAGACACCTCTATATCTCCGCTCTGTGTATTTCTGTGAATCCTATTTTTTACTTCTGACTATGGAGAGTTGCTTCACCGTTAACCTTGATTTTTATTTTCAGTTTTGTATGCACACAGAATTCTTGATGATACTGTAATCAATTCAGTTGCTCAGTCATGCCCAACTCTTTGCCCACAAATCCTTCCCAGGATAAGGGTCTTTTCAATTGATTCAGCTCTTTGCATCAGGTGGCCGAAGTCTTGGAGTTTCAGCTTCAACATCAGTCCTTCCAATGAACACTCAGGAGTGATTGGCTTTAGGATGGACTGGCTGGATCTCTTTGCAATCCAAGGGACTCTCAAGAGTCTTCTCCAACAACACAGTTCAAAAGAATCAATTCTTTGATAAATACGGGGAGCCCAGCTCCTCATTTACCCAGAGACTTCATTCTTTGTCATCCTAATCTCAAGCTCACATTAGAAAGAAAGGGAAAATAGGAACTTCCTTGGTACCTGCAGGTACAGACATTAACACTCCATATTCCAAATGCAGGGAGCCCAGGTTTGATCTCTAGTCAGGGAACTAGATTCCACATGCCACAACTAAGGGTTCCCATGCCACCAAGGAAGGTCAAAGATCCCGCGTCTCACAAATAAGACCCTGCCTAGCCAAATAAATATTTATAGAATGGGAAAATAGAAGACAGACAGATACTCCAGGTGGTGTGCTGTATCTCCTTTTGGCTCCTTGCATCTATCTGAGGAATAGGGACTGATTAGTCTTGCACATGAACGTGCATCTTATTGCTCAGGTAGGGTGCCAACTCCTCCTCACACTGACTGTGGGCAAAGGCCTCTACTTAATGACTCAGGTCCAAAGTTCCCACCTGTCCCTACCACCAACTCAACCCCCATGTCTGCTGTGGGTCTTTGTTTGACCAAGCTGGCCCAGATTCCCAAGGATCCATGAGCTTGCATTTCTTGAATTCCTTCCCCTCTTCCTCTGCTGTCACCTCTAGTGACCCCCAAACCATAGCAAGGGGACAAAACGGTGGAAGCAGCAAAGTCCCAGAAAACAGTGAGAGACTATGCAGACAGGAAACATTGTCTTTCACCCTGACATCACCTCCGATAGACCCGAATGTTCTTGGGCTCTGATAAGGGGTGCCAAGTTCCTCTGACTGATCCCTGAAAGCAGGTCAGAAAGGATGTGGGATCCCTCAAGGATCACTCAGGAACAAAGATGGGCCACCTCTGAGTTAGTTCCACTGGCTCTGAGCTCACTGCTGACTTCTCCCATCTCTTTGCTATCCCTACCCAGAACGTCACCTCCATCCACCAACCTGGTACAAAGACCAAGGTACAGACTGAATGCTGGAATGCAGGGCTCCTCCAAAGCCTTCATTCTCCCCCTTAACATGACCCTTGCATGTTGCCCTGCACCCAAGAAGCCGGGGGGGGGGGAGTGATGCTCATAATTCCACACACCAGAGACTTACCATTTTAAGGGGCCACAGGCAGTCACCCCAAATCCCCACCCAACCCACTTACTCATAGGAGACTGGAGGCCCAAATTGCTCTAACTTCATTTTTCACCATAATGAGGCAAGATTAGGAAGGGCCTTGTCCCAAGGACACACTTGGGGTCGACCACCAGGGAGAATCCAAAAGTGAGCTTTCAAAGTAAACTGGGACAGCAATCTTGTCATTAAAGAAATAGCTCTAAAAATTCTCACACGAGTGTGCACGTGTGCATTCATGTGCTTGTCTGTTGTGTGTGTACCTGCTGATCTGGGGCCCTTCAGAGAGACTCTCAGGGCCAGGACTGAAGATGCTTGCAAGGAGAATGGCTGAATGTGCAGCTACTTTAGAGGGGGAAGAATGTGCATTCAATTTTACTGGAGAGGCCTCTTACAAACTGAACAGACAGCATGAAAGAGGGATAAATGAACGACTGAGCGACTGAACTGAACTGAACTGATGATGATAAGGATCTCTTTCATTTGATGTTAGTTCCACAAGGTCTTGTAAGTTTTCATGAGAACTGATTATTTCAGCTTCTTCAGCCTCTGCATTTGTGGGATAGACTTTTATATTTCACGTAAAAAAAAAAAATCTTGGCAGAGACCTAATCCATGAGATAATGAACTTTCTATATCTCATTTAGGAAAATCTGGGTCACGATTTTTCTACATGAGATATTCAGTTCTTTATATTTCATGAATGACAATCTAGGCACTGATTTTCCTACAGGAAATATGGATTTCTCTACTTTCGCATTTGAAACTCGAGGCACAGAGCACTTTCCCCTGAAATATGAAATTCTTGTATTTCACATAGAATTGGCAATAAATAAGATCACGTTTTGTAACATGAAATATGGAATTTTTCATATTTCTCATCTGAAAACCTGTGTGCTGACTTTGCTTCGCTTCAGTTCAGTTCATTTCAGTCGCTCAGTCGTGTCCGACTCTCTGCAACCCCATGAATTGCAGCACGCCAGGCCTCTCTGTCCATCACCAACTCTCGGAGTCTACCCAAACACATTTTCATCAAGTCGGTGATGCCATCCAACCATCTCATCCTCTGTCGTCCACTTCTCCTTCCGCGCCCAATCCTACCCAGCATTAGGGTCTTTTCCAATGAGTCAACCCTTCGCATGAGGTGGCCAAAGTATTGGAGCTTCAGCTTCAACATCAGACCTTCCAATGAACACCCAGGATTGATCTCTTTTAGGATGGATTGATTGGATCTCCTTGCAGTCCAAGAAACTCTCAAGAGTCTTCTCCAACACCACAGTTCAAAAGCATCAGTTCTGCGGTGCTCAGCTTTCTTCACCGTCCAACTCTCACACCCATACGTGACCACTGGAAAAACCATAGTCTTGACTAGATGGACTTTTGTTGGCAAAGTAATGTCTCTGCTTTTAAACATGCTATCTAGGTTGGCCATAACCTTCCTTCCAAGGAGTAAGCGTCTTTTAATTTCATGGCTGCAGTCACCATCAGCAGTGATTCTGGAGCCAAAAAAAGTAAAGTCTGACACTGTTTCCCCATCTATTTCCCATGGAGTGATGGGAGCAAATGCCATGATCTTAGTTTTCTGAACGTTGAGCTTTAAACCAACTTTTTCACTCTCCTCTTTCACCTTCATCAAAAGGCTCTTTAGTTCTTCTTCACTTTCTGCCATAAGGGTGGTGTCATCTGCATATCTGAGGTTATTGATATTTCTCCCAGCAATCTTGATTCCAGCTTGTGTTTCTTCCAGCCCAGCGTTTCTCATGATGTACTCTGCAGAGAAGTTAAATAAGCAGGGGGACAATATACAGCCTTGATGTACTCCTTTTCCTATTTGGAACCAGTCTGTTGTTCCATGTCCAGTTCTAACTGTTGCTTCCTGACCTGCATACAGGTTTCTCAAGAGACAGGTCAGATGGTCTGGTATTCCCATCTCTTTCAGAATGTTGCACAGTTTATTGTGATCCACACAGTCAAAGGCTTTGGCATAGTCAATAAAGCAGAAATAGATGTTTTTCTGGAACTCTCTTGCTTTTTCTATGATCCAGCGGATATTGGCTTTGCTTCATGCGCTACAAAATACTGTATATTTAACAATTGAAACACTTGGCATCGATTTTCCTAAAGAAATGTAGAAATTTCTATTTCATATATAAAGTGGTTTTCATGCTTGAGGTGTGAAACTCTCTGTATTTCACCCAAGAAAACTTGCATGAAGCTCTTCAGTATGAAATATGGAATTCTGTATATTTTGCATTGGAAAATCTGGGGACATATTTTCTCATGTGAGATACAAAATGTCAGTTATTCACATGTGAATATTTGTGTCAGATTTTGACATATAAAATATGCAATTTTCCATGATTCAGAAATTGATATCTGGGCCAGGCAGTCAAATATAGAATCAACTATATTTCATATATGAAAATCTGGCCACAGATTTCCCTATTGAAGTTTGGAATTCTCTGGATTTCACTTCTGAAAATCTGCGTGAAGGCTGCCTTGCATGATATGTGGAATAATCTATATTTCACACATGAGAATCTGGGTGCCAATATTTCTACATGAATTGCGTAAATAACTGGAGTGACATTTGTATTTCTAGGTTTTGATTTTCCCATATGAAAAATGCACCTCTGTATATGTCACATATGAGACTCTGGAAGCCATTTTTTTTTCAGCGTAATATATGAAATTCTCTGTATTTTATTTATGAATATCTGCATGTCTGTATTACTACAAGAAGTTTTGAAATTCTGTGTATTTCACATCAGAAAATCTGGGCATCCATTTTCCTATATTAAATATGAATTTCACAAATTTTCCAACAACTACATCACAGCACAGTTTTCATTACATAAAATAGGGACTTATTTATATTTCACATCTGAAAATCAGGGTGCAGATTTTCCTGCATGAATGATGGCATTATCTCTGTTTCTCATGTGAAAATCTGGGCACCAATTTCTTATTTGTTGTTTGTTTGGTTGGTTTTTGCTCACAATAAACATTTTAACAGAAATAGATGCATTGTTTCATTAAAAAAATGTGAAAGATTATGTCTAAGTAGATGTAAAGACTGGAAGGAAATCTACTCCATCTTTTCAGTAGTCAAAAAACAAACAAACAAAGAAACAAACAAAAAAACCCTGATGCCTAGTCCAAACTGAAGGGGCAGAATGGCACGAAGTTCAGTTCCCAAGACTTGTTAGTTCTAAGGCATTCTTTTTTTTCTTTTTGACGAAAATGTAAGTAGTTTATTTTCAGGTAACTTTTATTTTTTTAATATAAATTTATTTATTTTAATTGGGCGCTAATTACTTTACAATATCTAAGTGGTTTCTGAATACATTGACATGAATCCGCCACGGGTGCACATGTGTTCCCCATCCTGAGGCCCCTTCACTCCTCCCTCCACATCCCATCCTTCTGGGTCCTCCCAGTGCACCAGCCCCGAGCACCTTGTCTCATGCATCAAATCTGGCCTGGCATATGATATGATATGGCATATGATCTGGGTTGACATATGATAATATACATGTTTCAAGGTCATTCTCCCAAATCATTCCACCCTTGCAATCTCCCACAGAGTCCAAAAATCTGTTCTATACATCTGTGTCTGTTTTGCTGTCTTGCATATAGGGTTATCGCTAGCATCTTTCTAAATTCCATATATATGTGTTAGTATACTGTATTGGTGTTTTGCTTTCTGATTTACTTCACTCTGTATAATAGGCTCCGGTTTAATCCACCTCGTTAGAAGGGATTCAAATGCATTCATTTTAATGGCTGAGTAATATTCCATTGTGTATATGTATCACAGATTTCTTATCCATTCGTCTGCTGATGGCCATTTGGGTTGCTTCTGTGTCCTGGCTATTATAAACAGGGCTTCGATGAATATTGGGGTACACATGTCTCTTTCCGGAGAAGGCAATGGCACCCTACCCCAGTACTCTTGCCTGGAAAATCACCTGGACGGAGGAGCGTGGTAGGCTACAGTCCATGGTGTCGCTAAGAGTCGGACACGACTGAGCGACTTCACTTTCACTTTTCCCTTTCATGCATTGGAGAAGGAAATGGCAGCCCACTCCAGTATTCTTGCCTGGAGAATCCCAGGGACGGCGGAGCCTGGTGGGCTGCCGTCTATGGGGTCGCACAGAGTCGGACATGACTGAAGCGACTTAGCAGCAGCAGCAGCAGCATGTCTCTTTCAGTTCTGGCTTCCTCGGTGTATATGCCCATCAGTGGGTTCACTGTGTTATATGGCAGAACCTCCACACTGTTCTCCATAGTGGCTGTACTAGTTTGCATTCCCACTGAGAGTGTAAGAGGGTTCCTTTTTCTCCATACCCTCTCCAGTATTTATTGTTTGTAGATTATTGGATGGCAGGCATTCTGACCAGTGTGAGATGCTACCTCGTTGAGGTTTTGATTTGCATTTCTCTGATAATGAGTGATGTTGAGCATCTTTTCATGTGTTTGTTAGCCATCTGTATGTCTTCTTTGGAGAAATGTCTGTTTAGTTCCTTGGCCCAATTTTTGATTGGTTCGCTTATTTTTCTGGACTTGAGCTGCAGGTGTTGCTTGCATCCTTTTGATATTAATTCTTTGTCAGTTGGTTCGTTTGCTATTAGTTTCTCCCATTCTGAAGGCAGGCTTTTCCCCTTGCTTCTAGTCTCCTTTGTTGTGCAAAAGCTTTTAAGTTTCATTAGGTCCCATTTGTTTATTTTTGCTTTTATTTCCATTATTCTTGGAGGTGGGTCATAGAGGATCCTGCTGTGAATTGTGTCGGATAGTGTTTTGCCTATGTTTTCCTCTAGGACTCTTATAGTTTTATAGTTTGTGGTCTTACATTCAGATCTTCAATCCATTTTGAGTTTATTTTTGTGTACGGTGTTAGAAAGTGTTCTAGTTTCATTCTTTTACAAGTGGTTGACCAGTTTTCCCAGCTCCACATATTAAGGAAATCGTCTTTTCTCCATTTTATATTCTTTCCTCCTTTGTCACAGATAAGGTGTCCATAGGTGCATGAATTTATCTCTGGGCTTGCTATTGCGTTCCATTGATCTATGTTTCTGTCTCCATGCCAGTACCATACTATCTTGATGACTGTTACTTTGTAGCATAGCCTGAAGTCAGGCAGGTTGATTCCTCCTATTCCATTCTTCATTCTCAAGATTTCTTTGGCTATTCGAGGTT